>NC_139681.1:85613147-86813147 GCF_964106915.1 Podarcis gaigeae | reverse complement strand
GTGATGTACCTCAATGCCCCACTGAGCTTCAATAGCATGCACAAGTTGGGGTAGCTGGAATTTAAGGGGGGGGGGGGGATTGGAGAGGACCGGTTTGCTAAGTCTAATACACTAGGGAGGGTGTCCTCTGAATCATTCACCAATTGTTTGGGGGTGGGGGGGACACCGTCAAGAATGTTCCCTCCCCGTCCATCAACCTCTCTTCCAGCTGGGCAAGAAATTAGCAGATGAAGCTTCTTATGTTTGGAGAGAAGCAATTTCACCACTAAGGTCCTAGGCCAGCTATAAAGTTGGTAATTCTACCAAAATCAGGAAGCGGGGGGCAGGAGAAATCCTTCTTTGCAGGATGTGGTTACTACTTGAGCTTCTATAAGAAAATCAGTATTATCATTGCTAGGCGGCATAGTTCCTTATGCGTTGCAGAGGTACGGGTGATTCATCTTGTCACCATTTGTTCAATACATTTCTTGTTAATATAAGCTATCATCTACTTCATATGTTCGGCTCATTTCTGTCCTGGGATATCACATTCCTCATTACAACCACAGATCTGATCTCAACCTATAATGTGTGTGCTAGTTTGCAAAAATAATTTGTTGGAACTATTATGAAGTGCCTCAAGCAGAAAAACCCGGCAAGTTGATTAGCGATTGTGTGGCTTTTCGGCCAAACTGGGCTCAGAAAAGTCAGGAAGTTTGGAAGAGCCCAAACTGCAGGTGAGCTTTCTGACGCCTGAGATTCTTCTTCCAAGGGACCAGGATGAAGCCAAGAGGATGCCCCACATGCCCTGTCTGCCTCTCCCACCACAAACTCATTCCTGCCACACCCTAACAGCTGAAACACACTACTTTTCTTAAGAAGGAAGAGTAAAGGCGTCAAATCTTTGGCTCTTTGGCTTCCCACCAACTCTGTTCCCCTGCTCTCCAATCTATCATCACCCAAAATAATGGCCGATGCAATGAACTCTGCAATGAAGTTGTGGCTTGTTTGAGGGCACACTGCTTGGGGTGACCATGGAAAGGGGGGGGTACATCATCTCATCACTGTCACCACTGCTAATCCAGAGGTATTGGGGGGTGTATTTGAATACCTGGGAGGAGCAGGGATGGTTATGGGTGGCAGCAGAGGGGCAGAATGACACCTCCTGGCTTGAGAATCCTTTTGCATTTACAGTGGTACCTTAGTTGTGAAATTTAATCCGTTCCAGGAGTCCGTTCTGACTCCCAGAACCATTCAAAAACCAAGGTGTGGGTTCCAATTGGCTACAGGAGCTTCCTTCAATCAATCGGAAGCCACGTCGGACATTCAGCTTCCCCAAAAACGTTCACAAACCAGAACACTTACTTCCGGGTTTGCGGCATTCAGGAGCCGATTTGTTCAGGAGCAAAGCTGTTCGACGACCAAGGTACCACTGCACTCTTGATTTTGTGAAAGAAATGGGAGGGAAACAAGATTGACGGGCAAAAGCCTCTCCTTAAACGTTAACGACAAACTGTCCTTGGGGTTTTCAGGGAAGCAAATCCCCTTTCAAAAGATTTGCACTTAAGAAGAAGGAAAAACCCCAGTAAGGCACTAAAAACATATAAGCTTCAGGATTCACTTTCATGTACAGGAAAATGACACATGGCAGATATTTTATGACTTGCTCTTTACTGTACTCCGGAAACTCCGGCTGTGTAATCATTTACGAGGGGTGGGGGATCCCACTGCACTGTAAAGGGCACCTTTAGCATACAGACAAGATCCTACAAGCCTCACAGATAGATAGGATCCAAAATAGGAGAGCAGCACGCTGCCCAATTCTGCAACAAGAGATATCATCCTTGGCACGGGATAAAGAGCTGCTGCTCTTTGCTTGGTGTTAACGACCCATAAAGCACAATTATACAGGCATCCTGTTTCCTCTTTCGCGCTGCTAAGTTACTAGGGACAGGTGCAGAGGTAAGGGACTGGAAAGTGATTGATGGTGAACCACCAACCCTAGTTAGTTTTAGCATTGTGTTGACATAAGCCAGAACCATGATTCTGCATAGCACAGAAGGGGATGGAAGTTTTCGCTCAGCACGTGTAAGAACCTATAACCCTATATTTGCACCACCGTGAGTTTCATGTTAAGGCAGGTAGGCTATAAATGGGACACATGCATTAAACCTTTCATTTATCTCTATCTCCACCAGCCATTTTGTCTGGTTCTAATGCCAGGTTTAAAAATAAAATAAAAATGGCACGCACTGAGTGGCAGCCAGTCAGGCCAGTCTGCAGCTAGCCAAAAGGCAACTCGTTGTGACCATATTTCAACACACCGCCGCCTTTCTCCTGGAAGAGAATGAGCATTTAGAACGGAGGGGAGCACCGAAACTCAAAACGCTAACACAAATGTTTTCCATTAAAATTCAATCAACACTACAGCCAGACTACCAACTGAGACCGGGATCTGACTGATCGGAGAATGTCACCGGCTTTTCAAGACCGAGAACTGAAAAGAATACAGAGAAAGACTCAATAAAAATACTCTATACAGAAATGTCATAATCTTAAACACATGTGCGTAAATGGAATGTGCGCACATGGACGTTTTTATTTAGAGCTACGCACAGGGGGCCAGAGCTTGAGGTGGAGAGCTCTGCCATTTGGGTAGGGGTTTGGCCTTCCCTCCCCCCCCCCCCCATGCCTGGACTGCCCTTCCCCTCACTGTTAGGCCTTTAACAACATTTCTGAAATGTTGCTCTGATTGTCTAAAATGGGCAGCAACCATGGGAATTTTAAATGCGTTGGATCTGAGCACAGGATAGTAGACAACGCTATGAGCCAGCCTTCCAGTGTTCAGATGCTGCACCAGAACCTACTGGTTCAAATTACAAGGAAGGGAACGTTGCTAGTGTGGTGTAGTGGTTAAGGGCGGTAGTCTCGTAATCTGGTGAACCGGGTTCGCTTCCCCGCTCCTCCACATGCAGCTGCTGGGTGACCTTGGGCCAGTCACACTTCTCTGAAGTCTCTCAGCCCCACTCACCTCACAGAGTGTTTGTTGTGGGGGAGGAAGGGAAAGGAGAATGTTAGCCGCTTTGAGACTCCTGAAGGGGAGTGAAAGGCGGGATATCAAATCCAAACTGTTCTTCTTCTTCCTCACTGTATGGCCTGTTCAACAGCAGAACAAACTGCCTATGGACTCTCCTTTGTCCAACTGCACTAGCTATCAATTAGTTTCCAGGCCCAACTCAAAGTGCTGGTATTGACCTATAGAGCCTTAAATACCAATACCTCAAGGATCGCCTCTCTCCATATGAACCTGCCCAGACCCTAAGATCACCTTCTGAGGCCCTTCTTCGTGTGCCTCCTCCATGAGAGTTCTGGAGGGTGGCAACACAAGACTGGGCCTTTTTCTGCAGTGGCTCCCTGTTTGTGGAATGCTCTCACCAGGGAGGCTCGCCTGGCACCTGCATTATACACCTTTAGACGCCAGGCAAAAACATCCCACATCTCCCAGACCTTTGGCTGACTGACATCCAACGCCCTTTTAAAATGTGGTGTGTTTTTCTTGGGGGGTAGGGGGAGTACTGGATTGTTTTTGGTTTTATTATTTATTTTGTGATTTTATATATGTTGTATAAACCACCTTGAGACCAGGGGGAGATAGAAGGTGGTATGCAAATTTAATAAATAATAACAATAACAATAATTTTAAGCAGGTAAATTCTCCTATGAAGCCAGACGCAAGTGCCTTAATACTGAAAACTCTGGCAACTTGTAACGGCTGGAGCTACAACTAGGGCCTGGGGCTGTGGATTGTGAACATCGGACATCAATAGGTAAGTCACAAGTCCAAGCCATCTCAATTTGCTGCTTTTCATTTCTACTTAATAGGGAGGGAGGGTGAGGTGGAGAAAAACAACACACACACACACACACACCACAAACTGAAATCGTTTGATGAGCTTATTCGACTGCAGGTCACGAATGAATTGCTTCTTTCTTAATACTGAGCTCAAATGATTAGCTTTCTTGCTTTCATGATCACTGGCTTCAAGCAAGGAGGGGAAAAATAAAGTATAAAACACCATAGCCCCTGGGTAGACTTATTTACCATGAATGACTCACACAGAGTTATGCATGACTGCGAGCACCCACCTTCCCCTAAAACTGGCAACGTTACAGGGAGCATTTTTATTTTAAATGAAAGTGGTGAAGGTGTGAGCTTCACTTGGGAAAGTTTCGCCATTACAGTGAGAAGCACAAATGCGCTTTTCTTCAGCATTAGGCATGAATTATATATTGATCCAACACCTCAGATGTGGCCATAGTGAAGAAAATCTAACCTGACATTTTGCTTACTGGTTTTCCTCGTCTCTCTTTAGGGGCAATGGGTGATATTATTAAAGGCAGAGGTTTGATAGAACTCCCGATTCCCGACTGTCATAGCTGGGTGGCATCCACCTGAAGTTGCCACATTGAATGCCCACCTCCTGTATGCTAAACTGTGTAAAAAAGGTAAAGGGACCCCTGACCATTAGGTCCAGTCGTGGCCGACTCTGGGGTTGTGGCGCTCATCTCGCTTTATTGGCCAAGGGAGCTGGTGTACAGCTTCCGGGTCATGTGGCCAGCATGACTAAGCCACTTCTGGCGAACCAGAGCAGTGCACGGAAACACCATTTATCTTTCCGCCAGAGCGGTACCTATTTATCTACTTGCACTCTGACATGCTTTCGAACTGCTAGGTTGGCAGGAGCAACGGGAGCTCACCCCGTCATGGGGATCTGAACTGCCGACCTTCTGATCGGCAAGTTCTAGGCTCTGTGGTTTAACCCACAGCGCCACCCGCGTCCCTAAAACTGGGTAAGATGAAGATTTTATTATCCTTTTATCCTACCCTTTATCACAAGATCTTTGGGCGTTTCACAGAATAAAATACAAGATAAAAACATAAGTAGCAACAAAGCAATAACCTTCCCCACTTCCCAAAGACGCATTTAAAAGACTGAAGAATATGAATCAGCCCAAGGCCTGGTTGAAGGGGAATGTTTTCGCCAGGCGCCTAAAAATTATATAATGAAGACGCCAGGCATACCTCCCTGGGGAGAACATTCCACAAATGGGGAGCCACTACAGAGAAGGCCCCGTTTTAATTTTGCCAACCTCCACACCTTAGGTGGAGGAGGCACACAAAGAAGAGCCTCGGGTAATGATCACAAGAGTCTGGGATGGCTTATATGATGAGAGAAGGTCCACGTGCACATAATGTATATGTCTGAACCACCCATGTTACCCTCACAACAAACCACTGCAGTGAGTCCATTTGGCAGAGAATGACTGGCACAGTTAAGTTTCATGGCAAAGAGGAATTTGAACCCAGGTCTCCCAGGCTAAAGACTTGCACTCTAGCCATTCCACCGCATTACCTCCTTCCTCACCATAAATATGGCAGTTGCTATGGAGTCAAGGAGTTTGGGGGGGGGGCTTTTAGGTCAGCCTTCTGCCTGGAAGCCCTCCAAAAGATGGCTGCCCACACTCTGCTCAAAGACCCCCAACGTCTGCCCAAATGGAGAAGAACAGGAGCTGGGGAACATTTGTCCCTCAAGATGTTCCCATTACTGTTGTTTCATTTATGAATCTCTTCCCACAAGGCACCTCAAAGGGATTTGCGATGCAGCAAATATAAAAGAGATACATATACAAAAAACAGGTGAACAGCACAAAATCAATTCAAACCCAAGGCAGCTATTGAGTGAGGTACAGATTTTGGAAGACTCATTGAAGGAGGAATGCATGTAGCAGACTCCAAAAAGACAGCAGAGAAAAAGAAGAAGAAGAAGAAGAAGAAGAAGAAGAAGAAGAAGAAGAAGAGGAGGAGGAGGAGGAGGAGGAGGAGGAGGAGGAGGAGGAGGAGGAGGAGGAGGAGGAGTTTGGATTTGATATCCCGCTTTATCACTACCCTAGGGAGTCTCAAAGCGGCTAACATTCTCCTTTCCCTTCCTCCCCCACAACTAACACTCTGTGAGGTGAGTGGGGCTGAGAGACTTCAGAGAAGTGTGACTGGCCCAAGGTCACCCAGCAGCTGCATGTGGAGGAGCGGGGAATCGAACCCTGTTCACCAGATTAGGAGTCCACCACTCTTAACCACTACACCACACTGGCTCTCATAGAAGGAGCACGTCTGGTATGCAATGCGGAGGGCAGGAGTTCTAAAGGTAGGTTGGTGCGACCCCAAGTAAAGGCCCAAATCTGATGTTGTGCTAAGTAGACTTCCTGATAGGATGGCATCTGCAGGATGCCCTCTCCTGCAAAACACAGTGATTAGTTGGGGACCTAGAGGATGGATGACTTTTTAAGGCATCCTGGTCCCAAACTGCATAGCCCTTGGAGCACCAGTACCAGCCCAGTAGCTAACTGGTATCCCATGCAATTCTTTCAGCACTGGTGTAATATCATGGGGTTAGTCCATCCCAGTGAGCAGTTGACCATCCACATCTTGCACCTTCTGGGCTAGCCTCAAGGAAGTCCAGCAGCCCAGCCACCATGCCAAAGCCAACAGGACCTTCTCAAAGTTCATGCAGCTGTCTAAGGGACTCTCTTATGGAGCAGTGGTCCGGCTCCAAATAAAATAGTGTCTTCAAGGGCTGTGAAGCTGAACTGCAAGTCATCCACGCTTCCTCTAAAAGTTTGGCACACTGAAAACATTTAAGGCTGTCAGATGCACCTTTGTGAACAATGCTTAATTTTCGTTGGTGAAAGGACAGAGCAAAAGCAATGGATCCACGGGTGATCAGCCAAGGATATTAATTGGGCAGACATGTGCTTTCCACATAACAACAGGAATGTTCTCTTAATAAAGGCTTCCTTACCTTGAATGCACTGAAGAGTCCCATCTTCTCCCCTTATTGTAAAAGTTTCACCTGGATTAACTTGGACAAAAATGACCTGCCAAAATAAAAGAACCTGATGTCAGAATCTTATAACGAAGCATATCCATGAATTGTATGTATTCTTTCCAGAACATAGGCATGAAAGAAGATATTTGAAGGGGGTGGGGACTGGGGGACTTAACTAAATATCATTTCCCAACCTGAAACCCTCAATGTGTTGTTGGGACTCCGAATCCCATCAGCCCCAGCCAACATGGCCGATGACCTGGGATGAAGGGACCTGTAGCCCAAAACATTTCGGAGACCAACAGCTTAGGGAAAGTTAAACTAGAGAAGTCCTGGAATTATTTTTTATTATTATTATTAAATCTCTATACTGCCCTTCATCCGAGGATCACAGGGCAGGTTGCAATATAAAAACACAGAAATGCATGACATAACAATAATGGATACAAAAGAAAGGCAGCATGACTAAACAACAGAATAGAAGATGTTAGAATACAAAAGTCTCGCCTGAAATAAAAACACACATGTTCCGTCAAGCCAAAATATAAATCTGCAAAAAGGCAAGCCAAGACCAAACAGTTGAGGGGGGGGGGCGAGATATTTTTTTAAACTGATGCTAAGCAGAAAACAAGCCAGGGAAGCAATGGTACTATGGTAATAACAAATATTAGGGTGAAGAAAGACTGGGAAATGGAGAGAAATTTTATTAAGGACCAGACCCCAACAATATTGCTCCTTTAATCCCAACACTGGCTTTTTGTCTGTTTCTGGATCGGCAAACACTCCTCATCCATATCTTAACAGCCTCTGTAACCTTTCCCCCGCCCATTTCTTTACTTTTCCCCTGTATTCTGTTCCATCCCTGCCCTGCAACCTTCCCTCCTCTAGCAGCATAACAGCTTTGGCACAATCCCTTAGGCCAGAAAGGCCATAGAAAGGGAGGTACAGTGGACGCTCGGGTTGCGAACGTGATCCGTGAGGGAGGCACGTCCGCAACCCACAGCACCGCATCTGTGCATGCGCAAAACGCGATTTGGTGCTTTTGCGCATGCACAAGCACCGAAACCCAGAAGTAACTCGTTCCAGTACTTCCAGGTTTTGGCGCGTCTGTAACCCAAGGTATGACTGTATACCTAACTAAATAAATGCACACTCCACCCCTCTTCTGTCTTGCTATCATCTTCCTCCTCTCTCCTTTTGCAGTCTCGCCTGTGTCCAATTCTAGACTGCCAGCTCTTCAGGGCAGGGGACTGCCCTCTTACATTTTGTAGAGAGCAATGCACTTTGATGTCACTATTGCACATACATGCAACAGTATGCTATCAGGAGTGGGGTGGGAACTGCTGCAGAATGTATTTTTGCACAGCTATGACTGCTCACTCAAATGGCCTGCTTGCATGAGCGGCGTAACAGAGATCACGCCTCTGCCTCCATCATCGCAAACCACATCCTGCAATTTTGCCCGTTCATGGAAGGGTGATCTCGTACAAGCTCATTCCTCCCAGTACCACTTATTAGTAATCTTGTAATTCGGTGAACACAAGGGAAGATTGCCAATGGGCGGTGTGCAGGTGCCTGGGAGCACACCCCGACCCCACTTAGCACGTCCAGAGTCAATTTTATGCGTCATAAAACACCCCAAATCTTTCTCTCCCCCCCCCCCATATACGAGCAATTATTTGGAAGATTTAGCGGGGCGCACTATCTCCTTAGCGTGCATTAACCTGTTTCATAACGCTTGGTTATACAGTTCACTACAAGATGTCAGCACACAAAACTGGTGTGTGAAAGAGGCAGGGTGCATGTTGTTGCCCCAGGCCCATTAAACGCAGATTTGGAAAAATGATTAGAATGACTAAAAACATGGAACACTGTTAGTTTTGCTTCAGTGGAATAGAACATGATTATTGCTCTCAGAGACTGCAAACATGATCTCCTCTCAGTTAACCTAGACTGAAAGCTTCCAAAGAAAACACGCTACAGCATTTGTTGAGTTATAGTCATGCTAAGCTAATGCATGCGTAAGTTTTTGTTCTCTTTATTTAATCTGATTTTTTTGAAAATGCTGTGGGGGGCGGGGGGGGGGCGGGAATCCATTCCGTGCCCACTGCTTTCTGACATGGCCATGCTAGAGAGGTTTACCACCACCACCCAAGTCACAGCTGTCGCCCTTTTCATTGCACACAAGAACATCTGACATTAAAAGCCGTTTTCAAAAGACGTGGCATCTTGCTGTATTAAGGGATTCCAAACACAAACAAGGAGGAAAGAGCTATCTATAGCTACTGTTTACATTGCACATCTTACCAAGCAGCAGTATCCTGAGCGCAGAGTGAGGCTGTCTAGGTTTATTTTAGTCACCAGTGTCTGAAAGGGTCATATCCTAATGGCACAAAAGTTTACAGAGTCCGAAGCAAATGATCCTGCAGAGTTGAAGGGTCAGATAACAGAATGTGGGTACTTGAAAAAGGGGGGTGCATCACAAAATCTGGGGGCACAATTAGCTTCTGCAAGCCAGTTCAACGTTACCCCATAACACACCCAATGTTGGTGAAGCTAACTCTTTACTTAAAGAAACCAAAGCAGCTCAGGCCTAGTGATCACAGCAACTCTTTGCAGTGGGGCTAAGGCTCCATCCCCAGCAACGTGAGGCTCCTTCGTCTTGTCTCTCTTTGCTCCACCCTCTTCATTCCTCTTCGTGTTCTGGGAGACCAGGGGGAGGGGAGCGGGTCGCAGCAGGAGGGAGAGACCCCCTGGCTTCTTCAGCCGCCTGCCTCATCTCTGTCGCTTGGGCCCCCTCTGCTACTGCCTCTGATTCTTGACTGCTCTCTGCCCCAGCCTCTTCCTGCTCACTAAACCCTGTTACCTATTCGGCTTCTGACACCTCCTTCTCCTCCCAGTCTGCTCCCTCTTCTCCCTCTTACCGCTCATGGCCATCCCACCACCAATTTCCTGGCTCTGAGCCTTCTTCCCTTGGGAAGCTGCTTCCCTTCCCAGCTGCTGCCCCCTCCCCACTCCTCTACATCCAGCCAGTCCATGACACAAGCTGAGCTTCTGTCCTATGGAATCTGCAAAATACACTCATCTACCTCGTTCCCCTTTTGCAAACCAACATGATTGCCATTTACTTCTATGGAGGGGTAGGAAGCAAAACATTAATAATATAGAGAAGTATGCAACAAGCACCCAGGTTCAGTTCCCTGCATTTCTAGTTAAAAGATTCAGTTGCAGGCAATGGGGACACGGTTGCAGTAATGGAGAAATGGGCCATCTGCGCTAAATGGGCAAACCGGACAGCAGTCCCACAAGAGTGAGCCATGTTTCTGCATGGAATACATGCACACCTCCTGTATTGCCCTCCAGTTGTCCTTGCCATTTTCAAGCCCCCAAGGTGAATTAGTGGCACCTGGGGACAGAGGAAGACTTTTACGTTCTCCTCCCCACAACACAGCCCCAAAAAACTCTAGGGAGATAGGGACTAGATGACCTTTCTCATTGTTTCCAATTCTACGTAACAGGTAAAGGGACCCCTGACCATTAGGTCCAGTCATGGTTGACTCTGGGGTTGCAGTGCTCATCTCGCTTTATTGACTGAGGGAGCGCCGCGGCGTACAGCTTCTGGGTCATGTGGCCAGCATGACTAAGCCGCTTCTGGCGAACCAGAGCACCTCACGGAAATGCCGTTTACCTTCCTGCCGGAGTGGTACCGATTTATCTACTTGCACTTTGGCGTGCTTTTGAACTGCTAGGCTGGCAGGAGTAGGGACCGAGCAACCGGAGCTCACCCCATCACAGGGATTCGACCCGCCAACCTTCTGATCGGCAAGTCCTAGGCTCTGTGGTTTAACCCACAGTGCCACCCGCACCCCGTACAATTCTATGAAGCAACCAATTAAAGTGCAGCTGAGGGAACTCCAAACTGCAGTGACATCACGCAGAGCATTTTGTCACTTAGCTGCATGAATGGGTGGTGTGTAGGCACAGCCGTTTGCAGCAACATTAGCAGACAGAGAGACCAATGGCACAGGACTGCTGTTTTTGGCAGCAGTCAGGCATCTCCAATAGCCTTTTAGTTCCAGCATCTTCCCAAAAAGGTACAGCGGTTTCCAAGGCCTTGATACAGGAAACCCATCAATGGTTTTGAGCCGCCTCCAGGCCTGATTCCCAGACAGCCCCCGTTTCTGATCTTCAGCTCAACACACACAAAATTCTTTCTGCCACGTTGGTTCCACGGTGCTCAAGACTGAGAGAGAGTGCCGGCCCCTCCCATCAAAATTCCTGAAGTCCTTCTAAGACTATGGCATTACTGGCAAGGTACCATGCTATGTTTAGAGCTAAGCCTGATGATCTTTCCACTGATAATAAAGGCAAAAGACCCCCTTTCAGAACATCAAGAAGATGTTTGGAAATTAAGAACGGCGCGCACGTTAAGGGTGCACGTTAAGAAATTACAGAATTGCATATCTAAGCTTTCTTTGTTTGGGGGGGGGCAGGAACCCACCGTCAGTGTTAAAATTATAAGTTCTAGAAAGGGAGGGAGAGGAAATGGAAACGTGGCCCATTATGCGAGGTTTGCAACAAGCCTTTCTTAAAGACACTGATCAGGGCAGACAGGGACAGCAAAGACACCACAATCAGAGTCCCAGAAGAGATAAAAATAAACCGACAAAAGCCAGGCCAGTCCATCTGTGACCTCGGCTCCATCAGCAATGAAAGACATCTGCCTCCCAGCCTCCAAACTTCTATGCAATATTCACAAGGGTCATAGCTTCATCAAAATAAAGCATACCATTCAAAACAAAGCGAGGGAGCCGGGGAGATCAAAACACATGTCGCTCCTTAAAGACACGCATGTTATTTTTAAGTTGTATAGCATTTCAGTAACTTTCAAGCCACAGGACTTTTTAGATGTGAAGGCCAGGGCTCCGTTCTCCAGAAAGGAAGCCTCAACCGCCCAAGACCTTCCCATTCAGCATTCGATGTGCCGGTTCAAACGATGTCACCCAGAAGCGTTTTCCTCCTCCGCCCTTCAATGGTGAAGGAATTGCATTCTGCACATGCTCAGGAGCGCTCTCACCTACTGCCGTCCTTGGAAGTCGCAGAAACTGGCCGGGTGCAAATGGAGAAGAAGAAAAAGAAGAAAAGGCCTTCCACGTCCTTTGAAAAGCTTTTTTACTTCTTGTGCGATTCGGGCCTGCTGAGTCGCCATGGCAACCAGGCAGTAATTTAGCGAGCCACCTCAAGACCAGCTCCAGCATCCTAATGCTCAGTCTCCACTTCTAGCAGTTTCTCACACAAAGGTGTGCCACACACAAATCATTGTCATCCTTCGCAAGTCTCCAGTCGTCCCTGCGATGCAATGCCAGCTAGGTTCCATCAAGAAAAGACAGCTTATTTGTTTTACTGTGAGGTCAGGGAGAAGACCTTTGCTGATTCCATTCCTCCACTGCAATCTAACAGTTGGGGAGGAGAGAGTCTTATGACACTTCCCTGACAACCAGCACTGAGGCGACAGTAATGTGTTTTCGCATCAAGCGGTTCTGATGCAAGGAGTCTAAGATGCTGGCGGTGACATGGTGACATGGAATAAAATGTTGCAGTGTGCAGTGCTGGTGTTCAGAATTCCAATCGCTCCATTTCACCACTGCAGGGAAGAACACTGTTTATACAGTCTGTCTGTCCTCAGAGCTCAAAACCATCAGGGAGGAATGGACAACTGCTCCAGCTGAGGAGTGTGGCTCAAACAGTTTTATAAAACTGGTTTGGTTGACAGTATTATTATTATTATTATTATTATTATTATTATTATTATTATTATTATTATTACCCCGCCCATCTGGCTAGGATTACCCAGCCACTCTGGGCAGCTTCCAACAGAATATTAAAATACAATAGTCTATTAAACATTAAAAGCTTCCCTAAACAGGGCTGCCTTCAGATGTCTTCTAAAAGTCTGGTAGTTGTTTTTCACTTTGACATCTAGTGGGAGGGCGTTCCACAGGTCGGGCGCCACTACCGAGAAGGCCCTCCGCCTGGTTCCCTGTAACTTGGCTTCTCGCAGTGAGGGAACCACCAGAAGGCCCTCGACGCTGGACCTCAGTGTCCGGGCAGAACAATGGGGATGGAGATGCTCCTTCAGGTATACTGGACAGAGGCTGCAATACCTTCTCCAACCACCTGAAGTGGTGGCACTGAGGAGCCAGGAGCATTGACCTTGACTGGTGGTTGAAGTACAGTATCTGAAGACAGAGTTGGAACTTGACATGACCGTAGCAGAGTGGAGAATTGGGGAAAACTAACAAAATGGATTTCAACAGAGGCAATTGTAAGGTTCTAATACACTTAGGCAGTAATAACCAGCTGCACAAATATAAGATGGGGGACACTTGGATTGCCAGTTGTGAAAAGGATCTAGGGCAGGGGTCTGCAACCTTTAAGACAAAAAGAGCCACTTGGACCCGTTTCCGAAGAAAAAACAACAACTGGGAGCCGCAAAACCATTGCGACATTTAAAACAAATATAACACTGCATACATTGTTTCTTAGCCCAATGTTATCCTCGTCATTATAAAAATAACTTTTTTGACACTTTTTAATTATTTTTTGTTTGACCCCTCAGAATTACTCCTCCTCATAGAAATAAACGTTATATTAACAAGTTACCTTTTTTTGAGTGTGTGTTCTTCACTCCCCTTCAAAACGGTAGCTGCAAATTGCAAAGCAATAGCAGCAAATCAGCCAGCAACAAAGACATGCTATATACCGTATTTTTCGCTCCATAGGACGCACTTTTCCCCTCCAAAAATGAAGGGGAAATCTGTGTGCGTCCTATGGTGCGAATGCAGGCTTTCGCTGAAGCCTGGAGAGCGAGAGGCATCGGTGCGCACCGACCCCTCTCGCTCTCCAGGCTTCAGGAAGCTATCCGCAAGCCTTGCAAGCCCGGCGGGAGTTCCCACAGGCTCACAAGGCTTGCGGGCAGCAGCCTGCAGCCCCAGCGAGTGTCCGCAAGCCTTGCACGCCTGGCGGGAGCTCCCGCCAGGCGCGCGAGGCTTGGGGCGGCAGCCTGTTGCCCGAAGCACAGGGAGCCCTCCGGAGGGCTCCCCGTGCTTCAGGCGAGTGTCTGCAAGCCTTGCGCGCCCGGCAGGAGCTCCCGTCGGGCGCGCAAGGCTTGGGGCGGCAGCCTGCCGCCCGAAGCACAGGGAGCCCTCCGGAGGGCTCCCCGCGCTTCGGGCGAGTGTCTGCAAGCCTTGCGCGCCCGGCAGGAGCTCCCGTCGGGCGCGCGAGGCTTGGGGCGGCAGCCTGTTGCCCGAAGCACAGGGAGCCCTCCGGAGGGCTCCCCGTGCTTCGGGCGAGTGTCTGCATGCCTTGCGCGCCCGGCAGGAGCTCCCGTCGGGCGCGCGAGGCTTGGGGCGGCAGCCTGTTGCCCGAAGCACAGGGAGCCCTCCGGAGGGCTCCCGTGCTTCGGGCGAGTGTCTGCAAGCCTTGCGCACCCTGCAGGAGCTCCCGCTGGGAGCTGCTGCTGCTGGGAGCCCCCACAACCCCCGAAAGAGGACTCGCTCCAGAGATCCTGGCGGCTCCCAACCCGGGGTCGCTTCACCGCGCGGGGCAACAATGAGTGAAAGGAGGCGCACTAAAAACAATGGCTCACGGGGAAGGCGGGCGCGTGCCGCTCGGCCCTTGGGGAGCCTTCCTGCTGCCGCTGCCCTGCGCCCAACTCGCGAGGAGAGTGGCGCTGCCTTCTGCTCTCCGCCGCCGCCTCACAGATGACAGCGACTGCACGGGAACAAAGGAAAATGCGCCTCCTCCCCTCGCCTCCACCCCGGAGCCGCGGCAAAGGCGTTAAAGAGCCGCATGCGGCTCCGGAGCCGCAGGTTGCCGACCCCTGATCTAGGGGTCTTAACAGACCACAAGCTTAATACAAGTCAACAGTGGGATGCGGCATAAAAAAAAAAAAAGCTAAAGTAGGACTTGGTTGGATACAACCAAATGCTACTCTAGGCTGCAGAAGTAATATCCAGATCAAGGGAAGTAATAGTATCACTCTATTCTGCCTTGGTCCAATCCTGGATGCCACAGTTTAAGAAGGATGCTGACAACCTGGAATGTGTGCAGAGTTGGGCAACCAAGATGATCAAGGGTCTGGAAACTACACCATATGAGGAATGTTTGAGTGAGTGGGGGGTATGTTCAACCTGGTAACGAAGAGACCAAGAGCAGAAGTCCTAATTGGACCATACTACCATATTTTTCGCTCTATAGGACACACTTTTTCCCCTCCAAAAATGAAGGGGAAATCTTTGTGCGTCTATGGGGCGAATACAGGCTTTCGCTGAAGCTTGGAGAGCGAGAGGGGTCGGTGCACACCGATCCCTCTCGCTCTCCAGGCTTCAGGAAGCTATCAGCAAGCCTGGGGAGCCTGCGGGAGTTCCCGCAGGGCTCCCTAGGCTGCGGATAGCAGCCTGCTGCCTGGCGCGCGGGCCGCCCTGAAGCAGAGCGCCCCGCGCGCCGGGCAGACATCCGCAGCCTGGGGAGCCCTGAGGGAGTTCCCACAGGGCTCCCTAGGCTGCGGATAGCAGCCTGCTGCACGGAGCGCGGGGCGCACTGAAGCAGAGCGCCCCGCGCTTCGGGCAGACATCGGCCAGCCCCACAAGCTCGGGGGATAGCAGGGAGGCGGAGCGCCGCCATACCGCTGTTCCCCAACCTGGTTTGGTTTCCCCGACCTGATTTTGGGGGGGAAATAAAGGGGGGAATTTTTTCCTCCCCATACGGTACTTCAAACTGTGGGGGAAGAGGACTGAATATTTGAGTAACTTCTCTATTTTTAAAAGAGAGAGAACTCTTTGCACCTTCAAAGTTAGTATTCTGGGGGAAAGGTTATGCTAGAATCTTTTCCGACATGCAGCTAGATTGCATATGCGTAGCTAATACGGAGAAAATATTCAAATATCCTATCCTTCCATCTGTGGCTTCCATTAACAGACATGTCACTGCTTGATTATTACAGTAGAATCATAGTTTTATTTGGCAAAAAAGGAGAATTTTATTTTTTTAAGAGAACCATCCTCACAAAGGTATGATCCCAACATTCTTCTAACCTAACAGGGTCTGTGCTCCCTCGTTTATTGTGCACAAGGGTGTGAATGTTTTTCGCTCAACAAATCGCATCGAAGCAAGTCAAGACAAAAGCCGTTTCATTCCTGCTCCTGTTTACCATAGGATTAAATGCTCTTGGATAGGTTTTTTTCAGATACAGAAGCCTACCAAGAAACCGAGATGCACATCTCCTGCCGTGTTTCTTGTTTGCACAGAAGAATCAACAGATTTGCCCCACTGCCATATAGGGTAACCCAGAGGGACCCTGACGCAACATGGCCCATGCTCATGGAGCATGTTCTAAGCCTATTTGCATCCCCTTTCGCCAAATGGGCTGAACAAATAATTTCGGAATGCATTTCATGGGAATGGGACAAACCTCCAGACAAGGGTCTCAACTTGAATAAACTATAGGGGGAAGGGGACAATGGATTGCTCTCACATAATCAATCACAAGATGCAGCACACACAAATCATTTGAATGGCAATGCCCATCAACTTTGTGGGTATGGCATGGGTACCTTGAATATTTTATTTTGGGGGCCAAAGGGATGTCGGCTCCTACAAATTAGCTCCTCCGCATCTAATTATGAAGGTTGCATGCTATTTCCAACACATCACACAGCAGCTGGGAGATACCAGATGCAAGTTTTTCCAAGCAGCCATTTCCAAAAACCACGGCAGCTCATGAAGCAAGTTTCTGGCAAAGCTTACCCTCTTTCATTTTTGTGGCGGTGCTGCCACTGAGACAGCCATTCCAATTCCCCACTTTAGAATTGCAACATTCTATTAAACACAAAAGGAGTTCAGAAGCAAAAAAGAAAAGAAAAAAGATTTATGCCTTCAGATTTCCTTTGGAGGCCTTCTCCTCCTCCCCCCCCCCCCGATCACTTGAAAACTCTGCTGTTCTGCCATGAAACTGCAGTATTCCCAAAAGCTAAAGCAGCCATTTCTGAACGGAAAAATGGAACGCAATTTTGCTCCAACGCTATAATCAGCCGACCACAGTCCCAACTGTGGGGTTTTTCCACTGCTTCCTGTGAAAGGAAGGCTAGAACACTAATCTGACAAGGAAGAGACCTCACTTAAATCTCTTGCCGTGTATTATTGACTACAGGTTAACCAGCAAGTCATGCTCTTGAGATGATGCACACCTAAACCATAGCTTTTCAGTTCCCACCAGACTCAAGTTGTGGCTACTGAGTTCTGGTAGTGCAAGCCCCTGGTTTCAGCCAGTAACCTCTCTCTATACTGCTGCTCTGATCTGGCAGGCTTAAATTTATCGTTCCCAGACAAAAACACCACTCCCAAAGCAAACCTGGAAAAGAGGAGACTGAGAGGAGATAGGATTTTGTTGTTGTTGCTGTTTAGTCATTTAGTCGTGTCCGACTCTTCGTGACCCCATGGACCAGAGCAAGCCAGGCACTTCTGTCTTCCACTGCCTCCTGCAGTTTGGTCAGACTCATGTTTGTAGCTTCGAAGACACTATCCAACCATCTCGTCCTCTGTCGTCCCCTTCTCCTTGTGCCCTCCATCTTTCCTAACATCAGGGTCTTTTCCAGCGAGTCTTCTCTTGTCACGAGGTGGCCAAAGTCTTGGAGCCTCAGCTTCACAATCTGTCCTTCCAGTGAGCACTCAGGGCTGATTTCCTTAAGAATGGAGAAGTTTGATCTTCTTGTAGTCCATGGGACTCTCAAGAGTCTCCTCCAGCACCAGAATTCAAAAGCACCAATTCTTCGGCGATCAGCCTTCTTTATGGTCCAGCTCTCACTTCCATACATCGCTACTGGGAAAACCATAGCTTTAACTATATGGACCTTTGTTGGCAAGGTCTCATATATCTCAAATATCTCTCACGTGCAGGAAGGAGGAAGCTTGTTTTTTTCTCTTGCTCTGGATGGTAGGACTTGAACCAATGGCTTCAAGTTACAAGCAAGGAGACTCAACTAAACATCAGGAAGAACTTTCTGACTGTAAGAGCCATTCGACAATGGAACAGACTCCATTGGGAGGTTGTGGACTCTCCTTCCTTGGAGGTTTCTAAGCAGAGGTTGGGTGGCCATGTGTCAAGGATGCTTTAACTGAGATTCCTGCATTGCAGGGGGCTGGACTAGATGTTTCTCCTTTCCTCCACCACGTTCCATGGCAGCTCCAGGTTTCCCAGTTGCTGCTGCAACACCCGGCCAACACAACTAAGTCCAATGTGGCTTGTTCCCCAGGCAGCTCCAACAAGGTGGCATCAGTAGGAAGGTGGGAACGAAGAAAAGCATACAGGAGACTGCTAGGTGACTTTTTTTTAAACACTTCCCTACTACTTCCATTTCACACTTGTTAGGTAGAAGAGAAGGAATGTAGCATCAATGCAAAGCTTATGCGCAGGAACCTGGGAGGACATGGTCACATTGCGCAGGGGGGGTTATTAAATCCACAGCTTCAAAGTCCCCGTGTACCAGGGTTCATACACATAACGTATTTTTTCGTGTATTGGATGCCCCCAGGTATAGGACAACCCCTATTTTGGGGGACTCCAAATTAAGAAAATGGGGGGAGATTGAGCTTAATTGTTGACGAAAATAGCTCACCTGCCATACCAACGCTGACAGGCGCGCACCTCTAACAAGCCACCTATCAGCTGTTCCCTCGCAGGCAGAGTCAGACAATCACTCAGTTTTTTGGGGGGAGGGAAACCCAGAGTTGTTGAGCTTATTGGGGGGGGCACCGTTACCCGGGAGGGGTGCAAGGTTTCTATGATGGGAAAGGCCCGGAGGGGTGATATTACTTCGACTGCCGTGGCCAACTGGAGCGGCAGCGATGCTCGCGCGTAGCCGGCCACAAACTCCACGCCACAGCCAACTGGAGCAGCACGGAACCGATTGCGCGAAGCCACCGCCCAGACTCAGTGCGGCACAAACGGACCACCTTCAGCCTCCCTCCTGGCTGAGTAGGAGGAGGAAAGCGGAATACGGAGGCCCTGCGGCTCACCACTGTGAGGAGCTTCAACTGCCAGAGCGTGTATGGCGGCAAGTACCGTATTTATTTATATATTTAACTGCTCTAAGACGACCCACATTTTTAAACTTAAAAAACGGGAGGGGGGAGAGACACCTCATCTTATACATGGAAAAATACAGTACTCAAAAAGCTGAAAACAGGGTGAAGTCAAGAAAAGAAGGCTGCCTACTGCAGGGCCTCAAAGGAGGGCAGTGCATGTGTGTGCTCTGCATGTGGCCTCTACACACACACACACACACACACACACACACGTCTCTCTTTCAGCAGAGACTGGGCCATGGACAGGTGGAAGAAGATGTTGCCGCACTGCAACCACATTCCCACAGGATTAACTGGTAGTGACATGCAGGGGAAGGTATGAGGGCATCGCTGGAATGAGCAACAAAAGGCTGCATCAAGTTCCTAGCGATTCCTGCCTCTTGGCTGCACAGGGATAAAAGATTTGTGCATCTCCCCAACAGTCCGTTTTGCTGAGGCCCATAGAACTTGGTGGGCAGGTTCCGCTTCTTGGAAAACACTAGGAAAAGGCAAACCCAGAACACAGGAACTGTCATGTTTAAACAAGAACAAACACGCCAAAAACAAAAAAACCTTCCATATATCATTACGTTTGGCAAGGCCCAACTTGGCATTGTAGGCAAGAAGAATTCTATCCTCCTGTCAAGGTACTCCCATTTAGCAATCTGCCAGTTTCAAGTATCTGTGACTATTGTCTGGCTCTCAAAAACAGGATTAGGATTCTGTTAGTTTACCTCTCTAAGTTGGCATTTTATAAATCCATGCAGAAGCCATCTTGCCTGGGGCAGCTTAGAATTCCATGGCAAGCGTGGTTCTGTCTCAGACCAGACCTTGTCCAACACAGCTGGCGGGACTTGGCTTTCTGTTCCAATTTTTGGGGTGGGGTGAGATGACCTGGCGGGGCAGGGGAGCCTCTTCTCTCCCCATTATTGCAGACATTGATTGCTAACTGGTGAGGTTTTGGATGCATGCTACCTCCAATATCTGCCACTGTGGGTGGCCTATTGTGGGTGGTCTACCCTTATCTCGTTTACTTTAATCCCAGCGGTGTTGTATGACCTCATAATCGCGGGTTATCATTCAGCTAAAAATAATCAAACATTAAAGAGCACACACAATATCCATAAGATCAGCCACCCAAATACGGCTCCTCACTGAGGCAATAAACTAAAATATAGACATAAAAAAGGGGCTGGAAGTTGAAAGCCGGTTCCATCCATATTTCAGACATCATGATATATCATGATGCTTTATGGCATGGCTAGGCAAACTAAGGCCCGGGGGCCGGATCCGGCCCAATTGCCTTCTCAATCCGGCCCATGTACGGTCCGGGAATCAGCATGTTTTTACACGAGTAGAATGTGCCCTTTTATTTAAAACACATCTCTGGGTTATTTGTGGGGCCTGCCTGGTGTTTTTACATGAGTAGAATGTGTGCTTTTGTTTAAAACGCATCTCTGGGTTATTTGTGGGGCACAGGAATTCGTTTATTATTTTTTTCAAAATACAGTCTGCCCCCCCCCCGTCTGAGGGACACTGGACCGGCCCCCTGCTGGAAAAGTTTGCTGACCCCCGCTTTATGGTGATATATCATGAAGCTGAAAACCAGATTATCACCCAACCCTACTATTTGCCTCTACATAGTTCCATCCTTATTTCAGACTCTGTGATATGATTGCGATGTTTAGCTGGTGATATATATCACGATGCTGAAAACCAGGTATCGCCCGGAGCTAGTCCATGGGAGCATAAGCAGCACAAGTTGTGTTGGATAAGATTTCTATAACCAGCGGCCTTTGGCTTCTCTCATCTCCGGCAACCTGCAACATGGGACCCACTAATAAACTTTAAAGCATACATTGTACAGATCACCAGGCCTCCTGTGCCTTTAATAGATGGGATATTTGTAGATGCAGCTTGTCAGGAGTGAAAATTCATTCTGCTACCCAACTGCTACGAGTACCTCCTCCTATTTCACCTCCAGCCAACTTCTCTTTTAAGGAAGAAAATGGCTCTATACACCAGTCACTTTTGCCCTCGAGTATTGCTTGCGGGCTTCCCATAGGCAGCTGGGAAGCTATAACTTTCAACTATAAACATGCTCTGCTCAGAGCATCCCAGCAGGTTTTGATCATTATTTAAGAAGTCTTTTCCTTCCGCGGGAAACAGAATGCCGGACTAGACGGGTCACAAAGCGCTTGTTTTCTTAAAAGGGTGGCGATTTCACTGCTTGACCCACCTTGAGTCAAAGCACAGCTCACTTGGGGGAAGGGGGACAACACTGACCCACTGACTGAAAATAAATGCTCAATAAACAAATGAAGGTGGACCTCAGGATTACAGTACCTGTTTCACTGATGTGATTTTTAGCCGAATCCTGAGGTCCACCAACCAGAACCCAGTAGCTCAAGGGGTGGTTCTTGTTATTTACTTTTATTCATTTATTAAATTTATATACAGTCATACCTCGGGTTGAATGTGCTTCGGGTTGAGCGTGTTCGAGTTGCGCTCCGTGGCAACCTGGAAGTAACGGAGCACGTTACTTCCAGGTTTCTCTGCTCGTGCATGCGCAGACGTTCAAAATGCCACGGGCATGCGCGGTAGCGGCAGAACGCGACGTGTGGTTATGTTGCGTTCAGGATGCGAACGGGGCTCCAGAACGGATCCCGTTCACATCCCAAAGTACCACTGTACTGCCCTTTATCTGAGGATCACAGGGCCATTTACAATATAAAAATACATAACATAATATGCAACAAAAGCAATACCTTCCACAGCTTGAAAGGCCATAGATCAGGGGGTGGCAAAGTTTTTGTGGCTTGGGCCGGTTCACGGTCCCCCAGATTCCACAGTGGGCCGGAGTGTGTGTGCGTGCGCATGCACAAATGCTTTTTCTGGCGCTCCTTCCAGCACAGAGGAGGCGTGCACAGCTTCCCATTGGCCGCAGGAAGCTCCTGCAGCCAATGGGAAGCCAGCCAGCATCACGGAAGGTGGTCCCCACTCTGCTCCACACTGGTTTAGCGCGGCGCATGGGAGCTGACTGAGCGGTTGGCGGGGGTCCCTGAGCGGGTGGCAGGGGTCCATGGGCTGGTTAAAAAACCCCCATGGGCTGCTTGTGGCCCATGGGCCTTAGGTTGCCAACCCCTGCCATAGATTGTTTCATTATCCAAAGGCCTTGGAGAAGAGGAATGTGTTTGGCGCCTAAAGATATGTAATGAAGGCGCCAGGCGAGCTTCCCTGAGGAGAGCATTCCACAAATGGGGAGCCACCACAGAGAAGGCCCTTTCTTGCGTTGCCCTCTGGGCCTCTCACGGAGAAGACACACAAAGAAGGGTCTCAGGTGAGGATTGCAGGGTCCAGGTCCGTTCATATGGAGAGGTGGTCCTTGAATTACCTCCTGAACCCCATGATCTTCAAACCAAGATGATCTGTACATCCAAGTACAAATCTGCAAGTCTAAGACAGCAGAGACCAAAGGTTGAGGGAAAAGAAAGCATTTTGCTGTTCCTAGTAACTAGTGGGAGTCAGCAGCTATTGCTGAGCCCATATTTTCAAGTCATTTATTGGGCAGTGGGGCAGGGTGTGTGCTATAAATATTAGGAGCCTGGTCTTCTCCCTGATCAATAGAGCTGGACTTTTGGCTTGCTGCCATTTCAGGCTTCAGCTCAGCTTCAGCCCTTTGAGGGGACTGTAGGCAAAGCACCTCACCCACTCTGGGCAGAACTGGGTAACTGGGTCCAACTACTACTGGAAATTCCTTCCATTGCCCTGGAATAATCCCAGATTGGGAGCCCTGTCAGAAATTCAAATGGTGGCTGGATCTAGCCTAGCTATGCAAGAAAATCATTGAAGGGGGATTTCCCCTCCCGAAAGAATGTAGCAGAGCAGTGAATGGTGTCAGGCCACTGGGACCCTGGCCAGGGTCCAAGGATGCCAGCCTTTTTTCAACTTTGTTCAAGCCACCTGGCCTCAGGAATCCAGAACTGGAGTCTCTCCAGGCCTAAGATCTGGGCAGCAGAGGCTTTGAAGGGAAGAAAACTGTGGCCATTCCAAGAGCGCCGTTGAAGAGGACCCTGTGTGAAAACATGAAGGGCCTGGTCTCTCTTAACCCACCCACAGGCCTGGCCCAGTCTAATACAAGGCTCCTCACATCCTGGAATTCTGGTTTGCTGCGCTGTGAAATCCCCACAAAGCTGTGCTCTGAAAAAAGCAAGAATGTTTGTATCTTGCTTTAAAAGTTCTGCATTGACAACCCGCTCCTCCCCTCTGCTATTCAAACACACCCACTACCCAGAAAGCCTTTTCTCAGTTCCTCTTAAGCTATATACAGGTACACAGAGAGGGGAAAAACAAAACCAAGAACACCCCACTATTCAATGCTGTTTCTTCCTTGGCAAGAGCCCCACATTCCTTACCACCGTCCTCCACAAGAACAGAGAAGGGAGGGGGAAGGAAGGGGGGAACCATGAAACAAATTTTCCACCCAACACCCCCTGAGCCTTCCCCTCCCACACCAATCACACAGGAATAAAATGGATGCAACACACGTCTCTTAACTCCGGAGTTTTGCTGGTACACCATGACATCAGCGCGGGAGAAAGAGCCAAGTTTAGAACTCCATCTGGGACAAATAATGTTGGGGAGCATTGTGCTCCCTTTTGTTTATACACAGCGACCGAGAATGCCTTGGTGGTAAGCAGGCTCACTTGGAAGATTTATTTCCCAAGTCTTCCAAAACAATATTTTGCATCCTGGAACTACTTTGGGGCTCAAAGTTAACTTTCCGAGATAGCGAGCTGAAGCGGTTATTTTGTGTGGGTTTTTTGTTGTTGTTGTTCCTTCTCGCTCTTTCTAAAAGGGAATTCATTGTTTCTGAACGTTATAATTAGCCCAAAAAGATGGAGTGTTCACTTAAAAATTAAGGAAAGAATGCTGCGGCAACAGAAGGAAATTAAGGCTTATTGTGTACGGATGCTTATCTTCCTTCCAGCTAGACCTTAAAAGACCTCTGCAGTTTTCCAATGTGGATGCAATGAACTAGCTGGGAGGATGACGTGGCCATGGGCTCCAGAAACAGACAGACACACACACACACCTTCAACCTACACAGATTCACTTGATACTCTGGAAAGAGCTTTCAGGTGTGAGTGCGCCACAAATATTCAAGTGTGTGTTGTATGTGTAAGTTTCCTGTTGCAATTCCTCTGCCAGCTACAGTCTCCCAGATCTCCATCTGCATGTCCTGCCCAGGTCCAAATTATTATTATTATTATTATTATTATTATTATTATTACCCTCCTAGCTGGCTGTGTTCCTCTCTCTTATGCTGCACTGGGTATTGCATTCCAGCAGTTGCAACCATCAGAGGACAGCCAACCCTTAAGCACCTGATCAGCCATTCAAGTTTGTTAGGCCACAGCAGTGATCTGTGCTAATGAAGACAACCAAACCTAAATGCCAGCTACTGGGCCAATAGAAAACAATGCTTTGATAGCTATAAAACATGCAAGCTCTGCCTTTATCGCCCCCAGGTGTGCAGGCTGCTCTTCAGATTTTTGCACGATTGGCGTGAAAGTCTGGAGAGGGTTTTTCGAGTGTGCTCGCTTGAACGTACTCGCCTGAGACATCCCCACAAAGCTGAAAGCCCTCTTCAGACTTCACAACAGTTGTGCAAAGATCTTAGGAGCAAACAGGATCCCACTTCCCACCTACACACACCTGTCAATCATGCCAGGGACACATCTGAACTCATGTGAAACGGAGAACTTAAAACACATGACTCTGTAACCAGAAATCTTAGGCTTTGAAACAGGTGGGGCTTGAAACCTTTCTAAGCAGGTGTGTTTTGAGTACAAAACAGACCTACCCTAAGGACATTTCCTTGGTTCTCAAAATTACCGGTAATCCGTTCTGGGAGTCCGTTCAGACTCCCGGAACTGTTCGAAAACCAAGGTGCGGCTTCCAATTGGCTGCAGGAGCTTCCTGCACTCAACCGGAAGCCGTGGAAGCCCCGTCGGACGTTCGGCTTCCGGAAAACATTTGCAAACCGGAACACTTACTTCCGGGTTTGCGGCGTTTGGGATCCAATTTGTTCAGGAGCCAAGCCATTCAAGTACCAAGGTACTACTGTACAGTGGTACCTCGGGTTAAGAACTTAATTCGCTGCGCAATCTCTGTTCTCAAAGTGAAGCAATGTTCTTAACCCGAGGTACTATTTCTGGGTTAGCAGAGTCTGTAACCTGAAGCGCCTGTAACCTGAAGCGCCTGTAACCCAAGGTACCACTGTACTGTGTTATAATGGAATTGTACTGAATGTCTGCATTCAACTGCATTGGGTTTTTAATCTTGTCCCATATTACCTCTGGTTTGACTCAGTTCTGGGGAACATCTCAAGCACAGCAGCTGAGGCTTGTTAGAATTAGTCTTCGTCACTGTATTCTCCATTAGAAACAGTCAGTTTGTTCCATTTACAATACAGGACAGACTGCAGGTTAGCACTAATAACGTGTGAGTGTGTGTGAGTGTGTGTGTGAGGGGGGGGGGAGAGAGAGAGAGCATGGAAAGATGTTCTTCTCCGCTATCTGCATAACTTAGCTTAAACTTCAGCTATTTCCCCATCTGATGAGCAAGTATTGGGTTGTTTTAATTGGCAAGCTGCTAGATTATGTTTGGAGCAACATCCATTTAACTAGAAATCAGGAAGTTGCCTTTGTTGAAAAGCCATCTGATGCTAGGAGAAGGGGGGAAAGAGCCCTGGACCATATGCAATGAGCAGCTGCAGAAGGTCAGGAAATGAACAAAGTGACCGAGACCAGAATGATGGGCCATGACTCAGTGGTGGAGCGTGTGCTTTGCATACAAGAAAGTCCCACGTTCGGTTGCGGGCCTCTCTGGTTAAAACAAGTAGCAGAACTGCTAAATGCCCCTGCCTGAGGAGGCCCTACTGGTATGAAAACAGCTTCTGGAAGAACTTTATGATGGTAAGAGTTGTTCCAACAGTGGGATAGACTCCCTCGGAAGGTGATGGACTTCAATTCCTTGGAGGTTTTTAAGCAGAGGTTGGATGGTGCTTTAGTTGTGATTCCTGAAGTAAGGTAAAATGTAAAAGTTAATAGACCCCTGGATGGTTAAGTCCAGTCAAAGGCGACTATGGGGTTGTGGCGCTCATCTCGCTTTCAGGCGGAGGAAGCCAGCGTTTGTCCATAGACAGCTGGTCATGTGGCCAGCATGACTAAACCGCTTCTGGCGCAACGGGACACCGTGACGGAAACCAGAGCGCAAGGAAATGCTTCCCGCCACAGTGGTACCTATTGATCTGCTTGCACTGGTGTGCTTTTGAATTGCTAGGTTGGCAGAAGCTGGGACAGAGCAACGGGAGCTCACCTCGTCACGGGGATTTGAACCGCCAACGTTCTGATCGGCAAGCCCAAGAGGTTCAGTGGTTTAGACCACAGCGCCACCCGCATCCCTGAAGTGCAGGGGGTTGGCCTAAATGACCTCCCTTCCAACTCTACCATACTGTAATTCTAGCCACAGTGGTACCTTGGCTTTAGAACAGCATGGTTTATGAACAATTTGTAAATAGAACGCTGCAAACCAGGAAGTAGGTGTTCCCGTTTGTGAACTTTGCCTTGGAAGCGGAAGATTTTTCACTTCCTGTTGAGTGTGTTTCATTTGTAAATAGAGTCTCCCGCTGCTAATCAGAGGCTTCCTGTAGGCTGTTGAGTCCTGAGCACCCACGCAATAAAAATGAGATATGTAGAGCTTTTGTTTTTGCTATTTTTCCCCGTTTTTGTTTGTGTGGCTTTTTCTTTTATTTGACTGTGACTTGTTCTTCGTTTTATGGGACTGACTTGTGACTGTGGCATGTGACTTTGTTTTTGTGACTTGTTTTTGTGACTGTGTGGAACCCAGTTCAGCTATTGATTGATTGATTGACTGATAGACTGTGCGGCCACAGAAATGGATAAAAGCCCCCCATCCAAACAATGACTATCATCAATGCATGTAAGAATTTTTTTTTAATTTCTATAATAATAATAAAATAATAATAATAATAATTTATTATTTATACCTCGCCCATCCGGCTGGGCCTCCCCAACCACTCTGGGCGGCTTCCATAGAAACCAAAAATACACTAAAATATCACACATTAAAGACTTCCCTGAACAGGGCTGCCTTAAGATGTCTTCTGAATGTCAGGTAGTTGTTTATTTCCTTGACATCTGATGGGAGGGCGTTCCACAGGGTGGGCGCCACTACCGAGAAGGCCCTCTGTCTGGTTCCCTGTAATTTGGCTTCTCGCAATGAGGGAACCGCCAGAAGGCCCTCGGCGCTGGACCTCAGTGTCCGGGCAGAACGATGGGGTGGAGACGCTCCTTCAGGTATACTGGACCGAGGCTGTTTAGGGCTTTAAAGGTCAGCACCAAGGTCGGGTAATTTTTATCATCTACAATACTGTCTTATTTATTTTCAGTACAGTACATTGATTATTGCTTTCATTTTATGGATCAATGGTTTAGTTAGATAGTAAAATTCATGTTAAATTGCTGTTTTAGGGGTTGTTTTTAAAAGTCTAGAACGGATGAATCCATTTTGCATTACTTTCTATGGTAAAGCACGCCTTGGTTTTAGAATGCTTTGGTGTTGGAACAGACTTCTAGAACGGATTAAGTTTGGGAAGCAAAGTACCACTGTATAAACATGTTCTTCTCAGTCTACTGCAAGAACATCCCCCACAAACTGATTATTTTATGTTTTTCCCTATGCATTTTAATACCATCTAGTTTCTACACCATCTAGATTTCTTTAAACACATACAGATTACTAGGTGTTTTTTTAAGGCCCTGTTTCACTGGTACAGAAGGTTCTGCTGTTCACCCTCCTAATTTATCTTTATGCAGTACAGTTACAAGGTAGTATTCTAGTCAGGGACTATGAAGCAAAGTTTGACGTCAGACATAATGGGTCCTCTTTGATCATCTCTGAATAGTGAGGAATGACCATCTGCCATTGTCTGACTGGCAAACTGCTTGCATAAAGAGAGGCACACAATGCAGATGTTCCAAAATGAGAGTAATGCTCATTTTCTCCCTTCGCCGCCTCTATCCAGCCTCATGACTATTTTAACCCTGCTGTGTTTAAGCCTCCCCACCCCCACTCACTCACAAAACTGGCCATTTAGACATGTAAGTCAGGAAAAATTAAAATGTTCTCTCCTGGTGTGCAACACTAATGTACTTTCTATGGTCTGAAGGTTCGTGATGCAGCAACCTGGCTAAAAACAGGTACAGGTTTAGATGGGAACCTGCCCCTCCACCCAAAAAAACACACATTACAGTGGTACCTCGGGTTACAGACGCTTCAGGTTACAGACTCTGCTAACCCAGAAATAGTACCTCTGGTTAAGAACTTTGCTTCAGGATGAGAACTGAAATTGCGCAACGACAGCGGGAGGCCCCATTAGCTAAAGTGGTACCTCAGGTTAAGAACAGTTTCAGGTTAAGAATGGGCCTCCGGAACGAATTAAGTTCTTAAGCCGAGGTACCACTGTATGTGCAGTGCCTTGAATTCCATCACAGAAAAACAGTGGAATAAATGAAACACATGAATGCTAAAGCTGCAATGCAACCAACTCTCACTGGGCAGTTCCATTTTACTTAGTGGAACTTGCTTCCAAACACACAGAGATAGATGTTACGCTGCAACAGAGTGCTGCAGCTTATGCACTCCAAGGTATTTAAAGAAAATACGAGCGAGGAGGCAAAATGATAGGAAAGAGGTTGATCTAGAACAGCCTTTCTCGACCTGTGGGTCCCCAGATGTTGTTGAACTACAACTCCCATCACCCCTAGCTAGCAAGGCCGGAGCTCAGGGATGATGGGAGTTGTAGTCCAACAACATCTGGGAGCCTTCTAATCAGGCCAACGTCTTCTTGTGTGTAATGCAAAAGGTCAGAAATCCAAAAGAGAAAACTCAGGGGTCGTGTTGCAACAAAGGGAAGGGATGTGGTCTTTAAGATAGCAGAGAATGCATCCAGGGTATCTTTTTGGTAAAATGTTGGGCAATGAAACATCAAGAGATACCATTTTATTTATTCTAAATTGCTTGCCACTTCTTTAGAAACAGCCTATTATAAACATGCACATGCATAGGAATGAGAGAAACAGCTTTTGTGATGCAGATTATATTGCTTTCTTTCCCCATCGTTAAAAGACATAAAGCAGAGAACTCAACATAGTTTTAGCAACCAAGCTCTCCTCACCCCCACCCCAACCCCCACTGGGCAGGAATTTCAAGCAAACAATAATAATCAAATAATGTGTTTCATGCAACTATTTTACACATTCTGGTTGGCCCAGACCCACGAAGTATTAGCAGGGAGGCATATCAGTTTTCAAACACTTCACAATAAGAAGTAATAAATACTATTTTAATATACAGAGCGTGCATTTATATATCTGTCTATACAAGGTAAAGGACCCCTGGACGGTTAGGTCCAGTCAAGGGTGACTATGGGGTGTGGCGCTCATCTCGCTTTCAGGCCTCAGAAAGCTTTCTGGGTCATGTGGCCAGCATGAGTGAACCACTACTGGCACATGGAAATAACGAGTGTCAGAGCGCACAGAAACGCTATTTACCTTTCCGCTGCAGTGGTACCTATTCATCTACTTGCACTGGCGTGCTTTTGAATTGCTAGGTTGGCAGAAGCTGGGACAGAGTAACGGGAGCTCACTCCATCGTGGGGATTCGAACCGCCGACCTTCCGATTGGCAAGCCCAAAAGGCTCAGTGGTTTAGACCACAGCACCACCCCTGACCCCTGTCTATACAACAGCAATAATTAAAGTTAATGGAATCTTTCACATTGCCTCCAAATAGTATTTCTCAGTGGAGAGTATTTACCTGTTCAACTGCCTTCCATGGTCCCCAGCAAGACAGGCACAAATCAGTTTTTAAATTATCCCCCTCAACTATAGGCTGTCGTTTCTGCCCTATTTCTGCCATGCAAGCCTGTCACTGTCTCGCCTTCAGCAAGCTCCTGAATTTGGGAGGTATATCCAGGGGACTGGATTTCTTTAGAGTGAAGCTCTCCAGACAATCAAAATGATGCCTGTGTGGAAACTCAGGTTCTCATCCCATACACAACGAAACAGAACTCTGTCTTAAAGGGTCAGCTACATGAATGGTGGTCCCAGGCTGCATTGGTGGGGTCCTGTTCCCAGCAGGGACTGTGTCACTGGCTCCTGGACGACTATGTACTGGCACGGACATCTGAACGCTGATCAAAACCTGTGCATGAGCTGTTCAAAGGCAGAGGCAGAGCCAGCGAGTGTTGGGAATTGCTTAGCGCATGCTGCGCACAATTCATGCACCAAAGGGACTGGGATGTCATTGGGAAAGCCTCTAGTCACGTGTCATGGACTGGTTGGACGCAGAGAACGGTGGTTGTTGTTGTTGTTGTTGTTGTTGTTGTTGTTGTTGTTGTTGTTGTTGTTGTGTGTCATGGACTGGTTGGACACAGAGGAATGGTTGTTGTTGTTGTTGTTATTATTATTATTAATTATTATTAATTATTATTATTATCATTATCATCATCCCGTCCATCTGGCTGGGCGCTCCCAACAGAATATAAAAAACATGATCAAACATTAAAAACTTCCCTAAACAGGGCCGCCTTCATGTGTCTTCTAAAAGTCAGATAGTTGTTTATTTCCTTGACATCTGATGGGAGGGCATTCCACAGGTGCCACTACTGAGAAGGCCCTCTGCCTGGTTCCCTGTAACCTCACCTTTTGCAGGGAGGGAACCGCCAGAAGGCCCTCAGAGCTGGACCTCAGTGGACTGGACGATGGGGGTGGAGATGCTCCTTCAGGTATACTGAAAAGAACCAGCTGGGGAACCCCCAAGGGAAGAAGACTTCGAGCCCAGAGAGTGGTGGTGGGACAACAATGAGTGGTCAGAGGGAGAAGACTGGGAAGAGGAGGTGTTGGAAGCTGAGGGGGGTAACAGGCTGGGAGAACCTGAGAAACTTCTCAGCTGGGAGAACCTGGGGCAGAGAAAAGTCCAGAATCAGATGCAGAGGCTGAAGCAGGGCAGGGAGGGAGGCCAAGAGGAAGAAATGTGTCAGGCTGGTGAAGAGGCAGGGGTGTCTCCCCCTCCTGCTGTGACAAGCTCCCCTTCCCTCTGGCCTCCCAGAACCAGAAGAGGCATGAAAAGGGCGGAGGAGAGGTTGGCTGCGCAGAGACACAGTCTCCAATTGCTGGAGGAAACCATAGGGAGGAGGGGATTTTGGGGAGGCAACAGTTGCCTCAGCAACTGCCTCATGAGGGGAAGAACTACCACAGATGAGTTGTTGTGCTCATTTAGGCCCGACACTCCACCAAGATTTGTGCAAATCATGTATTTGCTAGTAAAGAGTTAACTCCAACTCGCACGGTGTGACTTACTGTGGCTTGCTCCCAACACCACGCTAATGTCTACTTTACATGAAGGGTATTATGAGCATTTGAGTATGTTATCGTCTACATTAGAACAGTCCGAAATCATGACCTAGTTCTGCTGCTGAATGCGAGTCTTGCAAACTGGTTGAATGGGAGACCTGCTCAAAACCACATGTAAGCCATTCTGAGCAATTCCAGGTACAATATAAATTCCAGGTAAAGGTAAAGGGGACCCCTGACCATTAGGTCCAGTCGTGACCGACTCTGGGGTTGCGGCGCTCATCTCGCTTTGTTGGCCGAGGGAGCCGGCGTACAGCTTCCGGGTTATGTGGCCAGCATGACTAAGCCGCTTCTGGCAAACCATAACAGCGCACGGAAACGCCGTTTACCTTCCCGCCAGAGCGGTACTGTCAGGGAACTGACATCGGAGCGAGAGGTGGAGGCAAGGCTCCCAAGCGATGCAGGAGAGGGGATCAGCAGAGGGGAAGGAAATCAGCGCAACACCAGTAGAGAAGGGAGGGAGATGGAGGAGTCGGAGAGGGGTCTCCGAGACTCTTCGCCCGAAACTAGTGGGGAAAGCACAGGCACGCCTCTGCCCACTCCTTCCCTGCGCAGAAGATTTCCGCGCAGGGAGAGTAGGCGGAGACTTGGCGTCAAACAACTTCTTTGCTGGAAGAGGTTCAAGAAACGCCCACTGACGGATTCTGCAAGCGACTGAACAGCCACGGAGCGAAAGGCTGTCAGCCGAGGCAAGGTTAACCAGGAGATCTAACCAGCAGTAACAGCAACTTACGCACAAGTGACCCCTTATAACCATTACAGGTACCTATTTATCTACTTGCACTTTGACGTGCTTTCGAACTGCTAGGTTGGCAGGAGCAGGGACCGAGCAATGGGAGCTCACCCCATTGCGGGCATTCGAACCGCCGACCTTCTGATCAGCAAGTCCTAGGCTCTGTGGTTTAACCCACAGCGCCACCCGCGTCCCATAAATTCCAGAATACAATATAAATTAAAGACCCAAAAATAGTAAGCACAACCCCTATTTGTTATTATTTCTTAATTCTATATCCCGACTTTCCCCCCAAAGGAGGCCATTGCAGCACAAGGTAATCTGGACAAAGCAGCATACCTTAAGTGAGTCATATGCTGTATTATTTAATGCACAGGCCTCAGAGTTCATGTTTGAGTCTCTTACTAAAACGAGGACAGGTTTTATTTCTTAATATGGGCATGAACTGCACATAAGACGAAGAGAAAGTAAGTGTGGTGTAGCAGAATCTCTCAAATCTTTGAAGTAAGTCAACTGGCACATTCAAAGTAAGTCAATTGGCTCTTCAACTTATCACTTTCAGAAGTTACTGACCTGCTGAGTTCCATCTCCATTGACTAAGTGAGGCATCATAGCTACCTCCCCATTCAGCAACGATGGCAACTCCAGTGGGATTTGGTCGGTCATCATCATTGTGACGTACATTCATGGAGAATTTTCCTCAGCGGGCCTCCTAAACGTCAAAGAAAAACACACATATATAAATCTTGAGTGATAACATTTGATAATTCCATTCTTACTTCAGTACCAATATGATTTTGTCACTTGGGGCAACTAGCTTCAAGATCTATGGGCAGATTTTGCTGTTGTTGTTCCTGCATCAGATAATCAACAGGTGAATTGATCACACACACACCCTGCCCTGATACTACCCAGACTTCTGAATGACCCAAAGCCTAGTCTCAGAGGACCCTTTTAGCCTCTCGGACAAGTACATTATGTAAAACTGCTAGCACATTTGCAAAGCTAAAACAGGTCCGGAATGATTTCAAATTGGATGGGGGAACAGTGTGTTCTGATTCCTGCACTGAATAAGATGGGACTATATAGCTCTGTTAATCACCCACCATTTTTAAATATGGTCCTTTTCTATGGTCCTTTTCCAAGTAGTTTGGGAGAATTTTCAAGTTTCTGATTTTTTTCCTGAATTAAAACATACAATGTAAACTGACTTTCAGCAGGTATTGTGTCAAAGAAACATTCTATATTAATCATTTTTATGCAATTTAACGTGTGAGTGGCTATTAAGATAGTAGCACCATGCCATAAAATGTTGCATGCACCTTATCCCTCAGGTAAAGCTTCTCTGTTGTGTGTGTGTGTGTGTGTGTGTGTGTGTATAATACTTAAAATTAATAATAATAGTAATAATAATAATAATAATAATAATAATAATAATAATAATAATTCAAAAACATTTCTAGGCAACTTATACACAAACCACCAAGTTTAACAATAAAATACCACCCTCTCCAACACTCTCACACAGATGCACTAAATATGATTATCATAATCTCTCAAAAGTCTGGGAGAACAGAGAGATCTTAAGACAGCACTAAAAATATAGTGGTACCTTGGGTTACAGATGCTTCAGGTTACAGCCTCTGCTAGCCCAGAAATAGTACCTTGGGTTAAGAACTTTGCTTCAGGATGACAACAGAAATCGTGCGGCGGCAGTGGGAGGCCCCATTAGCTAAAGTGGTGCTTCAGGTTAAGAACAGTTTCAGATTAAGAACAGACCTCCAGAATGAATTAAGTTCTTGACCAGCGGTACCACTCTATGTTAAAGTTGATGTCTGGTGGGCTTTGCTGGGGAAAGCATTCCATAGTCAGTATGGGGGGACACCACTGAGAAGGCCCTCTCCCTTGTCGCCAACCTACAACCTCTCTCAGCAGGGATACCTGGAAACTGTCTTCAGATATCAAAGACAAGGTCAGGGTATGGTCAACGTACCTGCTGTCCAACTTTTTATAATTTATATACTTTGCATTCAGACATGGCAGCTTGCCTTGAAAAACATTTGCAAAGCATGGGGGGAGGGGGTTAGATTTAAAAGTTTGCACCCATACTCCTATCCCGAGGTTTCGGACAGGTTGCAACATTTCAAATGCACACAATGAAGTACAAACATGATTTTACAAAAGTCTCAACCGTAATAGAAACAAAATTCAATATAATGCCAGCTAACGCTCCCAAAGTACAAATTTACCACTGATGATCATTAAATAACAGTTCAAGCAGAGTTAGAAAAGCCTTTCTTTTTCAAACTTAGTGCACCCCTAAAAAAGGAGGGTGCACAATACAGATTATTTACGGAGCCACAAGGAATGTGGGGAAGGTGAGAAAATTTAAGCATGCCCTGGCAAATATTTCCAATATTTAGAAAGCTAGATTTCCTGGATGACACCAGGCAATGCAGTGTTCTCAGGCTGTAAATGCTGACACCCTCGCCAGCACTTCTGGAACTATCCAAGAAAAGTTCTGGCAACTTTTCAAGCACAGGTCTTATAAATTCAATGTTAATTGTGCCTTCACACTGGTTTACAAGGCAATAATACTGACTCTCTAGCAAATACACTGCAGAACACAAATGAAGTCCTTCCACAGGTTAAGGAAATAGATACTTCGACAAAGAACCAGAAAAGCACTTTATATACTTCCAGCACTAAGTACCTGAACATAACCTATTATAACTTTGACGTCAAGCCATCTCTGGTCTCTTCTACTGCAGTGTGTGATCCAGTAGAAGCTTCTAGAGATCAAGACCATTTCCTTAGACTACACAATTTATTTCCCCCTTGAATAACAGGCCCATCGTGGTTAAGCTGCCACAATACACCACAGTAATCTTTGCACTAGGGTAAAAAGATTGGAACCAGGAAGTGTGTCTTAAGAACAGGTCCTGCATCATGGAACGAGAAGTTAAGACATGAAACCAATCAAAAGAAGACATTTATCCAACATGGAAGCAGTGACTGAATCAATATTGGCAAGATTACAGAGTTAGAGGATAATCAAGAATTCTTTGAAGCAGACAGAAATCAGGCGTTTTGAAAGTGGTATTCAAAGTCTACAGAATGGAACTTGCTTTTTTATTTTTCTTAATCTGAGAGCACCTCATATCTTTCACTGCTTCTTCTCTGCCCCAAAACATAAACAAACATTTCCTTGCTCAAGTGTCAATCACCTTCACTCAACCCATCTATCAAAGGCCCACAAAGAGGCTCCAGTCATTTACATTTTCTATATTCCCCACATCCACAATTTCCCACTTTAAGAGGCACAAAGGACAAGAGAAGTCTATCCTACAGCCTTGCTTTTACAAGTCCCTCTTGCAAAACCACAGGTTACTCGTGTTAGGCTTTTGTTCTGTTTTTACATTCGTGACTTATTTTTCTTTTGACATGTTAAAATGTGGTTTTCCAGGGTTGGTGTGGAAGTGCATGATTCCATTATTTGCCCAACTTTAGAAAAATAAATTAGGCATTCACTAATAACATATTCAAGAACCGCTTGGCATGCTTATGATAGGGCTCTCGTTCGCATGATTGATGGAAGTGTCTGCAAAAAAAAATAGGTTTCTCTCTTTCTCGCCTTCTAAAGGTCTGTCAGTCAAAACCACATGAATTTCCAATTTACTTCTGGCGTTCTATAGAAGTTCATTAAGGAGATTCTAGGAGGTTAAAAGGCTGACAAGAGATGGCTACGTTAAACACTTCACCTGTGGGAAACAAATCCAGCCATCATTACGCTCTCTGGGCAAAAGCTAAACTAAATCTGCTAACAGCATTGTCAATTACAGGGCAAGTTTGGGAACAACAAAATAAAAAATGCAGGGAAGTAGCTGAGTCTCTAGGGGCAGATTACATTTTCCACTGCATTTTGGGGTAGCAGGGAAACAAAACAAACAAGCCTGAGCTGCAAAATGCTTACAAAAGACTGAAACAAGTTAAAGCTTTGGTTTCACTTTCAGATTTTATATGCATTCCTTGTGCTTGACTGGAAATGTACAAGAAATACTAATTTTCAATTAATCCTCATATGTCCTAACCCACTTAAATCCATGGCATATGGGGGAATTTTTCATAATATTGCTAAGCTTAAGCTGTAGACCCAGGAAATCAGGATATGCTTCCAACTTTTTGCAACTTGGAATCATCCTAAGCCAATACTCTTGCCATTTGACCCTCACTGTAATCAACCTGTGCGTCAAATTGATAATGCAATGTCCTACAGCTCTTTAGTTAAATGATGTGCCTTTTGTGGGGGGGAGACTCTGAAATTAACTCAAGATGTCAACAACCACTAAATATTTATTAGATCCATATGGGGAAAGACAAGTCATCAAACAGACTAGAGCAGCATTTATCTAAGAAATGTCCATCTATGGCCAGTTAACCTGAGTGAATGAGTTAAGTGTTAGCTTATGTTAGGAGCTGCAAGGATGTTTCAAGTCCCGTAATATACCATACATAAGAATTCAAGTTTCCTAGAAAAACACACGTCTTGACTCTTAATGCATGCCAAAACATGTTCCTCACTTCCATGTCCGAATTTTGACTGGAAAAGCTAATAATAACAATTTATGAAACTCAACATGAATCCAAATTAAATCTCCAAAGGAAGGGAGATATTTGGATTGTGAAAACAGCAGCACAACCTCAATCCGAATTTGAGGAAGGGACACACACTTCAGGGTTTGACGGGGTTGTAATCCAAAATGGCTATAATCCAAAAGGGTTACAGAGGTACCACTGTATTAACAGCTCATAAAATCAAGTTTCCCCATGAATGCAGATACAGGAAGGGGTTTTTTTGCCACTTGTTTCACCAAAAATCTAACAAGAGGAAAAGAAAGTCCTAATTTAGCAACAAAGAGCACATCTGCATAGAAGACAGATTCGTGCCACAGCTTGCTGTTTTGAGTGCAGGGAGGAGCGGCGATAACGGTTCATGTAGAAAAAAGCTCTTGATAAGACATGGGTGACTAGAGGTGTGTACACAGCTGGATGGTCAAGGCACAAAAGAGCCTGGAATTTGTCTTCTTGTCTGATGTGCATTCATTAGCATAGTTGCATCACATCTACTTCAAAGCCTCCTTAACCCTAGAACTCCTCTTTGTATACCTAATTGCAAGCACGGCAGATTAATCTGAAAGCATCCAAACAAAACCGCTTTATTTTAGGAAAAACAAATATCCAGGACTCCATGAAAAAGGTCAACCATATCAAAAGTTTGTGGGTGCTTTTATTCTGCTGAAACTCAAAGGTAATCAGGGAAACTGAAGTGGCAACAAAATATCTATTGATATATATTTGTAAATCACCACCACCCCTGCCCTGGAAGGAGCATTACAAAGAAGCAAAGGATGCATTTCTGCATTATGAATTGTCAATAATAAACATATCAGACTTCAACAGGACCCATACATGACAACATTTAGGAATTATATGCAAACAATGCACGAAGCGGATGATAGTTAAAGGATCGTGCTATTTAATCATATGCTGACGCAGCAAATCTTGAGAGACAAGTTCATGAAAGATATATCTACCAATGGCTGTGAGTCACAACAGTACCTCTAATACTATGGGCAGTATGTCTCTGTATATTATTTGATGGGTATTAAGGTAAATGTAAAGGGACCCCTGACAATTAAGTCCAGTCGTGAATGACTCTGGGGTTGCGACGCTCATCTCGCTTTAAAGGCCGAGGGAGCCGGCGTTTGTCCGCTTCCGCAGACAGTTTTTCCGGGTCATGTGGCCAGCATGACTAAGCCACTTCCGGCGAAGCCAGAGCAGCGCACAGAAACACCATTTACCTTCCCGCCAGAGTGGTACCTATTTATCTACTTGCACTTGACGTGCTTTTGAACTGCTAGGTTGGCAGGAGCAGGGACCGAGCAATGGGAGCTCACCCCGTCGCAGGGATTCGAACCGCCAACCTTTTGATTGGCAAGTCCAAGCGGCACAGTCGTTTAACCCACAGCGCCACCCGCGTCCCCTTGATGGGTATTATGAGCAAGCAAATGCCACTGTGTTAATGTCTGGCTGGCTGGCAGGCTTCGCATTTTCATCTATCTGGTTGTGAGAACTAGATGCTAGGCTGCATAGTGTGTTCACCTGATTAAAGTAGGACTCCTTTTTAGGCCCTTGTTCATTTGACTACTCTTTTAGCCTGAAAGCTGCCAACAAGTTTTAGTTTATTTTCTTTTGGTTTTAAAACTATCTGTGTATTTTAAATTTGTATTTTTTAAAAAAGTGATAATATTATCACTTTTATCACAAAAGATTATCACAAAAGATAATATTTATCTTTTGTGTGGACTGCTTTGAGGGGGTTTTTTCTGCAATCAAGCGATATATAAATTTTATAAAATGAACTAATTAAAAATAAGTTTTTTATTTTTTTATTTGATTTTTTAAAAAAGCAGGCTTCTTTTTCCCGCCAGTGATGGCAGCAGCAGGGTGAGAGCATGAGTTGGCCAAGCTGTGAGAAGGGAACGTTGGGGCAACCTGGGACAGAACAGGCAAGGTGCCAAGAGAGGAGAGTTTGGAAGGGAGTTTTGCGGGTGGTTGGAGTTGGCAAGCAAGACAAGTGGAAGCAGCAGCCCCAAGCAAGCAAGTAAATAATCCCCTTTTTAAGCCATCTAAGTGTATTTCAATACAGATAAGAAATGCCATGGTACATCTGCAGCAGCACAACCGGACGCCTCCATCTTCCCTGGCTGCAACAAAACATGTCTCTCCCGCATCCGTCTCTACAGCCACAGCAGGCCCTGCAACCTTCGAACAGCTCCCTTCACCCCCCCCCCAATGGATGCTTCTTCACCCCCAAAGGAGCACCTCCATTGCCTCCCAAGACAGAAGGGTACCAACCCACCAAGAGTGCTTGACTCACCTTGAAGAGAGCCAGCATCATTCCCCTCTTCCTTCCTACACAGCAGATTGCTAGCAGGTATTCTTGCCACAGCCACCATTCTCAATTCTTTTGCCTCTACCAACTGGAGCAAAACACTTGGAAGGGGCAGACTGGGTGCTGGATCTCCCATTTTTCTCTTATTTGAAAGCAAAGTTTACGGCACCACTTTGGAGCTTGGCCCTGGTCCCTTTCCATTTTGCAGCTTAGCTCCGTTCCGTGTCTGACATTCCCATGAGTTTAGTTCACAAAGGTCAAGGTAATTAGGAGGAAAGCTGACATTCCAATAAATTCTGTCGCTGCTAGAGTAGCTCAGGACATGTAAGGTACAGTTAGCAAGCACACCAGACAAAGGGAATCTCAGGAATGAGGAGATTAGTTTTAAGTGGCATTAAACAAGAGTGTCCTGTTTCATGAGGCAGACCAAATTAATCAGGGTAGGACATCTCCAACGAGATCCAATAATCAAGACAGCAAGTACTAGTGCTACTTGGGGAATCTTGACTCATTCAGAGAAGGGTTCTCTTCGAACCTGAGTTTCGGTTGCCTATCCACAGAGCAGTAAAAAAATAAAATTTAAAAGCAGCAATAAAAGGTAAAGGTACCCCTGCCCGTACGGGCCAGTTGTGACCGACTCTAGGGTTTCGCGCTCATCTTGCTCAAGAGGCTGGGAGCCGGCGCCGTCCAAAGACACTTCCGGGTCACGTGGCCAGCGTGACGAAGCTGCAGCTGGCGAGCCAGCACCAGCGCAGCACACGGAAACGCCGTTTACCTTCCCGCTATAAAGCGGTCCCTATTTATCTACCTGCACTTAGGGGTGCTTTCGAACTGCTAGGTGGGCAGGAGCTGGGCCCCCGCCGCGGGGATTCGAACCGCCGACCTTACGATCAGCAAGTCCTAGGCACTAAGTTTTTACCCACAGTGCCACCCACATCCCGACAAAAGCAGCAATAGTTTTCAACAATTGAAGTGGCATATAAACCTTTTGATGTGCAAAATGCACAGGCAACACTCTAGACTTTATAATAAATAGCAGAACAACGGGTAAATCTTACCCAAAGAACAGAGGAATAAGCATTTTTAGTATTTCCGAACAGGAGTAAACATCAATCTGGTGGTCAATTCAGACTCACTGGTATTATTATTATTATTATTATTATACATTATACCCCCCCTTTCTGGCTGGGTTACTGCAGCCACAATACTATGTTGGCCCAGTTCACACATAATGCTAAGCCAAACCATGGGTACACAAAGCAAAAATTATGGCTGCTTCACTCCTCTCCTGTTCCTGCTGAGATACGGTTTGCCTTAGCATGACATGTGAAGCCATCCTAATGGTTTGTCTCCCTCAAAGAAACCACGAGTGGCAAGCCAAGAACAAACCTTGGCTGCATAGCCTGCGTTTGCACGTAATATGAAGCCAAACCATGGCTTAGCTCTGGACAGCACAGAGCAGAGCAGCTGTGATTTCCGGTCTGTGTATCCGCGTGCTTGCCTATTCGTGCTAAGCCACAGTTTGGCCTAGAATTATGTGTGAACCAAGTCAACGTCACACAGGGAATTGAGCAGCACACAAGAGAGACAGCAGTATTACATGTAATATGTTCACAGTTCCATGATGCTTTCACAGCCTCTTTGCTTGCACTCCCCAAAACAGTCGCTGGGGCTGCAACGGGGAGTACAGTCGTACCTTCGTTCTCAAACGGAATCCGTTCCGGAAGTCCATTCAACTTCCGAAAATGTTCGAAAACCAAGGTGCAGCTTCTGATTGGCTGCAGGAACTTCCTGCACTCAATCGGAAGCCGTGTTGGATGTTCAGCTTCCAAAAAAAGTTCGCAAACCAGAACACTCACTTCCAGGTTTGCAGCATCCAGGAGCCAAAACGTTCGACTTGCAAGGTGTTCACGAACCAATGTACAACTGTACTGGAGAAGAAGATTCTCAAACCTTTACCCATAATCCTTTCCTGCTGAATATACACACAGCCCCTCACCAACTGTTTTTATTTCCCCGAGGAGGGGACATGTTGTACCTGTATCTTATCCCCAGGAAAGGTAAAAGCAGCTTTGGGGGAGTAATTTTTGTGTTGGCAAAGAACACAGAGGAGAGTTAATAAGCCTCTCTCTCCTCCGCCTGAGTGCTGGTTCTTCCTTTCAGCAGCTGCATTTAAGCAAAAAGAAGAGTGTAAAAAATAATAATGGATTCATGTGGAATGTCTGTTCTGGCACAATATCCTATGCATATTTTCTTTCAATTTGCCTAATATGCAGTGGGGGTCCTGTATTCTCATGATGCTGCATTTAAAGGGGAATTTTCATTCTAAAGCATACACAGAACACTAAATAAGTCCTGAATATGCTGGGTCACTTGGGGGAATGTGGTTCCTCTTCCCAACTTGAGCTCGAAACATCCAATTCCAGGCTAATTTACTTCTTCATTTATCACTTCGGGAGTGGGGGGGGGGGGAGAGAGAGCAGTTATGGCTTTTTGAGCCATGTGCACAAATTATGTACAATCCTACACATGATTATCACACTTTCCAAACCCTGGAAATGCTCTCTGGGAATGGAACAGGTCAAATTTCAAACAGCTTTTATTGTGCAAATCATCTGTTCGGGCAAACACATAAAAATTGGTTTGTGCTACACGCAGACACAAATCTGAAAGAGCGTATCATTTTGCCGCAACCCCCCAACAAAAAAATATTTAATACCACTTTCAGGATAATGAAGCGACATGTTTTTATTAAAGAAATAAAATTTACTAAGATCAACAGCACAATTTTTTCCACAGCGCAATTGTTCTTCTCTCAGTGTGCAAAAACTCTTTTACATCGCTCGCTGCTAACCTGACCTATGGCTGTAGTCATATTGACAGTGAGTAGCACATTGTATTATTGTGGGAAAGCACTTCACACAAGTCTCTCATTCAAGCCAGGCGTCCCACAATAGCCATTCACAGAGAGATTTCGGGGCATCCCCTAGAATGGAGCACCTCTGGCTACTAGCTGGAGGAATTCCTCACCCAGTGGAAATGTTGAAGCACTGTAAATGCTGCATTTGTGGGCCCTAATTGTCTGGATTTCGGGCTGAAACATAAACGAATGCCTTTCAGGGCCGAAAAGAAGGAAAAGAAAGGATGAAAACAGCTCCTTGTGCTGCTTTAGTGTGTTGCAATCAACAAGCAAAGAAGTTTGGTTTTCTCGTGTTGATTTCTGGGACACTGTGCACCAGAAATAACTTCTGATGCAGAGAGATTCAGGAGAGAAGCCCAGATAGCAAATGTATTCCTTTTTTTTTTTTATCTAGCCCCAGCCCAAAATACGGAAGTTGCCAATTTTTTAATTTTTAATAAAATCAACAAAAATGTTAAAAAGGAAAAAGAACAAGCAAGAAATTGTGTTGGCGGGGCCAGCAGTTCTAACACTCCAGCAGATAAAGTAGCCTTAGGCAAGTTAACATCTCCTCTGTAAGCCCCAGCTCAAGGATAGAATTTGCAAGGATAACTCTCACCTTTTAAAAACTATTATCGGCATGCTTAATTCAAAAGCCCTTTGGCTCAGAGGCTTCCAAGGTGCTGATAATCAGTGCAATGGAGAATCGAGAGGAAGACTGGCTTGTTGCAATAAAGCAAAACAAAAAATCGAATGTGTGTGTAGCTCTGCCTGCAGTGATTAAGGAGCACACCTATTTGATGGGTGACATTTAACTAGAAAACCAACTCCGCGGGAGGGTTAAGGGGGGAGAGGGGTGTTTCCACACACAACCAAGCACTGTTGGGTTAGCTGAAAATCTACCGAGTGGCAAGCAGCCAGAAGAAACAGATGCTCTACCATCTGTATGCCCACTCGGCCTCACTGGGGCTGTATTCCCCCAGTAGTTACTGGTTACCGAACCATGAATGGTCTCTTTGTGCGTGGAAAAATTGCCCTCAAATTCTGACTTCGGCACTGGGAACTTTCAAGGTGAACAGAAAAGGAATCCATGTTTCTAATGGGGAAACCCTCAAAGGCATTTCAGCAACTCTAGTTGAGAGAGATTGGAAGTTTGGGGGTTTTTTATTATTATTTTTAAAAAATCTGTTTATCATCTCCCACAGACATAGGATTAACACCTTGTTCACATCCTGACAGTAACATTATTTCGGAGAAAGAGCATAAAGGGTTCACTGTTCCGTGTTTTGTTTTGTTTTCCACCTCAGAAAAATCCAGGATATGTAATTAACATCAGGGGACCCGTGGAACATTTGTATAGTAAAGTTTTCGCGCGGGACCCCGAAAGCGCCGATTTTAATTAAGAAGTTAGCACCCAGAACAGCAAACAAGAACTAGTTATATGAGAATGAATTGTCAGAGGGCCGAAGGAAGCATGGCTAAGGCTTGCAAGATCACTAGGGCAATCAATAGTGAGGGAAGTGAGAGGGGCTGAAGTTCAGGAATCATTCAACACCCCGGAATTCCCTCTTTGAAACCCTGGGCAGCTGCTGTCAGTCAGTATAGACAATACTAACCTAGGTGGACTGGAGGAACGACTTGGCCAGCTTCTATGTTCCTATGGGGACGCGGGTGGTGCTGTGGGTTAAACCACAGAGCCTAGGACTTGCTGATCAGAAGGTCGGCGGTTTGAATCCCCGTGATGGAGTGAGCTCCTGTTGCTCGGTCCCTGCTGCCCACCTAGCAGTTCAAAAGCACGTCAAGTGCAAGTAGATAAATAGGTACCACTCCAGCGGGAAGGTAAACGGCGTTTCCGTGCGCTGCTCTGGTTCGCCACAAGCGGCTTAGTCGTGCTGGCCACATGACCCAGAAGCTGTACGCCGGCTCCCTCGGCCAATAAAGCGAGATGAGCGCCGCAACCCCAGAGTCGGCCACGACTGCACCTAATGGTCAGGGGTCCCTTTACCTTTGCCTATGTTCCTATGAGAGGTCCAGCCTGCAAGGAAGACCCAAGACGCCACTCCTCCTTCGAAACCAATACCTGACTGACTGTATCGGGATGACAGGAAAGGACACCTCAAATAATTCCATAAAGGTGCACAAAATACGTCTTGCCCAACACAGAAAGCCAAATCATGGAAAGCCAAATCTGTTTCGTCTTCCACATCGTCACAAAATAGTGACTTGGCTTTTTCCAATAACTGTTTTTTCTTGGAAGAACTGGAAATGAGAATCATTCTTGCATAAAAGCATTAATGAGTTTTGCAATAGACTGTCCTCTAAAACAGGGCCGGCAACGTTTTTTGAGGCCAGGCTGGGCCACTCCCCAGCAGACCTCTTGGTGGGCTGGAGCGTGCATGCCTGTGCGTACACTCAAGCTATTTTCGTCGCTCTTCCGACCGGGAAGTCGGTCCCCGCAACGAGGAAAAAAATGGCGCCGCGGGGGGAGAAGCACGGAATTCCCACGCCAATCAATGGAATGGCCGTGGGCCGGTTCCAGGAAGCTTGTGGGCCAGAACCAGCCCATGGGCCTTAGGTTCCCGACCTCTGCTCTAGAAGCATTGAGACCTCTTCATCTCCATTAGTTGACTGCATAGAACCAAGTCTAGTGGCTCAGGTGATCATTAAGAAGATGCTGAAACAGACTATATGGAACTGACTGGGAGACTCTGGGACCAGAGAGAAGAGGCGGTGGAAGAAGATTGGAAGAAGTATTAATATTAAGAAGTATTAATATGTAAGGGATAAAATGTGAAGATTTTTATGGTAAAAGTAAGTGTGATTAAAAAATGGTTAAAAATTATGATATATGTAAACTGCTAAAGATGAGGTAAAATGAAAATCAGATAGGGGGGACTTGGGGAAGCTCACTTAACAATGTTCAGAAAAAATAAGGATAAGACAAGAATTTGTTTGCATTGTTTGTTTTTTCTGTTTGTGTTGTTTATTTGTGTTATAAAATGAATAAAAAATTTTGGGGGGGGTGACGAAGATGCTGAAACAGGGGATGCAGGAGGGATTTGGTGTGGGGAGATGTATGGTACTAGAAACTTAGTCCCTATGGTCATCTGTTTGTTGAGTGCGTTCCACGCTCTTTTCGAGACAGAATAACACAGACTTAACTTACAGGGCCATGCTAAGAATGCTGACTAGTGAATGCGTGGGAAGAGCTTTGAACACTTGAAAGCCCTGTACTAATGTATCGGTGCTACTTTTACTGTAATCATATTAATGCAATAATGTTTGCAGAGGGACTAAAGCCCAGAGTGATGCCACTGCGTTCCCCGATACACCCCCCCCCCCACACACACACTGCTTACACTTCCGCAGCAACATTTAGTCCAAAAGCTATGCAGCTGCCTTCAAGTCAAAACCTGTTCGTTGCTTCGGGTGCCAAGTTAAAACACAGGCCCATCGGTGTTAAATACTGAACGGCACACCTGAAATGATTTTACAGCACAAAGGGGGGTAGGGGTGGAATAGAGAGAAGTTCACATACAGTGATTTCTCTGTAACATCAAGCTGTTCTCCCTTGGCACTGAACCAAACACGTCAATGAATCAAAGAAATCTTTACTAGTAAAGGAGATTCAGGGATACATACAAGTTCAGGAGGCTGTGGTCACAGAATCACAAGTCCTACCCTCTAGAGCAGGAGAAAACAAGCCTGCTCCCTCTTCCATGTGACAGATATTTGAAGATGACTATCCTATCTCCTCTTTTCCAGGCTAAACGTGCCCAGCTCCTTCAAGTGTTCCTTACAGGGTGGATAAAAATCAATGGGTTGTGTTTTTTTTGGTTTTTTTAAAAAATCAGATTTTTTAATTTAAATCAATTTTTTTGGATTTAAATTGGATTTTTAAAATAAAATGCTTTTGGAGGAAAAAATCTTTCTAAAGATAGTTTTCTATTTAGGTTATTTAAGATACTTTTCTATTTAAGTCCAAAGGCTATTTATCAGGAAATAAGGATTTGTTTTAAGTTTTTCATGTGTGCTGAAACTCAATCTAAGTTGGGTTTAAAAAAAAAAAAGTTTAACCACATCAGTTGACAAACATGAATACATTTGCTATAATGTTATTGTTTTAGCTAAATAAATTGTTTAAATTGTTATTCAGGAAATGATTATTTTTCTCCTTCTAATAAAGTACAGCAGAAAAGTTGTCCGGATATAAACAGTTAACTTATTAAACCTCACAATAATTTCACAATTGTCTATTTATAACAGTTTAACCAAATCAAGTAATTTTTTGATATTACTGTAAAAACTACTTTTATTTAAATCAAATCCACCCCGGTTCCTTGTAAGGCTGAGTTTGCAAGCCACTGATCATCTCTGGAGAGGAGGTGTGTCTCCATGGCCATCTGGAAACGTGAAAGCTGACTCAGGAAAAAAACTGCATTGTTAACAGCAAGGTTAAGTGGCCCAGCCCTAACTGATGTAACATTGGGAGTAAGAAGCTGGTGGCTGCTTCTGCTATCTGGGTTGCTTATAAATAAGAAGGGAGGTGTCTGGGGGCAGTACAAAGTTGATGGGGTGGCATTGCTCCTCTGACCCTAATACAGCGGCCTCTGCTGCAGCAACACCTGGCAGGTGTTTCCAGGAGGAGAAAAGCACCAGCTGAGCAAGAATAAAAGCAAAGAGCAGGAAGAAAACCAAGCATTTAGTACACTGGTACCTCTGGATACGAACGGGATCCGTTCCGGAGCCCCGTTCGCATCCTGAAGCGAACACAACCTGCGTCTGCAGGTCATGATTCGCCGCTTCTGCGCATGCCGTCATTTTGACCGTCTGCGCATGCGTGAGCAGCAAAACCCAGAAGTAACATGTTTTGTTACTTCCGGGTCACCGCAGAGTTCAACCCGAAAATGCAACTTCAACCCGAGGTATGACTGTACAGGGGTAGGCAAACTAAAGCCCAGGGGCTGGATCCGGCCCAATCGCCTTCTAAATCCGGCCTGCGGATGGTCCGGGAATCAGTGTGTTTTTACATGAGTGGAATGTGTGCTTTTATTTAAAATGCATCTCTGGGTTTGTGGGGCATAGGAATTCGTTCATTTTTTCCCCTCCCAAAATATAGTCCAGCCCACCGCATGGTCTGAGGGACAGCAGACCACCCCACGGTTGAAAAAGGTTGCTAACCCCTGATTTAGTACCTTTCCTACTTCCTGGCCTCTGCACGTGGGCACCGACAACGCACTGCGCTTCGGAATCCGGGGAGCCCGGATCAAGGCCCAAGCTTTCTCCAATGACCTCAGCGCGCAGCCAGCTCAGAAATGAAGCGTCCGTCGAACCAAATGAAAGGCTGCTATTCTCAAAAACCCTCAATATCCATTTGTTTCCTCAAACAGATGGGAGGGGAGGAGGGGGGGAGGCTGGCAAATTCTTTCCAGTGAATCCCGAAGTCACCACCAACCAACCCGCCACCCCCACCCCCGGCCGGAAAAAAGCCTGCTTTTTTTAAAGCCCCGTTGATGGAGTCGCAAGTGCTGCCTCATGTTCCAGGGAACCCTCCAGGCCTTTGCAGACAGCTGCGCAGATCCTCTCTCGCTAAGGAAATGCCCTCATGCTGAATGAATTCTGAGCCACTTTTTTCCACTGCCTCGAAGGAGAAAACAGAAAACAAAAACAGGCCTCAGCGCTCAGAATTTCACATCTTAGTATTTCTTTCTGCAGCGTCAAACGCTCGAAAGGCACATTATGGGAACGGCTGGCTGCAGGTTTCATTTATTTTCTCTTTTTTTTGGGTGGGGGGCACTATTAAGGGTGAAAGGTTACTGCCAACATTAAGATAACTTGGGGAGGGGAGAGGAAAAAAAGTCTCAGCTAAGATGTTTGAAGACACAGCCGATGTGCTTTTTCTTTCTTCAATAAGAAAAATGTGCTTTGCATCCACTCCCACCACTGCATCTGCAGGACCATGTCCAGCATCACAACTTTGGGTAGCGCCTGGAACAGCGTCAACCTTTTCTTCAAAGCTGGGTTTCTATTTCAGCATGTTAACAACTGCATGCCAGTCTCGGAAATGCAACCTCAGCCCCCTCTGCCTCCCCCTCAAAAGGGTACTTCCAACATGTCGGATTCAATTCCTTTGGCTACTGACGAGTGCACATTTTGCTTATATAAGGTAAAGGGACCCCTGACCATTAGGTCCAATCGTGACCAACTCTGGGGTTGCGGCGCTCATCTTGCTTTATTGGCCAAGGGAGCCGGCATACAGCTTCCGGGTCATGTGGCCAGCATGACTAAGCCGCTTCTGGCGAACCAGAGCAGTGCACGGAAATGCCAGAGGGCACATCAATGCCATTTACCTTCCCACCGCAGTGGTACCTATTTATCTACTTGCACTGGTGTGCTTTCGGACTGCTAGGTTGGCAGAAGCTGGGACAGAGCAACGGGAGCTCACTCCGTCACGGGGATTCGAACCGCCGACCTTCCGATTGGCAAGCCAAGAGGCTCAGTGATTTAGCCCACAGCGCCACCCACTCCCCCTCTGTGCCTTGACATTTGGTTTGAGGTGCCATTTATCTCCTAGCTATTTAGCTCCTAGCTTTCATATCTCAGTTTCTAACACTGGCCAGAACCACAGTTCCCAGGGTAGCTTAACAACCAATCCTCCTTCCTAGGGATTTCTGGAAAGGAATGGGGCCTCCTAACAACTCTCTCAGAGCACCCTGAACAAACTACAGTTCCCAGAATTCTTTGGGATAAGGCACAACTGCTTAAAGTGACATGACACTGCTTTTAATGGCTAGTGCAGATGAGGCCTAATTCATTATCCGCGGTAATGAATATTCTGCTCTGCTCTGCTCTCCCATCTTAATAGGAGGTGAGAGAGGGGAAAAAAACATTTTGCAGCGTGAGCTGTTGTCTTACCTGACCCAACTCCCTGCCTCCAAACCCTCATCATGGAGTGGTTGTTGGAGCAACTGTGCAGCTTTGAAGTCCTTGTTACTGACCGCAGACTTGCGAACCTTGGACCAGACTTAACTCTGTTATTCCTTCACCTTGTGAGAGCCCTGAACTGTGTTTGGCTCTTCCTGCTGAGTCAGGATTGCTCACCTGCTTTAATAAAACATTCCTCCCTTGCTTGTATGCAAGTGCACCTGCTATTGCGTATTGAGCAGGAGATCTACTCTACTGTTAAACTACAATGGAGCCCCTGTTTTTCTAAGCACTTAGAGCCATAGAGTTGCAAGGGACCCCAGGGGTCCTCTATTTCCAAACGGCCTCGGTCCAGTATACCTGAAGGAGCATCTCCACCCTCATCGTTCAGCCCGGACACTGAGGTCCAGTGCCGAAGGCCTTCTGGCAGTTCCCTCGCTGCGAGAAGCCAAGTTACAGGGAACCAGGCAGAGGACCTTCTTGGTAGTGGCACCCGCCCTGTGGAACGCCCTCCCACCAGATGTCAAAGAGAAAAAGAACTACCAGACTTTTAGAAGACATCTGAAGGCAGCCCTGTTCAGGGAAGCTTTTAATGTTTAATAGGTTTTTGTATTTTAATATTCTGTTGGAAGCCGCCCAGAGTGGCTAGGGAAACAGCCAGATGGGCAGGGTATAAATAATAATAATAATTATTATTATTATTATTATTATTATTATTATTATTATTTATTCCAGCCCCCTGCAATGCAATATTTTGACCAACGTGGGGCTCAAACGCATGACTCTTGAGATGAAGATTCTCACGCTCTACCAACGGAGCAATCCCAGCTCCCCCAACTTTGTCATTCGTATCAGTTCGTGAGCTGTACTTCCACATATTGCGAGGGGGAAGAGAACCTTGCATCCTTCCCCCCCCCCCCCCGTCTCTAACAACTCTGTGAATGAGCAGCCTACAGAAAAGCAGAGAACAATATTTTTAATACCGCGGCTGCTCATTTACGCAGCCTGCCTTAAAAACAACAACCACCCCATCATCCTGCAGTTACGATTCGGAACCGTTTTAAACTGGCTGTGCCGTTCCTAAGCAGTTTGCATCCTGAATATAGCCCCCCTCCCCTCCCACCCCATTGGGCGTGTTTCCAAATCTGGCTTCTTTGGCACCCCCTCAATTGATTTCTCTGCTTTGCACTTTTCTCTCATGGCAATAAAGGACAGGAAGCTGCTTCGGGGGTAAGGATGTCTTAATAAAGGCCTCTAATCCCCTTGAACGCAGATGGACCTTGTTAAGGTTACTCCATTGCTCATTAAGAAACATGAGCTGGGAGCTGCTGGGGGGGGAGAGGCGAGAGCTGTGAAGTCATCAGTTTTAAGCAAACAACAAAGGAGCTCGAAGGCTTCAATTGAAAGCACGTCTAATGAGTTCACAAGATCAGCTGATGAGTCATGCACACGGGAAGACATGACGCCAGAACTACAGCATCTGAATTAATTACACACACACACACACACACACCCCAGCTACTTCGAATGCAGCACGATGATGTTTCTTTTTCTGACTGTAAGCAGGGCAGTGTGGATGTTGTAGTAGTTTAGCCAGAGCGTAACGGAGCCTGAAAGGTGGCAGTCGGTAGACTCCTGAGAATCTGTGCTTATTCTTTCTTTTAAAAAAAGAAAATAATAATAAGGTTTGAAAGTGGGTGATGGCTGCTGTGAAACTTCAGAAGCCACAGGTGTTGCTGGCTGCCTGCAATTCCACTGAATGCCAGCTGCAGTCCGAACACCACAGAGACCTGCTGCTCTCAGGTCCTGTTTGCCCATGGCATCTGGCTGATTTCCTGTGGGCGCACCTGCCTGTCTACCACGAAACCAGGGTGCTGGGCTAGATGGGCCTTTGGCCTGATCCTGCAGGGCTCCTCTTCTGCTGTTAGGGCTGGAAGCCCAAGCTGAGTTTGAGGAAGCTGAGGCAGGGCGCTCAGTTCTTTGGGAGCTGCATGCTGTGTGACAATTTCTTTATATTTCCCTTGGCTGCCTTGGTGCACATTCTCTTGGCTTTGCAAATGGTTTGCTGCTAATGAAGTGCTAGCCAGCTATGGGAGCTCAGACACTGGAAGGTGTTTATATGTGTACTGTCTGTCTGTCTGTTCTACATTTTAGTGAAAACATTCGCTCCTGTTTAAGTGGTGCAGAATGAATTGCAGCCAGTTATGTAAGCAAAAGGGACACGGGTGGCGCTGTGGGTTAAACCACAGAGCCTAGGGCTTGCCAGTCAGAAGGTCGGTGGTTCGAATGCCACGACGGAGTGAGCTCCCGTTGCTCGGTCCCTGCTCCTGCCAACCTAGCAGTTCGAAAGCACGTCAAAGTGCAAGTAGATAAATAGGTACCGCTCCGGCGGGAAGGTAAATGGCATTGATGTTCCCTCTGGCTTCCATCACGGTGTTCTGTTGTGCCAGATGCAGTTTAGTCATGCTGGCCACATGACCCAGAAAGCTGTCTGTGGACAAATACCGGCTCCCTCAGCTGGAAAAGCGAGATGAGCGCCGCACTTCATAGTTGCCTTTGACTGGACTTAACCGTCCAGGGGTCCTTTACCTAGGCACATTTTTTTAATAACAAGGATACAAAGCTGAAAAAGGAATGAACTGCAGCCAAAATGGTATGTTTGTTTTTCACCTGGTCTAGTCCTTCCCCTGCTCAGCCCCCTTCAGATGCTCTCTTCTCCAGTCTTCAAGAGAGTAGCTGGAAGTGGGGAGGCAGAAAAAAGGCCTTCCTTTCCTTCTACTCTGCAGCTTTAATCTGAAATCTTAGGCGCACAGCTCTGAAACTGTTCGCGCTAATGAAATTCCCTGTTGCAAAATGCGCCTAGAACAGTGGGAGTTTCAAACACTGGTTCTGGGAGGGGAATAGGGGCACCCCAGGAACTCTCAGCACCCTTAACAAATTACAGCTCCCAGGGCTCTCTGAGGGGAAGCCATGACTGTTTCGAAATGATAGGATACTGCTTTAAAGGGATGGTACAGATAGGGCTTACGTCAGGCATAGGCAAACTCCGGCCCTCCAGATGTTTGGGACTACAATTCCCATCATCCCTAGCTAACAGGACCAGTGGTCAGGGATGATGGGAATTGTAGTACCAAACATCTGGAGGGCCGGAATTTGCCTATGCCTGGCTTACGTCAAGACAGAGACGAAACACTCACTGGTCTAACATAGCTTCCCCAAACTGGAGCCCTCCATATGTTTTGGGGGCTCCCAGCTACCTTCAAACCCAGATTATAGCTCAAAAAACCATGAGCTGTACTTCAAAACACCAATTTACAGATGGCTGGTCTAATGACTCCTGGGAGGGTTGGGTTGGTTTCCTCTGCATTTCGAAACTGAGCAGAAACACGAAAGATCAGAATCACAGAACACACAGCCCTTTCGAACCACAATTATAAATAGCAAACCCCTATCCCGATTCGCAGTTTCCTATCTAGCTTAAATGGCTGTCCCTTTTGGGAAGCTGTTCATTGACAGAGCTCCACCTAAGCCCCATCACATGGTTTCTAAAGTCGTAGGGTTATAGTCATCCCCCCCAACACTCCCGCCGCTTCATGTTCCCGCAGCTTTGCAGCATCAGTAATGCCAAGGCTGCGATTCATAATCAGATTACTCAAATGCCAACCACCTGAAGTCAGTCACGCTTCACTGGCTTCCTGTGTGAAACACCAATAAAGCTGAAGTTCTGTTTCCCAAGATATTTATACCGCAGATGGGAGTTGCACATCTAACTACAGTTTCTCATTTTCAAGACATGGTCTTAGGGACGGTGGACAGGCCCACGGTTGAAAAAGGTTGCTGACCCCTGCTCTATGGGAAGATTGAGTATTTAAAAAATGACACCAACCAGGCTGACGACACATAATAGTGGGTCAGCAAACTTTTTCAGCAGGGGGCCGGTCCATTGTCCCTCAGACCTTGTGGGGGGCCGAACTATATTCTGAAAGGGGGAAAAAAACGAACGAATTCCTATGCCCCACAAATAACCCAGAGATGCATTTTAAATAAAAGCACACATTCTACTCATGTAGACCATCCACGGGCCTTCGTTTGCCTACCCATGGCTTAGAAAATGCAGCACAAATGCATAGAAATGTTGCACGTTTTTAAAATGTTTAACACAGGAAACTGCCTTTTACCAAAGTCAGACCATTGGTGTGGTGTTGACAACGGCCAGCAGCTGACGAGGTTCATTCAAACTATTTTATCGAAGTTCTGTGCTTCGTACAGTTGTGGGGGTTTTTAGGCCTGCCCCCCCCCAAGGTGGTGTTTGTTCAATGCTGGTTTCCTAGGTTCTAGACAGGAGAACCTGGAGACGTAAGACAAACCTAGAACCTTCTACATGCCTCTACCACTGATCCACACCCCCTCCCCAAAACCACTTGCAGGGAGTGCTCCTTGCACCTGCATGTTCTTAAACACCCACTGCAACCACAATCTCAAGCGGACTTGCTTACAAAAGAAACACAGGCTGAAACTCAGCTGAATACCAACCCATGGCTTTGCCTGGCATGGGGTGAGGTAAAAAAAAGCCCATCGTATTACACAAGAGACCTGCAACAAAATGTTGCAGCAGAGAGTGCTGCCGCTCAGGGTCCCAGCTGTCAACCAGTATTCCACAGCCACGTCTTAGGATTTTTCCTAAAGGGTTTTTGGTTTTTCTTTGCTTATGCTTCTGTCTGCTCATACCACCTCCTTTTGTGTCATTTTGGGCACACGGGATGCACTTTTTAGGCACCAAGTCCAACCAAAACAGCTGAGCCCTTTACATTTTTGCCTTGGGGCATATGTCAAAAGCCAGAACAACATGAAGTCAAACTCTTAAGTGTCATGCATACAAAACCAGAGCAAGAACTAATTGAAGAAGACCTGCTCAAAATAAACATTATAATCATAGAATTTAAGAATGAGTTGGAAGGGGCCCTGCGGTCATTTAGTCCAACCCCCTGCAATGCAGGAATCTCAGCTAAATAATCCACGACAGGTGGCCATCCATTTTGGAATTTTCAAATATCAAAACATCTAGATGAAGAAGAATCACTTTTTCTTAAAGGAAGATAAACACTTCCAGCCACTCAGACACAACAAGGCAAATCAGCCAAGTCAGAAACCTAGTATCACCGTTTTATACCTCATATCACTACTTTCGACAATCAACTCTGCGTAGATTATTTTAACGCCACCTTCCAGTCACCAAAACATACTGCGGAAGCATTTGATGACAGCATTAGGAGCTGCCCCCCCCCAAATCTTCCAAAGACTGTTCATTGTTCAGAAATAATAGTTTAATTTGGCACTATTTTTATGACCAGGGAAAGCATGTGGTTATACTTTTTGGTCTGTATTTTTTAAAATCTTCACCATAACCAGTTTTGCACCCCAAAAGCAAGGGAGGATGTGAATGTAAAAGCCCCAAATGGAAGAAAGCTATTTATACCACTGATTCGGAAAGTACCGCCAACAGTATGCAAAGCAGAACTGTTAAGTTCATAAACCAGCAGAGTTACAGAATTTGAGGGACATTCACAAGTGTTTCTAACAAGCCTTGACACTCCTCCTCATAAATCTTTTGAAAAGGTCAGGCTTCCCATTGAAATTATGTGCCCTACAATTGCTCGTGCTAAGGATCTCCTTAATATGACAACAAGGGGAATCCCAGCTGAGCTGCCTCGCGTCAGGCCTCCGGGTTGCATTTTGGGTGGTATTATCTTCTGACATACTCCAAAGGCATATTAGCCAGCCTCTTTTGCGCTGTGTGCATCCATTTGGACATTCAACTGAGGCCAGAGTTAAATCCTACATCTTAACTATAAAATACTGGAGAAATCCAGCATAGCGTGTTCTCCTTCATGGCGATGGGGGCCGCCAGGACACTCCAAAGTTGGGAGCGGGCTAACTGATCGTTGGCCACTGATGCGATTGGGGCTTCCCTTGTTGTTGGGAAGAAGTTAATGTTCCCGTTTGTTGATTGACAGCCAGAAATGCTAAAACTCCTTGCACGAGGCTAGGGCTTCCTCTTTTCGCCCCGTGCATCGGATTGCCACCCCTCCCTAGAATTAGGGTTGTTCGCTTTGACCTTGTTATGCCTGTCATGGGGTCGTCTGCTCTTGGGGCAGGGGCCCGGTAGGAATTTTGTCCATCTGGCTGGGGCCATTTGGTTTTGGCTACTGCGTAGCAACTTGTAAGTTTGCGGTTAGGCGTTGGTTTATGGTTTGGCTGGTTGAGGGGCATGGATTGGCTGTGCCTGCCCCTCTAATGCTGCTGCTGCAAGGGATTCCGTTAAAGGAATTGGGGGCTAACTATTGCTTGTCCACTCTGTCAAGGAGGCTTGGGCCATAGCAATGAGCTCCTGGTTGCATTTGGGATGAGGGCAGGTTCCCTGCTCCGTCACTATCCCCAAGTGTATTCCCCTATTCTGACTTTCGCATCGTGTGGAATGTCAGTCTGTACCCCAGGGTGGGGGCAGATAGTCGCAACCAATGCCTAAGCAACCACTCACAAATTTGTATTTTAATAAAGTTGTGGCCAAAATTATGCCAAAAATCCTAAACAAAAAATTCTGTGTGATGTGTGAGTTATTGGGGTGGCCCTGGGGACCTCGACACGCAACCAAAACATAGAAGCAAGGTCCTACATTTCTTAAATAAACTGGTGGGGTGAGGGATAATTTGGTTCTGGGGTTTTGTTTTGAGACACAGCATTCAGTTCCCTCTCCCCTCCAACACTTCCTTGCTAATTTTTTATCTCCTCTGTCCATAGAATGGTCAAATTCCTCCATTACGTACCCATTTTTATTCTAAAGGATGGCATTAAGTCACCTGCAACCTGAAGCGGTCCACTCTGGTCTCATCCTTGCACACCTGGTACACCTTGATCACAAAACAGTTCACAATAGCTCAGTATGATGCCAAATCCTTCCTCCTCCTCCTCCTCCTCCCACTGATGTAACTTCAAAATCGTTCCTCCCCCTGCACACACAGGAAATAGCGTGGAGGCCGCTCCAGACTTAGAATGGTTTTTTGGAAATCAGGAAGTTGGTTTTTGTTGTCGAACACAAGTGGAAGTGACAGGGTCACAAAGCTCATTTGTCATTTGGTGGCCCAAGGCAAAGGAAGGGCGCAGGATCTGAGGTCCTCTTTGTATCTGAGAGGAGAAGGGTTGACCAAAGAGACCTTAAATTAAGCAAGTCAGTCAGGGAAAGTGTACAAGAGACGGAAAAATTGTTTTTATTATCCAGTCGGTCCCCATCTTAAAATGAAAAGGTGGTACCGGGAGGGAGGGAGGTTTCATGTTCCTCTGGCTTTAATAGCTGAAGGCATCTGCCAAGTTCTGTAGGCCTAGTATTTAGGAAATCATTTCCTTCCTCCGCCACCTTAAATATATTTCTCAAAAACACACACATTCTAAGAACGGGGGAGAGGAGTTAGGAACAAAGGAGGAAGCTGCCTTCCCACTAAGTCAGACTATCGGCCAATCTAGTTCAGTATTGTTTACACAGGCTGGCAGCAGCTCTCAGGGGTCAGACACCTTTTCCTCTTCACCGCACATGCCAAAAATTAACCACAGAGATACAGCAGTTCTGGAGCCTCACAAGAGTACTTCCCCGAGTTTGAGCACAGAAAGGCAATCTGCTTTTGAGGGAAGTGTCACATACACAAAACGCTTTATTGGTCTGATTCAGTCACGGTCTGGCTATCTGGGATATGCCTGAGTCCTGGTATGTCCCCCCCTCTCCCCGCAAAAAAAAAATACCCTTCCTGGTCCATGCTAAACATAATCTGTTGTCATATTTAAACTGGGTAATCTATGGCCGAGTAATCTATGGCTGGGTAATCGTGAAGCTGAGGCTCCAATACTTTGGCCACCTCATGAGAAGAGAAGACTCCCTGGAAAAGACCCTGCTGTTGGGAAATATGGAGGGCACAAGAAGAAGGGGACGACAGAGGACGAGATGGTTGGACAGTGTTCTCAAAGCTACCAGCAAGAGTTTGACCAAACTGCAGGAGGCAGTGGAAGACAGGAGTGCCTGGCGTGCTCTGGTCCATGGGGTCACGAAGAGTCAGACATGACTAAACAACAACAACAATCTATGGCTACTACAAATAATGGCCTGCATCCAAAACAGAACTTAGCTGAAGGACCCCTTCTACAGATGTATCTAAGGCAGGCCTTACGATCTCCTTCTGAAGCTGTTCTTTGGATGCCATATGGAACAAGGCCATGTCCCTTTAGGGCGAAAGGATCTTCTCGGTGGTGGCACCCCAACTACAGAATGCTTTCCTGACAACAGCTCACATAGCCTTTTTATCTTGTAATTTTATGTTGCGAACCACCTTGAGATTTACAGATGAAGGGCTGTATATATTGATGATGACGATGATGACGATGTTCTATTGTCAATTAGATGCTGTGTCTTTCAGTTTTCCCAGGCTTCTCCACCTGCTCCAGTCCTAACCTTTTCATCTTTGCTACTTTTCATCCTGCGGTTATGCATTTTTGCTGCTGGCCTGTTTACGTATTTTCAGCTTGCTTCATAACCTTGTTGTAAGCCACCCAAATGCCCGAGGTAAGTAAATAAAAACCAAACTATGGCTTTCCCACTGCTGCCTGAGAAGCAAATTATGCAGTAGACTTCGGCAGCTTGATTCGAGAAGCCTGACAGGTCTCAGTCACAGCAAACTCAATCATATCAGCGCCTGCATTCACAGGGCACGATCGCATCGCAAAGCATTTTGGAAAGCAACAAAGCAAGACAGACAGGCCTGTGCCCCCAAGGGGTTTAACAGCTATATTTTGACAGCAGTGGAGAACACAAATGAGGTAGAGGGAAGAAATGTGACAGGTGCGCATCATAATACTTGGCGCGCGCGCGCGCACACACACACACACATATATATATATATATATATATATATATATATATATATAAACACACTCTGACAACTCTAAAAGCTTTTCACAAGCCACACCAGCACAATGCATTTAAAGCACTATTATAACCACCGTAACGCTCATGGAGAACCCTGGTAGCTGCAGTTTGTTAAGGATGCTGGGAACTGTAGCTTGGTGGGTCAGCACCCTTCAACAAACTACAATTCCCAAGTCTCTAACAATGGAATAATGGTGTTTTAAATACATTGTGAGGATGTGACCGCAGGTGGTGTCAGCTATCATGGCAAACAGCCCTAAACAAGCTTAGTTTTATCCTTACCATACTGCTGGGGAAACAGAGGTAGAGAGCATGTGGCTTTAAATCATGTGATCAGCCCCGTGCTGGACAGGGATGGTGGGAATTGCAGCCCTAATCCAAAACAGCTGGAGGGCACCAGGTCGGCAAACACTGTAACAGAGTTTATGCAAGAGCCAAGAAAGAACCTTACAGCTCATTTTCTGCCAGGTTGCGGCGTCACCACACCAATCTCCCCCACCCCAAATGACATCTACAGCTATCAAACCCTATGTCCTGGGAAGCACATTTCAGATCTGAAAGTAAAGGTAAAGGGACCCCTGACCATTAGGTCCAGTCGTGACCGACTCTGGGGTTGCAGCGCTCATCTCGCTTTATTGGCCGAGGGAGCCGGCGTACAGCTTCCGGGTCATGTGGCCAGCATGACTAAGCCGCTTCTGGCAAACCAGAGAAACGCACGGAAACGCCGTTTACCTTCCCGCCGGAGCAGTACCTGTTTATCTACTTGCACTCTAACGTGCTTTTGAACTGCTAGTTTGGCAGGAGCAGGGACCGAGCAACGGGGGCTCACCCCGTCGTGGGAATTTGAACCGCCAACCTTCTGATCGGCAAGCCCTAGGCTCTGTGGTTTAACTGTACTATAAAATAAATAAGACAGTATTGTAGATGATAAAAATTAAAAAAAAATCTTATGTGCACTGATGATAGTCATTGTTTAGATGGGGGGCTTTTATCCATTTCTGTGGTTACACAATCAATCAACCAACCAACCAACCAACCAATCAATCAATCAATCAGTAGCTGAACTGGGTTCCACACAGTCACAAAAACAAAGTGACAAGCCAGTCACAAGTCAGTCCCCTAAAACGAAGAACAAGGCACAGTCAAATAAATGAAAAAGCCACACAAACAAAAACGGCGAAAAATAGCAAAAACAAAAGCTCCAAATATCTCATCTTTATTGCGTGGGTGCTCAGGACTCAACAGCCTAAAGGAAGCCTCTGATTAGCAGTGGGGGACTCAATTTACAAATGAAACACACTCAACAGGAAGTGGAACATGTTCCACTTCCAAGGCAAAGTTCACAAATGGGAACACCTACTTCCGGGTTTGCAGCGTTCTATTTTCAAGTTGTTCATAAACTAAGCTGTTCTAAAACCAAGGTACCACTGTGGTTAGAATTACAGTGTGGTTTAACCCACAGCGCCAAAACAAGTAAGCAAACAAACAGGAAGACTTGGGAGGCGCAGATTTTTTTAAAAAGTCTTTTGATTCAAGTTCAACGGAAGCATAAGAAACTTGCCCACCTAGGATTTGGGGGCATCTCACAGCAAGACTGCCATGTGCCAGGTACAGATCAGCTTTGTGCATGCAGCCGCTCGAACACAGGGCAGGTGCAGAGCGGCACAAGAAAGCCCAATCTGTGCCAAACCCTGCATGTGACCTCAACATGCATGCGCACCTCTCTACGGGCTGACATGCCCGGATGTCAACAGACTCTGAAAACCACAGCTGCTACAGGATGAGGCAGTCATGCGACTCGGGACTCACTCTGTGTCAGCTAAGGAAGAGAGAGGAAGTGCTCTGCCTTTTTCCAGCGCAGAGTCATTTCTGGATTAAGAAACACACTGTACTCCACATGGGTTGCCACAAAGCCTGAGCGTTATTCACGCTTTTTCTGCTTACCGCCTTGGCGTTAAAAACGCTGCTTTTGTTATTCGAGGAATGTTAAAAAGCCTATTAGCCAGACACTTTCACAACACAGATAGGCAGGCACTGTGCAACCGCTGATTCCTAAGAAATATTTCACATCACGAGCTCGGAGGGTGGTGTAAAGGTGGCTTTCAGTTTAAGGACTTTCAGTGCACTTTGGGCTACAGAAACCCCAAATTTCAGTTTGTTCTCTTGCTGCGGCGTTGCCTTGAATCTGACACAGCCACGAGGGCCAGCTTTATATATAGAAGCTAGCATTTTGCAAGTATGGGTTGTGCTCCTGGCTGACACTGGGAACGGTTGTCGTTATTAATGTATTTTTAGATGCATTTTTGCAGCGTGTCTTTCCGAAACTGACACCAGCATATGGCTGGCAGACAATCTGCATAAGAATAGTTCACTGCACTGCCTTTACAGCATGCAGCGTCCGGGCAGAAAATGATATTATTTATAGACTTCAGCTCTCTCTTGAACATTCCAAACGTTTGCAAAGCTTTAAAATGATAAATTTTGTAAAAATGCAAACTGGCGGGAGGAAACAGTAGCAAAGTATTGTGGTGGAGATGAATAGGCTGTCACACGAGTTCTTGATTCATCTACTCGGAAGCAGCCGTTTCAGTGGGACTTACAGGTTTATATATTTATTATTAATTTGCAAAGATCACAGTAGAGAGCAGTCGGCCAAATTACCTTTACGCAAAAGGATCTTGAATTGAAATAAATGGAACATATCCTCAGGGTTCCATAAATATGTCTATATTTATTAGTAAGAAAAAAAGTGGGTGTACTTTTTCTCCCTCTGACAAGAAGGGTCCACTCCACCACTTTTGCATTAAGGCTAATCTACTTTATAATGCATGGGTAGGCAAACTAAGGCCCGGGGGGGCTGGATCCGGCCCAATCGCCTTCTAAATCCAGCCCACGGATGGCCCAGGAATCAGCATGTTTTCACATGAGTAGAATGTGTGCTTTTATTTAAAATGCATCTCTGGATTATCTGTGGGGCATAGGAATCCATTCATTACCTCCCCTCCAAAAAAATAGTCCGGCCCCCAACAAGATCTGAGGGACAGTGGGCTGGCCTCCTGCTGAAAATGTTTGTTGACCCGTGTTAGAATGTATAGTCCATTACAAAGCACGCATATCCCTTTTCCAGGGTTCGAAATCCGCCACGCACAAGCGCCTAGGACTTGCCGATCGCATGGTCGGCGGTTCGAATCCCCACGGCGGGGTGCGCTCCCGTTGCTCGGTCCCAGCGCCTGCCAACCTAGCAGTTTGAAAGCACCCCCGGGTGCAAGTAGATAAATAGGGACCGCTTACCAGCGGGAAGGTAAACGGTGTTCCGTGTGCTGCGCTGGCTTGCCAGATGCAGCTTGTCACGCTGGCCACGTGACCCGGAAGTGTCTGCGGACAGCGCTGGCTCCCGGCCTCTAGAGTGAGATGAGCGCACAACCCTAGAGTCTGGCAAGACTGGCCCGTACAGGCAGGGGTACCTTTGCCTTTATTGTGTATCTGAAGAAGTGTGCATGCACAAGAAAGCTCATACCAATAACAAACTTAGTTGGTCTCTGAGGTGCTACTGGAAGGAATTTCTTTATTCCCTGGGCGAGAGCATTCTACAGACGGACAAGGCACACGAAGGAGGGTCTCAGAAGATGATCTCAGGGACCGGGTAGGTTCATATGGGAAGAGAGGGTCCTTAAAGTATTGATGAATTGCGTCTAGCTTATATATCTGAGTTTCTAACACCGCCCTTTTCTAATACAGTAGTGTGCGGCTGGACTCTTGAAATGCTCCAACCCACTTGGAAGCAGAACGGGGGGTTGGGAAACTATGTTGGCAGCCAGGCAATCATTTCACATCCTGGATCTAGTGTCATTTGAGGGGCGGGCAATGGCAGTAGAAAAGTTGGGGAATATTCAGAGAAAATTATTTGAAAGCGGCCTTCTGGAGGAGGGGCAAGAAGAAAAACCTCAGAAATTCTCAGCAGGAATTCCTGAAGGTTTGTGAGTACATCTTTTACAAGATTAAGTAGCACACCTTTAGGAAAATAGGAGTGGCACAGATGCAAACCACACATATTAGGGGGGGGGGTGATGACAACGACGACATCATTTGTATTTTCTATCTGCACCCCCAGGTTTCTGACCACATATACAGGCCCAGCTCTTTTTGCCAAATCACTTATATTTATTTACACACACACACATTTCATTAAAAAATATTGAAGTGGCGTGCAACAAAACACACACAATAAAATCCACGTAAAAACCAAGATCACAGATCACCCACAAAAAGTGTGTGTGTTTTTTTACCCTTCAAACCCCCATCATCCATACTGAGCAGATCTGAGTGGAGTTGGGAGTCCAAATCGTCTGGAGCAGACTTTGTCGACCTTGGGTCCCCCCAAGAGGTTGTTGGACTACATCTCCCATCATTCCTAGCTGGCGTGGCCAGGGATGCTGGGAGTTGTAGTCCAACAACGTAAGTTGAGCACGCCATTCATAGAATCATAGAATCATAGAGTTGGAAGAGACCACAAGGGCCATCGAGTCCAACCCCCTGCCAAGCAGGAAACACCATCAGAGCACTCCTGATATATGGTTGTCAAGCCTCTGCTTAAAGACCTCCAAAGAAGGAGACTCCACCACACTCCTTGGCAGCAATTTCCACTGTCGAACAGCTCTTACTGTCAGGAAGTTCTTCCTAATGTTTAGGTGGAATCTTCTTTCTTGTAGTTTGGAACCATTGCTCCGTGTCCGCTTCTCTGGAGCAGCAGAAAACAACCTTTCTCCCTCCTCTATGTGACATCCTTTTATATATTTGAACATGGCTATCATATCATTGACCCTCTACACTGGGGTTTAGCCGATGTTCATGCTAAAGAAACCTGGGAAGAAGCACAGAGCATTTGCGTGATTCTCCTGTCCACAAGGGGGACGCGGGTGGCGCTGTGGGTAAAAAGCCTCAGCGCCTAGGGCTTGCCGATCGAAAGGTCGGCGGTTCGAATCCCCGCGGCGGGGTGCGCTCCCGTTGCTCGGTCCCAGCGCCTGCCAACCAAGCAGTTCAAAAGCACCTCCGGGTGCAAGTAGATAAATAGGGACCACTTACTAGCGGGAAGGTAAACGGCGTTTCCGTGTGCAGCTCTGGCTCGCCAGAGCAGCGATGTCACGCTGGCCACGTGACCCGGAAGTGTCTCCGGACAGCGCTGGCCCCTGGCCTCTTAAGTGAGATGGGCGCACAACCCCAGAGTCTGTCAAGACTGGCCCGTACGGGCAGGGGTACCTTTACCTTTACCTTTTTACCTGTCTGCAAGTAGAAGGTGAATATTAAGCACGGGGATCAAAACAGCACAATAAATGCAGACAAGGGATTCCTAGAAAGCTGGCATCTCTGCCCCTCAGCAACAGCCAGCAGTGGAGCATCAGAAAAGTTAGTACGGGCAGGAATTAAAGACAACTGCTCACTGTTCGGGCCAATTAGTTCAACACAATTGGTTAACATAATATGTTTTTTGTCTTTCACAGAGATTTCCTCTGTTACACAAAGTGTCATTCTTTATTACAAGCCAGTGGAATAATTGTGTAACATTGTGCCAAATTAACATTTTGGCATGCTTTTTTAGTCAGAACGAATTTTTATCATAACGGTACTCAGATATCATTTTAGGCATTTGAAATTTGAGTGATTTTTTATTTTTTTTGTGGGGGGTGGACTGCATTATATTAAGAACAACCAACATCTGAAGTTAGTGTTAACCTATGACTGGTCAGAAAAATGCATGTTATCAAGACAGACAACAGTCGTGTATTTAAAGTATTGTTAGAAAGACATGAAAGAGATGTGCTAGGGCTGCAATCCTTTAAAGACTTACTTGGGAGTAAGCTGTGCACTGAATTCAATGGGACTTCTTTCTGAGTAGAAGTGGACAGAACTGCACTGTTAACACTCATTACAAAAACATCCACACACAGACACTAGTTATCTGCCCCGAAACAATCTGCACTTTAAACAGTGGATGGTTTTAAAAATGATTTATTCTGATACCAATGTTAGGGCTGTGCCAGATCTTCGAATGGTTTCTTTTTTGACCATTTGAAGACAGCGGGACGCAGAGCAAAGTCAAAGGAGGTGGAATGTGAAACGAAATTATTTTTCAAATAAAGCAAATAGGTGGCATCAAGCAATACTGATATTCCTACTGAATCCTGCAGTAGTTAATAAAATCATACACAAGCCCCCACTTTGCAGGAACAGTGCAAGGGCAAGATTTAGAGGGGAGAGCAAGTTATGGCTGAGTTCTAGGTTAGGCTTTCAGAGAAAAATATTCTCTCTTTTTTGAAACGAAATGTTGAGCATGCATGTTTCCATCGGGTTCCCATACTCCATCATTAAACTAGCGGAAGGGAAGTTTGCCAGTGAGGAATCAATCCTGAAATAATTATGCAAGGTGCGTTTAATTGCTGCAAAATATGCTGATCCCACCGAAAGGAAACCCACGAGACTTGAAAGCCCGTCTTGTCGATCTCACTGGAGAGCCAAGGAATTTCAGCTCTGTAGGGAAGAAGACAACAGCTGATATTCCACAATTTCTTTTTAATTAATTCAACACACTTCAAGGAAGTAAGGTTTTTAGCTCTTCTTCTTCACATGGAAGGAAAGAATCTGTCTGAAGGTGCAGAAGGCTTTTAAAATAATACCAAGTACATCTCTGGCTGCAGGAAAGTTTCAAACTTGAAGGCAAGTCAGCTAAATCCAGCCTGGTAGTTAAGATCACTGAAATGTTTTCCCAAAGAAACTTTTCCAAGAGTGCATTTAAGAAAAAATATAAATGAATAGCAAAAGAAATTACCACCTTTGCTTTAAACACACACACACATCACTATATTTGTTTTTCTCTCCTGGTGTAGAGTTCCATATCTTGCCACTGAATTCAGCCCCACTGCCAATGCCCTGGCTATCTACCAGCTCCCTGTGGTCCAATCTCACCACATTTGCACCATGTGCCACCTAAGCAGAGTTTTCTGCATCTGGCCAGTGGCCTGTCTATTGCAGCATCCTCTTCTCACAGTGGCCAACCAGATGCCATTTGGAAATCTTCATGCAGTACCTGAACGCAACAGTACTTCCCCACAACCACAACCACCTTGTGTGATTCCCAGCAAATTATATTCATAGCCATACTGTCTCCAACCGTGGAGGAGGAACAGGGGCATCAAGCAAATTTCAGAGAGTCTCCTTGTGTTGTGGTTTCTTTTCCTCACATGCCTTTTCTTCGCATCCATCATCGATTCTGCTGCTGCTGTTAACAATCAGCGCAGAAGGCTCCAATTACTTAATCCTGGGGCCTGTCTCCTATGGCACCATTCTAGGCATTTGGGGTTTGCTTCCCTTAGACATCTGGCTGGTTGCCGTGAGAACAGGATGCTGAACTAAATTGGCCGCTGAACTAAATGAGCAGCTCTTTTTATGTTCTTAAAAAAGTTTGATGTTGGGTTTAAAGCCACACAAGTTGGAGGCCATCACTGCTTACTGGGGCAGCGAGTTCCACAGCTTAACCACGTGCCTCGTGAAGAACTACCGTATTTTTCGCTCTATAGGACGCACCCGACCATAGGACGCACCTAGTTTTAGAGGGGGAGAACAAGAAAAAAAAATTCTCCCCCTCTCTGCTCAGCACCCCTTCAGCAAAGCGGCAGGAGAAACAGAGCCCCTTCCATTTCTCTTCCTGCTTCGCTGAAGGGGCACTGCGCAGAGAGGGAAAGCTGCGCAGCGTCTCTCCAGTGAAGTGAAGCCTCCGGAGCGTGGCGGAAGCTCCCGCCACGCTCCGGAGTCTTCGCGTTGCTTTCGCTGAAGCCATGGAGCCTGCATTCACTCCGTAAGACACACACATTTCCCCTTAATTTTTGGAGGGGGAAAAGTGCATCTTATAGAGCGAAAAATACGGTGTTTTCTTTTCCGTTCCCTAAATTCTCCAATATTCAGGTTCACGGGATGTACACGAGTTCTAATGTTATGAGGCGGGACTGAGGGGGGCATTGGCGTTTATCCACTTTTCCCATGCCTTGCATTATTTTATAAATTTTGGTCACGTTGCCTCGTACTAGCCTTTTCTTTACACTAAAATGTCCCAACACAAGGGAAATCTTGAAATGGGTTACGCAGTCCCTGTTAGTGCCTTCCAGACAGACAGCAGTGCTAGACTGCTTCTGCAAAAACAAAGTCTTGTACCACCTTAACAGACTAATCAACTTTATTGCAGCACAAGCTTTTGGGGGACTCTGATCCATGAAAGCTTGTGCCACGATAAATGTGCTAATTTTTAAGGTGTTACAAGACTCTGTTGTTTTTGCTATATAAAGTGTCCACAAAGCAGACCTGTGGGAAATTAAATTCATGAGTCTGTCTCCTGGTTAACACAGCATTTTATTTTTTTAAAAAAAACGAACACTCGGCTCACTGCCACCATTGATAACAGTTTCTTTCAGGACCGTGTTCCCCCTATCACATTAGAAGGTAAAAGAAATATATGTTTTTTCCTCAGGTTAAAAACTTCACTGAACAATGTTAAAATGCGCAAGATTACTACTTTGGCATATATTCTCCAGTTGTTATATTAATTGCTGACTCTAGTCCTGGCCTTAACACATTAAATCGTTAGCTAAATTTCTGCGCAAGTTATTTGTCCTTGTCAGTACTGAAACACTCAGAAGCTCTTCCAAACAACCTGCAGAATAGTAAAGATGATAAAAGGGAAGGACAATTAAGAGTCATGATACCTGCTTTGGCCAAGTCAACTTGTTGACATCTACTAGGGAACCAGATATACTGAAGCAACTTGCCCCAATATTGTTCAAACCACCAGTAATATTTGTAGTGTTGTAAATAGAGACAGCTGGTCCTTAAAACTGGAAGAATAGTGTATGCAAATTGGATGTAAACAGTGAGGGGGGAGAGGAATGATGGATAGCCTGGGAGAGTGAAGGAAGAAAAGAGACTCTTCTAGCTCTAGGCAGAATGCTTGAGCAACAGCTTATGCATAAAACCCTCCCAGACTACTTTGTGTGTCCCATTCTAAATACAGCAACAGAAGCAGCCTAGAAGCTCACTCCAAATACACATTCAAGCTCCAAGAAGCACTGTAAGAATGAACTATGCTGCATTATTTGAGAGGATATGGTTTGTGGTGCAAAATCTTGCTTTTTTGCCTTTTAAGCACCTCAGAAGCAAACAGCAGTAAAAGCGTCCCTCTTGCAAAAAGCAATAAATTTTCTCAAAACAAGACCCAGTCAAAAATCCCAGACAGCATCAGATTCTCCGCTTGGGCCTTTTAACAGATATGGAGAAGGACAACTCCCTCTGCAACCCTGGAGCCGCTTTTACAAATGGGCATCTCCTCAAGAGGTGAGAAGATTCTTGGCCGTCACACCCACCCCTGAGGCTGGCCTGCAGCCCAAACTGGACGCCAGAAAGTTTCACTAGGCAGTTGGCAAACGGAGAGTAAGGAGCAATGAATCAAGACACAAAAAGGCACATACATTCCCTGCACCCTTTTTGCTGCTCTGCCCCATGTGAAAAGATGGAGGATGGGACATTTCTGCTCTTTGGTGCAAGAGGATGGGGAAGAGGAGAAAGGAGCTTGCAAAACCAATGGCTACAGGAGCAGAGAATAAGTCGCTTCCGAGTTCCTCCTCCAGCCCAAGATGCTGGAGCAGCAACACAGAGGGGCGTTGAGAGAAGCCAGCCGAAGCCAGGCTGTAAACAGAGAGCGTGAGAATATGGGATCCAGGAAGAAAACAGATCACAGAGCGTTGCTCTAATCAAAACAGACTGAGGAGGTATCTACTAACACCAGCTTAGCTGACTAAAGATGCGTTCTCATGTGGAGAACTGTGGAGTCCCAGAGCTTTTCAGCCATGAAATCAGCCGGCTTACTGCTTTTGTGTCCCTCTCATGTGGCTCTTTCCTAGCCTTGAAGTCCAAATTGCACCCATATCTGCAATCATGGACAAAACGTGGTCTAAAAATGAGCACCAGAAGATATTCAAGAGCTCCCAATTCATCAGGATGCCTTTATAGCGCATCCAGATTGGTTCAATCTGCTTAATGGTTTCCTATTTCTGAGGCTGAAGAAATCAAGAAATTATTATATCGAGTTTGGCTGTTCGCTAAATAGGCATCATACAGCAGCCTCTGAAAGCGTCAAAAGTTCCTGGGCAAACTTATCCCACAACTGCAAAGATAACAGAACCTTTATGGTTGCTGTTGTTGTGGTGTAGTAACAATTACACCATAATTGAGAGCCTCCGGGACGCGGGTGGCTCTGTGGGTTAAACCACAGAGCCTAGGACTTGCCGATCAGGTGGTTGGAGGTTCGAATCTCTGTGACGGGGCAAGCTCCCGTTGCTTGGTCCCGGCTCCTGCCAACCTAGCAGTTCGAAAGCACATCAAAGTGCAAGTAGATAAATAGGTACCATTCCAGCGGGAAGGTAAACGGCGTTTCCGTGCGCTGCTCTGGTTCGCCAGAAGCGGCTTAGTCATGCTGGCCACATGACCCGGAAGCTGTACGCCGGCTCCCTTGGCCAATAAAGCGAGATGAGCGCCACAACCCCAGAGTCGGCCATGACTGGACCTAATGGTCAGGGGTCCCTTTACCTTTACCTATAGAGCCTCCATCAGGCAAAGCCTGTTTCCACCTGCCTTGCCCCACCCTCTAGTCTCTGCTTCTCAATTTGTATTGCATTATTTTATGTACTGTGGTTTGCAGTTGTTTTATTGATAATAGTTTAGAAATTATTTATTGTAACCGTCGAGTGGATTTCTGTTTAACTTTTATATGTTATTGTTGTTTAATACTATTCTAATGATTGTTGAATGTTACTTTTTGATGTAGGTTGCCTATTTTAAAGTTATGTTTTATCATCACGTTTTTATATTGCATTAGATTGTTATAAGATGTACATTTTTTGTTTCTTCAGCTTGTAAACCGCCTTGAGTATTGTAAGCTAGAAAGACGGTATACAAATTAAAAATGATGAAATGATGGTATTTCAAAAATAGAAATCAGAGGGCAGGAATAAGCTGCTTTCACAATGACAAAAGTTCCTATGCCAGTGATCTGGTGCAGGGATGAGAGCAATTGAACTTATTCATAAATGAAGGGGGAGTTATAGACCAAATTACTGAGGTTTGTTTCATACTGGGTGAACAGGCCACATGCGGCAAATTACATTTGAAGGGTACAGTGATGCATGCTGGGCCAAAACCTCCTAATTTCATATATGCACACTCATAGAATCATAGAATTCGAGGGCTGGAAGGGACTCCCGGGAGTCATTTAGTCCAACCCCCTGGAATTCAGGAACCTCTACACGGATGGGGTCTGATTAGGCTGCCTCCCATTTTCAGTGTTTTTCTCTCTGCCCTGCCCTGCCCTCCCCCACCCCCCCGCCGAAGAAATACTGTGGGTGTCCATGCTGCCACAAAATTTACATCCAAAGAATATTTTGACAGCTCAAATCCAGTAGCAAGGCAACATTTTTTAAAATAATAATAAAAAATCCAACATAATTTCAGTGTTAGGAATCATTACAAAAGCAACTGACAATAATAATAAAAAAAAGCCAGAATTGTGATTCTGTCCTATTGGTGACATTGCATTTGTAATATTCCATCTCAAAGTACATATTTGGGGAGGGGGCAATCAAAGAGAGAGTTAGAACATCTTCCCTGCAAATGCAGGATAAAACATTTGGGTTGTTTTAGTCAAGGGTTGGGGGAAGCAACTAAAGGAGAAGTATGATAAAAGGTATATAGAATTATGAATGACAAAAGAGTGGGTGGATATTTTTCTCCCTCTCTTGCTGTAATACTTGTAAGCAGATTAGACGCACGGGAAGGATTTCACATAAGGACAAACTTAGGGAAATCAGTATCACAAAAGGTGGTGAGAATGACCACCTTAGATGGCCTTCAAAACAGGATGGGCCAGATTAACTGAGGTTAGATCTAGCCAAGGCTATGAGATCCAATAGCCAATGGGAAAAGGGCAGAGCCAATGGTCTGACCAGAAGGTAGCTTTCATCAACCTAGTGCTGTCCAGCCTCAGGCAGCAGGTTGGTGAAGGATGTTATAAGGCATCTTCTCCAGTTGCTTCATAGAATCCTAAAATTGTAGTGTTGGAAGGAATCCCAAGGGTCTATAATCCTTCCTGCAGCCATCCCAGGGTGGGTTCGAACCAGCAACCTTCTGGTTAATAGCCATAGGCACTGACCGATTGCGGCACAAGTGGGCATCTGTTTATGTGGTTCCTGGGAGGAGCTGGCTGGACGCTGCTGGCAACAGGATACTGGATTAAATGCCTGTCCTGATACAGCCAAGCTCTTAAATTATAACCCAGCGACACACACACAAACAGGCTGGCTGTTATGCATACAGGTCTTTAGTCCTATTTACCAGCCACTTTGCAGAGCGTCAATACAATATTGACTTGTGTGCATTACATAATTCTTTTAATATTTGCCCAGAGTATAAGAGCAGGCTCAGATCATGTTGCAGTCCAAAAAGGGGAAATAAATCAAAGGATGGAAGAAGAACCTGAAAACATGGTTTGACGCAATAGAAAACAGAAAAAAAATCAAGCTGAACGAATTAGAAGTGTTGTGAAATACAGTTTTCGGGGAGCAGGATGGAGGTGGATAAATGAAATATTGCTCCTTTAACAGCGTGGTTCCCTTCTTCGTGACTCGTTGCCGGACAGACCCATGCCTGCCCCACTGCGCTGCTAGAATTTCATGTGACTTGTTCCTTCCGCACCTCGCTAATTCCATTCAAAGGGAAACAGTGGGGCGCTCAGCACAGCAGGAAGAGAACCAGAGGCTGCATTCGTTACTGCAATTAGCGAGGAGGCGAGAAGCAAGTTTTCTGCAGTGATGACACCCTAGCAGAGCTCCGCAGCAAGGTCTACGTTCTCCTCAAAACTCCTGCCGGGCTGGTTCTCTCAAACAAGTCAACTATGGCCCCTCCGTGCCACATTCTGCAACCGGCTATGGCGGACCACCTTTTTATACCAGATATTCGGGGCTCTTCCAACAGTGCTTTTGCAGCATGGACAGCCCTCCAGGTCAATTGCCACCTCTGCCACACACCACTCTAGTAGCACAGGCAGAAGATATTCGCCAATGGGATCCTCCTACTTTTGCCACAGAGTGCCAGGCCTACCCCTTCCAGACCCCACATCTCAGTAGAAAGGAAGCCGATTCCAAATGGCAGAGTTGGGAGTATCAAGTGTGTGTGTGTGTGTGTTTTGGGGGTGCCGTTGCTCATCTCACACCTCAAGCCACTGTGCATTTGTGTCTCTCTCTCCCTCAAGGACCAACTTGGAGCAAGGGGAGAGGAATGCAATTCCAGTTCCCTCTCTCCCAAGGAAATGAACTCCATTAGAATCTTGTTCCCACCAGGCATGATGGGATATGTAGTCCTGCATGCTCTCCTCAGTGGGACTGCGGTGCTCGGCTGAGGAGCATCTTGTCTTTGCTGCATCCCATTTCACAGGTAAGTTTGGAGGACCTTTGGGGGGGGGCGAATGTGGTAATGGGCGATTTTAAGAGCCCACAAATGTTTTTTGCATTCAATAATTTGAATACTGTAGCAGTTTGTAAGAAAAGCAGATCAGACTGCCAAAAACTCCCTTATTAGATACGGAGTTAAGCAGCATAGAAGTACTTTTTTCCACCCTGCAAAGAACCTCTAATTTCAGTCTTCTTAGCTTCCTATTCTCTTTTCCTCAATTTATAAAAGCTGAAGGAATGCTCACGAAGGGTTACTTCTCCTTCCCACCCCCCACCCCAGCTTTCTGAAGGGTAATGACCTTTCTCTTTAAAATCACATGGTAAAAAAACAACAACAGAAGCTCACAAATAAGCTTTAAGGAAGGAAGGACGGATGAATGAAAGAACAGAACAGTCAGCTCAGATAGGCACTGTAAAAACAAAAGATTTTGGTCAGCGTCAGAAAAATTGTGCAATAGCATGGTAACTGGAGGAAAACGAAACTCTTACGCAGGAACTTTTACCAGAGCTGAAGTTGCTTCCAGATGACTTGCTTATTGACCAGTCATCCCAATTTGTTTGCACAAACTTTGTGCGAAGTTTATATTGTGTTGCTTATTTGCTGAGCATACATTCAGCACAATTTGTTGACAACATTACAAAGCCGTCTCAAGCAATTGTTATCCCGTGCTTTCAGGTGCGATTTCTCATTACTTTCCTTACTTCAAATAGTCTTGTGTTTTCCTCTTTTTTAATAAGCAGATTTGTTTCACAACCTGAGTTTGCGGAGATGTTACTGAATCCTATCTGTAAAATAGGATGAGACCCTTCTGCCACAGACAGAAAATAAACCTACATCCTATGTAACCTCACAGTGACTGTGCGTAATTAAGAGAGGCTATCATTTACGAAGACTATCAGAGGTGACGAGGGAATAATTTATTCCCCTAGAACACCTAGAATCTATAATTATAAAGAACACCTAAAGCTTTCTTTCAGCATTACCTTGAATATACCCAAGAGCAGGCCTTGCAAATCTTCCTCTGCACACACAAACTCAAGTTTCTCTCTTGGCTCTCCCACCCAGGGTTGCCTATGATGACACTGTCAGGGGCCAATGCACACTTTCCTGCATGCTGTAAAAAGCCTCACCTGCTAACCTCAGCAGCGATAGCTACTTGTGGCCATCCAGATGCTGTTTGCGACTACCACCAGCCCTCAGCCAGCATGGCCAATAGTCAAAGGTGGTGGAAATTTTAGTCCAACATCTGGAGGGCTGAAATTAGCCACCCCTGTTCTTATAGACCAAGCAAAGTCACAGGAACAGGCAAATCCGATTTCCTGGTTAGTTGTCACCCAACTGCATCCAGAACCAGATCCCGTGTTAAGTAACTGTTGTCAATAACCCAGATTTCAGAGCTTTGAATGCCAGCTAACATTATACAGACTATTTTCCAAAGACGCCCAGAAGCTAAGCTGAAAAGCCAATTCACAGTTTATTTTTTTAAAAAAGATTTTTATTAAAGTTTCAAAAATTATATAAAAACAAAACAAAACAATAATACAGACAAAAATAAAAACAAGTATACTTTCAATCCCTTATTTTCTTATAACTTACTTCCCCGACTTCCTCATACCTCCCATTTCTGTATTCCAATTTCTAATTTATTAATTCAGCAAATCCTTTCGCCAATTCACAGTTTAGAAGCAACTGCAATGGTGCCGTGATTTTCAACAACTTCTCTCTCATTTGCACCTCTTAAGGTTATTATTCCGAACCACATTAACTGCTGCTTAAACTATCAGACTCATCCCCTTTGGTTCTGTTACCCATGTGTCTCCCTTGGGCTCTTTTTTTTTTCTCCCCTAGCAGGGTTGCATAACTTATACAAACAGATCCATTTCCTGTCTGCTGCGCCAAGCAATTTAGAAGACCTTGATGATCCTGCTGAGATCACTTTGGGAGGGGAAAACATGAAACCAAAAAAAGAGGAAAGAAACTTGGCTGTCAGGAGGCCGTGCACTTCAAAGTGCATTTTAAACAAAAATAGGAAATCAGGTTTACCAGACCTTATTTTTTTTTCTCCTTTCAAGGCTACATTTCCAGAAAAGTGCACTGCCTTATCAGGAAGAACTGGGCCATTTGCTGTGTCTCTTAGCTTACGGAATCGGTTTGAAGTGAGTCACAAGAAGCATTCTCAGGCTTACTTAACAAGCACAAACAATGTATTGGAGAAGAAGTCATGAACTGCTGGTTATCACAGTTAGCATTAATAAACAGGTCAAGTCAGCAAAAAGCGAAGCCTGCTAAAAAAGTTTGTGGCATAGCACATAAGATACCAACTTCATGCTCAACTATATCCAAGCAAGCCAGTAAGTTATGCCAACAGCTTTGCATGTTGAGGTCCCCAAGCCAACCCCCATTTTATGGGCAGGAGATGGAGCTGGGTGCCAGACCCTCACCTCTCCCCAAATGCTCCCAGGGGCTCTTGCGTGGCCCTAGCCCCCTTGACGGGGGTGCGGACAAAAGCATGGTGAGCCCCTGGGTTCCTTTAACGGAATACCCTTGCTGCAGCAGCATTGGAGGGGCAGGCACAGCCAATCCATGTCTCTCCACCAACCAATTCACTAAAACCAATGCCTAACCTCAACCTTACAGGTTGTGACGGTTTGCTACGTGGTAGGCAAAAAACCAAATAGCACCAGCCAAGCAGCCAAATGTGCAAAATTCCCACCAGGCCCTTGCCTCAAAAGCAGAAGACCCCAGGACAGGCATAGCAAGGTCAAACACAAAAGCCCTAAAATTAGGGAGGGTGGGTGGGTGATCCAATGCATGCAGCGAAAATAGGAAGCTCAACGCTGTGCGCAGAGAATATATAACCTAAGGCTGTTAATCAATAATTGGCAACATCAAACTCTCCCCAACAACAAGAGGAGCCCGGTCACAATGGTGGACATCCAAACTAACCCGCCCGGCAACAGTGAGGTATCTTGTTAATCCCACTGCAACCCGTGCTCTTCATGAATACCTTCTTTTTACTGCAAAAGAAATAAGAGCCCATTTATTGTTGCCCATTTAACAACTCTGAGGCACAATTTGCGCGCATGATGTATCGCTGTCATACAAGACAATAAATTTGCATGCGTGGTTCTGACTGCAATCACTCACAGAGTTTTCAGGCACGGAAATGTTGCAAAAGTCCCTGTTCTTAAAAAAAGAAAAAACATTTAACACAAAGGTGGCCATGCAGCTCAGTGTTGATTGTTGAAGGTGAACCATTTGTTTTACCTGTGGGACACCGGGAACCCAGCTCAGGGCCGAGTTGGGCCTTCCCTTGCTAGCAGCCAGAATTGATCTAGCCTATCTCAGATACAGGATCAAACTCTTCTTACTAAGTTCTTCTGGTTAGAGTAACTAAGGACAGGGGGCTGGGCACAAAAGTGCCAAGATAAGCTTCAGGGTGGATTTGATTTAAATCAAATTGATTTAAATCACAATTTAAATCACTAGTCAGTAAGACTTGATTTAAATCATTTTTTTTACAGAAAGACTCATTCTTGCGAAGACTCAATCTTAATATTTACAATCAGGTGAAGGTTTCATTTTTGGAATAATAAATTTTCAGAGTAGTTTTTACAATTATATCAAAAATTACTGATTTAATTATACTGTTAGAAATACATAAACAGATAATTATGAAATTATTGTGAGGTTTAATAATGCTTATATTTGGGCAATTTTTCTGCGGTACTTTATTGGAAGGAGAAAAATAATCATTTCCTTAATAACAATTTAAACAATTTATTTAACTAAAACAATAACATTATAGCATATGTATCCATGTTTGTTAACTGATGTAAAAAAAAAAAAGCAGACTGAGTTTTAGCACACATGAAAAACTTAAAACAAATCCTTATTTCCTGATGAATAGCCTTTGGACTATAAGGTAAGTTAAATAGAAACTATCTTTAGAAATATTTTTCCTCCAAAAGCATTTTATTTTAAAAATCCGATTTTTATTTTTATTTTAATCACTGATTTTTATCCACCCTGATAAGATTAGGTCTTATAATCTCCGAATGGAGAACTACATAGCCCTTAGCCCACATGACCTTAGAAATTGGATTTTTGATCTGGATGCCAACCAAGACAGAGCATCCATCATTGCTGCCTGCTACTCTACTTGGTACCCCCAAATTAAGACCCACCACTCAAGGCCCCCTTACCTTGAGACACTGACCTTCCCACAACTATGCAGGACCTTTGTAAAACTAAGATTTCAACAGATGCCCCTGGCATATTTAGAGGGGAGATATCGGGGAATTGCCCATACGGATCGCAAATGTAGACATGGATGCAGTTAGGTAAGAGGACCTCACACATCCTGTTGATTTTCCCCCTGTATGTGACTCCCAGAGGAAAATTTATACAGTGGTACCTCTGGTTATGTACTTAATTAATTCCGGAGGCCCTGTTCTTAACCTGAAACTGTTCTTAACCTGAAGCACCACTTTAGCTAATGGGGCCTCCTGCTGCTGCCGTGCTGCTGGAGCACAATTTCTGTTCTCATCCTGAAGCAAAGTTCTTAACTTGAGGTACTATTTCTGGGTTAGCGGAGTCTGTAACCTGAAGCGTATGTAACCTGAGATACCACTGTATTGCCAATTCTTAATTGGCTTCCAGGTCAATTCGCACAGGAAGTGACAGTGAAACTCCTAGCAGATGAACATCTGTATATTACACACCAGGTAGCCAAATTCGCACTGGCAGCCAAGAAGCTCCGTTCCAACTGTGTGAATGCACTTCAATCTCAAGTCTTAATGTTGTAAATTTCTTTTTTGTGTTGTAAACTGCTACAGGCTGCGTGTTATGATTTTAGTTGAAAGTTTTCTTCTATTCTCCATCGTCCATTGTAAAGGCCTTTTGGCTATATACAATAAAAATTGATTGATTGATTCCAGCTGTTGAACAGAGTAGACAGCCTGAGAAAAAGGCCCCCCTTAACCTGGCAGTCACCTGCCCTCTGCTGCTCTGGGTGATTCTTCTAGATATACTGTTTAAGTTGAAGTTTTATATTTGCGGGGTTGGAAACTGAACTCACCCCGTTTGTCGTTTTGTCCTTTTTATGATGTGCCCGCAAAGACCTTATCAGCGGCTGCCCCATTCCAGCGTTCCTTATGCAGAAAAACTGGTGCGGAAGAGATGAATTTTTGGTGGCAAGGAAAAACAGATGTATCAGCTAGGAATTTCTTTGCTTTCGTAGCAGCGGCACATATGCATTTTTAAGTATCTCCTAGAGCATATGGCAAATTGTTTAGCGATAAATGATTATTCATAAGAAACGTTTTTATGTTTAATAATGTAAAGCTACTGCGATTCTGCTTGTATCACAAGCTTGCCACTTTAAGTCAGCTTGGTTCAGGAAAGACAGCCTATGAATATTTAAAATAAATGTGCTCCACCTGCAAGTTTAAGGTTACATAGGGAATGATTATTTACCTATCGTTTCAGATTGCGCACATACAAAAACACATATACAGTTAAACACGTGATGATGCTTTGCCCAGTTAAGAACAGTGGTGGTGAAATCCTGTGGGGTTTGTTTTGCTGTGGGTCCCTCCCTGATTTTAATAAAGAAAGTAAAAGGAACAGCATTATTACACTGAGGATTAACCAGCACCCCTCATATGTACTGTTAGAAAACTATATAAACCGCTAGACTTTTGTGAATGAAGCCGCAACATATTGAACGCTGACAAAAACAGATTTAGCCATGAGCTCCTCTCCTGTTAAAATGATTTAACGCCCTAATGCAATAACAGTTCTGTTCCACTGCTCCACAAACATCTAATAGAATACCTATTAACACAGCATGGTTCAAGCCCCAGAAGGAACATCTGCTGCTATTTGCACAGTAAGCTAAATTGTCCCCAACAGGATTGCACAATACAGCACGGGGTGGCATCATAATATCACCTTGGCACTAAATGCATTTTTTATATATCAAATTTCAACCCGCTAAATGCATGTGCACAGCACACAACCACAGAGACAAGATGACTAAAAGCAGCCTACCGGGAATCTTACAATTCCATGCAACCCCCTCTCTCCAGCTTAAACTGGGCATCCACCCCCAACCAGTGTTCTCTTCCAAACGGGACCGATATGTTTTATTCAGCCACGGTTTACAGTGCCTAGCACACACAAGCATGCATGCACAACTAGTGACCCGCCAAGCTGAACCATGTATTGTCGCATTCATATTTGGGTTATTGCTGTCCTCTTAAAACTTTTAAGGGCCTGCTGGTGGTGGCCACAGGCTACTGCATTTGGCTCGGCAGGTCACCAATCGGGTTCTCCTTCATGGACAGCACGTGTTGCGGTGGGAACAACCATGACATCCCCTGTTGCTGGGCGGGCTAGTTTGGATGGCCACGGATTTGATTGAGCACCTCCAATGTTGCTGGGGAAAACTGATTGTTGCAATTTTGTTTGATAGATAGGGGTGCCATATATGTTCCCTGTGCGCAGCATTGAGCTTCCTCTTTTCGCTGCACACATCAGATTACCCGCCCACCCTCCCTATATTTAAGGTTTTTCATGCTGACCTTGCTATGCCTGTCATGGGGGCGTCTGCTTTGGGGCAGGGGCCCGGTAGGAATTTTGCACATTTGGTTGATTGGCTGGTGCCATTTGGGTTTTGCCTACTGCGTAGCAAATCGTCACAACTTGTAAGGTTGCGGTTAGGCATTGGTTCATTTTTTGGTTGGTGGAGGGAATGAGATTGGCTGTGCCTGCCCCTCCAATGCTGCTGCAGCAAAGGAATTCCATTAAAGGAATCCAGGAGCTCGCCATGCTCTTGTCCGAACCCCTGACAAAGGGCTAGGGCCACGCAAGAGCCCCTGGGAGCATTTGGGGAGAGGTGAGGGTCTGGCACCCAGCTTTATTCTCTCCCCAAACTTGCTGACCCTTGCTGACTTCCACACGGGTTTGGTTGTCAGTTCTGTTCCTACCTCCAAGTAGGAACAGATAGTCACTAACCAATGCCTAAGCAACCACTCACTTACTGTAACTCAATAAAGTTGTGGCCAAAATTATGCCAAAAACCAAAACAAAAACGATGTGTGAACGTGTTTTTATTCAGGGGTGTCTTGGGGGTCCTTGACACGCAAGCATCCGTCATATCAACCTGCTGCACGATGATGTTTGCGCCAGGCATGCTTGTCTGGGGCAAGTATTCCAAAGACAAGAGCCTATTAAAGAGAAGTCTCATTCTCTAGTCACTCCCTCCGGTTGGACGACCCTCAGGATCTCTCCCAATGCGACAATTCCATGATTCTATTAAATAACAATATCGGGGATGAACAACGTACATCTTAATGTCGGCTGAGATTCTTAGCACAATATATACTCTGGTGCCGTTTGAGTCATTTTTCTAAGTGCCTCTCCTCCTGGGGATTCTTCACAGTTTTGAACTTTCTGGCATTTTAATAGGATTGTCTTTCTTAACAGCAAAGTGGATAGTGCATTGTTTTCATTAACAGTAATCTAATCTGGAAGGAGACCGAGGCAAGCAATGCTGTGGTCATATCTGTCTTTTCCAAGAAGGGCTGCAGCCCAGCACTGCCTTGAGCTATTGTTTCTTCTTCTCCCTATTTTTCCCTCTTTCTTTTCTTTTCCTGAGCCAACACCCCACCCCCTGCTTCTTCCTGCACATCAATATTGGTGTGCAAATGAGGACACACACAAAATCAAATTCTTCTTCTTCTTTGTTACAGTTTGCAGGGCTACGCTTCTGATCGGAGGCATCACGAGTCAGGATCTTCCCCCTCCCCGAGTGTCCATGACTTATAACATTTTGCAGATTTCAGCAAGTGGGCGGGACAGAGGGGTGAGTGGATGGGTAAACAGTTCTGCAGAATTTGCAGCTGGCACAAGGAGCTGGGAAGAGGCTGCATGGGCGGAGAAGAAAAGCAGCCAGGTGGACAGTGCACTTCAGAAAGCGAATCCCCAAAGTTGCACGCTGAAGTTTGTGTGAAAACAAAAGGGGCTTAACATTTTTGGGCAATTATTTTTATTTATTTATTTATACATACATAAATACACACATACATACCCCACCCATCTGGCTCGGCTTCCCCAGCCATTCTGGGCGGCTTCCAACGAAATATTAAAATACCATAATGCATCAAATATTAAAAGCTTCCCTAAACAGGGCTGCCTTCAGATGTCTTCTAAAAGTCTGGCAGTTGTTGTTCTCTTTGACATCTGGTGGGAGGGCGTTCCACAGGGCGGGTGCCACTACCGAGAAGGCCCTCTGCCTGGTTCCCTGTAACTTGGCTTCTCGCAGTGAGGGAACCGCCAGAAGGCCCTCAAGGCTGGACCTCAATGTCCAGGTAGAACGATGGGGGTGGAGACGCTCCTTCACGTATACTGGACCAAGGCCATTTAGGGCTTTAAAGGCCAGCACCAACACTTTGAATTGTGCTCGGAAACGTACTGGGAGCCAGTGTAGGTATTTCAAGACTGGTGTTATGTGGTCTCGGCGGCTGCTCCCAGTCACCAGTCTAGCTGCCGCATTCTGGATTAGTTGTAGTTTCCAGGTCACCTTCAAAGGTAGCCCCACGTAGAGTGCATTGCAGTAGTCCAAGCGGGAGATAACCAGAGCATGCACCACTCTGGCGAGACAGTCTGTGGGCAGGTAGGGTCTCAGTCTGTGTACCAGATGGAGCTGGTAGACAGCTGCCCTGGACACAGCAAGGGGGTATATGTCCCTGTTATTAGGAAAGGTGAGGGTGGCCTGCCTCGAGGCAGCACATTTTATGACACAGCAACATATACCCCCATTTCCCGTTTGGAAAAACAGGGGGACGCTTTATCTAATCCCAACATTAGAGCATGCAAACACACAACTGCCCTTCACAGGAACTGACTTTGGTTGTAAAGGTTTCACAGCTTCTACCGTGATGTTTGCCGCACTGCACAGAAACTTAAAGGCGCAAGCTATTGTAGCGTAAAGAGATTGTAATCGAGAACAGTCTTGGCGCTCAGAAACACAAGCCCCTCCGGCCACATCCGGTCCACAAGGGTTTGGCCTGGCCTGGCTGGCGTTTATCAGGTAAAGCTCCTTTCCTAATCACTTTTTGTCTCTCCACCTCAGGAAACAGGCCGTCTCTGCAGTTATTAGAACAGAAGCAAGGATAGCGCACAAGCGAAGCTGAGGGAGAGGAACCAGTCCAGGGAAAAGGAGAAAACAGTCCTCAGACAGTGCCCAAGAAATATTACAGTGGTACCTCGGGTTAAGAACTTAATTCGTTCTGGAGGTCCGTTCTTAACCTGAAACTGTTCTTAACCTGAGACACCACTTTAGCTAATGGGGCCTCCCGCTGCTGCCGCCGCTGCGCAATTTCTGTTCTGATCCTGAAGTAAAGTTCTTAACCTGAGGTACTATTTCTGGATTAGCAGAGTCTATAACCTGAAGCGTCTGTAACCCAAGGTACCACTTTAAATGTTTCCAAAGAGATAACACTGCTAGGGTGCGTACACAATATACATTTAAAGAATCCGCCTCCCCAAATAATCTGGGGAAAGTGGTTTGGTAAGGGCGCTGGGAGTTATAGTTCCACGAGGCGCAAACTACAGTTCCCAGGGCTCTCTTGTGGCGAGGTGTTTTAAATGTATGGTGTGTATGCAGCCCTGGCCAGCTGCTCTTGAAAGTTTCTTGAGGGGCCATAAACCCTCCCAGGTTTAGTTCTGTGCAGAAGAGACCATCTGATGAAGTGAGCCTGCACCACAACAAATCTTTCAGGGGACTTTTAGATGCCACAAAACTCTGCAGACCTTTAAGGAACAATACAGCTGACTGAGGACCGGTCCACTGAGTGGATGTCTTCCTCAGGGGCAACTTCCTTTCCTAGAAGAAACTGCTCAAGATACAATGATGACACAACCCCTGCTGACCTTTGAGGTTAATTCTCTCAGAAGGGTTGGTTATAGACCTTCTGTGTGCATTGAGCAATGATATTTTAAAACAAGACATGCTGCCCTGAGCCTACCGGACAGGATAGAAGGCAAGTTTAAGAACAGTGAGGTTGCAATCCTATGCATGCTGACCAGGGAAGTTAACTCACTCTGAACACAGTGGGACTCCCTTAGAAATAGACAAATACAAAATTGTGCTAGTACTGCAGGCATAAATCTTAGACAAGAAACAGTTGGCAGTGGGTGAAACAAGCCATCATCCCACAGAGACCTCCTCCTTGTCATTTCACCTTCTCTCAAGGTGGCATTTTAAAAGCAAGGAGCTCCTCTATATGCAACACCTTTATTCTGTGACAACACCTTCTATGGCTACACAACTATAACATGCAAGAGCTTCCTTGCAAGGAGGAGGAGAAGAAGAAGAAGAAGGCTGGCTTTTAAAAACAAAGTATTTCCTAATCATCTTGCCAGTGCATGACACCAGTTTGAAAGCACTCCCCCTCCTGAACTCTACAGATGACTCAGTGGAAACTAGCATATGAAAATCTTGCCGTCATCGGAACAAATCTCTCACCTTTTTGCTAAGAGTCGCAAACTGTTGTCCCAACTATGATCAAACAGATGGGTTTTCCAACAGTCTCGCATAATCCACTCTGAATAAAGCTGTTTCACTCAGGAAAATCTCCTGAACTAACAACGCAGGAGAACCCCCTTTTCGCCCCTGGGGCCACCTTCCAGGGAGCATATTCCAGTGGTGGGCGGGCAAGAGGCAAAAAGAAGGCGGAGCAAGAACAAATCTGAGCATTACTTACCATCACAGAATTGCAAAGTTGGGAGGGAGTCTGAAGGTCAACTAGTCCAACCCCCCGCAATGCAGGAATCTTTTGCCCAAGGTGTGGCTTGAACCCATGACCCTGAGATGATGAGTCCGGGCTAGTGTCTACAACCCTCTCTCCATCCATGCAACCTTGAGGCATTATCAGAGTTCAAGGGCACAGGAGGTCAGAGTAGATGACCCTTGGGTCCCTCCCCCACCCTACAATTCTATGATTCCAGCCAGGCCAAAACACACAGGGTGTGACATTCCTGCTCTATAGCTTTGATACCACAGAATATAATCCACAGTGGGTCTGCTATTCCCAATCAGAACGTGGGGCGCTTTTCCTGAAACTCCTGCTCGTTTAAAGCAGAGGGTTCAAAAATTTATGTTCAGTGCAAGAAGCTTCCCCAATACAGGACTTTTCCTCCACTGCCCATATTCCCTCGAAATATGCAGCTGCAGGGGCCAAGGGAGTCTGCAGAGTACTGTATTTTAACAGCGCTATAATGGGATTTTGAGACATTCTTCCTGAAGCAGCTTGCAAAATACACAACAAGCTACCATTTGAGCATGGTGGCGCTGTGGGTTAAACTGCAGAGCCTAGGACTTGCCGATCAGAAGGTCGGCGGTTCGAATCCCCGCGGCAGGGAGAGCTCCCCATTGCTTGGTCCCTGTTCCTGCCAACCTAGCAGTTCGAAAGCATGTCAAAGTGCAAGTAGATAAATAGGTACCGCTCCAGCAGAAGGGTAAATGGCGTTTCCGTGGCCTACTCTGGTTCGCCAGAAGCGGCTTAGTCATGCTGGCCACATGACCCGGAAGCTGTATGCCAGCTCCCTCGGCCAATAAAGCGAGATGAGCACCGCAACCCCAGAGTCGGCCACGACTGGACCTAATGGTCAGGGGTCCCTTTACCTTTACCTTTACCTTGTAAGACTACCAAAAGCCATCACAGGAACAACAGCCCACATCATGCTATTTCTGCAGCTCGGTTGACCATTAAGGACTGTAAGGCATTTTTCCATTTGCATAGTATTATATAGCTAGAAAGTAGTAAATGTCACTTCGCTGTGACGGTTAAAGTGTGTGCACACAAGCACATATACCCCACCCCACCCCCAGTTTCTTTGAGATCTGCAGCGCTGCCAAAATCAAATTCTTGTCGGTTTTTGTCCAACAGCAGTTCCTAGGCAGTGGGAACGAGCCAGTAAAATCTGCCCAGCTTGCCAAGAAAACAAGGGCTGCTATACTACAAACAGACTCAGGTAAACATTGGTTCTCTCCAACTCCTGAGGCCCAAAGGAGCTTATAGGACAGGGATCGCCAATATGACATCCATGGGTGCTTGAGTGACCTTAAAATGCCTTCATTGTCCCTTCCCCACCAAAAACAGGCCTGAAAGAAACATTCCACTGTTCTGATGTATTCTGGATTTCTGCATTACTATGTTACCCTCATTTATGTCTCATTTCCATACACAACCCAGCCTGGTACAAGGAATTCCCTCACGGTGGGACCAAGAGCTCTAGAAGTGGATGGCAGAACTGAAGTTTGAGTGCTGACTAGCTTTAAGAGGCTTTCAGAAACACAGAAATGCACCCAGTACCAGAAAATAAAAAAATAATAATAATAATAATAATATATACCCCACCAATCTAACTGGGTTGCCCCAGCCCCTCTGGGCAGCTTCCAATATAAACCACATAAATTTAAATAAATTGCAAAGTAGCATTCATTTTCATAGAATCATAGAGTTGGAAGAGACCACAAGGGCCATCGAGTCCAACCCCCTGCCAAGCAGGAAACACCATCAGAGCACTCCTGACATATGGTTGTCAAGCCTCTGCTTAAAGACCTCCAAATTATTATGCGACATTTTCCAATTTATATCATAATGCAGCTACTTGAAGATTAGCCCATATGTCACGAGCATAGTCCTATTAATCTAATACAGCAAAGACGCATCAATGCTTGTTGCGGCACCCTGTTGGGGCTTAAGCTTTAACGGACACAGTTTGAGACTCCCTATTAGCAAAATCGCAGAACAAACACACTCAGAACAGCCGTTCTAATCTTTAAAAACCTCTGACACTACACAGGTGAGCAATTCATCCTTGCAAATCGTTGCCTTCAGTGCAATGTCCTTAGAGAACTCTGCTTCCCTGCGGAAGGCAGCAAACTGCACGGTTCTTCCCACCGGACTTCACCGACTCCGTTTACACACACACTTTGTTTGCTTCGACTGCAATAAACTGTACGCCCCACCAATTCCCATTAAACCTGCATCACTGATGCACACCCGGATCCTATATAAACCAATCACTTAAGCTTTACACCTTCTTGAAGGATTTTGCTGCCCGGAGTAGACAGCCCTCCCACTTTCTAGGACCAGCATTTAAAAGCCTTGAGCTGCGCCATTCAGACCCCGGTTTACCAAGGAAAAATTTCAGCACCTGGGTGTTTCAGAGGATATTCTAGGACTGAGCACACCTTTCAACGCACGTTGGGCAGCCTCACGCTGGTTCTGCATCAGAATGTGCCAATCTTCCCCTGCAAACTCCATTCTGTCTTTTGCAGGATCTTGTTCGCAAGACCAGCCAGGAACCCCCAACTTTCCCCAGAAAAGCTGGAAAGCCATTGCTATCAAAACCAAGCAACCCATCAAGAATATCTCCAGCACCGACCCCCCCCCCCTTGAAGTGAACACAGCTTGCATGGAAGGAAATGCACCCCATGCACCCCAGGTATCTCTCATTCATTTAATGCACGTTTAATTCACAAGAAGTTCCTGGGAGGTGATGCCCAGCACAGAACTCACTGTTTACAGCAGAACTGACTTCCATATAAATGTGCTTTCAGCTGCTGCTTGAATGTTTTCTCCTGGGTAGTGTTACAAATTCAAGAACAAATGCACTTTAAAGCATCTTTCTCGCTATCCAGTACTCTGAAGAATTTTCTGCTCTCGCACATAAGACACATAGACAGCAGCTTCTTAAAAAGAAAAAGGGGGGAAAAGCCATCCACCAAATTCCGGGGAGTAAGAAAGAGAGAATGTTGAAAGACTTTATCTGTTTTCAAATAGAGGGACATTCCTGCCTGTAGATGGCCTGTTATCATTGTATATCTATCAGCTCCTATTTCCCCTTTGTTGTTTGAAAAGCTCCTCTCTTCCCACATACCTTTGGTCTCTAGGGGCAGATCGCACAGTGACACTAAACCTCAGCCATAAACAAGCAAGCTTTTGATACGCTAGATTCCTATTAGAAAAAATTCTATATAGCTGGTACAACGTGAAAGAGAACTTGAAAAAATGAGTGCCAGGATTTCTGTCAAAGTTTTTCACAACCCTGCATTATTGCTGGGATGGAGATATCCAACACAGCTCATACACCATTTCTGCTCAGTTAGAGAGAGAGAGGAAATTCCAAGGTAAATTGTGGTTTTTGTTCAGTAAGTTCTAGTCCCATACTGAAAGAAAGGCAAAACTTTTGCAAGCTTTTGTATTTTGGGCTCGTAACCAACCCCCCTTTTACCTTCTCTACGAACCTGCCACTTAACTTAAAAGTTATATCTAGTTTAGGCTTTTAACTTTCAAAATGACTTTGGCACAAGTTAAGAAAAATAAGCATTGCACAATACTCGTTTTGCACAATTACGAACAACTGGGTAATGACAATATGGCAAGGCAAATGTTTACAGAGGGAAAGCATTAATCACGTAATAGGTACAATTAAACAACCCATTTGCTCCGTTAAATGTTTAGGTTTCTAATAAGATTTTAATGAGAGCACTCCCCAGCGAAGGCTCCTATCAATACCTTGATAGGCATTTCCTGATGCAAGCGACATCTTTTCAGATGTTACTTTCCACACAGATCACAGCACAACCACCAGTTTTGCTGAAATAAATGGATTTCACATCCAAGTCATGAGTTTAGGATCATGGATGCCAAGCGACAACCTACCAGAACAATGACTCATGAATTCCTATGAATTCTGAGTAGGAGTTGCAGTGTTCTGTTACTGCTGTCGTTCCTCAAACCTGGAACATTTCCCCCTTCTACTCCCTTCATCGGAACTTCCCTTCCAAATAACCACAACCCAGTATTCCTCATGGTGCAAAAAGTAATATACCAAAATCTTCAATATCCACAAAATATGCCCTAAACTGAGAACATGCATTTTAACCACTTAATGTTAAAAACAAAAACACAGTTCACTCCAACTCTCAAAACTAGCAGGTATAGCCAGTGGGATTTCAGACTTTCTCCTTTCAGCACCAACTCATCTACAGAGACATCTCTGCATGTTGTAGAAGGCATGCATGTTCTCTGTGCACACAGTTCTCTGGCGAAGTCTGTTGAGCATTCCCAATCCCTTCCATCAGAGATGAGAAAGTTGTAGCTCTTAGGATCTCCCACCATCCTTGATCTGTGTTGGCCATGCCGGCAGCGACTGACAACCGAATTGTCCTTCTCACCCTTTCCTGTTTTTTGCAAATAGACACAGAACGTTATTGCTTAACTCGCGTGTCATAGCTGTGGCTTCCCTTATCAACTGGGAGAAGGAAGCGGGCAAATTTCTCAATGAAAAATTGGGTAGAATACTACCTGAACGTTCTGCCTTGTATCTCTGGATCAACCAGGCCTAGCCTGCTAGGAGCTTCTAGGAGCCAGTGTGGTGTAGTGGTTAAGAGCAGTAGTCTTGTAATCTGGTGAACCGGGTTCGCTTCCCCGCTCCTCCACATGCAGCTGCTGGGTGACCTTGGGCTAGTCACACTTCTCTGAAGTCTCTCAGCCTCACTCACCACACAGAGTGTTTGTTGTGGGGGAGGAAGGGAAAGGAGATTGTTAGCCGCTTTTGAGACTCCTTTGGGTAGTGATAAAGCGGGATATCAAATCCAAACTCTTCTTCTAGCAACTTTTTTTTAAGGAATATATCCTGAGCATCCTGGCCAGTTAATGGCACAAACGGGCTACTATGCCAGAATCCATGCATGGCAGAGGAAACAAATCATGGGGGGGGGGGGAGCACAGACCCTTCTTTAAATGAATGGTATAACTTATCTCTGGCAAACTGTGCTAGCTTACAAAACAACTACAAGACGTAAAAGGTTCACTATGGCAACTGACTTTGCAGGGGGAGATGCTGGTTTTTTCCACATTTATGAATCAGCAGAGTGGAGGAGGAGGCGGCCTGCCACCCACTTATGGCAACCTCTGAAAAGGATCACTGGATTAATGAGGGATAATGTCTTCAAAGAACAGGTGGGTTATTCATTATGGATGCCTCTTTCCATATAGCTTCCGCCATCTCTGCGTCATGTGATGCTATTCGTTTATTTGCTTACTTACTCAGGACATTTATAAAATACTTGCTAAAAAATATCAACAAGCGGCGCACAAGTCCAACTATATGCAAAACGTGACTGAAATCCAAAAAAAACAACAACCCATAACTAAAAATCAAATATGCACAAAAAGCATCATGGAAAACAAAGGTAAAGACTGAATTGTGTGTCCGCACAGGCTTGCTGAAACAAAGAAGTATTCAGCAGGCCTATAAAACAGTACTGCGAGGGTGCCTACCTAAGGACAACAGGCAGGGAGTTCCAGAGATCATGTGCCGGCACACTAAAATAATGGCTTCATTAAGTAGATGCTAAAAATACACATTAGAAGAAACTGACCAATCCCAGGTAGATGGCAACCCTACACAAAACTCCTTTCCCCTCCTGTAAGATGTGCCAAGAGGAAACCCCAGTTCTAAAATACTAAGTAAGAGTACAAGTCTCAAAAAAGAGTAACTGTGTCCCTTGGGCACACCCACAAAACTACCGTATTTACTCGAATGTCATGCACACCTTTTTTGTCCAAATTATGTCGCGAAATTTAGAGTGCGATTCGATGGCGTGTTTACATTCACCACCGAATTCTTTCCTTTTGGGGGGTTCAAGGTTTTGAAAACCGAGGTGCGCATGAGATTCGATGGCGCGTTACGTTTGAGTAAATACAATACTCCAAATTTCACCGAACGCCACCACTCATCTGGCCTCCGTAAAGCGGGACAGTTATGCATGCAGTTCAGCCTATAAACATTTCAGGTATGGACTTGGAAAACTTTATAAAAGAAATGTCTCATCACTATCCCAGCAATGACCTCAGATCGGTGGATGAGCTCACCCATTTTAAAAATGGCAAGTGATTCAGTTTCCATGAGAGACCAGACATGAGCTAGGTTTGAAGCACAAGCTATCCAACCACACCAGTTATTGGACTGATTATGCATAGAACTTCTGGATTGCTCTCTGTAGCTTTCTGCCAGGAGAGGACTGTGACCAAGAAGACGATGGCGCAAGCAAGAAGGAACATAGACAACACTGCCCAGAAAATACTGTCAGAAACCATCTTGTTCTCTTGGGAGAGGAAAGACTTCCATGATTCCATTATCTCCATCATAATTATTTAGCCAGAAAAAACCTAGCAATGATAAGCAAGCAGATACTGTGCTAAAGCAATCCAAATTCAAGTTGAATTCTGTGATGCATGGATTCCTTTTCTGCTTTTAAAAACATAGGAAGTTGTCTCCTGCAGGTCTAGTCACTGATGCGTCAAGAACAAACCTCGGTTTACAGCTCATGGTTCCTCTGGATTGAGACCAACCACAAACTTGGATGACACGCTATGCCAAACCATGGTGTAGAGCATAGCAAGAGCAGCAAAGGTGATGCAAACGGCCACAATCTCCTCTCCAGGAGCCTGCCTACTTGAGCTGAGCCATGCAAACTGAGCCAGTGTATTTAAAGCAGGGGTTGGCAAGGTTTACCTCGCCTGGGCCAGTTCACTCCAGCGGAGATCCCTCCATGGGCCGGATCGCGCCCATCCGCGATTTCCAGCGTCTGCATCTGCGCAAATGCAATTTCCGGTGCCACAGAAGCAAGTCCCCACTGTGACGGCTTAGCGCAGCATGTGGGGACTTGCCAAGCAGGCGGCTCGGTTCGGGGGCGGTTCGGGGGCCAGTTAAACAACCCCCGTGGGCCGCTTGTGGCCCATGGGCCTTAGGTTGCCGACCCCTGATTTAAAGAATGGAAAGCTATTATGCCAAATATCTAATTGCCTCAGGAACACAAGATTCACACAAGCTACAGGTGCACAAGACAGGCTCTTTTTTTGAGGCAGACGTCCGATTCCCTTTTATAATCATACACTTTATAGCCCAAGACTGGGAAATCCTGTTTTTAATTGCTAGGGGAGCTGTGGTATAAAAATTAAATCCACACTTAAAAGCAAATCAAGCTAGGGTTCATTATCTTTAGCCATCAATTTCTAATCTGTGCATTGTCCATACGACAATGAGGAAAGGCTGGCTGTTATCTTCTGAAATTAACATGGCTTTCCCACAAACCAGAGTACTGAGAGGGGTTTTGAAATTTGCTGAGTGCAGCAAAACAGTTCTTATTGGCAGTAGCTCAGTGGCTGGACGTCTGCTGTGAATGCAGAAAATCCCAGCTTCAGCCTTCAGGTAGGGGTAGGAATGTCTCCTGGCTGAAACCCCGGTAGGCAACGTTGAGATAGATGTGCCGTGGTCTTTCCTTAAAGCCTCATATGTTCAATAAATAGCAAAGTCATCCTTCCTTTGCACCAAAGCATGAAGGGAAAATGAAATGGAATGCATTCAGTCAAGGAATGACAAAACAAGGTGTGGGGAAGAGGTAATTTCTACCCTAGGCACCACATTTTTAGGTGCCTAGATTTTTCCCCTAGCCTTTGTTTACTACTTCATACAATATAAATACACACTCAAGCCTTTTTAACCTCTTTGGCCTTGTCTCTACCCTGTATCATTTCGGCTACTTGTTTACATTGAACCACCCCCAGGAGAGAGAAAAGCAAGGAAGAAGATGAGACCCACAAACCCCATTTCACTTGGCCTTGTTAGCCGCTTTGAGACTCCTTAGGGTAGTGATAAAGCGGGATATCAAATCCAAACTCTTTTTCTTCTTCTTCTTCTTCTTCATCTCAGAAGCTATGTGAACGACAAGGGATGGTATGCCCTTATGGCAAGTTAAAAAATGAACTTCCTAATGAATAATTGGAAAAGTTCCCTGAGCTTACGAGCTTTAGTGGAGTGAATTAGACAGTTTTTCTGCCCCGTGCAAAATAAATTAAGCAACAGCACCATTACAGGAATGATTCCGCGAAGCAGCCACCCACAAGTATTATGGGAGAATATTCTAACGATGACAAGATGCCACTTTTTTATTATTATTATTATTTTAATCAAAACACCTCCTGTCTGCCTCCCACAAATATGCTTCCTGGGATCCACACAAGAGCTGACTAATCTGCAAGTTCCCACCCCACAGCCCCAGAATCCACCCTTTTGGAAACAACAATAATAATAATCCACAGAACCGTCTTCTCCCTGCCAAAGAAAGTGAATGTCCATTTCCTACCCCCAATTCTTCCTACCAAGAGGAAAACAGACATTAGCACTGAATATTAGGCTAGAACCACATGCCAGTTTTCTATAGGAACATAGTGTCAAGGCCTAAGAGCAGGCATAGGCAAACTCAGCCGTCAAGATGTTTTTGGGACTACAAATCCCATCATCCCGGACCACTGGTTCTGCTACCTAGGGATGATGGGATTTGTAATCCCAAAACATCTTGAGGGCTGAGTTTCCCTATGCCTGCTCTTGGGCCTTGACACTACGCTCCTATAGAAAACTGGCATGTGGTTCTAGCCTAATATTCAGTGCTAATGTCTGTTTTCCTACATGAGTAGAATGTGTGCTTTTATTTAAAATGCATCTCTGGGTTATTTGTGGGGGCAGAGGAATTCGATCATTATTTTTTCCCCAAAATATAATCCGGCCCCCCACAAGGTCTGAGGGACAGTGGACCGGCCCCCTGTTGAAAACGTTTGCTGACCCCGCCTAAGATGAAAGGGAGAACCTGGTAGAGAATCAGTGTTTCACAGGCCTCAGGCCTTCATATATCTGTAAAACAGGATTTATTTATTTTTCATATGGAAGAACACTCGGTAATGCTGCTGCCCCCTTGCCCAGCAACAGTATGAAGACCAAAACCGTAAGAAAAAAGTCAGGCCGTAAACATCCCACTAACATCAACAACTGGTCACAGCTAGACATTTAAAGCAGTGTCATTTTATCACTCATAGGTTCCCTCAAAGAATCATGGGAACTGTAGTTGGCTAAGGGCGCCGGGACTTATAGCTCTGCAAGGGGCAAACTACACTTCCCAGGAGTATCTGGAGGAAGCCATGACTGCTAAAGTGATATACCGTATTTTTTGCTCTATAAGACTCACTTTTTCCCTTCTAAAAAGTAAGGGGAAATGTGTGTGCGTCTTATGGGGCAAATGAAGGCTGTGCAGCTATCCCAGAAGCCAGAACAGCAAGAGGGATTGCTGCTTTCACTGCGCAGCGATCCCTCTTGCTGTTCTGGCTTCTGAGATTCAGAATATTTTTTTCCCTGTTTTCCTCCTCCAAAAACTAGGTGCGTCTTGTGGTCTGGTGCGTCTTATAGAGCGAAAAATATGGTAAATGTGTTTTAAATGGGTGGTGCCAAGAATCATCTGAGAAAAAACTTTGCCTTTGCCTTTTTGGCTATACTTCATCCTAGTGTAATTACACCAGATTCCCTCCATTTCCTGCTTCTTGTTGCAACTGCACTTCCCATACCCCTCTGAAACGAACAGAAGGCTTGAAAAAGATGCTCTGTCCGAAGAAACACGGTCCATTTAGCAGCGATTTCCCCATTCCTCCTTGTTTTATCTCACTGGGCATATATCGCTGTTATGCTTGGGAAATCTGAGGCAGAGAGATTATCTTATCCCCAGTCACTCAGCAAAGTCAGGATCTGAATTCACTTCCAGACCCAACTCTACAGATCTTTAAGCAAATCCCCTAGTGTGCAGATCGACACTAAGGCTAATCAGTGAGGAACTGCAAAGCGCACTCAGCGGAGGCCTCTCTCTCCGGTAGGAAGGAAATCAGTGGTAAAAATTCCAAACATTCCAAGCTGCACCTAGAATTACCACTTCTGCATGAGAGATCGGTGGTGAGCAGACATGATACAAAGGAGGTGGTTGGGGAACCTTTATAGGATTAGCACAGCGCATACTTTGCATCCAGAAAGCTTTGGGTTCAACGCCCCCCCCCCAAAGCTCCAACCTGCAACCCCAGAAAGATGTAGCAGTCTGCTGGCCTTCCAACTGACAGCCTGATCCCAGGTGAGTCAGCACCAGCACTCCTATACAAAAATATACTGTAAAAAAACGAAAGAAATTGGTCCCCAAATGCATGTTTGGTTTGTAGGTGGGCCCTAGGTCTGAAAATGCCAAAGACTGCAAAGCTCAATGGTCTGACTCAATATAAGCCAGCCACACACTTCTGCAGCCAGAGTAATCAGTTCCAAACACAATTTTCCCCAGGTTTTAAACAGGGCCCCCCCTCCACATTTTTTTTTTTTGAGAAGCACATTCTTGACACTTGAGTCTTCACTTCCTCCTCCTCCTCCGCCCACTCCTTTGCTACAGCCTTCCCCTTCCATCCCACAGACAAGATCTCAACTGTACAAACGCCAGAAGATAACTGCTGGCGGAAAAGAAAAGAAAAATGAGAAAGAAAAGGGGTGCAATTAAAAGATTCTGCCTTCAGAGAAAGCGCTACCCCCCCCCCAACTCTTTGGCCTTGGTCCGAGCGAATTTCTCTTTGACGGAATGGCAAAGCACATCATCAGAGAGGCAAAAATGAATAAAAGTAAGAGCTAATTAAGTGAAATGTTTTCAAGGATGGGGAGGGAGGGAGAAGCAAGAGTTTTTGCTTCGCAAAGTTTTTCTTCTCCTCCTCCCCTCCTTCTTCCAGCGTTCCATTTCCTGGTAATGTGCCATTTTGTTCGAAGGGGGTGGGTGGCGGTAGGAGAAGAAAGCGTCTGGCACGGGAAATCAAAAGTTTCCAGATATATATATTTTTTTAATTTCCCCCCTCCTTTCTCCACCCCCCCCCGCTCCGTTTGCCAGTGGCGTCAGCGAGGAAGGGAGGGGCCTGGTGGGAGGACGGGCTGGAGGAGAGACGTCTGCGTGTGTCTCGGTCTCTTTTCTCCAACGTGCCCCCTGGATCCAGACATTTTGGAAAGGCTTCGGCTCGCCTTTCCAACGCGCAAAAATTAATAACAAACACCGGGGGGACCGGGACCGGGTAGCCCCCGGCTGCGTTGCAACGACAGGAAGGAGCAGCAGCGCTGGCTGGTTTGCTTCCACCTGAAGGGTATCAAAACCTCCTCCCTCCAAGGCATCATCCCAGAAGGGGGCTGCGAGGCAGTGCGCGACGCTGGCGCGCAGCGGAGGAACCCCGGGCCAAACCTTCGCCTTTGCGCGGGCCGGATTCCATTCCCCCGTCTGGCCCTCCCCGCTTTGCTCACGCGCAACACAACCCCCTCCCCCAGGTCATTGGCAGGGAGGGGCACAGTTTGCATTCACGCACATATAAGATCCCATATGGAGACAAGGAAAATCCCATTTTTACGCTTCCCAACGGGGGTTGGGTGTGTTGTTGCTGTTTTTTGCATTGAAACCTGCGTTGCTTTGTTGCTTTTTTAAGAAATATATATTTTAAATAATGCGATCCTTTAAGTTTGATGTGGATTGAGGGCAAGCCGGGAGGCCGGAGATGGAAGCCCCTGTTTAAAGCACACGATAGGAAGTGCGCCCAAGCAAAAGGGCGGGCAGCCGGGCAGAAAAGGCAGCGGCGAGGAGCCTGTCTGGATTGCTAGGTTATGATGGTGTGTCTGTCTCCCTCTCTCGCCTTCCCAGTAAAAAAAATAAAAATGCTCCGGCACCAGCAGCAAACCGTTTTCATCCCTCCTCCATTCCACGCAACCAGACCCACATATATATATATAATCAGGCGCCCGCGTCTCCGCCGCTAACCCTTTGCATCCAAGGCCTCGTTCCCAAGCCAAATTCCAGGAAATGGGCGGGGGGGGGGGGGAGAGCGAGAGAAGGAATGGACTTCTCCTGCCACTCTGAATTTGCAACGGCGAGGAAATCGGTGCCCAACCAAGAGCACCCGGAGAGAAACGCATTCTTTTTCCCCCTCTCCAAAAAAAGAGAGTCTACTTCGCATTCTCTTCTTCTGTTTCCCCCACCCCAGCAAACATTTATCTCCATTCCCCTAAAAAAGAAGAACTGAGCAAGCCGTGAGTCCCTAGTTGCTCCTTCCAGAGAGTTTGCGTAGGCAAGGACCCGAAAGTACTGGAAAAAATAGTGGTGTAACTTAAACGAGGAGTAATTGGGCAATGAGGCGGCGAGGGAGAGAGGGGCGCACGGATCGGAGAGATCCTAAAGGCGCCGGGCAAGGAGCAAACTGGAAAGAGAGAAAACCCAAAACTTTCCGGAGATCCCTCATTGCCCCTTCTCTCCAGGGAGCCTTTGCTCCCCCCCCCCCTTTATTCCCCACCGCCTTCCCGATCCCGACCCCCAAGGCAAGCCCAGGCTAGACGCATCCTTTTGAGCACACACACCGTTCACACTCGGGGAGTTTCCACTTCGGAAACAAAAGGAATCCGGATTGGGAAGAGGCGTGGGGGGGGGGGGCGTAGCAAAACCCACTCGGAGTAGTAAAAGGCAGAGAGGTGTTGGGGGGGGGGGGAGAGAAGCTCCAGTATTTCCGAGTTATATTAAACTCGGCGTCTTTATTTTTTAAATTGCAATCAGAATACAAGCCCCGGAGCGAATCTTTTCTTTGCATTTGCAAACCGGGGCGGGAGGGGAGGGAAATTCGCCTCTCGCTTGGCATTTTCTAGCCGGGGGGGGGTTGATATGGGGGGGTGTGGGAAGGAGAGAAAGAGAAGCCTAATAAGAGAAGCCTTTCCGCTTACCTTGTGTTGGAAACGGGGGCTCGGGGGTGCTGTCTTGTAGAGAATGGCCCTGCTCGTTCTTCGGAAGAGGGAGGCGGGCGGGCAAGTCCGGTAAATCCCCGGGCTGTGTGGCTGGGCGGGCAGGCGAGCGAGCTGGAATAACTACCAGTAGGGTTTGGTGGGGGATTCCGCCATGTCAATGATGTCGGACCACATGGGGATTTGTGACCAGCCCACATACCATACAGTCTGGATTAGAAGCTACTGTGGGAAAGGAGAGGGGGAGGAAAAAAAGAAATCAGCTGAGGAGGGAGGCGGGCGCAGAAAAACCAGAGCCTGGAGGAGGAAAAGGAGAGGGTGGGGAGAGAGAGGGGGGGAAAAGAGGCACTTTGCAAATTTATTAACCGCCTTGCGTTAAAAAATAAAGCACGGAGTGCTCCCTTTATTTCTTTTTCCCCTCCAGTAAGACTGAGGAGTTAAAAAAAATTACAGTAAGATGATGATGTTAGGAGCAAGCGACTCTACCCAGACTGCCATCTCCAACACACTTTGCTCAAGAGTAAACCCTACTGGGACACACTTTGCAGAGCCTTACTGAACTCGAGTAAGAGCGCACAGGTCCGAGCTGCATGCCTGCGTGCCAATGCACTCTTTTTCCCCTTTTTTGATGGGGGGGTGTACTCTTCCCCCCCCCCCATTTCTCAGTCTGTACAAGCGTGCATTGGATCAGACTGCGAAGAAGAGGAAGGGGGCGCCTTTGAACACACGCCCCCCCGCGCGCATTCTCCCAGGATGCGCTAATTCATTCCTCTCCCATTCAACCGCCAGACACCCCGTTTGCGGTTTGTTACCCCGCAATAATCCCCCGCGAGGGCACATAAAACAAAATCAATTAATAACAGTTTAGTTATGCTGTGCCTTAACATTAATCTCACCCGCCCATCCATGCTGGCGACAGAACGGGGATACAGAATAATTGCCCCAACAACTGCAAGTTGAAAACCAAGTTGGTCATTTCTTCCAAAATAACACAAGAGTTTTGTGTGTGTGACGCAACAATCTTAATTATGCCTGCTCATTCACTATGTTCAAAGAAACAGTTTATTCTCAACTGGAAGTATGGATTGGGTAGCACATTTTATTTTTAAAAAAACCCATAAGTGATTTTTTTTTAAACAATGCCATCCTATACACCTCTACTCAGAAGTAAGTCCTACTGAGTTCAATGCGGCTTACTCCAGCGTAAGTGGATACAGAATTCCTGCGTTTAAAAAAAAACCCACCATGACTCAGTATATATGGAATGTCTGCAATGCTCTCTTTATATAGTTTTTTTTCCTTGAAATTAAAAGAAACTGCAACATAGTGTGTTTGTTTTTAAGCATACTCTTTTAAATAATAAATCTAAAAGCTGTCCTGAGAAGTCACCCCTCCTGGTCACAGATGTGTGGGGGTGGGACTGGGACAGTTTCCTGGAAAAGGCACTCTGAACATGCTTAGGAGCAGCCCTCTTATCCCAGCACATCCCAGCTGTGCCTTGGCATTCGGAACAGTGTCCAGGAGGCCTGTAACATCCACCAACAAAATAATATGAAGCAGCTGTTACATTGGTCTGACACAATGGAAGTCTGTCCACACTCTCATCCCATGCAAACAACTGGGAGCCATATGAAAATGGGCATTTCAAAAGGTTTCGAAACCAGTTTGGCTCCCTTAGCCACCATGCAAAATACAAACACAGATTGGGAGTGTTTTTATTTTGTTTTAAATATGCCATTTCCACTGCTTGTGAGAAGCCAAATCAACAATGAATCCTTTCTGAAGGGCATGCGCACTTTGAGTGAGATGCATCTCATGAAGAAGGATACCAGAACCCACAGAAATTCATGCCATAGTAACGCAAAGGTTCACTCCATCTTGTATTTATTAGTACTGCAATATCCTTTGTTGGTTTTTTGCTGCGACTCACATGGCTTCGGTGCCCCTCAGGCAAATTCTATAATCACACAGATCTTTATTCTAAATTTGTTGTTTTTTAAATGAGTGTTGTGGAAGGTGTCAGCATGTGAAAGTGAATGCAGGAATATTTAACTCTGGCCTGAGGAAAAGCCCGCCATGCAAATTCAGAACTTTGCATGCTTTTCTCCCCAACAGAAGATAAGCAATTGCAGTATTTTGTCTCACCTATTGATATGTCCTATCTAACACCAATGCAGCAAAACCACAGAGCAGCACCTAGATCAAAGGACTGTATATCCTCCATGTGTCTGTTGTTAGCACACAACTCGACACAGAAATCAAAAACATTCTCAAAACCTCAGCTTCCTCCTCGTTTCATATATCAAATTGTTAACGGAGCAAGTTTTCTGAAGTTTCGAATTAATCAAAGGATAAAGAAATGAGTAAGTTCCTAGCCATCACATAAAAAACTTTTAATAAGTCTCTGGATCAGATTCCAGAACCCAGGCTGGAGGGCGGGGATTATGACCTCCATTACTCAGAGAGCGAGGTCACAGTGACTTGTGTGCAGCTGACTTTCTCTTCCTTTTGCCTGGCAAAAGAAAGAAGAAAAAATAAGCCACTTACACAACAGGCAGATTTTCCAGCATTCACCTTTCATTCAGATTACATAATTTACAAAGGAAAGAGACTGAAAATTTGGTTTGGCACAATTTATACATGTGCCCTATTGGCATCAAATTACACTCAGTTTCATCCAGAGCTATTTTTCTAGAAAAAGAGGTTTCAGAACTCACCATGAACGCCACTCTTTTTCTCTTATAATGGCAAGGGCACCCATTTGAGAGGTGCCAGAACTCAGTTCCGGTGAGTTCCGGCTGAGAAAAAGCCCTGATGATATCAGAATATTTGATATGGCTGCCCTATCTCTTCCTTCCTTCCTTCCTTCCTTCCTTCCTTCCTTCCTTCCTTCCTTCCTTCCTCATTATTTCTTCCTTTTCGTCATCTTCTTTTCTTTGCGGTATGACAGAGAAGCAACCTTTAAGGTGGCTGTATACTTTATGACTGGGACGCAGGTGGCGCTGTGGGTTAAAGCCTCAGCGCCTAGGACTTGCCGATCGAAAGGTCGGCGGTTCGAATCCCTGCGGCGGGGTGCGCTCCCGCTGCTCGGTCCCAGCGCCTGCCAACCTAGCAGTTCGAAAGCACCTCTGGGTGCAAGTAGATAAATAGGGACCGCTTACCAGCGGGAAGGTAAACGGCGTTTCCGTATGCGGCTCTGGCTCGCCAGAGCAGCGATGTCACGCTGGCCACGTGACCCGGAAGTGTCTCCGGACAGCGCTGGCCCCTGGCCTCTTGAGTGAGATGGGCGCACAACCCCAGAGTCTGTCAAGACTGGCCCCTACGGGCAGGGGTACCTTTACCTTTACCTTTACCTTTACCTTTACCTTTACCTTTACCTTATACTTTATGAAACCCATGCCTAAAATGTACTTAAAAATTGGTTGCTGTTAAACATATATTTCTAAAGTTTTAATTTGTTATAAACTTTTTATAATTACACAATTACATGCAGAAGAGCATGTCTGGGTGATCTAGGAATGCTGCAGATTAATTTTAGGGGTCTGAGATGGTGAGTTGGGTTTCTTTAAGGTGCAGGCCTCAAATCAAAATCAATGGCTCCCTATAAACCTATAAACCCCTATAAACCTTTTACTTGTCTTTTTACATTCCCCTCTACAATTACTAAGAAATTCTTCCTGAAAACCATATTTATAATGTTCCCGATGGTGTATGTGGTTGAATATATTGTTGTTATTACTTATTAATCACTTGCTACCTAAAAAAAGTTTCCAAGTGACTTATATTTCACCACATAAATGCATTATACCATAAAAAACGAAGAAAGGTCATATAAAACATATTTCTTTTTATAATTCAAGCATACACACTGTCAGCACACTGGTGCATTCAATTATCACAATATATCACACACTCCATTTTTAAAAAAACACATTCCTTTACCCACAGTTATATTAGTTAATCTTCCAAAATTCACTAACTCCCAACTCTTCAAAATCCAATAATCTAGGGTGGTTCTTACTTTTTCCATTTGAAACAGATGATCACAGGTGCTACTGTTAATAAATGGATTACAATTCCTCTATCTTCCAGCAATACTATCTGGCAGACATATCATATATAGTTATACCTTTGGTTTTGTTCATTGTAACTGTCCCAAAAGACTTGGGTTTGGGGCAGGACCACAATATAGGGGCCATATTGCCAAATGCTCTTCGGCATCTCATAAAAACTATTATAGGTTTTCTGTGCAGGGGGATCAGTCAGAAGGATAACCATGGGACCCTTCCAGACGTGATTCTGTATTCTTGGGATTTAGAATCTCAAAGCATCAGATGCTGAACCAGCCCAACCAGTTCCTTTATTTGACTAAAGGCCTTATTAATCGCTCAGCTAAAGACCCTATTGGGACGCGGATGGCGCTGTGGTATAAACCCCAGAGCCTAGGGCTTGCCGAACAGAAGGTTGGTGGTTCGAATCCCCGCGATGGGTGAGCTCCTGTTGTTCGGTCCCTGCTCCTGCCCACCTAGCAGTTCAAAAGCACATCAAAGTGCAAGTAGATAAATAGGTACCGCTCTGGCGGGAAGGTAAACGGCGTTTCCATGCGCTGCTCTGGTTTTGCCAGAAGCGGCTTAGTCATGCTGGCCACATGACCCGGAAAAACTGTCTGAGGACAAACATCGGCTCCCTCGGCCAGTAAAGCGAGATGAGTGCCGCAACCCCAGAGTTCTTCGTGACTGGACTTAAGTGTCAGGGGTCCTTTACCTTTTTAAGGACCCTATTTGCACAGCTAAAGGGGTGGGCCATGCGTTGCCATAGCAACAACTAAGGTGATGGTGATCTTCAAGAAGGGGGTGGGCATTTCCCCCCACTTTCTCACCTGGCTGGATGTCATGACATCCTAGGATGAGATCCATAGGCCCAAGGAGGCGGTGTGTGAGAGAGAGTTTTTGGCTGATGCTGGAAGCTGGAGTCACAGAGTCTTGTCTTGCTCTGTGGTAGACCCAAATCTATGGCCTGGAGATCAGGGGAGGACTTTGGTTGTTCAAAACTCAGCAGTGCTCTGTGTGAGGCCAAAATTTGGTGCGCACCCTACCTCTCATCTTCCGTTTTGCTCAATTCATAGTTGTCATAGTTGTGGGGCCATTCAGTGGGTCATGCTGCTCTCGATCTGCCTCTGTGGGGATCCCCTGGGAACCTGATGGGGAGGCAGAATTTGTTAAAGAGTGTGTGAACCCTTCCATTCTTTGCTCTGGATGGATATCCTTTTAAACAAAATCATATGTCCTAAAGACACCTCCAGGTAAGGACTCAAACCCCCATGGTCTCTCACTGCTCAGAGATCAGGGTGCATACAACTAAGCATATTTTTGTTTCTGTGACCCAGTTAACTCCTGAAGGTGAAAAAATGCCTTAAGAAAATATTTGTGCTTGAAGTTCCTTAGGAAACATGTTTCCACGGCCATTTCCATACCTCTGAGTCTAATTCCAATCCCCAATATCCCGCTTCTTTTGGCATGCATTCCTGGAAGTGCCTGTATTATAGTATATAATTTGCTCAATAGCTTTTGTCTCTGCCTTTTAGAAATTAAGCTTTCAAACCCTATTATCTCTTGTATTGAGCCATGTTTTGTCACTAACCACTTAGGCGTACGTCTCATTTGCAAATATTGATAGGGTTGTGAGCCATTTGTCCTGCCATTTTACTGCTGATTCCGCTATAGGTTTTAAACGAGCCGTGCAGTTCGGACAGCCGGTTATCAAACCATGGTTGAAGATGTCCTAGCAGGGACTTAGCTTTCATTTCCTCATAGTAAGAAACTGTGCCAGATTTCATTGCCTTTTCTATTTGCTCCAAATGTTGTACACAATTTAAACACTCTTTGTCAAGCTTACTGCAGGACCAGAAACAGCCAGGGGAATGGGAGACTGCTGCACTGCCACCCTCCCACCAGCAGGATTGCTGTTGCTTACTGGGACAGGGCGGGACAGGAAGGTGGCAAAGTAGGGGCCTGCACAGACACACTGGCAAAGCAAATATGGAATGGCTGGCACAATGGGGTGGCCCCTCCTTGCTCCCACCTCATCCCACTAAATGGCAGCACATCAGTGCCCCAACCACTCCTGTGCCATGCCCAAGTGTAGCTTTCCGTGGGTAAATTACGTTGGCATTTTTCACAATCTCCTTCATTCAAGCATCATTTGGTAATTCATTTGGGCTGCCTTCCTCTTACGAAACGGAACTTTGCCTTCCTCTCCTTTTCAGCCCCCTGTGTGCTTTCAGAAATCAACTTCCAAGGGTTGTGTGGGGCTCTAGAGTTTGGGGCAAGGGGTGACAGGAGACGAAGGAGATGTTGTGTTGTGCAAGCCCCCTAACTTTGCTGTTTTGTTTTGCTCATTGCCCATCGCTCTGCGTAGCAGAGAAATTCCATAACTCACTTTTTTTTGCACATATTTGTATTAATTTGGGAGACCCCCCAAAATGTTTTGAAGCAGTTGGGTACTTCCCAGTCCCTCAAATGCTGAGGAGATGCAGTAGCGGCTGGCATTCATTCCACCTAATGGAAGATTAAGCTAGATTTTAAAGTAAACTTGACAATACCTTATCATGGAGTGGGTTTTTCTTTGTATACAAACACAAAAACGCAATGTTCATCTGCTGGGTCATAAAATGGACAGCAGCTGGGCCTACCACAAGGCCAATAAAGACTTGTAAAGGCACCAGAGGAACAGAAAATAATGATTAAGCCTCTGTACGCATTACCATTTACTCTGGCTGCAGTGAACTCCTACTGGTGTTGTAGCCGTGATGTTAGCCGCAATCTATATCTATCCTGTAGTTTCAGGAGAAAGACTGCATTTTTGATGCATTTCCCCTCAAAACAGCTTCAACCTGGTCGGAAATCATAAGCCACATTCCCTTAGCAGTCAAGCTAAGGTGTGTACCTTTGACACACCCATTGCCCATGCACATAGGACATTTTTGTGCATAGGAGTTTGTTGCAGGTGCAGGGAAACTAAATAGGTAATGCACATCGGGTGAAGACATCCCCATCCTCTCTCTGGTGTGCACAGCAGCATGCAAAATGTGAATTGAAAAGTAGTTAAAATGACCTCTCTGAACTTTAAGCCTCCACTACTGCAGTGTTTCTCAAAACTTTTTTCTCTGGGCCACACTTTCAGAATAAAAATTTGCCCACATTGAATATTTTATTGATAAGAAATATACTGGGAAACAAAAACAAACAACTCCCAGCAGTGCTTGGTTTAAAACATAGAACACAACTACTTTATAATATGATCATGATCATGGGTATATAACCCATGATCAACCATAAAGTATATAACAGTGCAGCCACATAAGAACATGAATCATTCCCAAAATATAATTAGGAACAAACCTCTTACATATGTACCTTAAGTATTTATACAGACTCAATGAGAGGTGTGAGCTTGCTTTTGCCGGGTAATCTCGTTTATATTAGGTCTAATTTGTGACAAACAAGCTCTCATCTCCTCATTAACACAAATAAGTCTTTCTCTTTTCTGAACTTTCGTATTTGTCAGCGTTGAAAATCCCTATTCACAACAATATGATGTGGGGAACTGTAGAAGAATAGCCCATGCTCTTGAAGGCATGGATATTATTTGTGGCTGGGCGGGTGGGTGTGTACGCAGATAGATTAGATAATAGATAGATAGATGATAGATAGATAGATGATAGATAGATAGATAGATAGATAGATAGATAGATAGATGACAGATTACTATACTATACTATACTATACTATACTATACTATACTATACTATACTATACTATACTATACTATACTGTTGTTTAGTCATTCAATCGTGTCCGACCCTTCGTGACCCCATGGACCAGAGCACGCCAGGCACTCCTGTCTTCCACTATACTATACTATACTATACTATACTATACTATACTACACTACACTAAAATGTCCAACTGTTTCCTTGATTGTCCTTGAATCTTCCTCACCTGCCACACCAATGAGGTACATCACACACAGCCCTATACAAAGTGCAACCCTATACATGCTTACCCAGAATTGAGTCCCAGTGAGTTTCAATGCGGCTTATTCCTAGTTTAGTACGTACAGGAATGCAGTCTATAAAAGTTACGGGTTACTTAGGCTGCAATCCTAATCCCATTTACCCAAGAATAAGCTCCACCAAATTCCAAATTCAGTAGTGCCAGCTCTTTAAAATATATATCTATATCATCTATCTGTCTGTCTGTCTGTCTGTCTGTCTGTCTGTCTGTCTGTATATGTTTAAATCAGTTTAAATATTTCAGATTGGTACTCAATAGGAGCTTCCCATCACTACAGATCTAGTTAATTCGCTATTGGATTTTGAATTCCCACCTTGCAGTTCCATGAAAATTATGCGCAGGTGAAGAAAGGTGATAGAGAGAAGATCTATCTAGATCCCAGGACACCCAAGGAAACTGACTGGTGGAAGCCATAAGCAAGTACTTCTTCACAAGATGCATAACCAGTTTATGGAACTCACAAAGATGTGGTGGCGGTCGCTAGCTTAGATGACTTGAAACAGGATTAGACACTCATGGGCCTATCTATGGCCAGCCTATCAGCCCAATATGGAAGGCATGGGGAGAGGATTTCAACCAGCATAGTCCCAAGGACTTACTCACTACATCACTGGGGCAAGATGTCAGGGAGAGGGAGCCACTGGCCCGAGCTCTGCTGTGCTGCAGTGCCATCCACACAATGGCCAGAGAAGATATTGCATCTCATTAGTCCACTTCTGGCCCACAGATCCCTGATCGTATGGAGTCCAGAGGAAATAGTTTGCGGCTGGCTCCTGGTTGGCCATTTTGGAAAACAAGTTGCTGGAAAAAATGGAGCTTCAGTGTGATCCAGTAGGCCTCTCCTCCTGCGTGCCAGTCAGTCACTTTAAGGGGTGGGGGTTATCCTCCCCCTGTGTTTCAGACCTAATGCTTGAGGAGAACCTCTGCACATCTGAACCATTTGCTGGTTCTACCTACTCAGGGGACTCTTCTTATAAACAATTAAGTGGCTTTAGAAACGAGTTGTATGGAAGTGAGAGCTGGACAAACCTAGACAGCATCTTAAAAAGCTGGTCCATGGGGTCGCGAAGAGTCGGACACGACTAAACGACTAAACAACATGCAGCCAAAACATAGTGCATGGAAATTCCGCAGATTGCAACTGTTGTTTTTCAACTTTCCTCCTACTTTAAAGCGAGGTCTCAGAATGGTCTTTTGCCCAATAACAAATGTTGGAAATGTAATGAGACGGAAGGTACCTTTTATCACCTTTGGTGGACCTGCCCGAGGATCAAAGCCTTCTGGGAAATGATCTATAATGAAATTAAGAAAGTCCTTAAGTGGACCTTTCCTAAGAAACCTGAGGCTTTTCTCCTGGGCATGGTTGGCCAATTGGTGCCAAAGAAGGACAGGACTTTTTTATGTATGCTACCACAGCAGCAAGAATTCTTCTGGCAAAGTATTGGAAGATGCAAGAACTACCTACTCTGGAAGAATGGCAGACAAAGGTGATTGACTTTATGGGACTGGCAGAGATGACCGGCAGAATCCGCGACCAGGGGAAAAAGACAGTGGAAGAAGACTGGAAGAAATTTAAAATGTATCTCAAAAATGGTTGTAAAATTGAGGAGGGTTAGATGTCAAGGGGTAAGAAGTAGAGAATTACAGCTGTAACTAATAAATTAAGGAAAACTTAATGAAAGGGAATTAAATGAATAAATGGATTGACGGGTTGCTAAAAAATTGTAAAATAAGGATGCAGTGAAAGGGAGGTATGGGGAAGTCGGATGAAAGAAGGTATACAAAAATAAGATTGTGAAATTATACATGTTTGTTTTTGTTTTAGTTTGTCTTTATTATGTGTTGTGCTTGTCTTTTTTGTATGTGTTTAAAAAATTGAATAAAAAAATATTTTTTTAAAAAAACAGAATGGTTGACTTGTTGTCTCCCCACCCCCCACATATTTTGACTACCACATATTTTGGGAAACGGTGTGTGTGTGTGTTATTGGTTTGTGGGGGTTCTTTTTTTGTATTCTGTGTTTTTATATTGTATTTTTACGTTGTGAATTGCTTTGAGATCTATGGATGAAGGATGGTAGACAAATTTAATAAATAAATAAAAATCTCCCCCCCCCCCCACTCTTGTGAGCTGCCTTTTACATGCGTCAATCACCTGAGGTAATTCTAACAACAAATGATTAACAGGTGTTTCTGCCCGCCTGCCAGTGTTGGGGAAAGTGGGTGAGGGGAAATAAAGATCTTGCCCATTGGCCCTGAAAGGTCCACCCCCACCCCCGTCTTATAGGCTGGTTCATCATAGCTCAGTTGGTTAGAGAACAGTGCTGTTAACACCAAGGTTGCAGGTTCGATCCCTGTATTGGATGGCTGCATATTCCTGCATTACAGGGGGTTATACTAGATAATCCTTCTATTCCATTTCTACAATTCTATGATAATTGATAATGAAATGACTATGATAATGAAAAACAATATTATTTACTCCCCATTTTACAGATGGAAGAGTTGAGGTTGCATTGTGTGTTCAGGACAGAGATGAGATCTGAACTGTGTATTCCCTGTCTCACATCTAAAGGGCTCCTCGTCCCCCAAACAGTTTTGTTTTGTTGTTCTTCCAGATAACGTCTCTCTCCACTAGGCCGTTTTCTTAGTGATCCTTGTAGGGGACTGTAAGACTGTTCTGAGTGTCTAGAACTGGCTTCCTCAACCTCAGCCATCCCGATGTTTTGAGACTACAATTCCCAGCATCCCTGACCACTGGTCCTGTTGGCTGGGGATCATGGGAATTGTAGGCCAAATACATCTGGAGGGCCAAGGTTGAGGAAGCCTGATATAGACATTCTATCTGAATTATGCAGTTATTGCGATGGGTGTCAGGTGTGGGTTTGGAGGGATACAAACGAATGCAAGCAGAGTGGTCATCTTTCTTCCTGGGTGAGTGCTCTGGTGTGCCTAACACAAGGGTGGAGGACCATTGTCACCCCAAGGGCCACATTCTCTTCTGAGCAATATTCCAGGGGCCGCATCAACAGTGGGCAGAGCAAATAATGTGAATCTTACCTTTGTTTCTTCACACTCAGTCATTCCTCCCCGTCCTCTATCCAGGCAAGTTAAGAAGTGCGATCAGAGATCGCATAGGACAAGTTCTAGCCTGGCAATAACACCCTAGGAGGGTTCAAATCAGGGCTGGTGAGGGGGTGCCCTGGGAAGAGTTTTGAAGCCCAGAGAGAGAGGCCTGGCCTCTGGGCCCCAAATTCCCCATCTCTGATCTAACAGCAAGCAAGAATTCAGCATCTTCATACCAGGAAAAAAAGCCTTGACCTAATAAATACCTTATACCTGTGAAAGGCGTAAGACTACAGCTGAAATAAATATATTTAAGTAATTCCTGAGCAAGAGAAAAGACAGAGGAGATACATTTGTCTATGTGGGGAATGAGTGCATTAAGAATGGCCAGAACTGGAGGGGGACATGTTTGGATATAATTATATTAGAACCTTTTTTAAAATTAGCAGAGGTTGTTAAGGTTCTCTGTAGTTTGCATCTCGTCGCCTTCCCTCTCGTCTTAAATTCTAACGGCAAAGAAAAGACGAATGGAGAAAGTCGCAGAGTGCTGGAGGGGAAACGGTGAGGATATAAATGCCTAATTATGAATTTCCTGAATGTACAATATTACCAGGAGCAACTGGGTAAGATTAGTATTATAGTTTTCATCTCCAGCTGTTTCATGGAAACAAAGCTGGAGGGAAAAATATGACTAGGCTGTGGTGAGCACACTTCTGGAAACCTGCGTTTATATTTAACCAGGCAAGCAATTGTCGTTTATTTCTGCTGTGACGTGAGGTGCACACTCCTAGTTTGTCCCTTATGGGATCCTGTAGAGAGTCAGTACAGAATGTGGAAATTATGCTGGTGGAAGCTGTTCTAAATGAAGCCCTTTCCTGTCCCTAAAAAGGCTCATAGCATTCTTATGCCAAGATCCTATACTTCTGATGGGGGAGGTTGCCTGAACTTAAGTCTTCTGTGCAGAGAAGCCAAAAGCAAATCTATAGTGCTAAAGGAATGTGGCCTGCAATGTGGTCAGAACAAAATTAAAATAAAGATTTGCTAGGCACGAAAACCTGAGGTTTCAATATTGCCAGCAATGCTAACTTCTTCACAAGTTAGCATTGCTGGTTGTTACAGAATTGCTATACAACATGGCGGATCTTTCCATTCCAAGGCACAGAAGCCAACCAGTTGACTCTTGCCCTGACGCCGATGACTAGTGTTGTTGGGTAGGGAACATCCCAGACCCTGAAATTTCAGGGCCCAAACCTGAGGCCTAAGAATGGCCCCTGGAGGTGATGTGCAAGGTGAGCAGGAGAGGTCCCTGTGCCAAAGAGATTGCAACCTTAACATTCAGCGTGAGGAAAGTAACGGCAGGAGGAAACAGGGGAAGAGCATGCAGTTATTTCACCTGTAAACCCTTCAGTAATAAATTCAAAAAATACAGGTGTCTCAAAATGACTATTTCAGTCACCTCATTAAATAAGCTGCTAATTCCTTCCTCTATCTTGTATATTATTTGCTATCTATTTGTCTAGTACCATTTGTTCTCTGTGTGTGTGTGTGTGTTGTGGATGTGTGTTGCTAGGGAGAACTAATAAATGTAATTGGCCACCAGCATAAAAAGAAATGGAGGGGGGGATGTTTTAAAAGTAATGACAGGAATGAAGGCAGTTTCATTGCAGGGCTTATTTGATTTTTGCTGGATATTGAAGTGTTGTTGAGTTAGATGTTGCATTTACCCATCCAATGAGTCTTTTTCTTTTCCAGCCAAGGCTCAAGGCTGATTCATACCGTTCTTTCCATGTCCTACCTCTGCAGGGCTTAGTCACCATGACAATTTTGGATTCCACTGCAAGATATTCGTCATCTGGAGTCTGTGCACTCCATCTAGTCACGTCTACCGTTTGCTCAACCTCACCACTGCTGGGATGCACTGGAAATGGACTCAATAAGGTAACAGAGTGCTTTTAGGATGATAGGCCTTTTCAATGTGTTTTATGGGCCTTGCTTCTTGCTGTGGCAGCCTTAAAAATGCTTAGTGTTATATTCTGGTCCGGTGTACAATGCTACAGATAAAGCCGCAAGGCTGGAAGCTCATAGGCAGCTCCAAGTCAGCAATTTGCTCTGGCAAAGTTTGGGAGCAGACTGATGCCTTTTCAGCTTATGTCTCTAGACTACCCCCTCCAGGCTCCACCCCCTTGAGAGAACTTCCGTGCCTTAAAGGGCCAGCTCTGGCCTGACGACAGCATTCCTCCTTTGTTCTATAGCCTTTTGCCTGATATGCTCCTTCTGCCAGAGGGCTGCTGAGGTGTGAAGAAGAAGAAGAAGAGTCTGGATTTGATATCCCGCCTTTCACTCCCTTTAAGGAATCTCAAAGCGGCTAACAATCTCCTTTCCCTTCCTCCCCCACAACAAACACTCTGTGAGGTGAGTGGGGCTGAGAGATTTCAAAGAAGTATGACTGGCCCAAGGTCACCCAGCAGCTGCATGTGGAGGAGCGGAGACGCGAACCCGGTTCCCCAGATTACGAGACTACCACTCTTAACCACTACACCACACTGGCTCTTTTTCTTTGGGGAGAGATGTCTGTGAAGGTCTAGTCTCTGGCCCTATAGGCCCTGGGAAGGTCCTCCAGGGTGTGTGGTCCAACTGCCTCAGGTGCAATGGTCGTCTTCATGCTTGGTCATCAGCTCTGAGCTGTGAACCAGAGCTGTCTATCCCTTGGGTGCACCTGCAGCTGCCAACTCAGTGCTCAATTCAGCAGTCACTACATTTGGGAAACGGAGGATTGACCAGGGGCACAATCTGACACAAAGGGCACAAGTACAGTCATACCTCGGGATATATACGCTTCAGGATAAGTATTTTCAGGTTGCGCTCCACGGCGACCCAGAAGTAACGGAGCGTCTTACTTCCAGGTTTCGCCACTCGCGCATGCGCAGACGGTCAAAATGATGCCATGCGCATGCGCGGAAGCGGCGAAATGCGACCCACGCATGCACAGATGCACTGTCACGTCTTACGTTCCATTCGGCATGCGAACAGGTCTCCGGAACGGATCCCGTTCGCATCCCGAGGTACCACTGTACCCATATGGCACGAAAAATACCTAACAGATGTGCCTCAGCATCCCGTTCCTAAATAGATGAAACTAGCCATCAGTCTTGGAAATGTGCTCCCAGAAGAAGAAAAATTAGTAAACAGCAATCCTCTTGCTGCTACTGAAGTGCCTGGAGCAGAGTTGGGGAACCTGTGGCGCTCCATATCTTGCTCTGGGGAGGGCCTTAGCTCTGTTTTGTAGGCATAGGTCCTTGGTTCAATTCCTGGGATCTCCAAGTAGGGCCATTCCTATCGCAAAACCCTGCTGCCAGTCAGGTATAGGCAGTTCTGAGCTAGATAGACCAATGGCCGGACTCAGTAGAGGGCAGACTCTCATGTGCCTATGATTTCCCATCAGCCTTAGCCAGTGTTCCCAATGGTGTGGGATGATGGGAGCTGTAGCCCAGCAATGCCTGGAGGCCCACAGGCTTCCCATCCCTGACCAATACTCTAGAGCAGCCCCTGGCTAAACAGCATTTTCAGACTTCCTGCCTCCACCTGCAATACTCCTTCCTCCAGAAGGCGTTTTATGGATCCTTCACCATTCTCACAAAAGGATGCAGCCAAAGTTCTATAACTCTCCATGCCAGAGACCCACCCAGCTTGGGTATTTCTTTTTATTTCGTTTCAACAGTATAATCATTGTGGCATTGCGTGCAACTTGCAATGGAAATTTGCTTCATAGCCCAGTTGGGATATTTACCTAGTTGTCGATTCTCATCTCGGTTGCACGTGGGTTTGGCTTCCACCTATCTGTGGTAAATACAATTAAAGCCAGGGCTTTTTTTCCAGCTGGAACTCCAGTTCCGGCACCTCTCAGATGGGCGCCATTGCCATGGTAAGAGAACAAGAGAGGTGTTCACGGTGAGTTCTGGCACCTCTTTTTTCCTAGAAATGTTGTTGTTGTTGTTTAGTCGTTTAGTCGTGTCCGACTCTTCGTGACCCCATGGACCAGAGCACGCCAGGCACTCCTGTCTTCCACTGTCTCCCGCAGCTTGGTCAAACTCATGCTGGTAGCTTCAAGAACGCTATCCAGCCATCTCGTCCTCTGTCATCCCCTTCTCCTTGTGCCTTCCATCTTTCCCAACACCAGGGTCTTTTCCAGGGAGTCTTCTCTTCTCATGAGGTGGCCAAAATATTGGAGCCTCAGCTTCAGGATCTGTCCTTCCAGTGAGCACTCAGGGCTGATTTCCTTCAGAATGGAGAGGTTTGATCTTCTTGCAGTCCATGGGACTCTCAAGAGTCTCCTCCAGCACCATAATTCAAAAGCATCAATTCTTCGACGATCAGCCTTCTTTATGGTCCAGCTCTCACTTCCATACATCACTACTGGGGAAACCGTGTATACAGACCTTTGTTGGCAAGGTGATGTCTCTGCTTTTTAAGACGCTGTCTGGGTTTGCCATCGCCTTTCTTCCAAGGAGCAGGCGTCTTTTAATTTCGTGGCTGCTGTCACCATCTGCAGTGATCATGGAGCCCAAGAAAGTAAAATCTCTCACTGCCTCCATTTCTGATCAAAAGCAGACTTGCAATAAATTGCACTTTAAAGGTTTGCAGTGCTTTGGTTCATGCTGGCACCCTGGTGGCATAAGATTGTTGTTGTTGTTGGTTTTTAAAGTTTGGAAACTGCACATCCCAAGGAGAGCAAAAGGCAGCACCTCAGCTAATTAAAATGTTCCCTTCGTCCTTTCGGTGAATCAGAAACCATGCGAGGGGAAGTTTACTTGCAAAAGTGCATTAAGTGCTAACGGCCTAATTGCGCTAGAAAACCAGGACAAGGATATACAGGGAGAGTAGAGATTGTTCATTCAGTGGTGACATAATTTTCTTTTATGCTGACAAATTGGACAGAAGGGGCAGTCATTTGCCCCTTCAATACCCACAGAGGGTTAGAGAGGTTTGTGTGGAAACTAGCCTAGCATACAAAGGTAGAATTAGACGTCCAGTGTGCCTGCTTATGCTTGCTGACCCTCAGGACTGTGGCCTCAGGGCAAAAGAAGTTGACCACCAGTTTTAAGAGCACTTGTTGCAGTTGCTTTACCTGTTTCATGATAACTGTAGCAAAGCTCATCGTAGCATGTCGAAAGCCGATTACCTCTTTGTATATACAAAGGCTTTTATTGTGTGTGATTTCGGCAGCTTGTTATTGTTTACTTGTTCAGTCGTGTCCGACTCTTCGTGACCCCATGGACCAGAGCACGCCAGGCACTCCTGTCTTCCACTGCCTCCCGCAGTTTGGTCAAACTCATGCCGGTAGCTTCGAGAACACTATCCAGCCATCTCGTTCTCTGTCGTCCCCTTCTCCTTGTGCCCTCCATCTTTCCCAACACCAGGGTCTTTTCCAGGGAGTCTTCTCTTCTCATGAGGTGGCCAAAGTATTGGAGCCTCAGCTTCAGGATTTGTCCTTCCAGTGAGTACTCAGGGCTGATTTCCTTCAGAATGGAGAGGTTTGATCTTCTTGCAGTCCATGGGACTCTCAAGAGTCTCCTCCAGCTCCTTAATTCAAAAGCATCAATTCTTCGGCGATCAGCCTTCGTTATGGTCCAGCTCTCACTTCCATACATCACTACTGGGAAAACCATGGCTTTAACTATACGGACCTTTGTTGGCAAGGTGATGTCTCTGCTCTTGTATTTGGCTGCATAGTAAGGTGGAATAAAGAGCCAGCCCTACCATTAGCCAGAGCACAGCAGCTGCCTCAAGCAGCCTACTTTGGATGTCATGAAAAGGCAGCAAATGGTTACTAAGGTAACTCTATGACCAAACCAGACATATAACTGCACTTTCCTTTGGCTCATCCTTCCGCAACCTGATACTTTCCAGATGTTTCAACTGCACATCCTATTAGCCAATGGGCAGTAGGGTCCAAAACATCTGCCATGTTGGCCTGGGACTGCAAAATATTTGGAAGCCCCCAGATTAGGAAAGGCTGCTCTAGCTGGCATGCCTAAATTCTGATGGCAAACTGTTCCTCAGCAATACAGTTCAGGAATCCGGGATTAGTCTGGGATCATAAAGAAGCGGTCCAAAAATACATGTAATAATCACATGCAAATAATCTTCAACAAACGTCACACAAGCCATAAACCACTCCAATAATTTGCACGGCAATTCAGTGCAATTTACAGCGCCGTATCAGTCAAGAAACATAGTAGGGGAACAAATTATTCCTAGTTTGAAGTGTCCTCAGTGAAACTTTATCCCTGTTACTGGGAAACATCTGTGCTTCATCCAGACATTAAAGGAGGACACTGCTCATTTCCCCCCATCCCTAATAATTTGCCAAATTCATTTTTGTCTCCCGAGCATAGCTTAAACCTTACAGAGCGAAGATACAAATTGCAATATATCCTACCCTGAAAGATATTTCTAACACTGCATTTGTTTAGAGGGTCGTTGTAGATCCAGGACAGGTTAGATCCTGCTCAAGACAAGGGTGTATAGAGGGTTACATTCACTGAGGGTTTAATGGGTCACTTCAACATAAGCATTAAATTAAACTGAATCGACAGCAAACAATAGTAACACTGCAATTTGGGATGGAGATAGATATTCAGATATCTACAAATCTCCTCCCGTTAACATGTGGAAGGAGGCTCATAGTTATGGACTCTGCCTGGTCAGGAGAAGGTAGAAACACATTCATATCACAGTTCCTCTGTTTATAATAATTTAATTTACTGAAACTGGAAATTCTTATACTCATTACAGTGGAACCTCGGTTGTTGAATGCTTTGGAAGTCGAACGTTTTGGCTTTCGAACGCCGACAACCCAGTAGTGAATGCTTCTGTTTTCAAACGCACCTCAGAAGTCGAACGGCTTCCAAGGTGCATTTCTCCATTTTTTTCAATGGATTTTGCATTGCACCTTGGTTGTTGAACGTTTCGGAAGTCAAACGGTCTTCCGCAACAGATTACTTTCGACAACCGAGGTTCCACTGTACAATGTGTTTAAATTTGATTGGCTGGTAACGGAATTCTAGAGAGTTCTCTGGTAGTTCTCATGTGATTGGCTAGCCGTGTTCACATGGGAAGTATTTAGTGGCTCCATTTAATGTGAAGCAAGATGGCTGCATTTTAGAATCCACTGTGAACACTGCTAAGTCGAATAGAGTGTTGGAGTGCTTCCTCTCTGCTTGAAAGAAAGAGAGCAAAGTTGCAGGAGAAGGTAAAGGTTGGAATTTCTCATAGGAACTGTAAGGCATGACCTATCTGAGATACATAAGGCTGAGCGCTGAGCTCTGGAAAGAGAGGAAAATACAGTTGTTTGGAAGTTAGAAGAAGAGACTGCAAGCCCATCCTTGGAGAAGCATGTGGTTGTAAATATTATGTTTTAATTCATCTATAACTAAAAGTTTCTGCAAGTAACGTTTCTGAATGTTAAAGCCTGGACATGGGCGGGGTATAAGTAATAAATTATTATTATTATTATTATTATTTCTAAAGAAGAGCCAGCTTTTGACTTTAGGTGACTTTATGCTCTGCTTTCTCCTCTTTGACATATTTTTGCATCAGTGCCGGAAGACTGCACGCCTCAGCAACAAGGAAGGAACATGACAGAGATGTAGAAAGAAAAAGGTTTTTCTCCCTCATAATATTGGAATCTGGGAACCTCTAATGAAGCTGAATATTGAAAGACTCGGAACAAGTGAAAATACACAGGGCATAATTAAAACTAAGGAAATGCCTTTGAGCCTGAAGACAGGGACCATTTTAACACTGTTTTTTGTAAGTCATTCTGAAAGGCTTTTTGGATAATGGGTGAGGAATAAATTCCACAAATAAAGAAGATACACAATTCTAATTCAGCCATCCTTCATTATTTCAATATATTTCCCCAGTCACTCTCGGCGGCTCCCAACAGAATATTAAACAGAATACAACTTCAAACATTAAAAACTTCCCAAAACATCAGATGTGGCCTTCTGTCTCTGTAAGAGAACAGATGCATTTATTTTCTTTTCTTTTTTTTAATGCTCTTTTTCTGCCACAACTGGACATATTTGGGGCTTGTGGCCAGTTCCTGAGTCCTGGTGCAGCTGCTCACAGGACACACTAGGAATCAGGTTCCAGAATCCAGGTTCCAGAGGCACCAGAAGCCTCACACTGCCAGTTGTTGCTTCCCTGCCGCAATGCAACAGAGTCCGTAAGAACATTGCAAATCAGGGAGAGCTTGGATAGACAAGGGCTGCTGCTCCGTGGAAGAACATCTGCTTTGCATGCAAAAAGGTTCCAGGTTCAACCTCTGGCACAGTTCAAACTATTATGTGGCTTTTGTTTGCCTGGATATAAACCCCGCATCTGAATGCAGCCCACATTTGTGCAAGATTGCAGCCTGAGGCTTCCGCAAGTGAAGGAAGAGTCAGAGACAATGGAAAACGGAGCTCAGTTCCACTAGCCAAAGGCAAACTACAATGACCATGGTCCTTAACATTTCTACGTCTTTGTCTGTGGTGTAAAATCCCCTTGTTGCATAAGCTCTCCCTTGGGAGGCCCTCCGGGCCCCACAGTTGTATAACTTCAGCTGCATAGCAAACATCTGCCTTTGAGGATCTGCCTATCTTGAGCATTGATTGAATTTACTGATTTTCCTGACGCTTAAAAAAAAAGGTTCCTTGTAACATTCTGTGCTTTTTGACCTGTTCTTTAAAAATTCATTCTGAAATTATTTTTCTTTTTTAGCTCTGCTAGTGAAAGAAAGACATGCTAAAATAAGTTTGATAAATTATCTACCAGCACTAGCAGTGCAAAGCTTCACTTTGGCTAAAACCACGCAGGACTTTTCAATATCAGAGAGAGTGTGTGTTATGAAAGATAACAAATGCAAGTTATGTTAACTAATAGCCAGAATTGGCCCAAGCCTATGTACTTACAGGAAACTTAAAGCAGGAACAACAAGCACTTCTCAGGCTCTTTACAATGTGTCCCTCAGCTATGAGATTTAATTCTGATAATCCTCCAAAAAATCAAGGAAGAAGGAAATTAATAGTTCCAGAGAAACTATTATCTTGGCTTCTGCAAACATTGGCTATGGATGTTTGTTAGTGCAACAGCTTTAGCTCAGTGGAGCTGGAAGCCTCCTTCAGTCTTGGTCAGGTTCTTTCAGACAATCCAGTAGTTGAGCAACGCTTTATACCCCAGGGCAGTTTTCCTTCCAAGCATTTCCATCACTACGCAAGGGATTTCTGCAACAAAGCACATGCTTCTTTTTTTTAAAAGGCTTCGCTTAATGTCCCGTCCCCCGTCCCCCGCTTACTGCATGTGTTTTAAAATATTTTTTAAATGAAACATTTAAGGAAACAGCTGCCCTGTGCATGCATGAGATCCTGTTAAAATCCACCTGCGCAGTGGTCCCCCCTCCTGCATCTACTGTAACCCTCCCTCCTCTCTCACTATCCCAGGGGATTATTAACTTTCGTCTTGTTTACTCCAGGGAAAGCGCCTTAAGCAAACTGAAAGATGGCCAATCTACTTTCAACTAACATGAAAGCTGTCAGCAGGAGACACCTGGACCTGATCCCAGTTGCTACCTGTCTGGACCTGATTTCAGACCTTACAATGACAAGAGATGCCTTCCCCAGTCTTGATTCTGCAAACACAACTTATACTCTGGCTAGCTCCTGACATTCTCTATATGAACCCAAACCACCCATCTTCCCATATTGGGTATCTTCAACCTTTGTTGTTGTTGAGTCGTTTAGTGGTGTCCGACTCTTCGTGACCCCATGGACCAGAGCACGCCAGGCACTCCTGTCTTTTACTGCCTTCCACAGTTTGGTCAAACTCATGCTGGTAGCTTCGAGAACACTGTCCAACCATCTTGTCCTCTGTCGTCCCCTTCTCCTTGTGCCCTCCATCTTTCCCAACACCAGGGTCTTTTCCAGGGAGTCTTCTCTTCTCATGAGGTGGCCAAAGTATTGGAGTCTCAGCTTCACAATCTGTCCTTCCAGTGAGCATTCAGGGCTGATTTCCTTCAGAATGGATCAGTTTGATCTTCTTGCAGTCCATGGGACTCTCAAGAGTCTCCTCCAGCACCATAATTCAAAAGCATCAATTCTTCGGTGATCAGCCTTCGTTATGGTTCAGCTCTCACTTCCATACATCACTACTGGGAAAACCATACCTTTAACTATATGGACCTTTGTTGGCAAGGTGATGTCTCTGCTTTTTAAGATGCTGCCTAGGTTTGTCATTGCTTTTCTCCCAAGAAGCAGGCGTCTTTTAATTTCGTAACTTCTGTCACCATCTGCAGTGATCATGGAGCCCAAGAAAGTAAAATCTCTCACTGCCTCCATTTCTTCCCCTTCTATTTGCCAGGAGGTGATGGGACCAGTGGCCATGATCTTTGGTTTTTTCTTTTTTATGTTGAGCTTCAAACTACCGTATATTTTGCGCTCTCCTCTTTCACCCTCATTAAAAGGTTCTTTAATTCCTCCTCACTTTCTGCCATCAAGGTTGTGTCATCTGCATATCTGAGGTTGTTGATATTTCTTCCGGCAATCTTAATTCCGGCTAGGGATTCATCCAGCCCAACATTTCGCATGATGAATTCTGCATATAAGTTAAATAAGCAGGGAGACAATATACAGCCTTGTCGTACTCCTTTCCCAATTTTGAGCCAATCAGTTGTTCCATATCCAGTTCTAACTGTAGCTTCTTGTCCCACATAGAGATTTCTCAGGAGACAGATGAGGTGATCAGGCACTCCCATTTCTTTAAGAACTTGCCATAGGACTCTCCAAATGTTTTGGCGTACAACTCCAATCAACGCAAGCCAGCATGGCCCATCCACACAAAGGATGCAGCCGAAGTCCAAAACATTGGAAGAGGCTATCCCAGGCAGGGAAAGGCGAGGGAAACAACAGCAAAATAGGTGTTGGGAGGTGGGGTAAAGCTTATTCTTGCAGTAGTCTTCCCAAAAGCTGGTACCCATGATGAGTCTTTTTGGGAATGGTGCTGAGATGATTCAATGCCATCCCTTGGAGATCTGTTGTGCCTCTTTAAACACTGAGATGTCCGTTTAGCATATCGAAACTGTTCTGTTTCAGCAAGCCTTTGGCTCCTGAGTTTTTATCACGATGCCGCATCTAGTATTTTAATCTGTGCGGATGTCTTTGTTTTCACAATTATTTTTATAGTGCCATCCTATGTATATCTACTAAGAACTAAGCCCCGCTTGAGTTCAATGGGTATTGCAGCTTTAGGACACAACCCTATATACCCTGATGTGGAAATCTTAGTCAACCCAATGGTAAACATGTCCAGAATGTTTAATTGTGTAGGTTGCTTTGTGCGTCCAAAAACAGAAAAGCAGGGTGAAATCGACGCATGAAACAGAAACTATTCTTTCTCTGACATTCTATACAGTATTCTTAATTTAGTGAACTGATTATTTTTTAGGGTGGGTATGTGCCCACACATGACTTTCCTGGTACCACCTATGCCAAAGAGGCTTCGGGTGCAAGAAAATACCTATGTCCTTTTCTTTACTCTCCCTTGCATTCCCAGTTAGGGCAGGGAAAGACACCCCTCTGAAACTTTCCAGAGCCACTGTCAATCAATGTAGACCAGATGTCACCAACCTGGTGTGAGCCAAGTGTCTTGGACTGTGACATCCATTGGCCCCAGCCAGTGCAACAATAGTGACCCAGATGGACCGCTGGTCTTTTTGGTAGAGACCTTTAAAAGTATGAGAAAGCTGCACTTGAGTTCTGGAAATGTATACATCCATATATAACTGAGCTGATTTACTTCATATCAAGAGATCTGAATATAGATGCTAACCTGGTAATTGAAGCTATAAACTATCCAAATTCTCACAGGGGTGCATATTCTCTGCATCAGGGTTGAGGTACATCTGGAGGGTAATTGAATCTTCCACCTGCCATTTAACTTTTCCAAGGTTAAAGACTATTTCAGTCTTCAACAACAAAGGCTGACTAAGCGCCAATATCCTTTTCTAGAAGGGCAGAGCTTAAGTATATCACTGAATTAACTGTCCGGAGATTATCTTGAAGTCTGACTCACCAAGTATGACACAGAAAAAGCAATCGGAGATGTTCAAAAATATCTTTTCATTGTGCGAGGGTTTTTTTTTTAAGCATCTCTGGATTTTTCCATCAACAGTTTTGTCATCTCCCTGAAAAAGGAGTAAAATTACCAGTCTTATAAAAGTGGTGCTGATCTCGTTGGATGATATGATATGTTCAACATTTAGAATTGCGATATGAAATTCAAGGTGGACGTGGAGTGTTCTGATCTGCCAAAACAGCTCCGGCAGTTCTGAGGGAAGGTAAAATTATTTTGATGTCTATGGAAATGTCAAATGTGTGTTTTCAAGTCCTGCAGTCAAAACAAGAGGAGAAACCTAGCTTTGAAGAAATGTCAACTTTTGGGTAGTGCCGTATTTGCATAAATGACAAATCTAGTTCTTTGGAACATTTTTCTTTCTTTTTTGAAGAATATTGTTGATATTGATATTGCAGTGTGACCCAGAACAAAAGCCTTGGCCTGTACATCTTAATAGAAAGAGCCACAGAGAAGAGGCAAAACCAAAGACATGCAGAACTGAAGAACAATTCTTATTTTGAATTTGTTTAATGTGAATACAGTCTTCATTATTATTGTTGCCACTTTCTTTCTAGCAGATATTCAAAATGTGCGCCAGTTGATTTCCTGCTAGTTATGTAGCATAAGAGGGACGCGGGTGGTGCTGTGGGTTACACCACAGAGCCCAGGACTTGCCGATCAGAAGGTCGGCGGTTCGAATCCCCGCGACGGGGTGAGCTCCCGTTGCTCGGTCCCTGCTTCTGCCAACCTAGCAGTTCGAAAGCACGTCAAAGTGCAAGTAGATAAATAGGTACCGCTCCAGCGGGAAGGTAAACGGCATTTCCGAGAGCTGCTCTGGCCACATGACCCGGAAGCTGTATGCCGGCTCCCTCGGCCAATAAAGTGAGATGAGCGCTGCAACCCCAGAGTTGTCCACGACTGGACCTAATCTTTACCTATGTAGCATAAGGAGGCTGCTAAAATTAATTTCTAGGTTCCACCACAGAAGCTGAAGGAAAAGTGGACTTTAAAAAATGCATCTTACAAAATACCAATTTATTTCTCTAGAGTGAACTGGAACAGGTTTTAAAAATGCTTTCCTAGTCTTCTTATGGGAGGGTTCAGCAACCTGGCAGTCTATAGCCTATATCAGGGTTGCCCCGAAACTGTTGAGTTTTTCAATGCCTGATTTGATTAGGATATAATAAAAAATAGCCCACAATAAAGATTTAGTACGTTATAATTCCTTTTTCTGGTGAAGCAAATTGTGCTGCCTTCTTTTTTGTTATTTTATGAGAATCACACAAATAAATACATAAACAGATCTGGCAGATGCTCGCCTTTAGATCTGTCATACTTTCATCAACAAGCATTATGGCTTCCAGCAACATCTGCAACTTCACTACGTTTTAAAACTTTTGGTGCCAAACCATCTCTTGTTACTTTGCCAAATCTCATAATATGAAGCACAGGCTGGAATGAGATAAGCATGCATAGATTATAAGCACTTGTTTATACAGCTTTAAGACTACAACACCCATGTGAGGTGCGACTGCGAGAGAATACTCCCAAGTTAGAATAACTGTGGGTGGAAGCAGCTATATGGCTGCTAAATCTACAATGTACTATATAATGGAGGAGCAACAACGCATGTATAAAATCTAGCTCATTTGGAAGAGCGTGAGTCTCTTAATCTCAGGGCCATGGGTTTGAGGTCCATGTTGGGCAAAAGATTTCTGTATTGCAGGGGGTTGGACTAGATGACCCTCATGGACCCTTCCAACTCTACAATTCATTGATTCTAAAGAATTTATGAAACAGAAAACTTATTGTGAAATGAAGAACTTGAATTAAAGGAAAGAATGAAAGTTTATCATTTGTACATCCGAAGGCTAGGCTAGAAACACTTTCTTGTCAGTATTCAGAAACACTTAATACCATAATAGTTTACTGGGCACTTTGAAGCTATTTGCCCTATGCAGGTAAACTTTATTTCTTCCAGTGTTTTGCAGTAAATATGCAACCGGTGAGACGCCAGCTGACTGCTAATCTTTGGTGTCCTTTTTTAATATAGATGGTTGAAACAGTCTCAGCAACAACAGGACGTCATGGTATAAAGTTACGATTTGTCCTGTAGTCTGATTAGTAATGTTTCCAAAAAATTATGGGCTGTATTCACCTAACCTTTTGCACAGGTTCAAAAATTAGCACTAGCACAAGGGGATTTCTCCCCAAAACACGGGGATTGCTCTGCAAAACAACTGCAAATCTCTGGCGCCGGTTTGGAAAGGATCCCAGATTTCAGGGTTTGTAGATAGTGAAGCTCAATCTTTGGGCATATTTGAAATTTAGGGAGTGCATTGCAGCAGGAGAAAAAGTTCTGTCGTAATTGGTTGGAACATTCAATTAATTAAGACTGCTTTGACTATAACCCTCCGGCTTACATTACCAGTAGATGTGCTTTAAACCTGTTCTCTGTTCTTTGCATTCCCAATAACATTAATTGGCTAATGTGTGTATTTTAAAATAATTTTAAGGGTGTAATACCTCAAATACATCATCTTAATTAAACTTCCCTTCGACTTTGCATCTATCAACTGATTTATAGTCACTTTATGAATGTTCGTCCATTATTACAATATGTACCGTACATGTTTGTTCTTTGTAAGCTGCTTTGGGATCCAGATAAGGTGAAATGAAGGGTATACATCTTTAAAAATAAATATATTTTAATATTATGCTTCTCTTCTGATTTTTTTATATCTATAATCAGGAATCTTTAACTTTAGAATAATCACACAAATTTCTGACAGTGCAACTTCCTGTGATACCTTGGTTTTCAAGGTACGTACCACTTATAGAAAACTCAATACAGAAGCCATGTAGCATGTTTGACTTCAGAAAATCATTCAAAAACTGAAGGATTTACTTCCGGGTTTTAGGGGTTCGAAAACTGAAACGTTTGACTTCTGAGATGTTCAAAAACTGAGGTACCACTGCATGTATATATATAAAAATACATTAAACGTTTTTAAAAACTTTATATAGGATTTGCTTCAGACGGCTCAGGGATTGGAAAACTCCAAACCCTCCAACGTTTCTCCAATGAAAATAGGGACGTCCTAAGGAAAAGCGCAACATTCTGAGATCAAATCAGAAATTGGGATGGCTTTTGTAAATCCAGGACCGTCCTTGGAAAATAGGGACACTTGGAGGGTCTGTATTCATAAATCCACAGTCCAAATTAGAATGATTTCTGGCAACGTTAAATCATAGTGAAGTGATTCCAGAAACACAAGTTGAAACCTGCATCTTCCCCCCATACTTTCATAATTGTTCTGCATATGACATTATTTAACAATGTTTCATTTGGTATCTTTTCCCCACTAGCCAGATCCAAAAGGACAAAGGGATTTCTAAAGCAACTCAACAATTATTCCCTGAGCTGCCGAGGGTGCCAGATTTGCATGTCGAGGTCCCCAAGCCACCCCCCTAAATAATTTTTGTTTAAGGTTTTTCGCATAATTTTGGCCACAACTTTATGAAAATACATAATGTGAGTGGTTGCTTAGGCACTGGTTACGACTATCTGTCCCCCCGTCCGGAGACAGAACTGACTTCCGGATTCCAGTGAAAGCCAGTAAGGCAAAACAATATTGGGGAGAGAATGGGGCTGGGCACCATACCATCACCCCTCCCCACATGCTCCCAGGGGTTTGCACGGCCCTAGCTCCTTGCCGGGGATACGAACAAAAGCATGGCAAACCCCTGGATTCCTTTAACGGAATTCCCTTGCAGCAGCAGCATTTGAGGGGCAGGCCCAGCCAACCCTTACCCCTCCACCAACCAAATTTTAACCAATGCCTAACTACAACCTTACAAGTTGTAACGATTTGCTACGCAGTTTTGGGACACGGGTAGCGCAGTGGGTTAAACCACAGAGCCTAGGAATTGCCAATCAGAAGGTCGGCGGTTCGAATCCCATTGCTAGGTCCCTGCTCCTGCCAACCTAGCAGTTTGAAAGCACATCAAAGTGCAAGTAGATAAATAGGTGCCGCTGCAGCGGGAAGGTAAACAGCATTTCCGTGCGCTGTTCTGGTTTGCCAGAAGCGGCTTAGTCATGCTGGCCACATGACCCGGAAGCTGTTCGCCAGCTCCCTCGGCCAATAAAGCGAGATGAGTGCCGCAACCCCAGAGTCGTCTGCGACTGGACCTAATGGTCAGGGGTCCCTTCACCTTTAGGCAAAAACCAAATGGCACCAGCCAATCTGCCAAATGGACAAAATTCCTACCAGGCCCCTGCCGCAAATGCAGACGACCCCATGACAGGCATAGCAAGGTCAAACGCAACAGCCCTAAATTAGGGAGGGTGGGCAGGTGATCTGATGCACGCAGCAAAAGAGACTGAAACAAGCTGCGTGCCAAGAATATATAACCTTCGGGCCAACCCACTAGAGGGTAACATCAAAATCACCCCAACAACCCAAATTGGCCCAATCACAGTCATGGCCATCCAAATGGTCCCGCCCAGTAACCAAGAGGGGGTATCCTGTTAGACCCTATGAAGGAGAACACGCTTTGTTGAAATCGCAGCAAGGCTGTCATTGCCACAGGCTGCTCTGGATCAGGAAGTTTTCTTCTTGTCAGTATTCAGAAACCATTCTGCAAATACTAGGCCACTCAGAAGGGGAATGCATACACACTGAATACCGAGAAGAGGAAAACTTCCTTATCCAGAGCAGCGTGGGGCTCTAAAAGGGACACGTCTATGGCGAGACATGTTATGTCACTGTGGCGTTTAAACACAAAAATACATAAAAGGCATGTAAGGATGATTAGGAAAAGCCACCACAAATGTGCACTGAATTCTCCCTGCCTAGGGTTGCCAGAGGACGCAGGTGGCGCTGTGGGTTACACCACAGAGCCCAGGACTTGCCAATCAGAAGGTCAGCGGTTTGAATCCCCGTGATGGGGTGAGCTCCCGTTGCTCGGTCCCTGCTCCTGCCAACCTAGCAGTTTGAAAGCACATCAAAGTGCAAGTAGATAAATAGGTAAGGTAAGGTAAACCTTCTCCGGCGGGAAGGTAAACGGCGTTTCCGTGCGCTGCTCTGGTTCGCCAGAAGTGGCTTAGTCATGCTGGCCACATGACCCGGAAGCTGTACACCAGCTCCCTCGGCCAATAAAGCGAGATGAGCGCCGCAACCCCAGAGTTGTAAACACCTGGACCTAATGGTCAGGGGTCCCTTTACCTTTCTTAGGGCTGCCAAAATTTAGTTTTGCAAAAAAATAATAATTTTAATATAGTTTTTGAACCATTTTTAAGGAAGTTCGGCAAAATCTAGACTTCTGACATGGGTTGCCATACTTCTGGATTTTCCAGGACATTCCAGGAATTTCCGCCCAGACACTGCTTCTGATTGCCATTTTCTGGCTATTCCCAGGAATTCCCGGATGTATGGCAACTCTACCCCCTGCCCCAAAGAAAGCTAAAGAGGGTAGGGAGGACATTTGATGCTGGGAAAATGTCTCTGTTCTCAGTTGACCTCACTGGCTGCAGCTTTTCCTGCTGTCAAAAGCTATCCTTAGCTACACGCTTATCATTACATGTGTGTTGCACTGCAGCATGTAGTTTGGGGTCCGACGCACGAAGAAGCGCGGGCGAACTCTGTCAGCTCTGAATCTGCCAGCCGTTCTGAGCCTTTAATTTTTCAGGAATGCTTTCAAGTTATATTTAGGGGAGCTAAATTTGGGATAACTAGAGTGCCGAGCACATTGTATATAGGAGCACTTTACCATTCTTGTTTCGCAAAGCGCACGTCCCACACCAAATCCAGGGGGTACGCGAGTTTTCGCCGACAGACAAATATCAACCACTATTCTCTGACTTGGCTGGTGGCACTTTGAAGGAAGACCAGACAGGTCTCTGTAACGTATTTTCTTGAAAACGATGTTTGGGTTAGAGCAGAATTAGACACTTTCCTTAGTTTAGGCCAAGAAAAGTTTCCTTGCCTTATGAGGGACTGCATTTTTGACAGCTAGTTTCCAGACATCTTGGCCCTGAGATAGTTTGCATTTGGCATTAGCTGCCCTGTTTTTTTGTGTGTTTTTTTGGTATTGCTTTGGTGTCGAAGGGCCAAATTACACTGCTGTGAAATGTATTACATCGGCCTATTTTTAAAACAGTGTTAAGCCGTCTGGTCCCCGCCCTTGAGACCAACAGCAAAGAACAAACCAAGCAAAGGCCCAATGGTAAGGTTAGCTCTATTTAAAGGGAGAAGAGCTACCAGCAGGAATATTATCATCATTTATTAATCACTTGCGAAAAAGCTTCGCGAAGCTTGTGCAGCGAAACTTCTCAGTCTCTTTTGTTTATTGTTTTTATGTTGCGCACTGCATATATATATATATATATATATATAATCCAGCATTTTAAAAATGTTTTGAAATAGTGATGATAAAATAAATATTTATTCATGCTTTAAAATAAATAAACAGTAATGTTGGTAAGCTGACCAATCTTTCCCTGCAAACCATAGCTTAGAGAAGCATTCTTAGGGTGCATTCTAATTTGCAGATCAACTTCCCTTACCCTAGGCAGAAAGGTGGTTTCTTTGCAAAAAGTGTTGTGAGAAGTAGCTTTTTTAAGGGCGCCACTGAAATTGCTAAGATTTTTTAAGGTAAACCCAAAAGTTGATGAGTTGGTTCCCCCCCCAAAAAAAAACACGATTTTTTGATTGACTTGCTTAAGATCCAGGACAAAGCGCTGCCTTTTAGAAATTCTCCCCAGACATCAATTCCGCCTTTGAAATCCCAATAATGTCTGGGGAAACTGGACGTATGGCAGCCCTATGAAAAGGGTTCCTTGGGGTACAATTTTTAAAAAACACATGCACAAACACACAGAAACAGAAAACAGATAATCAGATCAAACCATTTATCTTATTTAGACTCCTGGAAACTTGTTTGGGTGTCTCGTTTGGAGGGAAAGCTCAACGTCCAGGAAATCATTAGCAAAGTTTCTCGAGACCTCTCCTTATCACCAGACAAGGAGACACTGGGTTCATAAACTCAGTGTTTAGTTTTTTTAAAAAAAAGACTGCCGCTATCGCAAAGTTCATAATGAGAAAAAGGCAGCTGGCATAAAGGCATGCCTTTCAGGGGCCCTTCCTCTCTCCTTCTCCCCAATTATTTCTGGAACATTTGCTCTGCGATCCCACATCGAGGGAGTATTCACACTGAACTCCCGGTCCGCGCTCAGATAAATAGTGCCGAGTGTTTACTGGCCTAGGTTCAACATGACTTAATCCAGCGTTAAAAGAGATGCATGCAAAGACACCTTGGGTCGAGTCACAAAGTATTTTTAGAGAGAACATTTGCCTCATTGGGCTGAACGAATTTTCTCCGCTGATGCCTCTGAGGCTTAAAGTAATAATTAGGGCAAGCCGTTTGCGTTGAAGGCATTAGCACTCTTGACTTCTAAGGGAAAGGCAACTTTTGTGAGCGAGCGTTGGCTGCGCTCGTGTTTGGATGGCAAGCGCAGGTGCTAGGAAGCCAACACACACATTTCAGAGGCCTCCCTCGAAAGATAATGGACCCACAGTGCTGCCTCGATTGGATACTGGCGCAGATGGCAAAGCAAACAGCAAACAGGAAAAGAAAGGTTAAGCTAAGATTAAGCATATTGCTGCAGCCAAGGATGTGTGGCTCATATGAGAATCTAACCTCCCCCCACCCTTCTTTTGATTTTTGTTGTTGTTGTTGGAAAGCAAGTTGGAAAGCTGGTCTAAAACAAATAACACATAGTCAACTTTTTGTATTCTGCAAGGGGAGTGGGTCAAAATCCTCCTATGCTTGTTGCATTACATTCCTTCTTGCCGATTGCATTTATATAGAACCCTTTATAGATGTGCATATAATTATGCCCTTTTCCTCCCTCCTATAAAACTAAAGAAAACAGGATAATAGGAAGAGTTCAGGATGTTCCTGGACAAAAGGACTCAAGCTGGCTCTATAGCATGTCCTCCCACATGTTCTGGAAGTTCATTTTCTGGGGATGTAAGCAATACTAACTGTTATGTACTGAAGTTCTCACCCTGGGCCAGCAGGGGGATACTGTAGATAGTTATGCAAATAAGGGATCGAAAGTGACGTTCAGTGATTGGATAGTTTTAGAAAATTGTTACAGTTACGTTGTACTGGAGCTCTATATAAGCAGGCTGATTGAACCTTTCAGTTCAGTTCTGTTCTGTGAATAAACAAGAGCTGTTTGAAGAATCGCTGTGTCGTCTGATATGTTCACCCACAACCTAACACTTCAGAACCTCATGGCGCACCAGTCTTCTAGGTGAAGACCTTGAATTAACTTTCAGTTCTGCACACCTTGCAAATTTATACCATCTCATATCAGCTTCTCTAACCTTCCCATGACTCCCTTTCACCTTTCCATGACTGCCATTCTGACATCGCCTCCAGACTGTCAGTAATTTGTGGCAGAGATTGAAGGGCACACCAGAAATTTAGATTTCCACAACTTAAGTGGATTAAGGCACTCTGTTGCCCTGCTGCAACAATTCTACATTAAAAGAAGACTTTTTGCAGTTAGGTGACTGGGAAGTACCCGGAAAAGTGTGGGATGAATGATTAACAGGAAGACATATAAACTAGCAAATCAGGATAGACGATCATTCTCATATAAACTCCCCACAAACCAATCAGAATGCTCAATGAAGGCTAGACATAGTCTGACCTCCAGGTAAGCTTTGTGCAAACCAATCAAAATGAATACTCAGTAACATGGAGAAACCATGATACCCTTAAATCCTAACCCCAGATCTGAAACCTGTTTGGTGGAATAGTCAATGAAAGGCAAGGATTTGTCACTCAGTTGCAAACCTCCCTTTCCCCTAGGAGATTGGATTTGTAGGAGGATCAACAGATAAACGGTTTCTGGGTCTCTAGCATGGAGGAACCCTAAACATTTGTTTTTTGAAATGCACTGAAAGACTTTCAAGTAATATTTATTAGTTTCCAGGGAAAAGCTACCAGATCTCCTGAAGGGGAAAAACAAAGAAACATAAAGATAGAGCAATGTTTTAGATTATGAGGGAGAACTTCAGCTGCTGGACTGACATTCAACAGCTCTCATATAGCACTGCATTCCTTACTTAAATGAAGCATGGTTGTTTCTAGCGATGGAGACCCTTTCTTCAAGAGAACTGGAGTCGGTGGTCACCACTCAAGGCCTCTTAACAGCACATTTAAGGAGCATCTCCACCCCCATAGTTGAGCCCGGACACTGAGGTCCAGCGCCAAGGGCCTTCTGGCGGTTCCCTCACTGCGAGAAGCAAAATTACAGGGAACCAGGCAGAGGGCCTTCTTGGTAGTGGGACCTACCCTGTGAAACGCCCTCCCATTGGATGTCAAGGAAATAAACAACTATCTGACTTTTAGAAGTCATCTGAAGGCAGCCATGTTTAGGGAAGTTTTTAATGTTTGAAGTTTTGTTCTGTTTTTAGTGTTCTGTCGGGAGCTGCCCAGAGTGGCTGGGGAAACCCAGCCAGATGGGCGGGGTATAAATAATAAAATTATTATTATTATTTACTCCAAAGAAAGTATTGTTGTGCTTAATGGGGCTTGCTCCTTAGTAAGTATGCTGGTCTAGGCATGTGGCTGTGCAATCATTCCTGCAAAATCTACAGCTGCCTCTATCTATGCAGAAAAATTACATGGAGGAATGCAGAGATGGTAGAGTGGACTGTATCCATTCAGACAGCAGGTGAGTGATGACATTGTTGAAAAAGTCCCTGCAAGTAGAAAACCAGCACAGTGGGCGCTGGGATCTAGTAATTCCCTGATGTACTGGTTATCTTTTTGCATGGGGATTTTTAGAAGGGGGAGGAAATTCAGAAGTGCTACCTGCACCCTGTGGTGATGTTGTTTCTCACAACCACAATAAAGTAAGACCTGCTGAGGTAAGAACCTTCCCACCAGAGGGAGTTTTGCCAATTGCCTTTCAAACTTGAGAGTCAGCCATGCCTGTATATGACCCTGATGAGTAATATGCACACATAATGAATAAAATGAAGACCATCATTAGGCACTATCGATCCATAAAGTTTTATTATGACAACTAATAATACAGAAATGTTGTTCTCTGCCCTGTTCCTTGAGCTATAAATGCACCTTCAATGACTGGAGCAAGATTGTGAAATATTATCTCATACAGCATTATCGTAGAGGGGAAACAATCAAATCCTATAAACACGACCACATACCGTACCACTTATTTTTCATTAGGACTCATCAGTAGAACATTGCCTTATATTTCCTTGGCCTTATGCTGTTACAACCTGCTTCAGGCTGAAATTAGCATTTCGTTCCTCAGCAGCATCTTATATTTCAATTTTCAGTGGAAAAACACATTACGTCAATTGCCTCATGGTACGACAGGTGCCATTCTCATTGTGGAGGTTAGCTGCTAATTACTTGCCGTATTTCAACAACAGGGCCTTGAACCTGCACCATGCACAATCAACCGTGAACATAATTTAGTAACCATTTGGAATACCCGACTGTACCAAAAATATGGTGATTTGGGTTAAGCCGAGAAGGGAATTATTGCTGGCCAAAGCTTTCTTAAGCCACAAAAAGCACACACCACTTTTGGCAATGCTGCTAGGGGCTCGGAAGGTGCTGGAAGAATTGGTGATGCAGTCTCAGAGCCGTGCTACCTGCAGCAGAGACTTTTCGGTGTACATTCCCTTCCCTAGCACCAGGAGATTGAGCGCAGTGATGTGAGCCTCTCTGTAGCCCAAATCAGATGTTGTTTACGCAATCTCTCCTGTGAGTCCGCAACATGTGACTCGTGTCACAAAATGCCCAGCTTTAATAATAATAATAATAATAATAATAATAATAATAATAATAATGTTATTATTTATTTATACCCCGTCCACTCTGGGTGGCTTCCAACACATATAAAAACATATTAAAACATTACACATTGAAAAGCTTACCTATACAGAGCTGCCTTCAGATGTCTTCTAAAAGTCAGATAGTTGTTTATTTCCTTGACACCTGATGGGAGGGCGTTCCACAGGGCGGGAGCCACTTCCGAGAAGGCCCTCTGCCTGGTTCCCTGTAACTTCACTTCTTACAGTGAGGGACAGAGTACAAATAATAGGGGTGAGGTACAAATAGTAAAATTATTATTATACTATTAACATTTCCACAGTTCAAACCACGCTCAGGGCGGCTTACAACATGAAAGAAAAACACAAACCATAAATCAAACATTAAAAAAATACACAGCCAAACTGAACCATTTCCACATAAATCACAAGATATCGATGTTAAATTGCATCAATGAGAAAATACAAGGGAATTTTCATCAGGACATGAGTGAAGATTTTCCCACCCCATTCCCCAGTATTCCCCGTGCCTCCAATACCCGTCCTAAACAGACAGGCCAGGTCAACGGCATCAAAAGCCACTGAGAGAATAGAGTAACATGGTTTTATCTCATGATAAAAGTTGTCCATCAGGGCGATCATGGAGAAGTCAGTCCCCAAACCAAACTAACATCTCATCTAAACTTGCTGCGATGGCCTGGGACTCAGGCTTGGACTCTAAACCAGAGGAGACTCAGTCCTTTGCCTCAGGCATCATCTGAACCAAGTCTGGGACCTGATCCTGAAGAGTCCCAGTCTGCACAGGTTCCCCTGCAACAAGCACCAGCTGGGCCGAGTCAGGGGCCTGAGCCTGCCCTGGCTCCAGATGCGGGGATGACCTCGTTGCCTTCAGCTGGGCCATCCCTTACAGCTGCTCCACTACAGGTTGGGCCAGGGGAGGCTGAGGCGGCCCCTGGGTCTAGTAACCCACCGACGTCTCCCAAGCTGCAGAGACTCGCAGGAGGAGGCGAGTCGGGGATCAGGACCGGCCGCTACCCCGACAAAGATAAAAGGCTGTCGGACCCTGCCCCAGGTTGCGGGAGGAACATTGCTGTTTGCCAGATCCTGTACCTTGTCCTTGCCTGGAGTCCTGCCTTGGCCCTGTCAGACTGACTCCTAGAGGAACCCTCTCTTCTCTGAAACAAGGTTCTTGAATTAGCTGATTTTTTCAGGGGCTGGGAGGACCTCTTTTTTGGTGATACAGTGGTACCTCTGGTTACATACGCTTCAGGTTACAGACTCCGCTAACCCAGAAATAGTACCTCGGGCTAAGAACTTTGCTTCAGGATGAGAACAGAAATTGTGCTCCGGCGGCATGGCGGCAGCAGTAGGCCCCATTAGCTAAAGTGGTGCTTCAGGTTAAGAACAGTTTCAGGTTAAGAATGGACCTCCAGAACAAATTAAGTACTTAACCCGAGGTACCACTGTACAGTGCACAGAGCTGGAGTTTCAAAATTCTACCAAGGTGCTTGGATACAGCGCATAGGAATAAAAACTTCAAGGCCTGCCCTATGCCATTTGTTAACAGGGCATGATTATATACTTAACTCAGGTCACTATCTTTCATTCAGGTCACATTTAAGGTCAGTGGCAAAGTTGAGGTCGCCTGCTTGGGCAATTTGAACTGCACCTGACCTGCGAATAAACAGGGTGATTTAGTATCTTTTGGAAGGACTTGCATCAGTCTTCACCTGCACAAATATATGCTCTAGTGAGAGACGAAAATGCTGTTCTTGAAAGAACAAGAAAGAAAGAAACGTCGGGTTCATTTGTCTATATTGCAACAGCTGTAGAACGCTGTTTACCCATGCTGGTTCATCAAACAGTTCATAGTAATAAAACCAGACTTATTGTCCTTACAATGCTAGATCGAGAATACTTGGTGTCATTGGGACTGGCCCTGCCATTGGCAAAGTGTGGTAGCTGCCTCAGGAGATGCTAAGGGGTGGTACTGGTAGCAGTTTCCCTCACCATTCTCCACAGGTCTTCTGTACCTCCTAAGCCAGTCTGCTGGCCTCAGGCATGGTGGAGGAAGTTGCCCCATTGCCAGAGCTAAAATAAGATCCAGCTCCCAGTCTGGCTGAATTATGCACATGGACTGAGAGATGCCATATTGTCCTTTGCCCCAAGCAGCAAAATGTCTTGGGCTGGACCTGAACAGTATTGTTGTCATTGTTGTTGTTATTAACACTTTTCTGAGAAAGGACTGAAAAAAAGGTGTAAAATTGTAAAATGATGCTAAAACAATAAAATAGACCTGTAGGAATATCGGCATCTAAACCTGATAAAATTCAAAGTGACGGATATAATACCAGAAAATATAAGCACCACACACGTGCAGCACAAGGCTATGTACTCAGAAGTAAGTCACACTGGATCATACCTTCCATCTGATAAAAATCTGATAAAAATAGGGATGTCCTATTCAATAAAAATAAAAATTTTATACCCCACCTATCTGACTGGGTTGCCCCAGTCACCTTCCAACATATTTTAAAATATAATAAAACATTAATCATTTAAAAACTTCCCTATACAGGCTACCTTCAGATGTCTTTTAAAGGTTGTATAGTTTCTTATCTCCTGGTCTCGGGGGTTGCTAAACTCCATATCCTCCAGCATTTCTCCAGTGAAAATAGGGGTGTCCTAAGCAAAAGCAGGATATTATTGAATCAAATCGGAAACTGGGATGGCTTCTGTAGATCCTGGACTGTTCCTGGAAAATAGGGACACTTGGAGGGTCTGCTGTATTCAATGGAGCTTGCTGCTTATCTTTAGTGGATAATTGTTATTGTTAAGTTGTGGGTGAACATATCAGACGACACAGCGATTCTTCAAACAGCTCTTCTTTATTCAGAGGCCAGAACAGAACTGAACTGAAGGGTTCAGTCAGCCTGCTTATCTAGAGCTCCAGTACAACGTTACTGTAGCAACTTTCTAAAACTATCCAATCACTGAATGTCACTTTCGATCCTTCATTTGCATAACTATCTACAGTATCCCCCTGCTGGCCCAGGGTGAGAACTTCAGTACATAACAGTTATTACCATCAATTCATTCATTGCCTTCTAAACCAGTGTTTCCCAACCTTGTGCCTCCAGATGTTTTTGGCCTACAACTCCCATCATCCCTAGCTAGCAAGACCAGTGGTCAGGGATGATGGGAGTTGTAGGCCAAAAACATCTGGAGGCACAAGGTTGGGAAACACTGCAACAGTCTCAAAGGCAAGGTACACTACCCTGGTAGGAGCTCCTCTGATGAAGACCAAAGCCTGCAAGTAGAAATTTAGGGCCCCTGCAGACGGGTGAGTTATTGCAAGTATATTCTGCAACCTGTTCTTGACCACAATAATGGTCCATTAGTGGTGGGTTTTTTCTTCTTTCGTTTGTTCTGCGATGCTTCCTCAATGCTACCACATTATTGCTGTGCAGAAGGGCTATAGCACAACAAAAGCAGGGCAAAAAGAAAACCTGAACATTTGTTCAAGTTGCGGAATTTCAGCAGGAAGTTACGGGATGTGCACTGGTTGGAAGTGAAGCAGCATGACCACCCCAAAAACATTTTTAGGTGTAAACAGTATCAAAAGTGGGATCACATGTGATCATCCCAATATCATCATGAACACAGATGGCCATGAATGTGTAAATAAACATAATTTCTTAAGGAAGACACACACTTTTTAAAAAAGCATCATTCAAAGGTGTTTTTAAATAACCCTCTAAAAACTAAATGCTGTTTACTGTATCTCCCCACCCGATTCTGCAAGTCCCTCTTTCTGAGCAGCCTCTAGCAACAAATTCAAGTAAGCTGAAAGAGCAGCAGCAGAGTTTTGCCTCCTCTGCGAACATGCTGGCGATGTCTCCTCCAGGCTATAAAGCTCATCCTCTCTCTGCAAAGTGGCAAGTTTGAAAACTATCAAACAAATGCCACACACCATTGTTTATCTTGTCATGCAACCTCCTAATCACAGACCTCTCCCAAGCGCTGGGTAGATAACAAGGACAGTATCATCCCTGTCATTATTGTGGGAAGTAATCCGCTACAGATTGAAGAGTTCACATAAACCACAGCGGCAGTGGTTCGTGCTCCTCCTTGTAAAAGGGATTGCAGAGGCTTATCTGTCCTTAAGGATTAAATTTGATTATGGGCAAGATCTGTGTTTTGGGAGGGCAGCTTTGCTGAGTCGACGGATCTGTTGGGCTGGGTTCTTCCTAGGAGCAGCATGTCTTTAAAAGTGGGTAGCGCTCATGCGCAGAGCTTGTGCATGTGTTGCATTACCCTGGGACAGGATCCAAGGAGCTTGCATGAGGGAACAGTGGGAGATGCCTTATATCAAGTCAGATTACGAGCCCTTCAACACTAGGGATGGGCCAATTGGTCCGTTTCAGTTTCTCCCCATTTCTATTTTTTCTAGGCTTATCTTCAGTTCTGCACATTTCCTCATCGGTTTGCATTTTTTTTAAAAAAAAATGAGGCACACATTTGCATGAAGTTTCCCCTAAAGTAAAGTCTTCTTGTATATTATTTTCATGGATATATACATTTTAATGCACACTTTACCCCAGTAAATGCATCTTTGCTGTGAAATTTGAAGTATGAATGTCAAGAGGATGACGCTGTTTTAGTTCACGTATTGTTTCAGAAAGTGCAAATTAGGTAGGCTTACCTTTAAATGCAAACTGAATCCTAATTTCCTATTCAAGAAACATCATTCAGCTTGCTCTAGCTGCTCCTTCACACCCTCCAACATTTCTCCGATGAAAATAGGGCCGTCCTGTTCCATAATGACAATTTTACTATTTATTCCCCACACATCTTACTGAGTTGCCTCAGCCACTCCTGGCAACTTCCAATATATATAAAAACATATTGAAACAATAAACATTAAAGAAAACCTTTCTTATAGAGAATTGCCTTCAGGTGGCTTAGAGGAGGGGGTTGGAGAACTCCATACCTTCCAACATTTCTCCAATGAAAATAAAAATGTCCTAGGAATAATGTTCTCAGTCTGTGAAATGTGAGTATTAAGAACTAATGTTCTGAAGGAGCGTCTCCACCCCCATCGTTCTGCCCGGACACTGAGGTCTAGCGCCGAGGGCCTTCTGGCGGTTCCCTCATTGCGAGAAGCAAAGCTACAGGGAACCAGGCAGAGGGCCTTCTCGGTAGTGGCGCCCGCCCTGTGGAACGCCCTCCCACCAGATGTCAAAGAGATAAACAACTACCTGACATTCAGAAGACATCAAGTACCTGTATTTGCTGCTCTGTCATGAATTTCTTCACCACTTTCGATGTGTGGCGGGGGGCTAGGTCCGGCTGCAATATCCCAGTACCGTCAAGACACCTCTTTTCCAGCTCTGGAATAACTCTCTTTCGTAGAACCTCAATACATCGTGGCAAGCACATCATTCCTTCTATTGGCTGCAGGCTTCTGACAGCCTAATGATCAACTGACTTTTCGTGTTTGTTTTGAGTACAGGATTACAAGTAAGATTGAAAAGTTAATTTGCACAAGGGCGTGTAAATCAATCTTTCTACCTCCCTAATTTCTTTAAATTAACAAGGCTTTCTCATATTATTTAGAGTAATGTACGCGGCTGGCACTGTGGGTTAAACCACAGAGCCTAGGGCTTGCCGATCAGAAGGTTGGCAGTTCGAATCCCCATGACGGGGTGAGCCCCCGTTGCTCAGTCCCTGCTCCTGCCAACCTAGCAGTTCGAAAGCACGTCAAAGTGCAAGTAGATAAGTAGGTACCGCTCCAGCGGGAAGGTAAACAGCATTTCCGTGCACTGCTCTGGTTCACCGGAAGTGGCTTAGTCATGCTGGCCACATGACTCTGAAGCTGTATGCTGGCTCCCTTGACCAATAAAGCGAGATGAGCGCCACAACCCCAGAGTCGGTCACGACTGGACCTAATGGTCAGGGGTCCCTTTACATGGGATTCTTACATGTCTGCACATTCAAATCCTTGGCACCATAATCCTATGCACACTTACTTCTGGGTAAACATGCCTTGGATAGGCAACATTTCAAGTGGACGGAAGTACCACTTGCTTGTATTTCCGAATGTCCCATTTGTATAGAATACCTGGAATAGCTGCATGCGGACAAAGCTTTCAACATGTTCGCTCTATATAGAGTGCCTAATTTTCTGCAACTGCTCGTCCGTGGTTGGAATTCCAGCTTGAGAAAAAGAGAGAGGAGAGACTAACTTCATAAGGCTGGAACTGGACCTGAAGATAATACGTTCCAGCTCCCTGTCCTAGGGCAACCCTTTCTCATCCATTTAAGTCACATCCTTCGGATTACAGCATGCCACAGGGGCAAAAACCAGAAAGGAACAAAGCGGCTCAGGCCTCTGGAGTTCAAAGAGCAAAATGATAGCCATTGTTTGAAAGCTGGGTTATCGGCCACACGTGGTGGCGTTCTTACTTTTTGAAATACACAATCCCACACCACCTCCCCCCCCAAAAAAAACCTCACAGAGTTTTAGGATTATAAAATGCCAACCGCTGCAGTTGTGTCAGAGGTCAGCGAAGTTGAAGCAGGCTATGCCCACCCCCTCAACTCCAGTGGAAGTGTGAACTTTCCCTGTTGGTTTTAATGAAGTGTTAACTGCAAACTGAGTCATTTGCAACCTCACATTGAGGGCCAATTCACACATGAAGATCCGTTTTGGGATGTTTTAGACACCGCCTTATAAAAATATGAGCTCTAGATTTTTCTTTGTTTTGCTTTCTGCCGCTTTTAATAAATGTGTAATTTATTTATTGCTGTAAGTCATTTTGAGTAACTTTTGTAAAGGGGAAAGAGGGTGACTAATAAGCTTAATAAAATAATAATAGTACTAATGCCTTTGTCTTTGTTCATGGAGTTTTTTTGGCAGGAATACTATGGTTTCCCCAGTAGTGATGTATGGAAGTGAGAGCTGGACAATAAGAAGGCTGATCGCTGAAGAATTGATGCTTTTGAATTATGGTGCTGGAGGAGACTCTTGAGAGTCCCATGGACTGCAAGATCAAACCTATCCATTCTGAAGGAAATCAGCCCTGAGTGCTGACTGGAAGGGCTGATCGTGAAGCTGAGGCTCCAAGACTTTGGCCACCTCATGAGAAGAGAAGACTCTCTGGAAGACCCTGATGCTGGGAAAGATGGAGGGCACAAGGAGAAGGGGACGACAGAAGACGAGATGGTTGGATAGTGTTCTTGAAGCTACCAGCATGAGTTTGACCAAACTGCAGGAGTCAATGGAAGACAGGAGTGCCTGGTGTGCTCTGGTCCATGGGGTCACAAAGAGTCGGACATGACTAAACGACTAAACAACAACAACAACAATTAATAATGCCACTGCTTGGGGGCTTGCAGCAGAGTGTGTGGACTATCTCCATTAAAAAGAATCTAATGCCTTGAGTAATATTTGGTTATTTGATAACTCTGTTAGGGATGTGGGTGGTTGAGAACCAGGAATCTCATCGTCTAGCTCACAGTCTGGCTCACGTCTAATGTAGTATTACTCCGGTCTAGCATAGCAGTGTGGACTGTGCATATCCAAGCATTGCTTTTGTGCCCTGTTTAGGTGCAGAAAAGAAGACAGCTATGCACCACCGACAATAACTGGCAGACAATGTGAAGAATCTGGCTTGGGTAGGCCTACTATAAACACCAAAAGCTTGTTATCCTGCCTGCTATGCTACAGGCACAAGCTACAGGCACTAACCTCAGGGATCCTGTCTGGAGGCTAGTTTGGTCACTGTTATCAATGTGGACAGGGAGGGAACTATGAAACTAGATTTTCTGGAGCAGTTTACACAGGCGAAACCAAGACCCATTGTAGTTCAAGGGTGGATAATATTTTTCAGCCTTCTTGCTGGGCAAACTTCCGGAAACCACATGCCCGGGGTGGCTGGGGCCAGAGGCAAAGGGCAAAACAATGGGTATGGCAGACTGGTTTTACACAAACTCGTGCACCCCTCCCTAATGTTACGGAAAAATTCCGGGTGCGGAGTTGCCCTTGCCACCCGGCTCGTCGGACAGAGTCCGCGGGTCCTAGCGGAAGAAAATGAGTTCAGCCGGAGACAGGAGCAATAAACGGAGATCCAAAGTTTATTGCGCAACAGGTTCAAAATGGCATTGAACCCCGAGAATGGGGTGACATAGACTTTTAAAAGTTCCCTCCAAGTCCCAGAATACAGTGCAGAAAACGTCATGAATACATTATAGGAAGGTTGGGTTACATAGATGACCTCATGAATACATTACAGGGAGGTGGGGCAGCACTTCAGAAAGGGAGGGGGGAATATGCAGAGTAAAGGATATGCATAGACAAACATAGATAAACGTTTCCTGAGTATGGGTGTTGGCGAAACAATGGGGCAGATATGCATCGTCTATCACCGGGCATTGTCGGGAGGAAGGGTTTGGCAGAACGATCCGAGCGGATTAGGGTCTTCCTGAGTACGTGACCTGTCGCTCAGGAGATTATGGAAGTGGGCAGCAACATGGAGTCCAGAGGGAACGGAGTAGAACGGCGTCAAAATGGAGAAAATCGGAGCTTTGGTTGATTTTATATCATTTTCCGAAGCTTTCAGCCCCCTTGCCGGTCAAGTGTATATTGTATATTGAAAACGGAAACAAATGGATACATTGTAACAAGACTTTGACAGTTTTACGAGGTCGCTGGTTTCGGTTCCATTGTTCTCGCAGCAGGGGGCCATTAGCAACTTGTCAGGAGGTTAAATGAGGCGTGCAAGGGCTCCCTGAGCTAGCTGCTGCAGGGGAATGCATGCTCTTGATTGGCTGGGGCGCAGCCATTATAGTCAATGGAGAATGTAGTTTGATACGGTCAACCCATAATAAAATAGGGCGAAGGAAAGGCTTAAGAAAAGATGGGCTTATTCCGCCCGTATATAGAAAGGAAGAATATCCTTTTATTAAGTCAAGGGGTATAGTGTGGTGCTTGTGTAACAGTGTGGGGTTTCGGGAGCTGGGCGCCGTTGGGGTCATCGCCTCGGGCCCGCTTTTGAGGAGGAGGAGGAGAGGAAAGGTACCCCCCCTTCTCCTTCCGTATCAGTCCCCCATTCGGAGATAGATTTGCATTAAAGTTCTGTAAGAACTTGCAAATCCTTTCTCCGCACCCTATACCCCTGTGATTTCGTACTCCCCTTCCCCCAGATGTCTCATTTGCACATATTCAGGGAAGACAGGGGCGCTGTGAGAACGGGAATAGGCTCGGAGGGAGAGAGAGGTGGATTGAGCAGGACAGCGAAGAAGAGAGCAACAAGGAGAGACACAGTGTATAGTACAGCAGAGCACCGAGATGCAAAGGACAATAATAAGGGCAGTAAGCAATATCACCTTAAGCAGCTGTCAGAGCCATCCGAGCTTGGGCAACCATCCCCATAAGTCTATGTCGGATAGTCCTTCATGTCGTATCTCATCTAGCTTCCCTGCCAGTTCATGAATGTTGTTTAAATGTCCGGTAATATTCAAAGTCTGATCAGTCACATATGTACAACACTCAGTGCCTATTAGGGCACATGTCCCTCCTTGACTGGACAGGAGGAAATCCGTCGCAATCCTGGTCTGTAAACTAAGCTGTCTCACCTCTGACAGCTCCGACATCAAAGAATCTGTGATTTGGGTTGCCTCTTGCATGAATTTCAGAAGGATGTCAGTAAGTCGGAGGATGTCCACATGATTAGAGCCGGCGCCATAGGCAGGGAAGAGTGCTCGACCGACGGTCTCCCCATTAGCAGCGACATCGGACAGATCTGACAGTTCTTTCTGTTCCCTCTTATTCCTTTGTCTTCCCGGGGGTAGATGTGGGACTACCCTTATGCCAGGGACGATGTACCCCACGAAGCAGGATCCTGACATATGCGGACTCACCCAAGTGTATGCACGATGGCCGCATATCCAGAACAAGCCGCTGAGGTAGGATTCCATCCTTCCGGAGGCAAAGGCAAGCAGTAGCATGGAGTCAGTGGGCTGAGGCTGCCAGGTTGGAGAGTGTCCGATGACGGTGGCCCAAGCAAGGGTGAGATTTGGGAACGTACGGGATCCGGTCATATCAGTAACGGTGACATGGCCAGTGGGTAAGAGTTCTATGTTGGAGGTGCAGGTGCTGGACCCAATGAAAGTTCCTTCCCCGGTGAAAATGCGGCACAGGGGTCCCTTTGTAGGGCCAGTAAGGTAGAGGTATTGGTGAGTCAGGTTCAGGGCAGTCAAGTTCCAAGAAGCGACGTCTCCGGACCGGAACTGTTCAGTGGTCACGGGTACCGGAACAAGGGGAAGACTCTGTTGGAGGTGGCTGGGTGCATGTGCGCATATCCAGCACTCCGGATAGGGTGCCTCTTTAGCCACCTGGCCAAGAAGTTTGATGTAGGAGTTCTGTTCCCAAGAGGAAAGGAGGTCCTCTCCCGGGAGGGCGGGATCAATGCCGAGCTGGCGGGGGGCCGTGCCGAATGGATGAAGCGGGTCGGTGGTATTGAGAAGTCGCCTGTCCCTGGCTATGCCCCCGCACCTCAGAGGACCGACATTATCCCAAGTGGGGGAGCGTGAGGGATGTGCCGGATGGTACCACCCTTCCAAATATTCTGCCCCTCTCCAGTCGTGGGTGACTCCAAGGTTCCAGAGGCAGCAAAATCTTCTCAGGCAAAGTCCTTGTAGTTGGGGTTTTCGGGGTTTCGGGGTCATGAGGAGACATTGGAATCCGAAAATCAAGTTATCTGAGGGGTCTGTTGCGTCGGTATACGACGAAGCGGCCCCTCCGTTTTCGACTTCAGTCCAATTTGGATTCCTCATGAGTTCACCGTTCCCATAAAGGAAATGAGTCCCGTTCCTACAAGTGAGGCGGTAGTAGGAATGGTCAAGGGTGACTGCTGCTGACCCAATTCGATGTAGATGTTTGTCTCGGACGAAAAGTTCCCAGTATTCGTTGTCAGTTAGTCGGGGTACCAGGGAATGACGTAACAATGTTCGGGACTCCGGGAGGCAAAAGTCAAAGTCCCCCATTCGGGCAGGATTTGACTTTCCTCCGGTTTCGACTCTATGGTAATCCAAAAACTGGTAGTCCGTGGCTAACCCGGTGCAATGATCTATTGGTGTGGCTGGAGATTGGGTCAAAGTTCCGTAAACGAGGGAGATGAAGGAAAAGTTCATAATCAGAGTCTGGGAACGGTAAGGCATTGTCAGAAGGGAAGAGCTGTCAAGGCGCGCTGTCAAAGAGCTGTCAAAGGCGCGCTGTCAAAGAGCTGTTAGAGGCGCGTTGTCAGGCAGCTGTCAAAGGCGCGCTGTCAAAGAACTGTCAAAGGCGCGCTGTCAAAGGCTGTCAGAGGCGCGCTGTCAGGTAGTTGTCGAAGGCGCGCTGTCAAAGAACTGTCAAAGGCGCGCTGTCAAAGGCAAAGGCGCGCTGTCAAAGGCAAAGGCGCGCTGTCAAAGGAGCTGTCAAAGGCGCGCTGTCAAAGGCAAAGGCGCGCTGTCAAAGGAGCTGTCAAAGGCGCGTTGTCAAAGGCAAAGGCGCGCTGTCAAAGGAGCTGTCAAAGGCGCGCTGTCAGAGGAGCTGTCAAAGGCGCGCTGTCAAAGGCAAAGGCGCGCTGTCAAAGGAGCTGTCAAAGGAGCTGTCAAAGGCGCTTCAAGCGTAGTTTGATAGCGCTGGGATCTGGGACGATCTCGGATGTCCAGTTGGGCGAAACTGTGTCCGGTCCGATCTGTTGGGCCCGATTGTGGCCCCGATCTGGTCCGGTCTGTTGGGCCCGATTCTGACCCCGATCTGGTCCGGTCTGTTGGGCCCGATTCTGACCCCGATCTGGTCCGGTCTGTTGGGCCCGATTCTGACCCCGATCTGGTCCGGTCTGTTGGGCCCGATTCTGACCCCGATCTGGTCCGGTCTGTTGGTCGTCGTCGTCGTCGATATATGAGGTTGGTGGAGTGGGAGGGGTCGAAAAGGTGAAGTCGTCGCCGACGTCTTCCTCCGTCTCCGTGGGGGGGGTCGTTGACTTACACCTGGTGTGGTGTAACCATGAGTGTTTCTCACCTACTTTCACGGCGGTTGGCGATGTCAGAAGGATTTGGTAGGGGCCTTCCCACGCTGGTTGAAGGGGTGCCCTCTGATAGACCTTGACAAGGATCCAATCACCTGGTTTGAAGGAGTGGGCTTGGACGTCGATGGGCAGATTTTGTCCTTCGATGGCTGCGTAGTGGTGAAGGCGTTGTAGCTGTGTCTGGAGCTGAATAACATAATTAGTGAGCTCTGCTTCTCCTAGTTCAAGTTCTGAGAGTGGAAATAGAGTATTGTAAATGGGAGGGGGTCTCCCGAATAAAAGTTCATATGGAGATAGTTTCAGTGGCCCAGTTGGGGCACTCCGTATATTGTGGAGAACTAGTGGAAGTGCATTTACCCATTTCAATCCAGTGAGTTTGCACAGCTTTCCTAGTTGTGTTTTAATTTCTTGGTTCATACGCTCTACTTGGCCTGAAGACTGTGGGTGATAGGGTGTATGAAGGTCCCATTTTATTTGTAGGGCTTTAGCCACTAATTGTACTATTTGAGCGGTGAAATGGGTTCCTCGGTCGCTGTCTAGTCGACGGGGTACCCCAAATCGAGGGATAATGTCCTGTAGGAGGGCCCTGGCCACTACAGAGGCAGTGGGTTTTCTACAAGGAAATCCCTCCACCCAGGAGGAGAGTTTATCGACTATGATCAGGGCGTGTCTGAAGCCTTGACAGTGTGGTAAGTCGATAAAATCCAATTGCAGGCTTTCGAAGGGGACGAATGCCCATAGCCTGGCCCCTGGCGGCGCTCTGGGTTGTCGTTTGGGGTTAAAAGAGCTACAGGTAACACAGTTCTTTGATGCGGTTGTGGCTGCGACCGCGAGTCCGGGAGCGTACCAGGATCTCTTAACATGTTCTATCAGTCTCCCTTTTCCCCAGTGTGTACGTTGATGGAGGACCCTCACCAATTTTGGAACCCAGGCCTTTGGAAGGACAGTTCTACCATCAGGGAGAACCCAGACGTTATTTTGTTCGATGGCGCCCACAGAACGCCAGAGAGTCTTTTCTTCTTCGGGGGCTTCTTTGTAAATTTGTGTGGGATCTATGTTGAGTGGGATTTGTAAAGCTTGGAATTCTGATTCGTTGTTGGGGGGGCGGAGTGCGGCTGATTGGGCTGCTCTATCAGCTCGCCTGTTACCCCTTGAAACAGGGTCTCTACCACGGGTGTGCGCCTTACAATGGACCACTGCGATTGCGGTTGGTAGGTGGATAGCGGTTAGTAGTCTCTCTACGAGGGCGGAATGTGAAATTTTGGAGCCCGCAGCGGTTAGGAAGCCTCTTTGTAACCAAATCTGTCCAGTTGTATGAACTAGCCCGAAACAGTATTTACTGTCGGTGTAGATTGTCGTTCGCTTGCCTTCACTGATTTCACAGGCACGGATGAGTGCTATTAACTCTGCAGCTTGGGCACTGTATTGCGGGTTTATCGGATTAGATTCTACCACTTCAAAGTCCGTGACTACAGCGTATCCTGTTTTCCTTTCCCCTTCCACAACTTTTGAACTACCGTCTGTATAAAGTATTAAGTCCGGGTTTTCTAAGGGTAGGTGATCTAGGTCTTCTCTGGGTTTCTCGGCTTGGCGGACTATGGTGGCGCAGTCATGGTGTGGGGTCCCATCGTTGGGGAGAGGGAGGAGGGTGGCCGGGTTGAGGGAGTTAACTCTCTTTATAGTGACGTTTGATGGTGTTAGGAGAAGGGCTTCATACTTATTTAGTCGTGAGTTTGAAAAGTGATGACAGCCTCTCAGAGTTAATAGGGTGGAGACGGAGTGGGGCACATGGATGGTGATTTCGTGTCCTAGGACTGTCTCTTGAGCCTTTTCTAGGAGGATCGCTGCGGCGGCTATGGCTCTTAGGCAGCTTACTGCCCCCTTTGCGGTGGTGTCTAATTGAAGACTGTAGTATGCTACAGGTCTTTCTTGGTCTCGGAAAGGTTGAGTCAATACCCCTGAGGCTACCCCCATTTGCTCATGGATGAACAAGTTAAATGGGATCCTGTAGTCGGGTAAGCCTAGGGCAGGGGCGGATCTCAATTCTCGCTTTAATCGTTCAAAAGAGTTGTATGCCTCTTCTTCCCAGACTAGTGTGTCTGGATGATCTTGGCGAGTCATAGCGGATAGTGGTTTTGTTATTTCGCTATAACCCGCGATCCAGGCTCTGCAGAAGCCAGCCATTCCTAAGAATCCTCGAAGTTGTCGTTTAGTTTTTGGAAGGGGGATTTTAGTGACTGCTTCAATCCTATCAGTTGCTAGGCTTCGGGTGCCTACTCCTAAGATATGACCGAGGTATTTTACTTCTTGTTTGCAGTATTGCAATTTCTTTGGTGATACTTTATGTCCCTTTCTAGCTAGTTCCAAAAGGAGATGTTTGGTGTCTTTCTTACATGCTTCCTCACTGGTGGAACAAAGGAGGAGGTCATCTACGTAAAGTAAGAGGGCGGAGTTTGCTGGGAGATGGATATCCTGTAAATCTTGGTGTAAGATGGCCGAAAATATTGCAGGTGATTCCACGTATCCCTGGGGTAGTCTTGTCCAAGTTAATTGACTGGGTCCCCAGGTAAAGGCGAAAAGGAATTGGCTAGCTGGGTCTAGAGGAATACTAAGAAAGCGGAACACAGGTCTGCAGCAGTGTACCATTTGGTTTCCGCTGGGATGGCGTTCAAGAGGGAGTTTGGGTTGCCTACTACCGGATGGCGGGGTATTACGAATTGATTCACCAGCCTCAAGTCCTGTACAAAACGGTACCGAACTGGGGCTCCCTCTGTCGATGGTTTCTTTACTGGGAGTACTGGAGTATTGCATGGAGATGCACAGGGAATCAGGATGCCTTTTTCTAGGAAGTCCTCTATCATAGGAGTTAGTCCCTCGATGGCTTCCTTGGGCAATGGATATTGTTTTGTACATGGGAAGGGTAAATCAGTTCTATAGGTGATCTTTACTGGGACCGCCGACAATAGGAGGCCTACTGAGGTTGACTCGGTGCCCCATAGGGAGGAGGGTAAGTCACTTTCTAGTTCGGGGGGGAGTTCCGGAAACTGCTTGTCAGTTTTTGCTTCTTCAATTATCCCTTGGAAAGCGGGGATGGATTCCTCTGGCATGTATAAGTAGATGCCTTCTTTGGAACATTTAATGGTTGCATTTAATTTACAAAGTAGGTCCCTTCCTAAGAGGTTTACTGGGCTGCTCGTTAGAAGGAAGGTATGTTCAGCCAGTAGGGGTCCGAGGGTAACTTTAGTCGGACGTGACAGTGGACAAGTACGGGGTATCCCATCTAGACCCATAACTTTCCTGGTCTCCGAACTTGGTTCCAAGTGGCTATCAGTTAAGGTGGAGTAGGTGGCTCCGGTGTCTAATAGACATTGGTATGGGTGGCCGTCTATTTGAATGGTGCAAAATGGTTCTTCGGAGGACAACGTTAGAATTGGGCAGATAGTCTGGGTTTGATTGGGATCCCCTTCTAATTGTCAATAGTTGTCTTGATCATCAGGAGGGGGTTGGTTAGGGGGGTGTAGAGGAGGTGCTGTAGCGTTCGTCCACGGGTGAGTGGATGGAGTGATTGCTGGCATTTGGGTCCTTGGTCCTGGTAGGGGTCTTTGGGTTTGAGTAGGCGCATTTGGAGGCGGCGGTGGTTTGTAGGGGGCAGGAGCTGTTTGAGGGTTATAGGCGACGGGCGGTGGATTCCCATATCCATGGGTCGCGTTAGGATGTGGTGTAGCGTAAACCGTGTTATTGAGGTAGGGGCAAAACCTTCTAATGTGTCCCTCTTCCTGACAATAAAAGCATCCGCTGGTAGTAGGTCCCCAGGGTCTATGGGGGTTGGAAGGTCCTCCTCCTCGGGTCCCCTTTCCTCGGGTGAAACTCCTGCCCCTGTTAGAGTTTAATTCCATGCTAAGGGCAAGGACTTGTTCAACTTCAGGCTTGGGATCTCTTTTCTTCCTCTCGTCTCGTGAATTATATACTGATTTAGCGATGGAGAGGATTTCGCTGATGCTCTTTCCATCGTACCCTATTTGCAAATTTAGGGCTTTCCTAATATCAGGGCAGGCTTGATCTTTAAAGAAGCCTTTCACTATTACCTCGTGTTGGGAGTTCTCTGGATCTATCCCTCCCCAGGTCTTGATGGCAGACACCAATCTCGTATAATAATCAGACGGGTGTTCATTTGCCCCTTGTAGCACGGTCTGTACTTTCGTCCAATTGACGGTGCGTTGTCCAGCGGCCTTAATGCCGTCCAAAATTGCCCTTTTAAACAAATTTAAGCACCATATCCCATTTGTAGTGTTATAGTCCCATGTTGGTTCGGTGCGGAGGCATTGAGCCGTGAGTGCTTCTACCCCTGCCGGGCGACCTGTCTGGTAATTTGGGAGTTCAATCGCTTCGCCAGCTTTGGTTAAAATATCCGCTTTCTCAGCTTCGTTAAAAAGCGCGTTCAAAAGGACGTGAACGTCGGGCCAGGTCGGCTTATGGGTCGAAAATATCGCGCTGACCTGGCGGTGGCATTTATCCGGGTCGTCTCTCAATGATGGCATTTGGTTCGACCAAGTTACCAAATCTGCCGTATAGAATGGTTGGTGGGTATATACCATTCGGGGGGGTCCGTCTGGCTGCAACGGCGGGATCGGCAAAGCCCTTAAGGGCATCTGGACGGCTGTAGAGTCCGGTTGCCTGGACGTTTCTGGGGTCCGTTCAGGTCTGTCTAAGGGGTTAGAGCCTTCTATGGTAGCATTTTGTATTTCTCTGGTTAAGGAATTGATGTTTTCCGAGATAGCGTTCTGTATCTCTCTCGCTCGTGCTAACGGGCTAGTGTTTTCTGCGGTAGCACTCAGTAATTCCCTGGTTCTTGTTAGGGAGCTAAGGTTTTCTGAGGTGGCATTTTGTATCCCTCTGGCTCGTTGTCTGGTCATTATTTGATTCGCCCCCCCCTCGTGCTCCTTGTTCCCCTGTCTCTTCGCTGCTATCGTTACCACCTTGGTCATTGTCCTGACCATTGCTTGGGGCGGGTGGAGCGGTTTGTCTGTAGTAAAAGGGGATGAGCGCTTGTTCCACAGAGTCATCTATAGGGTGCCCTTCGTAAGGGGGGGGCAGAGGCGGCCTACCATGATTTAAGATAGGCAGTTGGTAGGTCGTGGCTCCCTTTGTAACTTGGAGTAATCCTCTGACTGTTTCAAAGGTGGCTAGATACTCTAGTTGGCGGGGTTTTTCTTCCATCAAATAGTTTCTTAGATATTTCAGGCGGTCTTCATTAAAAGAGCCTCCTGTTGGCCAACGCAACTCAGGCTTCGCGGAGGCAGTTCCGGCCGGCCAGGTTTCTCTACATAGATCTTCTAATTTCTGCCTCGATAGCAAGTTGTGTCCGGGAATAGACTTCCAATAAGAGAGGACAAATTCGAGAGGAGAGTCGGGGTCTCTCTGGGATTCAGATGGCTTCCTAGAAGCCTTCTTCCCGGAGCGAGCCCGCTCATGCTTGGAAGCTTGGGTACCCATTTTATTCACGCGTGTCTAGGTAAGAGAAGGGGAGAAGGGAGGTCGTTAGGGTTCGCTTAGGGGTAAGAGGGTTTTCAATAAGGGGTTTGAGAGCTCTTTCTACCTATTCCTTATTTCCTTCTTTTCCTATTTTCAATTCCTGGGGTTCCCTTTCCACTCTGCCAAGTCCCGCCCAATCTTCCCTGGGCTCCCCTCCTGGCAACCCCCTACCTATCGTCAATCTCAGGAAGAGGGGCCCTACTGAACGCCCGCGTCGTGCGGTGTCAGATAGAGTTTTTGAGCGGAAAATCCCCCTTGCTTTCGGAAGCGGGCTCACGCACGATTTACGTGTTACGTGGCTCGACCGGTGCGGCTGGGATTGATACAGAAAGCAAGACCCCTTCCTGCCCCCTCCGTAAGGGCGCTCGGGAAGTTCGGAAAAGAACTCCAGCCCCTTGCTCTCAACTAGGATGTCCGTTGCGGGGAGTCGGCTATCCTTTCAAGCCGGGTCTCTCCGTCTTACTTTCGGACCCCAATTGGTGCGGCTGACTGGAGAGTTTGAGAGGAGAAAGAGATAGAGCTCAGAACCCCCCTTTTGGGTCGAGCAGCGGTCCGCGATCTCTCTCACTAACTGGACCAAGAGAAAGGCGAGAAGGAACGATAGAGAGGAGGGCAGAGAATTCAGTTGCCAGGAGATTCCAACCCCCTTTCCACCAGTGCACTGGGTTTCTCTACTATACTCACGAGTCTTCAACGTTGATCCCGGGATCGATGGATATGCCGGCCGGATTCCTTTTGCTCCCCGGCTGAACTCCTGGGACGTTTGATTACCGCCCGGAGGATGGCCGGGGGTCCAAAGGATCTTCCCAGGCAAAATGGCCTGGTGCCGGCTGAAGATTTCGGGGCCCCCGGTCAGCAACGTGGGAGAACCGCACGCCCCACGTTGGGCGCCAAATGTTACGGAAAAATTCCGGGTGCGGAGTTGCCCTTGCCACCCGGCTCGTCGGACAGAGTCCGCGGGTCCTAGCGGAAGAAAATGAGTTCAGCCGGAGACAGGAGCAATAAACGGAGATCCAAAGTTTATTGCGCAACAGGTTCAAAATGGCATTGAACCCCGAGAATGGGGTGACATAGACTTTTAAAAGTTCCCTCCAAGTCCCAGAATACAGTGCAGAAAACGTCATGAATACATTATAGGAAGGTTGGGTTACATAGATGACCTCATGAATACATTACAGGGAGGTGGGGCAGCACTTCAGAAAGGGAGGGGGGAATATGCAGAGTAAAGGATATGCATAGACAAACATAGATAAACGTTTCCTGAGTATGGGTGTTGGCGAAACAATGGGGCAGATATGCATCGTCTATCACCGGGCATTGTCGGGAGGAAGGGTTTGGCAGAACGATCCGAGCGGATTAGGGTCTTCCTGAGTACGTGACCTGTCGCTCAGGAGATTATGGAAGTGGGCAGCAACATGGAGTCCAGAGGGAACGGAGTAGAACGGCGTCAAAATGGAGAAAATCGGAGCTTTGGTTGATTTTATATCATTTTCCGAAGCTTTCAGCCCCCTTGCCGGTCAAGTGTATATTGTATATTGAAAACGGAAACAAATGGATACATTGTAACAAGACTTTGACAGTTTTACGAGGTCGCTGGTTTCGGTTCCATTGTTCTCGCAGCAGGGGGCCATTAGCAACTTGTCAGGAGGTTAAATGAGGCGTGCAAGGGCTCCCTGAGCTAGCTGCTGCAGGGGAATGCATGCTCTTGATTGGCTGGGGCGCAGCCATTATAGTCAATGGAGAATGTAGTTTGATACGGTCAACCCATAATAAAATAGGGCGAAGGAAAGGCTTAAGAAAAGATGGGCTTATTCCGCCCGTATATAGAAAGGAAGAATATCCTTTTATTAAGTCAAGGGGTATAGTGTGGTGCTTGTGTAACAGTGTGGGGTTTCGGGAGCTGGGCGCCGTTGGGGTCATCGCCTCGGGCCCGCTTTTGAGGAGGAGGAGGAGGAGAGGAAAGGTACCCCCCCCCTTCTCCTTCCGTATCACTACCCATCCAGAGAAGCAAATGGCTTTATCAGAAACCAAGGACACATTCAGGGAGGTTCTGAATGCAGAGCCAAGGAGGGGTGTGGCCTAGGGAGAGTGGGCGGAGCTAGGGCGGGTATTTAGCCTGAGGCAAATCCCGAGGCCCATGTTTAGCCCTTAGGTCTGAGGTTCCTCATTTATATTGGGAGTTCATGAAGCATTCGCCACTGGTTGAAGGGAGTTTGTTCGCTTGACCTGTAGTGTCTTAATGGTGTCAGATGGATGGATGCAATTTATTATCATCCCATGATGTTGTTTGCTACCTTAGGTGAGGAGAATGTCCACTCCTTGAGGCTATTGACACCATGCAGCAAACAGCAGTGAACCGATCATATTTGGAAGAAAAGGTCCTTCACTTTCTCGCCTTTCCTGTGGGCTCGAAAATCCCAGTGTTTCTGGGATTCCTTTCCCATTGCTTCACCCTGACCTTGGTTTTTATCAGTTAATTGGAGCCGCTCTGCTGTCGCTTCCTCTTCCTAGACAGCAGCTCATTATTTTCAGGTAATTAGCTATAGCACCTGGTGAAACTGCCCCATCTCTGAAGGAAAACAACATTCCTTTTATGAAATGGCTCCCTTTCATTTCTTTATTTTAAAAAACTGACAATTTCTGAAGCTTTTCCCCCATGCAAGCAGGCTCTTCGCTCAAGCAGGCAAACAAAAGTATTTCAGTTTTATATAGCTCCTTGTTTTCTCCAAACAAAGAAAGAACGGTTGACAGCTCCAGAGCAAGCAAGGACATTAAACCATGGTTTGAAATTGGCTTGATATCCTGGTTTCTTCTGAAGAGGTTCAACATAGTTCGGATGCTTAACAGAGGCCTTCTTGGTTAGTTTGCTGGCTGGTGTGAAGGGAGGAACGAAGTGGCTGCATGTGCAAGCAGATCTGTACACAATGTGGAAACAACATGGAACAATGTAGAATTCATACTATTCCACCTCAAAAAACCAATGGTTAGAATGTCAGACTGCTACTAAAGCCAGAAGGTTGGTGCAAAGCAACTCTCTGGGCATCCATCCCTAGGGCAGCATTTTAAAAACCACAGGTGTAATCAACACACCTTCAAAAATCCATGTGGGTTGAGGCCACACATTAGTAACATGTAGAAAATAAAGGTTATTGCTATGCCATTTACTACTTTAGCACGCCGACAGGTTTGCTTTCACCGATGCAAAATGTTCCCACAACTAAGGCTCAGAAGCACAACCACATACCACTGCTGTGGCCCAAGGAACAAACACTCAAGTCTCATAAATGTAGCCACAAACTGTCGCAGGTGAGGAAACAGCCAGTCACAAGTATCTCTACGGCCAAGGGGACTTTAAAGACAACTGGCAGGATTCAACAAGTAATTAAATCCAGCAAAAGCACCACGAAGATTTCTTCGTTGGAGGATGTAGAAAGTAACTGCACTGAGTGCATTTACATAACCAACAAGAGAACGAATGCCAGCTTTCTTTATTGCATATTGTAGCCCTTGCTACACCTTTGCCGGTGCCTTCCAGCTGTTTTGGCTCTTAGCTCGCATCAGCCACAGCCAGCAGGTAAGCAAAGACTGACTTATTGATCACCTGAGGCCAGGACAGTCACCAGAAGAGGACACAAATTTGTGTGAGATAGGCACACGCTAATTCATACGCACAGATGCAGATTTAGAAGTCATATAATTTAAAGAGGTGTTCGTTCATTCCTTCCCTCTCACCATAGTGGAAAGGACCGTGAACAGGGGACCCTTCCAGGCTGATGTTCTGACAATCGCAGGGGCTGATGTGTGCCTGCTTGGTTCTCAGTTTAAAAAACCGAAAACTTCCCAGCTGAACTTTCAAAGCAGTTTACAAGGAGATAATTTAAACCAACGAACCCTTCTAAAAATACAAAGCCATAACATTCTAAATTGCTAAGCACATTAAAAAGAACAGTCTTTTTATGACTTGTTACTTGGCCTTATTGTGCAAGACAACAAAACAAGCTGTTTGGTGGCATCTGCCTCTCAGTTGCCAATGCTAAAGCAAGCTTCTACATAAGTCTTTGCCTGTCTTGAGAAACGGGAGGATAGTTTGGTGTCCTTCAATTTCCTTCATAGAAACCACTTCTTACATTTCTGGCTGGCTGATTGGTATTTATTGCTCATCCCCCCCCCAAAAAAAGCAGTGCAGAATGCATATATATATTAACTACACACAAGTGACAAATGTCTTTTAGGCACCATTCTCAATCACTGGGATTGAGTGCTCTTTTTTTCCAGTGCGCTCTGGAGACCAGAGGCTTAATTCATTTACTAGCATATATTATCGGGCCGATAATTACTATCAGCAGGGCTGACCCACCCTGACCGTGGTTCCCCCACCCCCCAAAGGTCCTTGCTCCGGCCTCCTGCTCCCAGTCAGATATCACAGCTTGTTAGCTCCTAGTGCTTGCGTACAGGAAATGTTAGCAGGAACTAAGGAACCCAGAAACTCATAGCCCCTGAGAAACCATGTTGCACAGGGAGACACTCTGTGTCAGAATTTCTTGTACCAGCTCTCTATACTGAAAGAAGGCCTAGGTGAGCAGCTCACTGTTCAGCATGTTCCTTGTTTTGTTCCCAGTTTGGATGAACTCTTCAGGGTTTGCTGTGGAACAGAGCAGGAGCTACCAGTCTTCCTCACACCAGCCCTCTCTGCGTGGATAAGATGCCTGGATTTGGCTTCCGCACATAAAATCCAGTGCAGGCGCCCCTCAGTAGTATGGTTGCTCCCCCCCCCCCCAACATCAGTGATTTGACTGCCTGGTTGAGGTTTATATGTGCCAGATTTTGGATTTGTAGCTCAGGTCTGGATTTGGCACTCATACTTAGGCATCTCACAAGCTCTTACAAGGTCTGGACAATCCATATGGATATGGGGGAATAAGTAAACATTGTCAAACATGGTCCACAAATTAATATCTCGTTTTGGTCTCTCTTTTTTTTGTAGTGGGCTTACAGCCCAGGCAAACCTCCGCCCAGTGCTTGGGCCCTGTCTACTCCATTCCATGCCTGAAAATGATTCTGAGCACACACAGTCCTTGAGCAAGTTACTGCATTGCATTCCAGTCTTGGACCGATGAGATTCCTGAATCACACCCTGAATTCCCTGACCGCAGCTTGGATTTCAAGCATATGTGATTTTGCATTTGGGACCTAATAAATATATAGATAGATGCATAGCCAAAGGCTTAGTTTAAGGTACTGCCTGTGATCTGCGAAATGCCTAGATGGCTGGTGACCAATGTTTCCGAGAGAATTTCCATTCTGTCACGATGTCTGAAGCAGCCATATGAAGCATAGTAACTTAGAAGCAAATCCCTTGAAATCCATGGGAGTAACGATGGGTGGCAGCGATGGCAGGAGTATCGGCTCTATCCAACCCACACAGTGCTGGTATCCCTGTACAAAATTAGAGTGGGTTCTAGGATCAGGGGTAGGGACTGTTTTTCAGCATGAAGAACACATTCCTATATTGCCAACCTTTCAGGGTCCAAAGTGGGTGGGGCCAGAGCCAAAACAGTGAAGCAACAAGTGTGACTCTTGCCTTCCTAAAACAAAAAAAATTCCTTCCAGTAGCACCTTAAAGACCAACTAAGTCAGTTCTTGGTATAAGAACTGACTTAGTTGGTCTTTAAGGTGCTACTGGAAGGAATTTTTTTTTGTTTTGACTATGGCAGACCAACACGGCTACCTATCTGTCTCTTGCCTTCCTACATAGGCTACATTCCAGCCAGGTAAAAGCATACTGTCACAGTCCGGTTCATGGGCGATCAAAGTCCCAGCTGGGGACATCGGGACCGGGGGCAAGATGGCGGAGTGGGAGCAGGAATGCGAGTCCAGAAGCCAGGAGTCAGAAAGCCAAGAGTCCAAGGGTCAGAGAGCAGGGAGTCAAGAAGCCAAGCGTCTGAGGGTCACAAAGTCAGGGGTCCAAGGATCAAGAAGCAAGGAGTCAAACGCAGCAAGGCAGGAAGTGTGTTGCTGTGGCAAAGAGCCGAAGGGAAATTCTGACCTTATATCCCTTCCCAGCTCTTGCCACCAGGTGCTGTGAGTTACCAATCGGCCTCACCTGTGCAGCCGCACCTTGCCTCTCCAGAACAAACTTAGGAAGAATCCAGTCCTGCAGAGTCCTCCTACACGCACACCTGACACCCTCCAAGTGCCCTGATTGTCCAGGGACAGTCTCAGAACCACAAAAGGCACCCCAGCTTCTGATTTGGTCCCAGAATGTCCCTATTTCCCTGCCAGTGCCGTCGCTGCCGAGCTCAGGGAGGAGGATGAGCTGACACTTGTCCCAAGTGATGGCCCTTCTTCTGATAGGAAATTCTCTGTGGAGGGGGGAGACACAAAATATGGGGGATTGAGAAGGGCGAGTTGGGGGGCGGAGTGAGGGATGTCCCTATTTTCATCTGAGGAATGTTGGAGATAGGGGTATGACATAGGGAGTGTATCAAATGTGAGGCCTAATCACACACATACACACACCACACACATTTCATGCTATAGATTCTCATATAATACTTTGCTTATTTGGAGTTTGAGGTTCATTCTTGGTTCCAGCCAAGCCAGAAGCACTGTGAAAACAAGTTCCAGAGCAAGCCAGGTGGAGGCTTGTGCTGGGAACTGGAGGGAGAGAAGGAGGGCAACTTTATTGGATCTTCTGGAATCTCTCAAGCAGCTTAACCGTGTTTTTTTAGGTCACCGATTCCTGATACAGTGGTACCTCTGGTTACAAACTTACCGTATTTTTTGCTCTATAAGACTCACTTTTTCCCTCCCAAAAAGTAAGGGGAAATGTGTGTGCGTCTTATGGAGCGAATGCAGGCTGCGCAGCTATCCCAGAAGCCAGAACAGCAAGAGGGATCTCTGCTTTCACTGCGCAGAGGTCCCTTATGCTGTTCTGGCTTCTGAGATTCAGAATATTATTTTTTCTTGTTTTCCTCCTCCAAAAACTAGGTGCGTCTTATGGTCTGGTGCATTTTATAGAGTGAAAAATACGGTAATTTGTTCCAGAGGTTCGTTCTTAATCTGAAACCCTTCTTAACCTGAGGTACCACTTTAGCTAATGGGGCCTCCTGCTGCCGCTGCACCACTGGCGCACAATTTTTGTTCTCATCCTGGGGCAAAGTTCTTAACCCTGGGTACTACTTCTGGGTTAGCGGAGTTTGTAACCCAAAGTGTTTGTAACCTGAGGTGTTTGTAACCCGAGGTACCACTGTACTTGGCACTGCCTTACAATTCTGGATCCTAATGTTTTCCAGTCATTCACATCTCAGCTGGATGCCCTTCAGTTGTCTTCTTCCAACTTATGAGGGCTATGAGCCAAATGGAAGCATATACTTCAAACAAAATAAATATGTATGTGCAGTGGGTCTTTCGCTTATGCTACGCCATAGGCATGTATGGGAGATGCTTATCTCAACTTATGCACAATCACACTACACCCATGTACAGTCCTACTTATTAGGGATAATCTCACCATCTAGTCCTTTTGTTTAATTTTACACACACACCTAAACACACACACATGTACACACACAAATGAAGAAATACAGTAAATTTACGCAAGGGTTATGTTCCAGGTATCACACCTAAAAACAAAATTGTGTATAGCCCAAACCCATTGGGTTCAATGACGGGTGAGATTGCCCCACCCCCTTTCTGCCCTATTTTTATTTTTTTAATTGCCACACACAAGTTAAATGTGTACAAGTTGTGGGCTTACTGTATTTCCTCTTCCATTAATAATTTTACAAACTGAAATACTGAATTAGAGACTGAAAAAGAGAAAAGCCCTCCTTGCTCTAACCCCTCCAAAAATACAGCAGCACCCATGGGTGCCACCAACAATGATCCGTAGCGACACATTACGGACGCGTGGGAGAGAATCTTGAGCAGATAACCAACTTGCAAATTCTATATAGGCCCAGTGGAAGGCGGGAGATGGGAGTCCTGTTTCTTGTTAGTCGCTGCCCTGATAACTGCTCGGGAAAAGGCAAGTACGTATTGTAAACAGAAGAGTGTCGCTATAGCAACGCGGCCGTTCAACTTTTAACTCCTCAAAACAGAAGTAATTAGTTCTCTCAGCTTTGTATTTCTGCATTTTCGTACCAGCAAAGGGTTGCGCACCCCACTCCCCCAGCTAGACATGTCCTGGCAGTTAGGATCCAGCTGGGCACAGATGTCCACAGAGGATCTTGTCATTAAAACACCAGGAAATGCTCCCCCAGCCCCTCACACGCTTCTTTTAAGTACTCGGGAAGGAGGACAAGGCTAATGTCTCATCTTCACTGCTCTTTATAGTTGTTTAAAAACACACTCCCCATACTGCTTCAAAGGAGAGGGCCTGTCGTAGCTCCTACTGACCTTAGATATTTCAGGTGTGTTGGGTCCTTAAGAGGTTCCCACCTGGCTTGTTGTAAATCACCCCTATAAAAGACATGTACAAAAACACACACACATCCTTTGCAGAAAATGGTGTGTGTGTGTGTGTGCTTGTGTGTGTGGCTCTCATGCTCCATGTGAGCCAATGTGTACTCTTAAACTGGCGTACGTTTAAACGGGACTGACCGTTTTGATCTGTAGCCAAGTCCACCTCAAAGGCTCAGGGCGAAGCACAAACACACATGGATAAAACAAAGCCAATGCAGATAAATATCTAGCAAGCGTTAGAACGACTACACCCACATTCAGGTTCCACAACGGCAACAAAATATTGAATGAGATATTATCAACGTCCGGCATACATTTGGGTAAGTTAACCAAGGTGGGTTTGCAGAATGCGGAAACGGTGTGGCACAATGTGGAATTTGAGGCAGAACGTAAAACCCGAATCATTTCGCTTTTTGTTTTCTAAAGGCAAGATTTCGAAAGTCCTAGCTATGCAGGACATTCCAGAAGCAAGTGGGCAGTGGAAAATGCATACCCTCCAAGTGCCCTTATTTTCCAGGGACAGTCCTAGAATTATGAGAGCCACCCCAGCTTCTGATTTGATCCCAGAATGTCCCTATTTCCCCTGCCAGTGCGACTGCTGCCAAGGGAGGAGGAGGAGCCAGCCCTTATCCTGAGTTAAAAGCAGCGGTGGCAGAAGGGTGTGTGTGTGGAAATGCTCTGTGGGGTGTTCATGCAAAAATGGGTGTGTGTGAGAGAGAGAGAGGAGGGTCAGTTGGTGGGGGGAGTGAAATGTCCCACTGAGGAATGGATGAACCTATTCATTGCGGCTGTCTCCGTTTCTCGTTTTTCCAACCTTAAATTCAGGCACCCACAATTCCAATTTAATGTGTGGTGTTAAAATCTTGTCGAAAATCCTAGGCGATTTCTCCTGATGAACACATATTTGATGAAGGCACACATTTCTGCAAACAGCACAGTCCTAAAATAACACATTTTTGTACATCAATTTCACTAATATATTCAATTTTAAGCACACTCCCCCTAATCTGTGTATTTCTGCAGATATTGATTGGAGAACTGCGCTGCAAAATTTACATAGCTGTGAATTTCGAAGGGTGACTGTGTTCCGGTTCTCATCTTCCTTTGGAAAGCGCAAATCTGGTAGCTCCGGCTTTTAAGTGAGAATTGAATCTAATTTCTCCCCCCAGCCCAACCCCAGAAGCTCACCCTTGTGAGAATATGGCCCGCAGGCATCCAAAGCCGCCGTCCTCACCTTTGTGACTCAACAAGACTCCACTCAACAAGAAACTTACGAGCGTGGAGATATGCCAGAACTTCTCAGCTGAAAGAGAGAAATGGCTCTACGGATGAGAAAGCATGTTCTCCTTCATGGAGAGCACATGTTGCGGTGGGGTATAGCAAGTCATCCCTCTGTTGCTGGGTGGGTAAGATTAGATGACCACGTTTGCGATTGGGCTCCTCTATGTTGTTGGGGTGATTTTAATGTTGCTATTCCTGATTGACAGCCTATTAGCTTTATATCTCCTGCGCGCAGCGTTGAGCTTTCCCATTTCGCTGCGCGCATCGGATCACCCACCCTCCCTCCCTGTATTTAGGGTTGTTCGCATTGACCTTGCTATGCCTGTCATGAGGTCGTCTGCCTTTGGGGCAGGGGGCTGGAAGGAATTTTGTCCATTTGGCTTTTGGTTTTTTGCAAATCGTCACAACTGTTAAGGTTGCGGTTAGGCATTGGTTCATTTTTAGTTGGTGGAGGGGATGTAGTTGGCTGTGCCTGCCCCTCCAATGCTGCTGCTGCAAGGGTATTCCATTAAAGGAATCCAGGGGCTCGCCATGCTCTTGTCCGAACCCCTGTCAAGGAGCTAAGGCCACGCAAGAGCCCCTGGGAGCATTTGGGGAGAGACTGGCACCCAGCTCCATTTTCTCCCCAAATTGTTTTCCCTTTCTGACTTTTGTGGGCATGCAGATGTCAGTCTATCCCTGGGCAGGGACAGATAGTTGCAACCAATGCCTAAGCAGCCACTCACTTTTTTTTGTATTTTAATAAAGTTGTGGCCAAAATTATGCCAAAAACCTTAAACTAAAATTCTGTGTGAATTGTGTTTTATTTGAGGGTGGCTTGGGGACCTCAACACACAACATCATCTGGGTATAGGATGAGATAAACTGCTGTACCTAAGGTCTTCATTCCTTTGAGGGCAACCTTCCATATCCTGCCTGCCAATGGTGGATAAAGGTAAAGGGACCCCTGACCATTAGGTCTAGTCGTGACCGACTCTGGGGTTGTGGCGCTTATCTTGCTTTATTGGCCAAGGGAGCCGGCATACAGCTTCTGGGCCATGTGGCCAGCATGAATGCTCTGGCAAACCAGAGCAGCACATGGAAACGCCGTTTACCTTCCCACCAGAGCGGTACCTATTTATCTACTTGCACTTTGACGTGCTTTCGAACTGCTAGGTTGGCAGGAGCAGGGACCGAGCAATGGGAGCTCACACCGTCGCGGGGATTCGAACCGCCCGACCTTCGGATCGGCAAGTCCTAGGCTCTGTGGTTAAACCCACAGTGCCACCTGTGTCCCATGGTGGGTGTTGTCACAGGTAAAAGTGGGTTGGACTAGAGAGAAAGTACACAGATCACTGGCCTATCCTTTGTGCAATGTTCTAGCCATGCAAAGCTTTCGAAACACCCACATCTCTCAATTTAGGCAAACAGCTCCAGAACACCTTCCAGCCAGACAAAGCAACTCAAGGAGCTCATGTAGCTTTTGCTAATAAAGATTTAACTCCAGCTTGAAGGGTGTGGCTGACTGCCGGCTTGCTCTTTGACATTTGGGTAGCATCAGCTACCAAGTCTACTATCCCTAAACTGCCATGTTCCAATTGGTGCCGAAGCCTTTAGAGCTGCAATCTGTACTTCGTGTTTTTCAATCTGTGCTTATGAAACAGGGATGAGGGGGACCGGTGGCTCTGCAGATGTTATTGAAGTACAGCTCCCATTGTCCCTGACCATGGCCTGTGCTGGCTGAGTCCTGCAACTTCTTGGGTGGGTGTGGCAATTAGGACACAGATTCCCCATCACTGTCACAAAGCAATTGAAAACTCTGCCTGTTGTTTTCTAAGGTCACTAGTATACGGAGATACACAATACACGCCATAGGTCATGACGGGAGGAGAAATGGCGGGTGGGAGAGTTGATGGAGGGCAAGAGATGCTTGCAACCCAATACGTTTCTCCTTCTAAGCAAGACCACCAAAGCCAGAATCCGTTCGGAGGAGGCGAAGCCAGCCCGGATAAAGCAAGCATTGACCCCGATTCCTCATACCAACAATCTGAAGCAAATCCAAAGCAAACTTTTCATTTGTGTCCTCAAATATTCCGTCCTGTTATTTTAGTATATTTTGCATAGCTCTGCACTTTCTGGTTTTGGCCTGAACTTTTATTTTCTACGAAAAAGGCAGTATACAAGTGCAGACAGACTAAAAGCAGGAGGCTCTAGTGAAATATGGACATAGAGATGAGACACCTTGCCTTCACACACAAGTCTCCTTTGAGTGCTTCACGCCAGCCTGTTCTTTCCGGGCTGCTGTACCTGCCTCCTCTCACGTACTTCATCACCGGACTGCAGTGCTGCCGCTGAGATGCCCTTCCCAGTAGTTGTTCCAACTACCATCTTACTATAGCAACCATTGACAACCAGGCACCCTCCAGGCATTTGGGACTACAGTTTCCATCAGTCTCAGCCACCACAGCCATGTTGGGAAAAAATGATTTACCAAAAAATACACTTGACCAGGGAGGAGCATGCAAGGTTCCTATTTATTTTTAATTGAGAGAGAGAGACTTATAAACTGAAATTTCATGGGGGGAAATATCCAAGCGTTTTGTAATAATTACACACACAAACACAAAATGGAAACCACATACCAAATTAAAACCACAGGTCATCAGCTAACTTATTCCCAGGAAATGCTTGGTTGTTACTGAATGTCCCTTCTGTTAGGAGAGAAACATGAGGAGAGGGATACCAGCATTTCCACATCTGGAAATTTAGGGAAGTTTTTAATGTTTGATGTTTTATTATGTTTTTTCATATTCTGTTGGGAGCCGCCCCGAGTGGCTGGGGAAACCCAGCCAGATGGGTGGGGAATACATAAATTATTATTATTATTATTATTATTATTATTATTATTATTATTAAAAAGGTAAAGGGACCCCTGACCGTTAGGTCCAGTCGCAAACAACTCGGGTTCCAGCGTTCATCTCGCTTTACTGGCCGAGGGAGCCAGCGTACAGATTCCAGGTCACGTGGCCAGCATGACTAAGCTGCTTCTGGCGAACCAGAGCAGTGCATGGAAACGCCGTTTACCTTCCCGCCGGAGTGGTACCTATTTATCTACTTGCACTTTGACGTGATTTCGAACTGCTAGGTTGGCAGGAGCAGGGACCGAGCAACAGGAGCTCACCCTGTTGCGGGGATTCGAACCGCCGACCTTCTGATTGGCAAGCCCTAGGCTCAGTGGTTTAGATCGCAGTGCCACCCTCGTCCCTCTACTACTACTATTATTATTACTTATCTACCAATGTAGGTTCTCTTTCTGCATTTACAATGATCATACCATGTGGTTAATGAATTGACTGTGTTGACAGACACCTGTTGTCATTCATCTAGAAGGAAAGTGAATGGAAGCTGGGTACAGTGGTACCTCGGGTTACATACGCTTCAGGTTACAGACTCTGCTAACCCAGAAATAGTGCTTCAGGTTAAGAACTTTGCTTCAGGATGAGAACAGAAATCACGTGGTGGCAGTGCGGCAGCAGCAGGAGGCCCCATTAGCTAAAGTGGTGCTTCAGGTTAAGAACAGTTTCAGGTTAAGAACGGACCTCCGGAACGAATTAAGTACTTAACCCGAGGTACCACTGTGCAAAACAGGGGAGAGCTGTTCAACAGTGGAACAAACTCATAGAATCATATAGAATCATAGAATCATAGAGTTGGAAGAGACCACAAGGGCCATCGAGTCCAACCCCCTGCCAAGCAGAAAACACCATCAGAGCACTCCTGACATATGGTTGTCAAGCCTCTGCTTAAAGACCTCCAAAGAAGGAGACTCCACCACACGCCTTGGCAGCAAATTCCACTGTCGAACAGCTCTTACTGTCAGGAAGTTCTTCCTAATGTTTAGGTGGAATCTTCTTTCTTGTAGTTTGGATCCATTGCTCTGTGTCCGCTTCTCTGGAGCAGCAGAAAACAACCTTTCTCCCTCCTCTATGTGACATCCTTTTATATATTTGAACATGGCTATCATATCAGCCCTTAACCTCCTCTTCTCCAGGCTAAACATGCCCAGCTCCCTTAGCCGTTCCTCATAAGGCATCGTTTCCAGGCCTTTGACCATTTTGGTTGCCCTCCTCTGGACACGTTCCAGTTTGTCAGTGTCCTTCTTGAACTGTGGTGCCCAGAACTGGACACAGTACTCCAGGTGAGGTCTGACCAGAGCAGAATACAGTGGCACTATTACTTCCCTCAGGAGTTTGTGGCCTCTCCTTCCTTGGAGGTTTCTAAGCAGAGGTTGGGTGGCCATCTGTCATGGATGCTATAGCTGAGGTTCCTGGACTAGATGACCTTTGGGCTCCTTCCAACTCTATGAATCTATGATTCTAGGGATCTCTGAGGCCTGTTGGCACTATTATTTACTTGCTTAAGTTTCTGGGCTGTTTAGCAGTTCTGTGAGTGAAGGAGCTGAAAGGTGACTTGTCCATCCCGCCCAATGCCAAGCTCTCCTCTCTCCCTGTACTTTACTTCTGCCAAAGCTAGGCTATGCATCTGTGCAGCTTCACCCAACAGAACTACAGCCCTATAGTCCAGAAAAGAGAAACATACTAAGTGGGGGGAACTGCCAAATATTTCTGAGACCCGTCAGAGGCTGGATCAAGAGAGGAAGAGAAATTGCTTAAGAAAAACAAACCCATTCTTGGCCCAGAAACCCAGCACTCAATAAGGAAATTGGCAGTGCCAGTCTTGGCCTCAGGGGCAAGGCCCAGCTGCCTAAAGAAATGGTATCATAGCTTATTTGGCTTCCTGTAACCCAAAACCAAAGCAGAAAAAAGGATCACTCCGTGTCACGTCCTGCACCGTGCAATGATAATTTGTTCTTTCTGAAAGTCTCCATTTCCCTAAGCACAGGCTTCCCCTAAATACGTATTTTATCCACATTGCCTAAGTCAGGGCTGCATACGCACTGTACATCATAAGGCACATTGAAAGTATATTCCCCCAAAGAATCCTGAGAACTGTAATTTGTTAAGGATACTGTAGCTCTGTGGGAGTAAACTACAGTTCCCATGATTGGGGGGTGGGTTTGGGGAATGTGCCTTAAATGTGTAGTCACAAGCAGTGCTCTTTTTCTAAAAAAAATGTTTAGGGGTACTTTCATTTTGACTCAAGAAAACCACCATTTTATAGTTAAAATTGGGAAAAATAAATACAGCAAATGGCCCAAAGTACAAAGATTCACAAAATGTTTAGGGGTATGCGTACCCCTGCGTCCCCCCCAGAAAAAAAAGCACTGGTTGTGTGTTTGCAGCCCAAGTGTCTCATATTTGAAAGCAGGGGTATTTTATTTCTTTTCTCTGCTTGTTCTAGAACAGATATTTCCTATTAGTAATGGGGTTTCTTTATTCAATAGGATATCATTTCCTCAAGCAGGGAAGTGACCTGCCTTTTACAAACAAAATAGAGCTCCTGTTCTTTTTAAAAGCTACATTCTTGTTGATCTGTCCCAAAATTCCTAGATGATGTATGAATGTATGTATGTATGTAAATATGTCCTAGGTAAAAGTATAGTTCAAAATCTTAAAGAAAATAAAGCCAACCTTGTAAAAACAAAACCTCTTTAGTTATGGTGTCAGAAATTTGTTCAGTGTTGACATTTAACAGTCAGTATTAACATTGTAATAGACCTAGTGCCAACGGTCAGAAATCCTTGTATCACGAAGCTTTGTTTTTGACATGTACACCCATAGCCCAGTAAATGTCATTTAGCCAGAAATGAGGATGACATTTGGACGTTTATTGGGGGAACTGCTAGCTTTGACGTCTAGTAGTAAATGTCAGAATCGTCTGATATTTCCCTCTGGGTCTATTAAAATCTCACAACCACAAAGTTTGTAATGCAAATACCCCCTTGCAGGTCAACATCTGAACCATTATTCTGTTCAGTTCCCAGGCATGCCTCATTTGAGACTAGGCTGCACATGAGAATTCATACATCAGACTTCCGAGAAACATCAGACGGAAGACACTGATCTGTTAATCAGCTGGAATCAATAAAGTGAATTCCCAAGGACTCTCTCAGGATAGCAATAGATGAGGTAACATATTGCTTTTACGATTTCTGATTTATTCCTACTCTAGCGACAACTTACAGCCTGTCTAAGGCGGCAGTGCAAAGCATAATCACCAAGCAGCAAACTCCATTGAACTCAGCAGCTCAATGCAGAGGAAATATATTTACGGTTTGGGCTATGGTCAGGTTAGGTTTATGGAATTTATGCACCACTAAAAAAATAAAATAAAATCTGAAAGTGATTTTCAGCTGAGTGAAAGATGCAATGATGAAAATCACGTAAACCTGTTTAAAGCAGATTAATAGAATTATTTTGCTGTTGATTTTAGTTGTTTGAAACTGTTTTCACAATGACCGCTCCCCGCTTAAAACGGGGGGCGCCCTTTGCGTGGACACGCGCAGCCATAGATCTGGAGCGGCTCCAACAGCATAGGCTTGGCTTTGCCTTCCCTCAGGTGGGATACCTGGAGGTCTCCGCCTACCTCAGTCAGTTATCCAATCCCACCTGGGGGAAGCGTTGCCAAGGAGACCAGGCCAGGTAGGGGAGGGATTACCTGCCCACACAATAGAGGGAGGATCTTACCTGGGAATCATCACTTGGCTCCAGAGCTTCTCCCACCCTACCCACCCTCAGTTAATGTCTTATTTTGCAGGTTAACTTTTCTTCACAGGTTTTGCAGGTTAACTTTTCTTCACAGGTATGCGGGAGCTGCTATGTTAAGGTCGCTGTTAAAGGGCCGGAAAGGAATTTCCCTGCATTGGCAGGTTTCGCCTTTCCCGTAGCAAAATGTCACAACTTTGGCGGTATCAGGCCTTGGGCGGAATCCTTTTGTCCATCTTCCTCTTTGCGGCGGCGATACCAGGGTTCCCCATTAAAGGGGTTTCTGAAGGGAAGCTTTGACCGTATGCCGAAAGGTCGTCATTGCTCTCCCCTGCGGGGACGGCGTATCGGGGGCGGCTATCTCTGCTTGAACATATGTTCTCCAGAGCCGGCCCATCCCCCCCCCCACACACTGGATAACCCTGATTCTCCCTAGGTCCCCGGCTGGGGACTGGGGAGGGAGAACGCCCAATGCCTGAGCCAAGGTCTACCCACATTTGAAATTTAATAAAGTTGTGGCCAATTTAATCTCATAGCACATTGTCTTGAGTCATTATTCCACATGAGGGGGGGACCGCGCGGGATCTGGGGACTCCGCCTGTCCACGCAAAACATAAAAGCCACTACCGGAAAGCAAAGGAATACAGGGCATGCTTAGCACTCATTTCCGTGCTATTTGATTCGGGGGTGGGAATCCAATTGCAGCCCCCTTAACCTGGAAAATTACAGGAGTAAAGTGATGAAAGTTGAAAACTCTCCACTTGGCACACCTGTACACAGTTCTTTCCTGCTGTTTTCATGGGGGAACAGAAGCACAAATGGGCAGAGAGGGTGGGGGACCAGTGACGTTGTGCACGAACGTTCATGGTTGTGCCACACCATCCCCACTGATATGAATGAAATTCCGTGTGACATGCCGGCATAGGGGGCCAGAAAGCCACAGTTCCGTAACACGGCAGGAAAGTAACGTCAGAGAACAGGACAGAAGCACTAGCATTATAACCAGGAAAATGAATGCAGTACCCCCACATCTGAATGCACCCCGAGTTTAGATAGCTTTAGTTCAATCTGCTCGATTTTCCTCACAGTTCAAACTTGGGAGAGCACCCTGCAACCCAACTAGCCAATGGACCTTAGCAGATACTGAAAATACGTTCCATAAATGGTCACATGACTTCTGACTGAAATATACTCGGAGTCGAGAGTGGATTTCATGCTCTTTATTCAGCTCATAGTGATGAGGAGATTGGAAGTTCCCCCACAATATCTGCTTTATATACATTATTTACACAATGGGCTGCACGTGATTGGCTAATTCCAGGATTCTCCTGGTAGGCCAATCAGGTTGTGGATTCACTTCCACCTGGAGCTGGATTGGGTGGCTCCTGCGGACCAGTCATATTGCTGCATTGTTCTAGGACCAATCAGACTGCTGCATTTTGGATCCTATTCAACTCAGTACATAACACTGACCATAATAAACCATTTGCTCCAATGACATTTTCCCCAACCCATCCCATACACCAATTGGGGAGTTTCTTTTTGGGGGTAGTTACTTACTGAATGTGGATTTTGTTGTATCTGCCCCCCCCCAAAAAAAAATTGGTGACCCCTGAACTTTTAGCAACACAGGATTCATTGTTGTCAGAGACTCATATGAGCCTGGGAGATGGCATCTGAATGGAGACAGTATTAGCATATGGACTGACATCATTTTTAAAAAGCACTCAGGTGAAGCTAGGTCTGCTTTTTGAGATGGAGCAGTACACGTTCCGTTCGCCCTTTATCTCCTCTCCATTTCACCCACAGTTGCCCTTTTCCAATTTGCTTTTGCCCTCCCCAAAATCCAGAGGCTCTGGGCTGTCTGTGTGACTGCTTTGACCTTGGTTTGCCTTCCTGCCATGAATTCTCCAGGAAACTGCCATTTTTCGCACAGTGCTGTTATCTGTCCCACTGAAACCAGGAGGGCTTTGTGAAGGAGTGAGAGCCAGATAGGCAAACATTTGCATTATGTCTATGTGACTCCCAGGGAGATAAAGCTCGTCTTTTCAATTAAAACCCCCCATGCCCCCTTCTTGGACTCTACGGTGTCTTAGGAACACTGGCACACTTAGCAACAAACACTTGCATTATCTCACGCTCCTATACCTGGAGTCTGTCACATTGGCTTGACATACTTGAAAGATAAGCGCTACAAACAACTCTTAAGGAAGGAAATGAAGCCGGGACAGCAAATATGGCCTCCGAAATACAGCCTCTCAAAAATATGCAATGGAAGATGTAAAGTTGAAAACACTGGGGCAAGAGCTCTTTGACATGTGCAGAAGCTCTAGCGTGAACATGGAGTTGGCCCATGTGTGAGGGACTCCCTATTCATTGTAATATCAGGAAAGCTTTGCATGAATATACCGTATTGTGTGGTGTTGCTCCACAATGGCAGAGGGCCTTCTCTGCAGTGGCTCCCCCTCCTTGTGCAACGCCCTCCCATCAAATGTCAAGGAGATAAAGAACTACACAACTTTTAGAAGTCATCTGAAGGCAGCCCTGTATAAGGAAGTTTTTAATGTTTGACATTTTATTATTATTTATATTTTCCTGGAAGCCGTCCAGGATAGCTGGGGAAACCCTGCCAGATGGGTGGTGCTATGTACTGAGCTGAATCGACTCCAAGTATCTTCCAGGTGGGGAATAAATAAAATGATGAAGAAGAAGATGAATGGGAAAGCTCATGTGCACATTATGTGAAGCCATAGTCATAGTTTTGAATCTGGTCCCTGCTAAAGGAAGATGATTCTGGTGGGCAAACCAAAGCTAAACCTTCTACTTTTGCAAGGTGGAGAAACTGCTTGTTCCCTTCAAAAAAATAGGAAAAGACTAGTTTAGAATTAACCACCACTCATTAGGGGTCCTGGGACGTGGTTGGCGCTGTGGGTTAAACCACAGAGCCTAGGGCTTGCCGATCAGAAGGTCGGCGGTTCGAATCCCCACGATGGGGTGAGCTCTCGTTGCTCGGTCCCTCTCCTGCCAACCTAGCAGTTCAAAAGCACGTCCAAGTGCAAGTAGATAAACAGGTACCACTCCAGCAGGAAGGTAAACGGCGTTTCCGTGCACTGCTCTGGCTCGCCAGAAGTGGCTTAGTCATGCTGGCCACATGACCCGGAAGCTGTCTGTGTGTCTGTGGACAAACGCCGGCTCCCTCAGCCTATAGAGCAAGATGAGCCCCGCAACCCCAGAGTCGTCCGCAACTGGACCTAATGGTCAGGGGTCCCTTTACCTTTACATTTGGGGTCCGTTGTTTTTCCTGTTCTTTTGCTGTTGCTTTTGAGCTTCTTCCTTTTTTAAAAAAATAAAGGTGTGCCTGCACAGGTAAGCCTATACCTTTGTGGATGCCCACTCAGAAGGAAAACTATGGGAAGGCCATTCACAGATGAAGAAAAAGAGGACAAGCAAACAGACTGCCAGTATTTTGTGGGAGTGATTCAATCACACACCATACATTTGTAGTGGATTAAAGTGCTTTGTCATGCAACAAATCCACTTGGGGGGAAAAAATCAAGTCTTAGAAATGAACAGATGATTACCTGGAAGGTGTCTGTACACCTCACAAGCAACTGATGGTAAATGCAGGATGAATGCTCGTTGTCGTATAACCACCCTGAAATCAAATGAGAACAAAGGCACAAGGAAGGCCAAACATAGCCTTAACTTTGTGCTGGTGATACAGGATGAGGAAGGGACGCGGCTGGCACTGTGGTCTAAACCACTGAGCCTCTTGTGCTTGCTGATCAGAAGGTCGGCGGTTCAAATCCTCGCAACGGAGTGAGCTCCCATTTTTCTGTCTCAGCTCCTGCCAACCTAGCCGTTCAAAAGCACGTCAAAGGGCAAGTAGATAAATAGGTATTGCTGCAGCGGGAAGGTAAACAGCATTTCCGTGTGCTCTGGCTTCCGTCACAGTATTCCGTTGCGCCAGAAGCAGTTCAGTCATGCTGGCCGCAACCCCTTAGTCACTTTTGACTGGACTTAACTTTCCAGGGGTCCTTTACCTTTTTTTTTAAAGGATGAGGGCTTAATAAGTCTGGACTATGGAGAGGCCCCTGTGCAAGATCTGAAGCCGCACAAAGGTGGGTCTGCCTGCCTGCTTCTTCCCTACGATTAGTAGTCCATGAAACGGACCTGGATGTCGCCCTTCAGACTCCTTCAGAATCTACACATGCCTTTTTCGGGCAGTAATCACCCCATTATCATCACTGACAGGAGTGATAAATCTGTCAGCATCTGGGGCTGGCCAACTTTTCCTCCCACAACCCCTGCACCAGGAGAAGCTAACTTTTGCCGAAGCCTCAAGGCACAAAAAGAGCTGTTTTCTAAAACTCGGCTTCCTGATTCTGGCAGAATTATAGCAGGTGCACCACCCTGTCCAGAGATCTGTGGGAATGAATCCCAATCAGACGTCAAAGATTATTACCGCAAACATGTTGCTGAAATCGAAAACCCAGCTGGTCGGAAGGGCTGTGGGAAGTACCAAATGATTGATTTGCATTGCGTGGGGTGGGGTGGGGGGCAGCTAGTGGGCAATGCAGAGTTTGGGACCCTGAGCTGATTGGGTGGGATTCTGTGAGTGCTCATCTCTCCGTGGGACCAGCACCAGGCTGCAGGGGGTCCATGGCATGGGGCTGTCAGGAGCTCAGCCTACACTCGAGTAGGACCCTGGCAGAGACACATGCCCGACTAACATGTTCTCTCTCTCCTGGCCGATCGTTTGGGAGCTTCATAAGCTTTCTTCAGCCTGAACATCACAGCGACCGATACCACCGGCACACTTAGGGATCCACAGAGTTTGCGCATCATGTGTAACGGACCTCAGCAACTCAGCATTTTGGCTAATCTACTTTATTTACATATAAACACACACGGAGCACTGCAACATGGCTCCCTCTCTCTCTAGCATCAGACAGCAAAGAGAAAAAGAACAAAGCACAACAGGCCCACCTCATGGAACACAGAAACACAAACATCCTGTTTCCGTCACTTCCCACTCTGTGGAGTCAAAACATAGACAAAAATCCCATGACTGCAATCATGGAGCAGGAATTCTAACAGGGGCTGCCAATGCCCCCCTCCCCCAGCCAAGTTAATGTCTTTCTCAGTAGTGGCTGTTGCCCATTTGGAGTGGTAGGGTGGAGACGGGGGCGAAAATCAACGACAGGCAGAACCAACTAATTCTATTTTTTTGTCCCCATCCTCCTCCTTGTTGAGTTCTGTAAGGGCAATACTGAGTCGAAGGAGGAGGAAGCTGATTCAGTAGAAAAACTGGCAGGCAGGGACTGGCTGAAGGAAGACTGGGGTTGTGGGGGCAGTGCCCAATTCACCCAAGTTCTACCTATAGTCTTGTCCCTACTGGGACTGTGTATCTATAAAATCTATTCATTTTATATATCTAACACTACTGGGACTGTAGAAGTATAAAGGATGTAGATTTTATGGAGCTATCTGGTGGGGTATTGCAGACCCTCCAAGTGTACCTGTTTTCCAGGGTTTCTCATTTGATCCTGGAATATCCAACTTTTTCTTGGGACATCCCTATTTTCATTGGAGAAATGTCGGAGGGTATGAGGTTATGTGACCCGCTCCCTGAGCCAAGGAGATAAGTACAGTGGTACCTCGGGTAAAGTACTTAATTTGTTCCAGAGGTCCATTCTTAACCTGAAACTGTTCTTAACCTGGAGACCACTTTAGCTAATGGAGCCTCCTGCTGCTGCTGCGCCACCGGAGCACGATTTCTGTTCTCATCCAGAAGCAAAGTTCTTAACCTGAGGTACTATTTCTGGGTCAGCGGAGTCTGTAGCCTGAAGCATATGTAACCTGAAGCGTATGTAACCCGAGGTACCACTGTACCGCATTTACTCGAATCTAATGTGCCATCAATTCTAATGTGCACCTTAATTTTCAGGACTTTGAGGGGGGGAAAGTATTTGCCGACGACTGTACGTGTGCTATCAAATCTAATGCACACCTTAATTTTCAAAATGTAATTTGGCCCAAAAAAGGTGAGCATTAGATTCGAGTAAATATGGTAACGGTACAACTTTTTATCTGAAGGCAGCCCTGTATAGGGATGTTGTCGGTTTTGTTTTAATGTTTTGTGTTTTGTTATGGAATACGTTGTCCCTATTTTTATCAGAGAAATGTTGGAGGGTATGGCACTGCATTCTGGGTCATTAAACATGGCGGACAGCTACCACAAATGACAGCCAAGCTCGGTTCCCATTCAGAAGTGGCAGCGCCGCCATTCCACAACTGAAATAGCTCTGGATCAGGGTGGTTTTTCCTATTTTGCCGTTTGAGGAACATGCCACTCTCCCCACCCACTGCTGCCCCAACCCCCTTGCCTTGCTGCTGTGCCACTGCCACCCTTCTGTGACCAGCCTGGGGGCACCTACGAAGCACAAGAAGTTTCCAGCAAGATCTCGCCAAAGTTTCACAAGACCGGGCAGAGCAGGGCTAGTTCCCGACCTGGCTGAGCTCTGGTGTTGGGCTTGCCTCTCAGCTCATTGTCTCCGATGTTTCACTGAAGGCAAAACAGCAAACATTTCCTATGGGATTGTTGCGCCTTGAACATTGGAGGAGCTTATAAATTGAAAGAAGCAGCATTGTAGCTTTTCCTGTTCACTTACAGCAGAGATTTTACTACTAGTCAGCAAGAGAACAATCAAGGAAAGGAAGGAAAAGAGGACATGACCTGGATACTTAACTTCCCGGCACCTAAACGGACAGCAGCTAAAGTTGACACTTCAGCCCTAAGCCAAATGAATGGCGCCACTGAAATTCAGTAATATGTGGCCTGAATGTGCAAGGTAGACTTATAAGCCGCTCGGGGGGGGGGGGTGTTTCCATGTTTTGAATGAATATAGTGATGCAGTCAGGTTCTGCTGAAGCTAGCATGGGAGCCTGTTTGGAAACCAAGAGAAGGCACTTTGAGTTTCTCAGAGGAAGAGAGGGGCATGAGTCATAAGCAACTTACATAGCACATGGCTCTCTACCAGTATATAGCAAATAGGCAGCCATTTTCCTGAATTCCTTCTTTCCCAAACCCCTTCTCATTTCATGCAGAGCAGGGGTCGGCAAACTTTTTCAGCAAGGAGCCGGTTCACTGTCCCTCAGACCTTGTGGGGGGTCAGACTATATTTTGGAAAAAAAGAATGAACAAATTCCCACAAATAACCCAGAGATGCATTTTAAATAAAAGGGCATAGCATTCAATGCAAGAGTACCAGGCAGGCCCCACAAATAACCTACAGGTGCATTTATTTTTTTTAAGGACACATTCTACTCAGGTATGCCATCCCCCTCCCCACCTCTCCCCTCCTTTCTCCACAGCACCGGCCAAGCCCTGGTGGCTGCTTACATGTGTCTTGCGAGTGAAAGGGCTCAGGAGATGGGCTGGCAGCAGTTTAACAAGCGTGTGGTTTCATAAACAGTATCGGTCAATTACAATCATAGGGTGCCTATCCAGACCTATAACTTCCGTTACCTGCTCTCCCTCACTAAACCACCTCTCAGATATTCACTCGTCTTCCTAGCTCCTAACTGTTCCTGACTCAGCTTATTTCGCTGCACTAACTCAACCTAGACTCTATCCCAATTCACTCCCACTCCAACCAGCCTCCCAACGAACTCCTCCTTCGCCCCTCCCAGAGCTGGTTATATAGTCCCTCTGACTCCACCCACTGGGTTCTGACTGGGTAACTTGTTTAACTATTTCACCTCCAGCTCTCTCATATGTTAACGTCACACCTCTCTTATCCTAAACTTCCTCACAGGGTTGTTGTTGGGATAAGATGGGGAGGAGGCACAAAGCACGAACGCCACCTTTAGCTCCTCAGAGAGAAGTTGGTATATAAGTGTAACACTAAATAAGGAAAATATACAGAGGATGGGTTTGGGCCCTGCAGCAGCAGGTTAGGAACAGTTAACCCTTGTTAACCCATGAAAGATGCCATTGTCAATCTCTTCTCATCAGGATTTTTTTTAAAACAAGAACAGCAACAACTTCCAGGTCTAACACACCCTGAACACTTTCTGATTAAAGCTTGTTTAAATAATACACAAGCAGCATTTTGTTGGTTGCTACTAGGTTTCTGGGTGTTTTTTAACGGTAAGCTAAGCTTTAGGAAATAATATTGGTTTTGCCACTGGCGTCACAAAGCTGCAAAGTTGTGTTTGTTTACTCATGTGTATGCCTGAGCCGGGCTTTCTGATTTAATGCTGCAAATTAGCAGGCCTGAAGTTTGAAGCGTCCCTTTATCCACAAAGCAGGATTGATGTTGAAAGGAACAGCCCCAGCTTTTATGCCCACCCTGGTGCCACAGGAGTGACTCACAGGAAGCAGTTTTGCAGGATGCTAAACCGCCATCAGCTGGTAATATCTCTTGGTCAGCCGTGCTGAATCACAAGCTGAATCTGAACAAACAGCCCACAGGGTAAGGCACCTTAATTAATTTCCCACAATTAAAACGTTTAAAGACCTTTCCGATGCCACTTCTGTTTCTCTAACTCACAGCCAACGTGCATTGGGGCGGAAGGGCGGGCGATTAATCCTCACTGGGCTTCAATTAATTTGCCGCTTCGAAAACAAAAACATGCTGTGAAGAGGGATGCAGACGGTAGGATATCTCTCTCTCTCTCTCTCTCTCTCTCTCTCTCTCTCTCTCACACACACACACACACACACATTTTCTACTCTAAGACTTTTGGCAGGGGGACAGCTAACATCTTTTCCATGGTATGGGGATCATAAGGCACACATAAAGCAAAGTAGTGCTCCAGGCCGGCTCAACCATTAGGCAAAGTGAAACAGCTACCTCAGGGAACAGATTTCACCTCCACCTCCTAAGCTTGCCAACTGCCTCTTGGGGCAGTGGAGGCGACTCACTGTCCCCTGCCAGTCCAGCTGGATTCTATACAGTGGTACCTCAGGTTACAGACTCCACTAACCCAGGAATAGTACCTCGGGTAAAGAACTTTGCTTCAGGATGAGAACAGAAATTGTGCTCCGGCGGCAGCGGGAGGCCCCATTAGCTAAAGTGGTACCTCAGGTTAAGAACAGTTTCAGGTTAAGAACGGACCTCCAGAACCAGTGGCGTAGCGTGGGTTGTCAGCACCCGAGGCAAGGCAAGTAATTTGCACCCCCTAACCCGTGGATTTGCGCCCCCTAACCCTAACCCCCAGATGTTGCACCCGGTGCGGCTGGCCCCCCTGCACCCCCCACGCTACGCCACTGTCCAGAACGAATTAAGTTCTTAACCTGAGGTACCACTGTATGTTGATGTCTGGTGGGCTTTGCTGGGGAAACATTCCATAGTCAGTGTGGAGGGGGAAACCACTGAGAAGGCCCTTTCCCTTGTTGCCAACCTACAACCTCTTTCAGCAGAGATACCTGGAAACTGTCTTCAGATATCAAAGACAAGGTCAGGGTATGGTCAACGTACTTGCTGCCCAACTTTTTATAATTTTTATACTTTGCATTCCGACATGGCAGCTTGCCTTGAAAAACATTTGCAAAGCATGCGGGGGAGGGGGTTAGATTTAAAAGTTTGCACTCCTATCCCGAGGTTTCGGACAGGTTGCAACATTTCAAATGCAAATTTCAAACATTTCAAATGAGAGGGGGCCACCTATCCTTTGTCTCACACAGCAAAAGTGTGGCATCCAGCAAACGTTTTTGCAGAGGAGCCCCATTGGAATGATAAACCGTGACAAAGTTAGGTCTATTAATTTAAATGAGCCTACTCTGCATGATGCTAAGTTGAAGGCTCTGGAAACCAATCCTTATGGGGAACGGTTGAAGGAACTGGATATGTTTAGTCTGGAAAACAAGGAGACTGAAAGGAAATATGATAGCCATCTTCAAATATCTGAAGGGCTGTCACATGGAAGAGGGAATGCACTTGTTTTCTCCTGCTCTTGTAACCAATGGCTTCAAGTTACAAGAAAGGAGATTCCGACTGGACATCAGGAAGAAGCTTCTGACAGTAAGAGCTTGTTGAACAGTGGAACAGTCTCCCACAAGAGATGGTGGACTCTCCTTTCTTGGGGGGTTGTAAACAGAGGTTGGATGTCCATCTGTCATGGATGCTTTAGTTGAGATTCCTGCATTGCAAGGGGGTTGGGTGAGATGATCCTTGTGTCCCTTCCAACTCTTGAGATTCTATGATTATGACCCAAAATGTATTTTGGATCTTTTTACTTTCTTGGGTGGTGGTGACAGCAGCCACGAAATTAAAAGACGCCTGCGTCTTGGGAGAAAAGCAATGACAAACCTAGACAGCATCTTAAAAAGTAGAGACATCACCTTGCCAACAAAGGTCTGTATAGTTAAAGCTATGGTTTTCCCAGTAGTGATGTATGGAAGTGAAAGCTGGACAATAAGAAGGCTGATCGCTGAAGAATTGATGCTTTTGAATTATGGTGCTGGAGGAGACTCTTGAGAGTCCTGTGGACTGCAAGAAGATCAAACCTATCCATTCTTAAGGAAATCAGCCCTGAGTGCTCACTGGAAGGACAGATCGTGAAGCTGAGGCTCCAAGACTTTGGCCACCTCATGAGAAGAGAAGACTCCCTGGAAAAGACCCTGATGTTGGGAAAGATGGAGGGCATAAGGAGAAGGGGACGACAGAGGACAAGATGGTTAGACAGTGTTCTCGAAGCTACCAACATGAGTTTGACCAAACTGAGGGAGGCAGTGGAAGACAGGAGTGCCTGGCGTACTCTGGTCCATGGGGTCATGCAGAGTTGGACACGACTAAATGACTAAACAACAAGGACTACCCTGAAGGAACTCTGTAATGTAACTATCCATTTAAGACATTTTTGGTAACACCCACCAGTATTCCACGCAACCCTCTCCCCTTGTGTGGGGACTGGAGCAACTTTAGCTAAAGGCCTTGCATACAGACAGTCCCAGGCTCTTGCTGTTTTTTCAAGTCGGATTCAATCACGTGCTGGAAAATTCAGGTTGGAAAATTACAGTTGATTGAAAGGTCTTGTGCAACGAACCTGCTTCCTGGAAAGATTGGCCTTTTTGAGATAAGGAGAGTGGGGCAGGGGGAATTGCACTGGAAAGCGTGGGATAGCATTGTTTGATGCAACAGGGCCTAATCCCTGCCCCCAAACAAATCAAGGCGCTTGCCGAATAGCCAGTTTTGTCTAACCTTCTTGCAATCAGGATGAATGCTTTGATAAACAGGTCACCTGAAAATGTCCTCCCGCCTCTCAGTCCCTGAAAATATCAAGTAGCAAAGCGCTGGGGGACCTGCAGCACTCCATCATCCCTGACATCCCTGACCACACTGGTTGGAGTTGAGGGGTTTGGAGATGTCTGAAAGGCCACAGGTTTCCCTTCACTGAGGGAGGCTTTCCCTGAGGTGTGACCCAGTCTTTAAAAGGAATGATAATCATGCCATTGTAGAAATTGGTTTATTTCCTTTTAGTTTCATGGATTTGTAATCGTTCACATTTCTATCTTACTTTTTTTATTGCAAACCACTCTGATAACTTAGGCAGTTTATAAATCTGGAAATACAATAAAAATGGGGAAAGACCCTAGAGAACCACTGCCAGTCAGAGTAGACAATATTAGGCTAGATGCATTACTAGTCTGACCTAGTATAAGGCAGCTCCCATTGTTTCCTTCCATTCCTGTATTGCAGAGCGTTGGACTGGATGACCCTTGGGGTACCTTCCAGCACTGCAATTCTACGATTCTGTGGTAAAGTTCTGCTACCTGAGCTGTTTAAAGCAAGCAAACAAACAAACAAACAAACAAACAAACAAACAAACAAACGGTGCTTCTAGACAGCCTGTTTGCCGAACATTCATCCCAACTGCTTTGCAAAGTTGCCTATTTAGTGAGCATTCACATCTTGATTTGTTTACAGGGAGGTTAGTCAGTGTTGCATCTAGAAAGTTCCATCCCATGCTTTTCCAGTGCATTTTCCTGTCGCTTTCCTCATCGCATAAATAAATAAAAAAATAAAAAAATAAAAAAATAAAAAAATAAAAAAATCCAGTCTTTTGCAGAAGTTGGGTTTGTTTGTTCAAGACCTCCTAATCAGTTAAGACATCTGCTTCTTGGGAGAAAAGCAATGACAAACCTAGACAGCATCTTAAAAAGCAGAGACATCACCTTGCTGACAAAGGTCTGTATAGTTAAAGGTATGGTTTTCCCAGTAGTGATGTATGGAAGTGAGAGCTGGACCATAAAGAAGGCTGATCGCTGAAGAATTGATGCTTTTGAATTATGGTGCTGGAGGAGACTCTTGAGAGTCCCATGGACTGCAAGAAGATCAAACCGATCCATTCTTAAGAAAATCAGCCCTAAGTGCTCACTGGAAGGACAGATCGTGAAGCTGAGGCTCCAATACTTTGGCCACCTTATGAGAAGAGAAGACTCCCAGGAAAAGGCCCTGATGTTGAGAAAGATTGAGGGCACAAGGAGAAGGGGACAACAGAGGCGAGATGGTTGGACAGGGTTCTCGAAGCTACCAACATGAGTTTGACCAAACTGCGGGAAGCAGTGGAAGATGGGAGTGCCTGGCGTGCTCTGGTCCATGAAGAGTCGGACATGACTAAACAACAAAAACAAATCAGCTGCCATTGTGCAACCTGAATTTGGAGCGAAGTGATTGAATCCCAGCCAAAAATAGTGATGGCAAAACCAGTATTTCCCCCCTAAGTGTAGTTTAGCTTCTGCGCAACGAGGACAGAGAAACGTTTTTCTCCTTCTCTCATACCACTAGAATTCAATCCAATAAAGCTGAATGTTGGAAGATTTCAGCAGAGCATAGTCAAACAATGGAATTAGCTGCACCGGGAAACAGTGATGACCACCAACTATTTCTTTAAGAAAAGGTAAAGGTAAAGGGACCCCTGACCATTAGGTCGAGTTGTGGCCGACTCTGGGGTTGCGGTGCTCATCTCGCTTTATTGGCCCAAGGAGCCGGCGTACAACTTCCGGGTCATGTGGTCAGCATGACTAAGCTGCTTCTGGTGAACCAGAGCAGCGCACGGAAACCCCGTTTACCTTCCCGCCAGAGCGCTACCTATTTATCTACTTGCACTCTGATGTGCTTTCGAACTGCTAGGATGGCAGGAGCTGGGACCGAGCAACTGGAGCTCACCCTGTTGTGGGGATTTGAACCGCTGACCTTCGGATCGGCAAGTCCTAGGCTCTGTGGTTTAACCCACAGCGTCACCCGCGTCCCCTGGCTTTAAGAAAGGTCTAGACAAATTTGAGGAGAGTGCTATCAATGGCTTCCAGCCATGATGGCTATTCTCTGCCTACACAGTTGGCACTAGCAATGCTTCCAAATAGCTGGAAACCACAGGAGGGAAGAGTGCTCTTGTGCCCATTTTCTGTTCCTTGATTTTCTACAAGCGCCTGGTTGGCTGCTGTGAGAGCAGGATGCTGGACAAGATGGGCCTTTGGCATGATCCAGCAAGTTATTCCTATGTTATTAACCAGCGGCAATCTTTAAGACCCCAGAAAGCCAGGCAACAGATTGTGCTGGACCCAAGACCTCAAGAGATATGTCAGCTTTTAGTGTGGGTGTTGCAAAGAAGCTGAAATTAAAAAATTAAGGCCTAATATATATATATAATCAATGTTCATAAATGTACCAACCAAGCACGTACATAGATATGTGGAGCACATGTCTGGAGCAGCACAGGAAGACCACCCTGAAACCATTTTGACTCCCAAACTGACCAAATGTGTTCTCTGCAAGGAGGGAGCGGGTGAGGGAACCTTCCCATTGTCTCTGGAATTGGGTAATCACCATCTCAAAGGAATAGGCAGACTACCAGGAAAGGGAATCAGATAATGCATTATCAGATAACCTGGCAGACAGGAAAAACAACAACATTCAAATTTCTGTTGAGGACCGCCTTTTCTGTGATGTAGGTATGATGTTTGTGGGTGGTGGTCTTGGGTTACACCCCTTTTGTGATGTATGTATGATGTATGGAGGGGTGGTCTTGAGCTCCAGGGCAGGGAATTTAAAATATCTATATAAGGGCAGGCAGGCACACCTTGGTTCTGGGTCCTCCTCTCTCCTGTGTGTGAGGGGAGCACCCTGTTGCAACAGCGTTAATAAAGATCAGGCTTACTAGCTGCTTTGCTTCTCAATATTCTCTGGTTGGCCTCTGTTATTTTCTCCTACCGATGGAGAACCTACAAAGGACTCTGTAAAGGGCTCTTGTATACCCTGTAAGGGAATAAGGGCAAATTTTGTTTACAACAAAGCTAAACTGCACTTAGGGAATAATATTGGTTCTGTTCTTCATTAGCAGGAATTTAAAAGTCAGCAAAGCCTGTTTGTAAGCAATGCCCTGACCTAATATAAGGCTGCTTCCTATATTCCTGGATAAACTATCCAACCACTTTAAAACCTGACACTGCAAACAATAAGAGGGGAGGAGGAATGTAAAGCAGCCGAGGAAAGCAGTTCTCTGTCCTATTAAATCATCAACCTTTGGCTTGAGGACCGTGCTTAATGCAGCAAAAACTCCCCGTTGAAAGCCCTGGCCTCAAATTCTACACAGAAAGGGCAAGAGAAATTTTCCATCCTGTTGATGTGGCATTATATATGATCTCAGAACCGCCCAGTAGTGTCACAATTCTGGCTTTTGTTCATTATCAGCTTGGTTTCCTAAGCCTTGCAATTTATAATGCTCTCTGAAGGACTATACTTCAATCCCATAGAATCATAGAGTTGGAAGGGATCCTGAGAATCATCTAGTCCAACCCTCTGCAATGCAGGAATTTCAATGAACAGGTCATGACAAATGTAGACTGTGTGAAAGGGATTAGCCCGCCAAAACTTGACAGGTGAAATTTCTGCTTCCCTAGAGCTTCTTCACACATTATACGGAAACACAGGTTCAAGCGGTCTCTACACACGTACAAGTCTCTGTGTGAAAGACTGTACACTTGTTGATTTGTACGGTTCATCTGCAGTGTGCTCAGGTACCCAAACTGTACACTTATTGAATAGTGCACCTGAATCATTATGAATGTACAGCTCAATTGATTTGTGTCCAAATTGTATAGCTGTTAGGGGCAGTACCTCAGAATGGGGACATCTTGTGCCCCTTCTGAGGTAGTCTGTCCACCTTTGGTCCTGCTCCACACTCAGCTCTCACTTGTGGCTCCTAGAAGCTGACAACATGCAACATCAGTCGCACCCAGGAAACAGCTTTGACTGGCCGGCTAAACCAGGTGAGGGCAGCTGATGGGTCTCAAACCCTCGGTGAGTTAGGGATTTCCCCTGCAGGCGAATACAGGCTCTGGTGGGTTGAGTGGACGAGACCAATAGTGGGTTCAATGGTCAACCAGGTGGCTTCTGCACCTACTGTAGAGGGAAGTGAGGGACAGATGGGACTCATCAACCTGGGAACATAGTTCATCTAAGAGAAGGAAGACTCCAATCCTAGATAGAGATAGATAGATGATAGATAGATAGATAGATAGATAGATAGATAGATAGATAGATGATAGATAGATAGATGATAGAGATAGATAGATGATAGATAGATAGATAGATAGATAGATAGATGATAGATAGATGATAGATGATAGATAGATAGATGATAGATAGATAGATAGATAGATAGATAGATAGATAGATAGATAGATAGATAGATATAGATAGATAGAAAGATAGATAGTAGATAGATAGATGATAGATAGATAGATAGATAGATAGATAGATAGATAGATAGATAGATATAGATAGATATAGATAGATGATAGATAGATAGATAGATAGATAGATAGATAGATAGATAGATATAGATAGATGATAGATAGATAGATGATAGATAGATAGAGATAGATGATAGATAGATAGATAGATAGATAGATAGATAGATGATAGATAGATAGATAGATAGATAGATAGATGATATAGATAATTTATTTCGGTTGGAGACCAGCTTATAAAACACACTTGGGGGGTATAATCCCAGAAGGAAAACAAACATTTAAAACAATGTACAACAATAAATTTAAAATTTATAAATGTGATAAGCATATAGACACTTAAAACTTTAAGATAAGCTACCGCAGAGAGTTGCCACAGAGTTACCCATGGAACCGAGTTTGGGGATTTTCTTAATGAACTAGTTTGGGTTAGGGGATGGTCTGCATCTACAGTTCTGTACACAGAATCTGGCGACCATCCGGGTCGTCTTATGATCTTTGCCTAACAGGAAAAGGTCAAATTTTGGCTTTTCCGGAAGGTCAGCGAGCCTTGACTCCGATCCTAAACCTCCACTGCCTTGCGAGATATATCCAGGAGAAGAAAAGGCTAAAGAATAAACCGTACACAAATCCAGAGTGGAGTCCACAAGGCAGTTGGATGGCACCTTGTACGCCTCCTTTTGGCAACTCCAGCAGCTAAACTGGTGCCAAACATATTGCTCTTTCCTTTGGACCATATTAGCAAGGCCGAGAGTGGGGTCTTGTCATCTGAGAAGCCCAGGACCTCTATACACACTGTCCAGGCTTGCCCGCTGGTGAGGTTACTTTGGCGCTGCTAACACAGTAGTTTGACTTCAGCCCCAGAGGCGCACTCCATTGTCTCTTGAGTCAGCCAGTTACCAACAACAACACCCCTCAGATCAGTGCTATCTGACCACACTATCAGAGGACTCTTACAGACAGAGAAAACAAGAAGATGGACATCATATACCTGAGGACCTTTGTTTAACTCGGAGATAATCAGCTTAACTGTTCAACATGAACAAACAGACCAATTATCAGACCAACTTGCATGACACTTGTTTTTAATCTTTGTCCCCCTCCACCCCCCCAAATTCTTTACTTCCCCTTGTCCCAAATAAAATGCCATAAATTTATTTTTTATCTTTTCGTCCTACTATCTATCGCGAGTGAATTTATTTACCGTCCCTCCCTTACTTTTTGGCTGAACATTTAGGTTCAGAATGGACATGATGTAGGACATCTGTGATTAAATTCTCTCCTTCAAAGCTCAACCTGTGATACAATTCCACCCTTCTCAGCTAAACTTCAAACTTCAAAGCAGCCATGGTGGGGGGGGTGGGGGGGTGATCTTAGGCTAGATCTAGAGGGTCATGATGGACATGTTGTGGGAAATCTATGATTCAATTTCCCCCTTTTAAACAAAACTTTAAACCTTTGCGAAGGTGGGTGATTGGATCAAGACTGGGGAGTGGAGGGGGGTTAAGCCTCACTTTCTTTGCCATTTTCCTGGTCAAAATCACTCCTTTCCTAAAGCTCCTAATCAGTCCTACCCTTGAGCTCCTCACAGCTTAATGAGAAGGACAGTTTCAATCAAGGTAATGGCATGGGGAGGGGAAGGATTTAAGCACCCACCACTTTTGCCACAATCCAGCTCAGTCTCCCACAGTAGCACCTGCTTTTATTATTATTACTTATTTTGAAAATTGGGAGATCCAATCATAGCTCTCCAGTGTCACATCCATACCAACTCTTAAGTTGTCAAATCGTTTACATTAACTTGCTGGTGTTTTAGAAGGCAGCAGCAGCAACACATAAAAACACCGTGTCTTTTAAAACTGGGGTCAACAGATGTAAACCACAATAAAACTTTGTTTAAAAATGAATTGGAATTGTTTTGTCCATGTCTGCAGCATGCCAGTTTGCAGCAATCCTTACAATCATGCAACATTTATAGATCAACCCTTATGTTTTTGGCCTACAACTCCCATCATCCCTGACCACTGCTCCTGTGAGCTAGGGATCATGGGAGTTGTAGGCCAAAAACATCTGGGGACCCAGGGTTGAGAAAGGCTGGCATAGATGAACTTTGCTGAGAATAGTAATATGTTGTTGTTGTTGTTGTTGTTGTTGTTGTTGTTGTTGTTGTCATTAACAACCAACCCATCGTGTCAAATCATGGCTTCCTGCAGGCCTTCATTCAGTGGTAAGTACCCTGGCCAAACGTACGGCAAAAAGACTGAAGTGTTTTGGAGGCTACGGTACTCTGTTTAATATATCTGCCCGTGTCTCTATATTAAGAATAGCCAAAATGGTGCCCTCAGGATGTTGTGGACTACAACCTCCATCACCCATGACCATTAGCCAAGCTGCCCAGGGCTGATGGGAGCTGTAGTCCATACCATGTTAGCTACACCTGGGCAGATGTATATGTGTACAGTAACAAAAATCAACTGACAATTAACAAACTTTCTAAATACTTCCGTACTGAGACTCTGTGAAAGTATTCCTAGGCAGGCTGTAATATCCTTTCCTGGACATTACCGGGATATCAAAAGCGGAATTGACGAATTTCCGAAAAGTAGCGCTTTGTCCTGGCAAGTCAATCGAAAAATTGTGGGTTGTTTTGGCATCTTTGTATTTTAAAAAAACCTCAACAACTTCCAGGTCTTCCATTTTGTGGTGTCCTGGTTTTTACTTTTTGAAATAGTTTTATACAAGTGTTAATAGATTGCCCACTTAATATAATGTGTTCCAACCATTACTTTGACTTTAGAATTCCTATCATGCTTGCCTCCCAAATCTTTATCAGGATGAAATCATGTGAGCACAATTGTTGCTGCATACCTCACATGGTGGCCTTAATTTATTATTATTTTCCACACAGGGTCTACATGTTATCCTCTCAACAGAGCCCCCTGAGACAGATTACTGTGGACACAAAGGTTATGCAGTGAGTTTCATGGCTTCTCTTATGGCTTGCACATTTTGGGGGCTGTGAACACATTATAACTTTAAAGCACATTCAAAGCACATTTCCCCCCTCAAAGAATTCTGGGTACTGTAGTTTGTTAAGGGCTGCTGGGAACTGTAATTCTGTGAGGGGCAAACTACAGTGCGCAGAATTCTCTGAGGGGGGAAATGTGTTTCGAATGTGCCTTAAAGGGACAGTGTGTACGTAAAGGAGTGTGTTGACCTAATATAAATTGACCTTTCCGCTCAGAGAAAAGAAAACAAGAGGTCGTTGCTCATTTGTAGATGCCAAATAATTATAAATTAGCCCAAAGCGTAACGCACAGAAAACAAGACAATAAAGTTAAACTGCAAGGCTAGTTCAGTTTATCTTCTTTAAATTAGAGGTGGGAGGGAGGAAAAAAAGACATGGTTAAACCTTGGACATTTCTTCTCTTTAATCGGAATTTCATGTCAGAGGTTAGCGACTGAACCGTAGCTCTAGGAGAGAGACCAAAACATGGTGGAATTTCTGTGGAAATTTAAGCTTTGAGGATTTGTGTTGCTTATTTTAACCCCAGGGGCCATTTCTGGAAAACTCTTGTCAGTAGCAATGTGTTCTCTGATAGTCTGATAGTAACACATGCCAATTAAAGCAGAAAATAATGCTGACAGGTTCTTGATGAACTATAATTGTCTGATTTCCCTGCAGGCTCATTAAAATGGGAAAGACCCCTTTTCCGCCCTGGAATCAAGAAAGACAACCTATTTATCTGAATATTTCGTGGTGAATTTGTGAAAAGGGCCCACCGGCCACCCCCAGGCTGTTTAATTCCTAGCTTATTTCATTATTGCTATTATTTTTACAAGCCTGTTTATCTAACTATCATTCTGCGAGAACCTTTCAACACCTGAAGGTATTTCTGCATGTTTACGAGTGAAACCTGATATTTTTGCTAGCCTTAAGTAAGTAAATATAATTCTCCGCCTATCTGCTTCTCCCATCCCGAGCAGATTGCTTGCCAAGGAGCCTCCTCCAATTTTAGGCATTTGACAGTGATATTTCATTCAATTTATGACTTCTCATGCATCTTAATTATCTGTGCTTTTAGCCGAAGAGGGTAATATGCAAAACCAGAACAACTTACATTTCCTACCCAGACTGAAAAGGTTTGCAGAAAAACGAGATTCCTTTGAGCTCATGGTTCTACGAAAAGCCTTGCATCAAAACAAAGCAGAATCATTCATTTACACACCCCCCTCAAGTAGATGTCACCTCATGAGAAGTTCTTCCCAGCCCTACCTGGGGACTCTTCCCTGATAAATGCAGGGCAGACGCTCTACCACTGAGCCACAGTCTTCCCCCCATGGATGGCACATGGGGTCCAGCGGGTCACTGGCTCAACCCTGGAGTCGCCATTTTGCATTGGACTTCGTTTGATGGGCTTCGAAGTCCAGTTAAAGACCAAATATTTTTTTTTTAAAAAATAATATTTATTACTTTTCCAACAATTTAAACATTACAGACATTACAAAACAAAATAGACAATACAAGACAAAAACACCACACGACACTAACATATTAAACTAACACATCATACAATTTCATCATCCTATCCTTCATTCGCTTATTTCAACGACCTCCTCACACCTCCCTTTTTGTATTCCACTTCTGTTAATTGTTTCAGCAATTCCTTTCCATCTTCCTCTGTTTTCTATCCTATAATTATCTTAACATATTCTAACCTTATTTTTTCTTTTAATATTCTAATAATCTATTTATACTTAATTCCTTATAACATTTCTACTAAAGCCATATAACTTCATTCCCACATTTTTCTAACATTCATTAATTTTACAATGTTTCTGTAAATAGTCTTTAAACTTTTTCCAATCTTCTTCCACCGACTCTTCTCCCTGGTCTCGGATTCTGCTAGTCATTTCCGCCAGTTCCATATAGTCCATCAACAGTAAAAGACCAAATAGATCCCACAAGCATGAGGTCTGTCCACCCCACGCCAAAAGGAATGAACAGAGTAATTGCTTGATTGATCAGATAACAGTCCATCTTATTCTGAATCCCTTTTCCATACCAAACATTTCTTTGACGAAAGCAGGGACACCCCAACATTTCTCTGATGAAAATAGGGACATCCTAAGGGAAAGCACAACGTTCTGAGATCAAATCAGAAATTGGGACGGCCTTTGTAAATCCGGGACAGTAAATAGGGACACTTGGAGGTTCCAACATGAGGTAGCCTCTGAACGCTCACATGCAGACCATAACCATTTGTCTCCAATGGCCCCTAAATATGGAGCCATTTTATTAGCGTTTTCTTTTTTAAAAAAAAAAAAAAATTTATTAAAGTTTTAAAGGTTACAGAAAGAAAAAAAAGAAAACACCAAAATTACACAAAAACAAGACAACACATCACAATAATAAAAAAGAAAAGAAAAAACGAAAAAACAGAAAAATAGAAACAATTAAAAAAAACCACAACAAACCTTCCCATAACTTATCTTTCATTTGCTTGTTTCCTTGACCTCCTCACACCTCCCTTTTTTGTATTCTAATTCGGTTAGCTATTTCAGCAAATCCTTTCCATCTTTCACAGTTTTTGTCCTATAATTTATCTTAATATAATGTGACTTTACTTTCCCTCCTTTCACCAATTAACAGTCTATTTTTTCATAATCTTTTATAACATTTCTGCTAAAACCACATGACTTTGTTCCAGCATCCTTCTAACATTCCTTAATTTTACAATGTTTCTGTAAATAAACTTTAAATTTCTTCCAATCTTCTTCCACCGACTCTTCTCCCTGGTCTCAGATTCTGCCAGTCATTTCCGCCAGTTCCATGTAGTCCATCACCTTCATCTGCCATTCTTCCAAGGTGGGTAGATCTTGTGTCTTCCAATAATTTGCAATAAGAATTCTTGCTGCTGTTGTAGCATACATAAAGAAAGTTCTATCCTTCTTTGGCACCAATTGGCCAACCATGCCCAGGAGAAAAGCCTCTGGTTTCTTCAGGAAGGTATATTTAAATACCTTTTTCATTTCATTATAGATCATCTCCCAGAAAGTCTTAATCCTTGGGCATGTCCATTTTATTAGCGTTTTCAGTAGCGAATGTGGTAATTCTGTATTGATTTGTTTTGGATGTTTGGATGTGATGCCAATAAAAGGTTTGATGATGATGAGTATTATTTAGTGTATTATCTACGCTTTTGAGGAAGTATACAGTATCAACTTTGGAAAGACAACCAGGGGAACAAAGAAGGAATGCTCTCGTGGGTTTGAAAAACTGAACGGTTGCCCTCAGACTTTCAGTATTTTGCCAAAGAAATTCAAGTGCATACCAAGAAATTGAGGTTTGTGCAATTATTGTGGATTAAAGCTGTCTGCTGCTGTAGCGCAACAAATCTATTTTTTTTTTAAAAAAAGAAACCTCCTTTTTGTGGTTAGGGAAGTGATAGGCAAATACATTGACCGTGGGGAATAAGCAAATGATTAACGGGAAGATATATAAACACCTTACAAGCAGAAGGCTCCTTGTGGTGTAACCTCCCTGTAAACAAATCAGAAGGAATTCTCAATAAGGACAGGATATAATCTTACATCCACATAAGCTTTGTGTAAGCCTGTCAGGATGGATAACCAATAAGCAGTGTGGTGTAGAGCTGTGTAGTATAGTGGTTAGAGAATTGGACTAGGACCTGAGAGACCAGGGTTCAAATCCCCACAACCAGAAAGCTCACTGCATGGCCCTGGGCCAGTCACAATTTTGTAGGCCACCCCACCTCACAGGGTTGTTGTGACAACAAAAGAGGGGGGAAATTGTGAACACAGACTTGACCTCCTTGGACAGAAGGAGGGATACAAATGTAATCATTATAAAAATAATCAATAAGCAGGACATTTGAAGGAGCCCAAAGCACACGGAGAGTTTATGGTTTTGCTGCTTGACAAGCCTTCACACGTTACGGTGAGCAAACAAAAAGGGGGAAATTGCTATGAGCTTCCCCATAGTTTCCATGTGGTATGGCGCCCTGAATTCTTGATCTGGGTGATCAAGCCGTTAGGCCTTAAAATTACAGATCCATCTCACGGCGCCAAGATAAACATTTATCTACCGGACCTGATGCCAAAGAGTCCTTTTGGAACTACCAGACGGTGCTCTTAAGCAATGAAGAGTTTCTTTCTTATCAAGGCTTCCTCCCCACACAACCCCCCCTGTTCCCAACCGAAACAGGGACACGAGTAAAACTTAGCTGAAGTCAGCCATCTAAATGTCCCCACCTTTACCCCCTGTTTCTTGTATCTCAAAAAGCGCAAGACGTGATTCAGCTGTGTTTCCTTTTGATCTCTAAAACAGCTGGCATACGGAGTCTATGACTAGAGGTTATTTTTGGTGGAATTAAGTCACCTTAATTGCAAACACCTTTCTGTAGATTGGATCAGGCTTACCCACAACGCCCGGCGAAAGCTTTGATATTTCAAGGGTACGCCATGCTTGCTGCTGCTTCTCCCTTCCTCCTCCCCTGCCCCCCTCCCTGACTGCAGCTGCATATTATAAGAACCACATTCACTGGAGCCTTCTTCCTCCCTCAGCTGTTGTCTTCTTCAAAGGGATTTTTCTGTTTTGTTTTAGGAAAGTGTTGCCATTAGCAGACAGCCTTAAAAACCTTTGATCATTGCGAAGGAATTCTACCTCCCCCCCAGCGTTGATGACTTCATTGTATTATTATCTTTTTCGCGCATTTCCACCAGACCCCCCCCCAACTCCCCACGTTGCACGCATACAGAATTGTTCTTAGGTTCTTAGCTCTCAGTTAAGTATCAGACAAGCTATACAAAAATTGCATTTTTTAGGGAGGACATATTAGACATATTATGCGTGCGTATATATCACCGCAAATGCTGATAAATGCTACCTTCTTTCATGTGGTTCAACTTTAAACTCAATCGCCCTGCAGGCAAAAGATGAGAGCAGATGAACAAATTCTTGCGACGGACGGACTGTTGAAGGAAAGTTTGATGTTGAGTCAAGGCAGGAACTAGTTTGTCAATAATAAATCATTAGCAGGTGTCTCAGAGAGGGAAAAGGTTGAATGAGGGTCTTTAAATAAGGATGGTGTGGTGTTTTTTTAGGTTATTACTATCTCTGGCCTCGAGGATTAATGTTTCAGCGTTCGCCAACATAGGACAAAAATGAATGCTTGTTCATGGACAAAAGAGACTGATAGTCATTGGAGAGAGGTTGGTGGAGATTAGCTAACAAGACCAGAGGAATAATGGCCAATTTAGGTCATTTAATATTTTAGGCCATTTAATGTTTTCATTTTGGTTGGAGAACTGCACCACAAAATTCAGATAAGTGCGAATTTGTCTGTGTTTCTGTTCCCACGTTGCTTCAGAAAGTTCAGATTTCAGCTTTAAACACAAAATGAATTGAATCCCCGACACCCCACCCCACCCAAAATACCTAAATTGCAGTCTTAGGCACATTTTTGTGTGTATTGTCAAAACAGTGGACAACATCGCTTCTCCTTTGGAACTCTTTTTAGGTAGTAAAATAATCAGGGGAGAAAAATCACTTGTTGTGCTCAGAGACTTCAATGAAGAAGCAAATGGAATTTAAATGGAACAGGGACATACATTTACAGAATGCTCAGGTGGGCTTTATCGCCCGGACAGCAAACATTTGTTGGTAGGGATAAAGAGGTAGCTTCACATTGTCCTCGTGTAGATACTTTTCTCATTATCTTCAAAGCCCTTACCTAAAATCCATTATTTGCTGGTGCTAATGCTGCTGAATCCTTTCTAAAAACAAATAAACACGGGTCATGATTCTGTCAATCCAATATATGTGGCAAAGGAATAGGAGTGAAGTGCGACTGCTTATAGACAAAGCCACTTCCCCCTTAGGATCAGGAGCTGTCCCTTCACACATGACGTTTGCTGGGTGACCTTGGGCCAGTCTCACACTATCAGCCTAGTCAACCTCACAGGGGTGTTGTGAGGATAAACTGGGAAAGCACCTTGCCTGTTGCCTTTAGCTGCTTATTAAGAAAAATAACTTATTTTAAATATCGATAAGATGCCTCTCGGGGCAAACCCTTGCACCCTGCTCAGTACAATCACCGAAAAGAAATACGTCGTTAAACTGTTAAACTTATTTTTATTGATTCATCGAGTTAAAGGCATAACAACCCCAGCTGCAACTAAACCACCCTCAACACACCTCATTCCCGTTCTATCTTTGACCCTCGTGAATAAAAACGTATTATGACGGTTGCACAATTTTGGCACCTCACCCAGACAGAGAATACCTTGACAGTCCCCATGTTTACAGAGATCACACCCCCATGTAAGACAAGGGTGCCCAAACGTTTTTCAAAGAGGGCCAGATTTGATGAAGTGAACATGTGTGAGGGCCGACCAAAGTTGCTGAGCTTTTTTAAGGATTTTACCCCAGGACATATACTGCCACAGGAGCCGGATTAAACCGATCAGCCGGATTAAACCGATCCTGATGCAACACACACACCTGCCACACACAAGAGACGCACACATGCATCCCTGGAGCGTGGGATGCTCACCTGGGGGGGGGGCTGCCATAGGTGTGTGAACTGTCTCGGCATGCACAACAGTGGTGCGTTAGCTTGGACAAACAATAGAAACAAGACGCCCCGCCACTTCAAAACTCCAGAAGCTTTGATCTTTGCGCAGCAACAGCTTGTGATCTTGAAAAGGTCAGAGCCATATATTTAGATTAAACTGTACTTGCAGCATGTGGTTGACAGGTGAAGAAGAAGAAGGGGGAACGGCCTGCTTTTGAAAGGTACACACACCAGCTGCACCTCACCCTGTTTCTAAGGGTGTATACACACACGGCTGTAAAAGTTCACTCGCTGCTTTTCACAGACCCCTATTTTTTGGTCAGTGCCATCTGCATGCTGTTGGCCTATTGTTATTTTGGTTTTTCGAAAGCAGCCCTTCGGTAGAGCAGGAGTACTGTGTCCAGTTCTGGGCACCACAGTTCAAGAAGGACACTGACAAACTGGAACGTGTCCAGAGGAGGGCAACCAAAATGGTCAAAGGCCTGGAAACGATGCCTTATGAGGAACGGCTAAGGGAGCTGGGCATGTTTAGCCTGGAGAAGAGGAGGTTAAGGGGTGATATGATAGCCATGTTCAAATATATAAAAGGATGTCCCATAGAGGAGGGAGAAAGGTTGTTTTCTGCTGCTCCAGAGAAGCGGACACGGAGCAATGGATCCAAACTACAAGAAAGAAGATTCCACCTAAACATTAGGAAGAACTTCCTGACAATAAGAGCTGTTCGACAGTGGAATTTGCTGCCAAGGAGTGTGGTGGAGTCTCCTTCTTTGGAGGTCTTTAAGCAGAGGCTTGACAACCATATGTCAGGAGTGCTCTGATGGTGTTTCCTGCTTGGCAGGGGGTTGGACTCGATGGCCCTTGTGGTCTCTTCCAACTCTATGATTTTATGATTCTATGTACATTTTACAACGCATTCTGACGCGTCTCTTGCCTTGTGTGGATGCTGAGAGCCCCTTCCAAGGGAACCTCGTATTGGTGAGGGATTTACGAGTTTGTTGAGCTATACTTTTGCAGTCATTCCCTGCCCCCCACCTCTGTGCAGATTAATTTGCAAGTCACTGCAGCCATTGGGTGCGCTGGACTCCCTCAGATAGATAATCAAGTCAGTCTTTTAAAGTAATTTCCCCTATTCATATTAAAGGTAAAGGGACCCCTGACCATTAGATCCAGTCATGACCGACTCTGGGGTTTCGGCGCTCGTCTTGCTTTATTGGTCAAGGGAGCCGGCGTACAGCTTCCGGGTCATGTGGCCAGCATGACTAAGCTGCTTCTGGTGAACCAGAGCAGTGCACGGAAACACCGTTTACCTTCCCGCCAGAGCGGTACCTATTTGTCTTCTTGCACTTTGACGTAATTTCGAACTGCTAGGTTGGCAGGAGCAGGGACCGATTAATAGGAGCTCACCCCATCGTGGGCATTCGAACCGCCAACCTTCTGATTGGCAAGTCTTTGGCTCTGTGGTTTTACCCCCACAGCGCCACCCGCGTGCATATTAGTATGATGATAATTTCCATCCTTGGAGAACTGCAAAGGGCATAAGAAACCTGTTTTCTGCTCAAGGGTAATCTCTCTCTGTGTGTGTGAGGAGCAGAACCAAATATGGGGGGGCACCACTCCTTCTCCCCCCATCCCCCGCACCAGACTATCTGGAGACAGATCACTTTTGCCACAGGTCTGATCTGATAATTTCCCATCACTCCATCCATTTCAGCTTTCCACCCCAACTCCATTTTCCGCTCCTCACCAGAAGTCTGAATTGATCGCTTTCAGAGAGCTTCCCCACATCTTCCCCTTGCTCCCTCTGTATTGGCTTGTTGCAGAATTTTCCCACTCTTGTCATCTTTCTCTCCCACCTGGGCTTTCCCCACTTGCATGAAATTAGGCCAAGAGCGGCATGAAATCAGGCGCAGGTTTGCCAACCCTCATGGAGTGGGTGTTGGGAAACAGAGTAAGATCAAGGCAGAGGATCTCACCTGTTTACAGGTGCTGAGACTGCTTATGAGACCCATATCCCTCTCAGAGAGCTGCATTGTACAAGGTGATTTAACAACCAACCCCTTTCTTGCCAGGGAACTCTGGCAATCATAGAGCAGTGAGGAGGCTATTCTGGTGCATCTGCGTGGCCCTGTAAACAAAACATACCCTTCTCATTTTGCCCTCTCTCCAGCTTCCTTTTTTCCTGAGCTCAGAAAATCTGACCTTTAAAAACTCAGCGGAATGAGAACACACAGGTGTAGATCATAGAATCTGATTTGATCCTGGAATGTCCTGATTTTCCTTAGCACATCCCTATTTTAATCGGAGAAATGTTGGAGGGTATGGAATAGGACATCTCCAAGGCTTTATTTTAGCTGGAACTCAGTTACAGCACCTCTCTGGTGGGCACCATTGCCAATTGAAGAGAACAAGCGAGGTGTTCTTGGTGAGTTCTGGCACCTCTTTTTCTAGAAAAACAGCACTGTATGCCCCTATTTTCATCGGAGAAACGTAGGAGGGTAAGATCACAGGCCAACTGTGAAGGGAGGTAGGAAGCAACTGGAGCCTGGGCAAACAATGTGATGGCAAACAATGGGTCCATGTCCCAGGTGCCGGCTCCAGGGGGCCGAGACTGCTTGGGCCCCCTCAATCTTTTTTATTGACTAAAAAACCCGAAAGCATGTGCATGTCGAGCTGTAGCAAAATGCCTATCATGTAGTTTAGCCTTCAAACACTCATAAGCAGGGCACATCGCAAGGCCCCGTGAAAGTGTCTCGCTTCTTCGCTAATATATTATTAAATCTATCGTAAATGGCTCCGTTTTCTCTCTTGCCTGAGCCACCACCATGCAAGCAGATTGTTGACCCTCTGGAGCATAAAGATGGGTTTTGGAGCAACTCATCTTGCCCCCTGAGCTGGAAAAGGTTGGGCAGATGCACTCAGATTTTTGAGTCCATCACTCTAGACAGCTTGAGCAAGGGCTTCAGCAAGAGGTCAAGTGGAGTGCAAAACCTTCATTACTGTGTTGATTTCCCCCTGCAGGCTGAGACAGCGCCAGGTCACTAACATGCTCCAGAGAGCCCAATGTTGACCTTTGCCCTGGCATCTTGGTGTCGAGTTGCCATGTGCGTTAACTCAATTCAGTGGCATTCGCTACACAGGCTGGGTGGTGAAATGCGGCTGCTTTAACCCTTGTCGCACCGAACGGCAGAAAGAGATCTGATCCTGGCTCATCCATAAGACACTGAGCATGGCAGCCTGCACTTAGGGGTGGGATGAACAGGTCTCCTGAGATGCAGTTCGAGAGATAGGGTGTGCCCAGGAAGATCTCGAGGTGGCTGGCTGGCAGGTCGAGACTAGAGTACCCTCCAACATTCCTCAGATATAAATAGGGATATTTAGGGTATGGGGTTGCAACAGCAGAGAATGACAGAGGATGAGATGGTTGGACAGTGTTCTCGAAGCTACGAACATGAGTTTGACCAAGCTGTGGGAGGCAGTGGAAGACAGGAGTGCCTGGCATGCTCTGGTCCATGGGGTCACAAAGAGTCGGACACGACTAAACGACTAAACAACAACCAACAACAACAATTGCAACAGCAGAAAGGCTGTTTCCGCATGGGGAAGGGGCTGGGACGACATCCCCCAGCATCCCTGCTGCCAAAATGAAGCAATTAACATCTGGAAGAGACCTCCCCACGCTGCAGAAATAGACATTAATATCTTATTTTTTTCTGCGGAGGATGCAGGGATACGTAGCCCCAAGCCATTCCCAGAGGTTGCTCAGCAACTGCTGTGCTAGCTGCCCAGCAGATGCATTGCTGCTGCTTAGCTGGAGGGAGAGGTTTGCACCATCCCTCTCCCTCCAGCTAAGCAGCAGTTGGACTGGCTGCACTGGTGCATTTGCACCGCCCCGCCCCGCCTCGCCTCCTCATTTCCCTTCCAGTAAGCAACAGCGGCTCACTGTTTCAGCAGCATCACACCCCCTCTAGTGAACCCGGCACTGTCTAGATCCAGATCAGCCCCCAACCAGCTGACATGGCAGATAGGAGTCGCAGTGCAGACCATCTGCTGTGAAAAAGTTCTTGAGCTCCTGAGCGCCTCATCTCGTCACAGGCTGTTTGGCAATCAGCTGCTCAGTCATGTGAGAGATGGAGCATCCTGCCTTTCAAGGCACTTAAGCCCAGCGCTTGGCTTCAAGGGCAGGAGCAGCGGCCGCAGGGGTTCACATTGCATGGCCAGCAATGGGAGAGGCAGAGGGTTAATCCTGCAGCTGGAGCAGGGAGCAGGAAAAGGGGGACCAGAGGAGAAACCAGTGACCCTGGTAATGGCAAAATGTCAGCTGAGGTCCTCTGATGAGACCGGAGAGGACAGAAAAATTAGGAACAATATAAATAAGGCCCCTGGGAGATATAAACAGCTGCCTGCTTTTCTGCACTGCCGATTTCCCGTCCATTTCAAACGCCCATCTCTTTAACTCAAAAGTGTCCTCATCAAGCTTTTCTTCCTTCACATGCTCCAGATAAATGGAAGCAATAGCGTTTTGCTTTGTTTTCCTGTTTAATAAGGACATCCTAACAAATAAAGTGAATTAAGTCTTCCTTTGCCCCAGGAGATAGTGGCCAAACCGGATTTGGGGTTTTGCCAGTGGTCCCAGGTTCAGTTAAAGGGCCGCTAGACAAAGAAGAGATCTTCAAATCTCAGATGCAGTGATTTCAGCAAGCCAGGAGGAGTGTGTGGCCATTCCCTAAGTTAACTAAGAGCACAATCCTGAGGATCTGGCAGCAGAGGGGTCTGTCAGTTAGTCAGATTAATTTGCCAAAAGCTGTTCATCATCACACACACAAAAGATACAGTCAAGTTGAGGCACATTTTAGCAGAAGTAGTCTCAGCACACTGGACCCCGTGTTTATTTCATTTTTTTTTTTTAACAAAAATTATACACCACTTGATTGTAATAAAACATTGAAGCAGTTTACAACCCCCACCCCCACCCCAAAAAAATCCACACCGTTAAAATTATCAGCGGAAGACAGTTAAAAACAGGTATTTTCAAATATTAAAAAATCAGTTAAAATGAGCAATGAACTAAAAACAGACTGAAACCTATGTAACTTCTACATGATTGGATCAGCTTGCCTATACAAAAAAAGTTTTTAAGCAAGTACTGGAACGAGAACAGCAAAGGCACTGGCCTGCTATCAAAGGGCAGGGAGTTCCACAGTGTAGCTGCTGCTAAAATATTGATTTCGTACAACTGTGGGATGATTATTATGTGCAAACTGGTCCCAAGCTGTTAAGGCGTTTGCATACTAACAGCCAACCAAAGATGACTCAGTTCCGGTAACATTAGATCAGGCCTTTGCGACTTGAGATCGACTGTCAAGCACGAGACTTTTCATCTCAAAGTTGTAGGTTTGAGCCCCACGTTGGGTGAAAAAAATTCTGCATTGCAGGGGATTGGACCAGAATGATCCTCGTGGTCCTTTCCAACTCTGTATGTCATGTCCTGTTTATAGTCCTTCCAGGTCAGTGGGAACCAATAGGAAGCTTGGGTTGGCAATGTAAATTTGAAGCCTAGGAGTCCTTTAGCTTTCAGGGGATAGTCCAACCCCGTAGGAGAGAAATCGCCACAAAAGACAGCAAACACCAAGACTGATGCCTTTCTGCTTCTAATGCTGGCAGCCGCTGATGTCCACCAGACTACAAATGCAGCCTGAAAGCCATGCGTCGTGGCAGTTCAGCCCAGTTGTCTTTGCTTGTTAACTTCTGCCTATGGAGATGATACACCGTTAGTGGGCAGTGCCTGGTATGATGGGTCACAATTTGTTTGCAGATCCAAAGACCAGGATAAAATCCAAACAAAACAACTTCTAGTGTAGTGGTTAGTGTGTTGGGCCAGAACCTGGCTGACCACTGCTTGACACTGGGCCTGTCACAGTCTCTCAGCCTAAACCTACCGCAGGGTTGTTGTGGGGAAAGAGGGAAACCAAAAGCTCCATGAAGAAATGTTGTTGTTATTATTATTATTATTATTATTATTATTATTATTATTATTATTATTTATACCCCGCCCATCTGGCCAGGTTTCCCCAGCCACTCTGGGCGGCTTCCAACAAAATGTTAAAATACAATAGTGCGTCAAACATTATAAGCTTCCCTAAACAGGGATGCCTTCATTGGGATATAAATGCAATGCAGTAATAGTAATTTATTATTTGTACCCCGTCCATCTGGCTGGGTTTCCCCAGCCACTGTGGGTGGCTTCCAACAAAGATTAAAAATACATTAACATGTCACACATTAAAACCTTCCCTGAACAGGGCTGCCTTCAGATGTCTTCTAAAAGTCAGATAGTTGTTTATTTCCTTGACATCTGATGGAAGGGTGGGCGCCACTACTGAGAAGGCCCTCTGCCTGGTTCCCCGTAACCTCACATCTCGCAGTGAGGGAACCACCAGAAGGCCCTCGGCGCTGGACCTCAACGTCCGGGCAGAACGATGGGGGTGGAGACGCTCCTTCAGGTATACTGGGCCGAGGCCGTTTAGGGTTTTAAAGGTCAACACCAACACTATGAATTGTGCAGTGCAATGCAATGAAATAAAAGATGGGCATTAAATGGAATAAACGAAACAGACAAATAAGAATACTTATATGCTGCACTTAATCATTACTTCCCCGCCACTGAGTAATACTCACATTTAAGTGTCCAAACTGGAGCAGTCTTGCTGTGAGTTTGATCACAATGGCCAAGGATGCAGAGAGCATGGCAAGACTGGAGCAAATGGCTAGTATCTGCAGCGCCAGGTGGTACCACTCGGAGCCCGCGGGGTCCTTGCACAGGGAAGAATACTTGCCATAAGGAAAGGGCAAAAGGACCGCATAACCGAGGTAGTTCATACCCGAAACTCCGGCGAAAGAGTAGTAGCAATAAGGTCCAAGAAGGAGGGATGCAAAGGCGATGGCACCTTGAACCGGAGAGCTGATGATGTTCAAGATGCTAAAGGTGAAAGCGGCTTCCCACTGGAATGGAAACAGAAGCATCTTGTCTTATCTGGCTAGTGGCAGAGATACATTATGTGCTTTAGAGCAGGGGTCAGCAAACTTTTTCAGCAGGGGGCCAGTCCACTGTACCTTGTGGGGGGCCAGACTATATTTTTTTGGGGGGAAATATGAACGTATTCCTATGCCCCACAAATAACCCAGAGATGCATTTTAAATGAAAGGACACATTCTACTCATGTAAAAACACGCTGATTCCCGGACCGTCCGCAGACTGGATTTAGAAGGCTATTGGGCCGGATCCAGCCCCCGGGCTTTGGTTTGTGTTATGTACTGAAGTTCTCACCCTGGGCCAGCAGGGGGATACTGTAAATAGTTTTCACTCAGGTCCACATATGCAAATAAGGGATCAAAAGTGACGTTCAGTGATTGGATAGTTACAGAAAATGGTTACTGTTGCATTCTAGTGGAGCTCTATATAAGCAGGCTGGCTGAACCCTTCAGTTCAGTTCTGTTCTGGCCTGTGAATAAACAAGAGCTGTCTGAAGAATCGCTGTGTTGTCTGATATGTTCACCCACAACTTAACAGTTTGCCTAACCCATGATTTAGAGGAATGGTGTGAATCTGCCTTAACCTTCCCCCCCTACAAACCCAGACTCCTTCACAGCAATTTTACTGCGATCCTAGTACAGTATAATGCTCAGTTAAGCAACCCATCTCTCTCAGACTGTGTACAGACTATACTTTTAAAGCACGTTTGAATCACAATGCCGCCCTCAAAGGATTCCGGGCACTGGGGTTTATCCCCTCACAGTTCCCAGAAATCATTAGTAAACTCTAGTGCCTAGAATTCTTTGAAGAAGGAAAATGTGCTTGCTATGCGCTTCAAAAGTTGTGGTGCGTACACAGCCTTCTGCTTTGACTCCTCTAACTTAACCAGAGTCTCAGAGGAAGGCCGCCCCAGCTCGGCTTCCTGAAGGCAGCTTATTGAAGAAAAAAGGATACTAAAAAGCCTCTGTGACAGCAATACTAATTAAACCCAATCAATAAACATTAACAATAAATGGCAGGGGAGGGCAGCAGTGCAAATAAACCCCAACAACATATGCAGTGTTTATGGGGGTAAAGTATAATCTCTTTCTTCAAAACAACCACCACCTTTTGTTATAGCAGAAAAAGAGATGTACCCAAACCTGCAAAAACCCCATAAGAATCATTTTGCGAGGATGGGGTTATTATTTATGCACTTTCCATATATCAAGGAAACTGAAAAATAATTTTTAAAAAAGAAGAAGGTTTGATGGATTTTATTGGTTCTCACAACATTCCCTTCTTTCAAGTCAGGAAATATCTCTGGATCCTGCTCAGTCTTGTAAATCTGGTAGAATGTTTTAAAGTGTGCCTGCTTTAAACCTTGTATTCTTTATCTGATCTGTAGCTTAAGGCTACAGCTGTGTGCCTTTTCTTCCTCTTGAGAGCCTATGCCTGGATTAACTCTGCCTGCCTTCTGCCTAGAATGTGGCACTGTATAGAATAACCACATAAATTTACCAGGTATCTCTGGGTCCATTGTTTTTCAGCCAGAGCAACGAGTACACCTGCAATAACAGCCTGTAGACAGAGGGGGAAACATATGGTTACACATAATAAGGTTAGTAATGTTTAATAGGCCTTTGTTCTCTCCAAAGGACTTTGCAAAACAGACTCCTTTAAAAGAAAGAAATTGCAACACAAGGAAACAAACCCACTATGTGAAGCATGCAAAACCAGAAGCTGATGGAAAATAATTTATTCTATTTTTAAGAAAGCCCTTCTATAGGTTACTACTATAGGACAGATAGATCCTGTTTAAGGGAATAATCCTATGCACAAAAAGCTGGCATAGAGGATAGCTCAGATGGCAAAGCATTAGGCTCTTAATCTCAAGGTCGCGTGTTCGAGCCCCATGTTGGGCATAAGTTTCCTGCAATCCCATATTTTGTGATGCAATTTTCCAGCCAAATAATGTTTATAGAAATGCATATATTAGTGGATAATGTGCACAGAAAGTGAACGTGGTGAGAAATACATGAGGAATTGAAAAAAATGCTTAAAATCCCATTAACGAAAAAACTAGAGGCTTACTTACTGGGCCTATTAGGAAAAGAAATACCGAAATAAAAAAAAAGAATTTTCTTATATGCGAGCACTGCAGCTAGGATAGTAATAGCATCTAAATGAAAAGCTAAAGAACTACCTACCAAGGAGGAATGGATTCTCAAATTAAATGAATATTTAAAATTGGCTAAATTAACAGTAACTATACAACAGGAGTCAAATCAAAAACTAAAAAATGAATGGCAATGCTTTGATGACTATATGACAAAATACTGTTCTAAAAAAGACATGCTAATATGCTTAGACTAAGAATGTAAATGCATCAAAACAATAATCTATCAAAGAGATTGAGATTGAATCCTGACAAGACAGAAGTACTGTTTTTGGGGGACAGGAGGCGGGCGGGTGTGGAGGACTCTCTGGTCCTGAATGGGGTAATTGTGCCCCTGAATGAACAGGTGTGCAGCCTGGGAGTCATTTTAGACTTACAGCTGTCCATGGAGGCACAGGTCAAATCCGTGTCCAGGGCAGCTGTTTACCAGCTCCATCTGGTACACAGGCTGAGACCCTACCTGCCCGCAGATTGTCTCGCCAGAGTGGTGCATGCTCTAGTTATCTCTCGCTTGGATTACTGCAAAGCTCTCTATGTGGGGCTACCTTTGAAGGTGACCCGGAAACTACAACAAATCCAGAATGCGGCAGCCAGACTGGTGACTGGGAGACCATATAACACCAGTCTTGAAAGATCTACATTGGCTCCCAGTACGTTTCCGAGCACAATTCAAAGTGTTGGTGCTGACCTTTAAAGCCCTAAACGGCCTCGGTCCAGTATACCTGAAGGAGCGTCTCCACTCCCATTGTTCTACCCGGACACTGAGGTCCAGCACCGAGGGCCTTCTGGCAGTTCCCTCACTGCGAGAAGCCAAGTTACAGGGAACCAGGCAGAGGGCCTTTTCGGTAGTGGCACCCTCCCTCTGGAACGCCCTCCCACCAGATGTCAAAGAGAACAACAACTACCAGACTTTTAGAAGACATCTGAAGGCAGACCTGTTTAGGGAAGCTTTTAATGTTTGATGTATTGCAGTATTTTAATATTTTTTTGGAAGCTGCCCAGAGTGGCTGGGGAAGCCCACCCAGATGGGCGGGGTATAAATAATAAATTATTATTATTATATTATTATTATACTGGTATATGTATATAGAGAAAATAAAAACAATCAGAATGCAATGATAAAGGTAAAATTGATTCTAGAGAAAACTAGTAGCAGTGGAGGGAAGCTAAACAGGGTGGTGAGTTTGTTTTATTTTGTTTATGTTTTTTCTTTTGGGATATTGTATAATGATTTAATGTTTCTTTTCTGTTATGGATTATTTCTCTTTTGAACTGTATGACAGAAAATCTAAATAATTTTTTTAAAAAAGTGAACATGCTTGTGAAAACAGCATATGAAAAATGCATTACGTTAGGAGAAATTGCTTGCAAAAATGTGTACGTTTGTTTAAATTGTTTACAAAAATACGTTTAGGAAAAGAAATTTGCACCAAAATGGTTGAAGAATCTTTGCGAGCATTTTTTCATAAAGCAAGCAAACCGCGAATTGCTGCAGAAAAGCAGAGTTTAAGATTGGGAAAATGAGAAACGGAAAGAACGGAAATTGACTGATTTTGCCGCCCCCGCTGCTGCAACCCAAGCCTTTGGATGAAATTCTCCAACAGTTTCAAGCAGTTTCCTCTTTCAAGAAGCCTTTTAAGCTAAGATCTTCCCGGACTGCATCTGCATTGGAATCGTATTAAATATGCTTTAAAAACAATTTTACTGTAGTATTGCTTGCCCTCTCCCCCTGAGCTCTCTTGGGATGAAGGGCAGGATATAAATTTAATAAATAAAGTATGTAAGGGCAATACAGACCCCTGTGGAACTCCATAACACACAGGGTGGAGCACAGCTTCCTCTGAGAACAGAAGTTTGAACAGAGTTCTTAGGCAAAAGGAGCCTGAAATTGAGGTCTTGGCACCATGTACTACTGTAGAGAGTTCCCAGGAACGAAAGCAGAAACATCTGGAGAAACTGTGCTGGCTGGGGCTGATGGATGCTGTAGACCAAAACATCTGGAGGGCACCAGGTTGGGGAAGGCTAATTTGGAGTCACGGGAAAGGTTGGCAAAATTCATCAGGCAGAGAGAGAGGAAGAAAGGTTGCACAGGGTCCAAGAGGGGTTTTAGCCAGAACAAATAACACAGCAACGTAAGAACACTGGGATGAGCCAATGTAGGAGGCAAGAGTGGCCAAACCTCTTTTCCCATCTGTTTTTCCAAGCGAGACTCCCTCAATTTACACATGTGGTGGAGGGAACAGAGAGAAAGAAAGCCAGGAGGGATTAGTTCATCCTCAGAACTGGGCCAACTCCAGCCGGGGAGTTTCAGCTATTAGATGATCAATTTCAACTTTGCTGCAAATGCGCTGCCCAGCGATCTTGTTTTCTCTCCCAAACTTCGCAAAACTGCACTTGTTTACAGATAATGTTGTTGCTTTTTCTCCCCTCGAGCCAGCCCTAACATTTTGTTTTCATCTCTAAACACAAAGGGAAAGGAGGGATCCAACATTGCGTCAAAGCCTTTAGCAGTGTAACATACAAGTATAGACCAGAAGCTGGCGATTGGGTGGGATATTTCAAATCAATATGCAAAATTCAGGGGAGATATCTGCATGTGCATTCACCCTCTCTCACATAGGGCCAACACATGGGGGACTGAGCTCCCTTCACCCCCAATAAAATATTTGAGGGGGCAAGGCCCCTCAAGGTTCATAGACATAGCCATTCAAATTGTGTGTACGTGCCTCATCTTGTGACAGAGGCCTATCAATGGCTACTAGCCATGTAGATTACATTCGGCAAGGATTTCTTTCAACCATTCTTGAAATTCCAGAACCTTAAAAGGTTCCAAATTATATGTCAGCAACAAGGCTGATCAGTAGCAACGTTACTATCATTTCCCAGTTATAGGTAAAGGTAAAGGGACCCCTGACCATTAGGTCCAGTCGTGACCGACTCTGGGGTTGCGGCGCTCATCTCGCTTTACTGGCCAAGGGAGCTGGCATACAGCTTCCAGGTCATGTGGCCAGCATGACTAAGCCGCTTCTGGCAAACCAGAGCAGCGCACGGAAACGCCGTTTACCTTCCCGCCAGAGTGGTACCTATTTATCTACTTGCACTTTGACGTGTTTTCGAACTGCTAGGTTGGCAGGAGCAGGGACTGAGCAACGGGAGCTCACCCTGTCGTGGGGATTTGAACCGCCGACCTTCTGATCGGCAAGTCTTAGGCTCCGTGGTTTAACCCACAGCATCACCTGCGTCCCTTCCCAGTCGTACAGCTATATAAATTTAGATATAATTCAGTTCTGCCTACCAAAGCTCCGCTCCAGATGGGAGAAGCAATGCGAACGCTCCATCCGGCAAACCACGGTTTATAGGAAAAAACAGGGAAGAAGGCGATAATTCCAGAGACGATGCTTAGAATCCCAAAGGAAATCAGCATTCTTCCAGTCACCACAAAAAGGCAGCCTGCGTTCATTATGAGCTTCTCGCTCTGTGCCTGCTCTCTGCTCGCACCAAGGTTTTGCAATAGGAGCCTGGGCACACCACATACTGTCTTGGAGACAGTAGTCACGATACTTTTCCGTTGTTTGCTTCCTTGAATGAAACACGCCCAAGGCACTGAAAAAGATTCAGAAAGCAAGGCCTCTTATCTTAGTACACCCTATAAAGAATGTGATCCATCCCTCGGACTCAACTTGGTGCCTGTGGGTGGGATTCCCACAGAAAGTGTAGCAGACCCTCCAAGTGTCCCTATTTTCCAGGGACAGCCCTGGATTTACAGAAGCTGCCCCGGTTTCTCATTTCTTCCCAGAATGTCCTGATTTTCCTTAGGACAGCCTGATTTTCACCAGAGAAATGTTGGAGGGTATGGAGTTATGTGACCCCCGAGCCAAGGAGATAAGTAACTATACAACCTTTAGAAGACATCTGAAGGCAGCCCTGTGTAGGGATATTTTTAAATGGTTAACGTTTTAAACATTATATGTTGGAAGCCACCCAGAGTGGCTGGGCAACCCAATCAGATGGGAGTATTATTATTACAGTGGTACCTCTGATTACATACTTAATTCGTTCCGGAGGTCTGCTTTTAACCTGAAACTGTTCTTAACCTGAAGCACCACTTTAGCTAATGAGGCCTTCTGCTGCCGCTGCTGCACGATTTCTGTTCTCATCCTGAAGCAAAGTTCTTAACCCGAGGTACTATTTCTGGGTTAGCAGAGTCTGTAACCTGAAGTGTATGTAACCTGAAGCGTAACCCGAGGTAAAAAGTAAAGGTAAAGGGACCCCTGACCATTAGGTCCAGTCGTGGCCGACTCTAGGGTTGCGGCGCTCATCTTGCTTTACCAGCCGAGGGAGCCGGCGTACAGCTTCCAGGTCATGTGGCCAGCATGATTAAGCCGGCTAGGTTGGCAGGAGCTGGGACTGAGCAACGGGAACTCACCCCGTCACGGGGATTTGAACCACCGACCTTCTGATCCGCAAGTCCTAGGCTCTGTGGTTTAACCCACAGCGCCACCCGCGTCCCTTAACCCTAGGTACCACTGTAGTATTATTATTATTATTATTATTATTATTATTATTATTATTATATAGAACCAGTGCTTTTCCCCCTAAAAAATTTATTTACGGGTACTCTCATTTTCCTACTCATATTGAAATACTGCCCCTCAATGTGGCCAGACTTAGATCCACAAAATGTTTAGGGGTATGTGTACCCTTTGCGTACCCCCAGGGGGGAAAAGCACTGAATAGGACATCCCTATTTTATTTGGAGAAGTTTTGGAGGGTATGGTGTTGTCCCTTTCCACTGACCTTCAGCCAGCATGTTTTTGCTGCCAGATAATTCAATGAAAGTGAGGCTTCTCTTTGCCCTTCACAGAATATTCAATGCCACGCTTCCCTTCCGGGTTATTCATGCACACAGAGATCTGGAGGCAAGGAAGCTGCTGAATGCATCCATGTGGGGTTACGTCCAGGACAGAAAAGCTTATTCACACACGAGGTGTGGAATACCCTCACAAGCACGGCAAGGGCCATGCTCATTGTGGCATGTTTGGCATTAACATATGTATACTTGAGGTCCGCTGGGAAATAGAAATAGGGACATGTTTAGTATTAGTAGTTGTAGTAGTAGTAGTAGTAGTAGTAGTAGTAATAATAATAATAATAATAATAATAATAATAATAATAATTTATTTATACCCCGCCCATCTGGCTGGGTTTCCCCAGCCACTCTGGACGGCTTCCATCAAAACACTAAAATACAATAACCTATTAAACATTAAAAGCTTCCCTAAACAGGGCTGCCTTCAGATGTCCTCTGAATGTTAGGTAGTTGTTTATCTCTTTGACATCTGATGGGAGGGCATTCCACAGGGCGGGTGCCACTACCAAGAAGACCCTCTGCCTGGTTCTCTATAGCTTTGCCTCTTGCAATGAGGGAACAGGCAGAAGGCCCTCGGCACTGGACCTCAGTGTCTGGGCAGAACGATGGGGTGGAGACGCTCCTTCAGGGATACTGGACCGAGGCCGTTTAGGGCTTTAAAGGTCAACACCAACACTTTGAATTGTGCTCGGAAACGTACTGGGAACCAGTGTAGGTCTTTCAAGACTGGTGTTATGTGGTCTTGGCCCAGTCACCCAGTCTAGCTGCCGCATTCTGGATTAGGGACCCCTTCTTCCCCCATGGGCATCTCAAGGTGGGTCTAGTGTTGGAAGTACAATGGCAAGGACCATCTAGTCTGTAACTTGGGGGTAATTCTGCTATTGGTCTGTCTGACAGCAGACTATTGGCATGAAGTTCTGGTCAGTTGGGAATTAGCTGTCAGTGACGAAGACAGTTGAGATTTAACAGCTGGAGGATTCAAGGGGGTGGGGAGTGGTTCTGAACTAGTTTTCTTCCTGTGTAGGCCTGACCTAAGAAAGAAAAATCTTTTGGTTTATTCCTCCGCGTGTTATATGCTGTTTTTGTTCAGTTTACCTCAGGGAAGTATTATCAGTTTCTTTTCTCCCCGCACTCCATCTGCTTTATCCCAGTCACTCTGCTAATACCTAGATGGGTTGCGTTCTAAGTGTTTTTGTAAAATCCGGTTTTGTTTTTGAACTGCAAATGCAACCCCCCCCCCAAATACGTCATTTAGGTGATGATTAAAAAGATCCTCAGGCAGCACAGCACCATCAGAAATACTGTCATTCCAGCTTGGTTCAAATAAGGGTTAACACAAATTCCAAATGAAAATGGAAATCGTAACGTTAATAGAATCAGGATGTTTGGACCATGTGTTCAGCTCTTGAGTTACAAATAATTTAAGATTACTAGTGAAAAGCAATGAACTTAAGACACAGTCATCCTTAACTTGGCTGATTTATTGTATAAACCTTTTTGCCCATTTTCCCAAGAGGAGTGACCACTTCCTGGTGTACACAGAGTTATTGACACTCTGGCTGAGTCATAGCCATTGTTTCCAATTATGCTCTGCGGAGCTAAGATGAAAAACCAACATCCTATGTATCCAAATAAGCCAATAATACTGACTGACAGAAAAGCAGGAAAATGAAAGTATGTTCTCAGCTTGAGATAGCACTCGCTTGTCGTTATTAAATACAAAAGCTTGGTTAAGGGAGCCTCAGAGGGAATGTTGCTTTCTCATGTTTTATGTTTACCGCCAGCTGTCTCTGCTCAATACATGAAGGATTCTTCTTCACAGAGATGTGAAAGCCAGAGGGCAGAATGGGGAGGGGTGGGGGGTGGAATGGGACATATTTTTCCATGGCTTCAAAATTTCCAGAAGTGTTGCATCTCTATTTGGGCCAACATCAAAATTCATCTAGAGCAGCTTTCCCTGGCATTGCACTCGCCTGATGTTTTGTACTACAGTTCCCATCAGCCTCAGCCAGCACGAGAAACAGAAAACAAGGCTTCTGTAAACATCTCATTGCTGCAAAGCGGAGAATTATGGCAGGCGCCGCAGGAGAGATAAGCTGTAGTTCCTGAAATTCTCTCTCAAGAGCCCTGTCTGCCTGTGGTTCTGCTCAGAAGCTCTTAAAGTCTAGGGCTTGCCCTTGGCCTGGATTCAAGTAGGCCGGAGCCTAAAAGGAAATGTGGGTCTTGTGTTGGGAAAAAGCTCCACCGCCCCTGCTTTTGAGAAGGAGCAGGCTCGTGTCACCCCCTGGGCCAGCCTGCAGAAGGGATGCAGACCCTCCAGGTGTGGTTGGACTACAAATCCCATCATCCTTGCTTTCTGGCCACTCTGCCTGGAGCAGATGGGTTGGAACAGTGATGGGAGACGGAAAGGCTCAGGTTCAGTTCTTGGGTTAAAAGTATCTCCGGGCATAAGTAATCTGTGTTGCTGGACTGTTAACTCCCATGCGTCGGCTCATGATGGGAGCTGTAGTCCTACAAACTTCTGAAGGCCACAGGTTCCTCATGCTTGCCTGTAGTAGATCCTAATTTACAGATCTCTTGTTCTGCTTCTGACAACATAAGTGTTAAGTTGTGGGTGAACATATCAGACGACACAGCAATTCTTTAAATGGCTCTTGTTTATTCACAGGCCAGAACAGAACTGAACTGAAGGGTTCAGTCAGCCTGCTTATATAGAGCTCCAGTACAATGTAACTGTAACAATTTTCTAAAACTATCCAATCACTGAACGTCACTTTCGATTCCTTATTTGCATAACTATCTACAGAATCCCCCTGCTGGCCCAGGGTGAGAACTTCAGTACATAACAATAAGAGCCCAACTAGATCAGCCCAAAGGCATAGAAACTCCAGCCATGTAATAGCCTTCAAAAAGCCTATGCTCCGTGAATTTATCTAACAATGGGAATTATAATTCCAAAGCATTTAGAGGGCCACAGAATGCATGCCCCTGGCCTACTGGGATTTTATCTCTCCATGCTTCAAACACCACACATATTTAAAGTGCATATCTCCCCCCTCCCCAAGAATCCTGGGAGCTGTAGTTTGCCCCTCACAAAGCTACAATTCCCAGCACCCTTAACAAACTACAGCTCCCAGGATTCTCAGGGGGAAGTCATGTGCTTTAACTGTGTGCTTTAACTGTTCAATGACGTCCACAACATGAAGATTTCTATGCTTTCGTCTTACATTATTGTTTCTTCTCACCTCAGCTTCATCCTTGTCAGTCAAATGGGTGATGCAAAAGTCCTGGTCTTAATTAAACGACACTTAGCAAGCCCCTGCCGTTTCCGGCAATGTTCACGCATTATTGCACTCGCAAATGCGCGTTTTGTCCTCTTCAGACTTAATCATAAATTCTCTTTTCAATTAGCGTGTTGGTAAAGCGATCCGTGCGGAAAATGATAACTTTAGCGACTCTGTTAGAGCCGGATCTTTTACACAAGACTGCGCACACGCTCAGATAGGCCGGCCAGAGACTCAAGAGCCACGACCCCTTTGAAAGATGCAGAAATGTCACATGCAGATTGTAAATGTAATTTCATGCCTTGACTGGGAGCAGCAGGGGAGGTAAGCAGGAGAGAAGATCCATTCACTTAGTAGGATTTTGCACATTCCATATAGCACATTCCATATAGCCTGACCACTAGTCCTCCATGTGCTGGCAACCTCCAGGCTGGACGACTGCAATGCGCTCTATGTGGGGCTGTTTAGGGAAGCTTTTAATGTTTAATAGGTTATTGTATTTTAGTGTTTTGATGGAAACTGCCCAGAGTGGCTGGGGAAACCCAGCCAGATGGGCGGGGTATAAATTATTATTATTATTATTATTATTATTATTATTATTATTATTATTATTAAATATGCAGGTACGTCATCTCAATCGCTGTATTTTATTGTAATAGGTTTTATTTTATATGATTGCCAGATGATGAAGAACATTTATTGAAACAGTCTATTTAGCCTCAATATTCAGTGATTCTTTACGGTCAGATACTAATCTGATCATTTCTTTTCATAGAATATCTACTTGACTCATATTAGTTCGTGACTCCATGTACATATTGTATGTTTACTGATTGTGAATTAAGAAGCAGGTCGATAGTGTTATATAAATATTGTTAGTATACTGTTAGCCTACGAGCTGCTTTGTGTTTGTCAGATTAATCTTTGTTTTGGCAGTGAGGATTCAACTGGGCTTCCTCCTGCTGGGACGATTCTCCCCTACTGTGTTCCCTTTCAGTCTTCAGAGGGCTGACCTCTGTTCCCATACACCTGGAGACTTTCATACATGGAGCTGGCAAGGATTTTGTTATGTACTGAAGTTCTCACCCTGGGCCAGCAGGGGGATACTGTAGATAGTTATGCAAATAAAGTGATTGGATAGTTTGGATGCAAATGAAGGATCAAAAGTGACGTTCAAGTGATTGGATAGTTTTAGAAAGTTGTTACAGTAACAAGGTACTGGAGCTCTATATAAGCAGGCTGACTGAGCCCTTCAGCTCAGTTCAGTTCAGGCCCCAGAATAAAGAAGAACTGCTTGAAGAATCGCTGTGTCGTTTGATATGTTCGCCCACAACTTAACAGATTTAGCCCTTGCTTTGCTCTGAAACACACCTTACCTTCGACTGGAGGTTGAAGCAACCAGGCACATCAATAGAGATGAGAGATAATAATAACAATAAATAATATTTTTTTATTTATACCCTGCCTTTCCCGGTTCAGAAAACCGGGCTCAGGGCTGCTAACAACAAATTTAAAACACTTAATTGATGCAACAAAAAACAGCAGTATAAATACAGTATAAAACGTGAATAACAATAAATTCAGAATTCCAAAATCAATTTAGGGGGAAAATCCATCCAATAAACATTAGATAACCAGTGCTAGCTGGCTAAATTAGACCTATTTGAGCCAGCGAGGAGACCAGGGGAGAATTAGCTGTGGGATCCAGAGCGGGTAATCTTTATAAAAAGGGGAGGGGGAGGGAAGGAAGGGGAATAAAAGATCAGGCTGAATTCAAATTGAAAGCCAAGCGGATCACAGATCACAGATACCTGCTGCATGTGGGTTTTTTAAATGAGGGGGGGGAAAAACTTGTACTAGTATCTGGTGGCTGCAGCTGTTGCCCCCCGTTAGATCAGTATGGTTACTGAATTAAATTAGTCTGGGAACCATAAAATCTTAGAGTTCAAAGGGACCCATGGATCATCTAGTCCAACCCCCTGAAATGCAGGAATCTCAACTAAAGCTTAAAAACCTGCAATGAAGGAGAGTCCACAGCCTCGCAAGGGAGTTTGTTGCACAGTTAAAACAAAAAAAATTCCTTCCAGTAGCACCTTAAAGACCAACTAAGTTAGTTCTTGGTATGAGCTTTCGTGTGCATGCACACTTCTTCAGATACACTGAAACAGAAGTTTCCAGACCCTTCTATATAGTGAGAAGGTGGGGAGGGGTATTACTCAGAAGGGTGGTGGGAATGGGTGATTGGCAGATAGCTGTGATGAGCCTGTTGACGACTCTTAACGACCTTAATAGGTCTTACAGGAAAAAGCAAGGGGTGAGAAGGTGAAAAGTGGCTTTGTCATGTATAATGAGATAAGAATCCAATGTCTTTGTTCAGACCAGGTCTCTCCATGGTTTTAAGTTTGGTGATAAGTTGCAATTCAGCAGCTTCTCTTTCCAGTCTATTTCTGAAATTCCTTTGTAGTAAAACAGCTACTTTGAGATCTTGTATAGAATGTCCTGGGAGATTGAAGTGTTCTCCTACTGGTTTCTCTGTCTTGTGATTCCTGATGTCCGATTTATGTCCGTTTATTCTTTGGCGTAAGGTCTGGCCTGTTTGTCCAATATAGAGAGCTGAAGGACACTGTTGGCATTTGATGGCATACACAATGTTAGACGATGAGCAATTAAATAGTCCCGAGATGGTATGTGTGATGTTGTTGGGGCCAGTAATGGTGTTGTCTGGGTGTATGTGGCAGCAAAGTTGGCATCTGGGTTTATTGCAGGCTCTGGTGCCAGTGTCCGTGTTAGGTCTGGTTGTAGTATTATTGTGGGTTAGGAGTTGTTTAAGATTGGGTGGCTGTCTGTAGGCAATGAAAGGTCTTCCTCCCAGAGCTTGAGAAAGAGAACTGTCATTGTCCAGGAGAGGTTGTAGATCTCTGATGATGCGTTGTACTGTTTTAACTTGGGAGCTGTATGTGATGACTAGAGGTGTTCTGTTATTTTCTTTTTTGGGTCTGTCTTGCAGCAAGTTCTCTCTGGGTATCAGTCTGGCTCTGTTGATCTGTTGTCTAACTTCATCTGCTGGGTATTTTAGTTCTAAAAAGGTTTGCTGTAGAAACCTAGTTTGAACTAAAATACCCAGCAGATGAAGTCAGACAACAGATCAACAGAGCCAGACTGATACCAACTTTGCTGCCACATACACCCAGACAACACCATTACTGGCCCCAACAACATCACAACCCACCTACTTTCAGCAGCCAGAAACACCATAACCAGACACTGGAGAGACCTGTCAGGAGTAAGCATGGACCAATGGTACCAAATAGTATGGGAAACAGCCTTACTAGAAAAATTAACCAATAAACTGAAACTGACACAGGGACAAATAGAAGAAGATGCCTTCACCCTGGTATGTAAAGGTACCCCTGCCCGTACGGGCCAGATGTGTCCGACTCTAGGGTTGTGCGCCCATCTCACTTAAGAGGCCGAGGGCCAGCGCTATCCGGAGACACTTCCGGGTCACGTGGCCAGCGTGACGAAGCTGCTCTGGGGAGCCAGCACCAGCACAGCACACGGAAACGCCGTTTACCTTCCCGCTATAAAGCGGTACCTATTTATCTACTTGCACTTAGGGGTGCTTTCGAACTGCTAGGTGGGCAGGAGCTGGGACCGAAAGACGGGAGCTCACCTCGCCGCGGGGATTCGAACTGCCGACCATACGATCAGCAAGCCCTAGGCACTGAGGTTTTACCCACAGCGCCACCCGCGTCACCCCGGTATGGCTCCCCTTTATCACATACACAGCCCAACAAGACAATGACAAAAATCCACCAGCAACATACAAAGCAATATGGCTAACCTGATCCAAAACACCCACCCACCCCACTCACACATGAAAACAAAGACCACCACAGCCACACCCTAGGCCAACCCCAACCTCTCTCACCACCAAAGGAACACAAGTGAACAGCAGAGAACCTGCACAAGCGACGCTGACACCAAGCCCCACATATATTAAGTAAAATAGAAACATCGCCACCTGACCCCACCCTCACTCATCTTTCCCCCCTCCACCCCTTTCCTTCCTAAACTGATCTGTAAAAAAATGTAACTTGGAAAAGAGAGAGAGAGAGAGAGAGAGAGAGAGAGAGAGAAACATTACACATACTTTTGTAAACCAAGAAAATCTTTAATAAAAATACATTTTAAAAAAAGAAGTGATTCAACACCACTGTATGTGTGAATGGGCCATTGGTGAGAGACCCAGCCATGTTTGGAAGTCCGTGCTGGCAACCTCTACATCTGAATCAGAATCAATCCATGCCCCCAAAATAAAAACCACGGTGTTATGATCTTACCCTAGCTCAGGGTAGTATCAATTTTAGCTCCAGTTTATCTAGAAATCCTTTCACAGGAGGCTTATAAAATGAGGAAATATTTAAGAAGAACACTAGGTGTCACTGCATCAATGCATTTGAGATGTATAGCCTCCTACTGCAGCCTTCTACATCCAGCACTATCCTACAAATCTAAAGTTTTCCGTGATGCTTAGAATCATAGAGTTGGCAGGGAACGCGGGGGTCATCTAGCTCAACCCCCTTGCAATGCAGGAATCTTTTTGCCCCATGTGGGGCTCAAACACATAACCTCGAGATTAAGAGTCTTGTGCTCTACCAACTGAGCTATCCTTTCTCTTTGTTGTGATGCTGTAGAGCACATTAAGCTGATTGACAAGTTTCACATCTTGGTATTGCTTGCACTATGTCTCACGCCAGTGCGGTGCCATGTTATCAACCTCACTCTGCCATCAGCCAGACCCCCAACCTGCCTGTCCTTTGACTTGGCCTGCCTAGGGGTAACATCTTCCTCCTTAGTCTCAGTTCTGCTCTCCTGGAAATCAGCAGGGAGGAGGGAGGAAACGAAACTCACCTGTTGTTGACTGTGGCTCCGCCTCTCGCTGGCTGTGGCCCCACCCACTCTGGACCTCCCTGCCCTACCAATCCCAATGGCACAAATGGCACCCAGAAGACTGAAAAAGCAGTGATATATCCTTGTGTCCACCCCCACAATTCTCTGACCAGTTTAAGTACTAAAATTAAGCCGAATGTTTTACATTGCTTTGCTTCAAATATTTACTTAAACTCTGCTTAAAAGAATTTTTGCAAGCTGAGGGGAATGACACCATTAATTTGATGGTTCTTGGAACCGTCCCATGGCGTTGCAAGGCCAGAAAGAGAGTTTGCTTATTTTTTGAGGGGGGGGAAGGCAACAACAACAACAATTTTAAAGAAAGGTTTGGCTCTGCTGGGCTTTTGACTCCCACACATTTGAGTGGGAGAAAGGACAAATTTCTAGGACACTGAGTTCCCCATGGCAACAGAAAACGGAAGTGACTTTAACCCTATGTAGCGACGGGTGACTCATTCTTGTTCATGTTCTAAGCACAGTAATAGCACTGTATTGGTGAAAGAAAGTAAAAAAGCTCTGTTGCAAGCTCTGTTACAAAGCTGGACCAAGACAGTCTGGTGCCCGAGGCAGAAAATCCAGTTGTCCCTTCTGGTTCAGAAAATGTAATACAGTAATGAATGAAATAATGGGTGATTTGCTATCTTTTTAAGGTGATCTGCCATTTGAGTTCCCAAAGTCAGCTTCTTGGTCCAGACAGTCCTGGATTGCTTTCAGATTGCCAGTGTTTTGCAGATAGCATTCAAGTGCATAGCAGAAATTTAGGTTTGAGCTCTAGTGCAAAAAAACAACAACCCCATTTTCAAAACTGATATTTTGCTGGTAGGAAAGTGATGTGGAAACCCACTGCAGGAGGTAGGGTGCAAATGATGAACATGAAGATGTATAAACACTGTGCTAGCAAATGAGGATGAGTTCTCAAGTTTGCTATAACCTCACTGCAAGCAAATTAGAACAAATGTTCAAAAAAGACCAAAAGTCTATCCTCTTTGATCATGTCCGCAGCAAACATCATGACTACCCTCCGAAAACCCCGAGAACTGTAGTTTACTCCCCACAGAGCTATAATTCCCAACACCCTTAACAAACTACAGTTCCCGTGAACCTTTCGGAGAAAACCACGTGTTTTAAATGTGTGGTGTAGATGTAGATGTGACAAGAGAACCGAGGTCATCTGGTGGAGTTTTTGCTTATTTCATGCCAGATTCTTTTGAATGAGAAGAGATAACATCTGATCACGATTATAGTTCAGGAACAGTTCAGTGTTTCATTCAGCAGCCACTAGGGAATGCGATGTTGGTTGCACAAAGTAAAAAGATCTCTCTCTGTGTGTGGTTGACTATTCGACACCGACACCCCCGCCATTGCCATTTCTAGAGTATTGGGTGAGCAGGGAAACAAACATCCCAGATTGCATCAGTAGTGTGGGTTTGTTCCTGACCACAGGAGGGTATGAATAGACTGTGTTTTATATAACAAAAAATAATGGGAAATTGCTTTCAATTGTGTCTTTAGACACAAATGTGTCTTTAGACAGAAGGTAGATTCTTTTTGGTATATCCTTTTTGGTCTGAAGTATATCCTTTTTGGTCTGAAGTTGTTGTCCATATTGATTTTGTACCGGTGAAATTCTTGATATTTGAAGATGCTGATGAGTTTTTAAATTGCATTCCTGCAGCACGAGGACTAAGAACAGGACAGCAAGGCCTTTCAAGAGATTTGTCCTTCGATTCTGGAAGGAGAAACACCTACAATTTATTATGCAGTGGTCTGAAGTCCTCACTGGCTTGGCTATTCTCGAACACATTTCTTATGAACATCCATTTCATGTGAATTCCTTTCTGGATGGCTTATATCGATTTGTATGTATAAATTAAGATGGTTGCATTGATGGCTACTGTATTCTTAGTGTGAACTGGTGAATTTTATTTACGTCCACTCCCTTCCCCCTTTTCTCTGTTGTTCTTTTTTTGTTAAACTTGTTATTATTTTTAAATAATGAACAAACGATTGAATAAGAGAGCACAGGAATGACAGCTCTATTCACAATAATACTACTTGGGTCCATGAAGCACCCATGCTGGATTGTCAGAGGACTCAGGTCCTGGGTCTCCCAAGCTTCCCTGTGTGAGGAGCTATTGTCAGCTCTCTGTACATAATAGGCAGGCCAAGTGCCTTGCTTTGTGAAGGACACTCTTCTGTCTGAAGTGGTGTCTGGTCCAAGTCCAGTTCAAAGACGAAGAGCCATGAGATGGGGGAGACAGCAGAAGAACCTTGAAGCTGCTCACCAGCAGTAAGCACTTGGAAAGCAAACTGACACATGGGTCACCTGGTGTCAAGAGCGAGCCAGCAATAAATCACATGCAGCAAGTGAAGTTCTTAGAAGAAACAGGGTCTGCTCAGGAGTGCCAGGCCTAATGAGCATAGCAGCTCTTCCTTGGTAGGTTTTGCCCCTATGAGGCAATTGTGGAGGTTGAAGGTCCCTGCCTTCCTGCAGCTACCTAAGTCCCCTCCTCTCTGGTTCTTTCCCAAGCAATCTGAGACTATGCCGGTGCCCCTGCCTTTGCTCCTTCCTCTTCATGCCTCTCCTAGTCCTGGGAGACCAGCGGGGAGGGGAAGACATCAGCCTGACTCTTCTCTACCTCTAGGCCTCCCTCATAACACCTTCCTGCTTCCACTTCTGCTTGCTTCTGTACTTCTCTCTGCCACAGCCTCTCCCTGCTCACTAAACCCTGTTACCTCCTCAGCTTCCAGCACCTCCTCCCCCCAGTCTGCTTCCTCTTCTCCCTCTGAAACACTCATCAACATCCCACCATGTCCCAAAATCCCACCATGTCCCCTGGCTCTGGTATATATATATATGCCATACCAGAACATAGGAAGTTGCTTTGTACAGTGCCAGACCATTGGTCCATCTAGTGCAGTATATTGACTGCACTGACTGGCAGCAGCTATCCAGGGTTACTTTCCAGCCCTGGTGGAAAATGCCAGAAATCAAACCAGGGACTCCTTGCATGCAAAGAAAGTGCTCCACCACTGAGCCCATATATCTGCATTTGTGTGTGTGTGTGTAATTCTTCATCCTGTGTTGTTAGCTGCAATGAGGTCCTTTTAACTTCCTTCCCATAGAGAAGAACATCTGTAGCAGAGATAAAACAACTTCCCCCTGATGGGTTGCTGTTCCCTTTAATCAAGGAAGAATCAGCAGTTGTCCCTTGCCTGTGCAATACATCTGCCAGCTGGCGGCAACGGCAAAGCCACAAGACAGCTAGCCGCTGTGTCAGCAGTTGAAGACTGCTCAGCTTGAGCCCCAGCAAGCCAGATTCAGCCCACCCAAGGCCCACCGGCCACCGCCTGCTGGCCAGCCAGATAGGAGATTTATGAAGCCCACGCCAAGCTGACGTGCATGTGGTTTTACAAGGGGTGCAGTTACTGTATGATGCATGAGGTAGACTACAAACTTAGATGGCTTTAAAGGAGAATGGGGCAAATCATCATCTTTTCAACTGGGCTACTTCTAGCTCAGCAATGTTCCCAAACTTGTCCATGGACCATCAGTAGTCCAGAAGCATCATTTAGGTGGTTCATGGCATTACATAGCATACTGATTTTAAAGTGGAGAGTATGGGAAGGCACTTGCTCTGTTGCAACATCCTCTAACCTCCCTGAAAACACAGCATGGTGAATGTTCATTACCGTATTTTTCGCTCTATAAGACACACTTTCCCCCTCCTAAAAAGTAAGGGGAAATGTGTGTGTGTCTTATGGAGCGAATGCAGGCGGGAGGCTCTGTTCAGCGCTCCCTTTAAAGAACCCTGTGGAGTGTGTGTGCGGCTCTTGGGGGCTTTTCCCTCGCACACACGCTCCGTGCGCTCTTTAAAGGGAGCATGGCTCTTGGGGGAGCCTTCATTCCGCTGCCCGGGAGAGGCTGTGTGCGGCTATCCCATAAGCCAGGACAGCAAGAGGGATCGCTGCGCAGCGATCTTGAGTGCAGGGGGAGCTCTTGAGGGCAGGGGGAGCCTTCATCCCGCTGCCCTGAAGAGGCTTCATGCGGCTATCCCAGAAGCCAGAACAGTAAGAAGCTATCCCTGAATCCAGATCCATCTTGATGTTCTGGCTTCTGGGATTCAGAATATTTTTTTCTTGTTTTCCTCCTTCAAAAACTAGGTGCGTCTTATGGTCTGGTGCATCTTATAGAGCGAAAAATACGGTAAATAGCTGCTGATGTTCTATTTAGGACAGCACAGGAAGGTACTTATGGAGACAGGTGGTCCTTCAGTTGCCTTTGTCTTGGTCCTTAGCTATGAAGGGCTTTAAAGGCCAAAACCATCGCTTTGAAACTGAGCCCAGAAACAGGCTGGGAACCATAGCAGTTGGCACAGCACAGGTATAAAATGGCCATAACATCCAGTTAGAAATCTAGCAGCCTGCATTCTCCAAATAGCATTCAAAGGCAAGCCCATGTATAGCACAGCACAGTAGTCTTTCCTAGAGGTAACCAGGAGCATGGGTAACTGAGACTAGGTTATTTCAGTTGAAGCAGGGTCAGGTGGCCTATCAGCAGTACCTCAGATACAGCCTGCCCATCTCACAACAAAAAGGTCAAGGAACAAGACCCTCAAGCTGTGAACCTGTTCCTTTCGTGGGAGTATCATTGGAAGTGTTGAGACGAAAGTCAGTTTGCACTGCAGGCTGACTTGACTTCGATTTCTGTTTCGATTTCTGGGAATGGAGTTGAGAGATGACCTAACCTGGGGAGAAAACAGCAAAGACTTGATGAAGAGAGCACAGCAGAGTCACCTGTTATATTTTCTGAGAATCCTCCGGAAAAACAATCTCTCAAAGGACCTGTTGATGGCATTTTACCATTGCACTGTGGAGAGTGTACTAACTTATGGTCTGTGTGTGTGGTTTGGGAACTGCACGGCCAGGGAAAAAACAATGCTGTCCAGGGTTGTAAAGACTGCAGAGAGAATAATTGGGTTCACTCTTCCCACCTTGGATCAAATCTATGCTTCCAGGTGCCATAAGAATGCTGCAGAGATAGCGCAGGATAGTACGCACCCCAGAAATGATCTCTTTCAGCTTCTGCCTTCTGGAAGAAGGTATAGGGTCATAAAGGCCAGGACTAGCCGCCTGAGAAACAGTTTCTACACAAATGCAATTCTGATTCTAAACGCAGCATAAGGAGTCTCTATAGTATATTGTATTTTAAAATGGGGTTTCAGAGTTTTTAGGGGGTTTTGAATGTTTTATGTAGTTTTTCAATTTCATTGTTCTGTGTGGGACAATGACAATAAAGATATTGTATCGTAGATACCTTCCAACCTTCCTAGACTTACCTTTTTGCACTGACATCCTTCAATGTTAGACTGATTCTCTCAGGACTGGTGACCTCATTTTCTTCGCCAGCCTTTCCTTGGGAGAGGAGACATCTTGGTGTGTCTCTCCTGGTGAGATGAAAGAGCAAGCATAGCTCTTTGCATTTTCACCGTACATAGTTAGAACTAGCATTTTCCCTATCAACAGTGGTGGACCTCCATTTTGGGGGCCCTGAAGCTTGAACTGTTATGGGCCCCCTTTGCAACCAGAAACAAGACTTGGGGAACCACAGTTATCTTCTTCAGTGGAGTTGCTCCATGACAGATCACATCTCTCAAACTTTACAACATCTCTCGAACTTTGGGATTGTTGGAATATATGCAAAACAAAAACAAAAATGGTAGACCCAGAATTTGAAAACAATGTGGACCCAAGTTGTTTCTGGGGCCCCTCTGGGATCAGGGGCCCCAAAGCTTAAGCTTCATTTGTTTTATAGTAGATTTGCACCTGCCTGTTGTGTACTCCCTGCAATAGATATAGCTTTCTTGTTTTCCCAAACTCAGAATCATAGAATCATAGAGTTGGAAGAGACCACAAGGGCCATCGAGTCCAACCCCCTGCCAAGCAGGAAACACCATCAGAACACTCCTGACATATGGTTGTCAAGCCTCTGCTTAAAGACCTCCAAAGAAGGAGACTCCACCACACTCCTTGGCAGCAAATTCCACTGTCGAACAGCTCTTACTGTCAGGAAGTTCTTCCTAATGTTTAGGTGGAATCTTCTTTCTTGTAGTTTGGATCCATTGCTCCGTGTCCGCTTCTCTGGAGCAGCAGAAAACAACCTTTCTCCCTCCTCTATGTGACATCCTTTTATATATTTGAACATGGCTATCATATCACCCCTTAACCTCCTCTTCTCCAGGCTAAACATGCCCAGCTCCCTTAGCCGTTCCTCATAAGGCATCGTTTCCAGGCCTTTGACCATTTTGGTTGCCCTCCTCTGGACACGTTCCAGTCTGTCAGTGTCCTTGAACTGTGGTGCCCAGAACTGGACACAGAATCTCCGTGTGATTCTATCTAGTGTAAAATGCGCTCCTCCAGCAGGAATAAAGTGTTCTGTTCAGCTTCTGTGAGTGTGTCAACTCCAAACACCAACAAGTACACCAGAATCAGAAAGTACCTGAAAGCAATTTTAGAACTAATAGCAGATCTCCTGGCCACAGCCTGCTCTAACCCAAGGGCGGAGAACCCTTTTCACCTCAAGGGACGGATTCTCTTCTGGGCAATCTTCCAGGAAAAATAAATAAATTGTATGTTTGTGCAGCATGACAGTTCCTTCGCACACTCACAAACCCTTCCCCATTCAGGCAGTGGAGAAGGCATCATCCTAGGGCAAATACCAGCCAGGCAAACACACTCATGGAGGGTGAAAAATAGGGCTGGCCAGGGCTGAGGCCTGGGGCCAGGTAGAGAAGTCTTGAAGGCCGCATCCAAGCCACCTAGGCCCGAGGTTCCCCATCTCTGAGGTAACTGCTCTAGCTGCCAGAAAGAATGCTATGGACACGTAATGCTCCCTGTTCGCAAGAGAGAGTCGAACTTGCCTCAGGGAACAACTCAGTGATGCTTTCTGCTAATTGGCACTCGAGGTGAGGCCCTTGCAAAACCGGTTGCGTCGCTCGTGTGCATTTTCATAGGCCTACGCTGGAGCGCTTCTTCCTCTCCCGCAAGGGTTGCCAGTCCAGCAGACACACCTGCAGCAAGGAGCACTTATTATTCTGACAACGCACTGTGATTAGAAAGGTGTAAGAATGCCAGCCCATCCAGATGGACGGCGACACTTCAAGGAGCAGTGCAGATCAAGGATTGCTGCCTGACAGTTTCGGAAGGAAGAGGGATGCAAAATTTTGTGATAGGTGGCTGGTGTTGCTATGGCTTAAAGCAGACACATTGCAGAGATGGATGCAAGGCACCACCTGAACCTCTGCCCACCCCCCTCCCAAAATTGGACTGCTTATGATAAGAAAAGTGACTTGAGAATGCATGTCAAAGCGTAGGATTATACTTGCTTGACTTTCCGGGGACAAACCTGTCAGCAGAGCACGAGGCTCTTAATCTCAGGGTTGTGGGTTCAACTCCCACCTTGGGCAAAATATTCCTGCACTGCAGCGGGTTGGACTAGATGACCCCTGGGACCCTCCAACTCTACAATTCTATGACACCACATTGTATGTAACCTTTGTATAACATGCAGCTGTCTCATATGGGGTTTCGAACTCACAACCTTGGCGTCATTAGCACCACACTCTAACCAACTGAGCTAGCACTTCCCCACCCTGAAGCCCTTCAGCTGCTTTGGACTACAATGCCCATCATCCCTGACCACTGCCCATGATGAGAATTCATAGAATCACAGAACTGTAGAGTGGGAAGGGACCCTGACGGTCATCTAGTCCAACCCCCTGCAATGCAGGAATTTATGTGAGATTTTGTAGTCCCAAAGCCTGGCGAGCCTTTCCTGGAAGCCAGCTCCCTCTGAATAAACACATCGAGGAGGCAGCTGCCTTTCTTTGAGCCTGCGGCCCAGGCCTTAAGATCAACAAGCATTGTGCATTGTCTGTTGTTCCTACGAGGAATGCCCCTTGTTGTTCGCATTTCCAGCAAGCGGACAGACAAAAGGATTGTTCCGGGAGATGCCCAGCAGATGTGAATAGCGAAGATGATGACCGATGTGCTGCATTAACAGAACTGCTGCGAGAGCCTCGCATGTACCCAGAGGGGCGCAAGGGATCTTGTAAAGCGCTGCGCCCGCCCGCAGCCTCGCCAGATGCTGCCAGCCCCAGCGGGCTCAGTACTGCCTGCACGGACCGGCAGCAGCAGCAGCAGCAGCAGCCCTCCTAGAATTCCCAGGAGATGCCAAAGGCTTGAATCCAGGGCTTCTCAGCTGTGATTCCACCACGGATGAAGCTCCGCGGCTCTCCTTCCCCTTTCGAAGAATCGGAGGCACCCACAACCAAGGTCTCCTCCTCGCCGGAGTTGCGCACCCGCCTCCTGTGGGCGCGGGACAGCCGTGACCCCGCCCCGCTTCAGCCGGGCGTCCAGCTCCACCAGCCAGGCAAGAGGACTCCTTTCCCGGGCTCCTCCGGCTCCTGGCGTCGTGCGCTCTCTCTCGCTCTCCGCGGTGGGATCCAGCTGCGCGCTTTGTGCTCGCGTGCCACAAGCAGGTAAGCCGCGCGCGCGCCCCCCGCGCCTGCGAAGCGCCCTGGCGAAGAAACGCGCCGCGATGCCCCTCGGCGTCGCTGTTACTCCGATCCGGAAATTTGCTAGACAGCAGCTCCGGCTGCGTCGATTTGCAACTTCTCGGGAAACTTTTGAAATCGCTACCTCTTTCCCGCTCCAACGAGAGAGAGAGAGAGAGAGAGAGAGAGAGAGAGAGAGAGAGAGAGAGAGATCGATCCCCTGGGGTGATCTCCCTTTCTCTCCTTCCAAGGGGTAACTAGATCAGTTACCTGCCAAAGATGGAACTTTAGCCAACTTCAGCCAATTCAATAACAGATATCGCTCTTCCTATGATGTCATTGTTGGCTGATGGGAGTTGGCTGATGGGCGTAGCCAGGGCAGGGCAGGGGCAGCTGCCACCTGTTCAAGTAAATAAATAAAAATACTTACTGTAACTAAAAGTAGAAATTGTAAATTGTAGAAAGATGTTGACAGATTTTTTTCTTAGTTGTTGTTTAGTCATTTAGTCGTGTCCGACTCTTCATGACCCCATGGATCAGAGCCATGGCTGTAAACCTCCCCTTTTTTGGCGGGAAATTCCCTTATTCCAGCGCCGTTTCCCGCTGCTTCCCACTGCTATCCCATATTGTTAGATATCCCGTAGACTGTCCCCGGGACAGGTGAGGCTGCTGATCCCTTATTTTCAAATCTGAATGTTGACAAACTTTGGTCAAACTCATGTTGGTAGCTTTGAGAACACTGTCCAACCATCTCGTCCTCTGTCGTCCCCTTCTCCTTGTGCCCTCCATCTTTCCCAACATCAGGGTCTTTTCCATGGAGTCTTCTCTTCTCATGAGGTGGCCTTTCAAAGTAAGGTAAAGGTAAGGGGACCCCTGACCATTAGGTCCAGTCATGGCCGACTCTGGGGTTGCGGCGCTTATCTCGCTTTATTGGCCGAGGGAGCCGGCGTACAGCTTCTGGGTCATGTGGCCAGCATGACTAAGCTGCTTCTGGCAAACCAGAGCAGCGCATGGAAACGCCATTTACCTTCCCGCTGGAGTGGTACCTATTTATCTACAGTGGTACCTCAGGTTAAGTACTTAATTCGTTCCAGAGGTCCGTTCTTAACCTGAAACTGTTCTTAACCTGAAGAACCACTTTAGCTAATGGGGCTTCCTGCTGCCGCTGTGCCGCCGGAGCACAATTTCTGTTCTCATCCTGAAGCAAAGTTCTTAACCCGAGGTACTATTTCTGGGTTAGCGGAGTCTGTAACCTGTAGCATCTGTAACCTGAAGCGTATGTAACCCAAGGTACCACTGTACTTGCACTTTGACATGCTTTCAAACTGCTGGTTGGCAGGAGCAGGGACCGAGCAACGGGAGCTCACCCCATTGCGGGGATTCAAACCGCCGACCTTCTGATCGGCAAGTCCTAGGCTCTGTGGTTTAACCCACAGTGCCACCCGTGTCCCTCAGCCTTTCTTAGTACTTGGGGTCAAATTAAAACAACTGTTGTTGAGACACAGATGGGTGTCCTGCACCTGCAACATAAATCCTGGCTACACCATAGCTGTCAACCTCCCCTTTTTTTGCGGGAAATTCCCTTATTCCAACGCCGTTTCCTGCTGCTTCCTGCTGCTATCCTGGATTGTTAGATATCCCGTAGACTGTCCCCAGGACAGGTGAGGCTGCTGATCCCTTTTTTCGAGGCTGCTGATCCCTTATCAAATCTGAAAGTTGGCAGCTATGGGCTACACCTATCCCCCCCCACCTTTTGCAAACTTTTAAATTCTTCTCCCCACCTTTGTACAGACTTTTGCTTGTGTGTTTGTTATTCCCAACCAGGAAGTATTTTTTAATTGTTATTGTTTTGTAGGGTTTTTTGTGTGCACACATGAATAATCTGAGGCTGAGTGTCTGGTCTCTCTCAGAAATTCCACCATGAGCCCATCTCATGGATGCAGCTGAGAAACAGATTTGCTCCAGAGGAGCCTTACTGTTTCTGGAGGACCTGCAAAGTTTCTGGCACCTCGCTGTGGGTGATGCTGGGACTTCCTGGTGTCACTTGCAGAAAGGGCTGTCTTCTCAGTGGGACATTACCAGACCTGCTTTCTTCTTCTTCTTGAAATGAAAGGTTGTTGGACTTCCATCAGCTCTTGCATGCATGGTCAAGGATGGCAGGAGGTGCAGCCAAAAAGCTGGATGGCTGCAAGTTTCAAAGAATGGTAAAGTTGGAGGAGACACCAAAGATCATCTAATGCAGGCATGTCCAACTTCCAAGAGACTGTGATGCACTCCCAGTATAAAAACACTGGCAGTGATCTACTTGTTGACCTTTTTTGGGCGAGCATTGCACAGAGTTGTTGAGCAACTGAACCCCTGTGGTGCAGAAAATGAATTTAGGTCTTAGTTCAAGTTGAAAAGTGTTGGGATTTGACTCTTAGAGATGCTCGATTTGCTGTGCAGGGAGGTTATAGATAGGAAGCCGATGTCATCAGCATTAATTGCACAAACCCAAATTTATGGTAGGCACCTGAATGCCTCCCATGAAATTCTGCAAGTCTGGAGGCAAACTGGGAGCTGTGTTTGTGCCTGAGAACTTGCAAAACTGTAATAATCTGAATTGCGGCCTGCATATCTAGCTTCATTCATTTGTTTCTTAATAAAACCTCATTAGGGAGCACTTGGTGTGTTTTACAGAGTACCATAAACAGAAGTCAGAGCTCTGGGCCCAAAATGTTTTCAGTCTAAATTTAGAATAGGGGAAGGAGGAGAGATAGACAACAGGGGGAGCAAACAGTTGCAGGATTGCAAGCAAATGCAGTTGCACGTACAGTAAGCCTGCAACTTTTGCGGAGGTTATGTTCTGAGGATCATGCCTAAAACCAAAACCGTGTATAGTCAGAACATATTGTGTTCAATGGGATTGCCAGAGCCCCCTTTTCCTGACTCCTGCCCCCTTTCCTCCATCTTTTTATTTTAATGTGCTTAACTTGCATGCTTACTGCACTTACTGCCCCATTCTATGCATGTTTACTCAGAAATGTCCAGCATCTTGGAGTCACACTTCTGCTTAGAGTAGACCCATTGGAATCAACAGAACTTAAGCTAATCGTAATTCAAGTCCCATTGATTTAAACAGGTCTGGATCCAACCTTCTCCCTCCTGGGCTGTAAGCTGAGAAGAAGGTCATATGCTTCCTTTTCAATCAATCAATCAATCAATCAGTAAAATAGTTGCATGTATGTTTTACAGCAATACTCTGAGCCAGAGTATTTTGTGTGTGGAAACAGTTTTCTGCACAAGGATCAGTAATAATTGGGTGTGCAAAAGTCAGGTACCAGGGCTCTGCTTTAATAGCAAAGCAAGGGATGGGAGTCCACACCTAGCAATCTGGTTTATCTATTTATGTCTTTCCTGGTGATTTGCATATATACTTTTACTCAACAGCAACACCTAAGAAGAAAATGAATAAGAAAACCATGTAGCCAGTGACAGTTTTTTTTATAAATGCAGGTAAAACCACCTAAGTTATTATTTTAAAATCTATCAAATCCTCGTCTGCATCATATCTGAGTCGCTAAAAGCTCTTTGAAATAAAAAATTCAGGCCATAATCTTGCTAAGACCAGCCAAAATGCCACACAATTGCGAATGAGTTTTCAAGTTCTGTGTCAGGTTGAACATAGAGCAGGAGAGGAAAAGTTGGGCTGACACTGAACTCACAGCCCTCTGCATTAAATCATAGTCTCAAGGCCAAACTAAAGATGCCTCTTTCAGTTGCATTAGTTTAAGAAACCCGGTTAGTTGTAGGTGCGGCAGGATCAAATGAGGATCGTGGCAGAGAAGAAAAGGATTGACCATCCAGATGAAAATTGCTCTTCTGGGCTTAAATAAAAACTCACACAACTGCAAATGATATGTTTTGCCTCCAGTTTGGTGGAGCGTTGGAGGAAGTTGCACACTTAGTTGGACAGTGATAGGGTACCTGCTGCCCTCCAGATGAAGTTGGACTGTATGACCAGTGACCAGCCAGCATGACCAATGGTCAGGGATGATGGGAGTTGTACTTTCCAGCAGCATCTGGAGTAGGGATGTAAGACGGCAGCAATGCCCATCCTTTCCTGTGTTTGTTGCAATCAGCACTGTTTCTGTTCTACTGCAGTTCGGCTTCCACTAAAACATACATCTTTCATCTCGCTGTTTCTGATATCTGAAACAAACTAACAATGTAGTTTACTTCAGGGCATTTCAGTGGAAAGGAAACATCAAAAACAATGCAGAAAACAACATAATTATTTACTTAATGTGCACAGTCTTAAGAAACAGAAATAGCTATTCTCACTCATATTAGCTTGTGTAATTCCCATTCCTGATCTCAAAGGAACATGCAAATTGTGGCAATTTGTACTCCCATTTCTGACATAGTTCTCTAACATCTCTAACCTGGAGGGATGCAGGTTTCCAGGCCTTCTCTGGTAGATGCTATGCAGAGTTTATATTGTCGCTCGGGCTGCTGGGACGAAGAATCAAATAATGACTGATCCCACATTCTTGAAAATATATGTTGGATTTGTTGTTCCAGCAGGCCAAGGTGCAACCGGGGACCACACAGATCCTCTTAAATGAAATCTGCAATCTCTTTCTACTTCTTTATTTTGTTGGCGTCTGTCTGTCCACGGAGATAATGGCGGAGTGTGCCTTTGGGGGTGAGGTCAAGCTCTTGGAAGGTAGCAGCGCCTCTTGCTTGTGGCTGTAGAGACCAATGTGGGAGAGACATGTTTTGTTGCAGCCAGGGAAGATGGAGGCGTCCGGTTGTGCTGCTGCAGATGCACCATGGCGTTTCTTTTCCCTGTTCCCAGTAGAAGGGAGAAGTAAATCAGCAGGCTCTGTATTGGTCTAGGATCCAGTCTCATACTATCTAAGAGTACCGGGTGGCTTAGTCATGTAAATAGGTGTTCCCCATACTTAAGCAAATAGATTGTGCCTTAGATAAACACTTAGGCAAGAGGAGTTTTATTGTTTCCTCAGAGCCACACTGGAGAATGTTTCACCCGATTATGAACTGCTTTATGACTTCCCATTCCAGGTGAATGCCAAGGTCTGGTGTGCGGCCTAGGTGCTGAGTTGGACACCTGTTGCAGCTTGAAACATCTCCAGTTCACCAGTTAAGGGGGATAAGACACTTTTAGGCCCCATGCCCAGCACAGCTGACTCTTGCTGTAGATGTGTCCGTCCTGTGCCATGTGACAAAACCATGGGCACAATTTCTGTCCAAAGTAGGCCTTTATCTTAGCACACCCACTTCTGATACAGGCTCCACCTGCTTTTAGCAATTGTCACCAAATTACAACACCATGCACACGTCAAATAAAATATCCCACCTAGCCCGGAAGATGGTGTCTAGGCAATACATCAAAAACAGCAATCCAAATAACATAATTTCCTACTGAAGAGCTGTCATATATTCTCCGCATCATCTCCTCTAAAGTACGGCCTGTTATGTCTTTTTGGTGGAAATAATTCTGATTGCCAACAGAGAACTTCCGGCACAAGTTCTTTTGTACTGTTTGCAACATTGCATGTTATGTATTCAAGCCTCCGGATCAAAATAGCTCACAGCATTGTTCATCGTTCAGCCACTGACTGGAAAACCACTGACTTTTGCAATACATGAACACAGTGGAGTAAGGTGTTGGAGGCTGCCTAACATTATCTAGCGTTAAGAGGCGTATAAAATATGAAGTAAGCTCTTGGAGACCTCACTGACTTGGCTTTTGTTACACTGTGCTTCATGGGCTGTTCATTAATCTCCATGAAATATTCAGAACGCACAGTACCTCAGAGTATTCCTGCACTGAAATATTAACCATTGGGACTATGTACTATGATATATATATATTTACTATAAAATAAGCATTTCTTCTCTTTCACAATAGATCTAGTGACCTGTCCTGAGACAATAGTTCACTTTGCATCCAAATCTGTTAAGTAATCCGGGAATAGAGAACCTGTGGTCTTCCAGATGTTGTTGGACTACAATTCCCACAAGTCCTGACTGTGTTGGCCATGCTGGTTGGGGCTGATGGGAGTTGGAGTCCAACAACATTTGGAGGGCCATAAATATATCATAGTTTGTGTTCAGCCCTTGAGGACGTGACACTTCCTTTTACTGCCTTGAAAATACCTGTTCCCCAATCCAGCACATCTCATGTGGAGGGGAAAGGTACCTGTTCTTCTACTGTGTGAGCCTCACGTCTTCCAGCCCTTCCTCACTGAGGTGGGATGGCATGTCCATGACATTTAGGACTTTATGCATCCAGTCCATGGAAGTGATCTTCGTGGCTGGACAGAGTTTTGAACTTGGGCCTCTCCAGTCCAAGATGAAACACAGATGAATTATAAACTGTTGATGGGTAAAAGGATCTAGACACCTGATGTTTAGAGGCTTCACCTGCCTCTTTTATGATTTCACAGTCAGCTCACAGTAATTAGTACTCTGCCGATCGCTTGCATGCCACTCACATGGCAAGCCATGGGCAAGAAGTGGGAGAAAGATGTAGGAGTAAATATACCACAGGAGCTGACAAGCTACTCTTGGAAGTTTATTTACTTAGGTTTGTATCGCGTCCTGTTTCTAGGGCAGGTGATGCAAATGTTTACAAACCTAGGTTTTAACAAGCAAAAGGAGAAAAGGAAAGAGAGAGAGAGAAATGCTTCTGGGTTACCATAAAACAGAAGTGGAGAGTCGTGTGTTGTTGGATTACAACTCCCATCATCCCTGACCATTTTGACCCCGCTGCCTAAGACATCTGGTTGAAGCCCAGTAACATCTGGAGGGCCGCCGATTCCCCATCCCCAAGAACAGCCATGCAGGATCAGGCCAAAGTCCCATCTAGTCCAGCATCGTGTTCCCACAGTGGCCAGCCAGGGGCCCACGGGAAGCCCAAAAGCAGAGCCTGAGCACAACAGCACTTCCTCTGCTCAAGATTCCCAGCAACCCATGTAATAATAATAATAATAATAATAATTTTAATTTATACCCCACCCTCCCCAGCCAAGGCCGGGCTCAGGGCGGCTGACAAGCAATAATAAAAGCAAGTTGAATGAATACAACTTAAAAACAAGATTAAAATACAACATTAAAATATTAAAACATTAAAATATTAAAAGACAGCCTCATCACAGGAGGAGAAAGGAAAAAGAAAAAAGAAAAAAGAAAGAGGGGGCGGGAATCAAATTGGCTCCAAGCCAAAGGCCAGGCGGAACAACTCTGTCTTACAGGCCCTGCGGAAAGAAATCAGATCCTGCAGGGCCCTGGTCTCATGAGGCAGAGCGTTCCACCAGGCCGGAGCCAGAGTTGAAAAGACACTGGCTCTGGTTGAAGCCAATCTAACTTCCTTAGGGCCTGGGACCACTAGGGTGTTGCTATTTATGGACCTTGAGGCTCTCCGTGGGGCATACCGGGAGAGGCGGTCCAGTAGGTACGAGGGTCCTAGAAACCTCCAACCTGGGAGGCAAGGCATAGCCACCCTGGCTTGTAGCTCTGCAATAAATCAACACAGAGGAGACAATAGAAGAAGGGGAGGAAAATGGAGGGATGGCCAATGGCAGATATCTATGCTATTATTTCATTCACACATACCTGGGATTAATCGCAGCATACAAAATGGGGCATGCAGAGGAAGGATAGCCTGCTGCGAGGTCTCTGGTACGGCTTTTTTTTTTAAAAAAAATATTTTTATTAAACACTTTCAACATACCAAATTATCAATCCAAATAATCAATTGCATTATTTCCCCCCCTTTCCCCCCTCCCCCCACCAAGGACTTCCCTCAGCTCCCCTCTCTGGTTTCTTTGCACATATTGTTCTCTGCATATTATAAAATTGTACATATCCTTGCCTTATCTGTCATGTGTTCAACTAATAAATTTGTGGATGTTTATTCAAAACCTGCCAAGGAGTCCAAGTCATTTTGCTGTCTTTTTAGATAGTTTGCAAAAAGTTCCCATTCTTCCTTGAAGTCACGATTGTCCTTGTCACGCAGTTTATACAGTGGTGCCTCGCAAGACAAAATTAATTCGTTCCGCGAGTTTTTTCTTCTTGCGAGTTTTTTGTCTTGCGAAGCACAGTTTCCCATAGGAATGCATTGAAAATCAATCAATGCATTCCTATGGAAACCGCCTTCAGACCAGGTCCAGGGACAGTCTGTCCCCCGACCTCTTCTGAAGGCTGGGGGGGGGGGGACAAGGGCTTTTCTTCCCACTGCCAGCCTTCAGAAGGCTGTTCTGAAGGCTGGCGGTGGGAAGAAAAGCCCTTCTCCCCACCTCCCGCCCCGCAAGCTCCAGGGACAGGAGGGCTTTGCTGCCGACCGCCAGCATTTTAAAAGCCCCCGGGACAGTGGAGACTTCTCCGCTGTCCCGGGGCAATTTTAAAATGCTGGCGGGCAGCAGCGAAGCCTCCGCTGTCCCGGGGCGATTTAAAAATGCTGGCGGGCGGCAGCGAAGGCTTCGCTGCCGCCCGCCAGCATTTTAAGATCGCCCGGGACAGCGGAGAAGTCTCCGCTGTCCCGGGAACGCAGGCGGGGGGGAGCAAAGACTTTTGCCCCCCGCCGGCCTTCAGAAGAGGTCCAGTCTTTGCTCCCCCCCCCCGCCTGCCTTCAAAAGCCGTCGGGATAGCGGAGAAACGCGCTGCGCTTCTCCGCTATCCCGGGAAGGCAGGCGGTCAGGAGCAAAGACCTTTGCCCCCCGCCGGCCTTCAAAAGAGGTCCAGGACCTCTTCTGAAGGCCGGCGGTGGGCGAAAGTCTTTGCTCCCGACCGCCAGCATTTTAAAAGAGGTCCCCGGAGATTTCCCTATGGGCTTTCTTCTTGCGAAGCAAGCCCATAGGGAAATTCGTCTGGCGAAGCACCTCGAAAAACGGAAAACTCTTTCTTCTTGCAAGTTTTCCGTCTTGCGAGGCATTCGTCTTGCGAGGTACCACTGTATGTCAATTTAGCCAGTTCTGCTTAGCTCATCGGTTTTTCTTGCCACTGTTCTTTCGTTGGGATTTCCTTATTCTTCCATCCTTGTGCTAACAAGACTCTTGCCGCTGTTGTAGCATACATAAATAAGTTCTTTATTTTTCTTGGCAGGTCTTGTCCTAAAATCCCTAACAGAAATGCTTATGGGTGTTTTTTTTTTTTACAAATGTCATTTTAAACATTTTTTAAATTCATTTCCCAATTTTTAAAACTTCTCTACATTCCCACCACATATGATAAAAAGTACCTTCTTTTTCTTTACATTTCCAACATGTATTTGACCCGGTTTTATACATTTTTGCCATTTTTACTGGTGTAATATACCATCTATACATCAAGAGTGGTACAGCTTTCAGTCTCCTCTCCACACCTGCATTCCATCCCAGGGAATTCCCTCTTCTCCCTGCCCAGGTGAGAGGCCAACCCAGAGCACAGGTTTCATTTATCCTGGGCGGGACCTAGATACTGTTCCATCCCTGTCACACTGTTGTGAGGCCTATACACCCACAATCCAGGTCCTGGTAGCTTCTGCCACAGGTACTCTAAAGCCTGGCAATGCAATGGAGGAAAGCAGCGCAAAAAATTCTTCAACGCATCGTTACAGGCCAGTGGCACACATAGCTCTAATCTCTGGCGAAGGGGAATGGCTGGGTCTGAGGGGCTGCTGCCCCCCAGAATCTGCCTCCTGTGGCGATGGTCTCACTCTGACAAATAACAGGGCCTGTTCTTCTTCAGATAGACATCTTTTCTTTCAGCATGAGCCTAAAAGCGAACACTTTGGATGTGACAAAATAGGCGTTTGAAAACAGTCGCATCACGCAGGCCACACTGATCTGTGTGCCCACTATTGGTTGTACCTCCTTGTCGCATGTACAGTGGCAAACCCACGCTTGTTTCTGTGCAATGTGTGGCGAAACAGGCCTTACTTAGTATTCATGCTCTGCTTATCAAACAGGTATTTAGATTACGTATGGCATTCCCATCGAGCACCTTATCTTTAAAGATACGCTTCTGCAGTCTGCAGGTCTCAACCTGTGTTAAGTCAATACATCAACGTGTGCTTTATCAGGTCCTGTCTATCTGATGAATCAGTCCACAACCATTATTTGGCCACGATACATCTTGTCCCCATATTTTTCCATGGGGCCATAAACTTATTATTCCATTTGCACCTGAAATTCCAGCAAGGATATCAAGCCTGCATTGTAAATCACACAACAGCTCTGTGAAAAGATTACGCTGAGAGCTTAGGACTTTCCCAAGACCAGATAGTGAGTTTCATCACTCCGTAGAAATTTGGACCTGGGATTCCATCTCTTTAGTCCAACAAGCTAGTCACTACAGCCAAGAAAAAGAAAGAAAGAAAGAAAGGATGGTCTTTAACTTGATCTTCTCTTCCCTTTCAGTATGGCAATGTTCTCCCTGATCTTCTTTTTCCTATGTGTTATTGCTGGCTGGAGTTTTATGTTTTGTTCTACTGTGAATTATGCACAAGGATGCTGCCACTAGGTGGCAGCCTAGTGATTTTGTGTAAGCAGAAAAGACTGCCATCCTTGTTTACAGAGGCAGTTTCCCTCTCAAGTTTATGTGATGCATTTATGTTAGGCCTTTAGCAGAAGGAGAGCTTGTCTGGATCAAGCTTGAGGCTGAGGAGAGGAGGACAGCCTGAGGCACATGTTGCTTTGGGTTCTGTAGAAGTGTTTGAGTTCACTCTTAACAGGAGAATTTTAGGGGCAAACCAGATATTCAATCTCCCAATGCCTGTTTAGTTAGTTTTAAAAACTCTATCTCAAGGCCATAAGTCAGTGACAGAATCTGTGTATTGAAAGCAGGTGGTTCCAGGTTCAATCACTCATATCATAGAATCGTAGATTCTTAGAGTTGGAAGGGACCCAAGGGCCATCTAGTCCCACCCCCTGCAATGCAGGAATCTCAGCTGAAGCATCCATGAAAGGTGGCCACCCAACCTCTGCTTAAAAACCTCCACGGGAGGAGAGACCACCACTTCCCTAGGGAGTCCATTCCACGCTCGAACAGCTCTTACCATTAAAAAGTTCTTCCTTTCTTGTATATTGAATCTATCCCTCTGGACCAGGAGGAAACAAACTTGCTCCATGTATATTGAATCTATTGGTTCGAGTTCTACCCTCTGGACCAGGAGGAAACAAACTTGCTCCAACCTCCGCTTGACAGCCCTTGAGATATTTGAAGATGGCTATCATATCTACTCTCAGTCTCCTCTTCTTCAGGGTTAACACACCCAGCTTCCTCATAAGGCTTGGTTTCCAGACCCTTGAACATCTTGGTTGCCCTCATCTGCACACGTTCCAGATTGTAAATATCCTTCTTGAACTGTGGTGCCCAGAACAGGACACAGGACCTAACCAAGGCAGAACAGAGTGACTTCCCTTGATTGGGATAGTATACTTCTGTTGATGCAGCCGAGAATAGCATTAGCACTTTTTTTCCTTTTTGCTGCTTTGTCTCATGTTGATTCATGTTAAGCTTGTGGTCCATCCCTCCCTGAGTGCTGAAGGCCACTAAAACCCCTAGATCCTTTTCACATGTACTTCTGGCATAGCTAGTTTTAAGAATAATATCAAGTAGCAGGTGGCATGGAAGATCTCTGCCTGCAGCTCCAAAGAGAGGGGTCAGAATAGAGCAGGGGTCTCCAACGTGGCATCCACGGGCACCAGTGTGCCCACCAATACCTCTTGCGGTGCCCATGAAAGGTCTCAGAAAATATCTCTTCAGAAATCCACAATACATGAGAGACCACTTCCTCTTCCTGTTTGCACTGGCCCAGCCTCTCATACATTGAACCTGACCTCTTAAATAGTCTCAAGGTTGGATACCCACCCACCCTTCCTTCTGTCATGAGCGGAAGACAGGTGCAGAGAACGTCTCTGTGTCAGCAGGCATGGTGGTGGCTGATATTTGCAGCTTTCTAACTGGCTGATGGAGGTAAAAGTCAGGTTATGAAACCCAAGAAGCATACATAACTCCAAAACACTAGGGGGAGGAGTGTCTGAGTGTTATTCAACTACATTTACTCAGAGCAGACCTATTGAAATTAACAAACATGGCCAAGTTAGGCCTATTTGTTTCAATCGGTCCACTCTGAGTAAAATTCAGTTGTATATGACCTTCTGTCTTTTTTCTCTTCTGTTTCTGATAGCTTTGGTTTGCACATTGCTTTGGGTTGCCTTGGGCAAGTTAAAACGACTTAACAAATTTAATAAATAATAATTATTATAGCTTTGGGTGGAAGAGGGTTGATTTAAGCCAGGGAAATGGTGACATATTGCCACCCGTCCCTGTGTGTTGTTGTCCAATTCTAACACTTCTTCCCTCCCAATCAGCTGTTTTTAACATAAGAGTGTCCTACGTAGTCTGGATTTCAGAGATGGACATTTGGGGATGAATAATGAAGGTCGCGGGACGCGGTGGGGACGCGGGTGGCGCTGTGGGTTAAACCACAGAGCCTAGGACTTGCCGATCAGAAGGTCAGCAGTTCGAATCCCCGCAATGGGGTGAGCTCCCATTGCTCGGTCCCTGCTCCTGCCAACCTAGCAGTTTGAAAGCACGTCAAAGTGCAAGTAGATAAATAGGTACCGCTCTGGCGGGAAGGTAAACGGCGTTTCCGTGCGCTCCTCTGGTTTGCCAGAAGCAGCTTAGTCATGCTGGCCACATGACCCGGAAGCTGTATGCCGGCTCCCTCGGCCAATAAAGCGAGATGAGCGCCGCAACCCCAGAGTCGGTCACGACTGGACCTAACAGTCAGGGTCCCTTTACCTTTACTTAATGAAGGTCTAGGGATCCGTTTGTTGTGCAAATGGCTGCACTGCTAACTACAGATTTATCTAATGAATTTTGGCCTGTGTGCAAATGTCTTGCTTGTGGCTTTGGTGCACGCTGTCCCCTTTCTTTCATTAGAAGAATGCCTAGGAGAAAAAATTTAAAAAGGAAACTTTTCACTAGGTGACCGAAAGGCACTGCATGAGTCAGGAAACAAAATATTCAATGGAACGTTAATAAATCTCCCAGCAGCCTTCCTTTGTCTATTTCCAAAGCTTTATGAATGGCTCTTGGATGTCTCACTGTGACTTTTTGTCTCACTGTGACTTTTTGCTTGTGATCCCCAGCATACCTATTTGGAAGTTTTATTTATTTATTATTTACTTAAATTCCAACAAACTGCACTTCGACATAGAATAGCATAAGGAGGTACACAGGCTAAAAAGCACACCTAGCGCAATAAACGCACCAGCCATATCTGTAAGAGCTGATTGGCCAAGAATCTCAGTTTTGAAAGTCCTGCCTGAGTAATAATACAGTTTTCTGGAGACATTTAGGGACAAGATCTGCTGGGATGGGCAGCTTAGAATGTAGTGTCTGGCTCAGCTGGCATTAAGGCTCCAGCCCTAGCTCAGCCAAAGATACACTGGCTCAAAGGTAAAGGTGTTGGATCTGCATGACGGGGTGAGCTCCCATTGCTCTGTCCCAACTTCTTCCAACCTAGCAGCTGAAAGAATACCAGTGCAAGTAGATAAATAGGTAACAATAGGTAGATAAATAGATACCGCTTTGGCGGGAAGGTAAACGGCATTTCCGTGCACTCTGGCTTCCATCACGGTGTCTGTTGCACCAGAAGCGGTTTAGTCATGCTGGCACATGACCCGGAAAGCTGGCTGTGGACAAACGCCGGCTCCCTTGGCCTGAAAGCGAGATGAGCGCCGCAACTCCATAGTCACCTTTGACTGGACTTAACCATCCAGGGTTCCTTTACCTTTCTTTATTTTATATAACGGCTCAATTTGCTAAACTGGGGAAAGGGCTGTTAGTGGGGGCAGGAGCAGAGTGGGGAGACTTAGACCGGATCCTAAGCCCATTCAGGATGGAGCACCATTTTAAAGGCTTGTTTTCCCTCTGCCAGCTGTCCGGCTGCTGAACGGGCTTTGAATCTGGTTCAGGCTCTACACTGGCTTAACATCCAGCTTCTTATGCATTGGATTGCCCCCTTAAAAATGAGCAGGGATGGCTCCTGCCGAAGCCCTATTGGCAAGGAGTTCCACAGGGCAAGGCCAGCCCCAGGGAAAGGCCATTCATGCTTGGGATTACCAGAAGTGCCCCATCAAAAGACCTCAGCGATTGAGGTGGATCATAAAGAATCAGGCAGTCCTCAAGGCACCTTGTTAAGGGCCTTGTTCCATCAAATCAAAGCGATGAGTTTTCCGGAGTAACCAGGAAATGACATGTCTGACGCAATATGTAATATTTGTTTGCTTGGAAGCTCCACTTCGATGTTCGTTGATTTGCCGTGTGGTCAATGGGCAGATTACTTTGCAAAGTGCAAGAGGAATTTGAAATCTAAAATTAAAGCACAGAGGAGACAAGGGAGGAAGGGAGGTGGAAATGATGGAAGTGGTAAATGGGGAAAGAATAAATATGCATTTGGTTTAATTAAGCGTACTTAGGTTTATGGTTTTGGGATTGCAGAGTTCAAGAGGATGTGGTTCCATTTAATTGTGTTTAAAGATGGCAGCTTCAGGTCTATTATCCTTATGAACTGAACATTCCTCTGATTCTGGTTCAGTTCTAGACTCTTCCTTATTAGCCTTGTTAGGCAAGTATGAGGTGTTTAAAGGTGGGGTATTTCTAGTTTCTAGCCATGCCAACGGTGCCAGTTTTCACCATTAGCTGCCCCAGGTTCTCACCTTTCATTTCTTTTTTTCTTTTTAAAAATGTCTCTAGCCTTTAGAGTGGCACTATTCTGTCCCATTATATTGTGGCAACATATAATAATATAAATTCAAAATGAAATGAGGAAGTCCCTCCTGCAGAAAATGAGTAAATCATTCCCTAAACAGGGCTGCCTTCAGATGTCTTCTAAAAGTCAGATAGTTGTTTATTTCTTTGACATCTGATGGAAGGGCGTTCCACAAGGCGGGTGCTACTACCGAGAAGGCCCTCTGCCTGGTTCCCTGTAACCTCACTTCTCACAGTGAGGGAACCACCAGAAGGCCCTCGGAGCTGGACCTCAGTGTCCGGGCAGAACTATGGGGGTGGAGACGCTTCTTCAGGTATACTAGGCCGAGGCCGTTTAGGGCTTTAAAGGTCAGCACCAACACTTTGAATTGTGCTCGGAAATGTACTGGGAGTCAATGTAGGTATTTCAGGACCGGTATTATATGGTCTTGGTGGCCTCTCCAAGTCACCAGTCTAGCTGCCGCATTCTGGATTAGTTGTAGTTTCCAGATCACCTTCAAAGGTAGCCCCACATAGAGTGCATTGCAGTAGTCCAAGCGGGAGATAACTAGAGCATGCACCACTCTGGCGAGACAGTCTGCGGGCAGGTAGAGTCTCAGCCTGCATACCAGATGGAGCTGATAAACAGCTGCCCTGGACACAGATTTGACCTGCGCCTCCATGGACAGCTGTGAATCCAAAATGACTCCCAGGCTGCGCACCTGTTCATTCAGGGGTACAGTTACTCCATTCAAGACCAGGGAGTCCTCCACACCCTCCCGCCCCCTGTCCCCCCAAAAGAGTACTTCTGTCTTGTCAGGATTCAACCTCAGTCTGCTACCGTGGCAGTAACATGAGAAGAGAAGACTCCCTGGAAAAGACCCTGATGCTGGAAAAGATTGAGGGCCCAAGGAGAAGGGGACGACAGAGGACGAGATGGTTGGACAGTGTTCTTGAAGCTACCAGCATGAGTCTGACCAAATTGTGGGAGGCAGTGGAAGACAGGAGTGCCTGGCGTGCTCTGGCCCATGGGTTCATAAAGAGACGGACACGACTAAACAACTAAAAAAACAACAAAAAACCAAACAATGGTGGGGGAAATATAAGAACGCAGAGCTGAGATTGAGGATGGATCTAAACAGTATTTTATTTGCAAATGAGTCTTCTGAGATAATGTAAATGGTTCTTTGGCGACCAGGTTCTTTTGCATATTGGCTTTCCCCCCAGGAAAGGGTAAATCTGAATTAAATCAGGGTTGTGGAGATACAGACAGGTATTTTGATTCCAGTGATGTTATGCCACTGCTCCAAAAGTCTTTCATGCACAAAGAGCTTCTGACTACAGTTAGACGTGTAGGGGGGAGAATTTCTATTCAGTTAGCATTTAAAGGTGAATCTATCTCATTAACACTTCCTGGAACAATGGAGTCAAAATACAGTCCCAAATTTTCCATTGCAATTCTCCAACCAAGTATTGTGTACAAAAACACATGCACTAGGTAGAGTATGCTTAAAAGCTGTTATTATTATTGATTTCATTTATGAATAGCTTCCCATGAGGCAACCCAAAGGGATTTGCAATTTGATAACATGTTTAAAGAATATACAAAACAAATTTTAAGAAGCAATTATAGATACAAAAACAGTTTGAAACAACAACAGAACTTACATAAAACCAATTCAGATCCAAGATGGATACATACTGGAATTAGTGAAGGTAATGTACAAAAATGCATTACATTAGGGTAAATTCCTTGCAAAGATATGCATACTGCACACAAAATGTTTACATTAGGAGAAATTTGCAATGAAATGTTGGTGAATTTTCACAAGGACTTAAAAGAATAAATTCACAAACTGATGTGGAAATGTGTAAAACTGCACCAAAGGTTGGAAAAAGAAACTGAGAGAAACCGGTTTTGCTCATCCCTGCCTACAACAAAAACCGACAAAAAATTCATCAGTCTCTTTAAGTGTGAATTATTACACATTTTTGCATGCAATTTTGTCTAATACATTTTTTTTGCCCTGCTTTAGTGTATTTCTCTATGTTGTTTTCACCAAACCTCTTTGTTCCTATGCACACTTTACTGCAACATTTCTGTATACGTTGCTTCGCTGCAGAAGTGCGTTGTGAGATTAGGAGAAATGCGAATTTCAAAGGGTGGCTGCGTTTCAGTACTCGTACTGTTTCAAAACCGAATGATACATGTTTGCCTTTGAATGCAAGCCGAACCAAAGTTCTTCCCCATCTCTATCTCAGACTGCCAATCATGACGACTGGGGTTGACAGAAGTTGGAGTCCAATGACATCTGGAGGGGGGTGGGTTCTCCCGTCCCCCAGCCTTTGCAGTAACAATGAGTAGGCAAGAAATATGGCTGCATCTTTTTTTGAGAGGGCATACTTGTGGTCTGAAACGAGGGGAGGGAGTAGAAGTCATGCCCCCCACAGTTTCTAACTTTATTGTGGTTGTTCTTTATTAATTTTACATACTGCTTGTATACCAGAATGGCTTCCATGTGGTTTGCAACTCTAAAGCAATATTTAATATTTAAAACAACTTGTTAGAAGACACCCTGGGGAGGCCCAACCAGGTGGGTGGGGTATAAGTAATAAATTCATTATTATTATTATTATTATTATTATTATTATTATTAAACAGCTTGTTTTCCCTCTGCCAGACTTTGGCTAGCTTAGCCCGCATTAGCTCCACTGCTGAACAGAGTTTGGATCTTGTGTACATTATGCAGTCTTAACTTACGCTGGCTTTTCCTACACTAGCTAAAGGTAAAGGGACCCCTGACCATTAGGTCCAGTTGTGACCGATTCTGGGGTTGCGGCGCTCATCTCGCTTTATTGGCTGAGGGAGCCGGCGTACTGCTTCCAGGTCATGTGGCCAGCATGACTAAGTCGCTTCTGGCAAACCAGAGCAGCACACGGAAACACCGTTTATCTTCCCGCCACAGTGGGAAGTATTTATCTACTTGCACTTTGACGTGCTTTTGAACTGCTAGGTTGGCAGGAGCTGGGACTGAGCAACAGGAGCTCACCCTGTCGCGGGGATTTGAACCGCCGACCTTCTGATCAGCAAGTCCTAGGCTCTGTGGTTTAACCCACAGCGCCACCTACGTCCTTTTTCCCAGAAAAGGGGGCTCTCTAGCTCACTCTGCCAAGTGGAGCTCTGAATTTGGGCCCCTAAATCAAACATTGACGACATCACATGCATCTATAGGCCTGTCTGGATCCCAGCCAGCATTTTATAGAAGTAAATAAAATTACTTCTATAAAACTGCCGACCTTCTGATCAGCAAGTCCTAGGCTCTGTGGTTTAACCCACAGCACCACCCGTGTCCCCCTACTTGTGTGTTAAGATTGCTCCCTAAGACACTGTAAGTGTTCTTGCTTAATAGAAGGAAAAGAACAGGGAAACCCAGAAAGATAATAGGACAGTAAGGACAGCAGTAAAAAGCCTTTCAACCTGTTAATGCAGACATTTCAGCTATTAGAATTAAAACATCTTATTTCAGACTTTCGTAGCGGTCTGGGTGTCATGGACCATGGGTTTTGTACCTGTCATGGAAGCAGCTGTTGAGAGACGGAGCGAGGCTCAAGCATTGTTATCAAAGTCTACTAGATCTCAGTGAAAGCATTGCTATCAAAGTCTGCTAGATCTCTGGAAAGGCTCCAATCCTATGCACACGTTGTTTTGGGTGAATTTGCAGTGAATGGGATTTGCTATACACGTGCTGAGGGTTGCAGCCTAAATAAAAACACCTAGCACAATAATAATGATCCCTTATATATACATGGTTGTGTTAAGAATGCTATGAATTCTGTATCTAGACTGTTGCTTTGTCAACTGAAGAGTTGAGCAGCCACCGTAATGAAAAATTGCAGCAAGCCCTTTTCTAGCTTTCTCCCTCCTCTTTGCATTTGCAATTGGGGTAATAAACACCGACTGTTTACATTGGCAACGATAGACACACCTGGTTTTACAACAGCGGCATGTGATCTGTAGGAACTGACACTGAACAAGCATTGAAAATTGCAGGCTTTTTCACTGCAAACTGCTTGACTTTAAAGAGGGTTAAAATGCAGTGGAATGAATAACATATTCCCCATCACGCTGCAGCTGTCTTCAAAGGGATGCACAATGCAAATCATTTGCATTGTAAACAAGCTGCAGAATCTTGTGCTTTGTGGGTCACAAATACCTTGAAGAGATGTGGGTAACAATTGCAGATGAATATATCTCCAATGAAGTTCAACTACTTGCACCGTTTTTTTAAAAAAAATAATGCTCCCCTGGGTTTTGAGAGAGAGTGTCTAGTGGCAAAACACAGAAGGCTTAATAAGCTCATTCAGACTGTGGCTTTTCCTCTCTGCCTCCCTCCCATTCGAATTGGCTCCAAGGGGAGTGGCTTCCCTTTGATCAGCTCGACTTCATAGGCTGAAGGATCTCGTGGGCTGGATTTTCCCTTAAACTGCCTCTGTGGAACAAGCTCAAGATCTCTGAGCTAAAGAAGCACTTAGCTAGAAGCTGTTTCCCAGTTTCTGAAGAGATCCTGGGTGTTCAATTGCCTTTTCCTGAACACCGGCATGGTCATTTAACTTAACACTGAAGGAGAGTACTTGGCTATTCTTTTTTAAAAGGAGAAAAAAAACACCAGAAGGATAATGGGTCGCTTTCCTCCCTCGGGGCACAAGGTTAGTACACTTCAAACTTCTACGCATATATGTCAACTGTCCGTGTTGATTCTCTCAACTTGTTGCCAAGCTGTCATGGAGTTGGTGACAGCCCTAGGCAGTCAAGGCTTCAGCTTCCTGCCTGCTAACAAGGGGAGAAGGATGACTTTATATAGGGTATTTTTTTAATTTTTGCAGAACAGGAGGGGTTGCTTTCAATATAAACGATGGCAGGGATCTGGCTGTTAAAGATTAAAAATGGAAGTTTCCTCTGGAAAGCTATCTGTCGCCTTCAGTTTTGGCATGTACAATTTAAAATGACTTTTTTTTGCTGGGTTTCACTTTGCTTTTGATTTGGCTTCGCTCCCAACGTGCTGAGCACCCTAGAAGTTTGGAAGGGGGAATGATCAACACTATTGCAGGCGGCTGGCCTCTTAAAAGATTATGTAATGGGCTTATTAGAAGCTATGTAAGTGCCCGAACGTATAGATCCGAAACTTCTGTAGATCTCAGATGGCAAATGGGAAAGATGGATAGTTCTTAATGAAATATTTTTTTCTGATAAAGACTCAAAGATCTTTGCCAGGCAAAGAGAGCCAGTACTTCTCTCTCTCTCTCTCTCTCTCTCTCTCTCTCTCTCCCTCTCTCCCTCTCTCCCTCTCTCCCTCTCTCCCTCTCGCTTTCTCTCCCTCTCGTCACTAGAGTGGGCAGCCACAGTACAATGTCTGATGGTCATTCTTATTGGTTTAACCAGCAGTCATTTTGTTGTAACCACAACTTGCTCCTGTGAAGAAGAAAATGTGCAAACTTGTGTTGATTCCTCAGGTCCAAGTGATAGCAAGCTCAAGCCCAGAATGGATGGAGAAATTATATGGCTATGTACTACCTCTTGGGAATCCTGGTCCTCCTTGCAGGATCCTCTTAGGCAATTGGTTGGCCACTTTGAGAACAGGATACTGGACTAGATGGGACTTTGGTCTGATCCTGCAGGGCTTTTCTTATGTCCTTAAGTGCATGGAGCAGAAGGTCCAAAGGCCTGGAAGGGGGGCAATCTGGCATCATAGAGAGAGGGCCTAGTGGCCTTCTTGGTGAGAGCCAATGTTGTTGTTGTTGTTGTTGTTTACAAATCTCTTCCCTTGAGGCATCCTGAAGCAATTTAAAATAATAGGTATGTACAAAGAGATCAATATCAACTTATGCAAAACAGGTGTATCTAAAAGAATTGCATGTGTAAAGACAATATATCAAAACGACAGCAGTGCATATATAAAATCAGTTCAAAGACTGATGCCAACTGGGAAGAAGATATTGATGGGCTCTTGACAGGAACGTCTTTAACAGGTGCCAAAAGGACCATAGGGATGTGCGTTGAGAGGGAGTTCCACAGGACAGGTGCTGCCAGACTGAAAGCATGATTCTGACACTGCGCAGAATGGACCTCCTGATAGGGGGGTCTCTGCAGGACACTCTAGTAGTTAGAGACCTGGGTTCAGATGCTCACCCAGCCATGAAGCACATTCAATCACCTTGGAGACTTCAGCCTCACCTACCTCATGGCTGATAACAGGGTAAAATAGGCGAACATGGAGAAGGACCATAGAAACTACCCCTTGCATCTTGTTGGTATAAAGACTGGCTATTGAGGCAGATGAAACTGTCAAGGCTGAGAGACGGTTCTAGATCTTAGGTCTATATAAACAGGCAATGGCATGGGTTTGGCCATCTAGGATTACCTGGGTGATTCAGGTCTGTGGTGCTAGTGACCTGGCTTAAACGGCCTCGGGTTTCTTCCACCACAGAGATGTAGGCGTCATGAAATGGTGTCTTCCCTGAAAGTCTCCCAGGTGTGAGCACATCGGTGTTGACACTATGAGATGCGTAGGTGTGTTTTCAAACCTGCTATGGACACCCTAAGGATTCTTTTCTGCAAGTTGCTGTCTGTCCATGCATCTGACTTGCCAGCAGACCTGGTTCATTAGTGCAATTCTTGGGAGCAAGGCCTGGGACTGACTCCTGTGTAAAACTGGTGTGTGTGTGTGTGTGTGTGTGAGAGAGAGAGAGAGAGAGAGAGAGAGAATGTGCACACACAAATGCTTATACAAAAAAAATATTGGGATTAGTTTTGTAATTATTTGGAAAGTGAGCAGAGTCCTAGCTTCCTAGCTAGCACATTTACCTCAGGAAGAGTTAAATGAATGGCCAGTTCTAGCATAAACACTTCAAGTGCATGTGATCAGGGGCAGTTGGTACAAAAGGGTAGCATCCTATTAGTGAGGATGTAGTGATTACAAGGGACGCGGGTGGTGCTGTGGGTTAAACCACAGAGCCTAGGACTTGCCAATCAGAAGGTCAGCGGTTCGAATCCCTGCGATGGGGTGAGCTCCCGTTGCTCGGTTCCTGCTCCTGCCCACCTAGCAGTTCGAAACCACATCACAGTGCAAATAGGTACCACTCCGGCGGGAAGGTAAATGGCGTTTCCGTGCGCTGTTATGGTTTGCCAGAAGCAGCTTAGTCATGCTGGCCACATGACCCGGAAGCTGTACGCTGGCTCCCTCGGCCAATAAATCAAGATGAGCGCCACAACCCCAGAGTCAGCCACAACTGGACCTAATGGTCAGGGGTCCCTTTACCTTTACCTTTTAGTGATTACAAACATGGGCATTTGAATCAATAAAACAGGGGGGAACCAATGTGTTTTTAGCTTTTATCAGCTCTTCATCAGGGGAAAAATAGATGCAAACTGTTTTCTCATGGGATCCCTGCAGGAGTTCCACACTCTGAGCATCAAACATGTGGGAATTGAGCCAGAGTTAATTGACTCTGCAGAGAGTTAGCTAAGATAACAGGGAATCTATTTTTATTTTTTAAAAAGAAATTCTCAGAAAATAATCCCTTAAGCATTTTTGTCTCCTCTGGTGCCTCCCAAGTTGCACAGGGAGCAATGCTGTTATTAAATTACTTGCATGCCATTCCTTTAATAGAACTTTTGAAGGAAAAAAAGGGAGTCTAAGTGTCAGCCTCACTTTTATCTCTTGTTTATTGCTGGAGTGAAGTGAACCTGGAATTTCTCTAGATAACCAGGGAACAGCCCAAGTCTGCCAAGGTAACCTGGGGGGGGGGGGTTAGGTCACTAAGACTTCCTTCAAGCTTGCTTGGCAGGAAATCTCTGAAGAGGAGCTTCCCAGGTGTGAACTTGGACCCTTCTGTTTGCCAGCCATCTATCTGTTCTACCACTGAGTTCCAGATCCCCAGTCAGTAAGCCAAAATGGCCTTGTTACCTACTACACATGTAATTTTTGCTCTTCGAGGTGGGAATTGTGCTGTTAATGGATTCCAGTCTGTTTTTGTTGTTTTTTTATGTGTTCCTGCTCACTAGGGCCTAGGGTAGCACCAGTCCCAGGTTTTGCATAAAGCCCTGGAGCTCTAGACCTGAGAGCAGTTGTAAAGACAGATTTCTAATGGGTCTTTCTATATATATATATATATATATATATATATATATATATGCAGGTTTTGGAGATGGTATATATATATATATGCAGGTATATATATATGGTATATATATATATATGCAGGTTTTTTGAAGATGACGAGTGAGACCTCGTCGAAACGTCGCCTAGACACCCCAACTTTTACACGGGAAGACACCCGAGGACACCAAAACCTGCATTCCTGTACCCGTGAAAATCTACGAAAGCAAATATATATATATATATATATATATAACATATCAATTCCAACAATCATTTAACATAACTTCTTATCTTATACTTAAGCTTAGAATAAGCTTATCTTAAGCTTAGAATATCTGCATTCTTTCTGTCCCATCTGTCTTACTCATTGAATATAGTTTTTGAACTGGATTTCAGTGAAGCTAATCTATTTTGACTCTTTCCCCCTGGATCACTTGAAGCCATATAACATGATGAGCAGTTGTAAACTAAAGTTAACAAACCGTAGCTTATCCCAAAAACACCCAGAATAGCTGCTGGTGTAGCTGCTGATGCAGAAGAACCTGTCCTTGTAAAATGCTATATAGCACAGTCTCCCTTTGGCTTCTGTGCTGGGTGGGTTCAAGGGTTTGTGAGGTCCACAAGGAATGTCCTTCACTAGTGAGTGTCCCAGCAGGGTTTCCTCCTCTTTCTACTGTCCTGTATGTGACAGGATTTGCCACTGGGTGTATGCTTGACAGCCAACCCTAGTCCCTGGCCCCCCTATGAGGAACAGTTGCAGTATTTGACAGGTGACATGATAGACGTTTATACAATCAATCAATCAATCAATCAATCAATCAATCAAACCTTTATTGCATTAGCAGACAGCCATAGCAGGATAAAACAAAAAATGCTAGAGACAAGCAACCAAACAAAATTCAAAGCCATATTACTGGGGTTATGACATTTAAATTACCCTAAGACAATAATGTAAAGTTCTTATTAGCTCATAAATAGGGCAGTAGAAAAAGAAATGTATGAAGTCCTCTACTTCATTCATTGTGCACGGACATAGACGCTGAGTAATAGGGGTCTTAGAGTAAATCCCCTGCAGGAAGGCCGTGGGACGTTTATACAATTATGTATGGCATAGAGGAAATGGATAGGGGACGCAGGTGGCGCTGTGGTCTAAACCACCGAGCTTCTTGTGCTTGCCGATTGGAAGGTCGGCGGTTTGAATCCCTGCAAAGGGGTGAGTTCCCGTTGCTCTGTCCCAGCTCCTGCCAACCTAGCAGTTCGAAAGCATGCCAGTGCAAGTAGATAAATAGGTACCGCTCCAGCGGGAAGGTAAACAGCATTTCTGTGCGCTTTGGCTTCAGTCATGGTGTTCCATTGCGCCAGAAGTGGTTTAGTCATGCTGGCCACATGACCTGGAAAGCTGTGGAGAAATGGCAGCTCCTTCGGCCTGAAAGCGAGATGAGCACCGCAACACCATAGTCGCCTTTGACTGGACTTAACCATCCAGGGGTCCTTTACCTTTTTACCTTTTACTAGGAGTTGAATGAGTTCCTCGTTTTGTCCCATATGCCTCTGTAGTTGTGCTTGCATTTGAGCGTCTCCTTCTTAGAACTTCTTAAAATGCTCTCAAACATTTGGTCAGTAGGGAGTCTAGAAAATTGCCCTGTTTGAGGAAAGACACTGTTGCTCACACAAGGACCCTGGAAAACAGGCATTCAAGTTGCAGCATTTCCGTCTGGCTGCATGCAAACAACACCTTTAAAGCACATTCACAGCACATCCTCCCCAAAACGATTTGGCACGTTAGTTTGTTAGGGGTTGCTTGGAATTGCAGTTCTCTGAGGGGTAAACAACAGCAACCAGACTCCTTTGAGGGAATGAATGTGCTTCAAATGTGCTTTAAAGGTACAGTGGTACCTCGGGTTACATACGCTTCAGGTTACATACGCTTCAGGTTACATACGCTTCAGGTAACAGACTCCGCTAACCCAGAAATAGTACCTCAGGTTAAGAACTTTGCTTCAGGATGAGAACAGAAATCGAGCTCCGGCAGCGTGGCAGCAGCGGGAGGCCCCATTAGCTAAAGTGGTGCTTCAGGTTAAGAACAGCTTCAGGTTAAGAACGGACCTCCAAAACGAATTAAGTTCTTAACCTGAGGTACCACTGTATAGTGCAGTGCATACAAAGCCCAAGTCCAGGCTGTTCAGATCGAACAATAGTTTATAGAACACACACGCGAAAAAGAAAGATGACTACAACCAACCAACAGGATTTGCGGAGACATACACAGAGAAAGATGTAAATAATCAAGACCAGGCAATCTGTGAGAGTCTGCAGCTAAGCTCAGAGCTTGCTGAATCCTGAGGTTTAATTTCTGGGAAAGCTGTGTCTTAATATTTGGAGAGACCAGTTTCTGCAGCAGCAGCAGCAGCAGCAGAAGAAGAAAATGGATTCTGCTAAACTGGGCTGAAGGTGACTGACTTTGAACAGAGAACAGATGTCTGATGTCATTCTGAGAAAGGCACTTGACAATCCTGAGATACCATTAGGAGCTGGAACCAACACTTGCTAGTGACGATATTCTTTTATATACATATTTGCTGACGAGTTGGGGTGGGCGGGCAGAAAGTGTTAACTTTTGCTGAAAAGATGCCCATACCTTCACCTGGGAAGGAAGTTGGCGTCTTTCAAGCTCCCCGTTTTACCAGTGCTTGCAAAACTGGATTGTAACTCTTTGTGTACTGTATTTATGTATATCTCTTCGAGCAAAATCCGAGTTTAATGTATATTTGTTCCTCTTTATATGTGGGTGGAAAAGAAAGAAAATGATCTCACTTGTGTCGCCCAGTATAGAGACGAAAATATGTGGCCAAGGATTGGGAATGAGCTGCAGCTGGCCACAGGTGGATCAGAATTCAAAGCCCAAGCTGATTCATATCTCGAAGTTGAAAGTGGGTATCACCTTGCATTAGGAGGCAGGAGCGCAATGTGTGAATGAATTTGTCTGATTTTTTTGTAGCAAGACGTTTGCACCAGGACTTAAAGCTATGGTATTCCCTTCCTGGGGGACTCCAGTAAGCACCTTGGACTTTAAGCAGGGTGGATAAAAATCAACAATTTTTAAAAATAAATCGAATTTTTAAAATAAAATGCTTTTGGAGGAAAAATCTTTCTAAAGATAGTTTTCTGTTTAAGGAAAGAAGGATTTGTTTTAAGTTTTTCATGTGTGCTAAAACTCAGTCAAAGTTTTTTTAAAAAAAAAATATGTTGAACCACATCAGTTAACGAACATGGATACATATGCTATAATATTATTGTTTGAGTTAAATAAATTGTTTAGATTGTTATTAAGGAAATGATTATTTTTCTCCTTCCAATAAAGTACAGCAGAAAAGTTGACTGTCCAAATATAAACAGTCAACTTATTAAACCTCACAATAATTTCATAATTATCCGTCTATGTATTTCTAATAGTATAACCAAATCAGTAATTTTTGATAGAACTGTAAAAACTACTCTGGAAATTTATTATTGTCTCAGGAGGTACAAATGATATAGGTTCATGAGCCGAATTGAATTTCTCACTCATCTCTAAACACTCCATTCCAAATTACATGTTTTGAATTTATATAGTATTTGGTACTTGAGTATTCATAGGGAAGTTTGTAAAATTCCCACTGAGACCTTCAGACATCTGTAAATGGGGATATTCCTGTCGTACATCATAAGCCCGTGGTTAATTAGGCTCTAGAATTCAACCTGTTCCTCCTTCAAATTTTTCTTTCCTCCTTTCATTTTTTCTTGAAGACATTTTTCTATTCCCAGGAGCTTTACAGTCTAACGGGCCCAATCCTCTCCTCTTTTTAGAACTAATTTAACACAATTCAGGCATGGAGACAGTTGATTTCATTGCTGTGTGTTGTTCCCATGAGTATCACTAGCTTAAATATAAAATATAATTTATTATGATTGGGGAAGAGGGAGAATTCCACACCTGAACTTCAGTCCCAAATCCAGGAGCAGCTGCTGGGAGGGGAGAGGAGTAAAGTACTTTGGAAAGCTGCTCTTCTTTGGAAGTCCAGTCATCATTACCAAAAATGAAAGATGCTATCTTGGAATAATTACAGTTATGAAATACAGTTGAGTCATGAGTCCTCAGGCCTGCCTATAAGTGTAAGGCACAGTAGACCTTGAAGACAGGCCTGCTTTGGTGTTACATGCATACAGTAGCATACTCAATGTGGACTTTAGGATAGAGCCCTCACAGAGTGCTTTTTGCCTGGTTAAAATGTGTCTTTGGAATGCAGCTGTGGCATTTGCCCATTCATTTAGAAAATGTCTGTGCAGGGGAGAGAGAAAGGGTTAAAAATGTAGACCAATAGGAAAGCCGGAGGCGGAGCCTACCTGATTATAAAAGGGCTTAGCCTAAGGTTTGAGTTAGTTGTTGGTGGGTAGTTGGTTGGTTTTAGTGGGTTGGTTGGTTGGTTGGTTGGGAAAGGCAGTTGGAAATAGAGACAGTTAGTGCTCTTGTGTGAGGGAAGGTAGAAGAGATAGAGAGAGGAAAATAAGACTAAGAAAGTAAAGAGTAACAACGTTTGGAATGCCGTTAAAGTTTGTTTGTGTCTGAAATAAACTACACTCTTCTTTTTTAATTTGAAAACCTGACTGAGACTGAAGTGATTTTACCAGGGAGGACCTGGTTGGTGGCAGCGGATTAGTGGTGTATGGGTCAATAGTCCGTGAGACGACCGGGGGCTCCGTACGAACGCCACAGCCGCAATGCTTCTTGCTTTCCTGGGCAGATAGAGAAGAAGGAGGCAGTTCAGAATTACAACGGGGGGTTGAGGGAGATCACAGCTCAGAGGCAGATGAGGGGGAAAGCTGGGAAATAATGGGAAAGGAGGAAGAAGAAGGCGCACCAGAGGGGGAACAGCTGAAGGATATAGTGTCTTTAGAAAGCATTCCAGACGCCCCCCAAAAACCTGGTGGGCATTGAAAGTAGAAGAGCAGAGAGCTCAGAGGCAATCTCAGCACCCGTACTGATGACGCATAATGGGAGAGAGGAAGGGGCTGGAGACCCACTTGACTTCAAGTGGCTGCATTTCTAAGCCTCTCTCTGTGAATATTGAATAAAAAGCACTGGTAAGAACTTTCCTTGTCTTACCAGTTCCTGGCAATGTACTGTGTGGGGTTGGATCCTCTGACACCTGACAGCTAGGTGGGCCATTGGCCTGATCCTGCTAGCTAATCTTACATTCTTATGTTCTGGAGGGAAGGTAGGTGGTGGGGAAGAAATGTGTAGAAGCCTTTGGCTTTTGCACGACTGCATTGTAGTCTAATGTACAAAAGCAAGGTTCACATTCCTTGCTCCACCCAGGTTTGCCCTGCCCCCTCCCGCCAGTATGTGGTCCTTAAGCGATTTCCCTGAAAGGAATGGGGGCTATTCTGCTGGGGGGGGAAGGTCCTGCATCACTGTTGTAAGCACTGGCTGCAGGGGTTCAGCAAGGGTTGAATTTCACATGAACGGAGCCTCTGGGGCCAATTTGGAGGTCCCCGCTGAGGCAAAAGCAGCCGTGCCTTTGCCCGGTATTCCACCTTGTGGCAGCGATCAATTATAGTGCCCAGCAGATGTTCCATTTTCATTGCAGCTCTCATGTCGTGTCCCGTTGTGTCTGCCAGACTGCTACCCCGAGCATACATAATAATAAGTAAATCCTGTCAAACAAAATGGACCTAAAGTCAATGTGTGTAGAAATAGTCTGTCAGAATGATGGATAGTGCCGCTAGGCCCCCCAAGCTGAGTCTGTTCCTGTTATGAAGCTTGCCCAGCGACTTCTACCTCATTTTTTGCTGGACTCAGACCCTATCTTCACTAAAGTGGTATGATACTGCTATAAATATATAAACAGGCATGGCTTCCCTCAAATAATCCTGGGGATTGAAGTTGGTTTAGGGTGCAAAGAGTTGCCAGGAGACTCGTGGTCCCCTCACAAAGGTACAATTCTCAGAGTCTCTGGGAAGAGCGATTGACTATTAAGCCACGGGCGCAGGAAGAGGAGGTAAAGGACTCCTGACAGTTAAGTCCAGTCGCGAACGACTCTGGGGTTGTGGTGCTCATCTCGCTTTACAGGCCGAGGGAGATGGCGTTTGTCCGCAGACAGTTTTTCCAGGTCATGTGGCCAGCATGACGAAGCTGCTTTTGGCGAAACCAGAGCAGCGCACAGAAATGCCGTTTACCTTCCCGCCGGAGAGGTACCTATTTATCTACTTGCACTTTGACGTGCTTTCAAACTGCTAGGTTGGCAGGAGCTGGGACTGAGCAACGGGAGCTCACCCCGTCATGGGGATTCGAACTGCCGACCTTCTGATTGGCAAGCCCTAGGCTCTGTGGTTTAAACCACCCGCGTACTAGTGTAGGCCTTTGGCTGTATGCAATAAATGGAACTGACAGACAATAACTTTCCTTCCACATTCTCCCACCAAGTCACACATATTCATCCAACTGGGGGCCATAAACAAGACCTGGGGGGGGGCCACCTTTGCATGCACTCTCCACAAGAAGTAGCTCAGTATGGGAAGGGCTGTGTGGCAGAAGTTTGTGTGCAGACAGACAGTCCCAGCTTCAATCCCCAGCACCTCCAAGTAGGATTGGGAACGTTCCTAGCTAAAAACTTAGAGAGCCAATTGGACATCACCCAGCCAGATGGACCAATGGCTGGACTCAGCGTTAAGCTTGTTTCCTATGTTCCTAGCAGGTTCCTGTGCACCGCCGAGCTACAGTGCTTCCCCAGAGCATCGTTTGAAAACCCTGCAGAGTGAATGCCTGAATAGTTTGGCTTTGATTTTGTGAAACGATTGCATTGACACAGCAACAATGCACTCTTTGATATAGGAGGCTTAGGTGGCGAAGCTTGCCAAGTGCTGGCTTCTCTGCTTTATTTCCCTGGTAGTTTTGTGTCCCTTCTTCTGCAATGAGTGGAAAGAGAAAGACATGCACACACACTGAAATATACTCGGAGTCGAGAGTGGATTTCATGCTCTTTATTCAGCGCATAGTGATGAGGAGGAATGGAAGTTCCCTCTGAAGGTCTGCTTTATATACATTCTTTACACAATGGGCCCCCATGTGATTGGCTAATTCCGGGATTCTCCTGCAGGCCAATCAGGTTGCGGATTCACTTCAACCTGGAGCTTGATTGGGTGGCTCCTGTGGACCAATCAAACTGCTGCATTTTGGATCCTATTGTTCTAGGACCAATCAGACTGCTGCATTTTGGATCCTATTCAACTCAGTACATAACACACACATACACAACTTTTGTCGCCTGCTGAATTGCTGAGGCCGGCAAAGCAGGGAGCATGCATGCCTGCTGCCCAACGCTGCATGCGCCAGTTCTCCTCAAGATACGGGGAGGGTGCATATCTGTGGCGCTCGCTGCCCACACACCTTAAGTTATATAAGTAAGAAACTCATGCTTATTGTTCTGATTGCTTCTGGTTTTGACACTTTCCCAAACCCACCGATGCCTAGTCCCCTCCCAGGGCCCCAGAATGTTGTGGGTGTTTTCTCTCAATTAAAAGCAGATGAAACAACATAAGTGAAAATTATATAATCAAATCCCAGACCCTGCTCTTCATTTGTCAGACAACTCACCCACTCTCTGCCTGCGTTTCGGAGGTGCTCTAATCACAGAGAAACCATCTGTCTAAACAGATGGAAGAGGGGAGAAGAATGTTCTGCGGACTCCCAGGCGTGCGAGAGTGTTTATGTTGGGTGGCGTATGTGTGGGAACAGAGGACCTCAACATTTTGTAGATGGGGACATCCGAGTTTAACTCCTGCGGTGTGCTCCTTGCTTCCTAGAGTGGCAACAAGTTCCAGGGGTAACAGCACTAGTTGGGTTTGGTTCCCTTTTGGTCATGGAAGTCTTAAGAGTAGATTAAATCTGCTTCGTTTGCAAAACATACAAGTGGACCTTAAGTAAAGAGGAACGACAGGCGAGAATCTGCAAGGCTGCCGATCTGGCTTTAGCCGTCAGCTCACTCACAGCTCGGCCACATTTGCACCGTACTTTTAAAGCACCTCTAACGCTTTAAACATCTGTGTCTTTTCCCCAAAGAATTGTGGGAGCTGTAGTTTGTTGAGGGTGCTGAGAATTATTAAAGGTAAAGGTAAAGGGACCCCTGATCATTAGGTCCAGTCGTGGCCGACTCTGGGGTTGCGGCACTCATCTCGCTTTATTGGCCGAAGGAGCTGGTGTACAGCTTCCGGGTCATGTGGCCAGCATGACTAAGCAGCTTCTGGCAAACCAGAGCAGCACACAGAAATGGTGTTTACCTTCCCGCTGGACTGGTACCTATTTATCTACTTGCACTTTGATGTGCTTTCGAACTGCTAGGTGGGCAAGAGCAGGGATCGAGCAACGGGAGCTCACCCTGTTGCGGGGATTCGAACCGCCAACCTTCTGATCGGCAAGTCCTAGGTTCTGTGGTTTAACCCACAGTGCCATCCAGGAGACCCCCATTCCCCTCCCTGATCTAAACTAGAGTAGTTTAACAATCCATCCCTCTACCCTGGGACTCTGGGAATTGTAGCTCTGGGAAGTGGAGAAGAACCCTTAACAAACTACATCTCCCAGGATTCTTTGGGGGAAAGCCATGAGTGTTAAAATGGCATCATAGTGCTTTAAACCAGGCATAGGCAAACTCGGCCCCCCAGATGTTTTTGGCCTACAACTCCCATCATCCCTAACTAACAGGACCAGTGGTCAGCGATGACGGGAATTGTAGTCTCAAAACATCTGGAGGGCCAAGTTTGCCTATGCCTGGCTTTAAACATATGGGGTGCATATGGCCTCATTTTCTGCATTTGCTTGTTCCAAAGGCAAGGTGCTGTTTCTGCACAGCACCCCCTTACTCTGTGTGTGCAAAGAAGAGAGAGGACTTAAGGAGCCTAAGAGAAGCGCTGCAGGATCAGGCCCAGCATCCTGCTCTCACAGTGGCTTACCAGATGCCTATGGCAAGCCTGCATGCCCTGCTTTCCCAAGCTATGCCTGTTGTCTCCTTCAAAACTCACAGGAGATGCATTCACCATCTTGGGCCCTACAATATGCAGGGAACGCTTTGCTGCTGGTGCCGATCCACTCAGTGATGTTTTCAAGTACAGTGGTACCTTGGGTTAATTCATTCCGGAGGTCCGTACTTAACCTGAAACTGTTCTTAACCTGAAGCACCACTTTAGCTAATGGGGCCTCCTGCTGCTGCCACGCCGCCAGAGCACGATTTCTGTTCTCATCCTGAAGCAAAGTTCTTAACCTGAAGCACTATTTCTGGGTTAGCGGAGTATGTAACCTGAAGCGTATGTAACCCGAGGTACCACTGTAGTGGAACGCCCTTTCTCGGAAGGTGGATCTGTCCACGACATTATTGGAGGTGGCACAATGAATCAGTATGTCTGGCTGTTAATCAGGAAGCTGGTGGTCCAAGCCCACCCAGGGACAGCTATGGGCAGGATTCCTGAATTACCGGGGGGGTTGGACTAGTTCACCCTCAGCGTCCCTTCCAATACTGCAATTCTACGAAGTGTCAGGAGACCATCTCCTAACCATTTGCTCACACGAACTAGTACTTAGGGGTTATTAACCACCCATAACCAATGAAGCCGTGGCCAAAACACGACTGTTTCCATTTCCTGATAAGGCAGGATATCTAAGGGCCAACCTAGGCATTTGTTTAATATGTAACAGGCAGCTGTCTATCTTGTTTTTCCCTAACTAATTACTGGCAACAGGGAGCCTGAATCTCACTGTGAAGAAAAGTACAGTGGTACCTCGGGTTACAGACGCTTCAGGTTACAGACTCCACTAACCCAGAAATAGTACCTCGGGTTAAGAACTTTGCTTCAGGATGAGAGCAGAAATCGCATGACGGCAAGGCAGCAGCGGGAGGCCCCATTAGCTAAAGTGGTACCTCAGGTTAAGAACAGTTTCAGCTTAAGAATGGACCTCCAGAATGAATTAAGTTCTTAACCCGAGGTACCACTGTAATCCCAATAAACCTGCCCTCTTCCTGTGTCTCCGTTGCAAATAGATTTGGGCTCATCCAGGGTTGTTGTTTTTCCAGCTGAAACTCAGCTTCTCAGGTGGGCGCCATTGCCATTGTAAGAGAACGAGGGAGGTGTTCATGGTGATTTCTGGCACCTCATCGCCTCTCACCTGTAATTAGTTAAAGGAGAAGCAGAGATTAAGCATGGTGTCTAGTTGGCCTGTTTTTTTGGCCTGTAGTAGCAAATTGCAGTTATTTCCCAAAAGACTTCACATGGAACATGGAACAGAAATACTATAGCTCCTTAGTGCCCATGGAAAGTTATAATATAAACTCAGTAAGTATTTTATCAGTCTGGTATACCTCCATGTAAAAACTGTATTTGCGTATCTTTCCCCTTACCCTTAAAAAAAAGAATCCATTTAAAACAGGAATACATTCTCCAAATTTGTTGGGGGGGGTGTATCCATTTAGTATGATCGAATGATCATAATCTGTTTAGACTCCGCTATTTGACATCTGACAACCATACAATATCCTTTTGTTAACTATAAAGGTGCTGATAGAATGGGTGGCATTATGTCACCTGGGTCAGATAAGAGATATTGTACATCCCCCCTGCCCCAACCCCGCATATCATAATTAAGGGAAATACAGAATTTGAGTGCTTAATTGCATCTATTAAAGCTGAAAAGCCAAATGAGAAAAATGTATCCCCTTTTGTTAAAATTAGGTATGGCATGGTGACCAATTATAGACATAAGAGAGAGAGAGAGAGAGAGAGAGAGAGAGAGAGAGAGAGAGAGATTGGGATAATTATTTCTTTTTGGAGAACCGGTTCTGATTTTGAGGAAAAAACATCACAAGTGCTAACTCAAACGTAAAGCACAGTTTTTCTGGGATTTGACAGGAGATTAAAACATAAGTGTATGTTTTGTGTATATATGTATGTACACTGGTACCTCTGGTTGCAAATGGGATCCGTTCTGGAGGCCCGTTAGCAACATAAAAAGCACACAACCTGAAGTGCCGTATCTGCGCAGGTGCACGGCGCGATTTGGCGCTTGTGCGCATGCGTGAAGCGTGATTTAGCGCTTCTGCACATGTTCGAGCGGCGAAACACGGAAGTAACCCTTCCGGGTCACCGCAGGACGCAACCTGAATAAAGTAACATGAAGCAAACGTAACATGAGGTATGACTGTATATGTATATATATTTGTGTTTGTGCAAGATCTGTTCTCAATATAGCAAGAATTTGAAGTGTGTATCGTTTTATTTACCCAGAAATAGTACTTTTGGTTTATCTAAATGACACCGATGCCGCAAATTGTATCTTGAATTATTCTACAAAAAGGTGCCTTTTCGTTGGGAAAACGCCATCATTGATAGATTGGTTTGGATGCCTTTAGACTGCTGCACTGATGGTGGATTTTAGTGGCCAACTGCAATAGTAAATATCAAGGTTATAATTTGTTTGTCATTATTGTAATTAATTTGCATCTCTCTCTCTCTCTCTCTCTCTCTCTCTCTCTCTCTCTCTCTCTCTCTCATGCAATCATTCTTGGCACTGACATTACTAACAAGCAAGTGAGAATGTAAGAGCAACTTGGATGCCTTTGAAAGGTGATCCAGAGGGCGTGGAATTGGTAGCCAACCCCTTGGGATGCTGCTGGAGGGGTGGGAAAATACATGCGCCTCTATCCTTCCCGCCTCGCACAAACTTAGGCGTAGGAGGCCCCCGGTGTTCCCTGCCTCTCCCTCTCATGCACATGTATAGTCACACACACCAAACAGCTGGTCAGGGAAGGATATGTGTCATAAATGGCATTGGGCAAGCCTGAGAGGCCTCACCCAAGCCCCATATGAAGAAATGTGAGACCTAGAGTATTTTTTACTATTACTATTACTATTATTAATAATATTCCATCCTTAGCCTTAAGATCTCAAGGTGAGTTACAACAATTAAAGCACAACATTAATCAAAGTTTTAAACTGATAACTCTCTCCTGCAGCAGGTCTAGCCCTTTCCCCCAGAAACTTATCTACCGTTTCTGCCCTTTTCATTTGAAAAATGCTGGTTAAGTTTCCCAGAAACATCAGGTTTCCCCAGCCAAGCAGTTCAGAAACCTCTTCGCTAAGCATTCCATTAGGCCCAGCACTTTTGAAAGCAGAAGCTGCAAGCTGCTCAATCTTGGTTTCTTTCGTGAGGTGAGCATTAGGAGGAATGTTTGTTTTATTTTATGAAAACAGCTCTCAGCCATTGGACTTTACCCAGCTTAACACGTTTGGTTTTTATATCTAAAGGATAAAGCAAACCACACAGTAACCTTCACCTCTGGTATTCTTAGCTTGAATCTGTAGAGCTGAGTGAATCGTTTCGGTTCTGTGGGTGCTCGGCGCTTGAGTTCCTGCTGTCAGTCTATCGATCTCAAAATTGGACTGTGCTTTCGACCTTCCCAAGCACTTTCCCACTGCTTAATGTACAAAGAGCACCGCAAGGCCGGCTGAGAGACCCACTTACAGCCCAGGTATCGTAGGATGAACAAGCAGCCGTGTCCAATTTGGCTTTGCAAATGTGCTCTATATCAATGATAAATGAACACTACTGTGTATCTAAGGAAGTGAACAGAATTCAAGGACATTTTAGATGCTATATGTGGAATGCCTCGTAAAAGCCACTGGCTCGTAAGAAGAGTTTGGATTTGATATCCCGCTTTATCACTACCCGAAGGAGTCTCAAAGCAGCTAACAATCTCCTTTTCCCTTCCTCCCCCACAACAAACACTCTGTGAGGTGAGTGGGGCTGAGAGACTTCTGAGAAGTGTGACTAGCCCAAGGTCACCCAGCAGCTGCATGTGGAGGAGCGGGGAAGCGAACCTGGTTCACCAGATTACAAGTCTACCGCTCTTAACCACTACACCACACTGGCTCTCGTAACCAGCGGAGTGTTGGACTGGAAATCCCTGCTCTGCCACAAAGCTCACTGGGCCATCTTGGGCCAGTCTCTTGTCTCTCTCAACCTCACCCACCTCAAAAGGGCTGCCGTGAGGATAAAATGGGAAGAGAAGACCTTGTGCTATTTATTACGACTTTTAACTTCACCCTGCCTTCATATGAATGGCACCTGCCTGTCATTGGCCCCCCTTCCAACTATTGCTGGCATCCTTGTTTTCTGTCTGACCAGCCCCAATGCACTGGTGGGTGAACGGGAGTGCAGAGGGAGTGGGCTGCCCCCAGCACCACTATTCCGGTAGAGTGCCATTGCAGTGCCCGCCCCGGACACGCACCATGCCCACAACCCGCGCTGCCGCCATGCCCCCACAGGCGGTGTGTCATGCCCCCAGAACGCGTGCCATGCCCTTGCAAGCAGCATACCATGCTCCTGCGGGCAGTTTGCCATGCCCCTGGGATGCGTGCCATGCCACCCAGGGGGCACCAGCCACGTCCCTGCCTGTTCTCCGCCCCCGGTAGCGGAGCATGCAGCTTCGCCACTGCCCCAATGGTCATCGTCAGCCACCGTTAATGAACATGTGTGAGACTGGCAGGGTCAGAAAAAAGACTGATCCTTCCATCTGTAGTAGGACCTCTGAGAACCACACCCAGCCAGAGGAGACTCAGTTGCCTGAGTCTGCATAAGACAGCCGACAAGGATCTGTATAGTTAAAGCTATGGTTTTCCCAGTAGTGATGTATGGAAATGAGAGCTGGACCATAAAGAAGGCTGATCACCAAAGAATTGATGCTTTTGAATTATGGTGCTGGAGGAGACTCATTTCACTAGGAATTGGGAAATAAAAGCCATGGTAGCATTTGAGAGATTGATTCCTATTCAGTGCTTCTGCCAACAACGTTGCATTTGCTAGGAAGCTGCCAGAGGTTTAGAGATGTATGCAGAAGACATTTATTTGTACCCCTCCAAGGAGCTCATACATGGCCCTCCCCAGTCCTACCCTAACAACAACCCTGTGGGGTAGGCTAGGCTGAGAGGCAGGGAGTGGCTGAAGGCCCCCTTGTGAATATCATGGCTGAGATTTGAACCTCTGACCTCACAGGTCCTAGTCCAACACTGTAACCACTACACCACACTGTCTCTCCAGTTTGTCAGATATTATAAAAGTCTCAGATGTTATGAAATGTATTACCGTTGCAGATAAAAGTTCAGTTCCAAACAAAACAATTTGCCCCAGTTTATTCTTATCCTGTGTCTTGCGTTTGTTTATTGCATAAAAATTATACACTGCTTGAGTGCAAAAAAAAAGAAAACAAGCCTCAAAGCAATTTGCAAAAAGATAAAATCAAGACAAATCTAAAGCCATACTTTAAAACATACAAATGTTAAATTACTAAAACAGATTAAAGTTACATCAACTGTCAAGGATGTTTTAGTGGGGCGTTGAACTAGACAACCCTTGGGGTCCCTTACAGCTCCACAATTCTATGATTCTATGAACTTTCTGAACATCTGGGTAGACTTGTCTAAACAAGGATGCTTTTAGCAGGTGCCGAAAAGAGCACAGCGAAGGCACCTGCTTGGTTTCAACAAGCCAGGAGTTCCACCCTAAACAATCTGCCCTAAACAATTGAGTTCTTAAAAATGCATTGTCTTTCCAACAAATGTAATCAAGATGTGGGCACAAAATGACTAAATATATATCCCTCTCAAATATATAAAAATTGACATAATTTTTAATGGATGTAAAAGATTGCAAATGCGGTCCTTACTTCTACTCCCTGCCTGTGGGACTTTGCAGGAACAGATTGATCCCTATGGTGTTGCGTGATGTCTGTGAGATAGGCTTGGGTTCCAGCAGATATCTCTGCCCCCAGAACTTCCTGTTTCAGGTTGTTGTTTTTTGGTGGGCTCTGTTGGCAAGATGGCAAGATGCAAATACCTCTGCTCAGTCCAACCCCTCAGCCTGGGATAAAATGGTGGGGGAATTTGATTGCTCTGCCCTTATGTTTTCATAAATTTCTCAAAGCACACAGCACCACTTTAAACTTTTAAAAAAATATACCTATTGCCACTAGAATAAATACTAGTAGGATGCTGGAATATTGTACAGTGATACCTCAGGTTACATATGCTTCAGGTTACATACGCTTCAGGTTACAGACTCTGCTAACCCAGAAATAGTGCTTCAGGTTAAGAACTTTGCTTCAGGATGAGAACAGAAATCGTGCTCCGGCGGCGCAGCAGCAGTGGGAGGCCCCATTAGCTAAAGTGGTGCTTCAGGTTAAGAACAGTTTCAGGTTAAGAACGGACCTCCGGAACGAATTAAGTAGTTAACCCAAGGTACCACTGTACGAAAAAAATATATTCAGGAAACAAATTTCACTTAGCTACCTATTAAGAGAAAAATTGGTACAATTGATGTATTTTAGAAGTTAAAAGTACATTATGGCAGGTACATTATAAGTTCAGAACTGTGGCACTGAATATGCCAACAGTTTTGCATTCCCCTTAGTTGAGCACATACACACAGAGAGATCTTAATTATTTAAATATCCAGACTGTGAAGTATCATGAATCTAGTTTCAGATCCTGCTTTGGATTGGAGGCAAGCTGCGGTTTCTTGTTTCGGCTGTAACAGAAAACTATGGCATAACAACTCCACAAGTGTTCCATTTCGGGGTGCATGTGGGCACAATATTCACCCTCATAAACCATGGTTTCTTAGACCGAGCTTAACTGCTTCCACTCTACAATTAACTTGTTCTGTTGCCGATGCAATCTGAACTGTACTTAGGTCATCAGATGTTTCAGAAGATGCTCATCTTCTACTGAAACAGCAGCCCTGTCTCTCTTCCTTGTTATCTCCTAGCAATCCAAAGTATGCGATGTGAAGTTGCCAAATTGAGTGTCTCTCTTCCTTCTTCACTTCATGGCCATTTGCTGGGGCAAAGAAATTCTGAGCAAGCTGGTGTTACATTGCATGTGTTGTATTACAGTAAGTTACCGAGGATACAGAGAAAGGAGCAAACTACAAGTGATTACTGTTATGTGATCCCTTGGGCTTGTGGTTCATGAGAATCCAAACCTTGCTCTTGACTCCCACTTTTCAATGGCACCAAGATACAAAAGTCACATCCATGTGTGCAGTTTTTTCATATCTATCATGGAACCCACAGATATAAGCTGCTCTCCTGACTGATGGCTGCAGCTGCCCCATACATTTCATTCCTAACTGGCCCTATATTTGAGCTTGGCTGCAGGTCGAGGCATGCAGTCTTGGAAATCCAAGGACTGAGAAACCATCTCTTTCACCAGCTGTAATTTCAGAACTCATAACATCTTATCAGGCAGATAAACCTGACATCAGAAAGATGGAGAGCATTGCCTCTGTGAGTTAAACCACAGAGCCTAGGACTTGCCGATCAGAAGGTCGCGGTTCGAATCCCTGCGACGGGGTGAACTCCCATTGCTCAGTCCCTGCTCCTGCCAACCTAGCAGTTCAAAAGCACGTCAAAGTGCAAGTAGATAAATAGGTACCACTCCGGCAGGAAGGTAAAGGCCGTTTCTGTGCGCTGCTCTGGTTCGCCAGAAGTGGCTTAGTCATGCTGGCCACATGACCCGGAAGCTCCCTCAGCCAATAAAGCGAGATGAGCGCCACAACCCCAGAGTCGGTCACGACTGGACCTAATGGTCAGGGGTCCTTTTAAAGATTTTTTATTAAGATTTTCCCATAATACAGTAAAATTACAACCACAGAAGATACAAATCGAAAAAAGAGAAACAGAAGGAAGGAAGAATAGGAAGAAAGAAAGGAAAGAGAGAGGGGGAAAGAAAAGATTTGTTTTAAAACTTGTGTAAAAAAATATAACTCTTTTTTTCCTCCTCCCCTGTTTTACACAGGGTGTTCTTTTTCACAACCGCCTACATGCGTTTATAGGAATGACAGATAGTACTGATTGATATTTCTCAAATGTTAATTAATGAATTAATGTTGGTTTTGTTCATTTTCAGACTTGATGACATTTTGAGATTTAGATTTTTTTGTCCTAACGGTAACTTCCATTTTGTTCAGATGAGATTTGTACAAAAACAAGTTTTGTTGATCTTTACAATGCATCACGATGGCTGAACCTTTAGGATTGAGTAGCAAAAACTAGTTCATTGTCATATACTCTCAGAAGCAAACGTTTAGGCAACGATGTTTTATAATTGTTTTCTGTCTACTCACAAAATTACTATGTAGAATATTTTAGAAGTAAGAAAGAAAAAAATGTGAAATGTGAGTTGTTTATTCCCCCCCCCCCACAATTATAGGTTTAAGCTTAAAGGCCCTAAAGGTCTAAAGAGTATAAAACACGTGTAAGATGAACTAATTTGTTCAAAGTTCTACCCCCCCAATGATAATAATTTGTGTTCAGTTCACTCAGCAAATCAACATCTTTATAAAGGCCATAGGCCAGTATTAGGTAAAAGCATGCTAAATAGGTGATAGGGCAACTATAAGTGCAGAGTGTTTGCAGACCGAGACATTCACAGGGAAACCAAAATGCTCATTTACAAAGCTCTTGTACTACCAACTTTACTGTACACTTGTGAAACATGGACCACTTATAAACGCCATCTCCAACTCCTTGAATGATTCCATCAACAGTGTCTCCAGAAAAATTTACACATCACTTGGGAAGACAGTTGAACTAGTGTTAGTGTACTGGAAGAAGCAAAGATCACCAGTGTTGAAGCAATGATTCTTCAACATCAACTTTGTTGGACTGGTCATGTTGTTTGGATGCTTGATTATCATCTTCCAAAGCAGCTACTCTATTCCCAGCTTAAGAATGGAAAACAAAATACCGATGGACAACAAAAGAGGTTTAAATATGCTCTCAAGGCAAATCTAAAAAAATGTAATATGAGCATGGATAACTGGGAAACACTGGCTTGCGAGTGTTACAATTGGAGAACAGCCTTTACCAAAGGTGTCGTGGACTTTGAAGAAGCACAAACTCAGGGCGAAAAGGAGAAACGGCTCAGAGGAAGGCACGTTTGGTAATCCCTCACCATGATCAACTCCCGCCTGGAAACCCATGTACCCACTGTGAAAGGATGTGTGGATCCAGAATCGGCCTCCACAGTCACTTACGGACTCACTGTGAAGACCGGGTTCAAGGAAGACAACCTTACTCAGCCAAGAGTGATCGCCAAAGAAGAAGGGGGTACACATAGTCTCTCAATTACTACAGACCAGGGGTAAGATATAAACACCTAAGGTACATAAATCAAAGAAGGTGTAAACCTATTTTAAGGAACAAGTCATAGATTTTTGAACCAATTCCATCAACTTGCTGTTAAACCAAGCTAGTTCAGTCCAAGCATTATTTTGCAGGAGATTATCTTAAAAACCACGCTCAGCTTTCTCCTGTCCTTTGCCATTGACTCCTTTGCCTTGCCTCTCAGATCCTACCAAACAAAAGCAAAGCAAACCCAAACCACTCAAGGCATCGCCGCATAGCATATAGAAAGCCAGTGTCGTATCTCTCACTGCCAGCGGGAGTTAATCAAGGCCACATTTATGCCATGATCCTGTGAGAGCAGAGGGCACCCACAAAATATCACCGGAACGCATTTGGGTTGTAAACCAAGGTACCACTGTAATATGCCTGGCATAATATGGTATGCAAAGTGAGGGAAGTATGCAAAATTTGCTTAACATTACCATGGTGCAGAATTCAGCTTTTCTTAGAAACGCAAGTGCGGGTTTTTTTATTTTAAAAAAAATCATGCAGCCTTGGACTGCAGGCTATAGAGTATGATCTATGTACTAGCTTGACTCCAGTCAGCCAAGTGAATCCCTTGCCCCCTGCCAACAAGGATTTCTGGACCATCACCGTTAATTTGATCTTTGTGGATCTGAAAGGTCTTCCCCACTCCATGACTTAAAGAGGCTCACTAAAATGCGAGTATCTAACTTAGCAGGGCTGTTATTAACGCGGAGCATTTGATGTCTGGCTTCTTCAGCTCTGCCTAAGCCTGGCGAATGCAGTCTGAGCAGAGCGCCAGCAGAATCCCGTGCTGTCTTGTAGTACTTGAAATTTAATGCAGGAATATGACTTGGCAGGTGGTTATTTTATCTGCCTACCCCACATGTATAAATCCCAGAATAGCTTTCTGCCTGATGCACAAGAACTTTCACGCAGGGCCTTGGCCACCTGCCTTATGAGCGTTTAAGATAATTAAAAGCATGCAATGATTTTAAAAGGTTTTTCATTTTGCAAGTATTTTTGATAGCCAAGGAAAGCTTGGATTGGAAATGAAACTGAATTAAACATAGCTGCCTGGGACCTTTTCATTAAGCTAATGAGCAAAACTAATGCGTGTAGCCCAGTCATTCTTCCTTATCCATTCGTTATTGCTCTTGTTTAAACTGCAGAGACTCCAGGGTTATCTGTTCCTAGTAGTTGTTAACCTGGGACCAGAAATTGGTTACCTTGCAGAAATGTTCCTTATTACAAGCCATCCTACTTCACTAGAATCAGTGGGAGTTAGCTGCATTTCTGGGCATGTTTATCTGGGTGAACTCACTTACTTCTGAGTAAGCACATACTCAAAATCGTGCTCTTAGGCTATATAGTCCAACCTTGGTTCTCAAATGGCTCAGTTTCTGAACTTTTCGGCTCCCGAACGCCAAAGACATGGAAGTAAATGCTCCGGTTTTCGAACGTTTTCCGGAACTCGAACGTCCAACGCAGTTTCCAATTGAGTGCAAGAAGCTCTTGCAACCAATCGGAAGCCATGCCTCGGTTGTCGGATGTTTCAGAATGGTTTATGTTTGACAACCGAGGTTTGACTGTAATTGTTAAGCATACCAGAAACTGAGCCCCAATGAACTTGTGAGATTTCCTTAATTAACCAAAATATGCTTTTCAATAGTTAGCAAAACCATGGCTTGCACACTTGCTTAAGGCTCTTGCTGGAACTCCTGAAACATCTCACTGCTTTGTGTACATAAAACATCTCTCCTGCAAATGCTTCCATTTGTGCGTCTATAAAATGTATAAGGCACAATTATGCTTTATTATTTGCTTGGCAAACAAACTCCTTGCAAAGGTAAGGCTGTATCTAGGTGTGTGGAGATGGGCTAGAGGTGAGAATGGGGAGTGGTGGATTCAGTTCAGTTCACACTTAATCCAGTTTCTGAAACAATACACAGACTGAAAAATTCACATTTGAAATTAACATTTCTCTGAATTGTGCAATGCAGTTACCCAGCCAAGCAATGTGTACAAAAATGCATATACTAGGGTAAAATGTGCTTATAAATGAATATTAGCAGAGAAAATAATGCACACATTTGCATTATGAAGGGGGATATTGCTTTGCAAAAAATGTACATATTAGGTAAAACTGTTACAGATAGGTAGCCGTGTTGGTCTGCCATAGTCAAAACAAAAAAAATTCCTTCCAGTAGCACCTTAAAGACCAACTAAGTTAGTAAAACTGTGTATTTATATTTGGAAAATTTCACCGTAAAATGCTGATGAATTTTCATGAGGGCTTAAAATCAGAAACTGGTGTGGAGATGTAGAACTAAAGATTGGAACAAGGTGAGACTGGAATAAACCAGAAACTGACAGATTTGCCTGTTCTTAATCACAGGTGGATTGAGAAGAGGAAAATGCAGGGTTTTCATTCCCGCCCAAGTATGTACGCTGTCCTCTAGTGCTCACATATTAACCATTAACAGATATAGGTGAGGGAGGAGGAGAGGAGCAGCAGCAGCAGCTGATAAGTATTCTTAGCTGTTTGTATGGGGAAAAGCTTGGGGAGAAAAGCCTGGAAGAATTTGTTAGAGGGAAAATTGACGGCATCCCTGAGCAGCTGTTTCCAGATGAGTCAGGGGCTGCCAAAACGAAGATGCTACATGGCGTATAATTACATAGAAGTGGTAGCTTGTAATTAGGAAAGTGAAAAGTTCTGTTTAGACAAGAGATTGACCCAAGCTGCTAGAAAGAATCTTGTTTTTAATACAGTTTTGTTCGACTACATCAAAAGCATAAAGAAACGCGGACATTTCCTCTGCCTCTTTTGAAGTTTCTGCTTGGAGGTTTTTAAGCAGAGGTTGGATGGCTGTTTATCATGGATCTTTAGCTGAGATTCCTGCATTGCAGGGGGTTGGACTAGATGACCTTTGGAGTCCCTTCCAACTCTACGATTCTATGATTAAGAACAAGTAGCAAGGAGCTTGTTTACTTAGTCGATAATCCCAGGCTCGTTTGGGAAGAACTTTGCTCCACTTTTATATATATATAATTTTTATTAAATTTACTGTTTTACAATTTAAAATACTCATTTTACATACTTAAGATATCAATGACTTCCCTTTCCATGGTTCATGTTACATATCATGAATCCCTGCATATTTTTTTAAAAAAACTATACCATTCAGTATTCCATTATTGCATCCATCAAAACTTGATTACACTGTTGAATTTATCTTAATGTTGCCAGCATTTTCAGCTGCATACAATTATTTCCCATATATTCAATAAAAGTTTTCCAATCTTCTTTAAACGTATGTTCTTCTTTCTCTTTTTCTATATGTTAAGTCTGTGACTCGTGCATATTCCATCAGTTTAAGTCGCCATTCTGCTTTCGTTGGGGCTTTGCTCGTTTTCCATTTTGGGGCTAACAAAACACGGGTCACAGTAGTAGCATACATAAATAACTCTTTTTGACACCTGGGAGTTTCAGTCTGAATTATCCCCAACAGAAAGGACTCTGGTTTTTTTTTGGAAAGTACTATTAAACCCTTTTTTCCAATTCATTGTGGATCATTTCCCAATACAGTGGTACCTTAGGTTACAGACGCTTCAGGTTACAGACTCCACTAACTCAGAAATAGTACCTGAAATAGTACCTCGGGTTAAGAACTTTGCTTTAGTGTGAGAACAGAAATCGCACAGCATCAGCGCAGCGGCAGTGGGAGGCCCTATTAGCTAAAGTGGTACCTCAGGTTAAGAACAGTTTCAGGTTAAGAACGGACCTCCAGAATGAATTCAGTTCTTATACCGAGGTACCACTGTACAAATTTTACCCTTTTACAAGTCCACCAAAACTTTGCTCCACCTTTAATGTCTCCCTAGGAATCACTTTAGGAATGGGTCAGCACCATTGAGAATATTATGATATTTATTCTGTACCTCCACTCCCTGAGACAATAGGTTTCAGAATGCTGGTTGCTGGGGGTCAGCCATGGGCAGAGTGCTCTTGGGCTCACGTCCTCCTTTGGGGCTTCCTGTAGGCATTTGCTTAGCCACTGGGAGAAAAAGATGTGAGACTAGATGGGGCCACTGGCCTGGTCCACCAGGTCTCTCATTATGTCCATCTTCCTCCCCACCTTCCTCCAAGGACTCTTCGCCCCATTTCATCTCACAACAACCCTGTGAGGTACTTTAGGCTGAAAGGCAGTAACCGACTCAAGGTCTCAAAGAGCTTCAGGAATGAGGAAGGTGATGTTGGTCAGGATCGCATCCAAGCTGCTCAATATTGGAAACCCCATATAGACTTTGTGTGTGGGAGTGGGGAATATGAATTTACGATATCTGGGTTTGAGGATTGAAGAAATTATTGGTTTATGGGAAATGGAATTGTTGGGTGTTATCTTGGGGTGGATAATTATATATAGATAGAGAGAGTGAGAGCGAGAGCTGACTGACAAAAAATTGGATTTTTTTTTTCTTTTTACTCCTTTCCTCTCTCACTCATTTTTCTTTCTTTTCTTCTTTCTTTCTTTCTCTCCCCCCCCCCCCACTTCTGGTTTGTGTTTTTATTTAGATTAGTTTATCGTTGATAAGAAGATATTAGATATTTATCCTTTGTAATTTTTTCTTCAAACTTTAATAAACATTATTGTAAAGGTAAAGGGACCCCTGACCATTAGGTCCAGTCATGGCCGACTCTGAGGTTGTGGCCCTCATCTCGCTTTACTGGCTGAGGGAGCCGGTGTACAGCTTCCGGGTCATGTGGCCAGCATGACTAAGCCGCTACTGGTGAACCAGAGCAGTGCACGGAAACGCTGTTTACTTTCCCGCCGGAGCAGTACCTATTTATCTACTTGCACTTTGACGTGCTTTCGAACTGCTAGGTTGGCAGGAGCAGGGACTGAGTAATGGGAGTTCACCCCGTTGAGAGGATTCGAACTGCCGACCTTCCTATCGGCAAGTCCTAGGCTCTGTGGTTTAACGCACAGCGCCACCTGCGTCCCTAAACATTATTGGGGGGTGGGGGGAAAGAACAGACATCCTTCAAAAGAAAGAAAGAAAGAAAGAAAGAAAGAAAGAAAGAAAGAAAGAAAGATTCCATCCAAGCAAAAATTAAACAGCACAAGGCTGCGAGCAAAGGAATCTGCACAGAACAAGATGGGATTCTTCGAGTAAAGGCAGCATGTGTTATGCTTTAGGTCTGCTTGTGAGTGCTGCTGCATCGACACCCAGTAGCTGTTTGTTTAATATTGCAAATACCTAATATATTTAAATCATTTGCTCTCCTTTGCCAAAGGAGAGCCTAAACAGTGAAGTGTGCTATGCACAATGTCTGAAGTGTTTAATAACATTCTGATTCTGATGGGGGCAGGCGGGGAGGAAACAACCAGGCTCTATTTCCTAACCGTTGCCAAAGTTATCCCATTAAGCAGACTCGCTGACTCATAGTCTGACAGTCCGTTTCCCTTCCGGGCAAAAGGGAGACAGGAATTTTAAATTGATTTAGCTCCAAGGCCGTTCATTCTAATTGCTTCAATCCCGAGTATGCTAGCAATGAAGCCCTTCTTTCCATTAAATTGGGGGTTGCCAACCTGGTGGGCACCTTTGCAAACAAGAGAAAGTGTTGATAGTAACACACACACACACACGTCAGCAGAGCAGCCGCCACAACCAGTTATGTTGCCTAAAATAAAATGCTGCTTTTAAGGCTAAATTCAGAGGAGGGCAGGGGGTGGGCCGCTGTGCGCCCCAGTGAAGGCCCCTCGGGACACCTGGGCACCTGTGTTGACAACTCTTGCATTAAATTCTGCATGCTTAAGAAAAAAAGGCTATATGGCATCATTGCAACCTTCTGGATTCCTTTATCTTGCATCCAATATCATATTGGAAACTTTAGTATTCGTTGATGGGTTAGGTTTTGCCGTTGAGGAGTCGTTTAGACAGTTATTGCAGGAGCAATGTTGAAATGTGGGAAGCTTCTTCATACTGAGTCACCTCAGCTCAGCATTGCCTACACGGACTGGCAGCAGCTCTCCAGGGTTCCAGACTGAGTACATTCCCAGCCTTACCTAGAGATGCCTGAGGATTGAACCTCGGAGGCCAAGCAGCTGCTCTGTTGCTCCACAAATGCATAAGACTGATATTTTGGAGATCACACTGAGTGGGGCAAGAGCATGGTTGTTTCGAGTCTGTAATTGGCCCAATCCCTTTTTGACACCATTTACCATCACCACGAGGGATGGGGGTGGCGCTGTAGGTTAAACCACAGAGCCTAGGACTTGCCGATCAGAAGGTCGGCAGTTCGAATCCCCGCGACGGGGTGAGCGCCTGTTGCTCGGTCCCTGCTCCTGCCAACCTAGCAATTCGAAAGCACATCAAAGTGCAAGTAGATAAATAGGTACTGCTCCGGTGGGAAGGTAAACAGCGCTTCCGTGCACTGCTCTGGTTTGCCAGAAGCAGCTTAGTCATGCTGGCCACATGACCCGGAAGCTGTACACTGGCTCCCTTGGCCAATAAAGCGAGATGAGCGCCACAACCCCAGAGTCATCCGCGACTGGACCTAATGGTCAGGGGTCCCTTTACCTTACCATCACCACAACTCTCGTGACAGCAAATTACCGTATTGGTCTGAATATAAGCCTCACTTTCCCCCCAAATTCTGACATGAAAAGTTAATGTGCGGCTTATATTTGCAACTTTACGTTATGCACCAGGAGCGCGGAGCAGTTGTGCCTGCCCCATGCTTAGTTCCCCATCCTCCCCCCCCCCAAGGCCGGGAAGGGAGAGAGCGAGGAAAGGGAAAGGCTGTCGGCAACACAGTGCTGCCCCCCCCCCCCGTACGCAGCCAGGAGCAGCCAGGTTTGGAGTGGCTTATATTCGGGTATTTTTTCTCCCCCCCCCCCCGCTTCAATTTTAAAGGTGCGACTTATATGCGGGCCAATACGGTATGTAAGTTAACTGCCTGCAATTTGCTTTGCGTGAGATTGTGATTGTCCCCTCTGCTCCATACCACTCCCTGAATATAGAAACCTAGCAGGCCAGGGAGAAGTCTAAGCCAGCACCCTCTCCCTATGGTAGAGATCATGGTTTGCGTGTTCAGTCCCCGGCATCTCCCCAGCGATTGAAAGAACCATGCCCAAGACACTGGAGAAGCAATTACCAGCCTAGATGGACCAATGGTCAGGCTAGGAAACCCACAAGCAGGACTCAAGCACAAGAGCACTCCCCGCCATGTTTTCCAGCAGAGCAGATGGTTGTATGTGTTGCGCCGCATGATGGAATGCCCTCCCCAGAAAAAACAACCCTGCTCATGGAAATCTAGCATGTCAGGAAGGAGGCTGAGTTAGAATCATTCTCTCTGAAATGCTTGCTTTCTCTTTGTGGAGAATGTCTATATTGGCTGTGTGTGTGTTGCATTTAATACACAAGCCGCCTTCTGCAGTCTGAATCGCTACCAAGAACTAGGCCACAAGCCTTTCTTGCAACTGAATTAGAGGAAAAGAGCACAGGGTTCCATTATTGTTCAAGGTCCTGAAAAAATCACAAATCTAGCCTCGTCAGGGCAGAACAAGCAGCCTTGTTTCATGCCGGGTCCTGTCCGGTGCTGTTCCCATAGCAGCATTTAGTCAATAGTAGGAACTGTAGGATATTTCCAAAGAAACTTCGCCAAAAGGGTCACTGGTTGCAAAGGGTTGTGGGAACTGGGCTCGGAGTGGGGAACGCAGGGACTATGGGCTAAGCAGTTAAGAGTCACTGATGTGGGGCAGGGGAGGCAGAACAGTGCTATAAAAGTCCGGATTTTATCCTGAAAGAGATTGTAATGTGTTTGGCCAGGCACCTAAAATAACCTGCATCAACATTGTAGCCGCATTAACGGCTCTTACAGAAATGTTAGGCTGTTATGGATTGGCAAGCCTGAAATGCAAAGGGAGGAATTCACATACTATTACACAATAAAACAAAAGACACCTCTCATCAGGCTTGGGAGCCTAGGACCGGAGGCCCAATGTGGCCCTCTGAGCTTTCATATCTGGCCCTCAGGAGGCCTCTCCTCAGGCCATATCCCTCTTTGCGCCTGCCTGCCTGGAATGTGTCTTCTTAATTGTGATATTGCTTTTTGCTTGGTGGAAGGGCAAAGTGTGTGTGTGTTTGTGCGAATCAGTGTGTTCCAAAACCTCTGACTTCCTGCATTGCTGGAATGTGGCCTGTTTTATGACTCGGATGGTGAAAATACTGTTCAGTTGGCAAAGTGATGCCCTCAGTTCACGAACTCTCTCCTCTAGCTGTCTGTGAGCAAAAGAATGGTGCCATAGTTGAGATGGGTAGTTGAGATTATCAGCTAGTGGCTTAGTGTCAGGAGTTAAATGGGGTCTTTTTGGGGTGTGTGGGTGTTAGTAATGTTGGTATATTAACAAATGCCTGAAGTTGTGGTTTTGCAAATGGATGCAAAACCAACACGTGCCTCTTTCCTTCCTCCTATAAATTATGCCGTTGCCCCGAGGTTAGTTGCTACTCAAAACATGTTTTTGTAGGGACGTATTGCCAAGCAAGTACCAAGTGTGGCAATTAACATGGGTACAAAGTGCACACTTATTTATTACGGTCACAAGTGTCTTTAAAATCCAGATCACCGCAAACCTGTGCTCTAAAATCTTTATACCTTTCTTTCTCAACATTTCTCTTTCTTCCTCACTCTGCTCTGGAGGGGTGGGCAGGGGCTAAGTGCTGCCATTTATTTCCCAGCAGGGATGTTGATGATGATGATGTCCTCTGCCCCGGGACACTGTTTGCCAGTTCTCGCATGCCAGATAAACAGGCCTTTCTCAGAGAGAAACCCAGTAGGCGAGCTGAAGAGGGAAATAGATTACATTCCCATGCATGCCTAAGAGTTGAACGGCCAGCCTTATTTTGGAAAATCCCCAAATCCATTTTTTTATAACCAACCAAAATATCTCAAAATAGCAAGCAAGCTTTTGAATTCACCAGAGATCTTTGCGAGGATAAATGATATCCAAAGTAGGGTGAAGGGTATATGTTTGTGAGGGGGGAAAACATGCTTTGTGTTGAAAGCCACAATTTTCTGCATTGGTCAAAAGTTTGTTTTTGTTGTATAGCCCTAGAGCAGGGTTTGAGAACACTTTTTCAGCTGAAGATGGGAACTGGAAAGGCGGGGGAAGGATAATGGAATCCAGTCTCCTGGGAGAGATAGTTGGCTGTAACACTGCAATATTTTGTTGCAGCATCCTACTTCAGTCTTCCTGCTTCTTGGTTTTAAAGAACAATCCTTCCACAAATGGGAGACCCTTTGCACATGGGTGCCGTTTGCATAGTCAAAGTTAATAAAACCATGATTTTGTAAATTCTTTACCGCAAGTGCTATTTAATCTTGCCCGACAAGACTTAATGGCCCTAACCAGCCAATAAATTATCTTAAGGCGATGTCAAGGATGAGGGCACAGTGGGAGAGAAAGAAAATAAGAGTTATCTTGGTAGTGCCGGCGTTCCACCTTGTGCCTGGCACAGCCAGGCCTCACTTGTCAGATGAGCTTGCTTTGTACATTAATTAGTAAGTTATTAACTCTTTGCTGCAAACACCTGTTTTCAGAGGCAGAGAGCAATGCCTACTCATCACTGTGTTTCAGGAAGTGCCGTTTCCATGACTCTCCTTTGCAAAATACTACAGCTAATAGGGTGATTTAAGATGCCCAAATTTTAAGCTCAGCTAAACCAACTGAGTGAGCCTCTTGGGCTTGCTGATCAGAAGGTTGGTGGTTCAAATCCTCACAATGGGGTGAGCTCCTGTTGCTCTGTCCCAGCTCCTGCCAACCTAGCAGTTCGAAAGCATGTCAAAGTGCAAGTAGATAAATAGGTACCACTCCAGCGGGAAGGTAAACGGCATTCCCTTGCGCTCTGGTTGCCGTTATGGCGTTCCATTGCGCCAGAAGCAGTTTAGTCATGCTGGCCACATGACCCGGAAAGCTGTCTGTGGACAAACACCGGCTCCCTCAGCCCGAAAGTGAATTGAGCGCCGCGATCCCAGAGTCGCCTTTGACTGGACTTAACCGTCCAGGGGTCCTTTACCTTTACCTAGTCTGTTAGGGGGAAATATGTAATATCACCCAAGCTCCTAACTGCCTTTTAAAAAAAATATCAACATGTCCAGTTTGTAATTCTTTGTTGCTGCTGTTGCTGCCGTTGTTGTTGTTGTTACAAATAAGGTGCCATCTCATTTTGTTCAACGGGACTTACTTCCATATGCCTGCATAGCATTCCAACCTGAAACTTGCCTAAGGCTGCTCAGTGAGTTTCATGGTCAAGTGCTAGGCATTTGAACCCAGGTCTACATCTCCAATTCTTGTGCATCACACCACCTTGCCTGCGCTCCGTTATCCTTGGGATGAGAGCTAGGGCTCATTTTATGGGCTTTCCCTGTTTGAAGTCAATGACCATTGTTTCATCAAAGAGAGTAACAGCCTGTACCTACTGCGAAAATAAAGAGTCGTCACTTAATTTGTTTCTAAGTGTCCCCATCTGTGGGAGAGCTATGGATGAATATGTTCCCCTAAACCATTTAGAATATTTGCTGCCCACTATCGTGGAAATTTGCCAACAATCTTGTTCCTTCAGAATAGGTACCAGCAGAATTCTTTAAAGCATGCCTAGGAGAATCCATGTTAAGGAAGCAGTGATGGGTAATAAATGTTTATGAGAGCTGACGATTGCAAGAAGTGTAAGGACATACGAAGAGCCTGACTGCCAGATTCAGGCCATAGGCTCTTCTCGCAGTAGCCAACCAGAAGCCCATGGGAATCCCACAAGCCAGACATGAGCACAATAGTCCTTTCCCAGCATGTGATCCCTAGTAAGCAGCACCAACAATGGAGGCAGAATATAGCCATTGTGGCCAGTAGCCATTCATAGCCTTCCCTCCACGAATTTAACTACCGTATTTTTTGCCCCATAAGATGCACCTTTTTCCTCCTAAAAAGTAGGGGGAAATGTCTGTGTGTCTTATGGAGCGAATGCGTAGTCCCTGGAGCCGAATTGCCCAGGGGCAAAAAGCAGGTTGTGCTCTTTTTTTTTTTTTTTAAGAAAGAGGGAAGGAGGTGTTGAAACAAAGCCTCTGAGCAGCTGATCGGCAAGCAATCGGGAGGGGAGATAAAGGATTCTAGAGATAAAGGAGGCTGCCTGGGAGGGGGGAGGTAAAAGCACATGGGTCCTCAGGATTTTTGCATTGGGTCACCCCAAATTCACCATCAGATCACATAGCATGTCCATGGCTACAGTCTGCACCCAAAGAATCATGCACCCACTGTTTCGTGGGGCTGCAATGGTGCAAAAACGTGGTTACAAAGCACGGATCTACATGGATCCTCAGGATTTTTGCACTGGGCTAGCCCAAACTCACCGTCAAATCACATACAGTATCATGTCTGTGGCCACAGCATGAACCACAAAAATCATGTATCCACTGTTTTGTTCAGAATATATATATTTTTGTTTTCCTCTAAAAACTAGGTGCGTCTTCTGTCAGGTGCATCTTATGGAGCGAAAAATACGGTAATCCTCACTGGCTTGCTGCCCTGAGTAGCTCCTCTTACAGTCTGCACTAGAGACTATATTAATGGCACATTTTTATCCTGCCCTTCCTGTAAAGAGTAGAATAAAAGCTGGAATGTGTGCAGAGTAGGGCGACCAAGATGATCCAGGGTCTGGAAGCCAAGCCTTATGAGGAACGGTTGAAGGAGCTGGGTATGTTTAGCCTGGAAAAGAGGAGACTGAGAGGAGATATGGCAGCCATCTTCAGATATCTCAAGGGCTGTCACATGGAAGAAGGCGCAAGCTTGTTTTCTCCTGCCCTGGAGGGTAGGAATCGAACCAATGGCTTCAAGTTATGAGAAAGGATATTCCGACTAAACATCAGGAAGAACTTTCTGACTGTAAGAGTCATTCGACAGTGGAACAGTCTCCCTCGGCGGGTTGTGGGCTCTCCTTTCTTGGAGGTTTTTAAGTAGAGGCTGGATGGCCATCTGTCATGGATGCTTTAGCTGAGATTGCTGCAATGCAAAGGGGTTGGACTAAATGACTCTCAGAGCCCCTTCCAAATCTACAATCATATTGATTCTGTGAAAAGCCACCCAAGTTGGTGGCCCTCTAAGATTGTAGGCAGTTGGTGGCACATTGGCCATTTTTGTTAGTTTTTAGTTTCCCTCCTTCTCAACGGTTTGGGATAGCTCATGAAAGATATAGAATCATAGAATCATAGAGTTGGAAGAGACCACAAGGGCCATCGAGTCCAACCCCCTGCCAAGCAGGAAACACCATCAGAGCACTCCTGACATATGGTTGTCAAGCCTCTGCTTAAAGACCTCCAAAGAAGGAGACTCCACCACACTCCTTGGCAGCAAATTCCACTGTCGAACAGCTCTTACTGTCAGGAAGTTCTTCCTAATGTTTAGGTGGAATCTTCTTTCTTGTAGTTTGGATCCATTGCTCCGTGTCCGCTTCTCTGGAGCAGCAGAAAACAACCTTTCTCCCTCCTCTATGTGACATCCTTTTATATATTTGAACATGGCTATCATATCAGCCCTTAACCTCCTCTTCTCCAGGCTAAACATGCCCAGCTCCCTTAGCCGTTCCTCATAAGGCATCGTTTCCAGGCCTTTGACCATTTTGGTTGCCCTCCTCTGGACAAGGATATGTTTTATCCTTGTTGCCAGTTTGCAAGCGTTCTCGAAAATAGATGCCAAAACCCAAGAAGTCCCTTGGTGTATTTGCTCAGTGAGGGTTGCTGATGTACAGAGAGAAGCTTTTTAGGTTTTTCCTCTAAAACCGCCTTGCTTCTCCCAGTCCCTGATGCTCACGGTTCATAGGAAGAGGAAGCCAAATACTGAGCAACTGACTCACCTCCCATTGACAGGGTCAGCGCTGTGCCAAAAGGAGAGAGATTTCTATATGCAGTACGTTCCTGTGTGGAAGAGCGGTTAGTCATGGAGATGACTGGAGGGAAGGTGAATTTCGGCTCAGTTCCAAGAGGTGCCAAGGATCTGGTGCAAAGTGTAAAGAGTAGTCACACTGGTTGGGAGCCATGGCTGCAGGGGTTGGCTAACTGTAAGTTGAAGAGGGTCATGTCTCTCTAGGAGCTAGTACAACATTTTTTACATGAAAGATGCTACCCACAACTGCATAGGATAGTTGTTGTGGTCTCACTGTGCGAACAACACAGGCTTGGGCCTTTCTAGGGATTGGGGCAGGTATTCAGACCCTTTAAGTGAGGGATTCTACAATCAAGTGGAATATAAATTTTATGAAATCAGTAAAAATAAGTATCGCCCAGGATTAACAACGCGGTTTATTTGCGGAGAAATTAAGCGTGCGATGAATGTGATTAGAACCTCCTAAACCCAAGGAGGCAGGCGCTGATGGAAGTTAGTGGAAACTGTTCAGTTTGCTTGTGTACTTTTTGATGTTTATTACTACTTTTGTTATATTTGTAGTTATGGAATTTGAGCATGGTTTTAACTTTGGAAAGGTGGCATACAAATAAAATGATTGTCTTAAAACCCATTCCCACCCATCCAGTTCCCTCTACTCTCTCCCTTCTCCACCTTCCAGTTTACAATAATCCCTCTGCCCCCCAACTGCTAGCCCATGCTCCTTTCAACTGCTTCCTCCCACATAGCATTCTGTGCAGCAGGCTCCCTGCTCTGCCCCAAACACAAACACAAAACATGCTTTGTTAGATAGGCATCCCCTGTGGTGCTCTCCCACATGGTTATAGTACGTGTGTGAGTCCTGTAGCCATCTGGCTAGGGCTGACTGCAGAGGTCTTCCCCAGCCAACCTAACAATCTGGTGGGACAGGTCTGTGTGAGCACAGGTGTACACGAAGCAGGCCACAAAGGGGTGATATTTGCTCCACTGTGATACAAAACACACCTTGGGTTAATTGGCGAAGGTGTATTATGCACCGTCTTTCTCTTTGCCAGTTTGTTTGTTTTTTAAATAAACAATTAATAGAAGAGCTTAGGGAGATAAACGGATGCTTGTTGGTTTTTGAGGATCATCCTGACAGCAACAGACATTAAAATGTAGGTTGCTTCAGCTAGGCACATCTCAAATGGCTTTGCGTCTTATTATCCCCCAACCCCCGGAAAATGCAGCACCGTTACGTAAGCTCATGGTAAGGCTGAGTCTCCTGTCTGAAGCATTATTGGCCTGAATCAGAATTGGTATTCCACATGCTTCAGGAATGTGTTGCATTGTGTCTCTTCCCTTTCCTGTTAAATGTATGCAAAAAACACCTGAGCATGGGCATTCAGAGGTTAGGGTTGGCGGTTCTGGCAAGGGCCTTTATACTTTCGCTGGCTGCAAGGACCTGCCCAGTGCTGTCCTTACCTGTGATCAGGAATCCTGATTCAACCAGCGTCACTGATTCATGTGTAGAAGCCCTACCAGTTGTGTGCACATAGGGTCCCATTCTCACCTTTGGTTCCAGCGCATGGAAGTTGGGAGCAAAGCCCTAGATGTGTCCACTCTGCAACGTCGCATGCAGGCGAGAACGAAGCTAAAAAGGTTTTCTTATGCTTGCTTGCGCTGTGGCTTGGGTAACCACAAGCGCAGGCAACATCCAATTTACGCGGGAGTTACGTTCTGCACCTCTGCGTGTGTAACCAAAATGGTGTACTGTATATTTGGAGCACCCTGGAGAGGGCGAGGAGACCCTCCCCAGACCCCAAAGAGGATGGCCTCTTAGGGATCTGGGGAGGGCCCTCTTGTGAGCCAGGGGCCCTCTTGTGAGCCAGCAAGCGAGACTTTGCTGAGGCCTTCCCTTCAGCAGCTGACATGCGGGGTAGCGCAGCAGTAGCAGTAGCAGCCACTTCCCTGAACCCCACTGTCTCATGCGAACTGGAAGGACAGAGTGGCTCCCTTGACCGGAAGCTTCCAGAACAAGCAGAGGGATAATGGGCCTTGCACAGGTGACGCATAGGGAAGCAGCTGTTGCAGCTGTGCTACTTTGCATATCAGCTCTTCAGGCTCTGGGAAGGGTCTCCTCGCAAGCCAGCAGGACTGCCCTGAGTTTCCCCCCTGCTTCTGGGTTCCCAGCACCGCATGTGTGTGTGGTCACACGCAAATGCAGCATGCATAAATGGACGGTTTCCTGTACAAAAATTGATCATTATGTAGCCAATGGCGGACAACATATTGAGGCTGGGAACGGTGAATGTCAGCATGTGGTTCCATGCATAATCCCAAAGGCTTCCCGCTTAAGCTGTGATCAAATTGCTTCACTCTTTTCCTGGGAAATGAAAAACATGAGAACTATGCATGTAATGAACTAATTACCCTGTTCTTTGCTTACAACCTGTTTCCTTTAATTAACCTTACGCCCCTGTTTAGCGGCTTGTCCAATGATCTGGAAGCATTCAGTTCCCACAAACGACCCAAAATCCCCTCTGGTCAGTCATCATTGAAGAAAACTCATCAGTTTAAAACTGCTTTGGGCTGCATAATGTTGACGTGCCTTTGAGATTGCATAATACTCACCAGGCAGGAACAATGCAGTGTAAATAAAAGTGGAAGAAAAGACACAGAGATAGTTAAAGGAATGAGGAACAGATTCTTCCTGCTTCCCATGCAGTTTTGTCACTCCTGAGACAGCAGTGCTTTTGACGAGTGAGGTCACCGCTCTGCTGCCCTTCAACATGTGGCAACGTTATTATTTTGACCCCACAGGCAGAACCTGAGGGGATGCATTGCAATATGGGGACATAGGGAAGCCACTGTGGTGTTGTGGTTAGAGTGCTGGACTAGGATCTGGGAGACCAGGGTTCAAATCCCTACTCAGCCATGAAGCTCAGTTCCCTTTTGCCTCGCCCTGCCCCACACATTTGGGTTGGGAAGCCAGACGACAGCAGCACTGCCCTTCCTGTGCTGCCCCACTCCTGGCCCTGTGTCTGCAGAACAACTTTTGCTCGTCTCTACAGCCCTATAGGATGCATGAAGCCCGGCGCAACTTGAAAACTCAAAAGCAATTGAAGTTGCTTCAATAAAGGATACTGCTGTTATTGGTTATTTGGCTCCAGGGCAAAAAAACTTAACCCTGGTGTTTCGAGAAATGTCAAGAGCTTTATTACTTTTGCAATTACGCTGCCTGCAAGAAGACCAGCACATATATGAAAGTCAGACGAATCTCTTGGGCTTTGTCCTCAAGCTTAATGGGTGAAGCAATTCAGGCACATGACTTGGTGTGAAAGACTGCTGATTGGTTGTACAAAAGGAGGATATTGCTTCCTGGGGCTCATCCAGTTCATTCAAGCATGTGTCATGCTGTTTCCATCTGCCTTGAATTTTCCTGTACAACAATGCTTTTTATATATATTAAATATCTTACGATATTTGCACTTCCCATTTCTGATGGGCTGTACCAGGTGTGTGATTCCAACCCTCCCATAAAATGATGCTTCCTACAAATGCCAGGCTGATTCATTCATATAATTAGCTGTGCATTTCTCTCTCTTTTATTGGAACATGCATAGAATGAGCTTGCAATAAGGCATTTTGGATGAAATGAGTGTGCCCAAATGAGCCTTTGTGGACGCCCAGGAAGGCTCACAATTAGACTTTGAGTAGGAGAGCTGCCAATATATTTCACATCTAGCAACCCTTTGGTTGCAGATCGTAGATGGGTAGGCGAGTCTAAAAAGCCCGGGGCACCTATTTTCATGGGCCTCTAACAGCTATAGAGGAAGTAATGCATTTAGCATTAACTCTGGAAGTATAGGGACGCAGGTGGCGCTGTGGGTTAAAGCCTCAGCGCCTAGGACTTGCTGATCGAAAGGTCGGCGGTTCGAATCCCTGCGGCGGGGTGCGCTCCCGCTGCTCGGTCCCAGCGCCTGCCAACCTAGCAGTTCGAAAGCACCTCCGGGTGCAAGTAGATAAATAGGGACCGCTTACCAGCGGGAAGGTAAACGGCGTTTCCGTGTGCGGCTCTGGCTCGCCAGAGCAGCGATGTCACGCTGGCCACGTGACCCGGAAGTGTCTCCGGACAGCGCTGGCCCCCGGCCTCTTAAGTGAGATGGGCGCACAACCCCAGAGTCTGTCAAGACTGGTCCGTACGGGCAGGGGTACCTTTACCTTTACCTTACCTGGAAGTATATACCCAATTCTGAGCAAACTAAGCCTCCTGAAGCAAAAGATACACCAGGAGGCATAGTTTGGTCAGAATCGAGTACACACTTCCAGAGTATATTCCATTGAGCCTTGTAAAGCATGACCACTTAGAAGCCAGACCCTTCTCCAGACATAAACCTAGCTTCCTGGTGTTATTTCACACTTGGTGGTTTGAATCCTTCATCCAAGTACAATATACTCAAGCGCTCTTACATTTTCTGTCCAATTGGAGTTGTACCTTTTAAAATACTTGGCGGGGGTGGTAGAGAAAGGATTGTGGTGTCTACTTTTGAATATTTTAAAGGGATGCATCCCTTGTCATACAGAAATGTGCCCTTCATAAATGATGAAGTGCTTTGTTCTTAAATATTTATACAAACCACAGGCCTTTAAATTTTAGATAGCTCCAGAGAGCTGGGTTGGGGAGGGGGCCAGAGAGGGTTGTGTGTTGTTGTTTTGCTAAGGTACCGTAATCAATATAAGCTCATTTCAACCAGCATATTCTGGAGTGGGGGGGTCCCATTTTCCTGATTCCAGTCTCTGCCTTGAATGGAAACAGGTTGCCTCAAGGCACACACAAGGCCAGGAATTCATTTTCATTTCTCGCGCTGAGCTCACAGCCCGTTTTACACATGTTTATTATTTATTTACTCCATAAAATTTATACCTCGCTTGATTGCAACGCGCCTCAAAGCTGCTTACAAACTGATTGTCGGCACTTTCCTTTCTCGGTGGACAGTGGAGGTGTACGCCTTTGGGGTGAAGTCAAACCGTTGGAGAGTTATTTTGCCTGCGGTGGCTGCAGAGATTGGTACGGAAGAGACATGTTTTGTTGCAGGTGGGGTAGAGGAAGGTGTCCAGTTTTGTTGCTGCAGATGCACCATGGCATTTCTTCTCTCTGTGCTCCTCCCAGTGGTCATTCCTCCACTGGTCACTGGTATGAGGTTGAATCCTGACAAGACAGAAATACTGTTTTTGGGGAACAGGGGTTGGTTGGGTATGGAGGACTCCCTGGTCCTGAATAGGGTAACTGTGCCCTGAAGGACCAGGTGTGCAGCATGGGAGTCATTTTGGACTCACAGCTGTCCATGGAGGCGCAGGTCAATTCTGTATCCAGGGCAGCTGTCTACCAGCTCCATCGGGTACGCAGGCTGAGACTCTACCCGCCCACGGACTGTCTCGCCAGAGTGGTGCATGCTCTAGTTATCTCCTGCTTGGACTACTGCGATGCGCTCTGCATGTGGTTACCTTTGAAGGTGACCTGGAAACTGCAACTAATCCAGAATGTGGCAGCTAGATTGGTGACTGGGGGCGGCCGCTGAGACCACATACCTCCCAGTATGATTCTGAGCACAATTCAAAGTGTTGGTGTTGACCTTTCAAGCCCTAAACGGCCTCGGTCCAGTATACCTGAAGGAGCGTCTCCACCCCCATCGTTCTGCCTGGACACTGAGGTCCAGCTCCAAGGGCCTTCTGGCTGTTTCCCCACTGTGAGAAGCAAAGCTACAGGGAACCAGGCAGAGGGCCTTCTCGGTAGTGGTGCCCGCCCTGTGGAACGCCCTCCCCTCAGATGTCAAAGAGATAAACAACTACTTGACATTTAGAAGACATCTGAAGGCAGCCCTTTTCAGGGAAGTTTTTAATGTGTGACATTTTGATGTATTTTTAATCTTTGTTGGAAGCCGCCCAGAGTGGCCAGGGAAACCCAGCCAGATGGGCAGGGTACAAATAATAAATTATTATTATTATTATTATTGATACATGACCTGACTGACCATCTCTAGTCAGATAAAACAATAAGATCAGGGGGGGGGAATCACAACCATACTTTCGAGCTCCCCCAGAAATAGGGCAAGCCGATGGCTCTTTGACGTTGCCGCAGATTTCAGGTAATAAGAGTAATGGAAATTCTTCGTTTTCTTCTCTCAAACAGCCCCCCCTGGGTGAGTGTGAGCCTTTAAGATGTCTCTCAGCAATGAAAGGAAATTGAACACCTCAGCCTTGAGGAAAATAGCCAACGACATGACCAACATCATCGAAAGCCTGGACACGAGGGAGCTCCACTTTGAAGGGGAGGAGGTGGATGCGGACGTGCTGAATGACCCCAAAGCACCTGGTGAGTCAGTGGCGCAAAGATGTAGAATAAGGGCCTTCTTCTGCTGCAGAATCGGACTGCTTTGGAATCTCTGGGTTCGCTTTTTTATTATTATTTTTAAAAGGTCAATTTGCTAGTCCTCATGAGAGTAGTGCAGGGGGAATCAAATTGTGGGTGGTGCTTGGGAAAATCTCAGAAGGGAAACAGGCTGAATGAGAGATTTCGCAGTCACAAGGGAAGTCTTCAAGGAGCTGCGTCGCTTTTGAATGTAGGAATCTGCCTTATCCCAAGACAGACCATTCGTCTATCTAGCTCAGTACAGTGGACTCTCGGGTTGCGAACATGATCCGTGTGGGATGCACGTTCGCAACCCACAGCAGCGCGTCTGCGCACACACGGGTTGCGATTCGGCGCTTCTGCGCATGCGCAAAGTGCGATTTAGCACTTCTGCGCATGCGCGACTGCCGAAACCCGGAAGTAACCCGTTCCAGTACTTCCGGGTTTTAGTGGTCTATAATCTGAAAAAACACAACCTGAAGCGTCTGTAATCCAAGGTATGACTGTATTGTCAACATGGACCAGCAGTGGCTGTCCAGGGTTTCAGACACAAATCTTGCCCAGTCCTACCTAGAGATGCCAGGGACTGAACCTGGGACTTTTACGAAGCAAATTCTCCACCACTGTGCCAAAGCCTCTTCCCCAAAGCTTCTTGCTCATCCACCTTGGCTAGTATTTCCTTATTTCCTGTGCTCCAACAGCCTTATCTCCAGTTGTCATAGCATTCTTCCTTCTGTTACCTGCTATAAAACAATCCACTTTTTAAATGAAAGGCTGCTTTGCTCTAAAGGCTCTCTGAAAACCTGCTTCTTCTACGAAAGGTCAAAGTCAAACCAGTTTTGGTTCAGCTCATCATGGCAAGGAGCAAAGAGCTATGCCAGATTCTCTGCTGGAATCTTCTAACATTCAGCTTCAAATTCTAGCATTATGAGAAAGGAAGAGAAACCTTTCCCTAGCCGCTTTCTGTGCATAATTTTATTTACTTCTGTAAAATGCTGGGGTCCAGAGAGGCCTATAGATGCATGTGATGTTGTCAGTGTTTGACTTAGGGGCCCAAGTTCAGAGCTCCACTCAGCAGAGTGAATTAGAGAGCCCTCTTTTCTGGGAAAAAAGGGTGGGATATACAGTAAATAAATATAATAATATTATGGCCTGAATCGCCATGTAAGTCAATCCTAATTTCTGCTGTTGCACATGAAAAATAGAACACGTTGCTCTGTGCTTTTATAAGAAGCTAGCACACATGCAGCAAAATAATAATTTGAGCAGGGAGCTTTTCATTCTTCTTTGTACACAATGGAAGCTTGTTCCTCTGCCAAGCTGCCTGTCTCCTCTGTATTGCTACTTAAATTATAATATTCCCCTTCTTTCATCACTTCCCAATCTTTCAGTTGCCTAAATGAATTAACTGCAAACAAATAGCTCGGAGGTTGATGAAATGTCGTTTATTTTTCTGGCTTCCTAGTTTCTGCTGCTGGTTTCCAAGAGACTTGCGTAGAATTTATGGCGGGAGCGTATCAGTAAACCCAGCCCAGTAAATAAAATGAACTGCTGCGCCAAGCAGGCTGCGCCCCCACTTGTTTGACAAGTAGAGTTTAGTTTAAAATTCATCTGCATCGCTGAGCAGCATAAATACTGTGAAGCATATTTTCTTTAACAGGAACCATAGTCTTTATCATACTTTTCATAGAATTGTAGAGTTGGAAGGGACCATGAGGGTCATCCAGCCCAACCCTCTGCAATGCAGGAATCTTTTGTCCAACGTGGGGCTCGGACCCACAACCCTGAGATTAAGAGTCTCACGCTCTACTGACTGAGCTTATCCCAGCTGCATCTCAGTATCTCAGTTGCTGCTAAATCTTCACCCGTGAGTTAGAATGCAATGGGACCTTGATGTGTGAATTAAGGGATAACTTTGGAATGAGCACCGCCAGTCTGCTTCAGGTTTTCTGTGCCTCTTCAGATTAAAATCTGTATTTATTGCAAGGAAATGTAGGACACTCAGCATATGATAGGACAAATTCCTTGGCACACAGAACTCCTTGGTTTTTTAAAAATAGATTTTGTGGATTTTAGCTCTTTTTTCTGCAGTTTAATTATGTAGGTTGTCACTTGAGGCTCTTGTTCCGAGTCTCCCGGGTAAACACTAAACTTCAAGACCAGATTTCTGAAGCTGCCCCAGTCACAAGGATTATTATGGAATGTGAGTTGTGGTGTGTGTAATGATCCAACCTCTTTTTAAACAGAGAGAGAGAGGGAGAGAGACCAAATTCAGGTGTTGAGTAAATGCTTTAAAACCCTAAATTCAACCCCTGGCATATCCAGTAAAGGACTAGAGATGGGTGTGGTTTTTTTGGGTGGGGGCAGGATAAAGAAACACACCTGATTGGTTTTCATGACGACCTTTTTTAAAAAAAATAAATCACAAGCTGATGTAGAAATATGGTGATGTTGTTAAATTTATTACCTGTCGCTCTCTCTGAGATCCCAGGGTGAATAACAATTTAATTTAAGAGTGAAAAGGTGAGAAACTGAGATTTAACAGAAAATGACAGAATCATGCATTGCTACTTGGTTGGGGGGGGAAATCCATTATGTGCTGCAATGTCTCTTATTTAGCAGCTTTCAATATTAAACTTTTGGCTGCTGTGTTCCAAGTTGTGCTTTAAAGGACTGGTACCAAAACTTCCATTTCATCATTTGCAGTGGGCATTCCGTTCTCTGCCATTTATAACACTAAAGGATTTAAAGAGGCCCATACACAGCCCTACCTAACTGGGTGTCCAATCCGAGTGCGGGTTTTGGAAGTGGAACGCTGTACCTCAACAACAAAGGTCAGATCTTATTTGCCAGTGCAGCACTTTTTAATATATATATATATATCAGTTCACATTTCATGATGCATCCATGTTTCTGTTGCTAAGTGCTTTCCTTTATGAGGCGGAGAGTGGGATGGAAAGTTGCATGAAAATAAAATGGTAAACTAAGGACAACTCAACAGAACTCCTCCCCTTGCATAACCCTGCACCCTCCCCAAATTGGGAGACACCCCCCCCCCCCAGAACAGGGCAGGGAGGGAGAAGAGGGGAGCTTGTTCCACCTGGGAGACAGAAATGTTTGCACTGATTAAACCAGGCATAGGCAACCTTCGGCCCTCCAGATGTTTTGGACTACAGTTCCCATCATCCCTGACCGCTGGTCCTGTTAGCTGGGGATCATGGGAGTTGTAGGCCAAAACATCTGGAGGGCTGAAGGTTGCCTATGCCTGGATTAAACAATCTCGTTAGCAGCTCCCCGTTGAATTCCAACCTGCATGTTTTATCAGACATACATAACAGCCTTTAAACTTGATCCATAGAAAACTGCTATTCTAAAACAATAGGAGACCATATATGGTCCGTCTGTAGAAGCTGATGAACATGCTAACTACTAATTGGAATTTGCATTATAGGACCGAAAGCTTTTTAAGGCAGAGCTTCTCTGATTTTGACATGGTGAAATTTTGCTGAGTAAAAAATAATAATAATGCAATCGTTCAAGTTTTTCCAAATGTAATGAAGACTTGTGGAACCGACACTTTTGCAAGGGCCACATAATGTCCATTCTGCACTTGCAAAGAATTGATCCTTCACTGTGCTCTCAAAGAAGCTCTCAAATGTCTCAGGTAGAGGCCTTTCCTCGTCTTGCTAACTTACAGGTCCTTCAGAAATGTAGAGGTAAGATTGACAGGATCCAACCAAAGGGTCCCAGCAGTGCAAGGATTTCCACTTGTGCAATGGAACAACCCCCCACTCCGCCTCGTGCACCCCTAAATCTGTTTTGGGAGTTTTCCCCAACCCTCCGGAGCAGATTTGGGGAGGGCACAAGCCACACGGAGGAGGGGGGGAGGAAGTTCTGTTGCACAAGAGGAAATTCTTGCACTGACAGAAGTCGTTCGTTGGATGCCACCCAAGGTCTCCCAGTTCCAAGGTCAACTCTTGAGTCTGGGCTTCCTAAAGGTTACCAGAGCATAGATGACAGAAGTTAGGCTGTCGCTGTCCAGACAAGGGGCACAGCTGGGCCACTAGCCGAAGCTGATGGAAGTCACTCTGTGCCATCGAGGCCACCTGAGCCTCAAGCGACAGCGAAGGGTCCAGATGTATGCCGAAGCTACATGCCCACTCCTTCAGAGGGAGTGTACCCCATCAATAGCAAGCAATCTCCCATCCATCTGGTCTGGGGAATGGCCCACTAACAGTGACCCCATCTTATCTGGATTACAGGAAGGCTGTAGAAACCCGATTTGTTTTAGGATGCAATGGGGTTAGCACCATTAAACAACTTTGTTCTTTCCTGAAGGTGCCGAGTCTACATGTTTACACCATTGAGTTGACACACGGGGAATTTACATGGCAGGTGAAAAGGAAATTCAAGCACTTCCAAGAGTTTCACAGGGAACTGCTTCGGTACAAAGCTTTCATTCGGATCCCCATCCCTACAAGAAGGTAACAACGGCACAAAGGCCTTTCTAGGCCATGATTTTCTTGTGGTGGAATTTCCTCATGGTATTTTAGGTTTCACAGGACATAAGAGCCATTTCCAGAAAACGAATGGAATACCTTGAACGTTTAGTGCTCATTTCTGTGTTATTTGATTCCAGAAAAAAAACCACACCTGTTTGCAGCCCCTTTAACCGTAAAAATCATGGGAGTAAAAAGTGGCAAATTTGGGGGAACCAAAGTACACATGTGTGGAATGGATGGCTGAGTAGTGACATCACCCAGTGACGGTCTTGGTTGTGTCACACCACACACACCGGTGTGAATGAAATTTAGCACTACACGCTGGCATGCTTATTGAAAAGCCACAATTCCATAACACAGCAGGTCCTGCAGTGTATAAGGAACATTAGAAAATGGGACACAAGTATTAGCATTATAATCAGGAAAACAAACGCAACATTCCTCATGTTCATGTATCTATGGATAGATGGCTTATATCCAGACACACTTTATGAGCACAGCTACACCATATGTTTAAAGCATGCCCATAGCTCATTTTAGCAGTCATGGAGACCCCTGGGAAACTGTAGCTTGCTAATGATGCCAGGAATTGAAGCTCTGTGGGGTCTGCAGCCTTAACAAACTGCAGCTCCCAGGATTCTCCGTGACTGTAAAAGTGGTATAAGAATGTTTTCAATGTGGCCTATTTACCTTAACATCTGAGATTCTGTTCTCCTGCATGGAGGGCAGAATACATGATCACTGTAAAAATTTGAAAGCCCATAAAAAAAGATTTGGCAAAAAAACAAAAACCCTCCAGACAACCCGATCGCTGTATTTTTCAGACACACGGTCCGAAGGCAGACCATCAAAAGGGGAGAGGCAAGGCAAATGCCGAACTTACCGCGCACCTCTGACAATATGGCCAGAGAAGAACACCTGTCCAGCAGAAGGGTAAGCATCCTTCCTCTTGTGGATCGTCTTCAACCCTATTCCAAGCCCTTCTCTCAGGCCCTGGGGACTCTCCCCGAATCACACCCCCTCTCCCCAGGCCATGTACCCTCTATGGCTCTGCTTTACAACTCAAGTGTTTCTGCCTGGCTGGAATTTGCCCTTGAACTTTGATGATGCTTTTTGCTTGGTCTGGATGAAAGACAGAGAGGAGAGTGTGAGTTTGTGTCAGGAACTGGCTGGATACTGATGACTGAGCACTGGGAGAAAGCTGGTTGGAGATTGACTTGGAAGAAGGGATCCGTGATCTGGGGGAGCCCATTACAGCCAGGAGAAGAGAGTCAGAGGCAGGAGAAGCTTTAGGACTGGAGAGGGAAGAACGAGATGCAGGAGGAGGGAGAGATAGGTCATGCTGGCTTCCACACCTCCTCCTCCTCTCCCCGTCTCTCCTGCTCCACTGTCTCCCAGGACCAGTAGAGGGGTGAAGAGGGAGGAACAGAAGGTTTCCTGCAGGCGTAGTCTTCGGCTGACTGTGCACAGCTTGGAGGGGGGAGATACATAAGCTGAAGTCGGGTGCAGGGCCTCTCTGTTGCAGCAGCTGCCTCATCAGGTGCACATCTCGGAGTAGCTGAGAGATATAGGACTGATGGACATGCCTTTTCCTAACGTGTAAGTGTGCTTTTTTATAATAGTTAGTTCCTTCCTTGCCTGACAGCGCTGTGACAGTTTGTGTAGAAGCCAACTTGCAGCACACGGGTACAATTTGCATTCATTGTCCTACCCAGTCCGCCACCCGCATGTGGGAATGTGGCTTTCAGGAAGATAAATGTGTACCACCCCTGCCTGGCCTATTGATAGTGACTTAAACTTATTGATATTAACAGCTGACCATCCCTAGCTTGACTGGAATGGCGCCTTGGACAGCAGAATGGGATTTTGCAGTAACAACAGATGTGCAGTGCTAACTCCCCAAGTCGATGACTGGTGTGTGAGTGTGTGTGTGTGTGTGTAGGTTCTTCTCTGCTAGCCTCCAGCAGCCAAGAGGAATGCTAGTGGGGAAGGGGTGCCCCACTGCAGTAGAAGCCCCAGTTACCTCCTAGCAATTCTGCCATCAGCGTATCAGAGCACAGATAGGGCACTGGTGGCTTTGGATGTGAGGAGGGTGCTAGCAAGGAGAAAAGGGAAAGGAAGCCGTTGCCCCACTTTCCGCTCTGGCCAGCATGAGTTGGCTGGGCTTTGGATGCAATGTTGAGAATCTGCCCTGATTCTCCCAGACCCCAGTTAAGTTCAGATCGCTCTGGCTATCGATGCTCTTGTAGTCAAACAGGCAGAAAGAGACAAATCCAGGAGGAAGCACAACAAATATGGGTTAGACGCAAGCATCGCCCACCTACAGTTTTTCACTCCAAGCAAACTGTTGCTGGCAGTGGAGGATTTGTGAAAAGGTGAGCGTTTCAGGCGTGAACCTGCCCGTAGTCTTGTGCGCAACACTTTGAACATGCTTCTTGTTTTGCAACCATTGTGTTCACCGTGAATAAATGCAGTCAGGCGGGTTATCTGCATTGTGTGGATGGAGTGACAGATTCGCAGGATTGAGATCCTTGCTGATAATCCATACTAGACAATTGCAAAAGATGCTCCTGAATTCTCTGCGCTGTCTTCCTTTTACTTTTCTGCACATGTCAAGTTCCTAGTCATTCCACGTAACCCTTGCCCTGGTGCCTGGAATCTCTTTCTCTTTCCTTTCCCCTTCATTCATTCGACACCTGCTATTAATCACTCCTCTCCCTTTCCTTCTTCCACTCCTGCCCCCTTTTTCACATGATGGAGAGCAACATCTAGGTTCAGGTTGCTAGTTGAAATGGAGGCTTGCTTGTTTGTACCGCTTGGACTTTTCTGATTCTGAAAAGCAATGATAACATAAGTAAGAAATGAGATGCAGTAGAGTATTTTGTGTTTGCCTTGCAGAAACAACTGGAAGATTACTTAACAAACCTCCTAAAAATGCCGTTGTACAGAAACTATCACGGAACAGTAAGTGATGAACTGTGCCAAGCGCCTCTTCCCTTTGCTTTTGTTTGCCAAGTTTATTTATTTTATTATTTATTTCATAATGTTTGTATACTGCTTGATTGTAGAAAAACAACAACAACAACAACAACAACAACAACAACTCAAAGCTGTTTGCAAAAGTTCTTCCAGGGTCACACAGCAATTGCACAAGCAGCCTGAGGTGCTGCTCATTTAAAAGAAGAAGAAATCTTAGCCAATTAGTTGTATTTGTTTCAGTGTATTTATTTTTAATTGGTTTCAATCTGCATAATTTTTTCATATCAATAGAAATCGTATATTGCTTTTGTTTACAGAAGATGCATGGAAGGCAGAGCTATAGGAGCTAATATGGTGCCCTCCAGAAGTTGCTGACTACAAATCCCATCACCCCATGGCTGGGGTCATGGGAGTTGTAGTCCACAACATCTGAACAGCACCACATTCTCTGCATCCACCTGATGTATAGGTTGCACTAGGAGCCATCACAGAAGAGGTACAGTGGTACCTTGGTTCTCAAATTTAATTCGTTCCGGAAGTCCGTTACAAAACCAAAGCGTTACAAAACCAAGGCTCGCTTTCCCATAGAAAGTAATGCAAAATGGATTAATCCATTCCAGACTTTTAAAAACAACCCCCAAGGCAGCAATTTAACATGAATTTTACTATCTAACGAGACCATTGATCCATAAAATGAAAGCAGTAATCAATGTACAGCAGTCACGCAATCAATCAATCAGTAGCTGAATTGGGTTCCACACAGCCACAAAAACAAAAATGCAAAATAAATAGAAAAAACAGATAGACCTCAGTGTAACACTCAAAACGGAAATGTGGCACTCAAAACAAACCACATTTGTCTTCCAAAAAAAGTTCGCAAACCGGAACACTTACTTCCGGATTTGCAGTGTTTGGGTTCCAAGTTGTTTGAGTACCAAGGCGTTTGAGAACCAAGGTCCCACTGTATTCCCTTCTGCGTGAAATGAAAAGAGAATACGTCTTGCAAGAGGAGAATACCTCTTGCTGTCTACAGATTTTTGTAAATATTAAGATTAAACATAAGTAACACAAGTAAATGTTTTTTTTAAAGTGTGCTTCTGGATAAATCAAATACTTTTTTTTTTTTTAGAATCAGGACATGCCTAACTGATTAATATATCTGATTCATTTACTAAAGATTGCAGTTATACAAATCATCCAAGTACACTTCTAGGGATGCACGCCAGGATCTCTTTCCATGTTGCACAGGATACTTGGAGCGGGACAGATTTTAGACCCTGTGCAAGCATCAACTTAACCATAGTTTATTTTCCCTAACTATGGTTGAGCATGAACATCTGCACTTAGCCAGCCTTGATAAAGGCAGCTTCCTACCTCTTAAAGTTCTCTGTTTTCAAGGCAAATAAGAGACCTTCCTTGTGTTTCCTGATAACTGCTCTCTGAGAGTAGGTCTTAGCTTGGCAGACTAAACCAAGCTTGGGTTCTGACCATACAATATTAACTCTAGCAGCCTCACACCTGGCATTGCTCAGGAATTCTGAGAAACCAAAAGAACCAGTGCAGTTTTGTAAGGTTCAGCCCACTATCTTGATTCAAAATGGCACCCAAGCACAGATCGAAAATGTGTTTCTTGGTCTCGGGAACCATCATGCAGAATTTGGTTTTGACATCTTAAGAGGTAGTAAACAAATAAGCAGCTTTCAAAAATATACCAGAGGTGCTAACAAAAGCTACCATATTTGTTTCCCACGTAAATGGAACATGAAAGAAATAGCTGCCAGAAAACAAGGCGTGCTGCTGGTCCACATTGCATCAAGTTTTCCTTCAGTTTTGGCTTATAAGAATCTGACTTGTGCAGTCAATAGGCACAAAAGGTCCATTGGGTTTATTTGCAGCTAACAGCTGTCACTTTGCTGTTTGTTTGTTTGTTTGTTTGTTTGTTTGCATTGCATTATCCCTTCTCCCTTCAGTTGATCCCTCCTCGATGTTCTTTTGATGCAACAATAGGCATTGATACCAAATCTTTCACATTCCTCTGCTGCATAGCTAGGCTATTTCTGCCACAGATCATTCAGAAACCTGAATGGGTTATTGGGCCTTTCTGAGGACAGCTGGGAGAGGGTCAAATTTCAAGCACAGACACAGAGGATGTACTGTATTTTTTGCTCTATAAGACTCACTTTTCCCCTCCTAAACAGTAAGGGGAAATGTGTGTGCGTCTTATGGAGCGAATGCAGGCTGCGCAGCTATCACAGAAGCCAGAACAGCAAGAGGGATTGCTGCTTTCACTGTGCAGCGATCCTACTTGCTGTTCTGGCTTCTGAGATTCAGAATATATTTTTTTTCTTGTTTTCCTCCTCCAAAAACTAGGTGCGTCTTGTGGTCTGGTGCGTCTTATAGAGCGAAAAATACAGTAGTTATCCTCTCTATATGGCATTTCTTGGTGATGGAAAAATGCAGGTTTTAAAGGCATTCTGTGTTGCTCTTAATGATTGCTCGGGTAACATTCACAGTTTGAGGGACCTGAAAATCTGCAGAAGCAGAGCCTTACTTTAAATAAATGCCTAAGGCAGTTAGGGATGAGCGAATCTGTCTGATTCTCCCTGATTCTCATTTTTGAAATCTTAGCTTCAATCCTCCATATTTCCACATTGGTTTGCAATTAAAAATAAATAAATCATGAAAATTCATCTGCATTTCAGTGCACACTTCTCTGAAAAATGGTTTAATGCAATTTTGCATAATACACATATTTTTGCCAAGTAATTTTCCCTAATAGAATGCTTTTTTGTTATCTATTGTACTAATACATATGCATTTTAAGGCACGTTTTATCCTTGTATATGCATTTTTGTACACATTACTTATCTGGGGAACTGTATTGCAAAATTCAGAGACCTGCCAGTTTTGAAGGATGACTGTGCTTCAATTTGCATATTGTTTTGACAAATCTGAATTAGGTAGATTCATTTTTCAGGCTGAGCTGAATTCTCCCCAATTCCCGATGGCAGCCATTAAAAAAAATCACACACACACATACATACATCTTTTTCATGTTAAAAAATGAACAAAGTAATGTGCTAAAGATAAAACACAAAATTTTAATGATGATAACACTGATGACTCTTAGCACAAGTTACTTTTCTCAATCAATGCTGTGAGAAAAAAAATAAAATCTTGTGGTTTCAACTTCCCGATACCAACCCACCCTTCTTCTATCCTAAGTACTGAGACCTGGGCACCCAGTGCATAAATAAAGTGACCACTGACCTCAGATTATGGAAAAAGATTAACCTTGTTTGTTTGTTTGTTTGTTTGTTTGTTTGTTTGTTTTTAAGAACTAATGCACTTTAACTTTTGTTATGTAAGGTTTTCGCCAAACGCAAAAATTCATGTATACAAAAATGCTACACAATGTCCGGAGATCCGGACAGCTACAGTATATTGTACATGCCTTGTGGGGAGGAACTATAGCTCAGTGGTAACACTTCGCATATAGAAGGTGCCAGGTTCAATCCCTGTCACCTCTAGTTAAAAGAGTCAGGTAGTAGGAAAGACATCTGCATGAGACCCTGGACAGCCAGGGCCAGTCAGGGTAGATAATATTGGACCAATGTTCTGACCCAGCATGCATTCATCTCTGCCAAAGAAGACACAGTTGGCACTGCCTTCATTGGAATCTCCAGTTCAGAATGCAATGTGTGCTTGGATTCATGAGGCAAATCCAGGGGGGAGGTTCAAAAAGTATCTACATGGTGCTTAGAGAATAACTTGAACCTAAATATTAGCAAGGACGTGGGTGGCGCTGTGGGTTAAACCACAGAGTCTAGGACTTGCCGATCAGAAGGTCGGCAGTTCGAATCCCTGTGACGGCGTGAGCTCCCGTTGCTCGGTCCCTGCTCCTGCCAACCTAGGAGTTCGAAAGCATGTCAAAGTGCAAGTAGATAAATAGGTACCGCTCCGGCGGGAAGGTAAACGGCGTTTCCGTGCGCTGCTCTGGTTTGCCAGAAGCGGCTTAGTCATGCTGGCCATATGACCTGGAAGCTGTATGCCGGCTCCCTTGGCCAATAAAGCGAGATGAGCTCCGCAACTCCACAGTCGGTCACGACTGGACCTAATGGTCAGGGGTCCCTTTACCTTTATCTTTAAATATTAGCAAGACAAAGGATATGGTGTTGGACTTTTGGAGGAAGAGAGGGGAACTAGCCCCGTTGTATATCGGGGGGTGTGGGGTGTGGAGAGAGTCTCTTCCTTTAAATTCCTGGGAGTTTACCTTAGTGAAGACCTCACTTGGAAAAACAATATAACTCAGGTGGTTAGAAAGGCCTAACAAAGACTCCATTTTCCCAGGGTCTTGCAAAATAACAATGTTAAACAACAGTTGATGACCTCCTTCTACCGGTCCACAATAGAAAGTGTCCTCTCATACTGTATCACAGTGTGGTACATTGGCTTGACAGCCACAGACAGAAAGTATTTACAGAGGGTGGTGAACACAGCACATGATATCATGGGCTGTCCCTTGAGTCCGCTGGATGACATCGCAAGGGATCGTTGCCTTTGGAGAGCAAGAAAAAATATCAGGGACAACTCACACCCCGGCCAGTACCTTTTTAATCTTCTACCCTTGGGCAGGAGATATGGAAGTATAATCAGTCGTACCAACAGGCTAAAAAACAGTTTCTATCTGTGGGCTTTTAGGCTGCTGAATGGGAAATAATATAGTGCAACTGACCTTTGGGGTTGGTGTGTTGTAAGACAAGCACACAGAATGCAGTGAGACTGAGTGTTTGTGGAGGGGGAGGCTCGGTTAATTTCATTGTACACTGGTTGTACATTGACAATAAAGGTATTATTATTATTATTATTATTATTATTATTATTGCCAGGCCATTGTTAGTCTGAGGTAGAATAAGGATGGGTTCAAAGGCAAAGCCACATACAGAGACCAGGGAGAAGAGTCGGTGGAAGAAGATTGGAAGAAATTTAAAGTTTATTTGCAGAAACATTGTAAAATTAAGGAATGTTAGAAGGATGCTGGAATGAAATTATGTGGTTTTAGTGGAAATGTTATAAAGGATTAAGTAAAAATAGATTGTTAATTGGTGAAAGGAGAGAATGTAAAGTTACATCATATTAAGATAAATTATAGAACAAAAATTGGGAAAGATGGAAAGGATTTGCTGAAATAGCTAACTGAACTAGAATACAAAAAAGGGAGGTGTGAGGAGGTCAAGGAAACAAGCAAATGAAAGATAAGCTATGGGAAGGTTCGATTTGTTTTTTAATTGTTTCTATTTTTCTGTTTTTTTATTGTGATGTGTTGTCTTGTTTTTGTTTAATTTGGTGTTTTTTCTTCTTTTCTTTTTGTAACCTTTAAAACTTCAATAAATATTATTATAAAAAAACAAACAAAGGCAAAGCCACATACAGACTTCTTGTCCCCATCACAAACCCACAGGGTAGTGGTGGTGTTAAGGAAACAGCCACCTTGTGTGTGGGCCCTGTACACCCCCCCCCCAAAAAAAGTGCCCCAAACCTTCAATTATTTTCTTGGACTTTTGCATTCAGATAATAGGTGTCCTTTTTGTATTTTCAGCTGGAATTCCTTGGTGTAAGTCAGCTGTCATTTATCCATGATCTTGGACCGAAGGGCATGTAAGTTTCGTTGTTTCCTTGCTTCTAAAACATATATCCTGCCCTTTGCCCATAAACCAAGTGGAGGCCTCTTTCTCAAGACTGTGCCTGCAAAAGTTTTGGGGAGCATGTGCTGCCCCCCTCCAGACAGCAAGCATGCAGTAACGCTGGGGAAGCATTGCAGAACAGCTAATCAATCAAAATGATTGACAGCCCAGTACTACTGTTGTATCAGGGACATGTTGCGTAATACGCATGCAAAACTGCAAACAAACCCCAGTCTGGAGGGGCCCTTCGACTAGGAAGCTGTTCACCTGAACAAACAGGAATACATTAAAGGCAAGCCCTTTATGGAAATTGTTAGGAAATGGAATCTCCTATTGGAGATCATTTCTGGTATGTAAAATGGGATTGCATCAAAGTCTTCTTGTATGACTGTAATCTGGCTCAAAAGTCTTCAGTAGTGGTGAGACAGGTTTTGCGTATAGACTTCTCTTCGCAACAGGTTGCAAACTATTGCTTCTTCCAAGTGCTTGCTAAAGCAATGTTTCCTCTCTCTGCTCTTTGCTTTCAGAGAGGGCATGATTATGAAAAGGTCTGGAGGACATAGAATACCTGGTTTGAATTGCTGTGGGCAAGGACAGCTGTGCTACCGGTGGTCAAAGAGGTACTTTTATAAAAATTGACTTTTCAGGTTTGTACAGCAGGGTGGGAAAGTACCGTATTTTTCGCTCTATAAGACGCACCAGACCACAAGACGCACCTAGTTTTTGGAGGAGGAAAACAAGAAAAAAAAAATTCTGAATCTCAGAAGCCAGAACAGCAAGAGGGATCCAGCTTTATGTCAAAACTTTGGGCTCTAGTTGTGTATAATGCTGAACCTAACTACGGTTTAACATGAATGAGAAAGCATGCTTGGGCACATTTAGAAAATTGTAGCTACTTCACTCCTGCCCTGGTCTCACTGCCGCCATGACACCAGGAGCTAAACCATGGCTTGGCTTAGCAATACATCCAAACCTAGACTTGTGGTTTGTCTCCCCTAAACAAACCATGAACGGAGGGACAAACCATGAGCCCGGATTGAGATGCAAGCCATGTAATGCGAAGCCCAACAATGTCTTCATCATTCCCAGTAGCATGGCAGCAGGAGTGAAGTGGCCTCGATTTTCCAAACGTGCACCGTCATGTTTTCTCATTTACGCTAAGCCATACTTTTGCTTAGGATTTACATGCAAAGCAAGCTGATGACAGCAAAAAGAATTGCTTAAGAAAAAAATTACCTGCAGGTACTACAACTAATCTATGATCTCACACCTAGTTTAGCAACCAGAAGGATCTTACACACCTCCAGTTTTCTAAACTAAACCCCAAATGTAACCTGTAACGTAAACATCAGGGAGTTGATCCAATGCCTTGGTTATTTTGGTTGCCCTTTTCTGAACCTTTCCCCATTCTTTCTGAGCTGCAGCAACCAGAATTGGGCCACACTTTCCCAAGTAAACAATCCTTTTTGCTATGCCCTGGTTAAAATTGAGTACATCTTCTAGCAATCCGATAAATTGCTTTAGGATAGAATTCAGCTTCCAAATACAGTCTTTTGTGCCTGTCCATTAGGACGGTTGAAAGCTGGGGCTGTCTTTTAAAGAGCAAGAACGAGGAGTTTGATTTGAGAGAAGGTGCATTAGTAGTTACTGGAGTGAATCAATTAAAGGCCTGTGTGAGTCAGGTCTTGGCTGCACAACGAGATCACCTGTTGAATTAAGATCAATTTGAATACTGTTGCTAATGCTCCCGAGATTCAATTTTTGCAGGTTTTTGGGACCTGCTCAGAAAACACTCCTATCTAAACAAACTATTTTATAGGCAGGCTTATGTCTTACACATCCAGTTGAATTGTCATACTTTTAACTTTCAGCAGTTTGTGTTTCTAATGTGTGTGTGTGGGGGGGGATATTTAGTACTGAACAGAACAATCCTGTGCCTGCTTATTTGAAAGTTATTTTTGGTAATTAATTCTTCCAAAGAGTGCTGCCTTAGTAGCCTTTGAGTGCTTTTTAGACAAATGTATGTAGTTGGATTCAGACTTAGTCTTGTTCGTTTCAGTGAGTCCACACTATATCTGATTAAATCTGGATCCAACCCAATAGTAGCAGTACCCTCGATTTGGCTGGCTTTAAGATATTTTCCCATTCTAGATTCAGTCTGATGCTATCAGCCTGTCTTCCCCTTTCCCCCTGTCCCTGTGGTACAGTGGTACCTGAGGTTAAGTACTTAATTCGTTCTGGAGGTCCGTACTTAACCTGAAACTGTTCTTAACCTGAAGCACCACTTTAGCTAATGGGGCCTCCTGCTGCCACCACACTGCTGGAGCCCGATTTCTGTTCTCATCCTGAAGCAAAGTTCTTAACCTGAAGCACTATTTCTGGATTTGCAGAGTCTGTAACCTGAAGCGTATGTAACCTGAGGTACCACTGTATATTAATTGTGCCCCTTGCAATTTTCACCCTCTCAGGTTGCAATCTAAGCAAACTCTCTAAGCAGTGAATCCCACCGAACCCTGCTTAGCATTGTAGTGTCAAAAGACTCAACCTTAAGTCCACCTCTTCCTTGTTCAACAACAAAATTCTCTTAAGCCTGTTTTCCCTCTTCCTCCTTAAAAAAAAAAAAAATAATTCGTTATGCGCCAGAGGCAGATGTGAGACAACCTTGAGCGCCAACTCAGCAAAAGTGCATTGTGTTCCCTGCCTCATTGTCCCTTCTGAGAAGTACTGGACTGTCCTGAGGCATCTCACAAAAACTCGATTCAGTCTGCAATGAGAACACGATGCAGAGCTCTGGTCCTGGCCAGGCTGGGGTCAATGTTACACTCAAGTCATTGTCTCCGCCAGCTAGCTTTGCCACCAGAGAAATGACCTCAATTCCTCATGTTATGGGGCGTCCAATGTCTGGCTCAACTCCCATCAAGGGGAAGGCAGAGGCGAATCCCTGGCAGATATGCCAAACAGCAGATTCCCCCAAGGCCTAGTCTATCTAACACACTTACTGTGAGTGTTAAGTTGGGGGCGAACATATCAGACGACACAGCGATTCTTCCAAAGCAGCTCTTTATTTGTAAGCTGGAACAGAACTGAACTAAGGAGCTCAGTCAGCCTGCTTATATAGAGCTCCACTAGAATGCAACAGTAACCATTTTCTGTAACTAGCCAATCACTGAACATCACTTTCAATCCTTCATTTGCATACAAACTATCCAATCACTGAACGCCACTTTCGATCCTTCATTTGCATAACTATCTACAGTATCCCCCTGCTGGCCCAGGGTGAGAACTTCAGTACATAACAGTGAGCAGCTTGGCTCTGCTGTGAGGTGGGGTGAAGCCCCTCGCTTAACTGAGGGGAAGCCCCAGCTTCCTCATCCTGTTTGGCAACACAATAATAATATAATAATAATACATTTTATTTATACCCCGCCCTCCCCAGCCAAGACCGGGCTCAGGGTGGCTAACAACCAATAATAAAAACAAGTTGATTGAAATGCAGCTTAAAAAACAAGATTAAAATACAACATTAAAACATTGAAATGCAGCCTCATCACAGGAGGAGAAAGGAAAAAAGAAAGAAAGAGGGGGAGGGAGTCAAATTGATTCTAAGCCAAAGGCCAGGTGGAACAACTCTGTCTTATAGGCCCCGTGGAAAGAAATCAGATCCTGCAGGGCCTTGGTCTCATGAGGCAGAGCGTTCCACCAGGCCGGTGCCAGTGTTGAAAAGTCCCTGGGACCACTAGGGTGTTGCTATTTATGGACCTTGAGGCTCTCCGTGGGGCATACCGGGAGAGGCGGTCCCATAGGCACGAGGGTCCTAGGCCGTGAAGGGCTTTAAAGGTCCAAACCAGCACCTTAAATCTGACCCTGTACTCCACCGGGAGCCAGTGCAGCTGGAAAAGCACTGGGTGAATATGCTCCCATGGCAGAGACCCCGTGAAGCAATGCAAGAGAGGGGAATGAGAGGGGTTGGCAGGTGTGCTTTGCATTCAGGTCCTGCTCCCAGGCTTTCCATTGTTGGCCACTTCCTGGCATCTCCAGTTAGGGCTAGGAAGAAAGGCCTGTCTGAAACCCAGGAGAGCTGCTTCCAGCCAGTTGTAGGCGATAGTGAGGCAAATGGACCAGTTATCTGACTCAGTCCAAGGCAACTTCCTTAGTTCCTATGTCTCAGGTTCTCCACACAGGGCTGTGAAAGACCCCTGCTGGAAACAATGGACTACTGCTGCCAGTCAGTGTAGACAGTACAGTGGTACCTCAGGTTACATACGCTTCAGGTTACAGACTCCGCTAACCCAGAAATAGTGCTTCAGGTTAAGAACTTTGCTTCAGGATGAGAACAGAAATCGTGCTCCGGCAGCACGGCAGCCGCAGGAGGCCCCATTAGCTAAAGTGGTGCTTCAGGTTAAGAACAAAAAAATTCCTTCCAGTAGTATCTGAAGAAGTGTGCATGCACACGAAAGCTCATACCAAGAACTAACTTAGTTGGTCTTTAAGGTGCTACTGGAAGGAATTTTTTTGTTTTGACTATGGCAGACCAACACGGCTATCTATCTGTAACAGGTTAAGAACAGTTAAGAACAGTTTCAGGTTAAGCACGGACCTCCGGAACGAATTAAGTACTTAACCTGAGGTACCACTGTACTGAGCTATTTGGATCAGTGACCTGACGAAAGCACCTTCCTATGTTCCTAAGCGCAATTTCCTTCCCCTTGGGGTAAATGCATGCATTCCAAGAACGAAGCTTTGCAAAATGTGCATTTCAGTACACCAATTACGTGTGCCCATGCCCAGATGGTTAAAAATAGCTTTGAAGAGATTTTAGATATAAATCAGTTCCTCCTCCCACAGTTCTTAGGAAGTGTATGTTGAAGAAAGTGATTGCCATCTCTCCCCCCACCCCACCCAGATTGGTGTCTGTTATGCTGCAGAGCCTGTTGCTTGGCAATTAAACCTTTTTCAAAGCATTGCAGTACCCTTCCCATTAACTTTACTGGAATTAAGGAAGCATGCCTTTATAAATAAACCATTCGGAATTCTGATTCACATGTGTCACAGCCCTGCAGGGCTGGGCCTCGGGTGCTCACACAATGAGATAAATCGAGAGCTGGAAGTCACAAGCCAAAGGGACAGGAGTGAGGGCTGGTATTGTCAAGGCACAAATCCCAGTCTAACCTGGAAGCCTCATTTATTTCTGGGTCGGGCAAGGTCTGCATGGGTCACTAGCCCAGGCTCCATATTGTGGCTTACCATGTTGGGCAGCATCACCCTGGCCAGGTCCACACACAGAGACAAAATCAAGGTGGTAGAATCCTGAGGTGACAGAGTCAGGGGCGAACGAAGGCGTTGTGACACCCGGGGCGGAGCGTTGCTACATAGGGCGCATGCGCAGCATCACTACATACAACGCATGCGCCCTATGTAGCGCCGCCGCACATGCGCTGAACATAGCGGTTTGCCGGCGGCGGTGCTCCAGCGCCGTACGGACGGTGCTGGGATCCTTCCTTCGCCGCTACAGCCGCGAACGGAGAATCCTCTACATGTGGCTGTAGCGGCGATGGAGGGATCCACTGCCGTCTGTACGGTGCTTGAGCAGCAAACCGCTATGTACAGTGCATGTGCGTCGTCGTAATATACAGCACATGCGTGCAACGCCGCACATGCGCTGTACATAGCGGTTTGCCACCTGCACTGGGATCCTCTGCTCGCGGCTGCAGCCACGAATGGAGGATTCTTCACATGCGGTGGCATGATGGCTGCTCGCACCGCCGCAAGCCCCCGCAGGGTGCCTTCTTGTCACCCCCCCCGACACAAAAGAATGGCTGGGCTGCCCAGGTAAAGCAACCAGTAGCCATTGTCAGGTATCCTGTGGTGTATTTCTGCTGTAGACTACCTCCTTCTGTGATATATGTATGATTTTTTGGGGGGTGGTCCTGAGGTACAGGGTGGGCAGTTTCAAGAGTCTATGTAAGGGCTGGCACACCATTGTTCTGGGTTCCTCCTCCTTTCTGAGTGTGGTTAGTGAGGACCATGTTGCAACAGTTTAATAAAGATCAGGCTTACTAGCTGCTTTGCTTCTCAATATTCTCTGGCTGGCCTCTGTTATTTTCTCCTACTGATAGGGAACCCACTTAAGGACTCTTATACGGCCTCTTGGATACCCCATAAAGGAAAAGGAGCAGTTTTCCCCTATAACACTAGAGATGGCGAAGATTGTACCCATGACTTTCTGTGTGCGGAGCAGATGTTCTGCCACTGAGCCACAGCGGCTTGCGATTTCTGCAAACACATGTATTAAAAAACAATTAACCATATAAAAAAGCCTGATTAATTAGGGACAGTTTTGTAATTGATCACAAAGGGTTTTCGTTGATTCAGCTACCGATTCATGGGCTAAATGTTGAAGCCCTGATGAATAGATGTAATTTTGTGTGTGTTTGTTTTGTTTTGTATCTCTTTCCTAGGTGGCTAGTAGTCAAGGACTCTTTTCTCTTGTACATGAAGCCAGACAGTGGAGCCATTTCCTTTGTCTTACTGGTAGATAAAGAGTTCAGCATAAAGATTGGCAAGAAAGAGACAGAAACGAAACACGGGCTACGAATAGACAATCTCTCCAGGTGAGACCTTTTCACGCCACGTCTTGTGGTTAGGAATGTGGGAGAGATTCGATTCAGTTCACACTGAAAGGCAAACTTTGCATCTCCTTTGCGCCATTGAAACAATACAGCAAATTGAAACACAGCCATTCTTCAAGGTTCACACTTCTGAAGATTGGGGTGCAGTTACACACCCACGTAATGTGTGCAAAAAAAGAGAAAGGGTATATGCTAAGATAAAAGTGTAAGCACACACAAATATATATATATTAAAGTAATGTATGCAAATGAATTATATTGGGAGAAATTGCTTTGCAAGAATGTTTATATTAGGCAAAATTGCATGGGTATTTGTGAGGCAAAATTCACACTAAAATGCTCTGAGTAGGGAGGGAAATGCAGACTGACATAGAAACATGGAGAACTGAACTTAATACTGGGAAAACGAAAAATAGAGAAGCCATATTTGGGATATTTACCCAACTCCCTATTCGTGACACTCTTCATTATTCACCTGACTGAACAAGACTTGTCAAATATTGCTCTCTGTGCCTTGGGCCTCCTTGGTAACTTTAAGAGCTGCTATATATAGCGCAGTCAAATTCAGCATTGTGCCGTTTGTGGAGAAGGATCTTAGCGGCTGTTAACTAAACGAAGGTGGGCAGGGTAGTGTGAAGACCTTGCTAGGGTACCTTCGGCCACCATATTCGGGACCAAGGAGACAAATTCCCTCACTTCCTGTCTCAGCACAGTCTACAAGGGAAAGGCTGTAGCTCAGTTGTAGAATGTATGCTTTGCATTCAAAAAGCCCTGGGTTCAGTCCCCACAGTCTCCAGACAGTGGTTTGGAAAACAGCTGGTGCTGCAGAGGGCAGCAGATTTGGAGGGAAATGTCCAAAACGGCCCCACTGTGTTTGTTCATCCATCTTCCTGCATGGATTAAGTCACCGCCTTTGGATCACCATCTCTATATAGTGCCAGCTTCTGAAACAAAGCTACGTACCTTGTTAAGCGATCATCAGTAAAATGAAAATAACCTGCTTGCCCAGTCAACATAAGAAGATCAGAACATGGCTGGGTCAGACCAAAGGCTCATATATTCCAGCAGTCTATTCACACAGTGGCCAGTCAGATACCTATGGGAAATCTGCAAGCAGGACCTGAGTTCAGGAGCACTCTCTCTCCTTGTGACTTTCAGTAACTAGTATTCAGAGAGATAGGTAAAGGGACCCCTGACCATTAGGTCCAGTCGCGGATGACTCTGGGGTTGCAGCGCTCATCTCACTTTATTGGCTGAGGGAGCCGGCGTACAGCTTCCGGGTCATGTGGCCAGCATGACTAAGCAGCTTCTGGCGGAACCAAAGTAGTGCACGAAACACCGTTTACCTTCCCGCCGGAGTGGTACCTATTTATCTACTTGTACTTTGACGTGCTTTCAAACTGCTAGGTTGGCAGGAGCAGGAACTGAGCAATGGGAGCTCACCCCGTGGCGGGGATTCGAACCGCCAACCTTCTGATTGGCAAGCCAATACTGCCTCCCAAATCAAGATTTTATTGTTTGGTCTTCCTTTTCTTTTCTTTTAATGTGAACCGCCCTGAGACCTTTGGGTATAGGGCAGTATAGAAATAAAATAAATAATAATAATAAATAATTTCCCCCCTCTCATTGCATGGCTTTATTTCCCCCTTCCAGGTCACTGATTTTGAAATGCAACAGCTACAGACATGCTCTCTGGTGGTGCCAAGGGATAGAAGAATTCATTCAGAAAAACGGCACTAACTTCCTCAAACATCACAGATTTGGCTCTTACGCAGCTGTCCAGGGGAACACCTTGGCAAAGTGGTAAGAGGTGGCTCACTGCTCTCATAGCTTTCCCCGGCGTGAGGTGCGGTGAGGTCCAAATCCTGTTGACTATCTGCCCGTTGATGACACAGGAACCATACCATCAAAAGGAGGGGGGGAGGCAATCTTGTTCTCTCAGCTAGTTTCTGTGGACTCCAGTGTGCAAACCCCCAAATGTGATGTAATTATACTGCGAAGAATCTTTGCCTTTCAGCTTTTTGTGGGAAATTGGCCTTCCTAATGAAACTGTCTGCTACACCTTGATTAAGATTTAGTAAATTGCCAAGCAGAATTCCCCCTCAAGCTACTGAATGTCCAGTGGGAGTAAACATCCAGGAATTATGCAGCTAGACTTTCAACTGGGGAAATGGAACTGCAGGGAAAGGTTTCTTTTTTTAAAAAAACAACAACACTCTGGTCCCAATCTATTGTGGCTGCTTTTATTTTATTTTAATACATTACATTACATTACATTAAGTGGGTGGTTATATGTATGCATGTCCCACATTCAGGACTTTTCTTTGTGACAGTCCTCAACACTACAGAACACAAGTATTTCTTCTTTCTTTTACTGTTTTTTTGCTGTCCATTGCACCATTTTGTGTTAGCACTTTTATCAATGCATGGGAAACCCAGCCAGATGGGCAGGCTATAAATAAATCATCATCATAATCTTTTTTTCCTTTTCTTTTCCAAAAAAAGGAGCACTCCTACATCACATCTACTTTGGCCTCTAGTGACCCAAAATATTATTTTGAGGCACACAAGGGCAATTTTCTTGGTTTCTGGATAGACTTTTTGTTTGTTGTCAAAACTCATTTGTTTTGTAACGCGTTCATTAAAATCACAATGAGTTCATTCTTTTTTATTTTGGGTTCATACTGTAGATTTGAAAAAAATTAATTACTTAACCTTCAGCCTGTGTGTGTGGCAGACAACAGACACCGCACACAGTGTCCGGGTGCTATTTTGGGGTGGGGGTGGCAGCTGCCAGGAGCAGCGAATGAGGTCGCTTCTCTTCCCACTCCCAGCGAATGACTCTTCTTTTCATATCTGTTTGTGTCCCTCTGTCTTTGTCCCAAACTACATGAAAGGTTAACCGTAGGAGGCCTGCTGGGCATACCTCTGCTATTCCCCTTCCTCCTCTCTTTCCCTCTCAGTTGGACAGAAATCAAAATACTGCCGTTGCTTTTAGGTACGTGAATGCAAAAGGCTATTTTGAAGATGTCGCCAATGCCATGGAAGCTGCCAAAGAAGAGATTTTCATCACAGATTGGTGGTTAGTATTTAATTTGCACGGTTTAATTCTCTATCTCCATCTGTCTTGCGTGAACACACACATTTGCTTCCTAAAGTGTTCCCTTTGCCAAAACCAGAGGTTTTGGATTGGAACTCCTATCCACCCCCAGTCAGCAGGTCCCAAGGCCAAAGTGTTCAATGCCCACACGGCCCTCACGCCACCAGCGACGGAACCAGGTTTGTGGGGTTCAGAAAAATCCAGCTAGATTTCATGTTACATCACAAACCATGCTGACTAGGGGCTGATGGGAGTTGTAGTTCAAAACATCTGGAGGGCACCGGGTTGACTGCCTTCCATTAAAATGGTCTAAGGCTGCTCTGTTAAGGGCCCTTTCAGCATGGAGGCTGAACAGCAGGACCAGATGGTTTGGAAACAGAAACAACCATCGCAGAGACAGGGTGTTTTATGTTGCTTTGCTGTAAAGGTCTTTTCAGGACACTTGGCCAGGAAACCAAAGTGGAACCAGCCAAAAATGAAAATGAGAGAGAGAGAGAAGTAACTTTTCAACCAGTGCTTAGTTTTCCATGTTTGCATTTTCACCTTCTTGTGAAGAATCGAGGTTTATAAGCTACCTTCTCTTAACACTTAGCAACCAAATTGAAAGATGTGAGGCACAAAGACTGGTGCTCAAATTACAGGGGAGCGGATACTTGCCCGTTTATCTTTTCTACCAGTTCTCTAAGCTACTGTTTCCAGAATCTTCCAGCTCCCCACTTTTCCCTTATCATTCAAGCACTGGTGCAGACTGGATTTTCCATTTGGCGGGAATGGAAATGTCATTATCCACCCAGAGTAAGGACTAAGATAGGCATGACAGTGGCAGCCATTATTATTATTATTCACACACATTTGTTCCGTTCCCATATAAAGGGCAATATTTACATCTAAATATCCAACATTGAAGTGAGGCAAGTGGAACTAGGACTGAGTGAAAACGTCACCCACCCACACCCAAAAAAATTTGATGACTCATTTACAGTTGGCAAAATTTGAGAGGGAGGGAGGGTGTTTCTGTAGTGCTTGCCTGGTAACATTTGTGGCAGTGATAGGGCAGAAGGTAAGGAGACCTAACAGTAGGTTGACCAGCAGAATCACCCCTTGACTGGTCATTAGTAAGGCCACATTTGCACCATACATTTAAGGCACTCTGATGTCACGGCTTCCCCTCAAGAATTCTGGGAGCTGTAGTTTGTTAAAGGTGCTGAGAGTTGTTAGAAGAGACCACTTTCCTTTGCAGATCTCCAGTTTCCATAGTTCCCCGAGAAGAGAGGTGGATTATTAAACCACTCTGTGAGGGAAATAGGTAGGGTTGCCGTATTTCAAAAAGTAAAAACCAGGACATACCAAGAGTTGTTGAGCTTTTATTATTGCCTAAGATCCAGGACAAAGCACCGCCTTTTGGGAATTCTGAGGTTGGTGGGGCAAGAGGGCACTGATTTCCATTCTCATCCATGTTTCCCATATTTAGCTCTGTTTCCATTCTTCATTCATTTGACTTCTGACAAAAAACTGTTATTCCTCTTGCTGTCAGCTGTTTGGCAGAACTTTACATAGTTAATTATGTAATTAATTACACAGTTAATTATGTAATTATTCTGTTACTCCATACCATTCATTTCGATGGGAAGGAAACATCATCAGTTACGTATTATTCGGAGACTGAAAATTGTAACAGCAAACGGCGATCATATCTATCGAACTGATTTGCATTCCGGATGTGGGATGGAAAAGTGAACATTGCCAATTTAAGCTTCTGTTTCCATTGGAATTCTCCAATGCTCCATTCAGCCTAATGAACCAGCCTCTAGTGATTTTCAGCTGGGCACTTTTCAATTTTGAACATGTATTTAAAAAACAAAACAAAAAAACACCAATACCATCAATACCATCAATTTAGCCCCCGCTGCAAACCACCACCACCACCCTTGCATAATATAGCCTTGATATGAGAGGCAATTTTGTGTGTGGAAAATGCTAGGACCTAAAAATTGGCTACCTAAAATCTACCCCAAAATCTGCTTTCATCATCTGAAACCGCCCTATTTCGTCCCGACCCCTGATTTCATGCCCCAAATTTGTGACCGAAAAGCTCCAACACTTCAGGAACTTATCTCATCTTTATGGCTCACTTTCAGCAATGGATTCAGGCTGGGAAAAAAGATTCATTGGGAAGGTGGAGCATGGGGCAGTAGATTCAATTCACCTAGCACCACCTGTGTGTACCTTTTGATTTTGGAGGGGCAAAAGCACACCTCCCATTCCTTTACAAATGATAAATATGGCAGCCCTCAACATATTGAATTTGCCCTAAGTGCTGCCACCCTAAGCTCACGTACAGGGGAGTACATCTTGCGGCACCCACTGGAAAGTAAACACCATTACGTTTTGCACTGCATGAATAGATTTGGGTCTAATTTACATAACAGCTGCAGTAATTTCAGAATAATTAATGTTGGCTAAGATAGCATGGTGTCCTGCATGTGCTCTGGATTTAACAGGAGCTTCTGCTGCTGCTCCTCCTCAGAACTTGAGTGACAAATTCTTCCGTGAGCTCACTCCACAAACAATAGATTTGTTGACTCAAATCACAGATGTCGGCCGTCACATATACTGCAGCATTGTTGAAAACAATGGATAAAAAGAACATTCAGAAAATAAATCATTCCAAGGGGCTTTTTATTTATTAATGCATCAGGGCGGATACGCTGTTTTTACAGATGTAGGTAGGAGTGGCCTTCGATGCTTGCGATTGTGTTTTCAGAACTTACCCGATTCTTCTGGAGGTAACATGCTGAACTGTTTTTAATTCTGATTTTTTAATTGTTATAACCTGCCCTGGGACCTGCTTTTGAAGGCAGGTAATATAGAACTACTAGTACTACTGCTAATAAAAACAATTTCCAATAGATATGCTTATATTTGAAAATATAGTTGAAGTTGGTGCAACCAACTTTTCTTTCTTTCTTTTAGGCTGAGCCCAGAGATATTCATGAAACGGCCAGTGGTGGAGGGCAACCGCTGGAGATTAGACTGTATTTTGAGGCGGAAAGCTGTAAGTTTGCTGTGCTCTCCAAGTCTTTACACAGCTCTGAAAGCTAAGCCCAGAGGCACTGAGTTCCGCCTGACTGGGGGTGGGAGCTCGTCGTGTGTGTGTGACATCACATGTGTGACACACGCTTGTGACATCACATATGTCGGGAGGAGACCGCTAGGCCTGGCAAGGCCCAACACCACTATTAAGCCTCCCCCCACATACTTTAGGGGGCTGAAGTGTCCTCATCCCCATAGAGTTAGCGCCTGTGGCTAGGCCAGTATTATCCCCATATTGCAGACAGGAAACTGAGGCTGAAAGAGAGTGGTTCACTTGTAAACACTTGGTGAAATTGAAGTGTCATAGTAATAATTCTAAGGTCTCAAATATAGAATGAATGTTGACAATTGCACAAGGCAAACACACATACATAAGTATGTAAGCCATAAAATAGTAAAGGTAAAGGTAAAGGTACCCCTGCCCGTACGGGCCAGTCTTGACAGACTCTGGGGTTGTGTGCCCATCTCACTCAAGAGGCCAGGGGCCAGCGCTGTCCGGAGACACTTCCGGGTCACGTGGCCAGCGTGACATCGCTGCTCTGGCGAGCCAGAGCCGCACACGGAAACGCCGTTTACCTTCCCGCTAGTAAGCGGTCCCTATTTATCTACTTGCACCCGGGGGTGCTTTCGAACTGCTAGGTTGGCAGGCGCTGGGACCGAGCAGCGGGAGTGCACCCCGCCGCGGGGATTCGAACCGCTGACCTTTCGATCAGCAAGTCCTAGGTGCTGAGGCTTTAACCCACAGCGCCACCTGCGTCCCCTAAAAAAATAGTAGAGGAGAGCATTACAAAAGCCATCTTGGCTCTCCTAAAGGCTCAAAATATTTCCTCTGCTTCCTTAATCCCCCTTGGCTGAGAATGTGTAGGCAGAAAGCAATCAGGGGAAGTTCCTGAAGGGATTCCTCTCTTATATCTATGAAATTCCTGTGCGTTGATTGTCATTGTTTGCCCAGATGCTCTGCATTGAGGGATGTCTGACCGCCATCCTGATGGTCTTACCAAACCCTGTTCCCCCTCCGAAACACGCATAGCTTGAGGACGGGGGAAGGGGTAACAAGGGGTAGAGATTAGGAGCCTTCCTTGGAAGCAAACAAAGGGGGCGCGGGTGGCACTGTGGGTAAAACCTCAGCACCTAGGACTTGCCGATCGCATGGTCGGCGGTTCGAATCCCTGCGGCGGGGTGAGCTCCCATCGTTCGGTCCCAGCTCCTGCCCACCTAGCAGTTCGAAAGCACCCTTAAGTGCAAGTAGATAAATAGGTACCACTTTACAGCGGGAAGATAAACGGCGTTTCCGTGTGCTGCTCTGGTGCTGGTTTGCCAGAGCAGCTTCGTCACGCTGGCCACGTGACCCGGAAGTGTCTGCGGACAGTGCTGGCTCCCGGCCTCTAGAGTGAGATGAGCGCACAACCCTAGAGTCTGTCAAGACTGGCCCATACGGGCAGGGGTACCTTTACCTTTACCTTGGAAGCAAACCAGGGTTCCAGATGTTGGTTTCTGCTTCCTTCACTGAGCAGCGAAGTGCTTGTCACAAGACAATGTTTACATTCCGCAGTCAAGTGCTGTTGGGTTTTCTCACGGGAAAGGAGACTGGATGTGACGTACACTGGTTTCCTGTTTTTCACTGTTCTTTGCAGTTCAGTGTGATTCTCTCCGTGCTTTAGAGGAGAGAGGATGCCTTTCTCTGCTCCGGCAGAGGGAAAATGTTTTTCTGTAAATTACCAGCTTTGAAGTGTAAATAAACTAATATAGAGCATGTTGGCACGTACTTTTCATCATTCCGCTGTGCACTGGACACTGCTTATCTCCAACATTTGGTTCCGGGCCCAGAAAAACGCAGTGTTTTGAGAATGGACTCCAGAAGTCGGGCTCCTGGCAAAGGAACAAAGGAGCAAAGAATTGGAGTGCCGGCAAAGGATCGGAATGCAGAGGGCCGGATCGGACGATATCTCTGCGCGTCAAGATGATTTGATGAGGTATGTGCTACAGCTCCGGGCAGCCTGCCAGCTTCTAATTAATGGCTTTATGGCTGGACTTTGAACTTTTATAGCCGGTTTTGCCGTGGCACAGGCAAAAGGCTAGAAGGATAAATTTTTCCTATGCTGGGGGAAATCGAAAGTAAAGCAGCTGCAGCAGTGTCGCAGCATGAATTTAAGACAGCAGAGAGAACTTTCACTTTTGAACTTGCCTTTGGAATGCGGTTTGAAGCAGCTGCAGATAAGCAAAGCAGTTAAGCAGAAAGGCACAGGTTCACAGGCAGAGGCTGTTTTGGATTGAAGCAGCTGTACACAGACGCAGCTTGTATGAAGCAGCCTGATTTAAAGCAGCAGAGATGACGCAGAAGGCTAATGCCAAAGTCATGATGGCTAGCTGCAGAAGGCTGGTTGATGCAAGTGGGGAATTTGATGCCAATCAGCCAAATGCTCAACTCACAGTAGCCAGTGATACTGCCATGATTCTGAATGGAGCAGACCGCCAGGGTGATAGCTGCATGGGCAAGGGGGAGTCTTCACAGACGTCATCCCATAGTGCAGTGGAACCACCAGATGGCGCCAAAGCTTTGAAGGCAGTGAAATGCTACACGTGTGGACGTCTAGGCCATATGAAGAGGGAATGCAGATATCCCAGGGCCAAGACAGAGCAGCGCAGCGAAAGCTCATCGCGTGGAAAAGGCCGAGGCAAAGGCAAAGGTCCGGTGTCCAGGACAACGCAGCACAAGGCAATGGTCTCACGCTTCACTCCAAAGGTTGCAGAGGTCCAGAAGACGTCTAGATCTTTCTTCGTTGTTGATTCAGCGGCGACCCACCACATGTGCAACGATAAGCGACTGTTCGTGTCTTTTACACCGCAGGAAGGTGCGATTCACCAGGCGGATGACCACACAATTCCCAGTAAAGGCTACGGAACTGTTGTTCTTCACAGTTTGGACTTATCGATACAGGATGTGCTTTATGTGCCAGATGCCAAGCATAATCTGCTCAGCGTTGGACAGCTGAATGAGCGGAAAATTGACGTTTCCTTTAAGAACAAAAGGTGCATCATCACAAAGAAAAATGATTATGTATTGCATGCTGAATATGTTGATCGTTTGTATGTTTTGTATTTTGATGATGTTGTGCAGGATGACACTTGTTGCATTGCAGGTTCTAACAAAAGTTTGCATGCAGAATGTATTCACGATTTTCATCGAAAATTTGGTCATTTGCATTTTGAGGCAGTATCTAAAATGCCTGCCTTGGTTGAAGGTATGACTATTAAACCCTGCAGGTACCACATGAAGTGCAAGGCATGCGCAGCAAACAAAGTGAAAATGGCTGCGAAAGGTAAGGTGTCTAGTAGGCAAGCTACAGAACCATACCAGGTTGTTCATGCTGATTTGGTTGGACCACTAGCGCCCTCTTTGGGTGGAAACAGGTACTTCATGGTTCTCATTGATGCATTTTCCAGGTATATTTATGTGTACAATCTCAAGCAGAAATCAGAGGCTTTTCCAAGGTTCAAGGAATTCTGTGCTTGGTTGGGAAATGTGCATGGTAAGAAGGTAAAGACTCTTTTCAGTGATCGCGGGGGAGAATTCACTTCTCAGCAGTTTGAAGCTTTTCTGACTGAGAAAGGAATTCAACACGATTTGTCTAGTCCTCGCTCGCCATGGCAGAATGGACTTGCGGAACGAGCAAATCAGACATTGCTTCAAGGGTTAAAAACCTTGCTGCATGATGCCAATCTTCCAGAGAGTTATTGGGCCGAAGCTCTCTCATGTTTCACTTACAGTTATAATCGCAGGTTATCTTCAGCGATTGGTTGTACCCCCTATGAGAAGATGTTTGGCAAGAAGCCATACATCAAACACATGAAAATTTTTGGTTCTGACATGTGGGTTCACTCACCACAAAGCTCCAAGTTAGACAAGCGTGGATTGCATGGTATCTTTCTAGGTTATCAGAAAGGGTCTTACAGAATAATGATGACTGACTCTAAGGAAATTAAGCTCACAAGAAGTGTTGAGTACAATGCCAAGTGGGGGGAGAATGTGGGAATTTTCCAATGTTATCCTGATGACAGTGATGAAACTGAGGATAGTCAAAAGCAACCGCAACAACCCACACCCACTGATGAAGGTTCTGATTCTGAGTCTGAAACTGAATCGGGTGATTCAGAGGATTTCAAGAGTGCGAAAGCCTCTATGCGACCCTCTGAAAGCTCTGATCAAGAGTTGGAGGAACCATTGTTCACAATAGGTCACTTTTCTCCTAAGAAGGAAGAGGAGAGTGTTGAAGACTTAAGACTAATTCGCAGGTCACAGAGAGCAACAAAAGGCAGACCTCCAAAGAGATTTGCTGATGAGTTTGCCAAGATAGCAGTAACAGCTGTTAAAAGCTCCAAGAAGGTATTTGAACCTTCAAGTTTCCAAGAAATCCAGGTTTTGGATTCAAAGGAAGCTGAGCCATGGTTAAATGCCATGAAGGCTGAGCTTGATTCCTTGGAAAGGAACAAAACATGGGACCTTGTTCCAGTAGTTCCAGGAATGAAACTGCTTGGAAGCAAATGGGTCTTCAAAGCGAAGACAGATCAAAATGGCAAGATAGTCAGACACAAAGCCAGATTGGTAGCCAGAGGTTTTGCACAGGTACCAGGTGAAGACTATCACGAGACCTACTCACCCACCGTGAGGTATGAGAGCATTAGGCTTATGCTCAAGCTAGCTGCAGAGGAGAATCTACACATTAGTCACCATGATGTGAATACAGCTTTTCTGTACGGATCTCTAGATGAATCACTTTATATGCTTCCACCTGATGGCGTACAGGTAAAACAGGGATTTGTTTGTGCTCTGAAGAAGTCCCTTTATGGTCTCAAACAAAGTGCACGGTGTTGGCACACAAAACTCACTGAAGTATTGTTTTCTCTAGGTTTTAAGCAAGGGAAAGCTGATCCATGTGTATTTGTCAAAGAGGAGGGGCAAAAGAAACTGTATTGTTTGTTTTATGTTGATGATCTTTTATTCTTTTGGAAGGATGTCACAATGTACAATAATGCCCTAGCTCAACTGAAAGAGCACTTTGACATAAAAGATCTTGGTGAGGTAAACAACTACCTATCTCTGGAAATAGAGAGAGATCAAGATGGTAACATTCTAGTACACCAGTCACGTAAAATTGCTGATGTGTTAAGCAAACTAAACCTGATGGATGCTAACCCTGTAGACACACCGATGACAACAGGTTATCAGGTAGATGACACTGGAGAAGCATTTTCTGATACTACACTGTACAGAAATGTGCTAGGCAAGCTAAACTTCATTGCCAAATGTTCAAGACCTGACATTGCTGTTAGCTGTAATTTGCTAAGCAGACAAGTCAACAATCCTACTGTTAAGGATTGGAAAGCTCTGAAACGCATAGCGCGGTATTTGAAAGGCACTATGCATTACAGACTGAGATTTAACAATCAAAAGTCTGGTGGTCTTGAGATATTTGCAGATGCAAGTTTTGGAAGTGACACTACAGACAGGAAAAGTACGTCTGGAGTTTGCTATAAGTACAATCAGGGTCTATTTGATTGGTCATGCAAGAAGCAAACAACAGTTAGCTTAAGTACTTGTGAAGCTGAACTGAATGCACTGTCTTATTCACTTAAAGATTGTGAATGGTTGTTACAATTGTGCAAAGACATGAAAATTCCTGTCAAATGTCCAATCCAGGTTTACCAGGACAACAAAGCATGTTTGGCTTTGCTGAATTCTGAAGGTTGTAAGCAAAGCACGAAGCACTTGCAATTAAAGTTGCAACATGCTAGGGAACGTATTCAAAAGGGACTCGTAACGGTGTCCTATATGCCAGGTAATGAAATTCCTGCTGATGTATTGTCCAAGATTGTATCAAGGGATCAACACTGTACCTATGTGCAGAAGTTGGGTTTGTACTGATATTGTACGAACACGCTGCCCAGTGATGTTCACAGAAAGGGGGAGGATGTTGGTTTCTGCTTCCTTCACTGAGCAGCGAAGCGCTTGTCACAAGACAATGTTTACATTCCGCAGTCAAGTGCTGTTGGGTTTTCTCACGGGAAAGGAGACTGGATGTGACGTACACTGGTTTCCTGTTTTTCACTGTTCTTTGCAGTTCAGTGTGATTCTCTCCGTGCTTTAGAGGAGAGAGGATGCCTTTCTCTGCTCCGGCAGAGGGAAAATGTTTTTCTGTAAATTACCAGCTTTGAAGTGTAAATAAACTAATATAGAGCATGTTGGCACGTACTTTTCATCATTCCGCTGTGCACTGGACACTGCTTATCTCCAACACCAGAGCCTTTGTAGAGTTTATAGGTGTTCAATCTGAACTCTTAGGAAGCACGGCTGATTTTTCTTGTAATCTGAAGCAGACTTGCCCGTCATTAATCCTGTGTTCCTGCCTGGCCTTGGCTGCACTCTTCTCTGCGTACTCACTTTGGCCAACTGCGAATGATATAAACGTTGATAACGGTAGATAGCATAAATTGGCTTTTCGAGAAGTTGCTATCGCAATGCAGCCTGATTTATAATACGTGCCTGCTTTCAGAATGGATTCTCATTACACGGATAATGGTTGGCATCAATCTCCTCCAAGGGAGATAGAGATCTAACTAGGAGAGAATTTCGCTTGGCTGTCTCCATACTCCATACTCTATTCTTATGTGGGCCGGAGCGTGATATTGAGCTTGAGGTGAAAGATTATTTTAATGGGATCTTTCTGTCATCATCATAAAAGGCCTCGGTCAGGAGAACCTTAAGTGCCTTCTCAAGCTTTTACGGGTCAGAAAGGATTACTCCCTTCGTGGCAAATGGGCTCCTTCCTGAATATTGCCTTGCGCTCTGGGACTGAGATAGAAATCAAACAATCCTTAACATTCAGACTCACGAAAGAGTAGCGAGTAGATGCAGAGATAACACAAGATTCTTTATCACACTAGAGGGGGGGGGAGAGTTTTCTTGGATATGGCAGGCGGGGGCGAATTTGTTCTGATTTCAGAACTTGGGATTTCTAGGCCAGTCCTATGATTAGTATTTTTAATTGAGGAACCGTTGAGGAGCCTTTGACTCTCCAGATGTTGTTAAACCTCAATTCCCATCACCTATGATCATTAGCCATGCTTTTGGGGAGTTGTAGTTTATCAACACCTAGAGAACCAAAGGTTCCTCGCTCTTGCTTTGGGGGCTAACGACATTTTAAACACTGAGCAGTATTGTTAGAGTGAGTTTTTGGCTATTAAAGTATTCTTTATTTAGCTATACAATTATTTATAGCCAGTCTAAATTGGCTATAAAACACAATGCAAGAAAAACTTACAATAGCAGCACCATTAACAAACATTTAAAAGCATAGACCAGCTAAAATAAATGTCCTTTGCAATATAGAACCGCAGTATAGACTGTCTTTCCAGAGTGGTGCGTGCTCTAGTTATCTCCCGCTTGAACTACTGTAGTGCACTCTACGTGAGGCTACCTTTGAAGGTGACTCGGAAACTGCAATTAATCCAGAATGCGGCAGCTAGACTGGTGACAGGGAGTGGCCCCCAAGACCATATAACACCGGTCCTGAAATATCTTCATTGGCTCCCAGTACATTTCCGAGCACAATTCAAAGTGTTGGTGCTGACCTTTAAAGCCCTAAACAGCCTCGGTCCTGTATATCTGAAGGAGTATCTCCACCTCCATCATCCAGCCTGGAGACTGCGGTCCAGCGCCGAGGGCCTTCTGGCGGTTCCCTCACTGCGAGAAGTGAGGTTATAGGGAACCAGGCAGAGGGCCTTCTCAGTAGTGGCGCCTGCCCTGTGGAACACCCTCCCAGCAGATGTCAAGGCAATAAACAACTATTTTACTTTTAAAAGACAAGTGAAGGTGGCCCTGTTTAGGGAAGATTTTAATGTCTGATGCTGTATTGTTTTTACTATTCAGTTGGAAGCTGCCCAGAGTGGCTGGGGAAACCCAGCCAGATGGGTGGGGTATAAATAATAAATTAGTAGTAGTAGTAGTAGTAGTAGTAGTAGTAGTAGTATCATCATCATCATCTTGTAGAAAGAGACACAGTTGGCATGCAGCTCTAAGCCAAACCATGGCTTAGCTCAAACAAGCAAATGTGCAGGTTTCTGGTGCAAAGATTGTGGCCATGGTGTTCCTCCACTGTTCTCCTTTCTCTTGAAAATCTAAGCCATGGTTTGGCTCCCCATTACCTCCAGATCCAGGCCGGTAGTTTGTCTCTCCCAGGAGAACCATGAGCTGCAACCAAGTTTCTTGATTTACTGCTCGTGGTTTCTCTGGAGGTGGCAACGATGTGGCTGCAGTCTTCACTCTGCCAACCTGAATGTTTGCTTGTCCATGGTTAAAATCAGGAGGAAGGATCAAGAAGCAACTCGTAAGTCAATATCAGGAGACAGGACCAAGGAACAAGCCAAAAGTCAGGACCAAAGAACAACTAAGGCTATAGGAACATCCCAGAGCTCAGGTCTTCCAAACGAAAGAGAGTGTGTTATAAAATGACCATGAACCATCTTGTTTCTGACTGGTCAGATCTGCATAGAGTCGTAACTCCTGTTTTGTTTCTTGACAGCAACAAGGGGTGAAAATCTTTGTGATGCTCTATAAAGAGGTGGAGCTTGCTCTTGGCATCAACAGTGAGTACAGCAAGCGTACCTTAATGCACCTGCACTCCAACATCAAGGTATTCATGCCCTTTATGATGTGCATGCTTATTCATTCCTTTTATAAAATTCATATTAAAAAAAAATACCGTATTTTTCCATGTATAAGATGATTTTTTTCCCCTTAGAAATAATAGGCAAAATTATTTCAGGTCATCTTATACACAGATAGCAGAGGGGGAATGGGCGATTAATGGCAGCAGCCAGCAGGAGATTGGCAGCAGCGATTGGACATGTGATTGGTTGCTGCGGCAAGGCCTGCTGACGATTGGCTGTGGCAATTGGGCCGTCTATTTACGGTAGAGCCAAGGCATGCGTGCAATTGGCTGTGGTTGTGTTGAGGTGGCAAGTGGACTTTTGGCAGCGAGCATGCAGCTGGTTAGTGGCCAGGTGATGCATGCGATTTGCAGTGGTGGGCAGGCTGTAGAGTGATTAACAGCTATTTGGACTATTTTGTTGCGGTCCAAAAAAGGGGGGGTTGCCTTATACATGGGGGCGTGTTATGCACAGAATAATACAGTACTATACCATCCTGAGCTTGAAACTTCAAGATCAATTTAGGAAGAAACAGCCCTTTTGGAGAGGATGCCATGGTTTTTTTTAATATATATAATAGGTGTGACATTTTCAAAGCAGTTACCTCTCAATTAGGGAATGGAATATGCTGGAGAGGACAGAGGTGACTGTCTGGTACACCAAACAGAACCTCTCACACTGTAACATTATGCTGCTGTTCCCACTTGTAAATTGTAACCGTGAAATGTAAAGTCTTCTCAGGGATTTAGAAATTGTCTTTGAAAACCATTGGCAGCTTTCCTTGCAACATAACTTGAGCTTAAAGTTGGGTATTTTATCTCTCTCCATGCAGGTAATGAGGCACCCAGATCATGTGTCTTCAACTGTTTATTTGTGGGCTCATCATGAGAAACTGGTGGTCATTGACCAGTCCATAGCCTTTGTTGGAGGCATTGACTTGGCTTACGGCAGGTGGGATGACAATGAGCACCGACTGACCGACGTCGGCAGTGCAAAACGAATGACAGCAACCAAGTCTGCATCTGTGGTCAACCTCTCAGTGAGTCCAGATCCCACAATCACAGCTGTTGGTCTGGGGGATGCATATATCTCCAGAGCTGTATCTGAGATTGTTTCTCTGTTCATAATTGGGGTAGATGAATCTGCCGGTTTTGGTTCTCTCCATTTCTCATTTTTAAAACCTTAAATTCAGCTCTTCACATTTCTGCAGCAATATAAAAATTGATTATTTTTTTAAAAAATCCTCAGCATTTTAGTGCGAATTTTTCCTAATAAACACATTTTTGTATACAGCTATGAAAAATATACGTGGGTGGCGCTGTGGTCTAAACCACAGAGCCTAGGGCTTGCCGATCAGAAGGACGGCGGTTCAAATCCCCGCAACGGAGTGAGCTCCCGTTGTTCAGTCCCAATTCCTGCCCACCTAGCAGTTTGAAAGCACATCAAAGTGCAAGTAGATAAATAGGTACCACTCTGGCGGGAAGGTAAACAGCATTTTCATGCGCTGCTCTGGTTCGCCAGAAGCAGCTTAGTCATGCTGGCCACATGACCCGGAAGCTCTATGCTGGCTCCCTCGGCCAATAAAGCAAGATGAGCGCTGCAACCCCAGAGTCTTCCACAACTGGACCTAACGGTCAGGGGGTACCTTTACCTTTACCTATGAAAAATATACACATTTTTTTGCTGTATGTACATTTGTATCCCTGGTCCTGGCCCCTCATTTAGGCTGACCTACAGTTGGGGGGGGGGGTAGGAGCATCTCCTTCTTCCCTTTTCCAGTTGAGATTCCTGCCTTGCAGGGGGTTTGACTAGTGACCTTTGGGGTTCCATCCAACTCTACAATTCTATGGGTCTATGATTGACTTCATGGGAGAGAATTTGGCTTTGCAATTGCTTGGAGAATGTCGTTGATAGAGCCGTCCATGGATACATCCAACCAGCCCATCAACCTTTCCAATAGCCTCTCATGTGCAAGTATATGAACCCTTCTAGCTTTCTGCAGGAGTGAGTGTTCAGTCATTTTATTGGCCCATCTGCCTTCAAAACGGCCTTTGAAGACTGTACCATGTTCTCCCCACCACCACCACAACTGTTTAGACGAGCCTTTAACCTGTCTTCTTTCCTGCCTCAAGCCTTCAGCTGAACCCACTGATGAACAGCCAGCCACCGTCCCTCAACCAGAGCCCGCAACGAAGCTGCAGTTGCAGGAGAACGACGAATCTCTGGACCCTTTGAGGATGAAAGGAATAGGGAAACCCAAGAGATTTGCCAGATTCAGCATCTACAAGCAGCTCCACCGGCATGGCCTACACCACGCAGACAGCGTGAGCAGTATAGACAGCGATTCCAGTGAGTAGGTCCTCACTGTTTTGATGGACAGTGGGTATAAGGCAAGAAGGACTTCAGATTTTGGCGTCACATGAATGTTCAGTCAAGAAGGACTGTGGCGTTTATCTCCTCCTAGATCTCAAAGCAGGGACGCGGGTGTCGCTGTGCGTTAAACCACAGAGCCTAGGGCTTGCCGATCAGAAGGTCGGTGGTTCGAATCCCCGTGATGGGGTGAGCTCCCGTTGCTCGGTCCCTGCTCCTGACAACCTAGCAGTTCGAAAGCACATCAAAGTGCAAGTAGATAAATAGGTACCGCTCCGGTGGGAAGGTAAACGGTGTTTCCGTGCGCTGCTCTGGTTCGCCAGAAGCGGCCTAGTCATGCTGGCCACATGACCCAGAAGCTATACGCCGGCTCCCTCGGTCAATAAAGTGAGATGAGTGCCACAACCCCAGAGTTGGCCACGACTGGACCTAATGGTCAGGGGTCCCTTTACCTTTACCTAGATCTCAAAGCAGTATACCATCTAGAAAAAAAGTTAGCTGTTCCAGGAACAAAAATGCTATATTACATTTATGTCTTCTGTCCCTGAAGTAGATTAGGCTGAGAGACAGTGAGCTTTTAGGGGATTAAAACCAGGATCTCCTCACTCCTAACCACTCCCTTGTGCTGGATCTCAAGGGTATGTGAAGTGCCGACATACGTTATATTGGCAAACCTTTCAGCAGTCGTGTGTAAGTGCTATTATAGCCATAACACAGATAGAGCAATTGAGGCTTTGAACCCATTTGCTTGCTTTGGTGCTTGTTTGTTTATACAGTAAAAGGATTGAAATTGCTAGGGACAGCGCCAAAATTAGAAATGGCAAAATACTTTCTAGGTGTAAAAGGAAAGAATTAGGAAAGAAAGCAAAGGAGAATAGAAGGGTGAGTTCCTGGCTGCTGTACAATTTGAACCAGGGACTAGCTTTGGCATCCATGCTGGGTGTTGCCAGTGGGGTAACGTTGATGTGCGGTTCGTTGAGTTCTCCAATAAATCTGTGTGCTTTCCTGTTTGGGGCAGATAAAGGTTCTATCCGAAGCATGAAAACTGGCGTTGGAGAGCTTCTGGGTGAAACCAGGTTCTGGCATGGGAAGGATTATTGCAACTTTGTCTTTAAAGATTGGATTCAGCTTGATAAACCCTTTGCTGGTAAGCACTATTGCAATTGGGAACCAGTATCGTTTCTGCACCCATTTTGTCTTTGGTCAAGGGAAACTCCCCAAACTGGTGTTCATTGGTGTGTTGGGTTCAGTTCACACAGCACATTGGGACAGCGGCTGCTTCTTTCTTTGATGATCACTTGTAGCTGAGTAAGGTTGTCTTCCATGAACACGGTCTTCACAGTGAGTCCATAAGTGACTGTGGAGGCCAGTTCTGGATCCACACCTCCTTCCACAGTGGGGACATAGGTTTCCAAGTGGGAGTTGATCATGGTGAGGGTTTGCCAAGCGTGCCTTCCTCTTAGCACGTTTCTCCCTTTCATCCTGAGTTCTTCAAAGTCCACAACACCTTTGGTAAAGGCTGTTCTCCAACTGGAGCGCTCGCAGGCCAGTGTTTCCCAATTGTTGGTGTTTATACTACATTTTTTAAAAAGATTTGTCTTGAGAGAGTCTTTAAACCTCTTTTGTTGACCACCAGCATTACTCTTTCCATTTTTAAGTTCAGAATAGAGTAGTTATTGGGGCAGCAACTCCCATGCTATTGTGCACAGATCTTTGAAGGTTGTCCACATCGTTTTTAAGAGAGCTGAATCTGGTTTAAGATGCCTTAACCAGTTTTTCCAGGATCCCAGCATTTATCACAACTTTTTCCGGCCTTCCCCCAGCTCCACACAATTGGACATTTGAGATGTAACATGCATCCTTCCTTCCTTGAAGATTTTTAAGCAGAGGTTGCATGGCCATCTGTTATGAAGGATCTAGTTGAGATTTCAGGGGGTTGGACTAGATGGCCCTTGGGGTCCCTTCCATCTCTATAGGCTATGATTCTGTGAGCCATGATTTCCTGCTACATGAATGTGTCATGACAAGCCTTAGGGTCATGTCCTCCCCCACCTCCTCTTTTGTGCACCAGTGGATATTGCCTGTGATTTTAAACAAACCACGGTTCCCATTGGGCGTTCAAATATACAGAACTGTGGTTTGTTTGAATCAGACCATGTCATGGTTTTAATGCTGGCCCCAGACATTTTGCTTAAATAGTGTCCCACCCCATTGCTAGGCTCAGCGCTTCAAAAAGTCTGGCTGCATCATTCAGTTCCTGCCTTCTTCTATTCTCCTGCTCATAGCACAACCTGATGCACTTAACCTGCTGCATTGCATTGCAGGGTCAGCCCTACAGGGCTTTAGGTCATCTTTGTTAATCAACCAGAGCATACGCAAACCAGTTCGCCAAGATTGAGCGTCATAGGAAAGTATGGTTAGTTTTAAACTGAAAGTAGAATCTTGCAATCTCTTTAATGGTTTGAAAGAGGAGGAGGGAAGTGCTTTGACTAATTCGTTTCCTGCTGCATCTTAACTAGCACTTGATTTTATCGAACATCTCTATTATGAGCCAGTGAGTCTGTAGTGTAATAATACCTGATGAATCATACCAGCACCTTCTTTGCCACATTACCCAAGCAAATACCTATGGGAAGCATATCTAGGGCCCCTCTTAAAGCACTACACATTTAAAGCACAATTATACCACTTAAAGTGGACATGGGTTTCCCCGAAGAATTCTGGGAGCTGTAGTTTGTTAAGGACATTGAGAGTTGTTAGGAGACCCCTATCCTCCTCACAGAGCTACAAGTCTCAGGATTCAGCTGCAAATAAAACATTTAAAGTGTGTTGTAAAGTGCATTATACAAACGTGGCACTAGATGGCGATGGTGAGCTATGGGAAATTCAATATATTTTTCTAAACATTTTTATAAAAAAGCATTTTCACAACTTTTTTTTAATACGTTTGTAGATTCTACCTCAGAGTGGTTTAACTATCGGTCCCTGTTCCCAGGAATCTCTGGAGAGGGTATCTTCATGAAGGGAATTGTGGCCTCATTACAATACTCAGTACCCATAGCTCACTACAGTTCCCAGAATTCCTTGGGGTAGGCTATGCCTGTTTAAAGTGGTATGATACAGTGGTACCTCGGGTTACATATGCTTCAGGTTACATACGCTTCAGGTTACAGACTCTGCTAACCAAGAAATAGTACCTCGGGTTAAGAAATTTGCTTCAGGATGAGAACAGAAATCGTGCTCCGGTGGCGCGGCAGCAGGAGGCCCCATTAGCTAAAGTGGTGCTTCAGGTTAAGAACAGTTTCAGGTTAAGAATGGATGTCTGGAACGAATTAAGCACTTAACCAGAGGCACCACTGTACTGCTTTAATTGCATATTGCAAATTGAGCCAAAATTCCAGGTGATACTTCTGAGGTAGATGATATACGCTTCCTTTTCCACCTACATAGACTTCATTGATCGCTACACCATGCCAAGGATGCCATGGCATGACATTGCCTCGGTGGTCCACGGGAAAGCAGCCCGGGATGTGGCTCGGCATTTCATTCAGCGCTGGAACTTCACAAAGGTGAGTTTGTGTTGATGGAAGACCTGAGCCTGCATAACTATCTCATTGTAGTTTCTTAGTTTATACGCTGAGATCTATGCAGAGCCGCATTCTGAGGCTTGACCTACAAAGGCAGCAGAATGAGGAGGGGATGAAACAGGAGAGTTCTAAGGTGTGAGAATGGGACGTGGGTGGCGCTGTGGTGTAAACAACTGAGCCTTGGGCTTGCCGATTGGAAGGTTGGCGGTTCGAATCCCTGCGATGGGGTGAGCTCCCATTGTTTGATCCCAGCTCCTGCCAAGCTAGCAGTTTGAAAGCATGTCAAAGTGCAAGTAGATAAATAGGTACCGCTCCGGCGGGAAAGTAAATGGCGTTTCTGTGCACTGCTCTGGTTTCACCAGAAGTGGCTTAGTCATGCTGGCCACATGACCTGGAAAAACTGTCTGCGGACAATCTTCTGCTCCCTCGGCCAGTAAAGCGAGAGGAGCGCCGCAACCCCAGAGTCATTTGCAACTGGACTTAACTGTCAGGGGTCCTTTACTTTTATGGTGTGAGAATAGACTGCACCACTTCAGTAGACAGGGAAGGTGGGCAAGAAACTTTCTCTCTGATGTTCAGGTGGGGTGGGGTTGCTCACAGGGATATGGGCCTGCATAAGGAAGCATTCACAAATTCTACGGAGTTTTTAATGGTTGATGTTTTCTTGTGCTTTTAGTATTTTGTTGGGAGCTGTCCAGAATGCGCTGGGCAGCCCTGTCAGGTGGGTGGCATGTGGGGGAATATGCATAGGATTGTAACTTGATGTTAAAACTGAACATATGCAAGTCTGACAGTGTATTTTATGCTTCTTTTGTGGTTCTTCCTTCCAAGATCATGAAGCCCAAATATAGATCCCTTTCCTACCCTTTTCTGTTGCCGAAATCTCAGCAAACGGCTGACGAGTTGAAGTACCAGGTCCCCGATGCCGTGTGTGCCAGTGTGCAGGTAAGGCTGCCATTTGTTGTAGAATATTTACAACTCACACACACACAGGCGTAAAACACCCCTTAAATTGAAACTGCCATAAACTACTAGAACAAATGCCATTTCTTTTTAATAGACTGCACTAGATCTTTGACATCTCAGGAGACACTGTAAAAGAGACATTTCCACTCCAGTCCTCCTTTTTAGCACTCACAGTTCTTAATTAAAAGCCTAGCCATAGGTAAAGGTAAAGGGACCCCTGACCATTAGGTCCAGTCATGACCGACTCTGGGGTTGCGGCGCTCATCTCGCTTTATTGGCTGAGGGAGCCGGCGTACAGCTTCCAGGTCACGTGGCCAGCATGACTAAGCCAGAGCAGCGCACGGAAACACCATTTACCTTCCCGCCGGAGCGGTACCTATTTATCTACTTGCACTTTGACGTCTCCGCTCCTCCACATGCAGCTGCTGCGTGACCTTGGGCCAGTCACACTTCTTTGAAGTCTCTCAGCCCCACTCACCTCACAGAGTGTTTGTTGTGGGGGAGGAAGGGAAAGGAGAATGTTAGCCGCTTTGAGACTCCTTAAAGGGAGTGAAAGGAGGGATATCAAATCCAAACTCTTCTTCTTCTTCAGGAGCAGGGACCGAGCAACGGGAGCTCACCCCGTCGTGGGGATTCGAACTGCCAACCTTCTGATTGGCAAGTCCTAGGCTCTGTGGTGTAACCCACAGCGCCACTCATGTCCCTATAGCCATAGAGAACCTCAACTAATAACAGAGCGATCCTAAGGATGATGACTCAGAAGTGAGTCCCACTCTGCAGTCAACATGTTTAGGACTGCAGCCTAAATTACTAGTCCTTGTGGCAGGACAGAGAGTCTTTGAAAGTATTATTAAAGCTGTATTTTGTAACCATAAGGTTCTTTAGTCTTTATTGCGATTTATGGGGTTTAATGGATGATGTTGGATATTTGGGATAAGCTGTACTTGAGTTCTCTGTTACATCTCTTGAATTTCGTTAATGACACGAGGCACTCCTTGGCCCTGACTGTATAGAATTTTTGCACAAATGATCTTCTGAAAAACTGTGTGGACTCAGTCTGCCACTGAGCTCTCTGCTCAGTATTAGAAGCCAGTGTCGGTTGCTGCAGTGGGGATGAGATGAACCCGTCAGGTTCTCTTTCCTCAGAATTGTTGGAAAAACACCCCCCGGGAATGGCTGCCAACTTCCCAGGTCTTTGGAGCATCTCTCTGGTGTTCCTCCCTGGCTGTAAATCTCCCTCAGTCCAGAGAGACCGGTGATTGGCGTCCCTTCTCTCATGAAAAGAGCATGCCAGTCTTCTGGCATATCATAGCAGAAGGAAAGACTCAATCGTAGTTCTAAAACTACTTTATTTACAGTCTTATATACAGAGACTCCATCAGTACGTCTGTGCTATCTAAACACCAGTACACAACTGCATGCAGAAGTGAAACTAACTTCCAATAGTACTTAGCAGGAAGAGATAACACAGACTTCCTTTCCCATGCTCTCTCAGACACTCACGTGATGTATACAAATCATAGTACCACTCACTGGTACAGCTGGAGTAGCTCGGATTGATAAAATCCTAACAGGCACCAGCTGCAGAAATGGGTAGTCATTGGTTGCCAGGGGCCAGGAGACTCTACAGATCATCATTACTCAGCCTCTGACTTCATCTGCAGCTCCTTCTGTTCCATCTCCATCTTGGGGAAAGAGAGCTGGGATCTGTCAGGGGCCAGGACAGACGATCCCCAAATGCACACTCTGAACTTATCCCTAGTTATAGTGCACCTGTGTTTAGATCCAAATCGTTGCCTGCTTTGGGAGCCAGTACTGGCTGAATAGCATGGTTTACATATTATCAATTCGTAAACAATAAATAAAATGGCAGCTGCTGAAAGGACCATAGCACCTGGAGCAGGTAAGCCAATCCAGGGTGCAAATGAGGAACGAATGAGTTCCCGTTGCTCTGTCCCAGCTCCTGCCAACCTAGCAGTTTGAAAGCACACCAGTGCAAGTAGATAAATAGGTACCACTGTGGTGGGAAGGTAAACTGTCCTGGCTTGGTTCTGGTTTGGTTTGCTGCCCTGCCCCAAATGATTGCCTGATGTTTCAGTCTTAAAGTTTCAATGTTATTAGGGCTTTTAAGATCTTCTGTATACTGTTGATGTTCCCTACAGTTCCCTACAACTAGATTTAAAACTAGCTGCAGGGAACATCAAGAGTATAGAAGATCTTAAAAGCCCCAATAACATTGAAACTTTAAGACTGGAACGCCTGGGGAAAGGGAAAAAATCTCCACCTGGTGCTGAAAATACCCCCAAATTAGGTGTCAGGCCAGCTTCTCTAGGGAGGATGTTCCACAAACCAACACAGAAAATACCCTGCCCCACATAGGTACCTCACAAATCCTATTTCGCAGGGGCAGCCAGCAAAGGACTTCATGCAACAGTAAGATGTGGGAAGGTGTATATGTGAGGCACAATCCTTCAAGGAACCTGATCCCTAGCTAGTGTGGGCAATTCTGAGCTATATACGAACCAATAGTCTGACTCAACATTTGGCAGCTTCTTATATGGCTCCCCAAAAAATGCTCCCTCTCAGCTTCCATTCCCTAATTGCGTAGTGGAAGGAATATTGGCCTACCTAAGAGTCATATTAATGCCTTTTTCTTTTCTTTTTTTAGAAGCAAGCACACTGTGTCTGTATATATATATATATATATATATATATGTGTGTGTGTGTGTGTGTGTGTGTTTGTGTGTGTGTAGCAAATGCTTTTCTTAAGGCACAGGTCTGAATTAGCAAAACTGGACAATTCAATGTTACTTGGTTTTTGCAACGAGGATAGGTGATTGCAACGAGATAAAAACTTGACTGGTACATGGATGATTAAAAAACAAGGAATAGATGGATAGATAGATAGATGATAGGCAGATAAATGATAGATAGATAGATAGATTAGATAGATAGATAGATAGATAGATAGATAGATAGATAGATAGATGATAGATAGATAGATAGATAGATAGATGATAGATAGATAGATGATAGATAGATATAGATAGATAGATAGATAGATAGATAGATAGATAGATGATAGATAGATGATAGATATAGATAGATGACAGATAGATAGATAGATAGATAGATAGATAGATAGATAGATAGCAAGCAAGCAAGCAGTTTAGGCTTTGTTTTATTGCTGGTTTTTAATGTTAATGTTATTTTCATTGTGTGAATCGCATCAAGGCACTTCATATAAAAAGCAGCTAATAAATATAATGCTAAAGAACACCTGATCTTTTCCTGTTTAGGTACTCCGCTCTGCTACGGACTGGTCTGCTGGGATCAAGTACCATGAGGAATCCATTCATTCTGCTTATGTTAACGTGATAGAAAACAGCAAACACTATGTCTATATAGAGGCAAGTAGTCGCCATCTGTAGGTATAAAGAACACAGCAGGAAATCAGCACCACATTCTAAAAGTATTATTATTATCCACATTGTTTCTGTTTATCTTTTTGAAGCTGTTGTTGAAAAATCTCCAGTCGTGAACATCTTTACCTTTTAGTAAAGTGTGTATTTACATATACACTAGTACCTCGGGATGCGAACGGGATCCGTTCCGGAGCCCCGTTTGCATCCTGAAGCGAACATAACCAGTGTCCGCGCTTCTGCGTTTGCGCGGGTCATGTTTCAGCGCTTCTGCACATGCACGTGATGTCACTTTGATGGTCTGTGCATGCGCGCGCGGCGGAACCCGGAAGTAAAGTGCTCTGTTACTTCCGGGTCGCAACCCAAAAATGCTTAACCCGAAGCGTATTCATCCCGAGGTATGACTGTAGATGTGAAACACCAAACAGATTGGTCATCTGGGTGAAATCCAGACAAAGTAAAGATATATTAAAGTGTAGCTGGCACCCATTGAAACTGCTGGGGCAGAACAACAGCAGGTGGATTCATAGAACTGTAGAGTTGGAGGGAACGCAAGGGTCATTTGGCCCAATCCCCTGCAATGTAGGAATCTTTTGCCAAATGTGGGGCTCGAACCAGCGACCTTGAGATTAGGAGTTGGCCCAGAGACAATGAGAGGAAGAGCCAACTGATTCCAGTTTTGTTCCTAACTTTTGCCCCCATTGACCCATACTTCCCATCCCACCCTGTCCCACACCTCTAGTGGTAACTGGTGGCCACTGGGACTCTTAGGGCAGAAGTCAGGTAGCCCAGCAATAGGTGGCACCAGATCCAAGGGGAAGCAGAGCCAACTAGTTCTCGTTTTGTCCCCATCCTCCTCCCTAGTGAGTTCTACAGAGGCAACATTGAGACTAAGAGGGAGGAAGCAGTCAGCCAGGACCACCCTTGGACTGGTTGTAAGTGAGAAGGTGGACAATGTCCAGGCAGACTGAGGTTGGTGGGGCAGTGTGCCATTTTGTAGAGAATTGTAGGGTTGGGACCCTGAGGGTCATCTAGTTTAAACCCCTTCAGTGCAGGAATCTCAGCTAAAGCATCCATGCCAGTTGGCCACCCAACCTCTCTGCTTATTTGAAGATGGCTACCATATCTCCTCCCAGTCTCCATTTTCCCAGGCTAAACATACCCAGTTTGACCCGATGGACCAGCCTCCACCGATTACAATGAATTTGAGTAGAATTTGTATAGGTTTCACCTCTTTTGGGTTGCAGCCTGGCTTAGAAACATTCTTCCCCCAGGGAGCCCCTTTTCACCAGCATATTGGTCTTCTGAGAAACCCCCCTTGTGTTGCCAAGGATTGTGGGATCCATCCCAGGCTGCGTTCTTTGGTTTCACAGTGGGCTGGCTAGACCTGTTAATAATAATAATAATACATTTCATTTATACCCCGCCCTCCCCAGCCAAGATCGGGCTCAGGGCGGCTAACAACCAATAATAAAAATAAGTTGATTAAAATGCAACTTAAAAAACAAGATTAAAATACAACATTAAAACATTAAGATGCATCCTCTTCACAGGAGGAGAAAGGAAAAAAGAAAGAGGGGGAGGGAATCAAATTGATTCTAAGCCAAAGGCCAGGTGGAACAACTCTGTCTTACAGGCCCTGCGGAAAGAAATCAGATCCTGCAGGGCCCTGGTCTCATGAGACAGAGCGTTCCACCAGGCCGAAGCCAGTGTTGAAAAGGCCCTGACTCTGGTTGAGGCTAATCTAACTTCCTTAGGGCCCAGGACCTCTAGGGTGTTGCTATTTATGGACCCTTAAGATCACTGTGGGTTAAACCACAAAGTCTAAGACTTGCCGATCAGAAGGTCGGCGGTTCGAATCCCCGCAGCGGAGTGAGCTCCCGTTGTTCGGTCCCTGCTCCTGCCAACCTAGCAGTTTGAAAGCACATCAAAGTGCAAGTAGATAAATAGGTACCGCTCCGGCGGGAAGGTAAACGGTGTTTCCATGTGCTGCTCTGGTTCGCCAGAAGCGGCTTAGTCATGCTGGCCACATGACCTGGAAGCTGTCTGCGGACAAACGCCGGCTCCCTTGGCCTATAGAGCGAGATGAGCGCGCAACCCCAGAGTCGGTCACGACTGGACCTAATGGTCAGGGGTCCCTTTACCTTTACCTTAAGGTCCTCCGTGGGGCAAACCAGGAGAGGCAGTCCCGTAGGTACAAGGGTCCTAGGCTTTGCCATTGGGTTAGACTTTGCCATTGCCTCACACAAATGGAAGGCACTGATAACAAACCCTTGCTAGCTGGTTTATGATGACAGCTTACATCAGCTACCACAGCCATGCTCTCTGAGGCTGATAAGAGTCATAGTCCTTATGACTCTGGAGGCACCAGTTTGATGGGCCTAGAGTGTATCTGGTTCTCTCCTAAGGTTGCACAGGAAGACTCGTAACTGGGCAAGCAATCTTTCAGAAGAGCTTGTCTGCTATTACTGAGCTCATCACCAGCGTAGCTATGATAAGTTTCCAAGGAGCCTCAAGGTTCCACGTTTGAAAACTACTGCCTTGGCAGGTACTTCTTACAGCAGCTATCAGATTTATGAACAGCGCAGTCATTCCCCGCTTCTTTCTGTTTTGCTTTCCCACACCATAGAACCAGTTTTTCATTAGCTGTGCAGACGACAAAGTTGTATCGAACCGGATTGGTGATGCCATCGCTCAACGCATCCTCACGGCGCACAGGTAATCTTGCTGAAAACACAGTCTGGGTGGGAATGAAGAATGCAGCAGGGGAAATTTTGTTTCTAAGCCAAATACCTCAGCACAGACTTTAAAAAAGCATTTCTGGAGTCATTTTTCAGGGGAAAGTGGAGAACTCAAAAAACGTTAAAAGACAAGGTGACTAGGGTGAGATGGGAGCACAAACTGGTTTTCCTCTATTGATTATAATATATGGAAACTAACATGAAGATAACTAGTTCTTGGACTTGGTGAACCACGAAGACAGTAAAATTATTTTATGTAATTAAACTTTTGGACCTGGTGGGACAAATGATCTTGCAAATGATGTCAGGGTTCTGGTAGGCACTACTGTCTACATTGTCTATAATGGCACCATTTTGCTCATCATGTTTTGCTGCCACTTCCATCAGTGGTTCTGGCATTCCTTGCAGCTTGGGGCAGCTTGGTGTGTATAATGTCTGTCTGAACTTTCAGGGAATGGGTGGAAATATTTGATCCAGCTGCAAATTAACTGAGTTACAAGTGTATATACTACAGTGTGTTTTTCTGAGTAGACCTTTGCGACAAAGAGATTGTGTGTGTTCAGTTCAGGGGCACCTGGGCACTGCAACATCTGGGCCCATTATCCAGTATATATCTCTACTACCTTCTTCTTCTTTGGCGATCACTTGTAGCCGAGTCAGATTGTCTTCCATAAACACGGTTTTAACAATGAGTCCGTAAGTGACTGTGGAGGCCAGTTCTGGATCCACACGTCCTTCCACAGTGGGGACATTGGTTTCCGGGTGGGAGTTGATCGCGGTGTGGATTTGCCAAGCGTGCCTTCCTCTTAGCACGTTTCTCCCTTGTGTCCTGAGTTTGAGTGTCTTCACTTGGTAAAGTCTGTTCTCCAACTGGAGCGCTCACAGGCCAGTGTATGACTGGTGTAACAGTGGAAAGGACCTCTGAAACAAATTCACTCCTAATAGTTATTTGCACCTGCGTACTTTTGGGGGCCCAGGTTGATGCTGACAGCCTGGTTGTCGTTCTTCCTTTCCTGCTCCTAAATGCCTGAGGGGATACCTTTGAATGTTTGCGTTTCTGCTTCTTTAATCATTTAAGCTCAGTGGTGCAGGGCGTGGGTGATTTCTCGACAGAAAGCAACTGGCTTTTAAGCAGGAAGAATAAAGGCTCTCCACCCACTGGGGGATTCTAATATGATTAATCTGTGGATCGTTGCAGTGTTCCTAGGCCTTGTCTCTGGAAAGTGATCGAGGATGTTTACAGTTTGCCCTGCGTTTCCAAAAGGCAAGCTAGTATATCAAGCCTTGCAATCACGAAGAGCAGGCTGCATTTATCTAAAGCTGGAGAAGTCAATATAAATAAAGCCAAGGGTTTTCTGTGCGTCCACAAGATCGCTGTGAGAAGACGGAATTTAAACAGCCATCTAAAATATAGAGGGTTGAGATGGAAAACAACACCCGGCACAATAAAACTTCATTTAAGAGACATAGAAAGAGCCAGGCTGGTCAGAGAAGGAAAAAACGAGTAGGTGTTTTTCTCCCCTGCAGAGAGTAAGGGCAATTTGGATCGGGAGAAGGGAATAAGTGTTTCCTTTTCCAGTTCTGTTGCTTCAGTTGAATGTGGAGCATTCCAGCACATGCATTAAAGTAATTCATAAACAAAAAACAGATCACAGATCTCCTGAGCAATCCATCCATAGACAGGGCCAGGGCCAGACTCGAGTGTGGTCAGGGTTTGAACCTTCAAGCGTTTCTTAGCTCTTTCACCTTCTTGTATGTCTGCTGTTACCTGACTTCCCTTGTTGTAAACTGCCTGTTTCTCATTCCTGCCCTGGCTGAAAGTGTTCCAGATATTTTTGCAAAACCTGGGGATCTTGTTAGCAGAACAAATTATGCAAATGCACACACACATTAGCATAATTCTAATTGGAAGCCTTGGGTTTCCATGGTGCAGAAAATAGCACTTTTTCTTTTTAACGGCACAGTATATGCTTGCCTTGGTATAATTGTGATTCAGGTGGTGCAGTCGTCGTAGCAGAATGCATTCCTGTCAAACCAAACCAGTTCATTCACAGCCTCCAGAGCCGTTTCTTGCAGTTTCCAGGAACCTGGTCTCTCAGTCCGAAAGACTTGCTTCGCATAACCTGAACCCCACAACCAAGCTCCTCAACTTACAGAGCATAAGCCTGTTACAGCTATTTCCCATAACCCATGTTCCTTGCAGATGAACAAAATGTTCATTATCACAGAGTGTGTGAAATGTGGAATAACGAAGATTATGGCCACTGGTCCCATCACCTCCTGGCAAATAGAAGGGGAAGAAATGGAGGCAGTGAGACATTTTACTTTCTTGGGCTCCATGATCACTGCAGATGGTGACAGCAGCCATGAAATTAAAAGACGCCTGTTTCTTGGGAGAAAAGCAATGACAAACCTAGACAACATCTTAAAAAGTAGAGACATCACCTTGCCAACAAAGGTCCGTATAGTAAAAGTTATGGTTTTCCCAGTAGTGATGTGTGGAAGTGAGAGCTGGACCATAAAGAAGGCTGATCGCCGAAGAATTGATGCTTTTGAATTATGGTGCTGGAGGAGACTCTTGAGAGTCCCATGGACTGCAAAAAGATCAAACCTATCCATTCTAAAGGAAATCAGCCCTGAGTGCTCACTGGAAGGACAGATCGTGAAGCTGAGGCTCCAATACTTTGGCCACCTCATGAGAAGAGAAGACTCCCTGGAAAAGACCCTGATGCTGGGAAAGATTGAGGGCACAAGGAGAAGGGGACGATAGAGGACAAGATGGTTGGATAGTGTTCTCGAAGCTACCAGCATGGGTTTGACTAAACTACGGGAGGCAGTGGAAGACAGAAGTGCCTGGCGTGCTCTGGTCCATGGGGTCACGAAGAGTCGGACACGACTAAACGACTAAACAACAACAACAACACATGCTCTGAACAGGGACGCAGGTGGCGCTGTGGTCTAAACCACAGAGCCTAGGGCTTGCCAATTAGAAGTTGGCAATTTGAATCCCCAAGACGGGGTGCGCTCCCGTTGCTTGGTCCCAGTTCCTGCCAACCTAGCAGCTTGAAAGCACGTCAAAGTGCAAGTAGATAAATAGGTACCGCTCCGGTGGGAAGGTGAACGGCGTTTCTGTGTGCTGCTCTGGTTCGCCAGAAGCAGGTTTGTCATGCTGGCCACATGATCCAGAAGCTGTATGCCGGCTCCCTTGGCCAGTAAAGCGAGATGAGCACCGCAACCCCCAAGTCCTCTGTGACTGGACCTAATGGTCAGGGGTCCCTTTACCTTTTACATGCTCTGAACAGCTTTGCACCACCACCTATAAGCATCCATTGATGGTCAAACTACAGTATACATGAAGTTAAATAACTTTGCATTCCATGCAAATTTATAACCATATAAATGATACACTCATGTTAATGCCGCCCACAACTTCGAACCAAGCAAGGTTGGGTGGCGTTGTGGAACAGATCTGTTCCCTGTCTGATCGCCCAGTGTGCAGTCTGAACAGCCTAGTATGACTTCTGAGGAAAACCCTTGGAAATTACCAGTGGCGCAACCCCATCGTGGCACAGGCCATGCAACTGGGGTCCTGCTGGCAACCATGTTTGAGATCCTGTCCAGTGCCATTTCCAGTCTCCCACCATGTAACGCACTTTGGCCCCAATCCTGATGTTCAAGACTGGGAATGGCCACTGGGACCACATAACACTGGTCCTGTGAGATCTGCATTGGCTCCCAGTACGTTTCCGAGCACAATTCGAAGTGTTGGCACTGACCTTTAAAGCCCTAAATGCCCTCAGTCCTGTATACCTGAAGGAGCGTCTCCACCCCTATTGTTCAGCCCAGTCGCTGAGGTCCAGCTCTAAGCGCCTTCTGGCGGTTCCCTCATTGCGAGAAGTAAGGCTACAGGGAACCAGACAGAGGGCCTTCTCAGTAGTGGCGCCCGTCCTGTGGAACACTCTTCCATCAGATGTCAATGAAATAAACAGCTATTTAAAGCAGCTATTTAAGCAGCTTAAAAGACATCTGAAGGCAGCCCTGTTTAGGGAAGTTTTTAATATTTAATGTTGTGTTGTTTTTAACACTCGATTGGGAGCCACCCAGAGTGGCTGGGGAAACTCAGCCAGATGAGTGCGGTATAAATAATAATTTGTTGTTGTTGTTGTTGCTGTTGTTGTTGTTCAAGAGACCGAGGCACCCTGGGCAGAGCAGAGAAGTTTCTGCCCACTCTCCTGCCTCTGGGACCTGCCTGCCTGCTTTCCCCCTGCTACCCCAGCTCAGATGTGCTTGGAAAGGGTGCCAAACGCCAGGAGGCAAGCTGGGAAAAGAGGGCAACGTCTGACTGGGGGAAGGTAGCTGCGCAAGGGAGGAAAGGAAGGAAGAAGGCACCAACATGCAGAAAATATCCCCTAAATGTTCTTTTGGGAGGTGAAGGGCCCCGGCCCCATAGAGTTAGCACGTATGGTCCATATGTGTGATCCATATGCAGTGCGCATGCACTTTCTCAGTCTTTTTGTCCAGCAAGTAAGAATCAGTGTCTGCATAGAGATCTCCCTTGCTGGATCAAGGTGAATTAATTCTAATGCTATGAAATCTCCATTACAGTATGTTCACTATGAAATTTTTGAGGGTGGCTTGAACGGGGAGTAAAAGGTAAAGGTACCCCTGCCCGTACGGGCCAGTCTTGACAGACTCTGGGGTTGTGCGCCCATCTCACTCAAGAGGCCAGGGGCCAGCGCTGTCCGGAGACACTTCCGGGTCACGTGGCCAGCGTGACATCGCTGCTCTGGCGAGCCAGAGCCGCACACGGAAACGCCGTTTACCTTCCCGCTGGTAAGCGGTCCCTATTTATCTACTTGCACCCGGAGGTGCTTTCGAACTGCTAGGTTGGCAGGCGCTGGGACCGAGCAGCGGGAGCGCACCCCGCCGCAGGGATTCGAACCGCCGACCTTTCGATCGGCAAGTCCTAGGCGCTGAGGCTTTAACCCACAGCGCCACCTGCGTCCCCCGAACGGGGAGTAGGTACTAATATATGAATCCCCTGGGTCTCATGTAAAAGACAAATTAGCTCTTGCATAAATATTTCAACCTTAATGGAGGGGCTTGATGGAGTTTTCCACCCAAGCGTAAAGACCTCTTTGTTCTTTAGGCAGTACACAGCATATATAATTAATTAGCTCAATATCGACATTCCTAGATTTTCTGGTTGTGGTTTCCCATCCCTCTGAGCTGGCCATGCTGCTTTTGAATGATGAAAATGGGAAGCTCATATGTGATTTATTTTTGTAATTAATTTTGGCAAGTATCAACTAATACTCCTCGCGCCCAATCTCTTTGCCTTGTCTCATTCAGACATCTTTAATTTAAGGCGAAACCCGTGGGTCTGAATGATAACAATGAGCGAATGTACCTCGATTTTAATTTTTTTTTACAGAAACAAAAATGCACCACTTCATTATTTTCACGTGCCATTCGTTTTAGGAAGCGGTCAGTTAAAAAGACTATATACCAAGTTTTCCCATCGGTGCCAATTTCAAACACCTATAGTGGTGTTTGGGAGTGGCACAGTGTAGATTGTTTGAGGATTGCAGTTTTATGACCTGATAGTCAATGTGACTTGGGGTGTGTTGAAAACACTTAACCACTAGAATACAGGAGCTGCCGTATACCAAGTGAGATGATTGGTCCACTTTGCTCACTCTTGTCTACACTGATTGGCAGCTGCTCTCCAGGGTTTTATGCAGGTGGCCTCTCCCATCCTTACCTGGAGATACCGAGAATTTTACCTGAGACCTTCTTCATGCAAAGCAGAATCTGTAGTCCTGAGCTATGCCTTACAAGGCTCTTCTGTGCTGAACAGATGCTTGTCTGTTGGGATAATTCCTAGTTCTCCTTGCCTGTCCTGCTGATGTCCTTGTGATCCTTGTCAATCACTTTCCTTTGCTTTCTTTGCTGCCGAACTGCAGATTGTAAACTCCCTGGACGGCGGGTTGCAGGCTGCCTCTCTTTTGCTTGTGTAATCCTGTAATGCTCCATGCATTTCAATGACACTGTAAAACAATGAATAGCGAGCTGACAATCACCTTACCTATTTGACGGGGCTGGATTTGGAGAAAGCGGTGCTTGGATTCAACCGTGCAGATGCATGCTTATGGGGCCTTTGTAGCCAGAAGAACAAACTATGCACAGATACTCGTGCAACATATGGGTTGAGATATGTTTCCTAATTTATGGACACCCCCCCCCCCAGAAGTGCATTCTCAGTTTTACTAATGGAAATATTGTAATTGCTTTTGCAATCTAGAAAATTAATTCAATTATGACTTTGTGGTAAAAGATGGCAACGTTCCCATTTATTTCTGAGCCCAGTATTAACTGCAGAAAACGCATCTGAATATTTGTTGCTTTATAAATACTAGTCCTAGGAAGAATTACTAGGAAATGCTGTATCTGCCTGGTAGAATCTCTAATGGTTTTCAGTGTTTCCTGGAGTTTTATCCAAACTATAAGATGCTCGCCACCTGGTGGTTGTTTCCTACCCTTTTCCTTACGAAAAAAGCAAGTGTCACTCAGTTTTAGCACCCCTGAATATGGGTGCCTGGAAAGTCAGACTCCATATGAATGCTAATTAGCTGAGATGTAATTGCCTGGCAAATTACTGAGTTAAAAATAAATAAGGAGAGGGACTCAAAGGGTGTCTCTGGAAATGAAACTGTACAGAAATTGACTGGCCAGCATAATAATCATCTATCTGTCAGCCAGAATAAAAACAAATATGTTATGAGGGAGAATGGAGTTTGCAAATTGCTCTGCAATTGTGGCAAGCTTCTAATGGACTTGGCTGCTGAAAACACAGGGTGGGATTCACCTAATGAATCTCGGCAGTGGAAGCCCTGTGCAGGGACTACTGCACATACAATGCGGTTTCCTCCTCCTGCCCCCTCCCCAGAATTGGCTCTGAGAAACCCCAGAACAGTGTGCAGGGGAAAGAGAGGGAGGAATCATTCCATCTGGCCAGCTGAAATGCCAGCGGATGGAAGGATAGGAAGAGCGGAACGTTGAATTCCATCCACTATTTCTATCATTTTTTTAAAGGATGCACTCAGAAGTAAAGGTGTTGTGAATTCTGACCTTGAGCACTAACAGCATATCTGCACAGCAAACCTATATCAGTTTCTAGCCATATATCCTGTATGAGCTGTCATGGATTCCACCAGAGAATTATGGGAATTGTAGTTTGATGAGAGTGTTGAGTTCCCTCTGGGCCCTCACCTGACACCTCACACACACACCAGCACTAAAGTACCCAGAGTTCATTGCGGAGACACACAGGTGATTCACACAGAGCACAGCTAAACTTTCAAAAGATGCAGTGATAGCTGCCACAATCGCTATTAAACAAGTAAGTCTGCAGTGTATATGTTTTCATTTCGCCCATTGAAGGTGAAGGGAACCAGCTCCCAACCCTTTCTAGAAATTCAATAATGGCCTGTGACAAATCTGTGGTGCCACCACGCTTGAAATTCTGGGTATATTTATGCTTGAGTTGGAAGAGGTGCAGAAAAGGGCAACTGAAATGATCAAGGGATTTGAATAACCTTCCTGTGAGGAAAGGGGCACAGCATTTGGGTGCCTTTTACGCCTGGAAAAAGGTCAAGTAAGGGAGACACGATAAAGGGGGGGGGGTTGCAGTTATGTGTGGTATGGAGAAACTGCAGGGGAGGGGGAATGTGTTGCTCTTCGTAAACTTTGGATCATCGTTTCTGTCAGTCCTAGTAAGCATGGCCAATGTTCAGGGATGATGGATGTTGCAGTTCAAGTTCCTCATCCCTGGAATGAGGAGACATTTTCCTTTCCTCTCTCTCTCTCTCTCTCTCTCTCTCTCTCTCTCTCTCACCTTACGAGTACCAGAAGACATGCAATGAATCCAAATGTTGGGCGATTCACACAGAGCACCGCTAAACTTTCGGAAGACGCGATGATAGCTGCCACCATCAGCTTGAAGCTTGTCCAAACTTACCTTTACTCCCTTCTTTCCGGGCCTGGACTGCACTTCAAAACTCTGGGTTTGTCGGTTTGTTTTGCTCTGGTGCTTCCTCCGTGAAAACCTGCTCTTTAAAGCTCCGTCAGAACAAACAGTATTCTGTGGAAAACATGGTTGCTTCGGTAGAGCGAGCGCTAAAGAGCAGGTTTTCGCAGGGAAAGCTCTGAGGCGAAACAACAACGACAACTCGGAGCTTTTAAGTGCAGACCTGGGGCAAAATGTAAGCGTGGGTAAGCCCTTCGCTGGCTTTATGCCTGGCAGACAAATTCACAAAGGAAAAGGCTAGGAATGGCTACTAGTCATGATGGCTGTAGGCTACCTCAGAGGCTGATTGTCTCTGCATACCAGCTGCTTGGGTACACAAGTGGGAAACGGCTATTTCCCCAGTGGATAGCAGGGATGCTGGACTAGATAAATCTTTGATCTGACCCAGCAGGGCTTTTCTAACATTCTTACAATATGTTCCTGCCCCAGTCCCTTGCCAGTGCTGTGGGGATCTGTTCACACTGGGGAGCCAGTGTGGTGTAGTGGTTAAGAGCAGTGGACTCATAATCTGGTGAACCGGGTTCGCTTCCCCGCTCCTCCACATGCAGCTGCTGGGTGACCTTGGGCCAGTCACACTTCTCTGAAGTCTCTCAGCCTCACTCACCTCACAGAGTGTTTGTTGTGGGGGAGGAAGGGAAAGGAGAATGTGAGCCACTTTGAGACTCCTTTGGGTAGTGATAAAGTGGGATATCAAATCCACACTCTTATTGTTCCATGTTTTATCTTTCCTTATCTTTGGGGGGGGGGGGCGAGAGCAGCAGTATCACTGAACTATAGAGGCCAGAATTATGGAAAGTCATATCCAAGAGCAATATTATGATAGATCATTACCTAACACCAGTGTTGGCAAACAGATATGGGGTAAACCAGCTTTTAAATAAAATCTCAGGCTGACTTAAGAACTTCTGCAGCTTCTTGTTATCATGATAATTTCATTTATATTATCACACATATTTGGGGTTTTGTCCCCCTCCCAATTGTATTTAACAGGCTCATCACTTGGCTATTTCAGTTGGTTAACTGATCACTGCTGTAATAAAAGGAAGAACTTCTGCATTTCATAAATCACACCACTATTGGGAGTTTCAGGGTTTCTTGTTCTGGGACTGAGGCAAGGTTGGCTCACCTTTTCTTGTGTTTTCTCTCCAGGGAAAACAAACGGTACCGAGTCTACGTAGTCATCCCACTGCTGCCAGGATTTGAGGGCGACATTTCAACAGGAGGAGGAAATGCACTACAGGCAATCATGCACTTTAACTACAGGTATCTTGGGTTGTTCTGACTGCCCCAAATTATTTTGTTCTCTGCAATATGCTGTGGTGTGTTAGTGAAGGGAGTCTAGGCAGCGCACAGCTGAGGTCAGCATCGGTCTTCTGTGGAGTCTCTCAGGCAAAGGGGTAAAAGGCAATCTGTGATTCAGGCTTTGCCCCAGGATCCAAAGACCTGACACATGGAAGACCCTGTGCAACAGCTTGCACTCTGCAGGATAACAGTGGAATTAAAAAGGTAAATGATAACATGTAAGCGGGTAGGAGATGTTGGGGCCACCGGACAGAGTTGGAGGAACAAAGTTTGAGACTTGGGTGGTATCCAGTGTCCTTGTTCCAATCCGCACCCTCTCCAAATCTGCTCCAGGGGTGGATGAGGGGCATTGTGGAAAACCCAGAGCAGATTGATTGGGTATGGAGGAGTGGGAGAGAGAGAAGAGAAAAGTTCTGTCTTGCAAGCATGAAATCTTGCAGTAATGCAAGGAAGGACTTAGCATCGCTGTGGAAACCAGCCCTTGGATTTATAAACAGAAGCTTGGAGGGAGTGTGTTTGGTGTGGAAGGGTATTTTACAGTCAGTTGCCAAAACATGCTGAAGAGTTTTCAACCATTCCTCTCCTCAGAGGCCTCCGTCAGAGGCACGAAGGGCCCTGTGTTTCCTCTCGCCAGTTCAAATAAATATGTGTTATTGCACATTTCTGTCAAATAGCCAGCAGAGGGAGCACAGGCTTTTTGTGTTGGGCCTTGCTACGGAAACCTCACAGGGCACATTTGTGCATTGGCTTTTTAATTAAGCTTTCTCCTTCTATTTCCTAGTATCTCGCTTATAGGCAACAGGCTGCGAAAGCAAGAGACCGCACTTGGGTGCTGTTTGCCCCAAACGTCATTTTCCTTTTTAAAAAAGTTGCTCAGTAGGCCTGATTCGTGGACCATGACTTGGCAGATGTGCCATGGCTCCCTCTGAGCCAGGCCTGCGACATGCAGCCGTGTTGTCAGAGTGACTCATGTGTATGATCCACTCCCTGGCGGGTCCATGGATCACTTAAATCATCCCGTGTCTGGAAATGGTGTTGGGTGACTGATTGCTTCTGGCTTCCGACACATGTGGTGATTTAGGAGCATAAGACAATGCCTTATCCCAGATCAGATAAATCTAGCCCAGTGTTGTCTATTCTGACTGATAGTTGCTCTCCAGGATCCCAAGAAGGGATCACCAGTCCTGCAACATTTTGCCTTCCTTATGTTGTGTTGTTTTCCTTTGGAATCAATAGTGTTGCTTGACACCACCTCCCTGCTTTCTATATGAACATATCTGTTGATTTTAATTAGCCCCATCCTTGTCACCCATTCACATACCGCTGCTTTGTGAGTTTAATCGTGGCCTTAATTCTTCCAGGACCATGTGCAGAGGAGATAATTCGATCCTGGGACAGCTAAAAGCAGAGAGTAAGTGCTTTGCTTGGCTCTGTGCGCACTGCACACTGTTGGGCCTCGAGGACACTAAACTTTGATTGATATGCCATAAAGCACCCGTTAGCTGGCATAATTGCAGGATGGTAAAACCAGTAGCATAGGAGGCCTCCGTTATGTCAAGGAGATCTTCAGAATGAAGGAAGCGAAGTAGCAAAACAACATCTGGGTGTCTGCTGAAAACAGAATAGATAGATGGAGTGACAAATTAGAACTATACCCAATGGTTATTCTAACGGGAAACTTAAGGGGGACAGTGTTCAGAATAGATAAATCCATGCAAATGTGCTAGTGGTAGCCAGAATTATAATTGCCAAAAACGAGGCAGGTGGATTGGGGGAGACAGAGACAGACAGAAGGTACCATCTATAAAAGAATGGAAAAAAGCAATCTGGCACAAGATCTTAGTGTATTTTTTTAAAAAAATGTCCATATTGTACAAGAAGTATGGGAAGGAGCAGTTGATATGCAAAAAGCTTAATTGACAGCTTGGCAGACATTTATTATTGGAAGAGCAAAACAATGTACTGTATTCAAATATCAGTAAAGCTGTTTTGTAGGCAATTTAATTAAAGAGCAATTTGTGTATGTCTATCTATCATCTATCATTATTCTATATCTCTATTTTTTTATTTTTTGAAAAGTTGTGTTTGAACCATACTAAGCTAGGAAAAGAAAAACTATCTGTATTGCCTGTTCAGGAACAAGAGTTGTCACACCAAACAAAGGAGGATGTTCATACGACAGTTTGCACCTATAGTGTGCCTTAAGGGCTGGATCTAGACACATTAAAAAAAAAAGTTTCAGAAAAAAACGCAGTGTAAAGCTTATAATGGGAAATCAAGTTGCCAAAGGAGCAAACTCCTTAGTGCCACCTAGTGTCACAGTGTAATGACTACCTCTTAATATTCTTACTATTCCTAGCACTTCTGTGCAGCTACTATTAGCTGCTTTATATGGTGCTGTTAGTTGTCCCACTGCCACACGTATTCCTAAAGCCTCTTTTTTCCCCTTCCCTTTCCCACCACCTGCCCCTGGCATGCTTCAGTTGGAGACCAATGGATTAATTACATTTCGTTCTGCGGACTCCGAAACCACGCTGAGCTGGAAGGAAAGCTTGTGACAGAATTGATCTACGTTCACAGCAAGCTGATGATTGTGGATGACAACACAGTCATCATTGGTAAGTGAGAAGCTTGTTAAATAAGAGTGTTTTGTTACAAAGCATTTCAATTAAAACTCCTCTGCAGGTTTTTTGGTTTTTTCTAGGGTCTGTCCAATCCTAGGACTGTTGGTGCTGCTGCGCTGATTGCTCAGCTCAAAGTAGCATCCTTAAGCTGATATAGCGGTACCTTGGTTCCCAAACTTAATCCGTTCCTGAAGTCTGTTCCAAAACCAAAGCATTCTAAAACCAAGGCGTGCTTTCCCATAGAAAGTAATGCAAAATGGATTAATCCATTCCAGACTTTTAAAAGCAACCCCTAAAACAGCAATTTAACATGGATTTTACTATCTAACGAGACCCTTGATCCATAAAATGAAAGCAATAATCAATGTACTGCACTATAAAATAAATAAGACCGTATTGTAGATGATAAAAATTTATATATATTTTTTCTTCGTGCACTGATGATAGTCATTGTTTGGATATTGGGCTATTATTCATTTCTGCAGTCACACAGTCAATCAATCAGTAGCTGAACTGGTTTCCACACAGTCACAAAGACAAGTCGCAAAAATGAAGTCACAAGTCAGTCCCATAAAATGAAGAACAAGTCACAGTGAAAAAAACACAAAATCCACACAAACAAAAATGCAAAAAAGAGCAAAAACAAAAGCTCCAAATATCACCTCTTTGTTGCGTGGGTGCTTGGGACTCAGCAGCCGACAGACTCAACAGGAAGCCTCTGATTGGCAGCGGGGGACTCAATTTACAAATGAAACACACTCAACAGGAAGTGGAACATGTTTCGCTTCCAAGGCAAAGTTCACAAACCAGAACACCTACTTCCAGGTTTGCAGCATTCTATTTCCAAGCTGTTCATAAACCAAGGTACCACTGTATTAGCATCAGGAGAAGTATATTTGCCCCCGAAATGCAACATAAATTGTGACCAGCACATGATAAAGATCAGCCATGGGACACTGGAAGTCAAAGACTGAAGGAGCAAGCTGTGAGGGAAACTTGAGTTAAAGGGAATGAGTCAGTACAAATTCAGATGTTTGCAGATGTCCAGGAAGCAGCTGACCAGACCCAGGGATGTTTACGTGGGACTTTCAGTCCTTCTGGGAGCAAATGAAGGCATGAAGAAATGATCTGAAGAAACTGCAGTGAGGTAGAATGCTTTGCTGACACTTTCCAGGCCCTCTCATGCAGATTGGAAGATCGTTGGTCCCTGACGCTAAACTCTAGGCCCAAAGGAGGATCAACTCATTTTTTTAATAAAAAAAAAATACTGGTAAATTATGTAAGACTTTTGCAAAGGGCACCCAGGCTCAGTCACCTCTATCAACCTGTAACCAAATCCCGCTAAACATTCTCCCTCTTGCATTTCTCCTTGTGCTGCAGCTTTGACAAAAGCTCACCAGGCACAAAAGGAATGGCAACTTTAAGCGAGACTCCCCAGGCTTGATTATTGCACTCGGTGCAGTTTGGCATAACTGGGAGGAAATGATGCCCAAATCACTGACAGGAAAGAAATTTGCCCTTCTCTGCGACGGTCTTCTGCGGGGAACTGGGCCCATCTGGCGCGTCTCAAACTTGGGATCTGCCTTGAAACTTTGGCGACTTGTCATCTGCTCTTCAAAGTACAGAACATGCTGTGAAATTTGGATGCTTTAGGCTGACATGTGTGCTCTATCGGCTCCTTTTCCAAGGGATTTGGGGAGGGAGGAGGGGGATGTGCTGACAACAAGGCAGTCATCTTCCTGCTTCTCTTCTCTCCTGCTAGTGGTTGCAGAGGGCAGACTTTACTCATTCTCCTTCTCGATCTCAGAATAGGAAGTAGACACAGCCTTGTTTAGGTTGCCTTCCAAGAAAGCTGTTGCATCAGTAGGAGCCTTGTGTACGGTAGACATTTTGCCCAAGAATCCAAAACTGCAAAAATCATGGTGCTGCTATTTCCTGTCCCCAGAGTTTCACGGCCAGGTCAACGGGCAATTGAAGTCCCATCTGAGGACGTCGGGACCGGGGGCAAGATGGTGGGGTGGGAGCAGGAACGCGAGTCCAGAAATCAGGGGGTCTGAGGGTCAGGAAGCAGGGAGGCACGAAGTCAAGGGTCTGAGGGTCGAGAAGCAAGGAGTCAAGGAGCCGAGGTCCAAGGATCAGGAAGCAAGGACCCAAACGCAGCAAGGCAGGAAATGTGTTGCTGTGGCAAAGAGCCGAAGCAAAATGCTGACCTTATATCCCTTCCCAGCTCTTGCCACCGGGTGCAGTGAGTTACCAAGCGGCCTCACCTTGCCTCTCCAGAACAAACTTCGGAAGGCCCCAGTCCTGCAAAGCCTTACTGGTCACAGGGCCTGGCTCCTGCACACACTCCTGACACAGAGTAGCTTGCTTATTGTATTACTTAAATGTTTCTCAATTTTAATGAAAACTACCCAGAGTGATGTGCAGCACATTAACACAACCTCAATGAGAACACCTGGATAGTTGTAAACAAATCATCCACTGAAGCAAAGGAAGACACACCTCTGGAAGGTGTTTCTTACATGGCTGGCATTAAGTGGAGCTGAAAAGGCTTCCCTCAAAGAAATGTTTTTGAGTAACGTTAAAGAGAAGGCTGGGACGTGGGTGGCGCTGCCATTGTTCAGTCCCAGTGACTGCCAACCTAACAGTTCGAAAACATGTCAAAGTTCAAGTAGATAAATAGGTACCACTCCGGCAGAAAGGTAAACAGCGTTTCTGTGCACTGTTCTGGTTTCGCCAGAAGTGGCTTAGTCTTGCTGGCCACATGACCTGGAAAAACTGTCTGCGGACAAGCATCGGCTCACTCGGCCAGTAAAGCGAGATGAGGGCTGCAACCCCAGAGTCGTTCGCGACTGGACTTAACTGTCAGTGGTCCTTTACCTTTACCTTTAAAGAGAAGGCTAGAGTCTTTGGGGGGGGGGGGAGTCTCATCATGGAGGTGGGTTTCATGATTTTTTTTGCCTTAAAACACCATAATTTCCTGATCCAGCAATGCTGTGTAAGCCAAGGAGGTCAATTTGATTTGAATTAATTTTATAATGAAATAATTTTAGAATGTTGTACTATTTTATTGTTGTTAGCCACCCTGAGCCCGGCTTCGGCTAGGGAGGGCAGGATATAAATAAAATTTATTATTATTATATTACTAATGAGGCTAAAATATTGGAGCAGGTAACCAAGGCTGAGTCAGAACCAAACTAGACTTTGCACAGGAGACACACACAGTTCAGGTTACAGATAGGTAGCCGTGTTGGTCTGCCATAGTCAAAACAAAAAAAAATCCTTCCAGTAGCACCTTAAAGACCAACTAAGTTAGTTCTTGGTATGAGCTTTCGTGTGCATGCACACTTCTTCAGATACACAGAAGGATTTTTTTTTGTTTTGACACACAGTTCAGTTATTTTAATTAAAAACATCCACACACAAAAACCTTGGATTTGATCAGTGACACAGTGATATGACAGGAATGGTTTGAAGACTGGGGCAAAGCTTTGAACCTTTTTTCCTCTAAGCGTATTTTGCTCAAAATCCCTACTTTTTCACCTGCAGGGAAAATATGTTTTGGCTTTTCCTCTGTGGATTTAAAAAAAACCAAACCATATAGCTGAAGGGAGGGTTCAGTTTTTAGTATGAAAATGGGCAGAGTGTTAAGGTGCACCTCCCCTTTCTGATTGCAGCCTCCTGTGTCTTGTTAGTTATTTTTAAAGGACTGGAAATAGTTACTTTCCCGGGCCCCTGCATATCTCTATTTTATTGTGCATTCATGCTGTTTTGTGTTCATGATGCTATCAGGGCAGTCATATGTGACACGTTTTCAATCCTGTTTGTGTCTGCAAATGTTTTGGGGCAGGCATCCTTGCCTTGTTTCCAATTGGTGCGTATCCTGTCTATATGCTTCTCAGATGAAGCAAACACTACTTCCTTGTCCCTGGGATGGATGAATAGATCCCTGTGACACTGGGCTGCTGGCCTCACAAAAAGCAGCAACATTGACAGCTACCGCAACATTTCCCATGTTCCGCTTTAGGCAATTTTTTTTTTCTACCTAGCAGACATTTCGGTCTTACAGTGTAGTTGCATCGCTCTGCAGAAACAGCTTGGAGCTGCTGGAGAAATTAAGCTCCAGACTTTTTTCTTCTTCATTTGGATTGAGAATTGTTTAACCTCTCATATGCTGGAGTTTATGAAGCATGTGGAATGTCTTACTCTTTTTCCTGCTCTCCTGCTTCTTCTTCTCCCCACGGTGTCATTGGCTGTTTTATGGGGTTTTGATTCTTTATGCTAGGAGCTGGCTTTGACATCAGGGCTGCCTTAACAGATCTTCATGTCCAGAGCCCCCGTTCCTCCAATTGTGGATAATGTTCACAAGGCATTTATACTGGTCGCCTTCAGAGTTTGCACAAATCAGCAGAGGTAATTCAGCCTCCACTGCTCTGTTGCCTGCTGGTGAAAGGAAGAGTTTTCAGCTGGTTGGAGAACTTATGTGGCCCTGTGGATAGTTTTAATAAAAGCTGAAGGTAGTGCGATGGAGGCATTGTTGCCCATCAAAACAGATTTTGCAGGTATTCGTTAGTTCTTTGGTTGGTAAAAAGATGTCTGGAGACCAGGAATGAGACACAGCATATAGAAGGGGGTCTTGGGTGACCACTTACATAAAAAGAGATGTTTTTAAAGAAACAGTTACCAATTTCCATAAGCTCATATACACATGCACATTTAGCAACGATTATTGTAATTTCCACGGGACACAGGTGGCGCTATGGGTTAAACCACAGAGCCTAGGACTTGCCAATCCGAAGGTCAGTGGTTTGAATCCCCGCAACGGGGTGAGCACCCATTGTTTGGTCCCAGCTCCTGCCCACCTAGCAGTTCGAAAGCACGTCAAAGTGCAAGTAGATAAATAGATACCGCCCCGGTGGGAAGGTAAACGGCGTTTCCGTGTGCTGCTCTGGTTCGCTAGAAGCAGCTTAGTCATGCTGGCCACATGACCCGGAAGCTGTACGCCGGCTCCCTCGGCCAGTAAAGCAAGATGAGTGCCGCAACCCCAGAGTTGGCCACAACTGGACCTAATGGTCAGGGGTTCCTTTACCTTTACCTTATTGTAATTTTACTATGCATCTTGCTGTAGTGAAGAAGACTATGGCCAGGTGACCTGTGTACCTACTAGTGATGGGTGGCTTCAGGTTCCCTGCCGCTCTTCCTTTTTGGGGATTCTTTTAAATTGCACTAGGACCAGATGGAGGACTCTCCTCTGTAGATAAGGATCCACATCACAACCAACGTTGCAACCTTTGTAGGTTTCAAAACAGTGTTTCCCAAACTTAGGCCTGTTTTTTGGACTACAACACCCATCATCCCTAGCTAGCAGGACCAAGGGTCAGGGATGATGGGAATTGTAGTCCAAAAACAGCCAAGTTTGGGAAACATTGTTTTAAAAGAAACCCTTTTGTAAACACTTCCATGCCTGTCCCTTGACAACCACAAAGAGGGGTAACTTATTGCCAGTGCTTATCCTATTCTCAATCCAACAACAAATATGTTCTGTGAAGACGAAACATCCTACAGAGGCTGCGCTGGGATATAAATTGAATTATTATTATAGGTCTCGTAATCTGTGCTGCAGTGCAATCTGAAATATGAGCGCCATTTGTTTGGTCAATTGCCAGGTGGTCCTTTTGAGCCACTTTAAAGCAGTAACTTACACAAACCATGTTTCTGTGTCTCTTCCTTTCTCCCTCCCAATGTCTTCCATAGGCTCTGCTAACATCAACGACCGCAGTATGCTGGGCAAGCGAGACAGCGAAATGGCCGTCATCGTGCAGGATACAGACACCCTTCCTTCAGTGATGGACGGAGAAGGCTACAAAGCGGGGCGGTTTGCTCAGTCTCTCCGCCTTCAGTGCTTCAGGTACCACCGCAGCCCAAAGCTGCTTTGTTAAAAGTAGGGCTGCAACCCAACTTAAGAAGAAGGCGAAAATAAATGGTTTCATAATATGAGGTTTGGAGTGCAATCCTATCCATGTTTGCCCAGTAGTAAGTACATACAGGTCCTGCTTACCAAACACAATGCATTCCCAGGAGATCATTCATTAAGCGACTGTTCACTTAACGAGTCCACAATTTCCATTGATTCCTATGGGAACATTTCTAATCTGTGATTTATTCAGTCTCTCCCCGCTGACCCTCCATGGTTTCTTCCTGAAATGGCTGCAGCCAACTAGCAAAAGAGAGACAAAGGAAAAACTGATTTGTCCATCTCCCTCCCTCTCTCCCCACATGATTTCTGCCCAAAAATGGTTGCCGCTGACCAGCAAAGCACAAATAAGTAAGGAAGTGGGCAAACTTCCATCTGTTTGGATATCTGAATCAGGCGTTCGTGTGGTGAGGTTTGGGCATAATTCTTTATGTCTCCAATAGTGTATAAATCCCATACCCTTCTTTTTTCATCTTCCCCCAATTCTCAGAGTTGTCCTTGGCAGTTCAACAGACCCTAATGATATCCAGGATCCTGTCTGCGACAAATTCTTCAAGGAAGTGTGGGTTGCAACGGCTGCACGCAACGCCACTATATATGATAAGGTGATATATTTACTCCTGCGTTCCACTCTTCCTTCGTGAAAGTTATGAAGGAGAATAGAGAGCCCTCGCTTTGTGGGTGGGGCATTTAAAGGAGGGGCAATTCTTCTAGAACCTTCCACAAGATACTCTGAGCAGCAGGGAGGGTTAGAGTAACCGCTTTGGGGGCATTGAGCCCCAAGAAGCTGGGCTCTGTGCCCTTATCTGCTGTTAGATTTAGCAGAGTTTGGTAGTTTTCAGTTTTGTCTGGAAAATAGTTGCAGAAACCCAGGGGTACGTTTCAGGTTTTCCTCTGTAGTGAACTGGGTGAGTAACTTAAAATCAGTCAAAATGTGTGTATGAACTTTAACATGGATTCACCCAAGGAATCTTGGGAACTGTAGTTTGATGTGAGTACTAGAAAGGGGGGAGGAATGCAATTCAGTTCACATTAAAAGGCAAACATATATAATTGCGCTTTCCAAAAGAATATGTGAACCAAACACAGCTATCCTTTGAAATTCGTACTTCTCTGAATTGGGCAGCGCTGTTCTCCAGCCAAGAAGCATGTACAGAAGTACACATACGTGGATAAAGTATGCATAAAAAGGCTTATGTTTGTGAAAATAGCATACAAAATGCATTGCACTGGGGGAAATGGCTTTGCAAAAGTATATATATTAAGCCAAACATGTATATTAGGAGAAAACCATACTAAATGTTGAGTTATTTTACCAGGTGAGGGAAAACATTTGCAAACTGATATGTAAATATGGAGAACTGAACATATGTTTGGGAAAAGGAGAAAAACCAAAGCTGACAGATTTCGGTTGTCTGTTTGAGATCCCTAGCCCTTGGCACAGACCTGCAGTTCCGTGGGGAGAGGTGGTGCCCATTAAGCCCCTTGAATACCGTAAGTCTCTGGTGTAGATGGGCCTTTGGAAAGACTTCTGTGCTCACATTCCTTTTCTTCATCCATCTCTTGAACTAGGTTTTCCGAAGCCTTCCCAATGACGAAGTAACTAGCTTGGCCAAGTTACGGGAGTACATCACTAAGCCGAAGCTCGCTTGCGAAAATCCTGCCAAAGCAGCAGAAGAACTCAAAAAGATCCATGGGTTTTTAGTTCAGTTCCCCTTTGGTTTCCTGCAAGAAGAGAATTTGCTTCCCTCCGTCGGGACAAAAGAATCGATGGTGCCCATGGAGACTTGGACATAAGAGGATCCAGCATATGTTGGATTTAAGAACACAAAAAGCAAAAACAGGGTTCTCTGGAGATCTGCTGAATCGATTGTGGTTGCATGGGATGTTTTTGCCAAGTCTGCACCGATCCAAAAGTGCCTTTTGGTGGAAGAGCTTCAGAGAAAACAACAGTGTAGCAGGGCGAAATGTCGAAAGCAACCGATAACTGACAAGTTCTGCTCACGGATAAAAGAGGATTTGCAATTAAGCAACCCAGGAAGGAAGAGAATTGCAAACCACTTTCTTGAAAGACCACAAGTCACATTGCAAGACGCCACTTATTCCATGCATGCTTGCTCTGCTTGGCCGATGGCCTCAAAGAGAATTCAGAAACTCATTGCCATAAAGAACTGGGAGAAAGCGCCTGTTCGTCCCACCTGTCTTTTACACTGGAGAATGTTTGGCAACCACTTGCCACAACAATAACTAAGGCCACCACTTCCAAGGAAGTACCTCTTGCACTAGACAAAGTGAATTTGCACCCATGTGTCTGTTATGAGCTGTGCACAGAACACGGAGTTATTTGCTGCGAATATGCATGTACTGTCAATGTAATTATTACACCCGTGGTGGATTGTGGGCTATAGCAGTTGGTTAAATCTTTGGCCCTAGGCTACCTAGCTAGAATTTATTTCTTTCTTTTTTTTTAGACTCCTGTTTTTTGCGCACGGGGGGGGGGGAATTCTGTAAATTGACTTCTGAGAAAACACTGCACGCTGCCACTTTGGGCCATGACTGTGGTCACTGTCTGTCTGTTGGCACTCAGCTCTTCAGTGCTGTGTTTACAGCAAGAAAATGCTTCTAGTTTTGGAGTGCTTGCATGCGTCCCATTACATCAGTATGGGCTGGAACATTTGGAGGCAACACTTAGGCTTAGTTTCCACTGTTTAATGCACTGGTTTGCATAAAAGCGCTTTTGACGCCGTGGATCGCCAGGGTGCACAGTCCCCCAGCAGCAAGGGTGCTGGCAGTGAAGGGTCAACACCACCAAGTGTGAGAGCCAGTGTGGTGTAGTGGTTAAGAGTGGTAGACTCGTAATTTGGTGAACCGGGTTCACTTCCCCACTCCTCCACATGCAGCTGCTGGGTGACCTTGGGCTAGCCACACTCCTTTGAAGTCTCTCAGCCCCACTCACCTCACAGAGTGTTTGTTGTGGGGGAGGAAGGGAAAGGAGATTGTTAGCCGCTTTGAGACTCCTTAAAGGTAAAGGGACCCCTGACCATTAGGTCCAGTCGTGACCAACTCTGGGGTTGCGGCGCTCATCTCGCTTTATTGGCCGAGGGAGCCAGCATACAACTTCCAGGTCATGTGGACATCATGACTAAGCCGCTTCTGGCAAACCAGAGCAGCACATGGAAGCGCCGTTTACCTTCCCACCGGAGCGATACCGATTTATCTACTTGCACTTGACGTGCTTTTGAACTGCTAGGTTGGCAGGAGCAGGGACCGAGCAACGGGAGCTCAACCCGTCGTGGGGATTCAAACTACTCACCTTCTGATCAGCATGTCCTAGGCTATGTGGTTTAACCCGCAGCACCACCCGCGTCCCATGAGACTCCTTAGGGTAGTGATAAAGCGGGATATCAAATCCAAACTCTTCTTCAAGTTCTTGGTTATCCATTGTGCTGCATAATGTCATTTAAGTCGTGCCCTTTTTAGTAAAGGACCTCCAGTATGGATCCCCTTCTTCCCCATGCGATGGCTTCCTGGAGCACAGCCAGTCACCATGGGATGCAAAGATGCTTTGGGCGCCAGCAACTGGAGACCTGACAGATGCTGTAGCTGGTGCCCAAGGAGGACTGCTCCCTTGTCCAGACAAGGCCCCAAAGCCTGAGTGGTAGTATTTATGACCTGGAAAGCTGTCTGCGGACTCCGGCTTCCTCAGCCTGAAGCAAGATGAGCGTAGTACCCCATAGTCGCCTTTGACTGGACTTAACCGTCCAGGGGTCCTTTACCTTTACCTTATTTATTTAAGGCCACCATCAGTAAAGGAGACTGCAATTCGGCAGTCACGGGCAATTCTGATTCGAGATATGCAGTCACCCGCTGGGGAGAATAAGATAAATGATGTTGTACTATATCCTTTAGCTGTAAAAGATTATGACAGGGGTTTTTTATATATATAGACTCCCACCTGAAACATAACTGGCACCTCCATCTTCATTTCAAGCACCTTGTTGTCTGTATAGTAAGCAATTTCATTAGGCGGAGGACAGTCTAGTGCTTTGCATTATGCTGATAAATAAGAAAACACTTAACATTCCTCAAGGGCAGGCCTGCTGCCCGACTTAGTTTCAAGTTGCTATACAGTGCCTGGCATTTCATGCTGCTAATCCATAGCATGGGCAGAAATCACATGCCTTCTTTGCCGACGGTGAATTAGACGTCTGTCGTGATGGTTCAGTAATTTATGCACAGCATCCTTTTAGGAGAGAAAACTGCATGGCTAATGTATGTCTCTGTGGCGTGCTCTCCATGGCTTACGATTTCTCAGGAAGTGTCGGCTTTCGAATTCGTTCTGCTGCTGCTGCTATTTGCAAGTGGACTTTGGGGATAATTGCTGGGGAATCGGGTTGATTCAGAGGACTACTGTGATGTGAAGGCTCTGTTGTAGATGGAATTGGGACGCCATGGAGCTTTCGGTTCAGCCAACGCTATTCTGCATATTTCCAGGCCAGGGGTCGGCAACATGGCATCTGCCAGTATCCACCCCCTCCCCATGGCGCCCGTGGAAGGTCCCAGTACATGACCCCACAAAAATCCGCAATACGTGAAAGACAGTTTGTTCTTCCTCTTCAGTTCCTGTTTGCACTGGCTCAGCCTCTCCTACTTCGAAACCATGATGCCACTGTTAGGATCCCCTGCTCTCTAGTAGGACCCTGGCAGAGACACATGCCCGACTGGCATGTTCTCCCCCTCCTAGTCGATCGTTCGGGAGCTTCAAAAGCTTTCTTCAGCCCGAACATCACAGCGACTGATGCCAAGAAACATCAGCACACTTTGGGATCTGCAGAGTTTGCACAGTTGCATAACAGAACTCGGCAACTCAGCATTTTGGCTAATCTACTTTATTTACATATAAACACACACTGAGCACTGCAACATGGCTCCCTCTCTCTCCAGCATCAGACAGCAAAGAGAGAATGAACAAAGGACAATAGTCCCACTTCACAGAACACAGTAACACAAACATCCTGTCTCCGTCACTTCCCACACTGTGGAGTCAAAACATACACCATGTGATAGACAAAAATCCCATAACTGCAGACACGGGGAATGAATCTTCAACAGTCACACCCCCCACAGCAGCCATTTTGTAACTGGCATCCACGGCACTTTCTTGAAATTCTAAAAAAGTCCACCGGCCCGAAGGCGGTCGGTGACCCCCGTTCTAGGTCAGGGGTGGCACAAGGAAAGAGAACAGGAGAGAAGCATGCAATCCTGTCTGCCACTCTCATAGTACACTGCTGCTCAGGCTGAGCAGACTAGAAGTAAAACCTTACTGAGTCACTAGGGGCACTGTTGCAATTACACTGTCTCATACTTGGGCATTATCTGGTGCTTCCAACTTCACTTCCAGAATGCTGACCCCCAAAGGATGGCCACTACTGTAATCTGGGCTGTGATTGTTTTGTGGGCGAGTGGTTTGTAGCCTTCTTTGTAGTTGCACGTTGTGAATTATCGGTTCTGTGTTAGCAGCGTTTGCTTTGTAGCCTGAAGGCTTCACGGTGAATCCTGTTGCATCAGGCGCACTGTAGCGTCACTAATATAAAGCAAATAATTTCAGAGAAAAGTGAAGACCTATAGGTTCACCATAAGAAACATGGGATGCTGTTTTGCAGAGAGAAGGGTTTACTGGCCTGCGTGTTATTATCGGTCAGCTTGACTACCAAGATAATGTTCATTGATAGACTGCTTGTGAACTTGGTTGGCGCTTTCGATTATTTTATAGCCACTGCAAACTCTTGTCCTGGAAAAAAATTACATGGCCTAGACAAATGGCAGCTTCAACTGCAGACCTCATGCCCAGTTTACGGCCATTTAAGCTTGTATAGTAAATTTGCTCCATAAAGCTATCTGTTGTGGTCTAGCTATGTTACCACGATTTTAACACTGGCATGGATTAATGTTCCTGTGTAGTGCCTCCCATCTACAAAACGTGCTGTAATTTAAATTTTGTTTAAATTTAATTTATGAAAATTAATTCATAGAATAACACTGAAACATTGGATTCCTTAGATAGGGGTGCTTGCTATATCACACGGCCAGATTTACGAAGGCTTCCATAGCAAACTACTAGGCATCTCATGGCAAACTTTCTGACTGTGGATCTGTTCAGTTTGCTTGTCCAGTTCATCCATTCTTTATTCTCCTTTTAACTGACTACCCACAATCAGTCATGCCTATTTATTGCTGCTGAAGTGTGTCCGGACCCCTTGGTAAATCATTCCAACTTGACTCGCCTTTCTGGATTAGGCTGTTAGTGTTTTGCTGACTTTGAATCCCTCGTGCTTCCATCTATATATTTATTTCCCATGTAGGGTATGGGGAACGAATTCAGTCTGGTTTGCATTGTAATACAAATCTACCTAATGTTCACTTCTCAAAACTATCCACAGCTCTCCTTTGAAATGCACACTTCTCTGAATTTTGCTATTCTGTTCTCCAACCAAATAATGTGTACAGAATAATGCGCATATTAGGGGAAAGTGAGCATGAAGATGCATCTGTTAGTGAAAGCAACATACCCCCCCCCAAAAAAAAGGATTATAATTGGGGGAAAGGCATGCTCAGACGCTAATGAATCTTCATGAGGATTTTTAAAAAAGAAAAATTGACAAACTGGTGCGGAAATTAAAATGAGCTAGAGACTGGAAAAAATGAGGAAGTGCAAGAAACCAAATGGGCAGATTACCCATCCCTATTCTCAGCTATATGCATTTCAGGCAGAATGTCCTGGGTTTGATCCCTGATCCCTGCAGCTTGGCGGGAGAGCTCTGCAAGTCAGAGCAAGCAATTCTGGACTAGGTACAGTGGTGCCTCGCAAGACAAAAAGAATCCGTTCCGCAATTCTCTTCGTCTAGCGGTTTTTTCGTCTTGCGAAGCAAGCCCATTGACAGCTTAGCGGATTAGCGCTACAGCGGTCTAGCGGCTTCTAGCGATCAGCTGTTAAGCGGCTTAGCGGCTTAGGAAAAGGGGGGGAAGCGGAAAAACCCTGCGGGGACTCGCAAGATTTTTTTGTCTTGCGAAGCAACCCCATAGGGAAATTCGTTTTGCGAAGCGCCTCCAAAACGGAAAACCCTAGCGGGTTTTCCGTCTTGCGAGGCGTTCGTCTTGCGGGGCACCACTGTATATCAGATAGCTTCATATAGTGTCCATATGATTTACAGAACCTTGGCCTACTGAACACCATGCAAAAAAATTGCAACTGATAGAACATCTGTTTTTATCATACAATTCCTTATTTTAAGAAGTTCGGTACCTTTATTCATGCATTGAACCTGCCAGAATCTCTTGGCCATGCTTGCTTGGGGTTGAAGGAATTTGGGAGTTCAGCAACCTCTGGAACACCATGGCTTCCCCACTACCAAAACATAGGACAGGGTTGTGGCACCCAGACTATGGAACTCTGCCCTGGGAGTCTTGTCTGCCTTGCAGGGAATTGAACTAGATGACCCTTGCGTTCCCTTCCAAGTCTACAATTCTGTGATTCATTTCTCTGTTGGCCTTCAGGTGTGTGATATAGAAAGGTTATTCCACTGCACTTTTGGCATGAGTAATAATTTCAGGTCTTTTCTCTCCTATTGTATGCTTTAAGATGACTACTGTTATTTACACTGGTATGCCTGCATCCCTGATACTGTATCACAACACTGGTTGCTAATTTTCTGCACTTGTTCTCGTGGCTGATTGTTAGCTACCTTGGGGGACCCAAATGTGGATGAAAAGAAATGTTTCAGTTAATAAGTAAAAGAGGAAGCTTGTGTGGCCCGGACGACATCCTGTTCCGACCACCACTACTCATGTCACTACTTTGAGGACTTGCCAGAAAACTCGTCCATTGCTGCTCTAATTGATAAGCCTCTGAAGCCTGCTGAATCAGGAATCCACGAGGTTGAAGGACAAAAGTCAGTATTGATCGAAATAATCCTGCAACCAGTGCGGAATCAGAATGAAAAGCCACACAGACAAATGGAATCCAGAACTTCTTTTCCTCCTGACCTTTTAAGGAGTAAAAACAAAACATGCTGTCGTCTTTGTTTCCCCCGCAATTGTTGCTGGGCCATTTGCACCATCGCAGTTGCTTAAAATAGATGTAGACGCCAAGAATAATTGTAATTTACTTGTCTCCATCCTTGACGCAGAGATAATGGGAGAAAAACAAAGTTAGCTTTTTAATTGGCTGGTCAAACCACTTTCTCCGGATTAACTGAGCAGTAAGACAAACCTGCACCTTTGTGTGTGTGTGTGTGTGTGTGTGTGTGTGTGTGTGTGTGTTTCAGAGGGGTTGGGGCAATTCTAAATATCTGTGCAACTACATGAACACTGTGAATATGCCTTCTGTGAAGGACTCATAATCGTCCTCTGTTTTTTGTTTTGTTTTTGATATTGCTAATCTTGCTAATGGCTGCTTTTATTATTATTTTTCCTTCTTCCGTGATTGTGACTAAAACGTAATGTATCTGAAAAGAAAATTGCATCCGGGCTCTTCATTTTGAGAGTCGCTTCTTTCTTCTTACAGCTGGGGGGGGTGGGGGACACACACTTTTTTCAGCGCAAGAGCTGTTATTCCCTTCTGGGCAGCTTTCCTGGACCACATGCTGGTGATTGAGTGGAAGGAGTGAAGCAATGGATGCTATGTGTTACTTTTGTATAGTAGATTACTTCCTATACACACACCTACACCTGCCTTGGACTGGTTGTATGCAGAGGAAAAGGTGGGAGGAACCAACTGGGGAACCACCAAGGAAAGAGGGTTCAGAGTTGGGGATTGGAACAACTACGAGGGAGAAGACTGGGAAGAGGTGGCGTCAGAAGCTGAAGAGGTAATGGAGCAGGAAGAGGCTGGGGCAGAGAGATGTCAGGCTCAGAGGCAGATGCTGAAGCAGGTGAGTGAGAAGCAGAGATGAGTCAGGTAGGGGAAGAGGCACAGGTGTCTCCCCCTCCTGCTGCAACAAGCTGTCCCAGAACCAGGAGGGGGCTGAAACGGGCAGAGCAGTGACAGGCTGCACATAGGTGCTTTCTTCGATTGCTTGGGGAAAGCCCTGGAGAAGAGGGGGACTTAGGTGGCTGTGAGGAGACAGGGACTTTCCGTCTCGGCAACTGATGCATGGGGTGAGACCTACTGGGGATGAGCTGCTTAGTCCTGGCCCTCAACCAAGTCTGCAGAGATCATGCTAATAAAGAGTTAACTCCAACTTGAGCATTGTGATTTACTGCCGGCTCGCTCTTTGACATCAACCCTCTTTATCTTCCATCCAGAGGTGCAAGAGGGCCTATTAGAACAATCCAGCTACACAAAAAAACACAAGGAGAGGGCAAGGTAAGGTCAGTAACACGGCTCCCCTGAGAAGAGTCCGTAGGGCCAGGTAGAAAGATGTGAAGGGCCACATTCAGCCCTGGGCTTGAGGATTCACAAATCCTGTACTAAAGGCACAGCTAAGATAATGTTATTTAAATAAGCGCTTAGCTGTGAATGGGGACCTGCAGTGACAGAAACACGTTGTTTAGTCGTTTAGTCACGTCCGACTCTCCGTGACTCCATGGACCAGAGCACGCCAGGCACTCCTGTCTTCCACTGCCTCCTGCAGTTTAATCAGAGTCATGCTGGTAGCTTCGAGAACACTGTCCAACCATCTCATCCTCTGTCGTCCCCTTCTCCTTGTGCCCTCCATCTTTCCCAACATCAGGGTCTTTTCCAGGGAGTCTTCTCTTCTCATGAGGTGGCCAAAGTATTGGAGCCTCAGCTTCACGATCTGTCCTTCCAGTGAGCACTCAGGGCTGATTTCCTTAAGAATGGATACGTTTGATCTTCTTGCAGTCCATGGGACTCTCAAGAGTCTCCTCCAGCATCACATAAACACATAACACATAACCAGCAATAAATGCTGTTGAGACTCTGCCAAAGTGGCAGGCATGAGAACCAAGAAACAGCCATGCAAGGACCCTAGAAATAGCATTTCAAGATGTAGTGATGGTGATGGGCAGTGATGAACCTGTGGCCCATACCTGGCATACCAAAATGCAACTGCCAGAGCGACTTTCTGTCTGGCCCCATCAGTGGCGTAGCGGGGGTGCAGGGGGGGCCTGCCGCACCGGGCGCAACATCTGGGGGTTAGGGTTAGGGGGCGCAAATCCACGGGTTAGGGGTGCAAATCCACAGGTTAGGGGGCGCAAATCCACAGGTTAGGGGGCACAAATTACTTGCCTTGCCCCGGGTGCTGACAACCCACGCTACGCCACTGGGCCCCATCGCTAGCAAGTCCTATCAGCCAGGAAGCAGGAAGGGGTGGGTGGCCGGCTCCATCCTGTTTGCTGACCACAAATGCCTCCTAGCAATTGTGCTACACTAGGGTTGCCATATTTCAAAAAGTGAAAATCCAGACAGAAAAGTTGCTGAGCTTTTTTGCCCAAAGTTGTTGAGCTTCTCTCGCAAGATTGCAAAGAAATTGGACGTCTTTGAGCTATTTCTGAGAAAAATTGGCAGAAGCGACACTACCGACATGGGCTGCCATGTCCTGATTTTCCCAGACATTTCACCAATTTCTGCCCGGACGCTGCTTGCGGCTACAATATTCTGGATATGACCGGGAAATTCCTAACAGCTACACAGGAGAGAGCAGATGCCACTTGGCCCATTGCAAAACTGGACTGAAAGGAGAAGTTTCAGTCTCATGCGAAAGAGTGGGCAGAGGCAAAGCAAGAGCAACATTTTTGTCCTGGCAGGACACATTGCAATCTTTTCCCCAGAGCTTTCAAAATGCCTGAGAGCCGGCTGGTTGTTGGGTGCTTGGGAACCACAGCACAAGGAGATTGCCAGGCTGGCAAAGCTGCTTTCTTCTTTTCCTTTTTTAATAACCTTTTTATTCAAAATTAAAACAAAAAATATTATCCAGAAACATATCATCCTTATTCCCCCCCCCCATTTTTCTTCCCTCCCCCTCCCTCCCACCACAGACCCCACCCCCAACTTCCCTCAGTTCCAGTCTTTAATTTCTCTAAAAATGCTGTTTTCTGCATGTTACAAAGTTGTATAGATCCTCAAACTATTTAGCTGATTATTATCAATAAAAAGTTTGTGAATGTTTATTCAAAGCCAGCCAAGGAGTCCAGTTCGCTTTGTTGCATCTTCAAATACTTTGTAAAGGGTTCCCATTCATCTTTAAAGTCACAGTTATCCTTGTCCCGTAGCTTGTATGTCAGTTTTGCCAGTTCTGCATAGTCCATCAATTTTTCTTGCCATGATTCTTTAGTTGGGGTTTCTTCAGTCTTCCATCCTTGTGCTATTAAAACTCTCGGGCCGTTGTCGCATACATGAAGATGTTTTTCAGCTTTTTTGGCAGATCCGTCCCTACAATCCCTAATAAAAATGCTTCAGCTTCTTTAACAAATGTTAAATGGAACATTTTCTTCAATTCGTTGTATATCATTTCCCAATTTTTTAAAATTACCTTACAGTCCCACCTCATGTGCCTTTATCATATGAGGCAAAGCTGCTTTCTGCAGGGTATGGCTGTGTGATCAAGTTCGCCACAGAGAACTTAGTCACACAGCCAGTCTGGCAACATTGAACTCATTATCCCTCTTACCTGGGGAAAGGGAGTCTCCCTTATTGATTTACAGAGCTTATTCTTATGGCTAGAAGCTGATTTGCTTATAGAGGAACATAATGATGGGTTGGGCACACAACTCTCTTGGGAGTTGTATCCAAGGGATTTGAGTGTTAGAGTCATGCAGTGCTATTGCAATTCTGCTTATGAAGAACGCAAAGACACAGAAGAATGGTGCTGCTGCGTCAAGCCCAATGGCCCTTCTAGTCCAGCATCCTGATCTCACAGTGATCAGATGGATCCCTATGGGAATCTCACAAGCAGCAGTGCTCTTCCCCTTCTGAAATTTCAAGCAACCGGTATTCAGATGCATTTCTGTCCCCAACAGTGGAGATAGAAGATAGCCATTGTATCTAGCAGTCATTCGTAGCTTTCTCCTCCATGAATTCCTCTATGTCTTAATGTTATCCAAAGCACCAGGAGATAGCTCAACCAAGCCTGCAATCCAGGTTGCCCAATTTGTTTGTGAATAAAAAAATGCAGGAGATCTTGAGAGAAGGCCACAGGTTTATTGCAGGCCTCCAGGAAAAATGTAGACCGAAGCTGCTGTTAACACTTTCACAGTTCTTTTGCAAAACTCCCAATGCCTGTAACTTTGTCCCCCCCCCCCTAAGCTCCTTGTGATTGGCCATCCTTACCACTTGCTGGAGAGCGAACTGTTTTCTCCATATGCAAATTAAGAAAAAAAGGGAAGGGACATAGAGACACAGGGAAAAGGGCCGACCGCTGATTGACAACCTGTAATCCTTGACTGCTGAGACTTCTGTTTCCCAATTAACTATCCGCTAGCTCCTTGCCGATTGACATGATTACGGATGCTAAGATCACTATAGCACAGTAGGTTCCAGTCAAGGCCCATTATAGAGACCTAGCGGGAAAGGGATATAGGCAGGATGCCATGAAAAAGTCAACATTGCCCAGCCAATACCACATTGTTTTAACAGCTGTTTCCTCTTTCCACCGCATGATGATTTGGTAATAAACTACCACAAAAGAACTGTCTTAAGATCTTGTTTTCGGGTTGCATTATCCTTAACATGCCTCTGGCTCTTTATGAGGGCAAGAGGTTTTTCTGTTACAAAGCCGCATCAGGTCTCCACGGTGCCTGTTTCAGGCATTTTCATCCAGCCTTGAGAGGCCAAACAAGTAAGATTCAGGATGCTTTTTTCATCATCAGGAAGGGCACTTCCTCAGCCAAGGAGCTATGAAGCAGAGAGTTGTAACAGCTTGTTAACACTAGTGTGTCTTCATGCTTCAGAATATGAAAAGGTAGACTTCCCCTTTCCATTCCTTCAATAGAGTCAGAATTAGAGGCACTGTAGGTGCAGGGCATGGGGGGGACCAGGCACAAGTAGTGCCCGGGCACTGTGGTTGATTCTCCCCTTGAAATTAAGATGTAATGACTCAGAGGTTGGCATGGCTTTATAAGTTGCTGTCCAAATCAGACTATGTAAAAAGGTCTTTTTTAATGTGGGCCTGCTGGGGTGGGGGAAACGTACAATGCTCAGGGGAGTGTTCTCTTGCCTCCCACGATATTTTGGGAGGCCCAATCTGTTGAATGGTCTCTTTAAACTTGAAGGTTCATTATTGTTCCACAAGATGTGTACTTCTTTAATGGCCGGAGCAAATAACGTGACCTAGTTTTACAGCTGTGAAGCAGTATAGCAGGTCCTGTTATGTTAATTAAGCTGTTGGGTGTAGTATATAAAGAGCAGCACCTAGCTCTCTCAGTGCCCTGGGGGATGGGTCATGCTTATTGATATATTTAGTGTAAAAGGAGTTTTTGTTTTTGTTATTAAAACCTTGCAAAAGTTATTTTGCATTCCTTGTAATGTGTGGTCTCCCCAGCACGCTTTCTGCAGTGCAACTAATTTGCAAATAGCCAACACAATCACCCTTACGGATTTTTGGAGCTCAAATCAGAGTTTCGAGGATGGCTCTATCTGCTGGTGTTTCATCCCCAAACCCAATAGCAGCCAGTGATCCAGTATTTGACTATTAAGGGACACACACACACACACACACACACACACACACACACACACTTCAGGTGACCTCAGGAACTTTGTCTTGCTATTCAGCCTTGCTATCTAGCATCTTATGCTATTATGTTGTCCCATTTAGGGAGGACCACTAGCCACGACTGCTGCAGGATGTTTCCTGCCTTGGCATTCCAGCTGCTGAGAATTGCAGGTGTGAAGAGTGGTCAGCCATTGTGAGGGCATGATGTTGGAATATAATGGGTCTTCCGTCTAATCCAGCGGGGATCTTCTTATTGTCTTATGCTATGTCTTCAGGTGACAGCAAGAAAATAAAATATAAATTAAAAATTGACTTCCTGTCAAGGCAAGAAATTTGACCCAGGAAAATATTCCATTCATCCCAGCCTACTTTTGGCTGACCCTATAATTGACAGAGACTGTCTGCTTTCTTCTCCAGTTTTTGTTTTGTTTTGTTAAAATGTGGGGGGTTTTTTGGGGGGGGAGCGGATATTGTTCCAGTTTCTGGGTTGCATTTTCTTAGGCTTTGTTTCCACGCAGGTACCTCTTGTCCAGTCAAGTCTCCAAGCATCCTCCCTCTCCCTCCCTCTCAAATACACAATCAATCTGAATTCATTTATCCACAGCGCATGTGTCAGCTCATCACGTTTTGCGTACCATTCCTCAGAAAGCACCGATGCAAGCAGACTGATGTGTTCTGCGAGCTCAAATCCCAAAGGGGTGGCGGAAGAATACTCATTTTTTATTGGAAAAATCAAAAGTGACGGGAACAAAATTGGTTCTACCGGTTTGATTGATCACAGGGAATATTTAGCTGGGAATGATTACAGCCAGAGTTCTCATTAAAGCTGTTTCTGGGATGGAAATTAATTTCGGGGATTTTTTTATAATAAGAATAAAAACCCTTTGAGAGGGAGAGGATGTATGCGCACACATGAATGTGCTGGCACACATACCAACACACACACTAACATAAATACACACACAAAAATCACACAATATTCTGCCCTGGGTGACAGTTTGTATCATGATGAGAAGTTCTTACTATGATGAATCTGATTTTTAAAAAAAAAACAATGTCTGAAGTAAAAGGGAACCAGCATTGCAGAATGATAACGTTATCATGCTTCTCCAGATTTCTGTTATCTAGAGATTAGTCTGGCCCAGAAGGAAATGCAAGAGTGGTTAGCATGCTGTTCGACAGCACAGCTAATGGCCTTTCTACATTGTCTGTCCCTTCTGGGAAATCTTGCTCCAGTTGAAGTTTTATGCATTTAATCAACCTTAGGAAACCCTTAGCGATAGGTGGATAGAACACCCCAGCTAAAAGATCAGAACCAGTGGAAGAAATTCTCATCCAGAGAAGTTGGGCAGTGGAGTCAGTGGCTTGGGGATGCTGCTACAGTTTCCTTCTTGAGGGTGGGAAGGTATGTCAATAAAAGGTAGGCATGGGAGATGAGCAGGTCCTTTTGGCTGCAGAAACAGACTTCACTTAAACCAAGATAGAAATGTAATACGTTTTTTTCCAGCCTTGTTGTACCCGGCACAGACTAAATCATAGATGCACTATACCCTCACATGTAATAACTTCAAAATCCATTGTTATGTACTGAGCTGAATCCTAGAACAATAGGATCCAGAATGCAGCAGTCTGATTGGTCCGCAGGAGCCACCCAATCCAGCTCCAGGTGGAAATGAATCAGAACCTGATTGGCCTGCAGGAGCAGCCCGGAATTAGCCAATCACACGGGGCCCATTGTGTAAATAATGTATATATAGCGAGACGTTTTGGGGGAAGTTTCATTCATTGCTACTATGAGCTGAATAAAGAACATGAAATTCACACTCTGAATATATTTCACCCATGATGCAATCCAAGTGTCAGAACATCATCTAAGCCATACAGAGCCCTGCGTACCCATTGCCCTGCGATGATACATGAATCCTGGTGCTTCTTGCCCTGATGGTTTCAATAGTTTTCACCCTGCCAAGGAAAACAAGCACCAAAATTGTGCAGTCAAATCAAGGTTTCCGCAAGTTCCCATTGCATAGTTTATCCCTTTTGTTCTCTTTTGTTTTCTTAGACGCCTGCCATGTAAAAATAGGAAACATTACCAAACATCAATTACATTTATTAATTAATATTGATAAATATCTACAATGTATACATAACTGCAAACATAAATAGGATGCACCATGTACATCTTTCAGTGATTTCTTTTTATAGATGTTACCCTTGTGACAAAATCTGATTCGTACATCTGCCGTTGAGTTATTCTGATTCGAATAAACTATAAATGGTTGCCAATTTCCCTTAAATAGGTCAGTGCCATCTGTTCAGTCGTTCCTCATATATAGAGCGGTACCATTATGTTGTTCATTAACCTGATGTGCCAAACATGTCTAAGCCTTTCCTTAGTGGTTGGCTGTTTCATATTGCTTTGCTTTTTCAGTTCCTTGCTATAATAATTCTGGCATTGGCTAATTCCAGCTGGTTCCTGGGGGGGGGGGGGGAGGATTTACTCATTTCTTCAGTTTGTTCAGAAGAACCACTTGCAATGCAAAGAAGACGCTGTTTCCTATTATATCACCTGCATTTTTAAATATCTCCTCCCAATGGTTTTAGGATTCTGCAATTTCACCAGATATGTAGCAAATTTGCATTTTTCACCCTCCAAGACACTTCTCCCATGATAATATGTATAGGATTGCAGCCTAAATTTCAGGTACATAGGAATTTCGAAACAGTAATTTGCAAAAACTTACACTTGTTGCTATATCTAGAAATACTACTGGTCCTGCAGTTCAAATGGGCTTCCATTAATTTTCAAATACATTCAGTTGCCAAATCTTTTCCCTGTTTCGCTTTTCTTCAAGATAATGGTGTGCATTTTTTAGAAGATGCCTTTATGGGGATTGAATGTTATTATCAACAAATCAGATTGGCTCAGATCACTTGTTCAACTGCGCTCTCTTTCTATCTTTAAAATCACATTCCTCATCTCTAGATGTTGAGGAAAACAGAAGAGGCACCTTCACATTCTATGTCTTGGCTCATTATAAGTTACACATTTCTTTTCAGCACATCAAACATATTGGTATGTCAAGTAAGCACTTTCCCATACACAGAACTTCTTCTACCAGAATGTCTAGTACATGGGTAGGCAAACTAAGGCTGGGGGGCCGGATCCAGCCCAATCACCTTCTAAATCTGGCCCGCAGATGGTCCAGGAATCAGCGTATTTTTACATGAGTAGAATATGTCCATTTATTTAAAATGCATCTCTGGGTTATTTGTGGGGCATTCATTTTTTTCAAAATATAGTCCCGCCCCCCACAAGGTCTGAGGGACAGTGGAGCGGCCCCCTGCTGAAAAAGCTTGCTGACCCCTGTAGTTCCCAAGAAATCTAGTGAGTTGGCCCTCACAGCTTGCAATATTTCTCCTAATGTTTAATGTAATATTTCATGTTGCTTTTTATTCATCTTCTTATCTCTCAGCTTCCCACTGGCTCTATTCATTTTAGCCCTTCTGTTAAGAGCCCAGGAATATTTTGTGTGTTGTAGTGGTTAGAGTATTGTACTAGGACATTGGAGACAAGGGTTCAAATCCCCAAACTCACTTGGGTGACTCTGGGCCAGTCATTGCCTCTCAGCCTAACCTACATCACAGGGTTGTTTTTACATTTTTCTATAATTGTAACTGCTTTACTTGTTTACTTTTAAAAAAATATATCCTGTGATTATATTGCTTTAGCCACTCTGGGACCTTCACGGGAAAGGACGGGTAAGCCTTCTTGTAAATAAATAAAAATAAAAATATTCCCAGCAAATTCTGCTCTGATGGTTTATGGTTTCGTAGTTTGTTCCTTTCCTGAAATGTGGATGTTCCCGTTGCAGAATAAAGACCGTTTTTTTTTTTCCTTTCAAAGAAAAACAAAGGTATCCAGTTCCTAGGGCTGCCATTCATCCAGGATTTCGAAATTGACAGAATTTCTGAAAGGCGGTGGTTTCTTTAAAAAAAAGATCAGCAATTTTGGGGGTCTCCTGGTTTTTACTTTTTGAAATATGCCAACCCTACCAATCCCCAATTCTCGGAAAATAGATTTGAAATGACTCAGAAACCAGGAGCCATCTTCTTCCTGTCCTCTAGATGGCAGATGCAAACAAAACATGATTAAGTTACTGTAGATAAGAGGAGGAGGTGCCATTCCGTTGAATGAAAATGTCCCTGATTTAATGGAAGTTTAAATATGGATTGTTCCTTATTTTTTTTAGGCCAGGCCCGCTTAACAGGCTAGAGAGATAAGGCAGGGGGCAGAGGATGTTCTGATTTTCAATTAAAAAACGAGACTCCAGGTAAAAAAAGTAAAGGGGCCCCTGACAATTAGGTCCACTCGTGACCGACTCTGGGGTTGCGACGCTCATCTCGCTTTATTGGCCGAGGGAGCCGGCGTACAGCTTCCGGGTCGTATGGCCATCATGACTAAGCCACTTCTGGCGAACCAGAGCAGCACACGGAAATGACGTTTACCTTCCCGCCAGAGTGGTACCCATTTATCTACTTGCACTTTGACGTGCTTTCGAACTGCTAGGTTGGCAGGAGCAGGGACCGAGCAACGGGAGCTCACCCCGTCGCGGGGATACGAACCGCCAACCTTCTGATCTGCAAGTCCTAGGCTCTGTGGTTTAACCCACAGCGCCACCAGGTAGGGTTGCTTAAAACGCTGGAGAGTCTCTGCCACTCATTGTGAACAATACCTAACTAGATCAACCAATGGCCTGACTTGGCATAAGGCATCTTTCTATGACATTTGACACCCAGTGGTGCCTAGTGTCCAGCGGGACTGGTGGGACCGAAGACAAGGAGACCAACGGCAGTTGGAGTCAGTGCCAACAATAGACGGAGCCAGCTCACTCTAGCTTCATCCCCATTCTTCTCCCTGCAAGGGCGGCACAGAGAATAAGGAGGAGGGAGATGACAGGCTCTGCTGCATTGGTTGCAAGGAAGGAGGCAGGCAAGTGGGGGCTGGCCAAGCACAGACTGAGGTTGATGGGGCAGTGCCCCATTTGCCCCAATGAAACAACCTCCACCGCCAGAGGGAGCAGAGAGATCAGAAGCCAGGCAGGAACTGGGAGCTGCTGGGAGTGGAGAAATAATAATAGTTGTTGTTGGCACCCACCTGTCTCAAGAGACAATAAAGTGGGCCTTTCCCCACCTGGCCGGGGGTTGGTATGTGGCCAGGACTGACTTCAGCTACAAAAGCTGAGGCTGCTGAACAGACTCTTGGGCCAGAGCATTGTCTAGGCGGATTGTCGCTGTTGTTGGCATTATTAATTTTTCTACTTTGGTTGTAGATGTTGTTATGATTTGTGCGGAATTTCTTTCAGTTTGGTTGTGTACTTTTTGACGTTTCATTTAATGTTCCTGACTACTTTTGTTATTTTTGTAATGATTTGGGGGTTTTCATGCTGTAAGTCACCTTGAACATGGTTTTAACTGGGGAAAGGCAGCATAGGAATAAAATTATTTATGTATGCAAAAACCCTCCTCACAGGTAAGAAGTCGCACAGCGGGAAGAAAGTATCTAGGCCAGTTGTGATGAATCTCAGGCCTGGCGGCTGAATGGGACCCTCTAGGCCTTTCGATTTAGCTCCCCAGGAATGCACCTCAAGCCTATTGTTTGCCCTCCTCAAGAGCCTCACTACCATGTGTCCCTGAGCTGTGATAATAACCTCTTGCTTTAAGCTTTCGTGTGCATGCACACTTCTTCAGATACACTGAAACAGAAGTCACCAGAACCTTATATATAGTGAGAGGGTGGGGAGGGGTATGTGATGTTAACATATGAGAGAGTGCTGGAGGTGAAATAGTTAAACAGCTTACCCAATTGGGGGGGGTTGGAGTCAGGGGGACTATAAAACTAGCTCTGGGAGGGGCGGAAGGGGGAGTTCGTTGGGAGATGGGTGGTTGGTTGGAGTGGGAGTGAATAGGGATAGAGTCTGTGGGTAGGTTGAGTTAGTGTAGCGAAATAAGCCAGGAATAGTTAGGGGCTAAGAAGACAAGTAAATATCTGAGAGGTGGTTTAGTGAGTGAGAGCAGGTAGCGAAAGTTATAGGTCTGGATATCCACTCAATTAATGTAATTGACTGGTGCTGTTTATGAAACCACACGCTTGTTAAAACTGCAATAAATAAACAAAAGTTTATGTTTCAGTTTAACCCTGACTGGACTCAGTATTGTCCCAGGTAGGGCCTGGGTGGTGGCAGCGAGAAATAAAGTGGTGGCACAGGGATCAATGGACGGTGAAACGTCCGGGGACCCTGTGTGATCGCAACAGGGTGTTATTCAGAAGGGTGGTGGGAATGGGTGATTGGCTGATAGGTGTGGTAGACCTGTTGACAACTGTTAATAACTGCAATTGGTCTTACAGGAAAAAGCAAAGGGTGAGATGGCTAAAAATAGCCTTATCATGTATAATGATAAAGTAGGAGAACACTTCAGTCTATACAAGATCTCAAAGTAGCTGTCCTATTACAAAAGAATTTCAGAAATAGACTGGAAAGAGAAGTTGCTGAATTGCACCTTATTACCAAATTTAAAACCATGGAGAGACCTGGTCTGAATAGAGACATTGGATTCTTATCTCATTATACCAAGAACAAACTTAGTTGGTCTCTAAATGTGCTACTGGGCAGTATATATATATATATATATATATATATATATATATATATATATATATATATATGCTTTCGTAGATTTTCACGGGTACAGGAATGCAGGTTTTGGTGTCCTCGGGTGTCTTCCCGTGTAAAAGTTGGGGTGTCTAGGCGACGTTTCGACGAGGTCTCACTCGTCATCTTCAGGCTGGTGCTTTCGGCTTCTTGTTACTGGAACAGAGCGGGATCTCAATGTTTGAGTTCCTATAAATACTGTAGAGGGGGTGTGGTGTCTAGCCTCCAATGTTCTGGGCAGAGAGGAAGTTCCCAGGCTAGTGTGCCTTTTCTTCTTTTGTTCCTTAATTACTTGAGAGATACCTTGAGTGATTTCTTGAGTGATATCCTGAGTACCACTTAGGTGGGTCATTAGGTGTGGATTAGTTGCTAAAGTCTTTGTGTCTTGACCTCTTGAACTTTGTGAAGAGTTTTCCTGAGAAGATGGCTGTATTGCACTTAGTTGTGCTTTGGCTTGGCTTCGTGTATAGGGGCGAGCTGTGGTTTTGTGGCTTGTGTCAGCCAGATCTGTGTAGGGATTGCAGGGGGGTGCAGCATCCGGAGGTGCCACCATGGATTGGCTACTGGATGGTGTCAGTAATTCATCTGTGGAGAGGGTCTGGGTTTGGGTCTGGTGTGGTTGATTGGTGTTGGCGTTCTGTGTGCCTCTGGATCTGGTGTCAGTTTTTGTGGAGAGGGCTAATTTCCAGATGTCTGGCAAGCGGGATGTGTCGTCACGCTTGTTCATGTTGTGAGGGTGTTTCTCTATCTCGATGGCTTCCATGATTATTCTCTTGTGGTGATGTTCCGTGTTAAAGAGCAATTTGGAATCTGCAAAATTAATTTCGTGTCCTGTTTCTTTCATGTGTTGGAAAAGAGAGGAAGTTTTTTCTTCTTTTTTGACGGCATTCTTGTGTTCTGCGATACGTGCATTTATTCGTCTGTTTGTTTGTCCAATGTACGTGGCTGGGCAGACTTTGCAGGGTATTTCATAGATCCCTTGGTTTTCCAACTGGATTTTATCCTTGGGGTTTCTGAGGATATTGGCTATTTTTTGGTTGGTGCAAAAGGCTGTTTTGATATTGTGTTTATGGAGGATTTTGCTAATTTTATCTGTAGTGCCCTTGATATAAGGAAGGAGGGCCATGCCATTGTTTTCTTCTGTGTCTTGGTTTTTGGGGGGTGTTTCCTTTTGGATTAGCTTCGTAATCCTGTTTTGCTGGTATCCATTGGATCCATTGGATACCAGCAAAACAGGATTACGAAGCTAATCCAAAAGGAAACACCCCCCAAAAACCAAGACACAGAAGAAAACAATGGCATGGCCCTCCTTCCTTATATCAAGGGCACTACAGATAAAATTAGCAAAATCCTCCATAAACACAATATCAAAACAGCCTTTTGCACCAACCAAAAAATAGCCAATATCCTCAGAAACCCCAAGGATAAAATCCAGTTGGAAAACCAAGGGATCTATGAAATACCCTGCAAAGTCTGCCCAGCCACGTACATTGGACAAACAAACAGACGAATAAATGCACGTATCGCAGAACACAAGAATGCCGTCAAAAAAGAAGAAAAAACTTCCTCTCTTTTCCAACACATGAAAGAAACAGGACACGAAATTAATTTTGCAGATTCCAAATTGCTCTTTAACACGGAACATCACCACAAGAGAATAATCATGGAAGCCATCGAGATAGAGAAACACCCTCACAACATGAACAAGCGTGACGACACATCCCGCTTGCCAGACATCTGGAAATTAGCCCTCTCCACAAAAACTGACACCAGATCCAGAGGCACACAGAACGCCAACACCAATCAACCACACCAGACCCAAACCCAGACCCTCTCCACAGATGAATTACTGACACCATCCAGTAGCCAATCCATGGTGGCACCTCCGGATGCTGCACCCCCCTGCAATCCCTACACAGATCTGGCTGACACAAGCCACAAAACCACAGCTCGCCCCTATACACGAAGCCAAGCCAAAGCACAACTAAGTGCAATACAGCCATCTTCTCAGGAAAACTCTTCACAAAGTTCAAGAGGTCAAGACACAAAGACTTTAGCAACTAATCCACACCTAATGACCCACCTAAGTGGTACTCAGGATATCACTCAAGAAATCACTCAAGGTATCTCTCAAGTAATTAAGGAACAAAAGAAGAAAAGGCACACTAGCCTGGGAACTTCCTCTCTGCCCAGAACATTGGAGGCTAGACACCACACCCCCTCTACAGTATTTATAGGAACTCAAACATTGAGATCCCGCTCTGTTCCAGTAACAAGAAGCCGAAAGCACCAGCCTGAAGATGACGAGTGAGACCTCGTCGAAACGTCGCCTAGACACCCCAACTTTTACACGGGAAGACACCCGAGGACACCAAAACCTGCATATATATATATATATATATATATATATATTTCTGCTGTGTCAGACCAACACGGCTACCTACCTGAATCTAGAACCTCTTGCATGTCAGGGCTGAGGATGGAGAAGTAATGTCAGAGCAGGTGTCAAAACCTCTGGCTTTTGCGTGGGTGGAATGTAGTGTGCTGTACAACTGAGTTTTAAATTGTCATAACCTGTCCTGGGAGCTGCTGGCGAAGGGTGAGTAAGCCACTGAAGCATCTTCATCCAGGTGACCTCATTCCTGCTATGCTGATTTTGGCAGGTGTGTGAGTTTTTGTTCGTTTGTTTGCTTTTTGTTTTCACACAAGGGAATATTTTAACACGATAAAGCCTTCCCCCTCGCCACCTGCACTCTGGTGAAAGAGCAATATTATCCTTTTTACACCATTCTGAGCATCACACAAAAATTAAATAGTGTTAATTTATCTAATACAGATGTGGGGGACCTTTGCATACCCTCTGACGCATCCAGACGAAAAACCAAAATGGCCGCCGTGCTCTCATGCAAAAATAAATCGGGATGACTGAGGGGTATGCCTTTGGCGCTCCAGATGTTGCTGAACTGCAATGCCCACCACTCCCAGACAGCATGAACAATGGCCAGAGAAAATGGGAGCTATAGTTCAACAGCATCTGGAGGGCCAAAGGTTCCCCACACTTGATTTAACAGGTTTATATCCTGCCTGCCTTCCACCAAGGACTCAGGGTGGCACATGTTGGGATGTTGAGCATTTTTCCTTTCTTGGACTTTACATCTGTCTGTTTCCAGATAAATGGACTTAGGACTGGGTTTGCAGATATTTTATTTGCTTCTGGGGGTATAGTTGCAACTGGGTTTTGACTGTAGCATCGGAATGCTACTGGGAAGCCATTACTATCTCCAAAGGGAATTGTAATTATCTCTTTCGGGGACATAAAGTGTGAACAAGCTGTTACAATGCTACTTTTCATTATACTTCCTTGTATAAGTAAGTATAATTATTTATGATGAAATACATCGTATAACTTGCTTGCTTGCCCTTAAATGCCGCAGTTAAATGTTCTTCCCAGAAGGTTGGATTTACTCTCAAATTATGAGTCACTGGAATGCATAATCATCCCCCCCCCCAAAAAAAAAGTCCTTGTGGCCTATAATATTATGACATCAATTTTGGTTAAAACTAGTCTCACAAACCTTTTTCCTGCAGTGGCATCATCTCAACACACACACACACACAAGGAATACCTCCTGAGATATTCGGATGAGAACCTAGATGGTGGATCTAGAACATGGGTAGATAAACTAAGGCCTGGGGGCTGGATCCAGCCCAATTGCCTTCTCAATCTGGCCCGCGGACTGTCTGGGAATCAGTGTGTTTTTACATGAGTAGAATGTGTCCTTTTATTTAAAATGCATCTCTGGGTTATTTGTGGGGCATAGGAATTCATTCTTTTTCTTTTTTCTTCCAAAATATAGTCCAGCCCCCCACAAGGGACAGTGGACCGGCCCCTGCTGAAGAAGTTTGCTGACCCCTGATCTAGAATGACTAACCACTTATTTGCCAAAGTTGTTTCAGTCAGCGGCCAACCTTGGGTTTCCACACTCTGACTGGGCAGCTGTGGTTCAACAGATGTCTTGCATAGACTCAGGTGTCTTTCCTCAAGGTAGCAGCATAGTTAAACCTTCATTGTCTGTGGTGCTTTCGTTTATTTTTAGTTTCCTCTCCTCTCTGATCAAACCAGTTTGCCAAATGCATGCTGCCCTTTGAGATGCAATCCCGGGGGGGGGGGGAGACACAAAGAAATAAATAAATGACAAGGAGAAAGAAACACCCTTTCTGGTACTGATTTGCTGTAGCGGATATGTGCTTCTGTTGGTATCACTATCACCTATTGGGCAGTACCTGTGACGAATATTTTCCCTAAACAAACCACAATTGGGAAACCAAGAACAAACCTTAGCTTCATATTGTAGTTTGTCTGAAGAGAAACAAACCACGAGCTGCTGTTCAGATGTCGCAGTAAGCCAAGGCTTATCAATGGTTGCTCTCACTGTTGCAGGAATTTACGTATAGGTTGCGAGGGGGGTTGCCCCTCCAGCAGATATCATGCACATGCAGCCCACTACCAAAATCAGCACAATCACTTTTGCGACTTTTGTGATTTGTCCCCACAAAACACTTCATCGCAGTTTCTTCCTATCCATTCAAAGGCCTCTGCTACACAATACCAAATGTAACAATTCTCTGATGAATGTATCTATGTACCGGCTCCCTGGGAAAACTTCAGAAATTAATATAAACATGAGCTCAGCTACTCAACAGCCCCTCTGCCTGAGTGATAATTCCTGGCATCCTGATACCTGAGTGCCAGACACGTAGTCATTCCATAAATAACAAACCCAGATGAAGACAAAAGGGTGTGGTTAACTTGGTTGGGAAACAGGGAAATTTAAATATCTCTTTTGTTACACTTGATGGGTGTTTGGTGGAGGGCAAGGGGAACCATGGGGCAGGGTCCAGGATGCTCAGATTACTGCCACCAGACCTCCCCTTTCATGATGTAACCATGATGTATTAGTGATGTAGTTTGGGGGGATGTAACATGGGGATTAGCAGCTAATAAAAGTTTGGGTGCTCTTTTGTTCGGGGCTTCCATCTTGTTTCACCTTGTGGCAGGTGAGAGTCCTGTCGCAACAGTCTTCAATGAAGACCAAGCCTACTGGCCGCTGTTTTGCTCTGGTATTCCTGGCCAGTGTCCTTGTTTTTTGTCCAAGGGAGCCCTCAGATTTCTCCATTAACATCACTCAGCCACCCAGAGTGGCTGGAGCCGTCCAGAGTGACTGGGGAAACCCAGCCAAATGGGTGGGGTATAAATAATAAATTATTATTATTATTATTATTATTATTATTATTATTATTATTATTATTAATACACACACTCCCAACTCTTAGCATGAGAGGCAAGCTCTGTGTGTCTGTGTCTTTTGGTCATGCAAAGTAATGTTTAACCTGAAATTGATTAGATCAGGAGCTCCTGGCAAACAGTCTAGGCGATTTCACCAGTCTAATCGCAGGTGTGCAAGAGGACACACCTGCAAAACTTGTGACCTAGAAAGCCAGCTCCCAACTCCTCTTATTCTTGGTCAGCAAATCATGAAGCCAAACTGAAGCTTCCCAAGGAAGGGAATTCCATGGTCTTGGCATCACCATGGAAAAGGCCTAATAATAATAATAATAATTTATTATTTATACCCCGCCCACTCTGGCAGGCTTCCAACAGAACACTAAAATACAATAACCTATTAAACATTAAAAACTTCCCTAAACAGGGCTGCCTTCAGATGTCTTCTAAAAGTCTGGTGGTTGTTTTTCTCTTTGACATCCGGTGGGAGGGCGTTCCACAGGGCGGGTGCCACTACCGAGAAGGCCCTCTGCCTGGTTCCCTGTAACTTGGCTTCTCGCAGCGAGGAAACCGCCAGAAGGCCCTCGGCGCTGGACCTCAGTGTCCGGGCAGAACGATGGGGGTGGAGCCTTGTCCTTTATCTCAACAATCCTTGCCTCCTAAGGCAAAGGGACATGGTGCAAGGATGGCTGTGATTGGCTGGTGAATCCCAAGGTGAATGAGGCCACACCTGAATCAGGCCAAGCGATGGAATTAGGAACAAGTAAAACAAAATAAACAGGCTTCTGCCTCTAGGGTAAGACTTCCAATCTCCATTACATTTGCACTGGCACCTAGTTTACTAAGCAAAGTCATTAATTGAAAAGAATTACTAAGGCCGGGAAATTCCCTGCTCTGCTCCACATAAATGATTGTCTACCCACAGAGACATTTCCCCAACGCTGTGTGGAATGACAATGTGCAATTGTCATAGATACCTCCTGGGAAATCTATGATATCACCAGACATCAAGTGACAACTATACCATTTTGTCAACTTTTACAAGTATTGTTTATAAATTTTGTTGTTGTTGTTTAGTCGTTTAGTCATGTCCGATTCTTCGTGACCCTATGGACCAGAGCACGCCAGGCACTCCTGTCTTATAAATTTATAAACTCCTGTTTATAAATTTAAGGGAATATAAATTTAAGAGATTATAGATTTAATATCAAATGTGTTAGGTTATAAAATCCCATATGATTCAATAGTATTATTATAATTATTATTATTATTCAAATTTGCAGATGGCACCAAACTGGGAGAGGTAGCTAATGTTGTAGAACATGGAATCAGAATTCAAAATGACCATAACAGATGGAAGAACTCAGCCCAAGCTAATAAAATGAATTTCAATAGGGGCTAATGTAAGGTTCTGCACTTAGGCAGGAAGAACCACTTTGCTGGGCAGTGTTTGAAACTCCCATTATTCTAGGGCCATTTTGTGACAGGGGATTTCATCACTGCGAGCAGTTTCTGAGCTCTGGGCACAGTATTGCACCTAAGATTTCACATTAAAACTGCAGAGTGGAACATTAGGGGGGTGGGCAGGGGAAGAAGTAGACCGTGTGAAAAATGAACATAATGTTTTAGCTGCAGTTCATTCATTTTCAGCGTTGTATTCTTGTTAGAAAAAGAGTGTGCCTTGACATTCCATTGTTGCACCCATAACCTAGGTTTAAGGTGCCATTTACCTCTTAGCTTTCATATCTCAGTTTCTAACACTGTTGCTGGGGTTGGTTTTGTTTTCTGTTTTGCTTGTTTGATGACGTGCAGGTCCTCTTCTCTAAGGCCAATTATCCTTTATTTTAAAAGTTTTGAACCCAAGGCTGCTCCTCCTTATTTCCTCCATTAAGTGGGGATGGGATTTTCTGCTGGTCCTGCTGGGTTGCAAGCAGCTTCGGCATTGTGCAAATTCAAAGATCAGTTCCTGTTGTTGCTTTTAAAAAATATCCCGAAAGGCCCCCAGTCAGCAAACCTGACTTGCTGCAATGAAGCGCGTGTCAACAGCGTAATAAGCTGCTTATTCTCTGTCTAGAAACCTGAATCATCTAAATCATTATTGCTTCCCTCCTCCATTTCAGGAGTTTGAACAATTTTGAAAAACTGGATTAAAAAAAATAAATGCCAAGGAGGAGAATGCCAGTGGCAGCAGGAGAGGAAGAGCAGCTGGGTCAACTGCAAAGCAGGTAAAACTTGTGTTGCTATCTTCCTTCTTTCCTATTGCTCACCCTTGAAGGGAAAGGAGAAGTGCTGGACCCGCAAAGTATTGGAAAATACAAGATCTACCCACCCGGGAAGAATGGCAGATGAAGGTGATGGACTTCATGGAACTGGCTGAGATGACTGGCAGAATCTGAGACCATGGAGAAGAGTCGGTGGAAGAAGATTGGAAAAAATTTAAAGTTTATCTTCAGAAATATTGTAAAATTAAGGAATGTTAGAAAGATGTTGGAATAAAATTATGTGGTTTTAGCAGAAAAGATATAAAGGATTAAGCAAAAGTGAATTGGTGAAAGAAGAGAATGCAAAATCACAGTATATTAAGATAAATTATTAAGATAAAAACAAAGCTGGAAAGGATTAGCTGAAATATCTTACTGAACTAGAATACAAAAATGGGAGGTGCGAGGAGGTCAAGGAAGTAAGCGAATGAAAGCAAGTGATGTAAAGGTTTGACTTGTGTTTTTTTGTTTTTTCTTCTGTTCTTGGATGATGTTTGTTTTTTATGTATTGTTCTTTCTTTTTCTTTTTTTGATTGTTCTGTTTTGATTCATATATTTTCTTTTTTTCCTGTAACCTTTAAAAAAAATCCTAATAAAAATTTATTTAAAAAAGAAAAGAAAGAGAAGTGCTGGACCATCCCTAGGGGACACTGGACCAGGCATAGGCAAACTCAGCCCTCCAGATGTTTTGAGACTACAATTCCCACCATCCCTGACCACTGGTCCTGTTAACTAGGGATGATGGGAGTTGTAGTCCTAAAACATCTGGAAGGCCGAGTTTGCCTATGCCTGCACTAGACCCACCAGCCACTGATTTGCAACAACTGGCCTTGATACCCAACCTCTGGGTGGGGTGCAGAGATTAGCAGATAAAAATTGCTGGCTTGATGTGAATAATTTTTGGACTAGGGGGATGTTGAGGTTCTGTTTATTTGTTAATTAGTGGGTCTGAGTATTGCTTTGTTGATTATTTGAGTACATGCCCTCTGATATTTCTCTGATGAAATTGGAACAACAACAACATGCTCCAGCCATTCTGGGTGGCATCCAACATGTATAAAAAAGATTAAACATGAAAAAACTTGCCAGATGTCTTCCAAAGAATACTTATCTCCTTGGCTGGGGGGGGGGGTTTGTTTCATAACTCCATACCCTCCAACATTTCTCTGATTAAAATAAGGACGTTCTAAGGAAAAGCGGGACATTCCGGGATCAAATCAGAAACTGGAACAACTTCTGTAAATCTGGGATTATCCCTGGAAAAAAGGGAAACATGGAGGGTCTGTTATGTGTGGGTTTTCTTTTTCAAATGGATGTTATGTTGTTATGTGAAATATTAATCTATTTATTATTTCCTCCGCTTTTCCCCTCTGGTAATATGTATTCTATAATCTTTTTGTTTGTTTGTTTGCTGTAAGTCGCATGGAGAGCTTCGGGTGACAAGTGAATAATAAGTCTAATAAATGAAATGAAATGAGATACATTCTAGCCTTGATCCGCAGACCATGATGTGCAAGCGTGGGATGGGACAGGCTGCTGCAGACTTTCCCCAGCCAAGTGCCCTTCAGATGCTCTGGAATTCAACTCTGATCAACTTCAGCTAGCTTTTGAAGCCAGTCCCCACCTTCCTGCCTTCTAATTTCCACCTAATTCAGGGGGTTGCATTGGCTGTCAGTCTAAGTGTTGTCATCAAAGAACTCAATAGGGAGGAGGCGGTGTTCGGGTGGGGGAGAGGGCGAGCCAGAATTGGTTGACTCTGCCTGTCTTTCGCTCTGGCTCCACCTACTGTTGACCTCCTTGCCAACTACCCATCCAGTCCTAAAAGCCTAGAATAGAATCCTAGAATTGGAATTGACCACAAGTGTCATCTAGTCCAGGGGTAGGCAACCTAAGGCCCATGGACCATAAGCAGCCCACAGGGGGTCATTTAACCAGCCCATGAGCCGCCCCCGCTCGGCGAGTCCCCATGCGCTGCGCTAAACCCTAAATGGCCTCGGTCCAGTATATCTGAAGGAGTGTCTCCACCCCCATCGTTCTACCTGGACACTGAGGGCCTTCTGGCAGTTCCCTCACTGCGAGAAGCCACGGTAGAGGGAACCAGGCAGAGGGCCTTCTCGGTAATGGCGCCCTCCCTGTGGAACGCCCTCCCACCAGATGTCAAAGAGAACAACAACTACCAGACTTTTAGAAGACATCTGAAGGCAGCCCTGTTTAGGGAAGCTTTTAATCTTTGATGTATTACAGTATTTTAATATTTTTTTGGAAGCCAACCAAAGGGTCTGGGGAAGCCCAGCCAGATGGGTGGGGTATAAATAAATTATTATTATTATTATTATTATTATTATTATTATTATTATTATTAAACCAGTGTGGCACAGCACAGGGACTCGCTTCTGCGGCACCGGAAAGCACGGCTGCACAGATGCAGGTGCAGACGCCAGAAATCGCAGGTGCACATGCAATCAAGTCCATGGAGGGATCTCTGCTGGAGTGAACCAGCCCCGGCAAGGTAAACCTTGCTGACCCCTGATCTAGTCCAACCCCCTGCGATGCAAGGAATCTTTTGCCCAACGTGGAGCTCAAACCCACAACCCTGAGATCAAGAGTTTCAAGCCAGTGTGGTGTAGTGGTTAAAAGCAGTAGACTTGTAATCTGGTGAACCAGGTTTGATTCCCTGCTCCTCCACATGCAGCTGCTGGGTGACCTTGGGCCAGTCACACTTCTCTGAAGTCTCTCAGCCCCACTCACCTCACAGAGTGTTTGTTGTGGGGGAGGAAGGGAGAGGAGAATGTTAGCCCCTTTGAGACTCCTTCAGGTAGTGATAAAGCGGGTTATCAAATCCAAACTCCTCCTCTTCTTCTCTACCACTGGTTGGCTGTGTCCTTTCCCCAGGTACAGAGAAGCTAAAAGCAGGCTACAATTTGAAAAGACCATGGTAGCAGGAAGGTGAGGAGAAAGTCCTGCTTGACCTTTCTCTGGGAGAAATTCGAGGGTGTGTGTGTGTGTGTTCTCAGCGGCTGCCGCGTGGCACGAAGCAACCCATCATTTCAGGTTGGCTACTGCTCCCTTCCCACTTCCTTGAGATGGTTCTCAATCAATGTCAAGAGAGCTCTCTGCACTTTCCATCATTGTTTGCGGCCTTGTAAATCAGACTGGCGCATGGCACAGTATAAAATGCTTTCCTGAAATCCAGATAAATGGAAGGCGCCGCTCCATCGTTTTCTGGCAACTGAAGGGTCTGGGGTGGGATGAGGCTGAAGATGTATGTGCACAAGCCCATTTCTCTTGTAAGAATTTGTTTTAAAGCAACAGAGGTAAACAAAAGAAGAAGAATCCCTGACTAAATCATAGCGGCCATTTCTCAGTATTTTGTGATCTAAATCTGTGCTATGCTCTTTACAGTGAGGCAATTTCACACATACATACCGGTATATAATTCCTGTGTGTGTGTCTACACACAGAGAGAGATTTTGTGACTGGTGCTCCTGTCTTTCCACACATAATTCCCGGAGTTGATGCTTGAGGTCAACCACATCAATTCCGCTGCTCTTGTGTCACCCCTCCTCCATTTGCTGTCATTTATTTCTCAAAATATCTCATATCTTTCATTGAAATATAATCAAGATGGCTTGCAATGTACAGTTAAAACCATAAAAGCTGATAATTTAAAAACCCGACACATTGAGCAGCTGCAATCACTTCCACAGCAGCTAACAGCCCATCTGAAAACCACAAGTGGGCTTTCCAGCAAAATGTTGCAGCGTGCGCCTGTTTAGGGCTCCAGCCACTGACTATGCTTATTCTGCACTGGGCTTTGTCCCACCTTAAAATCGTCTTCCCTTAGATATATTTTGTACCTCTGCAAACCTTGGGGTTCCTCTGAGCATAGAATCATAGAATTGGACAGTCGGAAGGGACCACACGGGTCATCTAGTCCAACGCCCTGCAATGCAGGGATCTTTTGCCCAAGGTGGGCTTCGAACCCATGACCCTGTGATTAAGAGTCTCATGCTCAACCGACTGAAGTTTCCCAGTCCCGTGTCAGTTATTGCAATGAGCGCCATGTGGAGCTACCCTTGAGCCTGGTCTGGAAGCTCCAACTGGTGCAAAATGATGCAGCATGACTGGACAATCGCCAGGGAAGAATTCCAGTACCTTGGGTTGAAGTTGCTTCAGGTTGAGCGCTTTTGGGTTGCGCTCCGCGGCGACCCGGAAGTGACGGAATGAGTTACTTCCAGGTTTCACTGCTCGCGCATGCGCAGGCGGTCAAAATGACATAACACGCATGACGGAAGTGACGAATCGTGACCCGTGCAGATGCGCAGACGCAGGTTGTGTTTACTTCAGGATTCAGTCGGGGCTCCGGAACGGATCCCGTTTATATCCAGAGGTACCACTGTACAGCGGACACTCGGGTTGTGAACGTGATCTGGGCGGGAGGCACGTTCACAACCTGCAGCGCCACGTCTGCGCACGCGCAGGTTGCGATTCGGCGCTTCTGTGCATGCACGAAAGCCGAAACCAGGAAGTAACGCATTCTGGTTCTTCCAGGTTTCGGCGGGTCTGTAACCCGAAAAAACAGAACCTGAAGTGTCTGTAACCCGAGGTATGACTGTACTCAGAACTGGCTGCCCATACACCACTTGGCTTGCTTTGAAGTTCTTCCACAAGGCCCTTCACAACTTGGGTCTAGGATATCTCAGTGACCGACCGACTGACTGACTGACTGACCAGTGGTGGATTTATAGGTTTGTGACATATGCACAGAATTAGGACCATTGAGGGGTATACTTTGTCAGCTTTGGGCTCATCCACACTTCCGCTTGTCTGGGTGGTTTTCCCCTTTTCCAGGGAAAACCCTCTCTTTAGCTTTAAATCACAGCAGACGGCAGTCTGGAGAAAACCCAAATTGCCATTTGTTCCAGCTGAGCTCTAAAGAACAGTTTCCCCCAGGGGGGAAAGCCCTGAGAGGATACCTTTGAAACATGGAGACAAATAGTGAATTGCCATAGTTGAATTCTAATATTTCAGTTTTACTGTTTCCGCTACTTCCTGTTTAAAGTCCGTGGAGGTACTAGTTCAGTAGCTTTCTGCTGCTCCAGAGGGTAGGACCTGAACCAATGGATTCAGGTTACAAGAAAGGCGATTCCGGCAAAACCGCCCTGAGATCTATGGATGAAGAACGTTATACAAATTTAATAAATATGTGTATATTTATATAAAAGAAAATAATCGGGAAGAACTTTCTGACAGTAAGAGCTGTTTGACAATGGAATGGATTACCTCAGATCAGAAGGTGGTGGATTCTTACTCACTTGGTGGCCATCTGTCAGGGGTTGTTTAGTTGTGATTCCTACATTGCAGGGGGTTGGACTAGATGACCCTGGGACCCCTTCCAATTTTAAAATCCCATAATTCTATGGTACCTTCCTCAGAAAAACCCAGGCACAAATGATTTAAATAGTCCTAGTAAGTCCTGAAGGATAGAGGCATTCAAGGGATGAAATAGCACAGCATTATTTGCAAGTAGTAGGTGTCAAAATATTGCACCGTGAGAAGGGATGAGGGGATTCAGCTGAGGTCTAGGAGCAGGTTCCAATCTATTCTCCTTCCATCAGCAGATGTGGTCTTTAATGGTCCCCGTCTCTCTCTCTCTCTCTCTCTCCCTCTGGAGAAGAGGCATCACAGCGGGGAGGTTAATTGACTGAGCCAATTCCTGTATTGCTAGTGCAGCTTGTTCTAAAAATGAAGCATGGAAATGTGTTATCCGATAAATAATGCATTAGGCCTTCCCATGCAAGGTGCAATGGAGTTGGACGCTATCAAAGACAACACAAATATCAGCCTTCCGTCTCACAGCAACCAAAGCAGGGCAGTAATGCAGATGGGGATCAAGGCAGTTCCCTCCACGTTCCTTTTCCGCTCTCTTTCCCAGTCAGTCTCCAGTTCCACTGCCAGGGCCACTCCTGTTCTCCCCTGGCTCTGAGGAAACAACATTTAACCGGGTCCTGGTGTATATATGCTACAGAAACAATCTTCCCCAACCTGCCCATCCCACCCCCCAGAGAGGGCCGTCTTTATCCAGGGGTGCAAGGGGTGCAAGGCACCCGGGCGCTGAATTCAGGGGGGTGCCAAATGTATACCTACTGTATACCGGTCCCTCTTGATCGGCGGCAGTGAAAAGCAATGGAGCAAAAGTCCCCACCCCCTTCCTCCATCACTCTGTTACTCCGTAGTGTTAGGGCAGCTGTCTACCAGCTCCACCTGGTACGCAGGCTGAGACCCTACCTGCTTGCGGGCTGTCTAGCCAGAGTGGTGCATGCTCTAGTTATCTCCCGCTTGGACTACTGCAATTGCGCTCTATGTGGGGCTACCTTTGAAGGTGACCCGGAAACTGCAATTAATCCAGAATGTCGCAGCTAGACTGGTGACTGGGAGTGGCCACTGAGATCACATAACTCCTAGTACGTTTCCGAGCACAATTCAAAGTGTTGGTGCTGACCTTTAAAGCCCTAAACGGCTTCAGTCCTGTATACCTGAAGGAGCATCTCCACCCCGAAAAGGTCAACAACTTTGGTTTCCTCCCCTCCCCAAAAAAGCTCAATAAAAGTTAATTTGGGGCACTGGGCGGATCTTTGCACCCCAGCGGTGCATATGCTAAAGATGGCCCTGCCCCCAGATTTCTGGACTACACTTTCCAGGCCTCTGTCTTGGGCCTTTGGGACTTCCTAAACCACACCTCCTCCTCTTCCCAGGCCACACACCCCTTATTGTCTCTGCTTTGCATCTTCCTTGAGAGTTTTTCTCTGGTTGGAATATGTCCTTGAACTCCAGACCCTCCAAGTGTCCTTATTTTCCAGGGACAGTCCCAGATTTACAGAAGCTGTCCCGGTTTCTGATTTGATCCCGGGGATGTCCCGCTTTCCCTTAGGACATCCCTATTTTCATCTGAGAAACGTTGGAGGGTATGGAGTTATGCAACCCCCAAGCCAAGGAGGTAAGTAACTATACAAGCTGGAACATATGGGAAGTTTTTTTTTAACGTTTAATGTTTTATTGTGTTTTTATATATGCTGGAAGCTGCCCAGAGTGGTTGGGGCCACCGTCAGATAGGCGGGGTATAAATAATAAAATGATGGAGGAGTGTTAACGTATATTAAATTGTGCATATGGTTGATTTGAATATGTTATTATTGATTATGTATACCCAATGTATCAGTCGTCTGGGGGGTTTCACTTTGTGTTTTGGTTGTTGGTAAAAAATAAAAATTTTAAACATTAAAAAATAATAATAAAATGATGATGATGGAATAAAAAGGTAAAGGTACCCCTTCCCGTACGGGCCAGTCTTGACAGACTCTGGGGTTGTGCGCCCATCTCACTTAAGAGGCCAGGGGCCAGCGCTGTCCGAAGACACTTCCGGGTCACGTGGCCAGCGTGACATCACTGCTCTGGCGAGCCAGAGCCACACACGGAAACGCCGTTTACCTTCCCGCTGGTAAGCGGTCCCTATTTATCTACTTGCACCCGGAGGTGCTTTCGAACTGCTAGGTTGGCAGGCGCTGGGACCGAGCAGCGGGAGCGCACCCCGCCACAGGGATTCGAACCGCCGACCTTTCGATCGGCAAGTCCTAGGCACTGAGGCTTTAACCCACAGCGCCACCTGCGTCCCACGATGATGGAATAGGACATCCCTATTTTCATTGCAGAAATATTGGAGGGTATGGAACTCTGAAATGTTGCCTAGATAGAGCAGGTGTGTGAGTGTGTGAGGTACTAGCCTGGTGTACAAAGGTAAAATCTATTGGTTGTTTCACCCACTTTTGTCCCTGGCCCCGCCCACCACTGGCCCCTGGAAGGTTGTAAAGAACGGAATGTGGCCCTTGGCCAGAAAAAAAATTCCCTAGCCCTACAACAGCACTGCAACAGTTGTGATGGTCATCAAGTTCCCAGGATCATATTCATCAAGCTATAGAAGGAAGCAATTCAAGTCTCTGTGGTGGAATAATTATCTGGGAATTTCCCCATATGGAGAGTGCCTCTTCCAGCTTCTTGCATCCTCTGAAATGGCCTCCAGCTCAGAACATCGTGGGAAGTGCTTCATTGCAAGAGGACAGATGAGCTGAAGACATGTGCCAGGCCAGGGGGAAACCAGGGGTGCTGGTAAACATGGCATGCGGATTGAGAAACCTACTGCCAACATTACGAAAGGAAAACAAGTGAGGAATTTTGTGTGGTTGGGCATACGGAAAGCATTTATTCAAGGCAGGGCACTACCTCCCAAGTCAAAATACAGATGCACCATGAAACTGCAGATTAGATTTATTTATCCTTCTTCTTCTTTTTTGTAAACCATTCTAATTTCCCCAAGAGCAGACATAGTCACCTCACCTTGATTAAAATACTGCAGATCCCCTCGAGACCAGGTAAATGTGTTCTGTGGTCTGCCAAGTGGACATTCCTGACAGGGTGTAACTTAAAAGAAAATTATTTGTAGACGGCTGAATGCATCTCCCTTTAAAGCTGTGGTGGGTGTGTTATTGACAAACAAGTACCTGCTCTGAGCACAATGTATTTGTTGGAAAGGTCATATATACATATGAATTGTTAACTGTGTAACATATGTCGAACATCTGAGCAATTGCACAGTATGAGTGGGGAACCTCAGGTAAAGGTAAAGGGACCCCTGACCATTAGGTCCAGTTGTGACCGACTCTGGGATTGCAGCGCTCATCTCGCTTTATTGTCTGAGGGAGCGGGCGTACAGCTTCCGGGTCCTGTGGCCAGCATGACTAAGCCGCTTCTGGCGAACCAGAGCAGCGTGCGGAAACGCCATTTACCTTCCTGCCGGAGCGGTACCTATTTGTCTACCTGCACTTTGACGTGCTTCCGAACTGCTAGGTTGGCAGGAGCAGGGACCGAGCAACAGGAGCTCACCCATGTCACGGGGATTTGAACCGCCGACCTTCTGATCGGCAAGCCCTAGGCTCAGTTGTTTATACCACAGCGCCACCCGCGTCCCTTTTGCTTCCCTGTAGCCATCCTATAATCAGATGCCAGGGACACTATGTGGAGTAGGTGGGGCAGCACAAGATTCATCACACAACAGATTATCTTTGGGATTCAAAGAACAGAAGCCTGTTTCACCTCTTTCCCTCTTCTCCTCTCCCTTTTCATGGCAACTCTACCGGCTGACTGCGTTTGCTTCCAGGGCCGACTCTTGCAAGCCATGGGTCTGAATCAATGTCTTATTATGATCATTAGCACTGATCACAAAGTCATCGAAGAGAAGCAACAGAAAACAACCCCAGAGTTGTCCACAACTGGACCTAATGGTCAGGGGTCCCTTTACCTTTACCTTTACAGGGAAGCAAACTCCTTGAGCCACAGCTGCTGGCCCAAATTACCATACACCACAATCCATAAGCCAGAAGAGGCTTCTAAGTATGTACAGTGAATGCAGGGATATTTGAACCTCCCTGTTTTTGGCGTCACAGGCACTGGAACATGGAGGAAACTGCACCATAATTGCGAGACAGGCTGGCACCCTCCCAGAAAGACCTCTGAGCACAAACCTCTATTTCCAACCACAGAGAGGTGGCTCCACGCTACCCAACAGCCTCACGTCTCTTCCTCCCTCCTCTTCCTCCCTCGCAGGAGTTTAGGATTGCTCACCAAAAAGCTATTTTGAAAAAGTAATAAGCAAATATGGACAATATTGACACCCGAAGTCCACGTTCGGGAGCAGAGAGAAAAACATGGGCCTATCAACCAATGAAAATAAATGTGCATTGATTAATCATTTTGCCGTTCACTCAGTCATTGATTAAGTAACGGGATATGCTGATATAAGATTGCAAATTACAGAAACGTCAACGAAAGGTGCATTTGAGATGCTAAAAGAAAGGAGATAAGCTGCAATTTAGTAAGTGGAAGCTACCACTCATTCTTGGATAGCAAGGGTATTGAAAAAATAAAAATAAAAAATACTGTACAATTGCAACAATGCACCAGAAGAGTGTCAGAAAGAGCACCCTTCACACACAGCCACATTGATCAAGCTGTAGGCCCCTGTGAGATCTTTCAGACCACCTCCTTTGCTGTGGAGTCTTGTGGACAGCTCCAAATTCAACCCAAGTTTAAGGGTGGGAGGAATTCAATCAGCAAGTGACGAGACAGATCTGTGTCTGAAGGTGTGCTCACATTGCCTCTCACTCCACATCCAGTGCGCTCCCTTTGCTCATTTTTGAAGCTGCATTCACGTGATGTTAGCCACAATCAATACTGATCCTGTAGTTTCTTGTCAAATGCTGCTGTTTGATGCCCAGTAAGTGGTAATGTGAAAATACCCTAACGTTCATTTTCTTCCCAGGAAACATGCATGGATTGTGGTGTATGGCTATAGTCCTAAGCATGTTTGGCCGGGAGTAACCATAGAATATAGAACCTTAGAGATGGAAGGGACCCAAGTGTCATTTAGTCCAACCTCCTACAATGCAGGAATCTCAGCTAAAGCATCCAAGACCGTTGGCCACCCAACCTCTGCTTACAGACCTCTAAGGAACGAGAGTCCACCACCTTCTGAGGAAGTCTCTTCCACTGTCAACAGCTCTTGCTGTCAGAAAGTTTTTCGATTGTTTAGTTGGAACCTTCTTTCTTGTATCTTGAAGCCATTGGTTTGAGTCCCACCCTCCAGAGAAGGAGGAAAAAGCATGCTCCCTCCTCCATGTTACAGCCCTTAAGATATTTGAAGATGACTATCATATTTCCTCCCAGTCTCCTCTTTTCCAGGCCAAACATACCCAACTCCTTCAATTGTTGCCCATAAGGCTTGGTTTCCAGGCGCTGGATCATCTTGGTCGCCCTCCTGTGCACACATTCCAGCTTGTCAACATCCTTCTTAACTTGTGATGAATAACCTGGACAGGTGTGGTACGACCAAGGCACAATAGAGTGGTAATATTACTTCCCTTCATTGGGACACTATACATCTGTTGATGCAGCCAAGAATAGTGTTAGCTTTTTTTGCTGCTGCATCACATTGTTGACCCACTTTAAGCCTGTGGTCCACCATAGTTGAACTCACTGGGACTTTTGCCCAATGATGCTTTAATAAATGCAGCCTGAAAAATGCATAACCATAAACTCAGGGCTGGGTGACCTTGAGCCTGGGTGTCTCCTCTCCCTGGACCTTGGGAATTAATAATAATCAAGAGTATATTTCCGCATGTGGTTCATGTACACCTCAGTGGTAAACACAAACAGCCTCTTCAGATTACTAGCAAAGTACACAGTTTTAAGGGGTTTGCCTTCCTGGAAGGACTGTCTGCCTAAAGAAAACTACTGTCTGAATAAATTGCACCAAGCAAGAGTAAATCCAGGAGCCTGTATTTTATGTTCCTGTTAAACACAAGTAATGGCGTTGTTTGTTTTTAATGGCCTCTGCCAGATAAAACCCAGAAACATCTCTCTGTCTTTCTCCAGCTGCAATTATACGGAGGATGGGACATTAGCATCCCCTTTGAAACGGCTTGTTTCCTGGGTGGTTGATTTGAATTCATACGGTTAAGCATCTCTCCAATGAAAGTTATAAAATAATATTTTAACGAAACAGTTGGAGCACAGGCGTGGTCCACTCACTACTCAAATTGGGAAAGGTCGGTTTGTAACGGTTTGCTGTTGGATAAATTTGGAAAAAACCCTATATGGTTGCAATTAATAAAACTGTTACTTGCTCCCTCCTCCCGCTCATAGCGGTTGATTTGGAATCATACAGACCTCCCCCCCCCCCCTGCTCTAAATTTAGGACCGATGCCTCTTATTCAGGCTCAGAGAACTGCAGGGAGAAAATATGATATATGATTGCTAACAATGCACAAATCTCTAGTGCACTCAACAGCCCGATCCAATGCGTTTACTCGAAGGTAAACAGGTTCGGAGGAGCTTTCTTCCAAAACTGAAATTTAGGCAGGTTTTCTCGGAAGTAGCTCAGCCCTAACCAGGTCTACTCAAAAGTCCTACTGGATTCAATGGGGCTTGCTGCAATCCGAACCCCACTTACCTTGGAGCAACCCCATTGAATTCAACAGGACTTCTCCCTGGACATGATTAGGATTCGACTAGCAAACCTGTGCGGGTTTACTTGGGAGTAAATGCCAACTTCGGAGTAAAGGACCTCGCCGGACTTTGCACCTGAGAAGGCCAATCAAGGACAGTGTTTCCTCGATTCAATCCCGGGCAAACGGGACCCTTTTCCTTGGCATTGCGCCTTGGAATTGAGACGGTTTGAAGGACCACGATCGGAGCTGTTGCAATTCTCCACCAAAATATGGGCATCGCCCGCCCCCCTTGCGGGGAAGGCGTGATATATTGAAGCAACCCGGGTTTTGGAGCCTGTTGCACCGGCTTTTTTCAAAATAACATGAGGAGCAGGTTGCTTCCAGTGCCTGGCCAGTGACACAACTGGAGTAGCAGCAGCCGCCAGTAAACAGAGCAAAGAGGGGCCGAGCGGCGCTTATTTTTTTGCAACATCTTCTCTCTCCTCCTCCCGCGGCCGGCCGTTCGTCTTTGAAATTAAAGGGAAAGCACGGCGCGCATCAGCGGCGCGCCCAAGCTGCTCGCGCCGCCGCCGCCCGGCTGCTGCTTCTAGTCCTGGGCGCGCAGCGGAGCGCAGGCGCCGCCCCTGGAGCTGCTGTTCTCCCTCCTCCCAGGAAGGCCGCCGCGAGAGGAGGAGGAGGCGGCGTGCGCGGCTCTCGCGTCTCCCTCGGGTCGAGGTGCCTCGCCAGGACGCGGCAAGCGAGCGCAGCAGCCACCCGGGGAGCCGACGGCGACGCAGAGAAAGCATGCCTTGCGCCCAGGCGCCCGCGCCCCGGCCGCCTCGCCGTGCCCTTTAGCCGGCGCTGCTGCTGCTGCTGCTACTGCTGCCGCCAGCGTCCCGAGATCGCGAGCTCAGCCGAGGCAGGAGGAGCTGCCGGGCTCCTTGCGGGAGGAAGCGGCACCGCGCGCCGGGCCGCCTGCAAGCAGCTCTCCGGGAGAAGCTCGCTCGCTCGCTTTCCGTGCTGTTGGTGCGGGGAGCGCATTAGGTGTTGGAGAGAGGGAGGAAGAAGAGGAAGAGGAGGAGGAGGAAGAGGAGGACGGCGGGGCTTGCCTCCCCTCCATTGACACAAGCGCACGAAGAGACAGAAGTGCAACAGAGACAAGGTGGAGGAGACGCGCTCTCGCTCGCTCGCTTTTAACCCCTCCGCTCCGAGCCCGAGACGGACGACTTTGCAAGGTTGCAGCAGCCGCCGCCGCCGCCTCCAAAACCGCCTTGTGCTTTTTTCAAAAAAATTCGGCTCGGTCCGTTTGCAACCGGCTGAGAAATCCCTCTAAACATGGCGAGTGATTCTCCAGCTCGGAGCCTGGACGAGATAGATCTATCAGCCTTAAGGGTAAGGAGGAACCGGGAAGGGAGGCAGGCAGGGGGAATGTGGGGGACAGAAGGCCACCCGGTCAACCTTTCCCCTTTCCGCTCCCTCCTTCTCTGCGCCCCCTTTTCACTGCTTGCACCTTGCCTCCTCGCCTCCGCCTCTTCTCTCCCTTTTACTATTTGAGCACGCGACAACTTTGCTGCTGGAGGTTGTTGTTAATGATAAGCAGCGGATATGGGTTGCCCATAGTCATTTTTTCTCCCTTTCCGGAATGTGTACTGATGTAGGCGCGTCTCCCTGCTCGGAGGAGATGGGGGCGCTTATGCATGAGGCGCTGGGGTTTCTGGAGAAAGAGGAATGAGCCGCGCACAGCTGTTTCCAGCAAGCCTCTTGTTATCTGTTTTAATGGTGCATTTCCTCCTTCCATCCCCAATCCACGGCTCTCCCTCTCTCGGGTGGAGGCAATGGAAGGGTGATTTAAATGGCAAGGTGTCGTCACCTTTTGCAAATTTGAAGGCTGCCAATTTGACACTTGCAAATCGATTTTGTTCCTCCCTTTCACTTCTCCCCCTGTAGAACCTACACAGCCTCCTGTATTTGGGGCGGAGGCTCACACGTGAAGGCTCTTTCCAGGCATAAATTGGTTGAGAGATCTTAGCTTGCAGCGCCGCAACGTTTCTGTTTCTCTTGAAATGCTGCCTTGCCTGTTCCAGAGTCCAGCGCCACTTTCCTGACCCTTAATGTTAAGCTTGTTTGCATACAACAAAAGAGCACATCTCTCTCTGCGTAACAGAAAGAAGAGCTGATATGAGGAGATAGAACATGTCGTTTTGTGCATGTCTATTAAAGAATCTTGTGTGTGTGTGTGGGGGGGGGGTTTGCTTTCCTAATAAGCCGCACGTAACCATATTGCTATGTGCATGCAGCGATGGTAGAACAAACTGGATTAGCGGCTGCTCCTCTGGTGTGAATGTTAAAAGACTGTTCCTAGTGTCCATTTTGATGATGATGTGAAATGGAATCACATGAACCTTTTAGTGATCTCTTCCAGTCCTCTTGAGGGAAACAAGTGAATCTCCTGGCTGTTGTAGCAAAAGACAGGCTACATGCATCATGTTATTATGGGGTGGGGAGAATTGATTAAATGCATTTTCTGTCACAGAGGAGTCAGCTTGCATGCATTCATTCTCTCCCTCTCCCTCCCTCCCTCCCTCTCTCTGAATATATCATAGATGCACGTGTGCACACGAGCTTTCACCCACTGGAGAGAGAGGTCACTGCACGAGCAATGGCTTCTTGGCTCATTCTATAAATGGAGTTGGGCCATAGATGTGTGATCCTCTGGTGCACTTATATGCTAGGTATAGCATTCATCTCCTATCACCCCTCCCCCCAAAAAAAAAGAACTTCAGAAGGGCATAGGACTCTGCCTTATATGCCAAGTCAGACCATTTGATCATCGTGCTCAGTATTGCCTGCTTGTCTACTGTGTATGTACCCTGTGCTGATGGACAGTAGGGTTTCAGGCAGGGGCCTGGAGACCCCAGAAACTGAACCTGGGACCTTGTGCATGCAGATACAATAGTGTGCTGTTGTACAATCAGGCAGATGTGCTAGTTGTCCTTACTCTCCCTTTAAAGAAATACATATTTTATCTGGATTCTTCTTAGCCTGCAACATTTTTGCGTGTGTGTGAGCGAGGAGTCGAGAGGAGGACTTCCTGTTCTCTCTGGATTTCTGATTTTGATTCATTGGATTAGTTCTTTGGCCCTCCGGTTTGGTGTTCGTTTTCGCTGGCAAGAGCCTGTTAGGGGGCCTTGGTGTGAGGCTGGCTTTGTCTGGTTTCATCCCTGGGAATATGTGGAGGAGGAGGAATGAAAATGCTACCCCCTGGCATGTGCCAAGGATGCGTTTCCTTCACGGCATCTTCTTCACATCTGGAATTAGACCTTGTGATGCCAAGAAGGCTTCAGATTTGAGTCTCTCTCTCTCTCTCTCTCTCTCTCTCTCTCTCCATCAATTAAGTGAATGGACCAAGTTTTAAAACAACCCTTTCATTACTCCATGTCTTTGCGTGTTTGATGCTTGCTAATGGGTCTAGTCCAGGGGCAGCCAATTTGGTAGATGTTGTGGAACCACAACTTTCACCATCCCAAGTTAGCATACCAGTGGGCAGTCAACAACATCTGGAGGGCACCATATTTGTTACCCCAGTCTGGTCACTGGAATTTATAATAGAAAGGACTGGTGGGATTCTTCAATGCAATATAGCTCTGGTAATGTGCGATGAACGTTTATGTAGTTTTCGATGTGTGCTGAAGACACGCTTCTTGAACCTGGCTTTTGACACCTGATAAAAAATGTGTTTGTGTGTGTGAACTGATTTTAATCCTGGGATGATGATTACATTATTTGCTGTAGATTCAGAGTAAATTGTGGTTACAGAGTGAGATGAGTGTTGTGAGAGAAAAAGAACACACATTGTTCATTTTCCTCCCTTGCTCCTTGATGTTGCCCTTATGGCTCCATGACATAAGAGCACATTGGAATCTGGGATGCAACCAAATCTCAACAGAGCTAAATGTTCCCCTCTCCAACTTACCCAAACTCTCTTGTACTTCCATTCATTTCCGTGGCGTGTTGTAAAAGGAATAAATGAGAGGTTTGTGCAGCCTTGCACTTTTGTAGGCCGTATCAAAAGATATTTGTTTGCTATGTAATTTTCTTCCTATTTTTCCCCAGTTACTTTAAGCAAAAATGTGCATCTCATGCTTTGTATGTTTGTGATGCACTGCACCCTGCACCCACCCTATTGTTTAAGTTTCAAAGTAGATCATAGGGTTAGAAGGGGCCTCAAAGCTCATTCCCTCCCCATGTGGGAAACCCACTACTGCACATTGTCTAAGAGGTGGGCCTCCAGCCTCTGATTAAAAACTTGCAGCGGGAGAGAGTCCACCACCTTCCAAAGGCCTTTTGGTTTGGGTCCAGCCATCCGGAGCAACAACAAAACCAATTAGCTCCTTCATCTATGTAATAGTTATTTACATATTCAAAGATGGCTGTCTTATTGCCTGTTAGTCATCTCTTCTTCAGGCTAAACACATCTAGCTTCTTCATTCTTTCCTTATGGACTCCAGACTCCTCGCCATCTTTGTTCCCCTCCAGAGTCCAGACACATTCCAGTTTATGGATATCCTCATTAAATGGTGGTGCCCAGAATTGGACACATTATTCCAGATGTGGTCTGACCAAAGCAGAATAGAGCGGCGCCATTACTTCTTGATTTGGATACTGTGCTTCTGTGGATGACATTTCCTTCCTTCAGTGATATTTGAAGTATCCCTTGGAAGCAAGCTCATTCTTTAGACAAATAGGAATGCAGGAAACTTCTTTATACTTGGTCAGTCCATCTGTACACCTAGCTCAGTATTATCCGCTCTCAGTGTAATCAGTGAAACCAATGGCAGTTCTCCCACTGATTTTAAGGCATTAGGATTGTACATGTCCCGGGTCAATTTGATGGGAATGTGCCCAGAGCTTTTGACACTAAAGGGTGTGCGTCAAGTTGGTAAGTGACTATTTGCACTTCATTAAGCAGATAACTCTTCAAGAAGACGTGCATCTGTCTGACTGTGCAATCCTTGAAGGTCAACAGGGTAAGACTGGTCTTTGGCACACTGAATGACAAGATGCTCGGCTATGTTTACCTGAAGGTGTGATGTGTCTGACTTTCATTTGTGCAAGCAGATATACAGCCTTCCTTCTTCTCTTAATTACTCAGTGTGTTCAAAACATTCTGGGCGTTATAATGAATGGCCCACAATGTGGATATTAAGCCACCTTAGGCAGAGTTGGCCCAGTGGTACATCTTTTTCCTTCTCTCTGCTGGAGGAAATAACCTAGTGGTAGAGCACACCCTTTGAACATGGAACTTTCTGAATGTAATCCTTGGCATCTCCAGTTACAGGTGTTGATCCTTTTTCTGAGACCCCAGAGAGCTGCAGGTGAGCGAATACCCTAACCTGGCATAAAAAATACATTCCTATGTCCTCTCACTGCCAGTAAATCTACTAGTTCTGTTTAGAAAATATTTTTAATTGAAAGTGCTGTAGACTAAACCTGGGAACTTATTTATTTGAACCACAGTGCTCCAACCCTACTTTATTGGATGAAAATGCAGTTTTTACAAACAAATAAAACCGGGACCGGTATGACCAGTCCTGCCGAACTACTGACTTGAATGCCTTCAGAAGGAGGCCTTTGTAAAACATGGGCTGTCCCATTGAACTTTAGCTTGTCCTCCAGAGCAGCCATCTCCAACCTGGTGCTCACCAGATGTTTTGGACTACAACTACCACCAGATCCAGTTAGCACGGCCATGACTGCTGATGGGAGTTCGTCAGCCAACACAGCTTGAGGGTGCCATATTGGGTATGGCTGCTCTGTAGCATGGCACATCGCAGGTTTTGAACATGAATATAACGAAGTCAGCTGCTGTTGCATGTTTTGCTGCTGTATGTTTTGCATAAGGGATTTTTATCTGATAGTTCAATTTGTGTGGTTTGTTTGTTTTTAAAGGTATGTGCTATATTAGTCATAGCCAAGTTTATTTGTGTACTGCATTTCCCACAAATACATCTGTGCTCCAAGTGGTGTACATAGTATACTTTTCATCATGCATAGCTGTCAAGGTTTCCCTTTTTTAAAGGGAAATTCCCTTATTCCGAATAGGATTCCTTGCAAGAAAAGGGAACAGTTGACAGCTATGCACTATGTACTATGTACTATTGCTAAAACAATATAAAAGTAAGTGAATCAACAACGAACAGTTCCTTCGACATACAGCAACATTTAAGTGAAACTATTCAGTCACTCCAGGGATGTGGGTGGCGCTGTGGGTGAAACCACAGAGCCTAGGACTTGCCGATCAGAAGGTCAGCAGTTCGAATCCCCGCGATGAGGTGAGCTCCCGTTGCTCAGTCCCTGCTCCTGCCCACCTAGCAGTTTGAAGGCACGTCAAAGTGCAAGTAGATAAATAGGTACCGTTCTGGCGGGAAGGTAAACGGCGTTTCCGTGTGCTGCTCTGGTTCACCAGAAGCGGCTTAGTCATGCTGACCACCTGACCCGGAAGCTGTACGCCAGCTCCCATGGCCAATAAAGCGAGATGAGCGCCGCAACCCCAGAGTCGGTCACGACTGGACCTAATGGTCAGGAGTCCCTTTACCTTTTATTCAGTCACTCTACATTGATCTCTGATCCTAAACCTTGCGGGACATCTTCTGGAGAAGAAAAGGCTAAACAAATCTGGAGCGGAGTCCTAAAGATGGCCGGATGACGTCTTGTACACTTCCTTCCGGCAGCTCCTGCAGCCAAGCTGGTGCCAAACCTATTGATCTGCTTTCCTTTGGACCACATCAGCAAGGCTAGGGTGTGGGTGGGTGTCTTGTCGTCTGGGTAGCCCAGGACCTCTATACACACTGTCCAGGCTTGCTCCTCCGGGAGGTCACTTCAGTGCTGCTAATGCAGAAGTTAGACTTCACCCCTGGAGGCACACTCCATTGTCTCTCGGGAAGCAGCCCCAAAGCTGATGACATTAGTACGCAACATAGGAAGGAAACTGCCTTCTACTGAGTAAGACCAATGGTCCTCCTTGCTCAACATTGCCTAGCCAGACAGGGGTCTCTCTCAGCTGCATTTGGAGATGTTGGGGATCGAACCTGGGACATTCTGTGACCAAAGCAGATGCCTTGCCACTGAGCTGCAGCCATTCTTCCTCCCTGTCTTTTGTGCCTGGACCCAACGGAGCCAAGAACCCCCCTCATAATTCTCCTGGTAGCATTTCCCTTATGAAGGTTCTTAGAAATGGAGAGGTAGGGCCAGGACCATTCACTCCCTTGGTAGGGAGAACAAAATCTTATTAAATGATGGAGGACAGCAAGGAAATGAATAAATGGAACCCTGTGACCCATTTCAAGGGGAAAAACCATGGTCAATTCACACTTGCTTAACAACGTCACACTTTTCCTGGAAGGAGACAGGGTACTGACTATGGTTCTGTATTTATACATTGCAAAATCTTTTATTATTATTATTATTTCCCTTTAAAGTAAGGGAAGAATAGGCCTCTAATCTGTTAGAGTGTATAGATCAGCTCAACTAAATGCACTTAGCACTTTACAATAATTGTTAAAAGGTGCTGCCTGCGTATTGTGAAGCAATCCAATCATTTTGCAGAGCCTTGCAATCAGAAATCAATAGCACATTTGCTGCCTGAGCAGAAAAGCCTATAGCCAGGAGGAGTTTTGTAAGTCACAGAGATTTTTTGGGGGGTTATTAGAAAATCAAGACCCGTCTGTATGACTGCACATTAGGTGTGGGGAAACAGAGAAACGGCGTACGTCTTCAAATGTATTTTGAAGAAAGATGCAAAATCCAGTCCAAACAGAGTGCTTCGTTTCATGAAGCCCAACAGGAAACACTGACAGGAATTTGAGGGTTGAGATTTTTCCACCAGGTTTTATGGCTTAAGAGCTGGTTAAACAGGTACGTAGCCCCGTGAGTAATCTCCCAGAGTTCCCTGGGAAAAGGGATTGATGGTTAAGCCGCTCTGGGAATTGTAGTTCTGTGAGGAGGAATAGGGTTCTCCTACCAACTCTTGGCACCCGTAGCAAACTACACTTCCCAGGATTCTTTGGGGGTGGGGAAGCAGGCTCTCCTGGCGCCTTCATTATGTATCTTTAGGCACCAGGTGAAAACGTTTCCCGTAACCAAGCCTTGGGCTGATGGTTCAATCTATGGCCTTTTAAATGTGTTTGTGGGAGAGGAATCATTGGTTGCTGGGTTTTCTTTTGTTATTATGCTACATATTTTAATGTTCCATTATTTTAATGTTGTATTTTATTTTTGTTTTTAAGTTTGTAATCATTCATCTTGTTTTTATTATTGCTTGTAAGCCGCTCTGAGCCCGGCCTTGGCTGGGGAGGGCGAGGTATAAATAAAAAAATATTATTATTATTATTACATATTTTGTGTTTGCATTTTGTATTTTTATGTTGCAAAACTGTCTTTGATGATCTTCGCATGAAGGGGGGGTATATACATTTAATAAACAAATAAACGAAATGAATTGTATTGTTGAGGTGGGGCCTAATGCAGTGACAAAACAATAAAAAGAGAGGGGGGCCATGGGAGATGGTAGTGGAGCGTGACACCCACAGCACAGTATCTCGTTCTGTCCCTGGACTGAGACGCCGGATTTAATCTGCCCTAGTATTCCCAGTCATAAGGATTTTGAGGCAGGGAAAGACTTCTGGGAGCTCTTGCCAGTCAGAATAGACTGTTTGGTTTGATATCCTGTGAGGCAGTTCTCACCCCCCCCCCAAAATAATACTTTTTAAAACTTTCCATGCATGTAAAAACTGACTCATTCTCATTCACACATAAAACCAGAAAAGACCCACATCGTAATTTTATTGGTATTTTTTTAAAAAAATGAATATTTTATATTGTTTTATGTAAACTACTTAAGAGGTTTTTGTTGATTAAAGCTTAAGAGGCTTTCAGTTGATTAAAAAATATGAATCTTGTTGAATATCATTATATAAATTTCTCAGGTGTTGTTTGACAAAACTGAGACGAGAGATGAACCTGTTTAAATGAAGAATATGCCTGTATTTCTGAAATCCATTCAGTGGCTGCCAGCATTTCTCAAGCATAGGTCGGGTCCCCTCATGCCTGTCCCCCACGTGAGCTTGGCCTGACTCGTGATATTGAATTGTAGAATTGTAGCATTGGAAGGGACCCTGGGGTCATCTAGCTCAACCCCCTGCAATTCAGGAATCCTGCCCAGAGCCATCCCTGGGTGGGCTCAAACCACCAACTTTCTGGTTAAAAGCCAGATTCACTAACCCATTGCTCCATTATGCTTTGATTTATCCTGCCTTTCAGTTGGCATTCACAATTTTGCAGATTGCTAATGCTGAGAAATCTACTGTGTTTCCCCAACCTGAGAGGTGCTGGAACAGAGTTTTGGTGAGTTCTGGCTGAAAAACAAAACCCTGGGTGTGGCGACTGTAACCTAGGTTTAAGGTGCCATTTGGCAATTAACACTGCAGGCAACTTGTGCAGTGCTGTGGGTTTCTCATGTGCCGAAACTGGATGGCATCCAGCATTGCAAATGTGTATTCCCCTAGTCTATAAAAACAGTAAATTTTTCAAAGGCCATTTGTTTATATTATAGCTAATCCCTTCCAATTAAGATAAGGCGCTTGTGAGCAAAGCAGAATGTCGCTGTTGCGCCGCTGCCAGTGCTCCACCGGTTCCATTTGAATGGCAAATGCGTTCAAGATGGAGAAGATGCAGAATTAACCAAGGCATTGCATGCATGCTAAGTTCTTGCAGCGTTTACTCTGGGGTCGATGCCGTCTGTTCCCCTATTACGCTGAGGGAGATTAAAGGCGCACACACCTTAACGCAGAGCCCCTAGTTTGCAAGGAATGAACTTCAGGCTGTGTTGAGAGGTGCCAATTCGCAGGCCAATGTGGCCATGACCAGTGTGGGCAGCCAAGGCCAGGGGGTGGTGCTGACAACTGGGCCTTGACTGTCAATAGTTGCTGGCTGTAATTTTAATTAGGGCCCCTCTTCTGCTTTCTGCTGATGTTATGTTACCTTGGTTTGCAAGAATGCTGAACCGGTCATTAGAGGCTTTTCATGAAAAATTGTCTTTTCACTGTGGTGCTAACTTGGGTGTTTTTTCTTTTAAATGGTTTATAAATAGCAACAGAAAATAAATGTTTATGCATGCAGAAGATCTACAGACCACTTAAGATTAGCCTATATCACTGAAGGCTGGCAAAGCTGGCAATGGGTTCAACTTCAGAATAGGCGGCTTGGGGATTAAAGCCTAATGTGGGTATTCTCCCCCCCCCCCCCGTGATTGTGTACCTAGGCATTGTTGGGCATTTCTGCACTACCCAGAACTAACCTGTCCCTTTTCTCTGCTTACTATTGGCATGGGAAGTCCTGCTGGTAGTGCCGCCTCTGTGTTGCTGTTGGGGCCTTCTTAGTGGTGGCTCCCTGTTTGTGGAATGCCCTCCCAGTTGAGGTGCTTTTGCCTCTCTCGTTATTAATGTTCTGGAGGAATTTAAAAAGAACATTCAGCCACTGTTGAAGGGCAGTGCATGTTGTTTACCCATGTATTTGATGTCTGAAAGATACTCGACCTGGAAAGCTTGAAATAATTAAATGCAAGGGCGTGAGATGGCTTTTTAAATTAAAAAGAAATTGTTTTGTTTTGCCGCTCTGGGCTTCTTTGGAGGGAGGGTAGTGATTTAATAAATACGAATCTACCTAATGCCCTCAGGAAGGGAAAAACCCTGTGATCAAATGTCACAACCTTGTGCAAATTTTAGAACACAACATTTGCATAGAAAAGGTTTAAGGGTTAGTCTCCGCCATCTTGGGTTAAATAATCATTGGGGGAAACGCCCCTGCCTGGAATTCTGGAGGTGCCAGTCACTACAAAACTAATTGGACCAGTAGCCAGGCTCTGTGTACAAGACAGTTCTTGCCCTTGCTTTTCCTTCCTCCCATTATAGGCAGAAATGTGTAGACAGTCCCTTTGAGGATTCTGTTGTAGCTGTTTATTCTGTGGATGAGGCAAGCTGCTTTTCAACCAGGAAAGTGGATAGCCTCTTTGGCATGTGGCCTGCATCTCAAAGCACCCTCTGGCATTTCCTTTACTTCTTTTCTTCTGGGTCTTGGGGAAATACCCGATGGCTGAACGAGGTACCAAAACTGCTGACCTAAAGTGTGTTGCCTGGGAAGGTTTTTTTCCATTTGTGAAACAACATGGTCAGCTCTGGACAGAATAGAGGAGCGAAGCAGGAATTTGAGCCAAAGGTCTCTGCAGTTTTTAGAAGTGGTTCCTCATTATTTGGAGCTTGGATAATTAACCTAATTATTACTTCCTTTAAAGGGACAAGAAAGCTAGTTGGGTTTGCAGGCGAAAGCCATTTGACAAAGAGAGCGAATCATAATTCTGTTCATCCTTTGTGCCTTGGCTCTATTTAATTAAAAATGTTCCTAAAGCAGTTGCCATTTAAATGCTCCTTTTTTCTGATTCCCTTTTCCTCCTATCCAGAACCTGAGCATTACTTTCCTGTATTACTCACACTGTGCCACATTCAAGCTTGTTTTGCCAAACCTGTAGGTTCTGCATTACTAATAGCAATTTGGAGAGTTGGGCAGTTAAAATAAAATAAATAAATACATGAGGTGGCCATAGCTACAGCAGCTGGAAGAATGTCATATACCGTACCTTAAAAAAAAAAAATACTCTTAATTCTTCCACGTCGGGTGAATCAAATATAGATATTTTTAGAATTTTATTTCATGTGACGTGGCTAAGCGCTCTTATTAGCAGTGTAGACCAAAGACTGCCCTACCAGCCTGATTATTTGCTATCAGTATTGTAAGCAGCACATGATTCGGGTCTTAGACTGCTGCTCCCTTGCCATTGCAAAGCAATGTGCAAACTCATGTTCAGAACACAAGTGCACACCACTTCAACTTAGCGTGGTGGTGTTCTCAGCGCATGAAAACAGCATGAATTTGTTGCCCTGTTCTTTCTCTGTCTTTTTCAGAATAGTTTATATAGGGTTCCAAAGCAATCTCCAGTCTAGAAAACCATCTGTTTTTAATACAGAAGGTTCAAGGTTCAATCTCTGGCATGTCCAGGAGTCTCCTCTCTGAAACTCCATTGTTGCTGCCATTGTCAACACCACTGAGCTAGATGAACAAATGGTCTATATTGATAAGGCTGCTTTCTATGTTTCTATTTGGTGCTGGGCAAGGAAATTGTCATTGGGTACCTTGCAGAAAAAACTGGGCAGTTATTAATTGCCATATTTTAATCATTGGAGGTACTGTTGGTGTTGACCTTTAAGGCCCTAAACGGCCTTGGTCCAGTATACCTGAAGGAGCGTCTCCACCCCCATCATTCTGCCCAGACGCTGAGGTCCAGCTCCAAGGGCCTTCTGGTGGTTCCCTCCCTGCAAGAAGCCAAGTTACAGGGAACCAGGCAGAGGGCCTTCTCGGTAGTGGCACCCGCCCTGTGGAACGCCCTCCCACCAGATTTCAAAGAGAGTAACAACTACCAGACTTTTAGAAGACATCTGAAGGCAGCCCTGTTCAGGGAAGTTTTTAATGTGTGACATTTTAATGTATTTTTAATCTTTGTTGGAAGCCGCCCAGAGTGGCTGGGGAAACCCAGCTAGATGGGCGGGGTACAAATAAATTATTATTATTATTATTATCTCACAGCTGGAGGGCTTGAACCCCCTTGTGGGCAATCTTCCCAGGGCCACCTGTCTGTGGAGGGCAGTGCCACAGGCAAAAGCGGGTGGAGGAATTCATGTCAGTTTTGTCTTTGCACAACAGGCTTGTTATCCTGCACCCAGACAAGCAACTATTGGAGTTCAAGGACACATTCTAGCCAAGCAAAACCTTCGTGGAAGGCCTGAAGCAGGTTCAGTGAGGATTGTGGCCTGAGGAGAATTCCAGGGGCCGTTTAGAGAGGCCTGGGGGCCGTATTCAGACCTTAAGGCTGAGTTTCTCCACCACTGCTGTGTGGTTTGGGCCCACATGTAGCTTTATGAGGTGTGGTTGGTAGTAAACCAGGACAAGTCATTTCTATAGTAGCCCCTCAGTTTAGAATCCCCCCTCCCAGAGCTTCATCTGTCCCCCAAACTGCAGGCCTTCAATGGGACTGTCACTACCATACTATTTAATCCGCTTTTGGCTAGGTTCGATTGTCGCCTTAGCATCCACCCAATTTTTTTTTTTGTTCTTGCTGCTATTCTGCGTTGTCTGAATGGTTGATTGTGAGTTTTACCTTTTACCCAGGTCAGGGAGTGTGTGTATATGTGTGTGGGGGGCCTTTGAGCAGAGAGCCGCCTCATATTGTTTGTTTCATTTATTTATTGTCGAGCAGCATGTTCGAAATGGCATTACGATCACCCCTTCCCCCTGCTCTTAGTGCTTCTGGCTTTTTTGCCATTTTCTCCAGGGCAGCTCTTTCGGTAATTAATAACGATTAGCCGGTCCCAAGGCTCCTCTTCCCGCATCTCTCCTGCCTCCACCACATTCTGCGTTGGTATGTTCAAGCAGGTCGTAATGGGCAGATGGGATTCCAGGAGCGAAGAGAGTTATCCGAAGGGATGCTTGGTGGCCGATGATTGCTACCCCTCTCCCTCTCTTTGCTCAGTCTGTTGTCCCCCCAAACCAGGTTTACCTGCTGCTTAACTCAATACAAATACAGCTCAGGACAGTCGGCTTTGCTGACTGACAAGGAGATAATGGACAAAAGCAAATCTCCCATGCCGGGTACATTGAATCCAGTGCTCTTTTCTCTTGTCATAATGTGCAGAATTCACAGCCATAAAGTCGGAACTAATATTTTGTGAGCTTTTATGGGTGCCGGTAGTGCTGTAAAAGACGGGGCGGTTGGCAAGGACGAAAATGAAGCTGTGAAGGTGGAAACTGGCCCTAAACTGTAAAAAGAAGAAGAAAACTTTTATGACTTCTTTTCATCACCACCTCAAAACAGACCCTCAGTTTGCAGCAGGGTGCCTTCCAGATATTTTGAACCATAGCTCCCACCTGCTCCAGCAAGCATGGCCAGTGGTCACAGATGATGGGAGTTGTAGTCCACAATGTCTACAGGGCACCGCATTGCCTACCCTTGCTTGTACCATGGGATGAGATACCACTGTATTTTACCTGCATGATTGCCAGCTGCTTATCCAGTCCTGCTTGTGCCTTTAACATAATCTGCAGACATTATTACCACACACCCTGTGTTTCCTCACTTGATATTGTCCGCTCACAGAGCTTTGTGACCCACTGTTCATTGGAAGTCTGGTTGTGGTTTGAGAGGGCCTCTTTCACAGTGGTGCCACAATGGTGAAGCTCCACACCCCAGGAAACCTGATGGTACCTCTCTCCCTGTCTTTGTAGAGGGGTGTGTGTGTGTGTATGGCACATTTAAGACGATTCTTTCAATTCCTTTTGTATAATGGCCAAATTTCTGCAATGGACAGATTTCTGGGGGCTGTGCGTGCAAAGGTGCATAGAGTTTGAGGTGCATAGGGTTGAAAACATCCCAGTATTTCAGAAAACAAGTAGTCCCTTTTAGTCAAACAACATTTGTTGTTTGATATGAGCATTGCCCTTCATAAATACAGTTGTGCCGTGGCACAGTGGAGCTAAGGGTGGCAATCTCAGACCAAGACCACTGGGAGATTGTACCTTGTGTTTCTTGGGGGTGGGGTGGAGATCATCATGTCATGGGGAAAACAGCCTTATTTCTTTAAGAGATAACACCTGGGGGGCTGAGACAACCCCCTCCAGTCCTATTTCCTGCCAGCTCCACTGTAGGTTGTATTGCCAGCTGCCCCAGGTATGGCAAAAGAGAAGAGGTGGGAACACCATGTTGGAAGATGGATAGATAGATGATAGATGATTGATAGATAGATGATAGATGATAGATAGATAGATAGATAGATAGATAGATAGATAGATAGATAGATGATAGATAGATATAGATAGATATTTCCTTTGTTGTTCCTTGTCTTTTTATTCCTAGCTTCCCTTCCTCTACTCCTGCTGGGTTTTTGCTCTGTCCTGGCTCCGTAAATCTCCCCTTCCTTCCTCTTGGCGCCCATTTTTATTCCTTGGCCTTTAGTTTTGGGCCTTTTGGGGGGGCCTGTAGCCTTTTGGATGTTCTGAGGGTGGGGTGAGCACCTCAGAAAGGACTTCAACAAGGTGGGAAGGGCCTATTTTTGGAAAGCAGAGCTGTTTTTGGAGATGGATCTCTGCAGTCTTGTTGGAAGGGTGATAAGGAACTCAGGCTGCCTGGGCAGGGGGACCTCTTTCCTGAATCCAGCAGCAAGTCGTCGTGGCTGCGTAGGTTTGGGGGACCTTCAGTAGCCCCAGATGTCTGGTAAGCCAGAAAAGGGTGGAAGAGGAGAATGTTCTTGTGCTCGTATTCTGCTCTCCCGGTTTCTCACAGTCAATGGTACAGCAAACCGGTCGGGCTGTTCCCTGCTCTGAGTTTCATTTCCCACCGCTCATGAATTATTTGTCTTCTCTAAGGTGGCTTCCATCCTTAACGTTGTGTGTCTGTAGCTGTGATCCTTTTCTAACAGTTGCATCTCGTTCCCCATTTCTTGGAGTGCCGTGTTAACAACTGGAGATACAAGGGCAGGCTGCTTCTCAGGGTAGCAACTAAGGTTTGACTGGCCTCTGCCAGATGTCAGACTTTCTTTTATTAAAAAAATCTATATTATTGATTTTATTAAGGGAAAGAGAGAGAGCTGCAAACATAACAAGAAGAAAAAAAACAAAAGCATTTTGAAAAATTAAACCAGAAGTTGGGCATTTGGTGTTGCCATTCCCATGCAGTGGAACAATCTTCTGGCAGAGATTTGGCAACCACCCTTACTTTTGACTTTCAGAGGTCTCTTAAAGACTTCCGAATGTGACTAGGCCCATGCAGAAATATTTAGGAGGGATAGTCGTTTCTTTCTTTAGGGGAGGAAAATGTGTTCCAGTGGTTGGAGTGACTAAGTGTGGATCCAAATGGATTGCATGTGCAAAAGACTCCACTGGTTTGCTTTTTTTTAAGGTGTTGGAGGTTTTGTGGTGTGTGTGTGTGTGTGTGTGTGTGTGTGTGTGTGGAACTTGAAACAAGAGGCCAGAATTCGGGCTCAGAAGTTTATAGTGGTATTTATTTGCCCAGTGCATTCATACAAGTTGTCTTCTTCAGGAGCAATATGCTGTAAAAGCATTGTTGCAATAATATTGTTCTTTTCCAGTTTTCTTTGTTGGGTTTATACTTCACCTTTCTTTCAAGGAGTTCAGTACATCATGGTTCTCCCCATGCACTCCTCTCTCCTCTCAGGTGGGGTTAGGCTGAGAGAAAAATGACAGGCCAAAGGTCACTCAGTGAGCTCTATAGTATATACAGTGGTACCTCGGGTTACATACGCTTCAGGTTACATACGCTTCAGGTTACAGACTCCGCTAACCTAGAAATAGTGCTTCAGGTTAAGAACTTTGCTTCAGGATAAGAACAGAAATCAGGCTCTGGCGGCGCGGCGGCAGCAGGAGGCCCCATTAGGTAAAGTGGTGCTTCAGGTTAAGAACAGTTTCAGGTTAAGCACGGACCTCCGGAACGAATTAAGTACTTAACCCGAGGTACCACTATACTGAGACATTACTATTGGACCATCTCACAGCTGGAGTCTGCTAGTAGCTGGTAGCATCTAGGGAAACCCTAGGAAACTGGGCATGCTGGGGATTGAACAACAGACCTTCTGCACTCAAAGCAGTTGCCATACCTCAGCTTGACTCTCTAACCATTACATCTCTCCATACAGACTGCTGGCTTACATCCTGGTCTACGAAGCTTGCTTCCAAAAGCAAGTGATCAGGGAGTTAGTAACTTTGGCTATAATCTGTTGGCCTATATTTCAGCTGCCAAACTTTATCTCAGTTTCTCTTTCCTCCCCCTTCCTCCACCCCCAAAGAAAACCCAGCCTCATGAGACACTGATCTTCCAAAGTGCTCTTTGCTCTGGCATTGATAAGCTGTGCTTAGTAAATATCTCTCCTGGCTATTTTGACCCCAAGGTTGTGAGAGATGGGGAAATCCCTCTCCTTAATGAAGCAACATCCTTCTGTTCCTTGAAATAACCATAAAGCCACGTCCCATATTAATGGGGTGGGAATAGGGCCTGGCTAAAATACCCTGTCTCGCTCGTGCCTGCTTGTCTTGTGCACTCAGTTAGGACATCATTGCACAATTCCAGCAGATAAAGCAAGGAAATTTCCCTCGGCTCGGTCTTTTCTGTCTCCCTCCTTATTTTTTCACATGACCTATCACTTGACTTAATCTTTGCCTGTTCTGTTCCATTTCCTTTCTCTGCTGTCCTCATGCCCTAGTTACTTTCTGTTCTTGCTTCTGTTCTCAACCCTCCCTTACCTGCCCAGCTCTGCGTTCAGCTTTTTCCTCTGATGTGACAATAGCCAACCCTTTGCATTCACAAAAGATTTCATTCACTTTTAGGTAACAGCCTATTCTGTCGAAAAAGGTGATTTTTTTGCTATACGGAACAAAGGAGCTGTATTGCTGGTATTACGTGTGTTCTGGTCATCTTTGGATGTGCGGGTTATTTGGAGATCTCTGAAGATGGTTGTAACTAGGAAACAGGCTAGTTCAAATAATAAATGCTAGATCCTTGCTGGCAACACATTGGCATGGACAGAAAGCCAAAGGTTCAGAGTATTTATGCATTTAGACCAATACTATGCTTGGTCAACAGCTCTCCAGGGTCTTCAGCAGATTGTCTTTCTCATTACCTGCTGCCTGATCTTTTGACTGCAGGTTCCAGGAATTCAACTAGGCACCCCCTGCTATGGTCCCACTGTGCACATTTGACCACAGGAAACAGCTGTTTGTCATGGCCAGCACTAAGCCATAGGTAGCAAGGCACATGGAGTGCTCAGGCAGGGTTGAGGCGGACATTTTGCACTTTCACAAAATTTTAAAATGTGCAAAGTGGCTTCTCCTAAGTTGGAGCCCTGGGGATGATTTCTTCAGAGGGCCGAGACTAGAAAATGAGGTTCTACATCTGCAGCACAGAAGAATAACCTAGAACCTAGAATGGACCTGTAGGCCTCCAGATCATAGAATCACAGGACTGTAGTTGGAAGGGACCTCAGGGGTCATCTAGTCCCCTGCAGTGTTGGATAACAACTCGCATCAGCCCCAGCCAGCTAGGGATAATAATAATAATAATAATAATAATAATAATAATAATAATAATAAATAATTGTTATTTATATCCCGCCCTCCCCAGCCGAAGCCGGGCTCAGGGCGGCTAACAACACTAAAATAGTGCAACATTATAAAAAACATTATAAAAATCAATTAAAATCAAAATTGATGGCAACCATAAACTAAAGTTTTGTAAAGATTGCCAAACGAGGGAGTCAGGCTGCGCCCTGACCAAAGGCCTGGTGGAATAGCTCTGTCTTGCAGGCCCTGCGGAAAGATGTCAAGTCCTGCAGGGCCCTTGTCTCTTGTGACAGAGCGTTCCATCAGGTTGGAGCCGCAGCCGAAAAAGCCCTGGCTCTAGTTGAGGCCAGCCTAACCTCTCTGTGGCCTGGGACCTTCAAGATTATGAGAGCAGTACTCCAATAAGATATAGGTAAAGGGACCATTAGGTCCAGTCATGACCGACTCTAGGGTTGCGGCGCTCATCTCGCTTTATTGGCCGAGGGAGCCGGCGTACAGCTTCCAGGTCATGTGGCCAGCACGACTAAGCCGCTTCTGGTGAACCAGAGCAGCATATGGAAACGGCGTTTACCTTCCCGCCAGAGCAGTACCTATTTATCTACTTGCACTTTGACGTGCTTTCAAACTGCTAGGGTGGCAGGAGCAGGGACCGAGCAACGGGAGCTCACCCCATTGCGGGGATTCGAACCGCCGACCTTCTGATTGGCAAGCCCTAGGCTCTGTGGTTTAACCCACAACACCAGCCGCATGCCTCCAGTAAGGTATAGAGAGTAGCATATTGTGCATGCTTATCTTGTCAGTTGCTGACCAGGACAGAGCCAAGCTGTCTGCCTGAAGGAGGCTGGGATAGATGCAAGGGAAGGAAACAAGCAGACAGAAAGCCCAGGGGTTTGATGGGCAGACTAACAAGCAGAGGAACCTAGAGGGAAACTTGGAAGTAATGATGTTGATGAGGCCAGAATCTGGACATTTTTATGGCCAGGCTGAGTCAGGGAGACCCAAATGGGATGCCTGGGGCTGGGACCAAGCTGGGGCCTGGGAAGACAGTATTTCCTGTCCAACATTCACAGATAAGACAGATCTTTCTGTCTCTTGACTTGTAATTTTTTTTATAAAAAGGGGAAGCAGAGGAACTCTTTGCACTCCTGATGTAGCACCTTGTAAGCTTTTTGGGAAGAGCTTCTGCTGCTGAGGATCTGCAAAATGCTGGGTGGAGTGTGGACTCTAAATGAAGCAGCACGTGTCTGCGCGAAATGCCTTTGACGGCATCTGCTGTGCAATTTGTGGCCGCCAGGAAAGCCCCAGTTGCGCTGCGCTTTCTGGTAATGGCAGCGCACGCTTCGTGCCGTCTTCGTGATTGTGCAAGTAGGAAATGCTGTGGTTGCGAAACACCCTGCCGTTCTGTCTTAAAGGCTCACTTTGGCTCCTGTAGCCTGCAAAGAACTCTGCTTTATGTGTGTACCTCTTGGCATGCCTACATTTCGACAGTTACCTCCTGGAACCAGGTGCATGATTCTTGAGAGCTGCAATTCAAAACTTCCATACAAAACAGAGTACTACCATCCAGCCTCGGTTCATAACATTTTCAGAATTGAAGTGCTCTACAGGTTATTAAAGTGCCTCACTTATTGTGATCTGTGTTGACCATGAGAACCTGGATCAGTTGCAGTCATTGAATGTGGGAAGTACAGTATTGGGTAAGCAATCTGTATCTCTGGCTGTGACTCATATCGGTTTGATCTAAGCTGCATGCCATTTCTGAAGGCTTCAGGGGCAGTAGAATCTGTTGCTGTCTGGCACCAAATAACTGTGTGTGTGTTTGTGTGTGCGGCTGACACATTCCTCTGGAAACACCTTGGGAAAGAGGACACCAGCCTATAGGAGCATGAAAACTGTTGTGCTGAAGTCAACCAAGACATTGCCGGGCATTTTACCACCCAAGTATTGCCAAATAAGCACTGCTATTTGTGTTGTTAGATCAAATGGTAGATTGGGTAAAAACAAAAAGCAGGTTCTTGGTGCTATCAGATATTCAACTCTATATCACCAGTTAATCAACTAGTGTCCCAGTTGTCAGCTAGTAGTCCATTTATCTCATTATTTTGTCTCCCCCCTCCCCAAGTACAGTGGTACCTCTGGTTATGTACTTAATTCGTTCCAAAGGTCTGTTCTTAACCTGAAACCGTTCTTAACCTGAGGTACCACTTTAGCGAATGGAGCCTCCTGCTGCCACCGCACAATTTCTGTTCTTATCCTGAGGTAAAGTTCTTAACCCGAGGTACTACTTCCGGGTTAGCGGAGTCTGTAACCCAAAGTGTTTGTAACCTGAGGTGTTTGTAACCCGAGGTACCACTGTAGCTGTTTTGTTTATCAAAGGTGCTGAATGGTGCATGTTCCATTTGACTGCCCTAATATTTTAGAATGTAATTCCATGACATGAGAAAACCTGTCACATTCATTGGGGGGGGGGAAGGGAAATATAATTGCTCTTCTTGTTTCCCCTACCAATCTCAGGTTTAAGAAACCCATAGACAGGACCTAAGCACAAGAGCACTCTCCCTTCCTGCATTTTCCAACAGCTAGTTTTCAGAAGCATTACTTCTTCTGACTATGGAGGTAGCCTTCTCCTCCATCAATTTTTCTAATCCCCCTTTAAAGCCATCCAAGGTCTGTATCCAGTGCTGTGCATACTCAGAGTATTGTCACAAGTCTGACCTTGGGCCTGTGGTTAAGCTCTCTCGTCACCAGCCATTGCTTAGGTCATTGCGGTGTGGGGACAAAATAGACCCGAGCTGAGCAAAACGGCTGTGAGCTCCTTTTTTTAAAAAAATAGTCTTTATTAGTTTAAAATACAGACATAAAAGATCATATACAACAGGAACAAGAAGAAAAAAGAAAAGAAAAAAGAGCCAAAATAAAGAAATGAAAGGGGGGAAAAACTGTTTACAAAAAGAAACTGCATCTTCTCAAATCACAATTAAATAAAGATTTTGGATATAAAACTTCCAATCGTTCTCATTACACTGTTTATGCTGTGAGCTCCTTTTAAGAGATTTGCACATTTTTGGAATTTGCTTGGTGACAACAGTATATTCAGTTATAAGTATATTAAATGGTTGAATTATTTTCTTCAATAACTAGCTGGTGCACATGTTTGCTATAGGAGCTTATTCCCATGAGCGTTCACATCCAAATAACAAACCATATGTCTGCAACTAAACTTTATTATTCTGAATGTGTGGTGCTAAAAATAACATGGTGTGAATTGTTTTTATATATTGCAGGAACTAATCCTGTACACAGCTTCTGCATGTTGTTGTGTTTTTGCTATTTTCTGACATTATCTTGTCTCTCCTTTTGGTGTTTGGCCGCCATGTCTGTGATTTAACATACATTTGTGTGCGTTTTTTCCTCCTTTGGAGTTGCTTTCTTGTTCTGTGATGTCATCATGTTGACCGCATGATCCCTGATTGGCCAGGATGATCAAAGTCACTAATTCTGAAAGGAGAAAAAATCAGAAGCCAGCGGAAATGTATTTGTGTGGCGTCAGGTGCTCTGATTGTCTTAGTGTTGATGGGTACCCTCCATTAAACAAATGCGTGTTCTGTACGTTTGCCAAGACATGTATGAAGAAAGCCTTGAAATAAGAATGGGAAATGCATTGTGGGTTGGAAATTCCCGCTTGGGACAAGGGAGGATAGATATATCACATGGATTTGAATTCCTGGCAGGCTAAGCAAACAGGTTTGAGATTCCCATCAGAGGCAACGCAACAGAGCGATGTGCATATTTAATCCCTGGGATATAAATTTTCTCACACAGGTTTGCTTCCTGTTCTTCCAGTTTCACCCCATACCTGGCATAACTTGGCCTATATAACTGCTGTGGCATTAGGGGCGTGCCACTGTAGGGGGTGAAACCTAATGGTTGCAAATTTATTCAGTCTTAAAATGTGGTTTGGGGTGTGAGGAATTCAATTCTGCTATTATTTTTGTGACTGGGCAACATTTAACTACAATTCCCTGTTTAACAATCCCTTCCACTTTCCAGGGAATTCTGGGAACTGTATTTCCTGTGAGGGAAATAGGGATCGCCTAACAATTGTAAATCAACATTGACAAGCTGCAGATCCTGGGATTTTTGTTGTTGTTGTTGTGTATGGGGGAGCCAAGAGTGTTTAAAGAGGTAAAGTACTGCCTTAAATGTATAGGACAAATGCAGCCTTTGCCTGCTGAAACTAGGGTGTTTCTGTGTCCCTGCTGTCTTCTCTTTTGAAAGTGTTCTGTATTTGAAAGGCTTCCTGCTCCCAAGTCCAGCTTAAAGATAAAGATTAAAGCACAGTTATCTGGCTGCTGTGATTGTTTACTTCTCTCTTCCTCAGCACAGGGTGGGAAGATTGCCTGTGTTGCTTTTTATCAGACGATGCTTGACCAAATTAGCTGTGGCGTTTTTCTCCCTCTGTTTGTGATACAGATTGACCCAGAACCACAGCAGTAAATGAGGAACAGCCTCGGACGTTGAAATTCGGGAGTCTCGATTTAAATTCTCTTACCGTCTGGAGTGATTTAAATGCAACGGCATAAATAAAGCCACTTCTTCTTTTTGCCTGTCTGGGGGTGGATTATTTACATATTTCGTTTAACCGAAATAGATCAGAGGTCATCCATTCTAACCATTTATACTCAGACTGGTGGGTGGAGTTGTCACATGAAGTTGACATAGGCAATTAAAAAGATTTTTTTTTAAAAAGGATTCTTTAGTTAATCAAGAAGTAGAGTTTACCTGAAATGGATCCAGGTGATCAGTTTTTTCATTATTATGGGATAATGGTCCCTTGGAACAACTTTGTGAAGAGGTGGCAATAGTGCTGACTGCAGGGGTTTTTTGTGGGGGCAATTTGCCCTCAAGATGGCTCCCCCTGTTTTCAGCCTTCTGAAAAAGAGGGTTGCAAGACAGTTGCAGCAAACTGTCTCCTACCAGGCCCAGTGAATACCATTTCCCAGAGGGAGACCCCAAGGCAAGTCAGGGGTGCCTCTTAAGTCTCTTGACACTTCTCACTCTTTGCATGCTCAGAGAGGGGCGGTGAACAGGTGGTTACAGTAATTAGGGGGTGAGGGAGAGCAATAGGGCCAGGAGCAGGGAGAACTTCAGGTGCTAGATGATCCTGGCCCAAGGCAGGATCTGGTTCCGATAAGACTGGCAGCATCTGGGCATTGCACTGGGCTATATAAGCAGAGGCAGCAATATGCATCAGAGATGCTTTCGTTTTCCCTCTTTGGGAAGACATTAATGTGAGAAAGCAGCCCAGAGGAAGAAGACGCTTGTCTGTGTGAAACTTGCAAGTAAGGTGCTAGGTTCCCACTGTTTTCACTGCAAATCCCCCTGAAAAACATTGCTTTGGAAATAAATGGGTGGAACTCCTGCCTTGGCAATAAAAAACCAAAAGAAACAACCACTGCAAAAAAGGCACGTACTACGTTGTCATCTCCTGGAAGATGGTGGTGATTAATTTTAAGTGATATTCCTGTCTAGTAGTGGAGCTCCCCACCCCCGATGTGGATGCAGCTTGTCCCATTTTAAAGAAGCAGTGATTTATGCCAGCCAGCCCACCTCTGTGGCCTCTTCAAAAGGTCAAGTGTGATGGCAGCCAACTGTGAAATATGAAACCACGTCCAATCCTGCACCTGTAGTTTGTGCTGTGTGCTTTTCATCCCCAGAAGCACCTTTGCCACAAGCATAAATCCACAACCCCGCTGTGAGGACAGCAATTATTCTCAACTTATTTTCCTTTTCCACACAGTGTCAATATGCTGGTCCCAATCTGAGGCAAGGTGCAGCAGGAATCAATAAATCAATCACTAGTTTGCAGTTGATTTAGTGGGTGGTGTTCTGTTGTGTTTTTTAAAGAAAAAACAAACCACCAACCCTTAGAAGGGTTTTAGAAACTTGATTGCCAGCACTGCAGTTAATTTATTGGCTAATAGAAATGCCTTTTCAGAACTGACCTTGAACAGTTAAAAATATACAGTATAGGTTTCCTGGAAAAATCATACAAGCAGGGCACCAAATTAAAAACCAAAAGCAGTAAGATGACAATTGCAACCATCTCAAAATATAACAGTCTCATGAATGAAAAATTAACCAAATGTTAGGTCTTTGAAGACACCCAAAGACCAGCGATGAGGGAGCCTAGTGGACTTTGAAAGGGGTCTCCTTCTTTATCTTTGGCACACCTGTCCAAAAGGCCTTGTCTTATCCATTTGCCCCTCTTAACTGGGTGGTGATCAGAGTCTTTGAACGTGATCTTAATTGTCAGGCAGGTTCATATGAGAGTGGACCAGCCTTCCCTAACTTGGTGCCCTCCATAATGTTTTGGATTACAACCCCTATCTGAAACATTGCCCAGGGGGTGGGGGAGGCAGGTTGGGGGATGCTAAGAATAGGAGATTGTGACACAAACCTGGTCCCAGACTGTTTAATGCTTTAAAGGCCAACACCAGGACTTTTAATTGAGCCTGGGAACAAAAGGAAAGTCTGTGTAGGTGGAGCAAGGTCTGAGTAATATGATCTGTACCCGCTCTTTTAGTAAAACAGCAATACTTCTTTTTTGCTTCATTACCGTATCCAACAATTTGGCTAATAATATTATGTTGAGTTCTGAAACCCAGGGCAAGCAAGGCGACACCTTTTATTGGAACAGCGAATGCTTTAAATGCTGGAAGTGGGGGAGTTGGTGCCTCTCCAGTGAGGTATTTTGAGGCAAAAGTAAGTCATGATGCAGTTTCATGCTAACTAGGGACGTGATTCAGCCTCGGTTAAGTGCTTTAGGGCTACAATTCTCTCTGCGAATGCTGGGGAGTAAGTTAGCGCAGGAGCTTGAGGCAAAAATAATTTTGGCTACCAAAAGTTTTTCAGCCACATTCTGATACAATAGCAAGCCTTGGTTTAATGTCATGAGGACAAGCTGCAGCAAGCCTTGGGCTTGGCCCTCTTTCTGGGTGTAACTGCGAGGCAGAGTCGAAAACTTTCCTTTCTGCTGCTTGTGTTGACCATAGTTGCTGGAGCTGCCTTGCTTCAACAAACCGTGGTTGAGATCAGCTACAGTTTGTCTGGTAGGAACATCACACTAAACAAGGTTACTCTGAAGTGGAAATGGAAGTGCATTCACCTGAGGGAAGGGGAGGGACCCTGAGGCATGATAAAGGTGCCTTCTGGGTAATTCTCTGGTGGGTCCAGTAGCTAAGTGGGGCTTTCAAGGGAACACCACCAGCCACTCTTGTGTCAAATGAGCACACTGTGTTGCTTGTACCAACCTGGCCCATGTGTGGATTCAAATTCTCTTTTTCTTTCTACTTTGTTAATTAATCCCCTCAGCTTGTTTCACTTGATTAATGCAATTTGGAGTTCTTCTTTCACAGCGATTTGCCCAGCAAGCATTGATAAAGTTATGAAGTCTTAATAGCTACCGCAGGGACCTTCATGACAAGAGAGGAACTGGTACAAGAAGTTCCCTGCTGGCGCGTTCCAGGCAGTGAAGTTAGACTCGCCATTGTCTTGTAAGAGTCTTAAGGGTAGCACTAATGCTGGGCGCGGGGAGATGCAAGTCTTTAGACAGCCATGAGCTCACTTCTTGTCTGGTTTTTCCTTACGAACACTGAAAAAAATGACCCATGTTCGATGGTAGTTTTATATAAATTGTACCGCACACCAACAAAGCATCTACTTGAAAGATTTTGTTTCCTTTTCTCTTTTTGTAATAAGAAGGTGTACTAAGGCAAAACTTGATGCAGCTCCACTGGTAAACATTGCCACTAGGAAGGCAATTGAAATGTGAAGAGTGGAAATTGTGCCTGCAACAAGAGGAGATATGATAGCCATCTTCAGACAATCTGAAGGGGTGTCACATGGAAGATGGAGCAAGCATGTTTTGTCCTGATTTGGAGGGCAGGATTCGACCCAATGGATGCAATTTGCAAGGAAGGAGATTCTGGTTTAACGTCAGGAAGAAGTGGAACTGTTGGAAGGTAGTTCATTCTCCTTCCTTGGAGGTTTTAAAGCAGAGGTTCTCGACCTGTGGGTCCCCAGATGTTGTTAGACTACTACTCCCATCATCTCTGAGCTCTCGCCTTGCTTGCTAGGGGTGATGGGAGTTGTAGTTCAACAACATCTGGAGACCCACAGGTTGAGAAAGGCTGTTTTAAAGGCGAGGTTGGATGGCCATCTGTCATTGATGCTTTAGTTGTGATTCCTGCATTTCAGGAGGTTGGACTAGATGATTTTTTGGGGTGCCACTCTACAATTCTATGATTCTTTGACATCCACTTTCAGCCCTGGAGAGCTAAATGTACCAGGTGTGCAGATTTGATTTTTATTTTTTTATTTTTTTTAAATTGATTTTGTAGCTTTTTGGAATCCTGACATTTAACCTGAATTTTTAACCACATTAATGCAAAACAGCAGCGTGGTTTGGGGATTCATAGCAATGGCAATTCCCTGACTCCAGAAGTGAAAGTATGAAAGTCTACTGTTGCCTTTCCATACTTGACCTTTGATGGAAAGCTTCCCACTGGAAGGTTATGTGATCCCTTCCTTGTAGCTGGCTATTGTGAAACCTGTTGTGAACCAGCTGTTACAAGGAACTAATGAAACATGGGGAGGGGCCCATCTGCGAAGTGCAGTTTCCACCTGCAGGCAATGTGCGAGAATGTAACTAATGTGTTAAAAGCTTTTTGAATTCAGCATGGACGTCATCAGCTGAGCTACTGAGCCCTCTCAGCTCACACGTCCTGCGGACTTCTGCATCAAATCCTGACATTTTAAAATTTAGAATGCGTTAAGCAAAGCGTTTCAGAATGTATCGCCACTTTTGTGTACTGTACAAACTAGACTTCTCCTCTGTTCTGGTGTGTGTGTGTGTGTGTGTGGCAATTGTTAACCACAACTCATGGGCAAAGTCGGATCATTATGGGTCGCCTCTAGTGTCTGTAAGATGCTAAAGGGAAGCAGTCACTGATGGCGCATGGAAAAGACGGAGCACTGAGGGGCACATACATGCTCACAACTGGGTTACTTACCCAGGTGAAACACCTTGCACCATCTCACACGTGGAGCTTTCCTTTGGATTTGGTTCATGCGCTCAACTGTGAGTCACAATCCAGTTGTGTACTTGTTGTTGTTGTTTAGTCGTTTAGTCATTTCTGACTCTTCGCGACCCCATGGACCAGAGCACGCCAGGCACTCCTGTCTTCCACCGCCTCCTGCAGTTTGGTCAAACTCATGCTGGTAGCTTCGAGAACATTATCCAACCATCTCGTCCTCTGTCGTCCCCTTCTCCTTGTGCCCTCCATCTTTCCCAGTATCAGGGTCTTTTCCAGGGAGTCTTCTCTTCTCATGAGGTGGCCAAAGTCTTGGAGCCTCAGCTTCAGGATCTGGCCTTCCAGTGAGCACTCAGGGCTGATTTCCTTCAGAATGGAGAGGTTTGATCTTCTTGCAGTCCATGGGACTCTCAAGAGTCTCCTCCAGCACCATAATTCAAAAGCATCAATTCTTCGACGATCAACCTTCTTTATGGTCCAGCTCTCACTTCATACATCACTACTGGGAAAAGTTGTGTACTTACCACATATAAATTAACCTAGACTGTAATATAGATATGAATGGTGACTTGAGCATGAGAGAGGAGGGAGGGTTTCAAAACCACTTCGTGGCCATGAGGCACCTGGTTCCATCTCTGGCATCTTCAGTCAAAAGGATTAGGTAGCAAGTATCTCTGCTCAAGACCCTGAAGAACTGCTGCCAGTTCGTGTGAGCTATACTGTACTGGGCTGTGTAGGAAGCTGTCTTATACAAAGCCTGTGTTAAAATGCAGGAAGCTGCCTGCGTTTTGTCCCTCTGTCCCACAGGAGTCTGTACCAGGGCTATCTGGAAATACTGGTATCGAATCAGGAACTTCTGCATGCAAATCTTTTGCTCTGCTAATGTTGTCAAAATACTCACATATCTGTGAACATTTTCCATTGAATTCAGTACAGTGGTACCTCGGTTTAAGAACAGTCCGGTTTAAGAACGATTTGGTTTACAAACTCCGCAAAACTGGAAATAGTGTCTTAGTTTCAGAACTTTACCCTGGTCTAAGAACGGAATCCAAACATTGGAAGCGCACTGGTGGCGGGAGGCCTCATTAGGGAAAGCACACTTCGGTTTAAGAACAGTTTTGGTTTAAGAATGGACTTCTGGAGCAGATTAAGTTCGTAAACCGAGGTACCGTGTACTTCATGCAGCTTGTTTAAAGGCTCTCTGTGAACTCTATGAGTTTTATCTGTCAGCAACTAAAATATGCTATGGTTTTTGTCTTTCGGCTCCATGTTTCCTTCTGGCTTGGTAGACCCACAATTTGATATTCCTTATCATTTGATGACATTTGTTTTTGTGGGGAAAATGTTGCTTTCTCCCATGCCTGGGCAACTTTTATGAATGAAATCTTATCAACGTGAGGCTGCTGGGACTTTTTACAAAACGAAAGCCTCTCTGAGCTTCCTCTGCCTGACATCTTCAGTTAACACGGTACTACTGTTCATTTTGTTTCAGGGTTGCAGATACAATAGTTAATTCTGACCATACAGTGCAAGTAGTTTTGTGAAACCATGGGAATTTTGCAAAGGAACCAAAGAGCACTCACTTTAATGATGCCACTCGCGTGCTTAAAGGAGCAAACATGCCCCAATTTAGCATCTTATTTAGGGTCTTGTGTCCAGAGGAACGGCGGATCTCTAGTGTTCATCTCTCTGCTGGTTGGGCAAAGCTATCCTTGAACCCAGTGGATAGGAGCATTGGACCGAATTGTTGTAGACAAATTTTGGAGAAGCCTGGCCTGGCATGGTGCCATTTTGCATACTGGTTTTTGCTTGTGTGTGTTTAGTAAACCCGTGGTTATCAGGTAGTTTTCTGGCTTGAGGGATGGGTTCAGCTGTCCTTGGGTCTTGAACTTTCTCCTTGTGTGCTTCTAAACTGATTTGCTATGTTTAAACCCCATTCCTGCTCCAAGTTGCTCAAGGTGGCATACATGGGATCGCCCCCCTCCTTTTTTCTTCCTCACAACAACCTTGTGAGGTAGGTTCGACCGAGAGACAGCGGCTACCCCAAGGTCAATTGGTGAATGTCATGGCTGAGTGGGGAGTTGAACTGTGCTATCCCGGGTCCTAGTCCAACATTCTTAATCACCAAACCATACTGGCTGTCATGTGCAGGGAGGTGTGAGTATTTTAACACAGATCATTCAAAACTGCACCCCACACTACACTACACTACATCCCACACTGGCTGTCTGAAGTCCAGGAAAGACTGTAACATGATATGATTGGTATCTGCTCTGCGACTTCAGCGGAAGGCTAGTAGTCCTGTTAGCAGTTGTATGTAGTTGTATTACTTGATTATTATCTCCCAAGGCTGGCTCTATGAATTTCTTTAATCCTTTTTTTTATATAAATCCATCAAAAATGGTGGACATCACTGCCATTTGTGGGAGTGAATTCTATCGTTTAAGCATGTACTCTGGGCCCAAATGCTTTATTTTGTCCATTCTGGATCTTCCAGTGTTCCGTTTTATTGGGTATCTTCTCCTTATTTGCTTTCCCTTGCTGGTCTCCCTCCCCCCCCCCCACTAAACTAAAAAGCCCCCAATGTTGTAACTAATAGGGGATTTGCTCCAACCCCTGGGTAATTTTAGTCATCCTTTTCTGAAGTGGGGGCTGATTTCATGTATGAAATGTCCAAGAATTGCAGATTTATCACCACCAGAAGACTTGCATAGAATCGTATCTTGGTTTTCGAACAGAATGCGTTCTGGAAGTCCGTTCGACTTCCGAAACGTTTGGAAACCAAAGCGCATCCTGCAGCCAGTTGGAAGCCGTGCCGGATGTACGGCTTCTGAGGCAAAATTCGCAAACTAGAACACCTACTTCCAGGTTTGAGACCTCCGAGTTCTGAGTTGTTTGTGAACTAAGCTGTTCGAAAACCAAGGTACGACTGTATTTGTCAATAGCAATACAATATATTTCAATGGACTGTTCGCTTGCACAGGTACACAGAAAATGTTTGTGTAATATATATCATAGAGTCATAGTCAGAAGGGGCACCAAGGGTAATCTAATTCAACCTTCTTCAATGCTGGAATATCCCGTAAGAACCATCTCTCTCATACAAAGAGCCTTGCTTGTCCCCAATAAAAATATTGGCTTGATTTTGGAGAGGTGTTTGTGCTTGGTCAGGCAGTGTCATAATTGCTTTGGCTTCCGTTCCCATTTGGATAGCATATAAATAACACATCCAGTATGTGACTTGAGAGTAGCGATAAGCAATGCAGGAGATGATATATATATATATATATATATATATATATATATATATATATATATATATAATTGTAATATGAGATGTTATCGCTTAGGGGGGATAAATCACGCTGCAGTACTGGGATAAAAAGATGGAGATAAATGTGTAAATAAACTCTTCCAGCATCTGTCAAATAGAACGTTTGTTATCTTTAGAAACTGCAATTTGGCACAATTGACGAATGCCAGTAAGATGCTGTTTCTTGACTAGTAGTTTCTTTTTGGGAAGCTGGAGAAGGGGGAAACAGCAGTTTATTGCAAAGGCAAAAATTAAATGTCTTGTTTACTGTCTCCATGTAATGCACCTTGATCTAGGAGAATGCCAGGAAATGCTTTGCATCTGTGAATTCTTGCCTTGTGAGACTCTTATGGAAAGGACTGGTGGGGAGGCGGAAGGAAGGAGGAAAATATTTTGCCTGAGAGGAATAAAAACGAGGGAGACATAATAAGACACCTGTGAAGGTTTGTATCGTACTCAGTGTGATTCTGCTTCATTATTCAGCTTATAACCAAAGCAACATACCAAAAAATAGCACGGATCCAGACATCTTTTAGATGCCCCAGGAGGCCTTCCGTAAAGCTGGCTGTTCACACAGAAGGGTTTATATTAGTGGCAAGACTTTGTGAAGAGCTGTCAAGAAGAAAATCTTCAAGCGCACTATTTCTTAAAATGTCTAACCTTAACAACATGGGCCCCATTGCTGGTAGCTCTCTGCAGCTGTGTGTGTGAAGAGAATGTCTCTTGTCTATTTCCAGACCTAGTCTGACTATTACACAAAAGGGATGTTATCTAGGAATAAATTAGAGGCAGTCAGCTGGCCCTGAACTGACCTAGAATTTTTTCCCCTCCTCTCTGTGCATTTTTAAAAAGCCTCTGATCTCTTTGGCCTCGGGTGTCGCACCATTATGGGAAGCCACACGGACGAAATTTCAGACTTGGGCCATATTCTTCCGCTCTGCTTAATGGCTATCTGCATGCTAGTTAGGAAAATGCTTTATACCGGCGATCGCCAATGTGTTGCCTATGTTGTTGGATTACAGCTCCCATCATCCTTTACCATTGGCCATGTTGGCTGTGGAGGATGGGCATTGTAGTCCAGCAACATCTAGAGGAAGGAGCAAATGCTTTTCATTTTGAATCTGAAGTAGTGCTGGGCCAGACTTTTTGAAAAGACGTTGGGTTGTATCCAAGAAAATCGTCCTGTTAGGTCAAGAACTTACACCTGCACAATGAGACTTCCTTTCTTTTTCCTTATCTGCCTCGCCTCTCCCCCCCCCCAAAAAAAAAAAAACTGCTCCAGAGACTTGGGGAAAACCCCCAAAGCAGATTTGAGATATCATGCGGAAGAAGAGTTGGATCATTCATTAACTGAAGGGTTAATTTTTTAATTCAGACAGCACTCTATTCTGTTTTCCTAGCGTTTCCTTACCTTATGATTTCCATGTTTTATGTGATCTTTCACACACCGCAAAAGACACGTCTGGAAATCTGGAGGAAGTTTAATGCTCATTTGCATGTTTATCGTTCCCAGGAAAAGGAATCCATTTTCCAGACCCGTTTACTCAGAAAATCACAGGAGTTTTGCACTGCAAATTTGATGACATTCGGGGCAATATCCTGGCATGCCGTTCTTTCCTGCCCTTTAAAACTTAGTGAAACATGGCAGTGTATTGATCAGAAAGCGACGGTTCTGTAACACAAAAAGGTGTAAAAGACACATTAGAAACCAGGTACCAACATTATAACCAGTAAAACTAAAGCAATAAATGCAGCTCCTGTGTTACCTAGCCAAGAGCAGGATGGGTGGAAGTGTTGCTTAGCAACCACAGACTGGCAAGGTGTCCACTGAGATAGCAAGCGCCCTGATTGGCTGTATAGCTCTGAGGTAGTTTTTCCTCTGTTTGTTTAAGTGAATGTCTCCCTGCTATGTAGAGGTCTGAAGTACTCTGTGTTTTGTTCATTTTCCTCAGTAAACTTTTCTCAGGATTTCCTTTCTCTCTGGTCTTTGTCTGTGTCATCTGAGTGACTTTGCTAACAAGGAGAGGGAGAGGAAGCATTCTTGTGCAAGCAGAAGTCCTTGTGCCTAACAGTTGGGGCGACTTCATTGAGTACAGCTCATTATATCTGAGAAAATTTCTGAGATTTTTATTTTTATTTATTCCTCCTAGGAAAAGAAGGCTAGCTTGCAATTTTTTCTCTGAATAGTTCCAAGCTTTTTGTTGTTGTGGTGGTGGTGGTGGCCCCATCTCCTCCCTCTCACCAGCCATCATGCCCCAAACTCCATGTGCTCCTGCCATTTTATGAGTTTTTCGAACAGGTTTTATACCGCTATGTGGAGCCTGCATATACATAAGATTATTGTCGTGTGTGCCACTGCCATTACATTGTTTCGGTCAGGGTGCATGTTACGAATTTTCTAGATATGCCCTCAGAAGACCTACACCTCCCCCCCCCCCATGCTCTTCAATGTGCAGTGGTTCACCATCCAGAAAATTCTCAGTGGCACAAACAACATGAACTGCTTTTTGCTAACCTTTCTTGGGGGTTACATCTCTCCCTTGCATGCAAATTGCCCATAGATGTGTCAGATTACCATTAATTTATAACGGGCAACTGTTGTGTAAAATGACCTGGCTTGCATCTATGCTTTCCACATCGGAACATTGTTATACATAACTGCAGTTAAGAGACTTATCAAGACTTTATCTTAACAAGCAGAAATGAGCAGCACGTCTTGCTGTTTTATTTCTTTATATTTTTGCACAAAACAGTAGAGAGGAAATGTGCTTGTGTCTCTCCCCCATTGATAGGCAGAGTGAGGTGGCCACCTCAGGCGGCTAATTTTGGCTATCATGAAAGGGCAGTAGTTGTTTTTATAAAAAACTTACTCAATTTATTGCAAAGCTAAGCAGGGTCCAGTATGGTTTCAAATTGGTTGGATGACCACGTGTCGAGATTCCAGCATTGCAGAGGATTGGACTAGATGACCCTTGAGACCCCTTCCAACTCTGCAATTCCGTAATTCTATTATTCTCTGATTATTGATGTACCTTTACAGTGTTCTTGGGATTTTTCTGCCTCATGTGCCAAATTACTTTGGGCACACCCAACTAAATAATTGTGTGAGTGGAATGACTTTCACTTGCACAGTGGGACTTCTCACCTCCTTTCTTCCCTCCGCTCATGCCCCACACAGTCCCAAATTGGCTCCAGAGGGTTGGAGGAACCCCACAGAACAGATTTAGGGGGCGTGCAGGGGAGCAGAGGAGGGGAAAGTCCAATTTGCAAGCAGAAGTCATTTTGCCCAGGCATGGAGAAAATTAGTGCTACTTCTTGGGCTGCCACTCCTTTTGAGCCACAGTTGGCTACAGACAGGCCCATTCCTTTCTTCTGACTGTGGGATAATTATTTTATTTTAACAAGTGATCACAGGAGCCCAAGGCCCTTCCCATCCATCTGCATCACCAACGCACATGTATTCATTGATCGAATGGCAGGCTAGCACGCATTTCCAGTGGCTTTAATTTCACTCGGTGGATCAGCATATCTGTAGGGCTTCTTCAAGCTGTATCTTCACCTGCTTCTCTACTGTGACCCTACAGATGTCAATGGATTCAAAATTCCATCATCCTCGAGTTGGCTTGACAGGGATCTGTAGTTCAAAACACCTGAAGATTCATTGCCTCCTGTGTAGATGCATAGTTCTTGAGCCAGGTGCAAGAGGGCTGGATCCAAATCCAAGACAAGTTCATGCATCTATTCATGCTTTGCATGTAGAAGATCTCAGGTTCAATCACCATCATCTCCTCCAAGCTGATGTCTGGTATCTGGAGAGTCAGCGCCTACCTGAGTAGACAGAATTGGGCTAGAATAGACTAGCGGCTTGAGGCAACTTCATATGCTCAGCTCTGTTGAACTGTGTCCTCCTTCATTCATTGTCCACTCCTGTTAAGGAACCTCTGCCTATCTACTATGCAACCAAAGTCTTCTGTAGCAGCTTTTGGAGCACACTATTGGGGGAACAGTATGTATGTCAGTCTCCTCTAACCTGGTGCCCTCCAGAAATTGTTGGACTTGTAACTCTCTTCATCCCTGGCTATTGGCTGATGAGAGCTGACCTTCAAGAACATTTAGAGGAGAACCAGGTTGTGGAAGATTAACAGGTAGCCTAGGCCTATTGAGATGATAGCCTAGGATGGCACTCAACCTTCCTCTGCATATTGTAAGAGATGGTTGGTCATGAAAGAAAGGCTTTCAGAAACCTAAGGAGAGAGGTCAGTTTGAGGACTACTGCTTTAGGAATGGGCACATTTGAGAGAACCCTTTTTGGAGCGAAAGCCAGCTATAAGAATGGAACACCTAAAGTGTTTGGGGCTTTATGTGCTACAGAGATGGATGCTGTTGGATGGCAAAGAGAGAGAATCTTTGTTGTACGTGTGTTTTTAGTTTGCTTAGTTTATCTGTGGTTGTGTGTCCACAAAACACTGGCTGTATTAAGTTACTGGAATGTGTGCAGGGCTGCAGAAGATGTTTTCAATAGGGCAGAATTCCAGGCTCTAATTTAATAACAAGACCTCTTCTGGATAAACACCTGCAGCCTTTGGCACTGAATTTATTTAGTTCAGGATACAGCCGTTCTCTAGTATACTGGGAGCATCTTTGAATTATCATTTAACAAACCAGTAGGTGAGTAAATTGGCTTTTTCAAGTCTCTTAATGAAATCTTGCTTCCTGGTCACAGGTGCCTGTTCTTTAGTTCCACTGAGAGGTCCCTAATGAAGAGGGCAAAACCATATTAATGGTAGTCTTTTTCCTAAAGTCGCCCCAGGAAAATTGCATTTGCTGCTCGCTTCTGACTGAAATATTCTCTGAGGAAAAGTGTGCACGGCTTATCTTAACTAAAATTTGCGTATTTGTTATATTCAGTCAAATGTGTTTATTTGGGATAGGACTTTATTTATTTATTTGCTTAAAGAGATGGCAGGTTGCATTAATAATAAGAATGTAAGAAACTGACTTGTATCAAGTATATCCCTGGTATATCTCAGTTCTTGGTTCATCTAGCTCATTGCCGTCTATGCCACTGGTTTTCAGCCAGTCCTGAACCAGTTTCAGGGTTGTTGTGGGGATAAAATGGGGAGGGGGAACCACCTTGAACTGTTTGGAGGAAAGGTGGCATATACATGTCATTTGATTGAGAGACTCTTTTTTTGCAAAGCGATTTGAGGTTTGTTTGTTTAAGAAATCAAGTAGTATATAAATGTTAAATAAATACATGTAATAATAACGAAGTAGTTGGCCCTGCCACATTTCATCCAGCGGATGCCAAGTCAGACTTGCCACATTTTTGGGAGCTGGTGGGGGGAAGTGAGGTGCGATATTCCTACGTTGTGGTATTTGCTCTAGATGTGTAGAACATGCCATTCTCTTTCACACCCTCAATGCTCTAATGCAGGGATCAGCAAACTTTTTCAGGGGGCCGGTCCACTGTCCCTTAGACCAGTGTTTCCCAACTTTGGGCCTCCAGCTGTTTTTGGACTACAACTCCCATCATCCCTAGCTAGCAAGACCAGTGGTCAGGGATGATGGGAATTGTAGTTCAAAAACAGCTGGAGGCCTAAGGTTGGGAAACACTGCCTTAGACCTTGTGGGGGGCCGGACTATATTTTTTGAGGAAAAATGAACAAATTCCTATGCCCCACAAATAACCCAGAGATGCATTTTAAATAAAAGGACACATTCTACTCATGTAAAAACATGCTAATTCCCAGACCGTCTGCGGGCTGGATTTAGAAGGCAATTGGGCTGGATCCGGCCCCCAGGCCTTAGTTTGCCTACCCATGCTCTAATGTGACCTTGCGTTGTGGAAACATACCCCATTAAGCACAGGTAATATTGAAACAGAAGCTTTCGCCTTCTTTTCCCTCAGAATTTGCTCTTCACTGATATGGGTGCTCCGCTCGTGCAGACTAAGGGCTTGTTCTCTTTGGGTCAGTGCTCCTAGAAGGGGGGGCTAGATTGTCCGCATGATATTGGTTGCTGTGGCCACAACACAGACTCCTCTCTGGTGGGCATATAACTTCCCCAGTGACATTCCTCATGAGCTTAATGTAAATATTATAATTCCCAGGCGTATGTAGGATGCCACACTGAGCTATTATGGAATTACTGTGCTGAAAAGTGGGAGAATCAAGCTTGCCACCCACACAAGACCGGTAGAGGCATCCCACCAGAATTCTGAATATCAGAAGCTGAGCAATAGTCCTGAGCATTTCACAGACAAAAGAAATAGGAGAATTGGTACCAACTGCCCAACTGCTGCATGTTCTCCTCAGACTTTTGAATGCTCTGTTCCTTTGGCCATCCCAGGAGAATGGTTGTTTTAGGATAAAGACCTAATAGGACTAAGGATCAGCCACTTCAGTGTGTACAATAGTGGACTGTATGTAGCATGGCACTGTGGTGTTGATGTGCAAAAGCAGTGTGTCCAGCTCCTGTTTTGAGGTGCAACTACTTAGGGAGCTCCATGCTACCTCTCCCCACCCCCAAATGTAGTGAAGAAAACATTCCCCGCTGCAGCTAGGCCATCCACTGTGGAAGCTCTTCTCCTCTGTTTGTTCGCCACCATGGAAGGTACTGTAGAGTTCTTCCATGCAAGGAGGGACTCTGCCCCATTGTTTCTGATGTAAGTGACTCTGGTATAGCTGTGGTATATATTATTTGAGTGTGGGGGGGTGGCTAGCTCTATCCCACATGGTGCTATAATCCCCCTCATGCAGTCTTTCCGCATGGTGGAGGAAGGATTGTGTGACTCCCTTGAGACCCTGGAGAGGGACATAAATGCTGAAGAATGATACCTCTGGCAACTAATCCAGAATGCGGCAGCTAGACTGGTGACTGGCAGCGGCCGCCGGGACCATAAACAAAACTGCATTGGCTCCCAGTATGTTTCTGAGTGTTGGTGCTGACCTCTAAAGCCTTAAACTTCTTCAGCCCAGTATACCTAAGGAGCCTCTCCACCTCCACCGTTCAGCCCGGACACTGAGCTCCAGCTCCAAGGGTCTTCTGGTGGTTCCCTCACGATGAGAGAACCAGGCAGAGGGCTTTCTCAGTATTTGCACCCACCCTGTGGAATGCCCTCCCTTCAGATTGCAAGGAAATAAACAACTATCTGACTTTTAGAAGACATCTCAAGGTAAAGGGAAGCTTTTAGTGTTTGATGTCTTACGTTTTGTTGGGAGCCGCCCAGAGTGGCTGGGGCAACACAGTCAAATAGGCGGCAAATAAAGTAAGTTGGTGACACACTTTTCAGACATGCATCATTTGTGACACAGTAATTCAGTTTTACTAGCAAACCAGAGGTCAAATGAACCCCTTTCCAGCCCTGGGAGGAGCATGGGAGCGTTTGCACAACACACCGACACACTAACATGCCACGACACACAGTTTGGAAAGCTCTGCACCACAGGGAAAAGGAAACTTTTAACAATGCATTACCCTGTGGGCAAAACAGGGACAAAATAAGGATTGTGATTTATCTGGGACAAATGGAAAAATGGAGAAATAGGAATGGTGGGAGTGTCTGCCCGAGAACGACATACAGAATAGCAATCAGATAGTGTGTGTGTACCAGACCCAAATGCCACAGACCTGACGTTATAGTGGCTTATGGGAGAGGAAATGCAGGAAGCCAGAAGTGACGATAGAAGCCTAGATCTCTGTGTGCATACTTAGAGTAAGCTGCAGCCCTATTGCACCCATGCACATGCGCGCGCACACACACACACTCACACCCTCTTCTGGTTCACAGCAGAGAGCAAGTCATGCCAAAAGTGGTTTGCAATTGCGAATGAGCAGCCTGCTTCTTTTTTTTTTTTTTTTTTTTTTTTTAATAAATTTTTATTAGGGGTTTTTACAAAATAAAGTACAAAAATAAACAACCTTTCTTTTATCTCAACAGAGTTTCATGACTTCTTTGGACTTCCTCACATCTCCCGCTGCCATTTTCATCAACATAAATTTTTCCCAGCAATTTATCATCTAATTTGCAAATTTTATAACCACTTATTTAAATATAATCCTCTGTAAATTAATTTCTCTTAATCTCACTTTACATCCCATTTCGATCCGATTTTGTGGTGGCCAATTATTTATGATCAAACATCCTACTTAACTTTCCACCAAATCACAATATTTTTGTAAATAAGTCTTAAATTTCCTCCAATCTTCTTCAACCCTCTCTTCTCCCAGGTCTCGAATTCTGCCAGTCATCTCAGCCAGTTGCATATAGTCCATCAGCTGCATCTGCCATTCTTCCAGAGTGGGTAGATCTTGAGTTTTCCACTTCTTGGCGATAAGTATCCTTGCTGCTGCTGTTGCGTACAAAAAGAATGTTCGGTCCTTCTTTGGCACCATCTGGCCGACAATGCCCAGGAGGAAGGCCTCTGGTTTCTTAAGGAAGGTATACTTAAATACCTTTTTCAGCTCATTATATATCATTTCCCAGAAGACCTTCACCCTGGGACAAGTCCACCAGAGGTGAAAGAATGTTCCTTCATTTTCCTTACATTTCCAACATTTATTGTCTGGCACATGGCATATTTTGGCTAGTTTAACTGGGGTCATGTACCACCTATATATCATTTTCATTACATTTTCCTTCAGAGCATTACATGCCGTGAAGTTCATCCCCGTGGTCCACAACCTTTCCCAATCCTCAAACATAATATTATGCCCAATATCCTGTGCCCACTTTATCATGGCCGACTTAACCATTTCATCTTGTGTATTCCATTTCAACAGCAAGTTATACATTCTTGAGAGTACTTTAGTCTTAGGTTCTAACAATTCTGTTTCCAACTTCGATTTCTCCACCTGGAATCCTAACTTTTTATCCTTTTTAAAAATTTCTTGAATCTGAGCGTAATGTAACCAGTCTCGCACTTTGTCTTTCATTTTTTCCAAACTCTGCAATTTCCAATTGTTACCCTCTTTCTCTATTATTTCCCAATATTTCGGCCATTTGGCCTCCATATTGGGTCTTTTTCGGGCCTTAGCCTCCAGAGGTGATAGCCATCTTGGAGTTTTATTTTCCAATAGGTCTTTGTATTTTGTCCAGACATTAAACACTGCTTTCCTGACAATATGGTTCTTAAAGGCCTTATTGATCTTAACTTTGTCATACCATAAGTATGCATGCCAGCCAAATGCATTGTTAAAACCTTCTAAATCTAACACATCAGTGTCCTCTAGAAGTAGCCAGTCTTTTAGCCAGCAGAAAGCTGCGGCTTCGTAGTACAACCTTAAGTCTGGCAGGGCAAAGCCCCCTCTTTCTTTCGCATCAGTTAATATCTTAAACTTAATTCTGGGCTTTTTGCCCTGCCAGACAAATTTAGAAATATCTCTCTGCCACTTCCTGAAGCACTCCGTCTTATCCACAATTTGCAATGTTTGAAACAAAAACAACATCTTAGGCAATACATTCATCTTAATAGCAGCAATTCGGCCTAACAAAGAAAGCTTCAATTTTGACCAACTGTCCAAGTCTCTCTTAATTTCAGACCAACATTTTTCATAATTATCCTTAAATAGACTCAGATTTTTTGCTGTTATGTTTACCCCTAGGTACTTTACTTTTTTAACCACAGTTAGCTCTGTTTCTCTCTGAAACCGTTCTGACTCTGCATCTGTCAAGTTTTTTCCCAACACCTTAGTTTTCTGTTTGTTTAGTTTAAAGCCCGCTACCCGACCAAAGTCCTGAATCAATTGTAATACTCTTTTTGTACTAGATTCTGGCTCTTGCAATGTCAAAACAAGGTCATCTGCAAAAGCTTTAAGTTTATATTGTTTCGCTCCGATCTGAATCCCTTGCACCAACCGGTCCCCTCTAATCAAGTTCAAGAGCACCTCCAGGACAGAAATAAACAGCAAGGGGGAAATCGGGCAGCCTTGTCGTGTCCCTTTTTCAATCTTAAACTCTTCTGTAACCACATTGTTGACTATCAGTTTTGCCTTTTGTTCTGAATAAATCGCGTCAATCCCATTTTCAAAACCCCGCCCCACTCCCATTTCTTTTAAATTCCCCTTCATAAATTTCCAAGAAATGTTATCGAAGGCCTTCTCCGCATCTATAAAAATTAGAACTGCTTTAGTGTTAATATTTGTTTGCAAAAGCTCCAAAATGTCAATAATGTTCCTTGTATTAGCAAATAAATGTCTTCCTGGGAGAAAGCCTGCCTGGTCTTTATGAATTATCTCATTTAAAACTCTTTTGAGTCTTCCTGCCAAAACGTCGGCAAATATTTTGTAATCCACATTTAAAAGGGAAATGGGACGGTAGTTCTTAAGTTGTGTCTTTTCAGTTTCTGATTTTGGTATCAATGTGATGAAAGCTTCCTTCCACGATTCAGGCGCCTTCTTTCCCTCCATAATTTCATTGCTGACCTCCATCAGTGGTTGAATCAAATAGTCACTTAATGTCTTATAGTACTTGGAGGTCAAGCCATCTGGCCCTGGAGACTTGCCCAACTTCATATTCTGAATGGCCTGTTCTATCTCTAATCGTGTTATTTTACTATTCAGGAGTGATCTATTTTCTTGTGATAGTTTTTTAAGTCCATTTTTCTCCAAAAATTTTGCAATCTCTTCCTCCTTTTGTGGCCCTTGAGTGTATAATTTCTTAAAATATTTCTGGAAACATTTTCTAATTTCCACCGGGTTCTGAATATTCCTTCCTTCTATTTCCAAATTTGTTACTATGTTCAGCTTTTGTCTCTTCTTCAACTGCCAAGCCAGCAGTTTCCCACATTTATTAGCCGATTCAAATGTTTTTTGTTTCATTGATTTAATCTTCCATTCTATTTCCTGATTTATCAGTTTAGAATATTGTGCCTGATGAAGTTTAATTTCTCTCAAAATCGGCTGTGACTTCGGGTTTACTCTTAGTTCTTCTCTAACTCTTTAATTTTCCCCAAAATCTTGTCCTTTTTCTCATTTTGTAGTCTTTTCTTTATGGCGTTCTGTTGTATCAAGAACCCTCTCATCACAGCTTTGCTTGCGTCCCAGATTGTTCTTTTTTCCACAGCAGTGTTCAAATTTATCTCAAAATAGTCCTTTATTGTTTTTTTGGCCTTCTTGATAATCTCCTGATCTCTAAACAAGTTGTCATTCATCTTCCATCTAAAGGAGCCGGTTGGTAATAATGTCATGTCCATTTTCAACGCGTTATGATCGGAGCAGGTCTTTGGGCAGATTTCCACTTTCTTCACCTTAGGAGCCAGACCTCTAGAAATCCATATTTGGTCAATTCTTGTCCAAGTCAGTTGGGCTTCAGAGAAAAATGTTCCTTCTTTCCCTAAGGGGTTCTTTGTCCTCCATATATCAATCCAGTCCATGTTGTCTGTCATTTCAAAAAAGGTCTTTGGTAGTCTGCCTTCTTTAGTAACCTTTTGGCTTTGTGACCTATCCATGTTCGTTGAAACGATCCCATTCATATCTCCCATCATGATGATGTTATCATAGTCCAGATAATCCAGCATAATCTCATGCAACTTCTTGTAAAATTCTGATTTCCCTTCATTTGGAGCATAAATTCCTAATATCAAAATTTTCTCTCCTTGGTGCTGTATTTCAATTGCCAAAATTCTTCCATGTTCATCTTTAAATAGAAATTTTGGTGAGAGGCTCTCCTTTGCATATATCACCACTCCTCTCTTCTTAACTGAGTCCGAAGATATAAATTCTTGGCCTAACCTTTTATTTACCAATATTTTTCTGTGGAGCCTAGTCACATGTGTTTCTTGTAAACAAGTAATGTCTAGTTGCTCCTTTTTTAATATGTGAAAGATTTTCTTCCTTTTTTCCGGACTGTTGCAGCCATTTATATTCCAACTTAAAAGTTGCAGAGACATCCTGGATAGATCTGTTTAGTTTCCTTGGGATGGTATTTTGTTCTGTGAGTCTTCAGGGTTCTGAGGTACAGGCACCTGTGGTGGTTCAGGCCCTGAGGGTAGTTCAAGTCCTTTATGAAGGTCCTCTCCGTAGGCAGTCAAAAACTTATCCCTATCTTCCAAAGTTCTAATTTTAATCTTCTTCCCTCTAAAGGTAAAAGATAATCCTTGGGGAAAGTCCCACCTAAAGATGATTGAGTTGCTTCTCAGCAGTTTTACTAAGTCCAAATATTCAGATCTAAGATCCAACAGCTGTTTAGGAATGTCCTTAAAAATCTCAATTCTTTTGTCCGAAATGTTCAGGGAGCTTCCGTAGTGCAGGCCCAAAATCTTGTCCCTTTCCTCCTTTGATCTCAACGTAATCAAACAGTCTCTGGGCTTTTCTCTCTTTGTGAGTCTTCCAAGTCTGAAGGCTGACACAATTTTAAAGTCTTCCTCCTCTAGACCCCAGAACTTGGAGAATTCTTTGGTCAGAAACTCAGCTAGATTACCTTCTTCCACTTCTGGTATCGATCTTATCCTTAAATTAATCTCCCTGTTCCGAAGTTCCAACATGGAGAGGTAGGTCTGGTGTTCCCCAACCTGCTTACTGAGCGGCCTTACTTCTTTTTCCAACTCTCCCACTCTTTGGCTGGTCTCTTCGGCCAGTTTCTGATTTTCACCTGCAGCCTCCTTCAGTTGTCCGATTGCTTGTGCATTCTGTGCAACTTGCCCAGATAATTTGTTTAAAGTTTCTGTATTAAGGTCAATTTTCGCAGTTTGTTGGTCAACTTTCCTGTCCAAAGACTCCAATTTCTCAAGAATTCTCTCTAATACAGAACCAGATCCTCCTGAGGCCATCTCTTCTAGTTGTAAATCCTCAGTTTCTTCCTCCCCTGCCTGTGACAGGGAGGTAGCTTTTTCCTCCGAGGGCAAAGTAGGCACAGATGATCTGCGTGCTTGTGAGGCTGCAGTTACGGTTGTCAGAGTTGTTTGTCTGGTTCTTAATCCCTTTCTTTTTGCGCCACTCATTCCAAAGTTATCTAGCAGTCAAGGTCAAGCTGAGTTGTTCCCATGGGAAAGCTACGGCCCAGGTGGTAGCAATCAAACAGAGGGCCGGGAAATAGAAAGTAAAACAATGTTTTTGTTGTAAATCCTCAATCCTCTAGGGGGAGCATAAAATGTCCTAGGAAGAAGAGTCCATTCCACATACGAAATCTGAACCAATACTTAGGGATCTTCACAAAAGTAGTTTTAGCAGAGTTGGTTTTAGGTTTGCCACAATATTTCAAGTTGTGCTTACTGGAGTTCCAAAATGCAAGAACGTAACCATTCTGAACTCCCTCAGACTGTCTCAAAGTTTAAATAGAATGTATCCAAATTTGCAGTCTGACAGTTCTACTGCTCAGGCAGTTCTGACACCTGGGCTTCTTAAACAGAATTGTAATCCACAAAGAGAGTATATAAGTCCTAATAAAAGTCCAAAAATCAATTGCTTACAGTCTTTAAAGGGAAAAGTAATTTCTGCGGGTGCTCAATCTGAGCTGTCAAAAGTTCTCTCTATGCCTCCACTCCTCCTGCTCTTTGCTTTAAAAGTCAATGGCTGCGGAGGACGGACTTCCTTTTCCTCGTCTCTCCGCTTTCAGCTTATTTTCAATATTTTTAGTCCCGAAATTTAATAAAGTCCTCAATTACTCACGGGTTGTTGCGTTTTAGAATCTTGTGTTGAAGGAAGAAAGGTCGGCGCTCACCGGCAACGGCAGCGCGGCTTCGCTCCGCTGAATGCGCATAGACCCACAGCGCCGCTACCCCCTCTGCGATCCGGAGCCCCTTACGGGGTTCCCTCAGCGTTTCGGGGGTAGCTCCTGGCGCCCGCCGGGTCCCGAGACCGCAGGCTTCCGCTGCCTGCGGTTTTCCAGAATGGGTCTCCGCTTCGCCGTAGCGGACGACCCTTTTCCAGCGTAGCTTCCCTCTCCCGGTTAGGAAAGGGCAGCCATTACCGTTCGCGCCGCCTCCGGAAGTCGCGAATGAGCAGCCTGCTTCCGGCAGAGTGGGTGTCCCTTGAATTTGTGTCGCCCAAGGCAGCTGCCTGCCTGGGGAAAGAGGGTCTTTAAGCTGCATTGAGGTGCCACAACATAGTCTCTCAACACCCTAAAGGGTGTGAAGAAACTGGCGGAACCCTGACCTCACGCTCCCATTTTATTTTTTGCCGTTTTGCATATCTGCGTCTGTTTGGCTTTTTCCTTTTAAGCATGGCTGCACCCTTGACAATTCAAGCCTAAAAGGTCATCTTAATTAATATTTCTGGATTAGTGGGATGGCAGACGCGGCGGTTGCTGGTAACAGCAGAGATGGAGCCTTGCTCAGAAAATGGCTTTTCAGGCTGGTGCTCTCAAGCAGAAACATCACAATCGGGCAGCCTGATATAATTAGAAACGTGCTGGTTTATTTATTTATTTATTTTGCAAAAAATTAAAAAAATATCGCAGGAAGAAGTGTTCCTTTCCCTTTTTTTAATCTGAGGAATTTCCATTGGTTTTCTGCGCGTTGCTGGCATCCCACCCCCACCCCCAGTTTTATACAAGTGTCCTGTGGTTTGTACTCGTTAGCTCAGCAGTGTGGGTTGACATGGTGTAAGTAGGGTAGCATTAAAGGGCTACCTGCCCCAGTCTAAACGGGTTTTACATAGCCTGAAATATGATGCAATATATTGTCATAATATTGCAGTGAATCATCCCAATCTTGGAGTGGTGAGAAACATCAGGGGCGCCTGTGCGTAGCTAGGCTTAGGTTTCCTTGGCATGAAAGTCAGTGGAAACTGTGGTGTCGTTAGGATATATGGTTTTATTCACAACCTGAGCATAGGCTCACAGCATTGACACTCTGCCAGATCTTGCTTTGCCATTCAGTTTCCAAGGGAGCCCCCCAGCTGTGGCTCAGGTTCGCACAGAGCAGACATGTCTCTGTGTCTCCAGCTTCCATCATCGGTCCAACCCACACAAAGAATTCTCCCCTTTGTCCGATTGTGTGGCATCCAGTCAGGTGAGATGGAGACAGGCCCACCCATATGCCTCTATGGCAACAGAGCTCACTCTTTCAAGATGCAAATGGCAGGTCCTTAGCTGAGCTTGACACAGGAACTGGCCTTCAACAATCTTCCTTCTATAGTTTCTAGTCTTCTGTACACAGACTTACAGGTTTGGAAAGGACCTATGGTGTCACACAGACCATTCGCCCAAACCCATAACAGTGTTAATCTTAGAAAGATTATACATGTTGTCAAGGTAGTACATACCACCTTGCTTAAGAGGCATTGTGAGGACAGTAGACCAGGCAAGGTGAACGCTGTTGCACCTTCTCATTGGTTCTTTGCCTGCAGGCTAGCAAAGCAATGTGGCGGAGGGAAAATATTGGCGCTAGCAGCCAACAAGATTTTTGCCCCAGCAGGCCTGAGTCAAAAGATGGCATCTGTTCTAAAACCAATGTGGGTAACGAGAACTCGAAATTTTAGCTAGTTAATCGATCTCTCAACCTTTACATTTTCGATGTGCCTGGTGTCATTTTGGGGGCAAAGTACAGAACTGGGATTCTTGCAGGGACACAGCAATTTATTGGGCTGTAGACTGGCTTTGTGGGTATTGAAGATGCTAATATAATGTCCCTGGTTGGGGGTGGAGGGGATGCGGTGGTCGAGCAGGGGGAGGAGGAGCAAAGGGGAGATCCAGCCACGGAGGGAGGGCCTTGGTGGCACCCAAGGGAAGTATCAGGAGAACATTGGGACCCCGTGGAAGATCTCTGGGCAAGCAGGATGAAGGAGGAATTATGGTCAAAACAAAAAAAATTCCTTCCAGTAGCACCTTAAAGACCAACTAAGTTAGTTCTTGGTATGAGCTTTCGTGTGCATGCACACTTATGGGTTATTGGGTTGTTGTTTTTATTTTGATTGTGTATTTTGTGTTTTTATATTCTGATTTTTTTCTGTGAACCGTCCTGAGACCTGCGGGTATAGAGAGAGGTATATAAATTCAATCCATCCATCAACCAATATTTTCCCAAGTGAGACCCATGCCAAAGAGCCCTTATACGGAAGTCCTGTCTGCAAACAGACATAAAGTCAAGCAGAGCTCGCGAGGGATCTAGAAGAGAGTGGTTGTTGCCAAAAAAAATTCCAAGGGCCAGATAGTGGTGTCCAGAAGGCCACATTTGGCCCCCCAGGCCAGGGCTGAGGTTCCCCACCTCGGCCTGTAACAAATAGTCGAAGGGGAGAGGCAGACAGAGGCAGAAAGGGAAGGATGGAGGCTAATACTGTTGCCCATACTTGACATTTGTTACAGTTGGTAGTAAGAAGAAAAACCAACGATCGTGTGGGAAAAGGTTGGTTTTGAGGAAGGAGTTGTGTTGGAAAAGCACCAGAGCTATGTGGGAGGAAGGACCTCTGATCACAAGGGGCTTGTCATGTGGTGTCTGGCCCCCACATGGTTGTATTTTAGATGGCCAGCCACATGTCTGCTGTGTGGTTTGTGGTTTGTGCTTGCGCTAGTGTTTGCTTGGTTCTGATATCTCGGTTCCCATAGCCTTTTGGTGGTGGAAAGACAAATAAAGGTATTTGGGTGGGGAAAGGTAATAGCAAGCCCCCTGGTGTTTGTCTGTGAAATGAGCTCTGTGTGGGAAGGCTGAGATTTGCTAAGCAGAATGTAGCACATCGCTATAAGCAGCAAAATCCCAAGTTCCATAATCTATATAAAAAAGTGACTATATTTGGTCTGAGATTATGCTCTGCTTATGCTGCGCCGGTCTCCATTTAAGCTTTTCTGAATAATTTACAGAGCTCCATTAAACGCTTTCATATTTTGATTCCTAAATGCCAGAGAACATTTCCTGAGCCATTTCAGCTCCCTGTATTCCCTGGCACAGTGCTGCACTCTCCAGCTCTCTGGGATTCTAGTTTGTAGTACTAAGCAATTTGCAATTTCTCCCCTCGCCCCATCCAGACAAAGCAAGTATAGCCAAGGCCAGTTCAAGACTGGTCTCCTTAAGAGGCTATTTCACAGAGTTGGAGCTTGGGGTGCTGTTCTGCAGCCCCCACTGTTGACCTGGTTGGTTCCTGCTCCTGTTTTGGCACTTCCATCCAGATCTGCCCCCTCCAGCCCCCATGCTTCCTGGCCATTATTATAGACCAGTCTGTCCCTAATTGATGACTTGCAGGTGATCCTAGAATCTTAGAATTGTAGTGTTGGAAGGGACCACGATGGTCATCTAGTCCAACTCTGTGCAATGCAGGAAGCTTCTGCTCGAACCCACAACCCTGAGGTTTAAGAGTGTCATGCATTACTGACTGAGCCATGCTGGGCATCCAGCAGGGGCTGATGGGAATTGTAGTCCAACAACTCTAAATACAGTGGTACCTTGGGTTAAGTACTTAATTCGTTCCAGAGGTCCGTTCTTAACCTGAAACTGTTCTTAACCTGAAGCACCACTTTAGCTAATGGGGCCTCCTGCTGCCGCCACGCCACTGGAGCATGATTTCTGTTCTCATCCTGAAGCAAAGTTCTTAACCTGAGGTACTATTTCTGGGTCAGCGGAGTCTATAACCTGAAGCATATGTAACCTGAAGCATATGTAACCTGAGGTACCACTGTATTCTTTTAACAGCTCTGTTGCAGCAAGTTGAAATGGATTGTCCCTTCCTGGCACACACTTTTAATGCTTACAGGAGAAGATAGAATCCTGACATGTATCATTGATTGTGAGTTCTCAACTGGCGCTTACTTGGTGTGGTACAGGGGCGTGTGATCTTGCGAAAGGACTTAATGGATGTCCGAGAAGTGTTGACACGCTTTCATGTCCTCTAACTTGCTGTATTTATCTGAAGCTCAGGCTCGTAATATTTTTATACAATGATGGTAGGGGGGAGGTGTCAAGAATAATGAAGAATCATTATTCCATTGAAAGCTGTGTGGGTAAAAGCAGAATCAAGGACCAGCCCGTTGTTAGCCTGAACGAAGACTAAACGTGTGTGTTTTTTCCCCTTTTTCTTTCTGCATTTGCTAATAACTAGCATTCTGCTCCAGTTGCCATGGCTTTGGTGAAATTGCAACTGCTAGTGCCAGATGCAAAAAGAGATGCCATTCATTGACTTGACATAAGCTGCTAGGCTTCTTTGACTGACTGTGGTTATGCAAAACAGGAATAAAATATGCACACACACAGCGAGAGGGAGAGCATGCAACACAAAAATGCTTTTTAAAGATATTGCTTTTTGTTGTTAGAAAATGGGTGCACAGGTGGACTCTAAAGAAGGCAGCCTTAGGTCCTTGTTGAAACACAGGCTCTTGCATGCTGAACATCCTAGGTCCAACCCGTGGCTGTTTTAGGATCAAAGAGAACTGGAGACGATAGGGAGCTATTTCCTGTGAGTGAAAATGCAGGCTCACTGCACCAGTGATCAGATGCGGTATATTTAAAAATGGCTACCGACTCACAGGTTGTGAGAATTCATTAAATCAGATCCCATATGCACTGCCTCTGGTGATGGAGCTACCTGTCCTAAGCGCCTAGATGGCTGTGGTCTTGCTCCAGAATGAAATGCACAGGAACATGCAGCAGAACATGCATCTGATGCAGCAGAACTGGCAATCTTTATTGCATAAAAGACTTGTCCACAAGAATTTGTGTAAGAGTGTGTGTGTGTCGTGGACACTGACCAAACAAAAATGACTGGACATAGGGATAGCTGAGCTCTGCAGTGCTTGGGGGGTTAAAATGATGAAATGCAAGTGTGAGGCAGAGTGTATTGTTTTTAAACGGGTGCATGTGCAGCAGCGATCGGTGTTATCAGGTTTTGATCAGTGTGCTTAGGTTCAAATCTGTGCTCAGCTATGAAGTTGCCTGGGAGGGCTTGGGAATGTTGCAATCTTGGAGAAGGGAGAAGGGTTGGGGAGCAGGAGGTGGGGAGGACACAGATCAATATCTGTGGTATGGATTGTGCACCTCGCTGTGTGTGGTGGATGCATGTAGCAGATTGTCTGGGCATGCCCTTAAGACAGAAGCTTTGACATGTGCTTGCTTGAACTGGAGATACTGAACTCTTGAGTCCAGCACCCCAACTCCATGCATATTCCGCGTGAAAAAATGGAATGCATACTGTTTTAGTGCCTCCGTGCCCAGATTCTTCCATGCTCACAGCGTGGAATATACACCATGCACACAAGTGCACACCTACCTCTCTCCCCTATGTGCTAATCTGCCCTAACTAAACCAGCAAAGCCCTCCATAGGGACTGCTACATCAGAGTAGTGTGGATTGACTCTTAGCTACAGCATCCTTGTGCTGATTCCTATTTAGAATGAGAGTCATATCCTTCCCAGTGGTACTTGAACCAATGTAGTTTCAGCCTCGTTTCTGCAAGGCTTGTTGCTTACAGCAAGCTATTTTCCCGCTCTTGAGTTTTAATGATCAGCAACTTAAAAAAACCAAACACATTTGTTTGGCAGCAATATTCTTTTCAAAAACATGCACATATATGGTATATCCCCCCCCCAAAAAAAAACTTTGTTTTATGCAACTGCATAAGCCACAGCTTGACAATAGCTCCTGGTTTTCCCCCTTTCCCTTTTCTTTTCCACTTTGTTCCTTGTTCCTTCTCTCTGCCAATAGGAGCCTGCTGCTCTAATGGCACAAAATGCCTTTCAGGTTATAGAAACATCCCACGTCTTTGTCCATTTTGAGCTGTGTGCTTCTGTTTGAATGTTGCTGGCCCCGCTGTGCTCCGCATTCCCCTCGCCCTGTGGCATCTCCCCAGCTGAGAGGCCTTTAATGGCTTCATGGCTGGGCATTTCAGCCCAATAGCATCCTGGGAAGCTCTCTCTGTAGCCCACAGCGACGTGAAAGGCACCATTAAAAAAATCGGTTCTAGTATCCCTTGCAGCGATGTGGTGCTGGTGGCGGCAGCTGGCATGCAGGTTTGCCTTGGCATGGCCCCGTGCATAAAACACTTCTGATCTTGTGCAACGTAAGAATGAAGCCTTCCATTCTACCCTTGAACATTAAGGCCAAAAAAAGGCTCTCCTTTGTTTCCCCCCCTACCCCCTAAGCAAAATGACTTTGAAACTGTGCTCTGGAGAAGCGTTGGGGTTCCTTAGAAGCTTAGCAGGGATTTATTGGTGATCTCAATAAAGAAAGTGTAGCCCCCCTGCGAAATGACATCTCCACTTATGACCGAACGTCCTCCGCAGTGCCCAAGCACAAGGGGATGTTGGCTGCATCCTAAGGAAGGGGTGAGCAGATGTCAAGAGCTACCTTTTTATTTTCTTTTTTTGCACTGGAAGCTCTGAAGTCTTCGCTTCATAACAGAAGAAAAAATTATTCAGCATAGTCTGCCTTGTTCTAGACTGAGCTTGCAGGACTTTATAAGAATCCAAGAACACACAAAACACGCACGCGCACACACACAGAGAGAGAGAGAGAGAGAGAGAGAGAGAGAAACACTGTCTTCTGCTCTAATGGAGCACTGCTTTTTGAGGGGAGGGCTTTTTGGAGTTGATGTTATTAAACGGGAGTCTGGCAGTCTTGCTGGTGTGCTGCAAATCACCTACAGATTTACCTGTAGATCCTGATTTGCGTTATTTTCACTCCTTTCATAAGGTTCCTAATTTATGTGAGGTGCAGTCATGAGTCTCAGCCAATGCTCCATGTAAACTTGAGTTTGTGTCCCAGGAAAACATGCCCCCTAAATCTTTCACAGCTCACGTAGTTCCACTGCCAGTGAGTTGGGGTTTCTTGTTTTTTAGGTAGAAATCAATCCTTGGAGCTTGCAAACGTCAGCCAGTGAACGTTGAAGCAGGATTATAGACCGAGGATATGGCAGCTTTACCAACTGCACCCCCCCCCAAATACTTAGTTAGTGACCTGGCCATTTCTTGCCTCTTTTTGAACGTAGACCCCTGTTCTTGGCTTCTAACAGATTCAGTTTGCCCAAAGCTGCTTGCATAAAATTAGGCCTTAGGGCTGAAAGTTGCTTATCTCTCTTCCAGGTAGGTCCTACCTGAGGTCACAAATGCTTGGGAGACATGGTTGGTGGGTGGCAAGGCCATGAGAAGCGTATCAAGATAGAACTGTGGTCGTGGTAGCAACGAAAGGTCATCTGTTCTCCCATAGCTGTGAGGCAAAAAATTCCGCCCATCTGTCACCCCAGGTGCAATTCTGACAAGGCTGGACTTCAGAGCCGAGTGGAGTTAACTTAGGAAGCAAATAGTTTAAAACAAGCAATGCTGATTGTATCTACATTGGGGGAAAGCTCATAATATCACAAGGTCACTGGCCAGAATGACCAGGCCCACCCCACCCCAGTTCCAGACTCAGAACATGTCTGCTGGACAGTGGCCCTCAGCATGAGCAAAACCTAATCTGATTTAAGCTCTCACCTATCCTTTTCTCCAATGGGCTCACTATTTTGGGTGAGCTTAATGTGGGTGGCATTCTTGATGAATGTTTTTGATAGGGTCACGTGGTAGTAGTGCTTTGTGGGCACTGATATAACCCTGCCTAAGAGTTTATGAGGGACACGGGTGGCGCTGTGGGTTAAACCACAGAGCCTAGGACTTGCCGATCAGAAGGTCGGTGGTTCGAATCCCCGCGAGGGGTGAACTCCCGTTGCTCGGTCCCAGCTCCTGCCAACCTAGCAGTTCGAAAGCACATAAAAGTGCAAGTAGATAAACAGGTACCACTCTGGCGGGAAGGTAAACGGTGTTTCCATGTGCTGCTCTGGTTCACCAGAAGCGACTTAGTCATGCTGGCCACATGACCCAGAAGCTGTACACCGGCTCCCTCGGCCAATAAAGCGAGATGAGCGCCGCAACCCCAGAGTCGGCCATGACTAAACCTAATGGTCAGGGGTCCCTTTACCTTTACCTTTAAGAGTTTATGAGTGAAATTTCAACGGCGCCTAGGGATGCTAATTTGCAGTTTTCAAAACAACACGTGGATGAAAGAAGAGCCGTCCTTCAAAATCTGCACTTCTCCAAATTTCGCTGTGCGAAGTAATAATGTGTAAAAAAAGAGCACGTGCTGGAATAAAGAGTGTGTGAAAATTCATTAATTAGGGGGAATTGGTTTGCAAAAATGTGAATATTCAGCAAATCTGCTTTTGATAATTCAGAAATGAGCTCCAATATGCAAATGAATTTTCATAAGGACTTCTTAAAAATAAAATTTGCTAACTTCCGTGGAAATGTGGAGAACTGAATTTAAGATTGGGAAAAATGAGAAACTGAAGGGGTTTTGACCCTTACTACGACGCTTGCCCCCCACCCTTCTGAACTCATTCTCTCTGCCCCCTGTCTTCCAGCGCACTGTAAAAGCTCCCCTGGAAAATGCATACTGGCCGAATTTAACAAAGTTTTTATTTGCAGCCACTTTGCTACTGACCGTCTGAAATGCCTTTGTTTATTTCTCTTTAGGATCCTGCAGGCATCTTTGAACTCGTTGAACTTGTTGGCAATGGCACCTATGGGCAAGTCTATAAGGTAAGGCCTTCTGTGTTTTCCCGGAGCATGAGATCACATGCTAAGCATTCCTTGTGTATCTGTCTCTAATTTTTACTGGGCTCTGATTGTAAAGGAAGAATTAACTTCAGGGTGTTTATAGTTTCCTGCTCCCCGCCTTCCTAGTACCTGGTCCAAAAATGTACGATTGTGAAAGAGAACATTGTGTGCCAGTCTTCTGTGTTCCTATAAATATCTCTGGGAGATTGTACCTATGCGTAAACATCTTGCAAACTGAAGAGAAATCTTCCCAAGCTGATGGAGAACGTGTGTGGCTTCTTCCAGGTGAGAGCTACAGGTTGCCAAATCACTATTAATATTATTCATTGAATTTGTACACTGCCCTTCATCTGAAGATCCCAGGGCGATGATCAACACACAAATTGTATATTGATAAATTGCATATGAATAAATGGTATATTAATCGCAACCTGGGACTGGGTGTGCATGCCTCAACAGTTTTGCAGGTGCCAAAAATGGTTCAGGAGGGATTCTCTTCTTCTCTCTTTTCATTACCCTGCTATTTCCAGAAAAGCAAAATGAGTCCTCTTTGCTGCGGTAAGTGGGAGATGAGGGCCAGTGAAGGCACCTTGATTGAAAGCCACGGAGCAGCCCAAGTCTTTTTTCCTGTTGTCCACTTATTAGAGATGGGCATGGCTTGCGGCCTGCGAAATTCCTAGTGGTGTCTTGTGAGGACGACATTCGTTCCAGTGTCTGAGTATCTACAATTCAGGGTTGCGAAGCTCCCTCCTCACAGACGTTTGCCTGTCACTTTCATTGTTCGGATTTCCTTGACTGCCGAAGACATGTCTCTTTACTCTGGCCTTTCACATTTGAGATGCATGCAATTAAGACCTTGTGTTTGCAAGTAATAATAATCACTCTGTTTTAATGTGTTTTAAATTGTTGTGATACTCTGTGGGACCTTAGGTCGAAGGGCAGCTGATGATGATGATGATGATGATGATGATAATAATAATAATAATAATATATTGCCTGTCTCATGCAACATGACACCATTATAAGTTGATGGGTTTTCTGTTTACAGTCATGGGGTGTGTCTCCTTCAGGCTGTCTGCCTCCGTTTGTGATTCTCATCTCCTTAAAGGTCAGGTAGCAAATACATATAGTTCCCTGGGTTCCTGCACTTTATATAGTTATTTATTTTTGTTTCCTTACTCTCCTGTCCCACCTTACTTCCATAATGGGACCCAAGGCAGCATACATGGGATTCCCAAGCACTAACCAGACCCAGACTGGCTTTAACAAGATAGCTCAGTCAGTAGAGCGTGAGACTCTTAATCTCAAGGCTGTGGGTTCAAGCCCCATGTTGGTCAGAAAGACTCCTTGCAGGGGGTTGGACTAGATGACAGCCAGATGGGAGGGGTATAAATAATAAATTATTATTATTATTATTATTATTATTATTATTATTATTATTATTATTGTCCCCCAACTCCACAATTCAATGAACCTGTGATTCTAAGGTTCATGTACCTCAAGAACAGGTCCCCGAATGTTGCAGCAGAGGGAGAGAAGGGATGCAGGGCTCTTCCATTAGCTCTATTGAAAAACCATCTCCATCGGGCTTTTCCTTCCCTCAGCTGTCACCTGACAGCAGCCATCCAATCAGGCTGCAGCAAAGGAAGATAATAGGAAGCAGGAGCTCTGTTAGACTCCTTCACTCTCGGAACGGTTTGCACCCCAACTGGTTGCTATAAGAACCGGAACTTTAAGAATTGGTGGCTGAGTTTCATTGTTTTCCTCTTCCCTCCCCACCCCCTTTCCTTTTGTGTTGTGTCCTTTGAATTCCAAACCTGAAGGTGGGGACTGTAAAATAAATTGACTTGTAATCCTCTCTGGGAGACTTTGGCCAAAGAGTGGAGTAAAAAAATGCTTTAAATAAATAAAACCTCCCATTGCTGCCCCTCCTAATCTCTGAAAAGAGCAGAGTAGTTGTTCTTGACTATTCCCTTTGCTGTGCTCAGAGAGGGAAGGCATGCAGACAGAGGTTCTGGGTGGCCTGCGGAAGTCTTAATCCCAAACAGAGTTTCATAAGATGTTGCATGATCATTTGATGGAGGGCTAATTCTCATTAGGTCCTGGGGTTAAGATTTTAAAGCTGTTGGATTTGAGTGCATATTTTGCAATTTTTTTTTTAAATATAAAAAAACCTGGATATGGTTTTATAAAATGGTAACTCTCCCTGAGCCTTAAGCTGTAGGCAAGATTAACCAGTCATTTGTACACATTTTTTTTGGATTTCCCCTCTAAACCAACGCTTGTGAAGGCGATCTCTTTGGCATTTATGTTTTAAGATGTGACAATACTCCCGCCGCCCCCCCTTCCCTTTGTGTCCCCTCCAAATAAAAGAGGCAAGTGGAGTGTGCTGCTGATCTGTCAGCAAATATTTATTCTGAATTCTGGTTTCTGCATCCTCCGATTGCTGTAGGCTAATCCCTTCAACAAAGATGATAGAAGAGGGAAAGTGAACCAAGACTGAACAGAAACTTCTGGAGTTCTTCAGAAGTGTGAATTTCTAAAATAGCGTTAAACCCTCCTCTTTTATATCTCAGTGCAGGAGACATTTCTACTGAGTTGCTATTTTTTTCTCCCTATATTGTTTAATTTCAAAACTGCTCTGCCCCGGTTTGCTGAAGCTAAGAGCATTAGAGTGATGTCTAAACAGTTTCTCTCTGCTGGTAAAATAACTGTAGAGGTTGACCTAGTTCTAAACATGTGCATATTTCTAATAACTGCTGCTGGAAAATGTGACTACAACATCCTTTTGAAAGCTTAATGTTTCAATGGAAAAGCAGAATGGGAAATGTTATCATGCAAAGCTTGTTTTGCTTTCCCCATTTTACTGAAGTTTTACTGTTTACGCTTTAGACTTTGATTGCAACCTTTAGCATCCATTATTTCAGCAAAAAGTAAATACTTAAGAGTGGGGGAAGGTGTTGCACAGAGATTTCTGTCACCTATCTCCAGATTCTAGCTATTTCATTAGGTTATTTTTTTGAAGAAATCAGCAAGAGCACCTGGACCTATTGTAAAATTATTCAAAGCACCAGGGCTGGCCCACAACATTTTGCTGGCAGAGGTTGGATAGCTCAGTTGATTAGAGTGTGGTGCTGATAACCCCAAGGTTACAGGTTCGATCCTATATGGGACAGCTGCATTGTAGGGGGTTGTGCTAGAATGATCCTTCAACTCTACAATTCTATGATTCTAAAGTGGAACAGGAAATGGCACCTTACCCAAGCCAAGGTGCTTAGTACTCAGCGCTCATCAAGTCATTTTGACACCCAAGGCAGAAAATTTTCCACCTCCTCAGAAGTAAAAATACCAGTAACAATAAATTCATCATTCGGCGTTCAGTCATTGTTATGTACTGAGTTGAATAGGATCCAAAAGGCAGCAGTCTGATTGGTCCTGGAACAATAGGATTCAGAATGCAGCAGTCTGATTGGTCCTAGAACAATAGGATTCAGAATGCAGCAGTCTGATTGGTCCTAGAACAATAGGATCCAGAATGCAGCAGTCTGATTGGTCCACAGGAGCCACCCAATCCAGCTCCAGGTGGAAGTGAATCCGTAACCTGAGTGGCCTACAGGAGTATTCCGGAATTAGCAAATCACGTGGGGCCCATTGTGTAAATAATGTATATAAGGCAGACATTCAGGGGAAACTTCCATTCCATCACCACTATGAGCTGAATAAAGAGCATGAAATCCACTCTCGACTCTAAGTATATTTCACTTGCGACGAAGGTGGGATCCCACTGAGCTGACCACCACACACAGTGCTCAACTCTCTGTGACCCCATGAACCAGAATTTCTTCTCAAAGCTTCTCCTTTTGTCCATGGAGTGTTCATGGCAAAATACTAGAGTGGGTTGCCAGTTCCTTCTCCAAACAATAAATTAAGTAACTATAAATTTATGGCTCTTTCATGACACCCCCTGCAATGAATCTCCCCTTCCAACTCTACAATTCTATGATTCTAAGTGGCTGCCTCAGTCTGCCTAATGTTAGGACCGGCCCCGTAGAAGCACTTGGTGTGGTTGACACACAGCTAAATGTTGCACTGGGTTTGAGTGTCGAATATTATTTCTAAAGAGATCAGTAGAGGAAAACGTAGTAAGGCACCATCGCTCATCTGACCTCCGACTGGTCACATTGGTGCTTACTGGGAGGTGTGAGATAGTGGGAAGGTTGTTACGGTGCAAACACACTGACAGGAGTACCAGAGTATGCACATCCATGCACATGTAGTGTGCAGCCTGCTGTTTTTAGGGCTGGCACTGGTTGGGTTTATTTTGAACTGTTGATAATCCTTAGGGATAGAATATCTTCGTTCTTTTGGCTAAGTTTGCTTTTAAATTGGCGAAGGACAAGACTGTAGTATAGCAGGCAGAGAGAAGAAGCTTCAGCAATGTAGAACTGCAGGAAAGGGAACATGCAGATGTCCTTGGTGTGTTTACAAGAATGTCCATGCTTCATCTGTGCAATGCAGGAAGGGAGGCAAAATGAAAGAGGGGTTTCAGATCAGCCATCCCCAACCTGGTGCCCTCCAGATATTTTGGGCTACACTTCCCATCATCCCTGATAATTAGCAATGCTGACACGGGCTCATGGGAGCTGTAGTCCCAAACATCCAGAAGACACCAGGTTGGGAAATGCTTTGTTTAGATGCCTGAATGAATTTGTATGTGGGAGTCTCATTGGACTCTTGTTAACACCACCACCAACAACAACAAAAAGCACAAGATTGTTAAAACCTGGACCCTCCCAAATGGGCTCCTGAATTTTCAGGCTATTTCAGCAATTCGTCTTGAGGAAGTGACATGAGGAGAAAGACAGGGATCCTTATTGATAGTGGCAGTGGCTGTGTTATTTTTGTTCCGAAGATGTTTAGAGCAGGCATAGGCAAACTCAGCCCTCCAGATGTTTTGGGACTACAACTCCCATTATCCCTATCTAACAGGACCAGTCGTCAGGGATGATGGGAGTTGTAGTCCCAAAACATCTGGAGGGCCGAGTTTGCCTATGCCTGGCTTAGAGCAACACATTGTTATGCCATCACGTAGCCTAGGGATGGAGAACCTACGTCCCTCTAAATGTTGTTGGACTCCAGTTTGCATCAGCTCCATCCAGCATGGCAAGTGGTCAGGAAATGATGGGACTTGTAGTCTAGCAACCTGGGGAGGGGGGGGATGGCAAACGCTCCCCATCCCTGATGTAGCATCATTTTGGGGGGAGCATAGTGGCTGCCAGGATAACCACCACTGTTGAAGCGGGAGAGGGAAAGATGGCGGCAAAACCCGCAATAGATGTGGCCCCTTTCATCCCCCAAAAGTCTTACAGAATTTGGCTGAAATTTCTCCTTGGAGCTTTGGAGGGGTAGACCAGCTTTATTGTTTGTTCATTTATAACATCAGGGATTACCGTTTATACCTAGTTAATTATACTTTTATCCCTATCTTCTTTCAAGGAGCTCTGTGTAGCGTACCTTTGAACCTGGATTCAGACTTGCAGATCAGATTCAAATCTCTCTCTCTCTCCCCCCCCCCCCCAGCCCCGCCTTGATTTCTAGTTGAAAGTCAGCTCTGGTTAGTTTTAGTCATCTTTAGCGGTGGAGAAATAATGCTGCACTGTCATTAAATACTGACAAAGGTAGGGAGGAGGAGAAGGTGAGAGAGTCTGCTCCCAGTCTCTTATCTGTGGTTTTAAAATGTGGACAGCAGTTGCATCTATATCATGATGAATAGCTAAGGCCTGATAAGGCTGTTATTGTGACAGGGGATCTCTGCTTCTGTTTCCTGTTGCTATTTAATAATGTACCTTGCCGTATCTTTCTGATCAAATTATAAAATATTTCTGAGAAGGGTCAGCTGTCTGAGAATTGACGTTATAAAGAAGAAATTTTGTTGTCGTTTAGTCGTGTCCGACTCTTCATGACCCCATGGACCAGAGCACGCCAGGCACTCCTGTCTTCCACTGCCTCCCGCAGTTTGGTCAAACTCATGTTGGTCGCTTCAAGAACACTGTCCAACCATCTCGTCCTCTGTCGTCCCCTTCTCCTTGTGCCCTCCATCTTTCCCAGCATCAGGGTCTTTTCCAGGGAGTCTTCTCATGAGGTGGCCAAAGTATGGGAGCCTCAGCTTCAGGATCTGCCCTTCCAGTGACCACTCAGGGCTGATTTCCTTCAGAATGGAGAGGTTTGATCTTCTTGCAGTCCATGGGACTCTCAAGAGTATCCTCCAGCACCATAATTCAAAAGCATCAATTCTTTGGCAATCAGCCTTCTTTATGGTCCAGCTCTCACTTCCATACATCACTACTGGGAAAACCATAGCTTTAGCAGCAACTGAAAAGAAGGTCCTCAAAGTTGTTGCATCCTATATTTGTTCCTTTCCACACACCTCCCCTTTTCAAGAAGCTGATACAGCAGACGACATCGTTCCTTCTGCAGGACAACAGCAAAACCTTCTACATTAATGGGTGAGCAACCCACCCTGGAGCAGATCTCCCTCGCTTGTCATTGGGACCCCAACCGATAAGTGGAGTTGGAGAGAAGAGTTTGCAGGGTTTGCTGGGCAGGTTGGAAGCTGCTCAATTAAAACCTGAGGAAACAAATAGGCTCTGAAGTGCTTGTCTAGTTCTTGAAATGAGTAGTATATCAGCCCCCTGAAGTTCATACCTACCAGCCCAAAATCATGGTGACATCACCACCAGGCCTTGAAAACTGGGTGTGTTGCATTGGTTTTCTGTTCAGCACCTTGCATACCCTATGAGAACTAAATAAGTGTACAGTGGTACCTCGGGTTAAGTACTTAATTCGTTCCGGAGGTCCGTACTTAACCTGAAACTGTTCTTAACCTGAAGCACCACTTTAGCTAATGGGGCCTCCTGCTGCCACCGCGCCGCTGGAGCACGATTTCTGTTCTCATCCTGAAGCAAAGTTATTATCCTGAAGCACTATTTCTGGGTTAGCAGAGCCTGTAACCTGAAGCGTATGTAACCCAAGGTACCACTGTATCTTCCATTAAATTTCAGTGCTATTAATCTATTTATTTCCTTTTCATTGTACATTTATGGGATTGCTTTGGCTCCCTGGATCCATCAATGACCAGGGAGGACAGCTCCTCTTGACTGTGACCTGCATTCCCTCCCCTTGCTAAGTTTCCATTACCACAGGGGTCAGCAGACTTTTTCAGCAGTGGCCGGTCCACTGTCTCTCAGACCTTGTGGGGGTCCAGACTATATTTTTTTAAAAAAATTTAAAATGAACAAATTCCTATGCCCCACAAATAACCCCGAGATGCATTTTTAATAAAAGGGCACATTCTACTCATGTAAAAACATGCTGATTCCCGGAGTGTCTGCGGGCTGGATTTAGAAGGCGATTGGGCCGGATCCAGCCCCCGGGCCTTAGTTTGCCTACCCATGCATTAGCAGATCTGGGTTTAGAGGTCAGGGCTTAGATGGTGGAGGGGCACTGTGGACAAATAGTGGAAAAATCTCTCTCTTGGCTGGAAATAATCCTGTAAGTGTGTGGCTTAACCACAGGTTGGTCATTCCAGAGCAGATGAATGAATCCTCATTCCTTCCAGCATCACAGCTTAATCGGAATAATTTTTGCTTGAATGAGAGTAGACCTCGGGGGCGGCTTATCTCTCTTCTTTCTTTTTTTTTTGGAATTGAATCGAGCAGGTTGTTTCATTATTTAACAATAACAAACAAGCTTTGGTTGTGCCTCTGATCTATTTATGATGTTGTCATGTTAATTTTCTAGCTTCTTAAAATTAATGAAATGGCTTGGGTGGCTGACAATAAATCACTAGGCCTGGTCTGTTGTTTTTTTTGCAAACGGAAAAGCTTCCTTGCCAGTGATAACGTGGCAGTTGTAGAAATCTTGCTGATCTACTTCACCTTCTTTTAAAAATATATCTGGATTTACTGAACCGTATATGACCTCTTTTGCTCCTCCAAGGAATGATTTTAGGGTAGCAAGCACATTAATTGTAGTGAGATATGCTATAGGCAATAATTTTTGCTTCTCATCTGTGGCAAGTGGGAGGAATTATTTAACCTTGAAGCGAGTTCACTCAGGGTTTGTGCATTTGTGTGTGTGTGTTCTTTGTTTCTTCTTCGACTGTAACCATCCTTCTGATCTTAGATCAAGGCTTGTCAAATAATGGACAAGGCCTCTCCGTAAGGCCTGGGAAATTTCTGGGGAAGGAGGGGCCTCCTTAGGGAGAGACTTCCCCCTCCTGTTTTGGTTGTTATTTTGCATAAGAGGTGGTGGTGGTTTGTTTTGAAACGTTTTGTTCTTTTTCTGCCACCCACATGTTCATAATTTGGTTCTAGCTCACACTTTCCTCCCTCCCCTCTTCCCACCCCCTCCCATTGTGTCAGAAAAACTTTCTAGTTATCCTCAAGGGTTTTTGGGAGGGTGGGAGTGGTGCCTTTAAATCATGGCTAGGTAAACTGAGGCCCCGTGTCCGGATCCGGCCCAATCGCCTTTTAAGTCCAGCCCGTAGACGGCCCGGGAATCAGCGTGTTTTTACATGAGTAGAATGTGTCCTTTTATTTAAAATGCATCTCTGGGTTATTTGTGGGGCATAGGAATTCATTCATCCCCCCCCCCAATATAGTCCAGCCCCCCATGCAAGGTCTGAGGGCCAGTGGATTGGCCCCCTGCTGAAAAAGTTTGCTGACTCCCGCCTTAAATCTTTGTGTTTTGACTCTCACCTTTTTACCAGCTGCTTTCAAAACACGCAATAACTTCCTTGTTGCATCAGACCAAAATACAGTGGTGCCCCGCAAGACGAATGCCTCGCAAGACGAAAAACCCGCTAGATGAAAGGGTTTTCCATTTTTCGAGGCGCTTCGCAAGACGAATTTCCCTATGGGCTTGCTTCGCAAGACGAAAACGTCTTGCGAGTTTTTTCGCTTTCCCCCCCTTTTTCTAAGCCCCTAATAGCTGCTTAGCCGCTAAGCCGCTAATAGCGCTAATCCGCTAAGCCGTCAATGGGCTTGCTTCGCAAGACGAAAAAACCGCTAGACGAAGAGACTCGCGGAACGGATTATTTTTGTCTTGCGAGGCACCACTGTAGCTCACCTGGTTCAGCACTAAGGGCAGTGCGCACCTCAGTTGTTGGGGTGGTGCAAGGATTAGTGCCAGTGCAACAGGAATTCCCCCATCTCTCCTCTCCCCTCCCCACATATCCTGCACTCTGCACTGGAGGGTTGAGGGAGCCGACCAGAATAGATTTAGGAGGCGCAGAGGAGGAGGGGAGAGGGAGGGAGTCTTTTTTGGAAAAGAGAAGGACAGTGCCTGCAGAGAGTGTTTGCTGTGACATGGGGGTGGTCAGCTAGTTTGCCAAGTCATGTTTGATTGGCCAGGGGACATATTTTTTAAAATTTCATGGATGTCTTTGTGTTTCTGCCTCTATCAGCCAGGAGACTTGGGGTGTCTGATTAATCTTGTATCTAGGTAGTTATTAACACAATTTAAAACTGATAGGGGAATATGAAGAACAGAGGATCTGACGAACGGATTATCAAAAACGCGTGAGGCAAATGGTGGAAGTCTTTTTTTAAAAACAAAACAAAACTGTATTTAAGGTAGATAAGGACAAGATGAAATTATACAATTGAATATAAATATAGATGGGAAACAGCTATGTATAGTGAATACTTATATACTTTTAAAAATTTTCACCTATCTTTTTCTTTTTTCTTTTTTATTTTCTCTAGGTTCTTTTTTTCTTTTTTCTGATATCTTTCATTTCACTCCTTTATTGTGAATAGCATTTTATAGAGGTATAAATAACAAATATGAAAAGAGACAAAGTATTCTCTAATTTTTTTCCTTGGTTATATGTATTTTCTTTTTCTTTTGTGTTTTCTTTTGTTGTAAATATGTTTTTTTCTTCTAATTTGTACTTAATAAAAAGTTCAAAAAATATTTAAAGAAAATAAAAATAAAATTGTTAGGGAACCGAGTTGACGGCCACCCATTTATCCTGACCAGATGATGTCCTTTGGAAGCAAGGTCTTGCAGATCTCAAATCTAATGGTTGGGGTTCTCCTATCCATATCAATATCTAGAATGTCTGGCAGCTCTTGGCTGTCTAATTAGGGATTTGCAAGTCTCGTTGAATAGATGAGATTTAAAACAAACGCACTCACATTTTGTTTACATTCTGTTAGAACAAGTATTAGCCTTGTAAAGCTGGTTTGACGCAGGAGAAGTTCGCAATCCTTGTTCATCGACTGATGGATGCAGCTTAGGTGATGGACCTGTATGTGTGAATGGGTCCCATAGACTGAACGGCAAAGTGACTACTGTTGTCTCACCTCACCTCATCTGAAATGCACTTCTGTCCAGTGGGATCCATTCACAGAGTTGGCAGGCAGAGAATTCGAGCAATAAGTTTGTGAGGGTGAGCTGCTGTATTAGATGTGCCTGTTTTATCCAGAGCTGGCGCTGAAAGGCTAGATTATCATTTCAAGGAATTCCTTCTGTGTCACAAAAGGTGGTTCCCATTTGGAGAACAGTCATTGCGGATTCTCAACACTTATTAGTAGGACCCTGGGGAGTTTGATGAGCTAATGCCAAGACAATGATGGCATTAATTGTTTGAATAATCTGCTGTTTTATTATCTCTCTATCTGAAAGAGTGATAGGGAGCAGTTTAATTAATCACATGCTCTTTAGCTGAGTGGGGGGAAATAGTTGCCATAAAGCACAACATAATTGTTTCCTGGGGGATTGTTGCTGAAAAGAATCAAGTTTAGCTTTCTGTATCGAGCTTCAGTATCCCAAAATATACTGCAGTAGTTTCCTGAGGGGATGTGCGTGGTGGACTGTGCCCTGCAAGCCATGTGTGTTACCTATTCTATAAGCAAATCTTCAAAACAAAAGTACTTCCTTTGTTGTTGTTTAGTCGTGTCCGACTCTTCGTGACCCCATGGACCGGAGCACACCAGGCACTTCTGTCTTCCACTGCCTCCCGCAGTTTGGTCAAACTTGTGTTGGTAGCTTCGTGAACACTATCCAGCCATCTCATCCTCTGTCGTCCCCTTCTCCTTGTGCCCTCAATCTTTCCCAACATCAGGGCCTTTTCCAGGGAGTCTTTTCTTCTCATGAGGTGGCCAAAATATTGGAGTCTCAGCTTCGCGATCTGTCCTTCCAGTGAGCACTCAGGGCTGATTTCCTTCAGAATGGATAGGTTTGATCTTCTTGCAGTCCATGGGACTCTCAAGAGTCTCCTCCAGCACCGTAATTCAGAAGCATCAATTCTTTGGCGACCAGCCTTCTTTATGGTCCAGCACTCACTTCCATACATCAATACTGGGAAAACCATGGCTTTAACTATACGGACCTTTGTCAGAGCAAATAACTCTCAGCAACCTGAGCAGCCAGATGTGGAGGTGTCTCTCCTAAGATGGCAAATCCCTTGCTCCTGCAACCCAGGTGTTGTCATAGAGGATGTCATCAAGTTAGATGTGCATTGTATGTGAGGGCTGCCTTTGTAGACTGTTTAGAAACTACGGCTGGTGCAAAATGGGGCAGCCAGGTTGTTAACTGGACAAGAAGGTGAGAGCATTCACACACACATACACAAATGAATGCACTCACCTTGTCTCAGTTAATATATCTATATAAATAAAAATAAATCCCAGTTCTGGTGCAACTGCGCTGGCTGCCCGTTTGTTTCAGGGCCCAATTCAAAAGTGATGTTTTTGACTTTTAAAGCCATATATGGCTCAGGGCCTCTATATCTAAAGGGGACCCCCTTTCCTCATACAAACCTGCTTGGCCCCTGAAGTGGTCATGTTTTTGCCTGCTTACCACTTTCAAGGGAAGTTCAGAGAGGAAGTGACGAAAGAGTCTTTTCTGCACTAGCCCCTTGTCTGTGGAATGATCTCCCCAACTTTAATGTTGTAAGAACGAGTGAGAATACTTGAACCCTGTCAAAAAAATTGGTAAATGTTGAGGCTGCTTCACACATGCTTAAATCTTGATTTTTTCCTCCCCCCCCCAACCCAAACAGTATAAATGTGGCAAAACCATTAAAGATAATACAAGACGAATACAGAAATTCCTCAGTCTGCTTTTACCAACATTTTAAGGACTGCAAAGAAATGTGTAACCCAGCACATACTGGCATTAGCCAATTAAAATTAATATTAACCAATTAAAAACTGCCACAAATAAATAACTTGACCATAATCCAGACAAAAACAAAACAACTCTTTTAGAATTTGCTCACTAATATCTACTTATAGATACACAGAGAGCGTTGACATACTTATAGATGTAGATGCACACACCTTTAATACAAACACATGAGCAATGTATAGGGATTTAATATCTGTCAGACGGCCAGAGCTCATGAAACATATAGCCTTTTCTACTTGAATTCTGCCATTTAGGTTAGGGAAGGTGACAGGCCCAGGTTTGCTCGCACGTAATGTGTGAAATGCCTCTCCCTTCCCGTGTTGTAAGCAACTTGTACTTGGAAGCAATTAGCTTCTGTAGCACACCATGCTTGCATATTGGAAGTAAAGTTGTGTCTGCGCCCCATAAAATGTTGGTCTCTTAGGCAGCTATATTTTCCCTGGGCAAACTCTTCAAATGGATGCTTCTTTGCAAGAAAAGAGGGTTGGGGAGAGAAGAAGCCTTGTTGCCAGAGCAACTGGTACATCTTGTTTTTCTTGATTTGTGCGAAAGATAGAGCACAACTCTGGAAGGGGAGACAGGGAAGCAAAACAAAGAACCCAACCCACGCACGCCTACACACCGATATGTCATGCTAACGCTTGGGCTCTGAAGAGTTTCCAGGGGGAAAGGTGCTTTCACCTTTCTGCCCTCTGGAGCTGCCTGGGTTCCATAAAGGGGAATGGATCTTTATGTACCGTTCGGTTTTAGAAATGTGATCTTAGTGGGGTCTGCAGAGACTGGCTGAACCAGCACTTCCATGGCTTCCAACCAAGTCAGCCCCCCTGGGTGCTGTTCTGGTCAGTCACCATCGCTGGCCCTAACATGGGCTATTTGGGACGTAACTTTTCAGGCGTAACAAACATGCCTGTCTCTGTGGAAGCAGCTATCTGCTTCTGACTTGATCTTGAGCATACTGTTTCTTTCTCCCAACTTTCATAGCATCCTGGGAAGTTCCAGGACAGTTTTATCTGAATTTTCTGTAGAGGGAGATGACTGAGCCTGTTGAGGATGTGCATATTCGCAGCAACGTTAGAAACGCCCCCAGGTGCCAGACACATTTTGTGACTGGTGCGGGTCCAATTGTGACCATGTGGAGATCTCTGGGTTCTAAGTTGGCACCTGACATCTGGCTGGCCCTTCTGTCTTTCTTAAGCAGGTAAGCAGAATACCCTGCTTATTGCATTAAAGGTAAAGGTACCCCTGACCATTAGGTCCAGTCGTGACCGACTCTGGGGTTGCGGCACTCATCTCACTTTATTGGCCGAGGGAGCCGGCGTACAGCTTCCGGGTGATATGTCCAGCATGACTAAGCCGCTTCTGGCGAAGCAGAGCAGCACACAGAAACACTGTTTACCTTCCCGCCGGAGCGGTACCTATTTATCTACTTGCACTTTGACGTGCTTTCGAACTGCTAGGATGGCAGGAGCAGGGACCAAGCAATGGGAGCTCACCCCGTCGCGGGGATTTGAACCGCCGACCTTCTGATTGGCAAGTCCTAGACTCTGTGGTTTAACCCACCCGTGTCCCTAGTTTATTGCATTACATCCCACCTTTTTCTCCATGGAGTTCCATGGTTCACCTCGCTCCTCATTTAATCTCTACAACGACCCTGTGAGCTAGGTAAAGTGGCTGTGGGGATTTGAACCCTGATCTCCCAGGTCCTAGTTCAACACCCAAACCACTACACCACACTGCCTTCCTAGAGTACTTCTGCCACGGGGCAGCTCTATAAATTAAATTGGTAAATAAATATGGGGAAAGCAAAATATCACTTTGGGGGTAGGATCTAGAACTTTTCCTTTGAAGCTTGAATTTGTTTCATTGTGGATTGTTACATCTGATGTTTTAATGTGCTGCAAACCGCTTGGATATTTTTTATTTAAAATATAAAGCGGTATAGGAATAAAATGAACAACAACAACAATTTTAATTGAATTAAAAAAAGGCCCCTAGACATTCCGTTGGCGTGACTGCAACCTAGGTTTAAGGTGCCATTTGGCAATTAGCATATATAGCTGAGTTTCTAACACTGATTCACATATATACAGGTTGTGCAGGTGCAAGCCATGTTCGGACACATGTAGGCATTGCTGATCCTAAAGAAACATCAATTCCCAAAAGCAACAGGAATGTTCTTGCAGCCTACGAAACTTGCTTTCTTCTGGCTAGCGTCAGAGACTTTGAATCTCATACACAATCTTTCGAACTTCGTTTTATAGAGTTGCACCTGTTTACTGCGTCTAAGGAAGGCTGCTGTCAGTTAATGGTAAGGGGTGCTTTGTTGACCAGGGCAAAGTGCAAGACAGGAGCTTCCTTTGCAAGTTAAGGATTAACAAAATAAGCTTTGCAGAACCTGAGGTGATCAGGGCGGAAGACATCCCGTTGCTTAATTAACCCTGAAAGTGAAGAATAGTGAACGTTTTCACAACAAAGTAGCTGCAAATCATTCAAAATTCAGCATCGTAAATGGTGTTTATGGGGTGGGGGAGAGAGGACAGTTATCTGCTAGTCCTTTGTCTGTGGTCCTGGGTCAAAGAGGTTCTTCTGGAACCACTAAGTCTGGTGTCATCCATCTTTTGCTGTGTTTTAAAGTGTTGAAAGATTTTTCAAACGAAAGTGAGGCAAGTGTCTAAACCTCCTCCTTGGAAGGGCCCTGCAATAAATATTCTGCAGAAAGTGGCACCCATCTAAATTGCAGATTAAGCAATCTGTTTGCTTAACATCTTTCTGAGAAAGGCAAAGTTGCGTAAGAGAGAGTCTGGGATGCCTTTTGAAAAGAATCTTTCAAAACAACTTCAGGTAGTCTTCCCAGTGTGACATCGCACCAAAGTAATCTTAAAACCACAGTCATTTTTCAAAGCTTGCATAATATTCTGACATAGACAAATGATAACGCTTAATATTTTAATCAAATTTTTACTTTTGCCAGAGGGTGGAAAAACGTTTGTTCCAACAGACAGGAGAGAGCCAAAGATCTTATTTCCCATGTCTTTTTTTATTTTTAAAAAATAACAGTAATAATTATTTATTTAGAATAAGGGACAAATTACAGCATTGCAGAACCAATGCTTTCCTTGTTGATTTATAAGTTCCGTGACCAGAAGGAGGAGGAGTACCAGGAGGAATGGATGAAATTCAAAGACTATTTACTTAAATATGCTAAGATAATTTAAATAGAAATACTTGCAAATAACAGATAGGCTTAGGATTTAAATATGTGATGTTATAGAATAATACGCTTAAAGTAAAGATGAAAAGAAAGAAAGATGTTAAGTAATTTTATGAGAAACTTGTTTTGGAAAACTGTTACAATGATATATACCTGAAATTCAGCCAGGGGGATATGAGGAAGTCACTTAACAATGTTACTAAGAGTGGACTAAGTATAGTTAGGATTTATGCTTGTTTGTGTGTTTATAAAAAATGGAAAATCAATAAAAAAATTTGGGGGGGAAACGTAAGTTCTTTTTTTTACCACCTCTAATCACTGTTGCTTGCAGAGGCTAGGTTCAGGAAGATTTGATCTGGATTTCATTCGTACATTGAATTTGGACAGTTTGATTTGCACTTATCTGAAACTACCCCTGCATAAGTCCTGCTAGTACAATGGACCTTTTTGCCTCCTCTTCTCTTTCTGCATCCCTGAAATCAACTGAGTGGCCTGGAGAACAGTGCTCAGGGGGAGGAGAAGGGAGATGGTTCTGTCTGGCAAGCGGCAAATCTCCTTAAAGCTACACTGAGTGTCTCCTCAAGGGGATACCATTTGATTCAATTGACCTGTCAAAAGTGATCCAGAACCACTTGCTTTTTAATGTCGAAATTATCGAGAACATTCATTTCCCCACACTTCTAGTACGCTTTGCATAAAAATCTGGTATTACTTTGTATTTCTAGAGCGCTTTAGAACGCTGAGGGTGGTACATTATTGATCCATTTATTTAGATGGGTGTATATTCCACCCAAAAGGGATGCGGGTGGCACTGTGGGTTAGGGCTTGCCGATCAGAAGGTCGGTGGTTCAAATCCCCGCGATGGGGTGAGCTTCTGTTGTTCGGTCCCAGCTCCTGCCAACCTAGCAGTTTGAAAGCATGTCAAGTGCAAGTAGATAAATAGGTACCACTCTGGAGGGAAGGGAAACAACATTTCCGACTGGACTTAACTGTCAGGGGTCCTTTACCTTTGTATTCCACCCAGTAAGTTAAATACAATGCAACCAACGGCAATACTAATCAATATGCATAGGTAGAAATATATTGGTTAAGAATCAAAATGTGGGGGTCCTTAATCTGAATAAAAACACACCACATGATCATTCTTACTGTTCAGAATTACCTTATAGTGCCCTTCTGTCTGGCTTATCTCACTCCGCACTCTGCGGATGTTGAGGACTACAACTCCCATCCCCAACCAGCATGGCCAATACTCAGGATGATGGGACTTGTGATCCAAAACTTTTGAGCAGCAGCATGTTGGCCCTGGGGGTCTTCTTTTAGACTACCTTCTAAAGTTGGAAGATCCAGATCTCTTCGTTATGCCTGCACGACTTTTTTTCTACACTGAACCAAATGCAGGTTTTGAGCTGTTTCTGGTTGCCTATTAAGGACTCAATAAACCAACATAGTTTTGCTGTCTTCCTGTGACAAATGGGTGTTAGTGGGAGTGTGGGTGTCAGGACACCTGACCGGCTGCAGTGAATGACTGGGGCTGGCTTTATAGCTCACACATTGGGCAGAGTTGCCTCTTAATTTGGTTCGCCTCCTCGCTCAGTGAATCTGGATTGTCACGGCCAGGTTCAGAGTCTTATCTGTGACTCGTGTTCCTCAGAGGTTTGCAGGGGGGTTAATGCTTGAGCACTAGCAGATATGGGGGCTGTGGGATCTCCCAAAGTAATCAAATGGTTTGTTTCCAGAGGAAGGGCAACTACCCATTACTGCTGTGGGAAGAAAAATGGATATTTATTGATGCTGCAGATACTGTTGGAGCCTAGGGAGTGGACACCGTTAGTGCAACAAAAACTAGTGTGTTGTTGTTGTTGTTGTTGTTGTTGTGTGTATAAAAGGTAAAGGAACCCCTGACCATTAGGTCCAGTCGTGGCCGACTCTGGGGTTGCAGCACTCATCTTGCTTTATTGGCCGAGGGAGCCTGTGTACAGCTTCTTTAAAAAAAAAAAAAATTATTCAAATTTCCAATAACCATTCTGTTTATAATTGAACATCCAATTTAACTTATACATTCTTTTAGACTTCCATCAGCCTATCTGACAATTTTCATATTTATCACAACTTCTCACATTTCCTAAATTTATGTTGCACTTTAACAATCCTTATTTTATCTTCTCTTTTAAGCGACATTCCAGTCTATTTTTTCACAGAGCTTCTTGGAATCCAACAAGCGTTATTTCCTGATCACACACAGTTTTCATATACTCTGTAAATTTGTTCCAGTCCTCGGTAAAGGTACCCCTGACCATTAGGTCCAGTCGTGACCGACTCTGGGGTTGCGGCGCTCATCTCACTTTATTGGCCGAGGGAGCCGGTGTACAGCTTCAGGGTCATGTGTCCAGCATGACTAAGCCACTTCTGGCGAAGCAGAGCAGCAGACGGAAACACCGTTTACCTTCCCGCCGGAGTGGTACCTATTTATCTACTTGCACTTTGACGTGCTTTCGAACTGCTAGGTTGGCAGGAGCAGGGACTGAGCTACAGGAGCTCAACCCATCGCGGGGATTCAAACCGCCGACCTTCTGATTGGCAAGTCCTAGGCTCTGTGGTTTAACCCACAGCGCCACCCGCATCCCAGTATATCTATCATCTATCTATCTATATCTCTATCTATATCTCTATCTATATCTCTATCTATCTATCTATCTATCTATCTATCTATCTATCTATCTATCATCTATCTATCTATCTATCATCTATATCTATCTATCTATCTATCTATCTATCTATCTATCTATCTATCTATCTATCATCTATCTATCTATCTATCTATCTATCTAACTATCTATCTATCTATCTATCTATCTATCTATCTATCTATCTATTTGTTGCCTGCATGGCATGGGATGAGCACGTTTGCTGAAGGAATTCCTTACTCCAGCCACTTCAGAGTGCAAACAACAGCTGTACGGAATGGTTATACAGTCGCCTCTTGGCAGGCATTGACGCCAGCTGTGTGCCAACAGTTTTGCAATGCCTGCCAAATATTTTCACGTATGGGGGAGATAGGCACCAGCAAAGATAGCTATCGGAGGCCACTTATGTGAACCGAAACTACTGGGAATTGCACACTTCTCCAACATGTAGGTACCTGATTTTCTTAGTGCCTTTGCAAACATGCAAGTTAGTTCTTACAAGTGAGGCCAGCGATGAAGTATGCAGAGTTTTCCTGCCCATTACGCTAGCCAGGTGGCAACACCCCCTTCCAGAATTCCTCATTCTGCTCTCCCTCCTTCTTGGAATTCTGTTTCCTCCTCCACCAGTCAGCCACTGAGCATGCTCAGTTCGTTGTATTGTTTTCCCCCCTCTGCCATACTTTTCAGTGTTTCCCCTTTAAAGCTTCCCTGCCCCTTTCTGCGAACCTTGGGATTGTCCTCTTGTTTGAAATGCCACTTAAAAAAGGGAAAAAAGCAAACTGTGTCCAGAGAGTAAAGAAATCTCTTTTTTTTAGTATATGTGCTGCCGAAGCGAGCACAGAGAGTAAAGAAATCTCGATAACACTTTACTGAACAGAAAATCACAATATATAACTTGAGGAGCAATAAACAGAGAGGTTTAGCCTTTCACGGCAAACCTTGTAAAAAGCAGAGTTAGCTTTAACTTAACATTCGCCAAAGATTTCCTCGCAGCTACGGAGCAAGCATACGCTATCTCATTAAAGATAATTCCACCTTTACTGGTTTCTAAGCAGTTCCTCCCTCTCTACCATCAGTATATCAGCTAGCCAAGAAATGAGTCTCTCTTGGCTAGTTGACTCACTGCAAACTAAATGATCCATGCTGTTGCACTTCTGACACCTCCAACCTTCTCTATATCTTCCCCATGAGTGTGGATGGTGCTGTTTTGGCAACATGAAGATGGGCCCTCGTAGGAGGAGTTAGCTTATAGTGCCGGTGCGTAACCTGTGGCCCTGCAGATGTTGTTGGACCGCACCTCCCATCATCTCTGGTCATCTCTGGTCATTGGTCATCTCTGGTCATCTCTGGTCATTGACCATACTGACTGCTGGGGCTGATGGGAATTGCAATCCCAACAACTGGGGGAGGACTGTGGTTAGAGCTGGGGATGGTGGATGAATTCCATCTTTGTGAATTCTGATAGGGACTGGATCGACCCACACTTCGCGGGCTAATGCACACATCAAGACTTAGATGCCCACGATCTTTCACACTCCCTGAGTGTTCCAGCACAGATACAAATCTTAGTCCAGCAAGATAGGGTGCTCCAGAGATCCCCCACCCATGCTTTAGCCCAGGGGTGGGGAATCCTTTTCAGTCCAGTGGCTGCATTTCCTGCTGAGCAGAACTTCTGGTGGCCACAGACCAGTGGTGCGCAGGGCTAATAATAATAATAATAATAATAATAATAATAATAATAATAATAATTTATTTTTTATACCCCGCCCATCTGGCTGGGTTTCCCCAGCCACTCTGGGCAGCTTCCAGCAGAACACTAAAATACAATAACCTATTAAACATTAAAAACTTCCCTAAACAGGGCTGCCTTCAGATGTCTTCTAAAAGTTTGGTAGTTATTTTTTTCCTTTGACATCTGGTGGGAGGGCGTTCCATAGGGCAGGTGCCACTACCGAGAAGGCCCTCTGCCTGGTTCCCTGTAACTTGGCTTCTCGTAGCGAGGGAACCGCCAGAAGGCCCTCGGCGCTGGACCTCAGTGTAGAAGGATGGAGGTGGAGATACTCCTTCAGGCTTAGAGTCAAAAGGGGCAGAGCGATGAAGGTAGAGCTGTAGGCTCATTTCTACACAAACATCTGTCTTTCACCCAGGCAAGCCAGATGCGTTAGCAGAAGAACATCCCAGCAAAGAGAGTGTGATTCAAGACCAGTGAGGGTGTAGCTGGTGGAGGGTCCCACGACCTAGAAATAGGTGCCTTTGCCTGAGGTTCTCTGTCGCTGCTTTAGCCAGAAATCCAGCTCCAATAATTCTTTGACATTTGCGACAGGGGCTTCTAAAACGGAAGATGTGGGAAACGAGACAAGAGGAGCAAAGCAGTAGACTAACGAATGTCGTTTGAAAACGTTCATTTGTAATATAACCCTCCATGATCAATAATCCTACGTAGGAAGATAGAGATCTTTCTGCCAGAACTTTTGAAGCGCTGTTGCAATAAAGGAGGCGAAGACCTTCCTTGGAAATGTAACTAATTCTCTTTTCTCTTCACTTTTATATTTGCAACTTGCTTTCAGCACATTTTCTTTGGAAATGCAGCTAAGATCAAATTGATTAAAATATACTGCCGGTAAAAAAGAGAAAAAAGAAAAAAATCCAACCATGAACATTATCAGCACCCAGAAAAACTGACAGCCTATCAGCCGCACTCAGTAGTCAGCTGTAAATCATCTGTGATTAAGGAAAACATTTGAAAAGGAAAGCCTTTTATCCATTGGCAGAAGCCATGGAGGTGAGGCAGCACTGCTGTTATTCCAAGCTGAGAAATAATAAGGATTTTTTTCTTTTCTGTTCCTTTGTGTCTGTGATCTAGTGCTTTCAAAAAAAGAAACACCAGGAATTATTCACTTCAGGTACGGGGAGGTGTGTACCTATGTGAAAGAACAGGAGCACTGTTTTTAAAATCTCCAGGCCTCCACATAGAAATGTAAAGATTTACATATCATATAAATATATGTATATACCGTATTCTCTAATTTCTCTGGGTGATACGGCATCCAGGATTTTATTTATCTCATTTGTGCCAAAAGGAAAATCCAATGATCCACACAGGTAATGGTGTAGAATTAGTACTATTAACCGAAATGTATATGTGGATACTTTTCTGTGTATGACCTCTTTCTTTCAATGGAATTATGTGTCAAGCCTGGAGAGAGAGAAGCTTGGATTGGCCTTGTTGAAAAACAACAAATTTATTTCAGGGGAGGGAAAAAAGATGTTTTCTTACGGATACAAGAGGTTTACTTTGCAGGGAGGTCACTGGAAGCGGAGCTCAAAGGATGGATTTAATCTTTTTTCCTCATTCACTGCTGAAAGATATCAAATGTATTAACTCTTTCACCCGACCTGCAGGCCTCTGTGCAGATAACACTTAAGAACAAGATCTAATGACGTCAACTAAATGCAATGCATGGTAAATAAAACAAAGCAGAACAAACGTGGGGCGAAAGATTCCTGCCTTGCAGGGCCGGGTTTGGGCTCGATGATCCTCGTGGTCTCTCCCAACTCTACAGTTCTATGATTTTATGATTCTAAAACAGGCTTCCTCAACCTTGGCCCTCCAGATGTTTTTGGCCTGCAACTCCCATGATCCCTAGCTAGCAGGACCAGTGGTCAGGGATGATGGGAATGGTACACTTAAAACATCTGGAGGGCCGAGGTTGAGGAAGCCTGTTCTAAAAGAATTTCCCCTGTATCTTTAGGACCCAGTCTGCTAAAGGCCTCTTGACACATTTCATACTTTAGGTGTACACCTAAGACACTTTAAGCATACATTTCCTGCGAAGTGGGAAGCCACGGTTGCAAACACATCTGTCTGTGCGTGTGATGTATCAGGCACTTTCCAAAAACTCGATACAATTGCTTTCCTTCTTGCATCGGACATAGTTTTGAGGGCTTGGGGATGGAGGTTCTGAATTAGTTGACAACAGGAGGATTCTGGATTTCAGCTTCTAGTGTTTGAGCGATCTGGAGCCACTGTAATCATTGCTGATTGACCTTTGTGTATCATATGCTTAAGAATAGAATTCTGCATACCTCTACTGCCCTGAAATACTGTGTCCAGATTCCCCCCGCCCCCTGAATTCTGTGGCTTGTATATATTACAAACATTAGGACTAATTATACAAGCTAGCAAAAATTGCAGGCAGAATTTATTCCTACACAGAGAAGCAAAGAGCTGCACAGGGCACAGATCCCCTGACCACTGAAAAGCTGAAGTTACAATCCTGTCCACACTAAACTAATGTATGCATTTGCAGTCATGGGCATTAGCAAGATAACAATCCTGATTATAGTCCCTTCCATAAGATAAACATATTAACGGTGGGGGATCAAAGCAACAATGACGCTATATTAAAACACACCTTCCCTTTCATCTCAAATATCTCTATAGATGTGTGTAAGCATGAACTTCTGTTTTAAAAATCCGGCTAGTTTATTTGGGGGAGGGGGAGAAGATGGGGGAGACAGGCTAAAAACCCAGCATCCTTCTTTTAAATAAATCTGCTGTGCCAGTTTGGCACACCTACATTTAAAACACTGGTGGAGAACCTACAGACCTCTACATGTTGACGATCCCTGAACATTGCCCATGCTGTTTGGGGGTAATGGGAGCTGGAGTCCAGCAATATCTGAAGGGCTATGGGTTTCTCATAGAATCATGGAGTTGGAAGGTACCCTGAGGATCATCTAGTCCAGTGACCTGTAGTGTTGGAATATTCTGATGTCCCTTACAGGGATTGAACCTGAAACCTTGGCGTTACCAGCACCATGCTCCAACCAGCTGAGCTATCTGTTGGTGCTTTAAAGCGACCAGTCTCGACTTTTTCTCCCCTTGTATAAAACATAGGAAGTCAGAACCTTGGTCCATCCAGCCCAGTATTGTTTACACTGACCGGCAGTGTGTTTCCAGGTTTTCAAGTGGAGGAAATTCCCAATCCTACCTGAAGAACCTGGGACTTTTGGCATGCAAAGGAGATGCTCTACCACTGGGCTGTGAGCCTTACCGAAAACAAATATGGAGGACATGCATAGTTGTTGTTTTTTTAATGTAGTGTGTTTGTGTGTGTTAGAAAGTATTCTGATGATTATTCTGATGATTGCTGTTATTATTGAGCCATCCTAGATGGCAGAATTTAACTTTGCAATGCTCGAATAGCCAAACAGCTTGGTTTTCTCCAGCCACAGCTAATGAGGTCCACTCTGCAGCTCTTCAGACTGTGTTCTGTTGAGAGTCCGTCAAGGCTGCGAACAGCGGGACTGTTGTGGCGTCCAGTCTGCTTCCACTATGCCAACCTGCTTCTCCTGGCTACAGCAGAGTATCTTCTACAGCGGTGTGCCTGTGTGGAAGGAATCTCAGCCATGCAGTAAAACTCTCGTACAACAGCTTCCTATTCTACAAGGCTTTATTATACGGCAGCAAAACAAACAGTTCAGCCAGGCGAGAGCAAAGACATGATGCTTCTCCTGTCGCAGCCAAAACAGAAAGTAAAAACGTTCACATAACAACGTACAAACCCCATATGCGAACACACCCCAGTGACAGGACGTCATTTCCCTTGGGCTGTTAACCCTGTAAGCTCTGGGTATCCTCACAAACTGATTGCATTGATTTGACCTACAGGCTGTTCCCTTGCAGGCTTAAAGCCCACTGCGGAGGAGCTTTGCTTGAGTTAAGGGCTGGGCTTGGTGCGGTGGATGAGCGCAATGCCCTAGAAGAAGATCTGGGCATAATTCAGAGATGTCACTCAGGGCACAGGTTACCCTCTGACATCCCCTCTGAAAGCACAAGAACCATCCTTTGCAAAGCCGCACGGGACGCAGGTGGCGCTGTGGGTTAAAGCCTCAGTGCCTAGGACTTGCCGATCGAAAGGTCGGCGGTTCGAATCCCTGCGGCGGGGTGCGCTCCCGCTGCTCGGTCCCAGCGCTTGCCAACCTAGCAGTTCGAAAGCACCTCCGGGTGCAAGTAGATAAATAGGGACCGCTTACCAGCGGGAAGGTAAACGGCGTTTCCGTGTGCGGCTCTGGCTCGCCAGAGCAGCGATGTCACGCTGGCCACGTGACCCGGAAGTGTCTCCGGACAGCGCTGGCCCCTGGCCTCTTAAGTGAGATGGGCGCACAACCCCAGAGTCTGTCAAGACTGGCCCGTACGGGCAGGGGTACCTTTACCTTTACCTTTACCTTTACCTACACACTGTGGTGCACTAGCTTTCTTCCAAAAAACAGGGTTGGGGAGCCTTTCGGCTCCATCTGGCATTACTGATAGTCAGGGAAGATGGGAGTTGTAGTCCATCCCCATCTGGAGAGACACAGGTTTTCCCATCCCTGCCCTAAAGAAGCTTTCGTCATTCATGGATCTCCTTCTGTACCAGCTTGTCCATTGAGCCTATGTATGTCTCAGATTCTTGGTTTATATTCCAATGTGCATATGCGTGCTGGTCACAGGCCTATTGGACCTCACTGCTGCCCTGTGCAATTGAGAGGGCACATTCACATGCTCTTCAGCTGCTCCTTAGAGTAAAAGACTGATAGCAATGAGATGCTGTATTATGATGGAAGTTGACTTCCTGTCTACCAAACTTCTCAATGAACCTTCCATGATAAGCTTATAAGGAACGCCAAGATTCCCTCGACAATGTGAAAACCATGGCTGTCAATACACTTGATTGTGGGGGATGGATTTGTATGAGCTTAGGATTAACCTTCATGGGTTTTTTACGACTTGAGCATCTACGTTGTGTTGTGCAGCCACTGGGAGAGGTCATCAGGGGGTTTGGGCTGGGTGTCCATCAATATACGGATGATACCCAGCTCTATCTCTCTTTCAAATCAGAACCAGTGAAGGGGGTGAAGGTACTGTGTGAGTGTCTGGAGGCGTTTGGAGGATGGATGGCGGCTAACAGATTGAGGTTGAATCCTGACAAGGCAGAAGTACTGTTTTGGGGGGACAGGAGGCGGGCAGGTGTGGAGGACTCCCTGGTCCTGAATGGGGTAACTGTGCCCCTGAAGGACCAGGTGTGCAGCCTGGGAGTCATTCTGGACTCACAGCTGTCCATGGAGGCACAAGTCAATTCTGTGTCCAAGACAGCTGTTTACCAGCTCCATCTGGTACGCATGCTGCCCGCGGACTGTCTCACCAGAGCTGTGCATGCTCTGGTTATCTCTCGCTTGGACTACTGCAATGCGCTCTATGTGGGGCTACCTTTGAAGCTGACACGGAAACTGCAACTAATTCAGAATGCCTCAGCTAGACTGGTGACTAGGAGCGGCCGCCGAGACCATATAACACCTGTGTTGAAAGACCTACATTGGCTCCCAGTACGTTTCCAAGCACAATTCAAAGTTTTGGTGCTGACCTTTAAAGCCCTAAACGGCCTCTCCCCAGTATACCTGAAGGAGCGTCTCCACCCCCATCATTCTGCCCGGACAATGAGGTCCAGTGTTGACGACCTTCTGGCAGTTCCCTCGCTGCAATAAGCCAAGTTACAGGGAACCAGGTAGAGGGCCTTCTCGGTAGTGGCACCCGCCCTCCCACCAGATGTCAAAGAGAACAACAACTACCAGACTTTTAGAAGACATCTGAAGGCAGCCCTGTTTAGGAAAGCTTTTAATGGTTGATGCATTACTGTATTTTAATATTTTGTTGGAAGCTGCCCAGAGTGGCTGAGGAAGCCCAGCCAGATGGGTTGGGTATAAATAATAAATTATTATTATTATTATATAAGGGTTGGATTTTTTCGGTTGGAGTTGAGAGGTAGTTTGCAGCGATTTAGTTTTCTCGTCAAAATTCTACTAATGGGTTTAGGATTGGAGCAGCTCCTGTGAGGGAAGGTTACAGCACTTTGGAACTTTCAGCTTAGGAAAAAAGGCAGCCTCCATTACTGGAGAGCGCTGCTGAACTCAGATCCTGATTATCAGCTTCCCATAAGTATCTGGTTGGCCACAGTGAGAACAGGATGCTAGACTAGATGAACTGTGGGCCCAGTTCCGCAGAGCTCTTCTTCCACTCTTAGATTTTGGGTTAGCAAAAAGCTAAGCAAGCAAAATGTCAGACGCATAAGGCCGCCTGCTGGTGTAGCTGCAATATTAACTGTAGCCTGGAGGTAGATAATTCCTTTTATTTATTCCTTGTATTTATAGCCTGCCTCTTCAAAAGCCCCAAAGATACAAGAGCGCAAATGTTTAGCATGGAGATGGCTGTGAATTAGGGTCTAGTGTAAATCCAAAAGCACACACTTACTTGAGCCGCTGGGACTGCTTTCTAAATAAATAGGTCTCTCTGCTATTCATCAGGCCTTCCCGCACTCATTTTTTGTGTCGTTGGAAGAGAGAAAAAATTAGCTAGCTTTTCCAAACCTGCCAACCAGCATCTCCACTGCTTCCTGGCCCATTTCCTAATCCCAGAGCTGTGCTGTTCTTTTCTTTTGGTCCATCTAATGGGCATGGTCCCAAGCCTAGCCTTCTGGGACTGCCATGAGTAGTAGTGCCAATGGGAAAAGTTGGTGGGGGCGTAACTCATCCTCTCTCGGTGGCCCATATGCACCGTACAACTAAACATTCATATCTTCCGCTAAAGAATATTGTGAACTGTAGTTTTGTTGCTGAAAGTTCTTAGGAGGCCCCATTCCCTTTATGGACCTGCAATTCCTAGAATGCTTTAACAACTCTTCCCAGGGAACTCTAGGAATTGTAGGTCTGTGAGGAGAATACTTTGTGTAAAGGTATTACATTTTGCTAAAATTTTGTTCTTTGCTAGTTAGCCTTGCCACTTTACTCCTTCCGCCGTGTTATCCCCCTAAAGTCAAACATCAGATTGTAAGCTCCTTGGGACAGGGATCTACCTCCATTTTGCCTGTTATTTTGTAAACACCATATGCACCGATGATGTTGCAGAAGACACCATTTTCTTTACCATACCTGTTGTGTGGTGATGTGTATAATATATGTCTATGACAAGCATATTACCTAGCATTGGAATTATCAGGAATGACTGGGATATAAAAAAGGAGTGGGAATACTTTGGTGAATATTTAAAAGTAATGTAATAACCAGATAAATTTCCAAGTAGGGTTAGATATATGAGCAGCAGCTAAAAATCATCAGAAGATGGGTGGTAATTAAGGAGATGGGGGACAGGGGGCAGGCTCTTTTGGGGGGACAGGGGGCAGGCTGGTGTGGAGGACTCCCTAAAGGACCAGGTGTGCAGCCTGGGAGTCATTCTGGACTCACAGCTGTCCATGGAGGCACAGGTCAATTCTGTATCCAGGGCAGCTGTCTACCAACTCCACCTGGTACGCAGGCTGAGACCCCACCTGCCCACGGACTGTCTTGCCAGAGTGGTGCATGCTCTAGTTATCCCCATTTGGACTACTGCAATGCGCTTTACGTGGGGCTACCTTTAAAGGTGACCCGGAAACTACAACTAATCCAGAATGCGGCAGCTAGACTGGTGACGGGGGGCAGCCGCCGAGACCACATAACACCGGTCTTGAAAGACCTACATTGGCTCCCAGTACGTTTCCGAGCACAATTCAAAGTGCTGGCATTGACCTTTAAAGCCCTAAACAGCCTCAGCCCAGTATACCTGAAGGAGCGTCTCCACCCCCATCGTTCTGCCCGGACGCTGAGGTCCAGCGCCGAGGCCCTTCTAGTGGTTCCCTCATTGTGAGAAGCAAAGCTACAGGGAACCAGGCAGAGTCCCTTCTCGGTAGTGGCACCCGCCCTGTGGAATGCCCTCCCATCAGATGTCAAAGCGATAAACAACTACCTGACATTCAGAAGACATCTTAAGGCAGCCCTGTTCAGGGAAGTTTTTAATGTATGATATTTTATTGTATTTTTGGTTTCTGTGGAAGCCGCCCAGAGTGGCTGGGGAGGCCCAGCCGGATGGGCGGGGTACAAATAAATTATTATTATTATTATTATTATTATTATTATTATTATTATTATTAAGACCCCACAAAGGGATGTATGTGGAAGTCAAAGAATGTAAGATAAACAATGACAACTGTATAATCGATGTAGTAAAATATGTAAAAATGCTTAAATAAGAATTAATATATAGTGCTAGAGTTGGAATGCAAGTTCCTTTTTAAAAAATAAATAAATCACATTTCAACATTCTATCTTCTGCCTTCTGCCATGTGGTTTCCAAGGGGAAAGATCCGTTTGGAGCATGGCTGCCGTTCTCCGGGGTCTGACATCTGTGCATCTGCAGGAACTGCCAGGACTCCTCGCCAACACTTTGCCAGCTTTGATCTCCACTGTGCAAATTCAGTGAATTTGCATTTCCCTTTCTCTCTCCTGGTGCTTTGGCACCGAAACGTGCCCGTCGTTGCTCTTCCAGACTGTCAGGTTCAATTCATCATTGCTGGAATGTTGTAAAGGCCTTTTTGTTTCGTGTTTTGCTTCGCTCGCATCTCCCCCTTCTTCTTCTTCGTCTTTCTTTCTTTTTTAGATCAGCCATCTTATTGTGTCCCCCCGCATGCACTTCTTTGTTAAAGAAATAAAACACCGCACCTCCCCATTTGACAGGACCATCGCTGCAGCCTATTGCTCGGCGGACAACTGTTTGTCATCGGAGTGGAGAAATTTGGTGAAAAGGTGGCGCAACCGTGATTGTCAGAGTGTGGCAATTCTCATGCCCTGAGCTAGAAAACAGAAGCAGAACTGACAGAAGCTATTTGTGTGGCCCTTTCTTTCCCCTCTACCCCTCTTCCTTTTCTGCCAGTCTTGAAAAATTCTTCCTGAGTTTCGCATGGTCCTTGGTGAGATGCCCTCTGGTGTGCCCCTCTTATCTTGCAGTGATGGTGGGCCTGAGCAATGCCCCATACTTTGGGGAACAGACTACTGGAATAATCAGACCCTCTTTTCAGTCCAGCATAGTTATTTTGTCTTTAATTGCTCTATCACAAGCAGTTGAAATAATTTTAAACTGCATAATTCAAACGAAACAATGGCCAACTAACAGCTAGCTTACCTTTAGCCTTGCCTCTCCTGCAAAATGTATCATTTGCTATTGTAAAGCACAGCCATACCCTTTCTAGATTCTAAAACAGGTGTGGGAAATCTTTCGCCCTGAGCTACAACTCCCATCAGTCCTAGCAAACATGGCCAACGATCAAGGATGATGGAGTTACAGTTCAGCAACATCTGGAGGGCCAAAGGTTCCAGATGCCTCTTTTAAAAATTATCTTGCTGGAAAATTGAATGGTGAGTGGTAGGTCATTGGGATGACCCAACTTGGTAACTAAACTTTGTTTTGTACTAAGACGCACTCTAGATAAATACTGCTCAGTCTTCTAATGTTAACTAAGTAGGAATGAACCCTGAACTGTCGTGGGGAATTGCAAGCTGTACAGCAGAGCTTTCCAAACCTTTTCATGTTGGTGACACACTTTTTAAACATGCATCATTCTGCAACACAGCAATTCAGTTTTACTGGGAAACCGGAGGTTAAACTAACCCCTTTCCAGCCCCGGGAGCTTTCGAGCGACATACCTACACAGTGCAGCTGACACGCTAACATTTGCAAAGCTCTATTCTACAGATATACAGTGGTACCTCGGGTTACATACGCTTCAGGTTACATATGCTTCAGGTTACAGACTCCGCTAATCCAGAAATAGTACATCTGGTTGAGAACTTTGCTTCAGGATGAGAACAGAAATTGTTCTTTGGCGGCGTGGCGGCAGCAGGAGGCCCCATTAGCTAAAGTGGTGCTTCAGGTTAAGAACAGTTTCAGGTTAAGAACGGACCTCCGGAACGAATTAAGTACTTAACCCGAGGTACCACTGTATAGGCACTGCTTGTGGTAGTTGATTGTAAGCGAACAGGCAAGAGAAAGAAGCTAAATGCTTGATTCTCCTTTGCAGAAACAACATCCTATTAATTGCATAAGAAATGGGTGCTCAATTTACTATCTGCACGTGCTCCTGTAATAGTTGTGGAGCAAATGGCCTTGTAGGTTAGCGATAAGATCTCCTGTGGATCCTTAATTAACTCAGATCAACATGTGCTCGAAGCTGTTGCAATTTGAATGCATTTAGGAATAATCTAATTCTAACATTCCAGGAAAGTCAATTTTCTGCTCTTTGGTACACTATACTGCTGCTAAAGACCAGTACAACTTGTACACCAACATTTATTGTGTGTTCTGCGATTGCTAGTCCACAAAAGATATGTGTGATACATACTGTATCTTAAATGGATATCTGGCCTTGCAGTTTCCATAACAAATTAACTTTACTTGAACCCCTTATTCAAGGCAAGCCGCTGTAAAACAAATAAGACAGCTCTGGTTCTACATCACATGAGATCACACATGAACGTTACAATAATTTATGTGTGTAATTGTGTTCTCTTTTTATTGTACAGGGGACAGTTCAGAGAGTTTTTTAAAAAAACACAACCACCTGACACTGCCAGCTCTGAAACAAATTATCTCATTATTGGAGGGAATAGAAGCGCCAGTTTATGGAAACTGGCAAAATAGTAGCATCGAAGTCTAAAAGAGGTGATTTGTGTTGCATAGAAGACATTAATCTTGGCAAATGGGAAAAGATGCATAAGGCTCCAGAAGAAGCTATATTGGATTCATTCTTGTTGCATTAAAATTAGATGCTATATGCAAGTCAATAATACCCGTGCAAAAGTGTCCCAGCTAAGAGAGTTGATAATCCACAAGCGTTTAAATTCCAAATGAGATAGGAAGCATTTTAAGGCAAGAGGGGGGGAGGAGAATTCTATTTAACAAAGAGAATAAGTATTTGCAATTGCTGGTGTGAAATGGGATAATTTTAAGAGAAATGTTCTAAATAGCTTTTGCCACAGATAATGGCTTTTGTTATATTTTTCCAAGGAAAATCGAGCTGGCGACTTTCAATTTCAGGGTTCTGAGATGATCAAAATACTGTAGGGTAGCTTGATCACATAATACCTCACCTGAATGAGGTCATCAATAACTCTTGCCTGGGTGTGATTTACACAGTTGTCTGTATCTCCGTTGCAATAATATATCTCTGCCTGAAAACATTGCTGTGTTTCTGCAATGGTGGGTACTGGTGGGTGTTGATACAGTAAAGTGATCCCTTCGTCTCACTGGTATATATGTCCCACAATCTGGGTCTCAAGGCAGAGGCACTGGAAGCAATTACAAGGTCAAATTGCATCCTTTGACAACGAGAATTCGGAGACTAATGCCATCCGCGGTAGATAATACATCTGCACCTTCAAGAAAATTACACGTGAAATGAAGATTTAAAGGTACTTTGTAAGTCATGCGGAGAAAAAAGAAAAGGAAAGGGAGACAAAATCTGTGAGGTAGGAGGAGGATTAGGGCTAGGTGAAAGATAAACTGAAATGCTTTCAAAAAGGGGATTTGAAGAAGGGGGGCAGACTATCTGACAATACACTTATAGTGCAGGGCGGGAATGGAGCGCATTGCTTTTCGAAAGTGATCCAAAAGCAAAATCCAAATTGCAGTTGAGAGTGGTTTAAGTGCAGCTGAACACCCAGCTGAGGCACACTCACCCACCCACCCAGTCCTCTTAAAGCTGAATCCTGGCTATCTAATGACACTTTGTGGTGGTCTCCACATGGCCACGACCCCCTACTCTCAGCCCCCTCATGTTAGAGGATGATCCTTAGAGCTGCTCTTGGATCTAAGAGCCCCAGCTTATCATAGGGCAGCGGTTCTCAACCTGTGGGTTCCCATAAGTTGTTGGACTACAACTCCCCTCATCCCTGAGCTCTGGCCTTGCTAGCTAGGGGTGATGGGAGTTGTAGTTCAACAACATCTGGGAACCCATCTGGGGATAAGGACAACTCATCAGTATCTCTGGAAGCCAGTATCTCTGGAAGCCATCTCTCTCTGTCTGGCCCCTCCAGCTTTTTTAAGCAGGTAAGCAGAAGAGCTTATTTGTTGAATTTACACCCCAACTTTTCCTCCAAGGAGTACATGGTTCACCCCCCTCCTCAATTAATCCCTAAAACGACCCTGTGTGGTAGGTTATGAGGCTGTGATTGACTCCAGGGTCACCCAGCGAGCTCCATGGCAGAGTAGGGATTTTTACCTTGCTTTCCCAGGTCTTAGCCCAACGCTCTAACCACTACACCACACTGGCTTCCTAGAGTACTTCTGCTGTGGGGCAGCTCTATAAATTAAGTAGGTGAATGAATATGGGGAAAGCCAAATGTGCCTTAGAGAAGGATCTGAAACATTTTTCTTGAAGCTTGAATTTGTTTTATACCATAGTGTTTTGTTTGATGTTTTAATACCATTGTATTAAATCGCATTGAGGTGTTTGTTTTTTGTTTAAAATATGAGGCAGTATAGAAATGAAATTAATAATAAGAACAATAAATTTCATGGGGGGGGGGAAATGTCACCCAGATGTTCCGTTGTTGCAACCGTAACTTAGGCTTAAGGGCCGTTTGGTGATTAGCGTGTGTGTGTGTGTGTGTGTGTGTGTGTATGTATGTGTGTGTGTGTGTGTGTGTGTGTGTGTGTATGTGTATGTATATCTGCGTTTTTAACACTGCCGCCTATTCCTCCCCACTACAAATCAGCTAATCGTGACTTGGATGGCTTTTGCAAAAATGCGAGTGTAGGCAATATTTCATGCAGAAATGTGCATTTATTGGAGAAATTAGTACTAAGATTTTGATGAAATGTCATGAGGATATTAAGAAAAAAATATCACAAAATTATGCGGAAACGTGGAGACCCAAACCTAAGAGTGGAAACATGAGAAAGTGAGAGAAAACAAAATTAACAGAGTTGCCCATCAGTATGTGGGGCACTTGATTTTCGCTGACCCCCTCTTCCTCCCTCTCCCACTATAGCTCTCTGTGCTGGATCCCATTGTAGATGGCTCCACAATCCTAAATTGCAGCTTTGTGGGTTGGGGGCTAAGAGGGGAGGGTGGGTCAGCAAAAATTGGGTGTCCCAACTTGCACTAGCAGAATAGCTTTCTACTAGCACAGCACTCTCCTGCCAACCTAGCAGTTCGAAAGCACATCAAAGTGCAAGTAGATAAATAGGTACTGCTCCAGCGGAAAGGTAAACAGCATTTTCGTGCGCTGCTCTAGTTTGCCAGAAACGGCTTAGTCATGCTGGCCACATGACCTGGAAGCTGTATGCCGGCTCCCTCGGCCAATAAAGCGAGATGAGTGCCGCAACCCCAGAGTCGGTCACGACTGGACCTAATGGTCAGGGGTCCCTTTACCTAGCACAGCACTACCGTTGGGCAGATGCCAACTCCTAATATAGAGCTGAAGGGGACAAATCCATATACAGTGGTACCTCTGGTTAAGAACTTAATTCGTTCCAGAGGTCCGTTCTTAACCTGAGGTACCACTTTAGCAAGTGGACCCTCCCGCTGCCACCACACGATTTCTGTTCTCATCCTGAAGTAAAGTTTTTAACCCGAGGTACTACTTCTGGGTTAGTGGAGTCTGTAACCTGAAGCGTTTGTAACCCGAACTGTTTGTAACCCAAGGTACCACTGTACATGTATTGTACATCCTTGAATGTTGGGTCACCTCCCCCTGTCTTTTGTATTGGGGTAAGGGCAACTAGGAGAAGACCACAGTTTCATTTGGCAACATTGCCCAAATTGAAATTCCGGAAACGAAGTGGAAACATGTCTGCCGGGTGGTGTGCTTCTTTAAAACGAAAAGATCTCTCAAGGAAGAACGATGCTGTATCAGTCACTGTGCTCCACTGTGCTCTGTTTTGTGTTTTTTTTCTGTCAGGGACTAATGCTGCTGGATGACAGGTCTATGAATGGCAATATGGTATGAATGCTAAATGGAACCTCTTTGTTCAGCGACAGGGCCTGGGGATAAGCAGTTTTGTGTGTGTCGGGGTTGGGGGGGGAGCATTGCCTTCATACCTTCCAGCGACATCTGGACACAGTTGGAAGAAGAATGCTAAAGTGCCTGGGCAACTGGGAAGACGTTCCTATGTGGTGTAATGCTGTGTTGATCTAATAAAAGTGTCTGTGTTTGTGTGTGTTTATGATGAGATCTGCAGAGCTCTAGAGAGGGAACTGCATTACAAGCACTTTGAGAACCGTTATCGGGTCCCAAACCAAAAGCCACCGATGTCTGTTCCCAAATAATAAATGTTGGTGACAGAGCAGTTTCTTGACCCCCAAACCTTGATTCCCTGATCTCCCAAGCCGAATTACAAGCTAGTCACCAAAACTCCAGCTTTATTATAAAACCTTGCATGGGTGGGGTGGATATTTTTTGTTGTTGGGCGATGTTTGTGGAGCAGCGCTTTTAAAAATACGTTTTTTTATTCCCCCCCCCCCCCCGTTTTAGTAATTTTTTATTCTGTATTGTCCCTGGTAAACCGCTTCGAGGCGCCGTTGTGTGAAGCGATACGTAAATTGCTAATTATATCACAAGCTTTTATAATGAACAGCCTGTTCCTTTAATGCATGCGCTGGGTGAGTCCAGGAAACCCGTAAGGTAGCTGAGCTTCCACCTCAGTCAGAGGAAAGGTGGGGGAGTTTGCCAGTAGGATCAGGTGTGTGCTTGATCTTCTGTTCATTCCTGTTGCCAGTGACCTGGAAAAACTCAATGTGAAATGATGTCGTCTGCTATGATAGCAAATGGTGTGGATTAAGCTGTGAGAGAGAAGTTCAGTAAGCCATGAGTGAGATCTTTCTTGTGGGGAGGGACAGTTTACAAGGGATGCCTGAGACTTCTGCCAACTCCCCTCGGGTGTTTTTAGTCGTGTCTCCTCTAAATGGAACATAGAATGTAAGAAGAGCCCGTCTAGTCCAGCATCCTGTTCTCATGGTGGCCAACCAGATGCCTGTGAGAAATCCACAAGCAGGATTCAAGGACAAGAGCACTCTCCCCTCCTGAGGCCAGTGTGGTGTAGTGGTTCAGAGTGGTGGACTTGTAATCTGGTGAACCGGGTTCGCTTCCCCGCTCCTCCACATGCAGCTGCTGGGTGACCTTGGGCTAGTCACACTTCTCTGAAGTCTCTCAGCCCCACCCACCTCACAGAGTGTTTGTTGTGGGGGAGGAAGGGAAAGGAGATTGTCAGCCGCTTTGTGACTCCTTAGGGTAGTGATAAAGCGGGATATCAAATCCAAACTCTTCTCTTCTTCTTCTAGTTCCTGGTATTCAGATGCATCCAGCCATTGAGGCAGACCACGGCCATCATGGTTGTGAGTCGAGGAGCCACCACCCGCTTGAGGATAAGAAAGACACAAGGATGTAGTATATTAGGTTAATGGGCTAAAAAAAGGCCACAACTTTATTGATTACAGCATGTGAGAGGTATTGGCTTAGTCATTGGATAAAACAACAGAGCATGACTCTACCCTCTCGGGGAGGGTTGAGTCTATCAAGGGTTAACCACCAGTAGATGCAAATACAACTGGAAGCTCGCCCTGATGTCACCGGGGGTCATGCCGTGGCCCTAGCCACCAGCAAGGGTGTTGGACAGGATCCACGATGAAACCCAGCAGTGCAATGAGAGGGCAATGCTGCCACGGCTAAACCCCGCCCCCTTAGCTTACGCCCGATTGGTTGGTTGCCAGGGGGCGCGGCACGGCAGCTGGGACAGCAGACGCAGGGGCCGGAACGCCCCCTGCCGACGCAGAAAATGGCTCCCGCTCACAACTCCTCCCCTCTGGAAGGAGGAGAGGTACTACTAGCCACTTCCATGAATTTGTCTAATCCTCTTTCAAAGCCATTCAAACCTTGGAAGGCTGCCATCTTGAGTGGAAAATGATAGCAGAGGGACTACTGAGCCCTTTTCCCGACGACTGTTTTCCTGCTTAGAATCATCCCTCCTTCTTTCATCTCAACCCAGGTTCAAGCTCACCTCCAAGCCATTATAGTGGTAACTCAGGTTACATACACTTCAGGTTACATACGCTTCAGGTTACAGACTCCACTAACCCAGAAACAGTGCTTCAGGTTAAGAACTTTGCTTCAGGATGAGAACAGAAATTGTGCTCTGGCGGTGCGGCAGCAGCAGGAGGCCCCATTAGCTAAAGTGGTGCTTCAGGTTAAGAACGGACCTCTGGAATGAATTAAGTACTTAACCCGAGGTACCACTGTATATAATCTGGGGGGAAAGTAGCATTCATTGCAAAATAGCATTGCGGCCTGAAGTACACATATTTCTTGTGTGTAATATGTAGTTTGGCTTTGGCAGCTTCCTTCCTGCACAATCCAGTGTCTTTGAAGTACTGTGTGTCATTTCATTCATTTATTTTCTACTCTCTATCAGTGTGATGGACACTGTCGGAAGGGTATGGTGTTCCCTAGCCAACCGTGTGAACTGTGCAGACACTGGGACTTCCTTCTGTAAGACCCTGAGAGACAGGGTCATGAGGGTGCCTTAGTGGTAGCAAAGAGGATATTACACGAGGCTGTCCTTGGCTGCGTGTTACTGGAGAGACTGAGAATGTGTGGAGGCTGCCAGAAAGCCTTGGAAATGCGAGAGGGCTGGGTGAGTTAGCTGCCATTTGAAACCAAAGGGAATCTTCTCGAGGTTGCGAGAGAAGCTTGCCATTAATTTAGTGTCCCCTTGTAAACACAATCTATGAAATCCTCCTTTTTGTGTCTGGAAAGATTTAACATTTTAGTTTGGCTGGGCAAACACCTCTCAGGTCCAAGTCTTGATTTAGAGCAAGCGAGGGCACTTGGAATTCGCTCATAATTTCACTTGGTTGAAATTCACAGATTGGAGAGTACATAAGCTGCAAATCGTGAACATAAGAAGAGCCTGCTGGATCAGGCAGATGGCCCATCTAATTCTGCACCCTGCTCTTGCAGGGGCCAGCCAGATAGATGCCTGTGGGAGACCTGTGAACAGGACCTGAGCGCAAGAGTGCTCTCCCCTCCCGTCGTTTCCAGCGATTGGAAATTGCCACGATCAAGAGATGTGTGGGGTCAGGTGTTGTAGGACATCTGTGTGAGATGCAGCTTATAAAAAGAAGAAGTGGAAGCAGAGCACCCAGAGGTGCTATTTTCTCACTGGACTCCCTTCTGCCCTTCTCCCCAGCTGCTCCTGAGGTTCAGAGGAGTGTCTAGCATGGGGTGGCATGTGTCTTAGGGACTCCAGCTCTGTATTGGTGGAACAGCTATCGGAGTTCCTTCCCCTTGCATGAGCGAAAGGGCATTCCATTTATGAATATGGTTCTCTGAATTCCACCCATAAATTTCAGGCTCTTTGTATGGATTAATTTCATTCTGTTCAGTTCTAGTGACACTCTTGCAGCAAGAGTTCCAGCAACTTGGGAGGCATTTATGTCAGGTCAACCTGACATTCAGTGAGATTCCATGTAGGGTGTGTTTGTGTGTTTTGGGTTTTTAATGACAGTGAGAAATAATATAAACCACAAGACGGGAATGTGCTTTGCCCAGTTTGCCTCAACTGGTTTAAACTAGCCCTAGCCCTACCTGAAAACTAAACGCAAGACCTCACCTCACCACAAGTACCACAAATACTTTGTGGCTTAGGGCCCTCGTATTTATGGGACCGCCTCTCCTGGTATGCCCCGCAGAGGACCTTAAGGTCCGACCTGGTGAAATGCTCTGTCCCATGAGACCAGGGTCCTACAGGATTTAACCTTCTTCCCTTGGGCCTGTAAGACACAGCTATTCCGCCTGGCCTTTAATTTGAATTCAGCCTGATCTTTTATTTCCCTTCTCTTTCCTCCCCCTCCCCTTTTATGAAAATTACCCACTCTGAGACCCCACAGCTAATTCTTCTCTGGCCTCCTCGCTGGCCCAAGTAGGACCAATTCAGCCAACTAGGCCTGGGGATTATCTAATGCTTATTTCCCTTAAATTGATTTCTGAACTTTGAATTTTATTGTTATTCATGTTTTTATTCTGCATTTTATGTTGCTTTTACAATTAAGTGTTTTAAATTTGTTGTTAGCTGCCCTGAGCCTGTTTTTTTGAACCGGGAAGGGTGGGGTATAAAATTATTATTATTATTATTATTATTATTATTATTATTATTATTATTATTATTACAATCAAGCCCAACATGTGTTCAACATACCTGATGCAGTATATTAGATACAGCAACATAAGTCTAAACGCTGAAAATGCATGGAAATGTATTAGAATTGTGCAGGAGGATGTGGATTCTGCACATGCTATGTTAGGAAGAGATCTGATGGATTAGCCTGTGGTCCATCTAGTCAAGCATCCTTCCCCATAGCAAGCAACCAGATTCCGCAAGCAGCAACCTTCTCCTAGCGTTGCTCTAAGGCACATTGCTTCCGAATCTGGAGGTCCCAATAAGTCGTCATGGCTAGCAACCGTTGATAGCTTTATCCTCCTTTAAAGCCATGGAACTTTGCGGCCATCGCTGTCACTGCAGTAAATTCCAGCAATCAATTACAAACTGTTACCTCGCTGCAGGTGGACTGTGCCTCTGGGAACCAAGGAAATGAGATGCAGTGCTCCCATATCAAAGGTGCACAAGGGATGTGTTCAACTTTTTTCACCTGCCCTTAAGACCACAGGAAGCTCCCTTATAAGGACCATTGGTCCTTCTAGCTCAGTACGGTTGACACTGATTGGTAGCGGCTCTCCCACGTTTCAGGCAGGGTTTTTGCTTCCTCTTGCCCTACCTGGAGCTATCAGGGATTGGACCCCAGGACCTTTCTGTGCAAAGCATGTGTTCTATCCAACTGAGCTATGGCTCTTGCATCTTCTTTTTCACCCTGACCATGTATTTTCTGCTTTCTCAGCCCGTGCCCTAAAACAGCAGATTTTGAAAAGACGTTCCTGGGAATTGAAATTTATGGCCTCGTTAAAATATAATGAATTATAACTTTAATAGAGATTTTGGGCTTCTGGGATCATTAGAGCTACACACAACTCCCTGCTGGTTAATGTGTGTGTACAAATGCATTTGAAATGCTCAGTATTGAGGATGTGTGCTCATGTTTATAAGCAGCTCCTGCTCTTTCTAAATAGCGCATAGAATTAGAATGTTAATCAGACTGGTGGCTCCTTCCTTCATTTTGCTGAGGAAGTGTTCCATGGATTTCAAGTATTTTTCAAGTGGTCTTCACTGTTTGTGCTGTGAAGACTTGCTCAGCATAACTGAGTTTGAAATAACTGGAAGGGAGGACTTGGAGTTTGTGTGAACATCACTGTCACAGGGTGTGGTTTAAATAGATTCAAATACAGTGGTACCTTGAGTTAAGAACTTAATTTGTTCCGGAGGTCTGTTCTTAACCTGAAACTGTTCTTAACCTGAAGCACCACTTTAGCTAATGGGGCCTCCCGCTGCCGCCGCGCTGCCAGAGCACGATTTCTGTTCTCATCCTGAAGCAAAGTTCTTAACCCGAGGTACTATTTCTGGGTTAGCGGAGTCTGTAACCTGAAGCGTATGTAACCTGAGGTACCACTGTACATTGCAGAAGTCGAATGTATACGATCCATATTTTTCAACCATCACCTGCTCAACATAGGTTCTTTTCAGCCTTTCTTTCAGATTAACACGTAACTAATCTTATTGTTTCCATAAGAAACTCTGCAGCATCTAGATAGCTGTTCTTCAACCTTCAGTCCCCAATATGTTGTCGGACTCCAATACCCATCATCCCCAATAAAGGGTCAAGGATGATGGTCGTTGTAGTCCCAACAACATCTGGGGACAGAAGGCTGAAGAACACTGCTGTAATTTGGTTGTTTCTCTGCTCTTTCTCCAGAGGAGATATGCTTTTCAAAAAAGTGCATGGTCGTTTTCTGTTTAGTCTGTTCAGCACACAACAAAGTGTGTAAAACTACCGTATTTTTCGCTCTATAGGATGCACCCGACCATAGGACGCACCTAGTTTTAGAGGGGGGGAGAAAAAGAAAAAGAAAATCAATCCCTCTTGCTCTCCAGGCTTCAGCGAAAGCAACACGAAGCCTCCGGAGCGCAGCGGGAGCTCTCACCGCACTCCGGAGGCTTTGGCGGCTATCCCTGAAGCCTGGAGAGCGAGAGGGGGCAGTGCACACCTACCCCTCTAGCTCTCCAGGCTTCAGCGAAAGCAATACGAAGCCTCTGGAGCGTTTCGGAGGCTTCGCATTGCTTTCGCTTAAGCCATGGAGCGTGCATTCGCTCCATAAGACGCACACACATTTCCCCTTAATTTTTGGAGGGGGAAAAGTGTGTCTTATAGAGCGAAAAATACGGTATATAAGCAGGGGTCTGGGAACATGTGGCCTTCCAGATGTTGTTGGACTGTAACTGAGGCTCATCGAAGGAAGGAAGGGACATCGTCACAGGTCAGTGATACATTCAAGACACATGAGCGCACATTCAAGCCCTACACTAACGCTGAGTAGGGCCGGGGGGCTGTGGGAGTCTGAGAAGAGCCCACAGGGCCAGATAGAGAGGTCTGGAGCCACCCCTCTTCCCTTATGGGTGGGTTGAGATTGTTACCTGCTGGATTTTGCTGCTCACATGTTGCTCAGCGCCCAGCCTGTTCTTATATATATCTATTGCTGGTCATTTGGCAGTCCTGTTGCCTCGCTTTCCTCATTAGGAGGAACATGAGGATAGAAATGGATGCTTGTCATGATCTGGCTCTGCTCAAAGCAATGCCAGGAGATAAATGTCAGAACCCTGGGGATACAACCTGTCTGCTTGTTTGACGGGAATTGCCACCGGGGTGTCAGGTCCGTATCTTCTGTTGCAGATACAGGAAGAAATTTAATTTTTCAAAATTGAATTGTAGGATCTTTCCAAGCAGCTTGTACACATTTAAAAACCATTAGGTGGCTTCAAAAGCAGTAGCCAGGTCTGGAGCAGTTTGAGACTCAGGGCTTTCCATAAACATCACTTTGACAGTGAACTCAGGTGGTGTGAGAGATGGTGCCTAAATCTTCTCCAGAGCTAATCTACAATAATTACCTGATTTTTTTGTTTTAACCTTTTTTATATGGCTTTTATTGTATTGTTTTAGGTACAGTTGTGAGCCAACTGTATTTTCCTTATGAATTAGTTTCTATACAAATAAGATTTAATTAGTTAAACTGAGAAACAAGAGAGACGTTTCCATATGCTTGGGGAAAACCCAACATTTGCAAAGGTACAAATGCAGTGGAATACCTCGGATGAGAGCACAGCTTCGCAATAGAAACATTTCTGTTAGAAAGTGAGACTACACAGCAACATTTTGTTGCAGTCTTCACACGTAAGGGTTTTGTTTTTTTAAAAAATGCTGAAGTTCTCTAGGGCAAAGTTTCCCTATTAAAAATAAAATAAAATAGCTCTTCTGCACTTTCCTTATGGCGCCCTGCTGTGGAATCTTACATCAAACACTTGTCTTCCTTGAGCAAGAACAGCTGCCCTTTGCAAGACGATTTAATTGGCAGATGCAACCAAAAAGAGGACTATGCCTTTTGTCTAACAATCCAAGGGGGATTTTATATTTAAAGGGGGTGGGGGGCTAAAGCGTTTCTTGTAATATTTGTATTGCTGCTTTTTTATTTATCTGGACATCTTTCAATTCTTCTGCTAAATCGTTGGTAGACCAGGCAATTGTTTTGATAATGCAGTATTTCTGAGAGATTGATTGATGTGCTGACATAGTGCATGGACACTGGATTTGTAAAATAGAGAGAGAGAGAGAGAGAGTTATTTGGAATATCTCCCTGTTCTTTAGAATAAGAAATGTTTGATGTGGCATCCTTGCATTGGAGATTCTTGATCATGATGGATACCTTTTATGGGATCATGTCTAAATCTTAAGACATTTGTATGACTGGAAAACATGTATAAGCGAATAGATTTGGTCCCCAAAGAGAACACTTGTTACTTCCTGGTTTGGTTTGCTTCGGCAGACCATGAGTCACTTGGGATAGGGCCCCAAGCGGCAGGTAGGCACCCATGGAGCTGTCTTAAACTAGGTTGGATTATTTGTGCACTCTCAACTAGTGGGTTGGCTGCTTCCCAGTCCTTTCAACAGGAGATGCTTAAAAATTGAAGCTGGGGCCTTCTGCCTTGCAGGTGGGCAACCAGTGACCCTGGGCCCACATGCTCCCCAACCACATTTTATGCTGCCCCTGCTGCCTCTTGAACTTGCAGGGTTCAAATCCCCACTTGGCCAGGAAGCTCACTCGGTGACCTTGAGCCAGTCCCCACCTCTCAGCCTAACCTACTTCACAGAGTTGTTGTTGGGGTTAAATAAGCAGGGGAGAGCCATGTACACCCCCTTAAGCTCCTTGGATAAAAAGGTGGGATGTAAAAACTAAAGCACTCTATTCCATTTCCACTGTAGGGCCTGCCTTCTTCTTTGTTCCCTTCTTATCCCCCCCCCCCAACTTTTTGAAGAGTATGTTTCCTTGCTTCAGAAAATTTGGGAGAGGGCAGGAATTTATCAGGTAAAAATGCATCTCTGTCCCTCTAAATCAGGGGTCAGCAAACTTTTTCAGCAGGGGGCCGGTCCACCGTCCCTCAGACCTTGTGGGGGGCTGGACTATATTTTGAAGAAAAGAAAAAAATGAACAGATTTCTTTGCCCCACAAATAACCTAGAGATGCATTTTAAATAAAAGCACACAATCTACTCATGTAAAAACACGCTGATTCCCGGACCGTCTGCGGGCCAGATTGAGAAGGTGATTGGGCCGGATCCGGCCCCCGGCCCCCGGCCCTTAGTTTGCCTACCCATGCTCTAAATCATATGAGTCTTTTTGGAGCTAACTTCTCGTTGCCGTGGTGGTGGCGGTGGAGATGGAGGTTACATTTCAGAAGGAAACCATTTTAGAATAAGCACAGTGCGCCCACCAGCCAAAGCTTGGCATTTACAGCACCCATAAAGATGAAATGCATATGCTAAGCCCAGGCAAATTGGTGGCAGCAGCCGCAGCTCCCTATCCAATAATATATTTCCGACGCGGGCCTCTCGCCCAAACAGGTTGCTTATCCCTTCTTTGGGAACGGCGGTATCTGGCTGCAACATAAACATTTCATCGCTTTTTGCATGGCTCTCTCCCTCCAGCTCCCAGCCTGGCAGGCGGGCGTGTGACACAGCGCTAGGTTATGGAGCATGGCTGAATGGAGAAACAGCTGGCACTCGGCTGCATGTCACTGAAGGGAGTAAGTGTGTGGGAAAAGAGAGGCTGTTGAAATGAAAATTGGAAATTAGTTTCTCCAATTACGTTTGCCTAAGGTTCAGCCGTACTCGCTGATCTAGGACCCATGCAGTGTGACTAAGAACTCTATCTAATGGATTATTTAAAAATCATCTTTCCCCCACTGCATATGAAAGTTGTTGTTTTCTAAGCTGTTACTGTGAGGCGTCCGAGTTTGCAGAAGCAGGGGGAGCTGTCGTACGTGCCTGGATTCAGCACCTGTTTCGCAAGGCAAGCCTACCATTTCTTCTCAGAAGCAAGGCCCGTTAGGTTCAGTGGGGCTTACTCCCAGTAAGTGGGTCCGTAGGATTGTGGTCCTGGTCAGGGCCATCTTACTCATAGGCGCTAGGGGTGCGGGGCACCCGGGCGCCAGGCTCTCAGGGGCGCCAGACCGAGAGTCTGGGGCCCGAGACTTGAGTCCGGGGAAGAACCTGCCCCTCGGTTGGAGCGCTGTGGTGGGCTCTTCTGCTGCGAGCAGCTCTGCGCCACGAGTTCGGGGATGACCGAGACAGCGAGACCCTGAGGCAGCCAGCCAGCTCCACCCTCCTGCGTGCCTGGTTCTTTGCACCCCAGCGCCACATATTGTTAAGACAGCCCTGGTCCTGGTGAGGGAACTATCACTGCAGGCTAACCATGTGGGCTACCAGAGTGGTTTTCAAAGTTTCTGTCCATGATGGAGACACTGACCACACAGGTTATTGGCTGAGGAGCTCCTGTTTGTCCACCAAGACATCTTGCGAGACAGACGTCAGACTTGCAGGATCCAGGACTGTAAGTTTGAGGGAGCCTGTGACATAGACTCCATTTAGGCAACCCATTATCCCATTTCCAGTGTTAGAAACTCAGATTTATAAGCTAAGTGCCATATTGCTTCTTAAACCAAGATTGCAGTCGCCAAAACGGAATGTCTAGTTGCCATTTTGGGGCAAGACAGCTCCAAAGTCTTATTTTTCAAATGATGGCTGTGATTGATTCTCAGTTAAATGTCTGGCTAGTTCAGATGATGACCTTGAGCTAAGTTAAGAACTCTTCGAACTTAAAGAAGAAAAGTCACTTGATCCGGGGACTGTCCACATTGGCCTATTCTGACCTCTTTTTCTTAAGGGTGACTGATCCTGCTCAGGCTGCACAGAAAAAGCAATTTGTTTCCAGAAATGCATTCCTATTCTGCAAATAAAATATAACAGATAGAATTCTAGAAGATGGGGGTATTAGTGTGTGAAAATAGTTCAGATTCAGTGTTCCCTAGATGGTGGAGATGTCGGGCGCCAACTTGGCACTGAGGCATCTTCACTTGGCCGCAAGTGGTTGAAAGCCAGGTACAAAATGCTCCTGGCACCTGGCTAATTTCGAACACTGCCCTGTGCCCAGATATTTCCTTACCCAATATTTTCCGTGTTTTACGCAACCTTTTTAAAAGCCGCTTCTGGAAACCTAGCATGGACTGCTGCAATGCGCTCTATGTGGGGCTATCTTTGAAGGAGACCCGGAAACTACAACTAATCCAGAACGCGGCAGCCAGACTGGTGACGGGGAGCGGCCACCGAGACCACATTAACACCGGTCTTGAAAGACCTACATTGGCTCCCAGTACGTTTCCGAGCACAATTCAAAGTGTTGGTGCTGACCTTTAAAGCCCTAAATGGCCTCGGTCCAGTATACCTGAAGGAGCGCCTCCACCCGCATCGTTTTACCCGGACACTGAGGTCCTGTACCGAGGGCCTCCTGGCGGTTCCCTCACTGCGAGAAGCCAAGTTACAGGGAACCAGGCAGAGGGCCTTCTCGGTAGTGGCACCCGCTGTGTGGAACGCCCTCCCGCCAGATGTCAAAGAGAAAAACAACCACCAGACTTTTAGAAGACATCTGAAGGCAGTCCTGTTTAGGGAAGCTTTTAATGTTTGATGTATTACAGTATTTTAATATTTTTTTGGAAGCCGCCCAGAGTTGGCTGGGGAAGAATTTGGGGCGCTATTATGGCATACTTTCCCGCTGGTGCCATGGGCGAATAATGGAGAAAACAGAAGCACACATGAGCATAAAGGGTGGTGACATATGCATGGTTGCATCACATCATGCCCGCTTGTGTGAATGAAATTCAGCATGACATGGAGGTATCAAAAACCTACAGTTCCATAACCCAACAGAAAATGAAGTAGAAAAGGAATGTTTGAAAATGCACATACATGGCTCCGCCCACTTGGTTTTGAGCCCGCTCATCACTGGGTTGTGGCCTCTGGAAGGTTGCCTCGAAGGGAATGTGGCCCCAGGGTTGAAAACTGCCCTGTTCCCCTGTATTAATGTCATTTGTTTGAACCCTGGTATGTAATTCGTAGCAGGGGGCCTTTTTAGTGGGTGCCTATAACTGGGAAAGTGTGCTCATATAATTTGAAGTCAAAAAGGGATTTTAATGAACTGGCATTGCAGAATTGGAATGCCTGCTGCTCATACGAAAAATAGGGGGGAAAGCCCTCTTGAAAAGATTTCACGTTGTAAAAATGAGTTAGGCCTTGCTTCACATTTTATTGACTCTCTACTAGTTTTTCATCCAGATTGGCTTATAGTTAGCAAAAGAGTGTTTTGTCTTTTTTAGTGGTTGGTTTAAATAAAAGGTGGGTTGGAAAAGAAGCTCTTTTTTATTTGCTCTAGTTAGAGTTTCCTATTTCGAGTAATCGGAGTTGTAATGGATACCATTTTTCTTTTTCACTTTCTTTCAGTTTGGGTTTTTTCCACCATTCATTATAAATACTGCTTGAACTGCAACCGTGTGCCTCAAATATATTCTGCGAAGGGCAAAATTCGCTCTTAGGGTTGCACATGAGGATTGTGAACAACACAGAATCCTCAAAATATAAATCCTGAAAGCACTTGCTGGTAGTTGATGATATTTGGACTATTTGTAAGTGCTCTCAGAATGATATCTTAATTTATAGGTTTCATCTTCTGTTCTGGGGAACTCTGTGGCTCCTTACAAGTTCTCAAGACTTCCTCAATGGAAAGATTAGTAATGGTGCATTAACTCCATGAAAGACACCACTTGCTCAACACTATCAGTCGACTTGTTCATTATGCAGGTGCGTGAGAGCATTGGATATGTTCACCTGTGAGGTTTATAAGGGGTGATGATGATGCCCTAGAGGTTTAGTTAATAGTCAGCTTAAACTGACTTGTCATTCTTAGTTGCCAGATAAGGACTGATCAGAGAATTTATGCCAACCCATAATTCATGAAGGTCCCATTGCCAAACCATTATCTCTTGTCATTTGAGCGTGCCAGTAACTTAAACTAACTGGAGAGCCAATTGTTTGGCAAACGTGTCCTCAGAGTAAGACCAGAATAGACATTTCTAATGAATTTGTGCATTTCTGCACAAGAAGTACCGTATTTTTCTGTCTATAAGACGCCCCCCTATTTTGGGGGACTCCAGCTTAAGCTATCCGTGTAGAAGACGCCCCCAATTTTTTGACATTATTTTTAAGGAAAAAAACTAGTCTTATACACGGAAAAATGTGGTATATAATGACCAGAACAAGGGATATCTGATAGTGGCTGTCTTTGAGAGAGTGCTCTTGAAGACTGTTGCTTCAAAGGAGTGATGTTTAGCCATTAACCACCAATATATAATATGTTTGGAATAGGAACAAATTACTATTAGAGGGTTTTGAATATAAGATATATAGTACCTCAAGACAACTTTGCTATAAAGGTAGGAGTAATGGAAGAGCATTGCGTGAATCATAAAGAGCAAAAGGATGGAACAAACTACCTAGACATGCATATCTTGGAACAGCATCATGTGTGGAAGTTTTTAGCCAGTGGCGTGTGAGGTTATGTGCTTAACTTACCTGTCTGTAGTAAACAGGCAAGAGGAAAGCATTGAGTTTCTGGCCATTATCCAGTTCAGTTTTTGAAAATTCTGTGTATGTGTGTGCTTGAGCCTTAGCCAAAGTTATTTGGCCTTAGAAAGATCATTGCATAATATGATTGGTGAAATAAGATCAGTTGAGAAATCATAACAAGGACAAGAGTTCTCCCTTCTCTTTTTTTTATTTTTGGAATATAAAATTTATTTTATTAATCCTTGGTGAGGGCGGTGGAGAAGCTGTATAAATCAAAATAAGAGAATAAAACAACATGCTGAAAATGGAAAATCTGATAAAGCTAAGGGGAAACTGATTGATTCCTATGGATTAAATGTTTCTGGCTCCTAGCCATGTGCTTAAGAATGATGCAGAGTTTTCAAAGAATGCCTAACTTCTATTACCAAGTACACACTGCATAGAACAGTTGTACATTTTTGCTTTATCTTCTGAAAGGTGCATGATCCACTGCAAGTCAGTGATAGTGTTCCACAGAATGCATGTATAAGTTGGGTATTTGGCCTAGTAGCAACTGCAGCTAATATAGATGTTAAAAGTTAAAATGCTGTACATATTATCAGGGAATCGCAGATTTTGACTGACTGACAATCAGGTTTAGGGTTGCCATTTTTCAAAGAGTGAAAATCCAGACACAAAAGTTGTTGAGCTTTTTTCCTTGCAAAATCTCCCAAAACACTGTCGAATCACGAATATGTATGGGTAATTCCAGGTGTATGGAAGCCCTAATCAACTTTTATTTTCCATGTCCGCTGCCCCACTCTCCTCTCTGACTTTGTCCTTGTCTTCATGAAGAGCATCTCCATTGTTGTTGCTCTTTCTGTTCTCATTCGTGGTACTTTGCTGTGCCACATACACAAAGGTATTGTGACCAAGCCTTGGGCAGCCATCTGCCCATGAGCATTATGGGTACTGCAGCTCTTTCTCCTGCCCTGCCAAAAGATACCTACCATATGATGGCTTATATTACCATTAACTGAAATATCCCCTTCATGGATCACTGCCTTGCCGTGGTGAAGGGGCATGAATAACTCAGAGAAGCTATGAGCTATGCCGTGCAGGGCCACCCAAGATGGACAGGTCATAGTGGAGAGTTTTGACCAAACGTGATCCACCTGGAGCAGGAACCGGCAAGCCACTCCAGTATCCCTGCCAAGAAAACTCCATATGGTGCTGGAGGAGACTCTTGAGAGTCCCATGGACTGCAAGAAGATCAAACCGATCCATTCTGAAGGAAATCAGCCCTAAGTGCTCACTGGAAGGACAGATCCTGAAGTTGAGGCTCCAATACTTTGGCCACTTCATGAGAAGAGAAGACTGCCTAGAAAAGACCCTGATGTTGGGAAAGATGGAGGGCACAAGGAGAAGGGGACGACAGAGGATGAGATGGTTGGATAGTGTTCTTGAAGTTACCAGCATGAGTTTGACCAAACTGCGGGAGGCAGTGGAAGACAGGAGTGCCTGGTGTGCTCTGGTCCATGGGGTCATGAAGAGTTGGACACGACTAAACGACTAAACAACATGTTGTCCCTGGTGACAACAACAACTTCTTCTTCTTCTTCTTCTTCTTCTACTACTACTACTACTACTACTACTATGATCACTTGTACCCAAGTAAGATTGTCTTCCATAAACACGGTTGTAACAATGAGTCTGTAAGTGATTGTAATGTCCTTCCACAGTGGGGGCATAGGTTTCCGGGTGGGAGTTGATCTTCCTGGCTTAGGGAAGGAGGTGCGATTGCTCACAAGCATGCCATGACACGTGTAATGTCCCTGCCCCTCCAAATCACCATTGCGGGCTGGCGTCTCTGGCTCCAACTTTTCCCCTATGAAAAAATTCGCCGCACTCCACTGTGTTTCAGCCTTGGCATGATCAAACCATTCTCCTTCCCTCCTCTTCCCCCCCCCCTCTCTCTCTCTCTCTCACACACACACACACACACACACACACACACATTGCAAGCTGGACTTCAGTTCAATAGTAATGGCGGAGTCTACATGACAGAAAGATGGTGTATAGATTTAGCTGACGAATAAGAAAGAAAATAAATGAAAAACTGCTGCTGTTCTAAAGGGTTTTATAGCACAACAGTTCATTTTCTTTAAGTGGTCTTTATGTGGCTGCAGTAGTAAGATTCATTTCAATTACACACTTAATTTTAAAAGGTAATTCTGGAAAACGGTATAAACGGACAAAGCAAAATGATGGAAGGAGGTTGTTCGATAGGCACAGACTGTCTTGCACTCTGTGTGTGTCAGGATTGTATCCAGCTTCTCATACATACTCTTAGAAGCAAAAATGAAACTGCAAGTAGTTCAGGAGGAAAAGGAATCCTGAATCAGTTGCTGCTCTTGGAGGAATGACCAAGAAGACTAAATCAGAACTTTTTCCTCTTTTAAAGTGTCCACCCCTCCATTAGAAAGAGAAAATAAAACTGCAGAGAACTGAATGTGTAAAAGGAAGAATTAAGTTTATGGTACCAGTAAGAATGTCATTTTGTCTTTCCATTAAGGGATCGTATACATTTGTAAAACATGCCAAATATAGGCACATATGGAAATAATAGCATGTATCAGATAATTAACACCATCAATAATCCCAGAATCCTTAGGATTTGTTATCATAGAGTTCTAAGGGATATCACACTTCTTTTTCCTCTGATGCCAGAATCCCCTTCACTTTACAGCGCACCATTAGATTCAGCCATTTTTGCCCAGTGCTGGGCGCCTGCTTTATAAATAGAAGTTGCCAGATTCAGTCCTTGTCATCTCCAGTTAAAAAGACCAGGTACAAGGTGATGGGGGAAAGACTTTCTCTGCCCGAGAGGCTGGAGATGTACTTCCAGCAAGAGTAGATTAGCAAAATAGTCTGCCCTGGTATAAATCAAGATTTGAGCGAGCCCATTACTTTTGGAGAGGTGGTTGGGAAGGAAAAGATGGAAGGTAGAATTTGTCCACTTCATTCATCAGAAGATCACAGAAGCCTGGAGAAAATGTAAAAGGGGAAAACTGTGCCCCTGAAGGACCAGGTGCGCAGCCTGTGAGTCATTCTGGACTCACAACTGTCCATGGAGGCACCGGTTAATTCTGTGTCCAGGGCAGCTGTCTACCAGCTCCATCTGGTACGCAGGTTGAGACCCTACCTGCCTGCAGACTGTCTCGCCAGAGTGGTGCATGCTCTGGTTATCTCCCGCTTGGACTACTGCAATGCACTCTATGTGGGGCTACCTTTGAAGGTGATCTGGAAACTACAACTAAACCAGAATGTGGCAGCTAGACTGGTGACTGGGAGCGGCCGCCGAGACCACATAACACCGGTCTTGAAAGACCTACATTGGCTCCCAGTACGTTCTGAGCACAATTCAAAGTGTTGGTGCTGACCTTTAAAGTCCTAAACGGCCTCGGTCCAGTATACCTGAAGGAGCGTCTCCACCCCCATCGTTCTGCCCAGACACTGAGGTTCAGCTCTGAGGGCCTTCTGGCGGTTCCCTCACTGCGAGAAGTGAGGTTACAGGGAACCAGGCAGAGGGCTTCTCAGTAGTGGCACTCGTCCTGTGGAACGCCCTCCCACCAGATGTCAAAGAGAAAAACAACTACCAGACTTTTAGAAGACATCTGAAGGCAGCCCTGTTCAGGGAAGTTTTTAATGTGTAACATTTTAATGTATTTTTAATCTTTGTTGGAAGCCACCCAGAGTGGCTGGGGAAACCCAGCCAGATGGGCGGGGTATAAATAATAAATCATTATTATTATTATTTGGGTAGAGTGTTTTGAATCTGGGACTCAAAGGGCTTTTAAAAAGGTCAGGTAAAGCACCACATCCAGTCTGGTTTGAGCCTATTAAGGATCAAAACCTGCTTGTAGTATTAAGCATATTTTAAATTAGTAGGCTAAATATATCCCCGGGCATCAGAGAGGCAAACTCTTCCATTTTGCCTCCCCTAATAAATCAAACAGTATTCAGACATAAATCTGTGTGCCTGTAGAACTCCGCACAGAAAGAAAGAGGTATTTTTTTTAAGGTTCTTCACTCAACGACTGTTAAATGCAATCCTGTGTTAGAGAGTGTCATCCCAGGGAGAATGGAATGTGCAGAATGATAAATAATTCTCGGAATGAAATTGCCTGCATTCAAGATGGGACGCAATAAATCAAAGCCATTATCTGAGAGAGCTTCGCCAGGTGGACCCGTGGAAAGAAAAGGAATACGCATGTTCAGCATCTGAAGCACATTTGAGATTACTCTTGGGGGGGGGGGAGTTGATTAGCCTCTTTTGGGGCTGATCAGCGGTGATTAGGCACATATATATTTTAAATCTGCCTTGAAATTATTGAAATATATGTTGATTCATTATCCTGTTCTAAAGGTAGGTGATAGTAAGCTTGAGTATTATGGTTTTTGCCAGTGTGTACGCTCATGTTAAGAGGCTCAATAAATGGCAATCAGACAATCTTTATAACACCATGGGATATGCAGAGGCTTTTGAATACGTGCACAGGTCTTAGCATTTAAATCTGGTTTGTATTGTATTTGTTGGCTATTGGGTCCTTTATGTTTAATTCGCGATATCACCCTTCGAAAGTGTCACATGCCCTTCTGTTACACCTCTGTAGCATGGGTGTGGGGCACAGGTTGCTAAACCAGTGGCGTAGCGTGGGTTGTCAGCACCCGGGGCAAGGCAAGTAATTTGCACCCCCTAACCCGTGGGTTTGCGCCCCCTAACCCTAACCCCCAGATGTTGCGCCCGGTGCGGCCGACCCCCCCTGCACCCCCCACGCTACGCCACTTTGCTAAACTACATCTCCCTTCATCTTGTGCACAAAGTAGTTTGTGCGTCTGACCCTGTATATGTGGAGGAGGCTGAGAAAGTTTTGACTAGCCCTAAGTGTCCCAGTTAACTTTAGGATAAGCAGGTTATTTATTCCAGACCCCTCACACCCAAATCGAGCACTGCAGACCTATGGAAAACAGGCACCCTGCCTTATTAGCGTGGAAACTATTTCCCTGCATTGGCAGCGGTGTGTGGATATTTTAGCAGTCTGACTGAGGCCAATCACATGGATATCATAGAATTGTAGAGCTGGAAGGTGTTAGGATATTGTTCCGTTCCACCTTTAGAACAGGCATGTGGAGTTGTTGTATGTCACATGTCTGTTTACTTCCAGCACAGTCTGCTGGGAACTTCTGTTGTATATAGCTTTTGCCTATGCTGTTTGCTTGGACATGAAGGGAAGCAGACATGTTTTTCCTTTGTCCTGATGCTGAATAAAATGCTTGAAAATGTGCTTACATATGCCTCTGTCCGCCCTTCTGCTGCAAAGAGTTCTTATCTCTGCTGGCTTGCGTGCTCAGTCTCTAAAGGTCTCTGAGGCTTGAGTCGCAGTTTTGATACTGTTCCGAAAACCAGAGTTTGCCCGGCTGCCGGCCGGTGGGCTGGAGCCAGTTGGGGGCTTGCCAATTGCCCCCGTCTCCCAACAGAAGGGACCCCAATGTCCAACCCCGTGCACTGCAGGAATCTCAACTAAAGCATCCATAACAGACGGCCACCCAACCTTTGCTTGAAAGTCTCCAAGGAAGGAGTGTCCACCACTTCTCATGGGAGCCTGTTCCACTTCATGTCAGTTCTTCCTGGTGTTTAGTTGGCACCTCCTTCCTTGTAACCTGAAGCCATTGGTTTGGGGTCCTACCCTCCAGAGCAGGAGAAAAAAACTGCACTGCACTACACATTTAAAGCAATAGCATACCACTTTACATGGTTATGGTGCTGAGAGTGGCCCAGCTCCTCTCACAAAGCTCCAGTTCCTAGGAAAATAGATTGATTGCTAAACCACTTTTGAGATTTTGTTAGCTCCGTAAGGAAAATGGAGCGTCTCCTAGCAACTCTCAGCACCCTGAGCAAACTACCCTCTCCGAATTTCTTTGGAGGAAGCCGTGCCTGTTTAAAGTGGTGTGATACTGCTTTAAATATATAGTGCAGATGTTTCTCCCATGTCAACATGGGGGGGATGTTTTTCCGTCAAACGAAAACACCCTTCCAGGTGTTCTTTAACTATCAAGAAAGATGGGGTTCTTATTTTTATTTTTATTTTTTAAGCCAGGAAGAATAAGGAGGGAGTTAACATAAAGAGGGACGCAGGTGGCGCTGTGGGTTAAAGCCTCAGCGCCTAGGACTTGCCGATCAAAAGGTCGGCGGTTCGAATCCCTGCGGCGGGGTGCGCTCCCGCTGCTCGGTCCCAGCGCCTGCCAACCTAGCAGTTCGAAAGCACCTCCGGGTGCAAGTAGATAAATAGGGACCGCTTACCAGCGGGAAGGTAAACGGCGTTTCCGTGTGCAGCTCTGGCTCGCCAGAGCAGCGATGTCACGCTGGCCACGTGACCCGGAAGTGTCTCCGGACAGCGCTGGCCCCTGGCCTCTTGAGTGAGATGGGCGCACAACCCCAGAGTCTGTCAAGACTGGCCCGTACGGGCAGGGGTACCTTTACCTTTACCTTTACCTTAACATAAAGAACTCAGGTCTGACGGTAGAATGAAGCAATGTCAGAAGGCATTGGGGACTGCATAAACTGAAGTCGTGTGTGTGTGCTTGCATAAATGTGTGCAACCCATTGTGCTTTATACCATTGAAGACCCAAAGGGACCATTATTTAAAATAATGCACTGCCTTGCTTTCCTACATGGGTGCAGGTGAAACCATGCCCTCTGTGTCTGTAATCTTTTATTTGCCATTGCAATTAAGGGCTTCGAAATACCTTATTGGCTCCTGAAATTTCATCACTTATAGCCAATTATACGGATGCTACTCTTTGGCAGAGTTGCATAATCCCTTACAGTAATAGCCCCTTTCTCTGATTGCTCCCCTGCCTGGATGTAAATGAGAAACACTGCATAGATCAACCGGAGCTGTAATCCAGGTCTGTGAAGTGGAACTGGGTCAGTGATTAGCATTTGATATATACAGGTCAGCGATTATTGGAGCCAGTGTGTCAGCTATGTTATCGGCCTCCCATTGGTATGCCTCTGAAGCTGAGGAAAAGAACCCCTGGCTATATGGGCACATAGCTTTGCTTTTCTTTCTTATTTTTGGAGATGGGGAAATGTTCCAAGTGTAGCAAGCTTGAAGCATATAACATGGCACTTAAGAAAGGGTCAAAGGAAGATATGCCTAGGGTGTTTTTCACTTTGACAAAAGCCCAGTGTGAATCTTTGTCCTTAGCTGATAAAAAAATGGGTCGGCAGAACCACTGCATGGATAGTTTATTAGGATCAAAGTGAATGGAGCAAACCTTACAGTTGTGGGAAACTGTGTATTTGCACATGGGCTTGAGTGATGTGGTTGAGCATGGGCAACACGTTGCCATCAGCTCACTTTTACTCTGGTTAGACCCATTGAAATTAATGGCCGTGGTGAGCTTGGACCTCTTATTTTCAAGGGGTCTACTCTGAGTAAAAGTTAATTGGCTGCAACCCATTGCTATCTAGTGGTGGAGCTCCTGGAAGGCTTTTCATCCTAGCTTCCCATAAGCTGTAGGCCTAGGTTTCCAGATGTTGTTGGACTCTCACCCGCTCTGGTCAGCATGACCCCTGGTCAGGGATGAGGAGAGTACCATTGTTTGTTTACTGCACATATATATCGCCTTTCTGTCCAAAGTGGTTTACAATTCTTAAAACACTGAAGCAAGTAAACGATATACAATGTAAATTTGGCAGAGGAGCACAGTTCGATTGGAACCGGCTCTGTTGTCTTTGCCTCCTTCCCTCCCTCTCTCCTCCTTCTCCAGCAGCATATAGAGGGCCATAGGTTTCCCATCTGTGCCTCAGGCATAATTTGTATTGACCACTGAACTTTTGTTATATCTCTCCCCATCCTCCACCCTACATGTGAAAGACATTGCCATTTCATCTTGCACCTTGCCCTTAGTATAGGAAGCTGATGTACGCACTGAGTCAGACCCTTGGTTTATCCAACTCAGTGTTTTCTGGTCAGGTGAGAAGCAACTCACTATAGTCTCAGCCAGGGTTCTTTCCCAGTCCTCATGCTCATTTCACTAGAGAAACTGAGCCTGGGAGATTCTTCTTGGGGTCTTTCACTGTTATTCTCAGGTCCCTCCTTGTCCCATTTTAGAAAGGATATAGTGGTGCCTCGCAAGACGAAAATAATCCGTTCCGCGAGTCTCTTCGTCCAGCGGTTTTTTCGTCTTGCGAAGCAACCCTATTAGCGGCTTAGCGGATTAGCGCTATTAGCGGCTTAGCGGCTATTAAAGGCTTAGCGGCTTAGCAGCTAAAAGGCTATTAGCGGCTTAGCGGCTTAGAAAAAGGGGGGAGCAAAAAAAATTGCAAAACTCGCAACACGTTTTCGTCTTGCGAAGCAAGCCCGTAGGGAAATTCGTCTTGCGAAGTGCATCGAAAAACGGAAAACCCTTTCATCTAGCGGGTTTTTCGTCTTGCGAGGCATTCGTCTTGCGGGACACCACTGTATTCATTCTGGTCCAAAATTTACTTTATTGGTCTTTCTGCTGGTTCCTGGGTTTCTGGGCAGGTGGCCTTTCCATTTGATGTGCAAGTTGTGTGTGTGTGTTCATGTACATGCCCACAATCCATACTCCGTGCTTTTGTAAACCAAATTCCTCAGCCTGAATAAATCATGCAAACTCTAAGTAAAAAAATTAACACATGTTGACCTAGTTCTGCTTCTTCTGCCGAAGGATATGGGCAAAGAGCAGTGAGAAGCTCTGGAACCCTACTTTTTTTTTGCAAATTTGAGTCCCCTACAACCTCAGCCCCCTTTTGGATTATGGGATTTCATCAGACATTCTCCACAAATTTTTCAAGGCTATTTTAAAAAGCTTGCTTTTAAAAGGAGGAGGAAGGGAAACATGCAACAGTTGAGAATATAAGAAGAGCCCTCTCCCACAGTAGAGATCAAAAGAGAAAATGTAAGAAAGCTGCCTTAAGCCAACTCAAGCCATTAGTCTGTCCAGCTCAGTATCGTTGATACTGACAGGTCTACCTGGATGTGCCATGAGGATTGAACCTGGGACCTTGGGCATGCAAAGCATGTTCTCGAAGCTACTGCTGATTCTTGATGCTTGTAAGTCACCTACAAATAGGACACGAAGGCAGTAGCTCACTCCCATTGTTGCTCCTGAGCAACTGGTACCCAAAAACATACTATCTCTGAAAGCTGGAGATTGCGCAAAGCCATTGTGACCGCTAGCCATCAATAGACTTTTCTTGAGAGCCTTGAAAAATCGAGTTCATAGAAATAATAGAACTGCAGAGCTGGAAGGGAACCTGAGGATTGCCTAGTCCAACTCCTTGCAATGCAGGAATATGCAGTTGTCCCATACAGGGATCGAACCTGCGACCCTTGATCTTATCAGCACCACACTCTAACCAACTGAGCTGGAGAAGGCAGAGTTCTGTTCCTGCATTCGGTTTACCTGCTTGGAAAGAACCAAGAGCAATAATTCGAAAGTAGGTGGACTAGAGACCTCCAACTAGCTGATTGAGCACCAGGACTCTTGACCAGAGGTTCAGAGGGCAGGGGTGGGTAGCTTTCCCTAGCAATGAGTTTGAAGGCTGAAGACTAGGGTTGTCCCTCCCACCACCTGACCTCCAAGAAGAAGGTGGAAGAAAAAGGATTGCTTTGTGGAGCCAGTGCTAACATTTATTACTGTTGTTCTGTGTATGTGTCACTAAAGCCCATGTCTAGAGTTCGTGCTCATTTGCATCCACTAGCTACGCAGTATGGGATAGTCGTGGTAGGTGTGGGTTTGTGATATCGCTCAGCTGCTGCAGCTGAGGGGAGAGAAGCCCTTTAATAATTACTGGATTGTCAGCATGCAGTGATGGCAGGCGCAGAGGACGCACAGCAGCTGTGTGTAGCAATGGACTGTTTTGTTCACTTTCTTATTTTTCCAGTTTTCACACCAGTTGGTACTTTCTCCTCCCCCCTTAAAGAAAGCCCTCACAAAAATTCACCATCATTTTAACGAGCCTTTCTCATAAGACACACATTTTTGTATGCAACCTTGTGTAACATACACGTATCTTTGCTCATGCATTGTTTGGGGAAGCATGAACATTAGGTTGGCTTGTATTAGAATTTAAACCCAGCAGAGTTTCTCTCCCCATCCTTAGCTGCATGGCGCTGCCGTTGCACCTGGAGAAGGGTTGTCAGAATCCATTGTGGCCTGGTGATGCCACTGGCTTGTGCCCAGGTTGGGTGCTGCAAACTATTCTCCAGCTGTGGCATCTGCCTCCATCTCACAACATGGCCTCCTCAGTAGCGCTGCCATCAACACTTAGCAGTGACATCTAAATAGTGCATTCAGACTTCTCGTTAATGCTTCCATTGTGACAGTGACTTGGTGGTAGGTACCGCTTAGCCCCATAATGCACTATACATTTAAAGCAGTACCATGTCATGGCTTCCCCCAAAGAATTCTGGGGACTGTAGTCTGTTAAGAGTGCTGGGATTTTCCCCTCAGAGAGTTACAGTTCCCAAAGTTCCCTGGGAAGAGGGATTGAATGTGAGAGCACTGGAAATTGTAGCTTAGCGAGGGGAATAAAAGGTAAAGGTACCCCTGACCGTTAGGTCCAGTCGCGGACGACTCTGGGGTTGCGGCCCTCATCTTGCTCTATAGGCCGAGGGAGCCGGCGTTTGTCTACACTCAGCTTCTGATCACGTTGCCAGCATGACTAAGCCCCTTCTGGTGAAACCAGAGCAGCGCACGGAAATGCCATTTACCTTCCCGCCGGAGTGGTACCTATTTATCTACTTGCACTTTGATGTGCTTTCAAACTGCTAGGTGGGCAGCAGCTGGGACCGAGCAATGGGAGCTCACCCTGTTGCGGGGATTCGAACTGCCAACCTTCCGATCGGCAAGCCCTGGGCTCAGTGGTTTAGGCCACAGCACCACCCATGTCCCTCAGTGAGGGGAATAGAGAGCTCCTAATAACCCTCAACACTCGTGACAAACTATCTTTCCCAGGATTCTTTGGGGTGAAGGCATGACCATTCAAAGTAGTATGTTACTGCAGCTGCTGCTGTTTTATATGCCACCCATCTGGCTGAGTTGCCCCAGCCACTCTGGGCGGCTTCCAACAAAATATTAAAAACACAGTGAAACATCAACCCTTAAAAATTCCCCTGAATATATACTGCAGATGGGGCATTTGTTGTAGCCACATAAGGAAATAGACTGTACCCGATATCTTCTCCATGCCACACAAATAATAAAAGCAGAGGAACCCTGTTTGGGTTATTGGTTGGCAGCCTTTTTTTATCCCTTGCTTTCATTACTGGCCATGACATGGTCCCCAGTCTTCCAGATCTTTTTGCTAGATGCCCTATGAATTGGTTTTCGGACCTGTTTCGTTCACTGTAGATGGGATCAAGGTTGCACCCAGGCTTCATCTCTGTCTTAGGCTAAAAAAATTGTGAGTTTTTATGCATTCAAAAGGTTAGGTTTCTTGCATTGAGAACCTTTTGATATTGCTACTTGTGTTATAACTAATTACAGTATGTAATAATCTGTTACAAGCCACATTACTGCGTTTTACACTCGATTTCCCCCAGGGGATAGGAAACAGAAAACGAGTACAGAAGGATGATTAGAGAGCAGGAACAGAGTGAATTTGGCTGGGGAGTGATTCTGCACACTGTATACTACAGAAGCCTTGGCATGGCCTACGATTCTTCATCATCTTCTTTTTCTTTTTGCATAGTCTATTTTTAAAAAGCTTGGCTGGCTATTTTTAAAATGCAGCGGTGCTGGCCATGCTATCTAAGGGTTCAGCCCTTGCACCATCCTCTCAAACCAGGAACGTTGAGTTTCATAACAGAGCAGCCAAGGCTATTTTTAGCTTTGCTGGAAGTGGCTGAGAGTAACTGACATTCTCCTGGTCTCCAAGGCTTAGCTCTCTAGATAGGGCTGCATGCTCTTCCTTAGAGCAGTTCACGTTTTGAAAACGACTGGTGATCACTTATTGCCCACCCACAATTCCCTGGCGGGGAAAGGAGTAGATAAGCTGGACTGGATCAGCCTTTAGGTGGTGCATGCTGTGGTATAGGAGCTGGAGCCACTGGGGTCGTGGCTGGGGTGTCTGGCGTTGCAGGAATCGAACTAGGTGTTCCCAGTGGCTATGATCCCTCATGGGACCAAAGGCATGGGAATGAACAGCAGGCACTGGGGACTCTCTCCTGGGTATAATTCTCCAGAATTGAAGGAGTCAGGCGACTGCTAAGCTCACAAGGACCTTTCCTGGTGAGTGGGAGCAGCCGAGACCACATAACACCGGTCTTGAAAGACCTACATTGGCTCCCAGTATATTTCCAAGCACAATTCAAAGTGTTGGTGCTGACCTTTAAAGCCCTAAACAGCCTCAGCCCAGTATACCTGAAGGAGCGTCTCCATCCCCATCGGTCAGCCGGGACACTGAGATTCAGCACCAAGGGCCTTCTGGCGGTTCCCTTGCTGTGAGAAGCCAAGTTACAGGGAACCAGGCAGAGGGCCTTCTCGGTAGTGGCACCCACCCTGTGGAACACCCTCCCACCAGATGTCAAAGAGAAGAACAACTACCAGACTTTTAGAAGACATCTGAAGGCAGCCCTGTTTAGGGAAGCTTTTAATGTTTAATAGACTATTATATTTTAATGTTTTGTTGGAAGACGCTCAGAGTGGGTGGGGTATTATTAATAATAATAATAATAATAATAATAATAATAATAATAATAATAATTTTCCTGGCCTGCACCGTACTCATCTGGGCTTGCAGCTGCTGTTCTGAGTTGCCTGTTGCTAAGGAAAATCGTTTGGCTACTGACTCCCATTCTGCCAGACATGGTTCTCAGGCTTTCACCTTGTCTGCCACTGATAACCTGTGTATTGTAAAGCCTTCTGGGGAATGCTATAGGTTGCACTCTCAGCTCATGAGAAACGCTAGCCAGGCTGCTTGCATTTAAGTCCTCTACAACATATGCCTTCTTGACTGTTGGACCCACTATGGGTCTCGTCTGCTCATTCTGCCAGAGCCTGTCTCTGCATGTAGGGGAAGTTCCTAACTCACCAAGGATTTGAGACTCATCAGCTGCCCTCATCTGGCTTAGCCGGCCAGGGTATATGGGGTGTTAGGGGAGAGGTAGTAGCTCTGGTGGTGGACACATCATGCTCTTCTGGGGTAGTTTGTCCACCTTTGGTCCTCACCTGACACACAGCTCTCACCTTTGGCTCCTAGAAGCTGTCAGCATCTGACAGCAGCCACACACCTTGCTCCACAGTCTTGGAAGTAGGTCTTAGCTGTGACCTCTGATATGTCTGCAAGTTTAAGAGGTGAAACACAGATTAATAAATCCAGAGCTTGAAGTTAGGTAAGGGGTTGATGCTTAAAGGGTGGTATATCATGAGACAAATGTTGAATCCGACGTTGCTTATGACTGAATGCCAAGGTAGGTCTTTTCTGCTGAAAAATATTTGTATTTGAAAGCATGACCTGGAAAGGAGCTCGAGATCTCTTGCTTCAGTAAGCAACTTGCAGGTGCAAAACTCTTTCTACGCCCGTAAGCCTGAACGGAGACTTTAATTACTGCTTCTCGTAAGCACAACACAAAATAATGTAATAGAACTGCCAAAGTGTCCTTTCCTTTTAATCTGGCAGTGACATTAGCTGACTTGAAATCTATTTATAAACTGTGCTGCATGGGCACTTATATATTTCAGCTGAATTTAATTTGCTGTTAACACAGTAAAATAAGGATGTACAAGTTGAGGCCCCATGAGGACTCGGTGGCGGCGGGTTTCAGAAACTCGGTGATGTGGCAGGTAGTGGTGGGAGAACCATGGGAATGGTCACGTATGAATATATATCCTAATATATGCAAATCAATAATATATGCATTCTAATGCGCGATTGACCCCAGCGTATGCATTTTTGCAGGCAATACTTGACTGGAGAACTGGGACGCGGGTGGCGCTGTGGTCTAGACCACAGAGCCTAGGGCTTGCTGATCAGAAGGTCGGCGGTTCGAATCCCCACGATGGGGTGAGCTCCCGTTGCTGGGTCCCTGCTCCTGCCAACCTAGCAGTTCGAAAGCACGTCAGAGTGCAAGTAGATAAATAGGTACCGCTCTGGCGGGAAGGTAAAACGGCATTTCCGTGTGCTGCTCTGGTTTGCCAGAAGGGGCTTAGTCATGCTGGCCACATGACCCAGAAGCTGTACGCTGGCTCCCTCGGCCAGTAAAGTGAGATGAGTGCCGCAACCCCAGAGTCGGTCACGACTGGACCTAACGGTCAGGGGTCCCTTTACCTTTACCTCTATGCATTTTTGCAGGCAATACTTGACTGGAGAACTGCATTGCAAAATTCATAGTGGTTAGAATCATGGAGTGCTGTGTTTGGATTCATGTCTTTCCCTCAAGAAAGTGTGAATTTGATAGGTTCAACTTTAAATGTGACCTGAATTTCATTTTTTCTTGCATCTCAAACCAAGAACGCTTTGGAAGAAGCGGAGGGAGCCTTGCAACCAGAGCCATAGATCAGGGGTCAGCAAAATTTTTCAGCAGGGGGCTGGTCCACTGTCCCTCAGACCTTGTGGGGGGGGGTCAGGCTATATTTTGAAAAAATAAAAAATAAATGAACAAATCCCTATGCCCCACAAATAACCCAGAGATGCATTTTAAATAAAAGCACACATTCTACTCATGTAAAAACACGCTGATTCCTGGACCGTCCGTGGGCCGGATTTAGAAGCCGATTGGGCCGGATCCGGCCCCCGGGCCTTAGTTTGCCTACGCAGGCCATAGATTACAGTGGTACCTCAGGTTAAGAACTTAATTCGTTCTGGAGGTCCATTCTTAACCTGAAACCGTTCTTAACCATGAGGTACCAGTTTAGCTAATGGGGCCTCCCGCTGCCACCGCACGATTTCTGTTCTCATCCTGAAGCAAAGTTCTTAACCCGAGGTACTATTTCTGGGTCAGCGGAGTCTGTAACCTTGAAGCGTCTGTAATCCAAGGTACCACTGTATATGTAGCCAGTCTGGGATATGTCTGGGATATGTTTTTCTCTTCCTCTTCACCTCCTTGCTTAGAGGAGGGGTGAATTTGCCCCTCTTGGTCGCTTAGGCAAATGAGGTGGCTGCTTTGTTGGGGGACAGGGAGCAGTGGCAAGGGGTTGGTGGATAGAGCTCTGTGTGCCACAAAGCTTGCCCTGGGCTCTTCCTTCCAGCTGACCTGCTGCCCTCAAACACAGTGGAGGGCTGCCCTGTTACTTGTGTTGAAATAAGAGCCAGCTCCCAGTCTGGTTGCTTCTATATGTGGGCAGAGGGGATCTTGTCAGTCACCTCAGGTAGACTGACAATTTCCTCCTTGGTACATTCTCTACAATGTGTATATTCCAACCAATGCATGAAGGTCAGGCAAAGAGAGCATACCGTATTTTCTGTTCTATAAGACGCACCAGACCATAAGACGCACCTAGTTTTTGGAGGAGGAAAACAAGAAAAAAAATATTCTGAATCTCAGAAGCCAGAACAACAAGAGGGAACGCTACGCAGTGAAAGCAGCAATCCCTCTTGCTGTTCTGGCTTCTGGGATAACTGCGCAGCCTGCATTCGCTCCATAAGACGCACACACATTTCCCCTTACTGTTTAGGAGGGAAAAAGTGAGTCTTACAGAGCAAAAAATATGGTAATTTATGATGTGCAGAGAACAACCAAATGCTATCCCAATACAAGGGAAAGGGCCTCTGGATCAATTTTTCCTTTTCCTTTTTTTTTGGGGGGGGGGGACCTGTCGATCAAAGGTTTTAACGGTGCAATATTAAGGTTTCCACCTAACTTCTTTCTGAATGCCAGGCATTCCAATAGCTGGTCCTTGAAATAGATCAATGCCACACTCAACTCAAAGCTATCTAATCCAATCACTCTTGGAAATTAGAAAAACTGTAAGTAAGGCAATTGCTGCATAGGACATTTCTGCTGGGAGCGACTTCTGATTTCTCCTACATGTGGAAATATCCTAGTGGCTATTTCTCATCTTGCTGAGAGGCAGCTGGCTCTATCCCCAGCTTTAGAGTCTTCCTAAGTGAGTGCTGACATAGCGCACCACAAGGACCTCAGGAGTCGTGCCGGGTCATTCAAGGTCTAGCAAGTCCAGTCCCTCTCAGATTAAGGACTCCCTAAGCTTCTGTTGAAACCATGTACAGCTCAGCTCAGAGTCTATCATTACATGCAGTCTGCCAAGGATCTCCATCTATTAAAAACCTGTTCTATCTACACTTGGAAGTGTGACTAGTATGAATAAAAAACATCAAAAGGCACCCCCTCTTAATTTTAAGAACACATTTTTCATGAGGAACCACCTCTGTTGTCTTGTATGGCATCAAGTCTTTGGAAGGGTTTACTTTTTAACATGTGGAAGCTCTTCCAGGCTTCTGATCACATCCCAATCAAATGCAGATGTGTGTGTGTTTTCTGACTATGATTTGGCTGCATAAATTATGCCTCCAGACACACTCAATAGTTTGTGAGCTTCTGCTTGGTTTTCTCTCCACCCCCCCCCCCTTTCTCTTAAAAGTGGTATTCTGTTATTAAACATTGGGACGCAGGTGGTGCTGTGGTCTAATCTACTGAGCCTATTGGGCTTGCCAATCGGAAGGTCGGCAGTTGAATCCGCACATCGGGGTGAGCACACCAGTGCAAGTAGATAAATAGGCACCACTGTGGCAGGAAGGTAAACGGCATTTCCATGCGCTCTGGTTTCCGTCACGGCCTTCTGTTGCAACAGAAGTGGTTTAGTCATGTTGGCCACATGTCCCAGAAAGTTATCTGTGGACAAACGCCGGCTCCCTCAGCCTAAAAGCAAGATGAGCGCCGCACCCCATAGTTGCCTTTCACTGGACTTAACCGTCCAGGGGTCCTTTACCTTTACCATTTACCTATGTTATTAAACAGTGTTCTTCCTTTTTGCATGTTTAATTTGACTGCAAAATAAAATTATGTATCTGTGTGTATCTATCTATTATCTATTTTTGCACATGGAATTTTATTTTGCGAGATATATATGCAGATAGGTAGATAGGTCCCAAATTTTATTATTGAATCTACTGGCTGTATGTATTCGAAATTGTATTCAGTCATTCGTCTCCTTAGTAATGAAGCTTTCCTGGAGATACTGATAGTAGCTGTCAGCTTGTTTTGCTGCTCAGCCTCTGTCAGGTGCTGCAGCTCTTGAAGCAGAAGCCTTGCCAATCAGAGGTTGTGCAGTCAATATTAATGACAAACAAAACAAAATAATGTCATGTAAATGCAAATTAAGTAGGTAGAATGCCCACTGATTATAATTTTTTATTACTTAAGACCATTACATAGTATGCTTAATTGTGTACATCTGTATTGTACATTTGTGATTTTTTTGTGCTTTGCATATTTCTTTTCTTAAAAATATGCATATTTACCCACATGTTTTCTCTGCCCCATCGCTCACTCTGATCGTGAACCCTCTGCCCAACACCTTCCTCTTTATTTTCTGAATTGTCTGCTCAATCAATAATCACCTCTGCACCTCTCTTCTATTCTGCCACCCGGTTTTTCACCTCTGATTTCACCTTTGTATCCATTCCTTCTTCTCCCCACCCCATTTCTGCACTCCCTCTTACATGCAGACCACCCTCACGTTAACCTTCTGCACCTTCTCTTCTCTTCTCTTCTTCTTTTCCTCCTCCCCACTGGTGCTATCTCCGTCCTGCAACCATTGTTACACACTTTGTGGGAGTGGCACATTGCACTTCTATAAATAAGGAGCTATTTCAGAAACTGTCAGCCAAGTGCCATGTCACTTCCTTGGGTTTCCAAGATGAATCTTAACTAAAGGTAAAGCCCCCTGCCCAAAACGGCCCTGTGTTCAGAGGTTCCCCACTGAAGTCCCATCAGAAATTGCATACAGAAAATGTGGAATTAGCTAACAGGATATTGATGCGGACTCTCCTGCCATTCTCCCAACTCTCAGCGGTTGGAGGACAGATGGCAGCTAACAGATTGAGGTTGAATCCTGACAAGGCAGAAGTACTGTTTTGGTTTGGGGGGGACAGGAGACGGGCAGAGAACTCCCTGGTCCTGAATAGGGAAACTGTGCCCCTGAAGGACCAGGTGCGCAGCCTGGGAGTCATTTTGGACTCACAGCTGTCCATGGAGGCACAGGTCAAATCTGTGTCCAAGGCCAGCTGTCTACCAACTCCATCTGGTACGCAGGCTGAGACCCTCCCTGCCCGCAGACTGTCTCGCCAGAGTGGTGCATGCTCTGGTTATCTCTCGCTTGGACTACTGCAATGCGCTCTATGTGGGGCTACCTTTGAAGGTGATCTGGAAACTAGAACTAATCCAGAATGCGGCAGCTAGACTGGTGACTGGGAGCGGCCGCCGAGACCACATAACACCGGTCTTGAAAGACCTACACTGGCTCCCAGTATGTTTCCGAGCACAATTCAAAGTGTTGGTGTTGACCAGTATACCTGAAGGAGCGTCTCTATCCCCATTGTTCTGCCCAGATACTGAGGTCCAGTGACAAGGGCCTTCTGGCGGTTCCCTCACTGTGAGAAGTGAGGTTATAGGGAACCAGGCAGAGGGCCTTCTCGGTAGTGGCACCTGCCCTGTGGAACGCCTTCCCACCAGATGTCAAAGAGAAAAACAACTACCAGACATCTGAAGGCAGCCCTCTTTAGGGAAGATTTTAATGTTTAATAGACTATTGTATTTTAGTGTTCGCCCAGAGTTGGCTGGGGAAACCCAGCCAGATGGGCGAGGTATAAATAATAACAACTTCTTCTTCTTCTTCTTCTTCTTCTTCTTCTTCTTCTTCTTCTTCTTCTTCTTCTTCTTCTTCTTCTTCACTTAGGGCTATATTTGGACCAGTACCAAGAGATTATTGTTATTATTTTCTGCAGTTCATATTGACTTGAAAGTCTCAGCTGGTTTCAGATGACATCAGCTTGAAGGGATGGGGTACCTTTTTATTAAAAATGTGTGTGGGGGGGAGAGACTTGCAAACTCAGCAAAGATATATTTCATTTTTGCAGACTCATTTTTCAAAACAGAATCTGACTTGGGTGTTCACAAGCCGCTCTCGTCTCATACATTACTGCATTACTCATCATTGTGAGAGGCATCACTTTTTGATAGGATTTCTCTCTCGCTTAATCACTGTTGAATGTGGTTTTCTGTAGGAACACCAAAACAAAAGACCGTGGGGGATTTTTTGTATTTTAAAAAATCCCCAGCTGGGCTTTTGTGTAATTTTATATACATTGTATTGGCTAGGCTTTTGGCATCTGTAAACAGCTGCATCTGGGCACTTGTGGAATAGTTCTATTGAAAATAATGAACCAGTGCCTGATATTTAAGCAGGAGACTGGAGTAATGTCAATTCTTAGCCATGCAGGTAGTAAATAACCAGTTTCCTGATCACTTGTGATGAGTAAGAGTGTCCTACAAGGTGATTTAAGCAAGCAAACTGTATCAAAAGTTAACATGCTTTCAAGCTACCCTTGGTCATTGCTTTTAAATGGACACAAGATTCGGAACCTTTAATTTTTTACCTGGCTTGTTCATGATCACTGTGTGTTCACCCAAACCTGTGCTAAAGAATGAATGCTATGATAGGTAAAAGAAACCACTGAAAAACACACAGCTGAAGCAGTGGGGATCCAGAACAGCAGTTTTATAAACTGGTTGCCCTCTGTTGTAAGTTTGATTGACAGTGACATTTATAAGCTAATGGAGGCACTTGTACAACTGGGAGAACGGGCTAAACAGGTGAGGAAAGTGGCTGATGGATGAGACTTCTAAGAGGAAATTGCACACACTGAATTCTTATTTTTTCCCCTAAACATACATGTTCCAGTCACTAAATATAACATAGATAACAGAGAAAGTTCAACACTGCTAAGGCTCTCAGTGTGCCTAACACACTTCAGAGTGCCTAGCATTTTTTAAAAAACTTAATATGCTGAAAATATAACAAATAATGAGGTAACATTTCCCTCCCTACAGGAAATGATAAATATCTTATTACAATGCAATATTTAACCACTATAATCAACATTATTTGGGTTCAAGCTGTGCTTTTGACTCCATTGGCATTTTTGGAACTCATTCAGAGTCACCATTTTCATTGAATTTAAACTCAACGTGGCAGAAAGAACGAGGGAAAAGGGGGTGGCAGAAAGACAGAGAAAGGGGGTCACTCTAATCACTTTTGGTTTTGATCCTACCCGCTCTTTACTTCAGTGCTGCCCACTGGCTGGTCTGCGGCCCCTGGTATATTACGTTTGGTGGAATGTGGCCCTCAATAGAGAGAAGCTTCCTCACTTGTATGGGCTAGGCTGCAATGGGCAGGACTAAGAATATAGGGAATTATGTTAATAGCTATACAGTTTTTAAAAATGTGAAATCAAGCACACCCGAGCAAGCATTAGAAGAGGCCAGTCTTAAAATAGAATTTTTTTGCCTACATTCGGAAAAAAGTTGACGTGAGAAAGTTGTCAGGCCTCATATCGTAAGGTCGTGCCAATTCACCTATTCTGTTGAAGCGATTCTGTCACCAGAGATTCGTTTTGTGATAATGAAGGCATTCTGTGGCAAGAAGCAGGAAGCTGTGCTTCTTCTATTCAGCTCTTATCTGACCTCACTTTGCCTCTTCATGCTGACTGACCACATCTGATTTCAAAGGGGATGAGTGCTGCTTCTGACATCATTGCCTCGCCCACAATATTTGATTCACTTGCTGAAGCAGGGGGAGAGGAAAGGAATTGGGGCGAGGAAGCAGATTCTTAAAATAAAAAAAAGTATCCCTGTGTCTGGCAGATAATGCATTTTGAACACATTGGAATATTGCTGTGATTTTGCCCTTGTAGAAGAGAGTTCCGCAGAGGGCAAATTAATATGACAGGCCTTCACCCCCAGCACACTTGCAGAGAAATGTTGTTTCTTGATAATTTGTTGTAGGCAGAATTAGCCCATTTTGTTTTGTTTTCTTCTATAATTTTTTATTAAATATTCTGTTTTACATTTTAGAATATTCATTTAAACAGCCTTGAAATATCAGTGACTTCCCTTCTTCTGTTTCTATGGTTCGTTTTGCAAAACATAAATACCTGCATATTTTACATAAACCAAACCATTCAGTATTCCATTATTACATCCATCAAAACGTATTTACGTTGGCAGCATTAAGATAAATTCAGGTGTACACAATGCCCCCCCCCCATATTCAATAAACATTTTCCAATCTTCTTTAAACATATGTTCCTCTTCTTCTTGTATTCTGTATTTCAGATCCACAAGCTGTGCAGTTTAAGTTGCCATTCTTCTTTAGTTTATTCTGGTCCCAGAATTAGCCCATTTTGAAGTCCACTGTCAGGACTTGAGCTCCGGGAAGCGATTCAGTGGGAGTTAGGAAGTGTGCCAGGTGAAAATCTGACGAGGGTGTGGAGGGTCAAGCCAGAAGACAGAGCCAAGAGCAGGGATTGGCAACACTGCACCTGTATGCCCACATTTGCCCCCAGAAGCTTTCTGTAGCACCCACAGAGTTCCCTCACCTGTTGAAGAAGAAACATTCTCTTGTAGCCACTAGAATAGGTTGCTGTGTGGGCTTGATTCCTGTGTGTTTGTGTGTGGTGCCTGTCACAAATTCTCCAGGATGCAAATCTGGCCAAGGGCCCCCAAAAGTTGGTGACCTGTACAAGGGATTAAACTGAGGGTTGGGCAGTCTGGAGCCAGGAATGGCTATAGATGCTGAGACATATTTCCAGCATCCTCAGAAAACAGAGCCCATCCTGCTGAGGACAGCCACTGGCCATCCAGCTAGATAGATGGATGGATAGATAGATAGATAGATAGATAGATAGATAGATAGATAGATAATTTATTATGGTCGGAGACCAGTTTATAAAACACACTTGGGGGTACAGTCACAGAAGGAAAACAAACAATTAAAACAATGTACAACAATAAATTTAAAAACAATGTACAACAATAAACTTCCACAGGGAGTTGACCCAGAGTCACCCATGGAACCAAGTTTGGGGCTTTTATTGAAGAACTAGTTTGAGTTGGGAGATGGTTTGCGCCTACAGATCTGTACACAGAATCTGGCGACCATCCGGGTTGTCTTCTGAACTTTGCCTAACAGGAAAAGGTCAAATTTTTGCTTTTCCTGGAGGTCAGCGAGCCTCACCAGTAGGGGATCAAAGGTCTTACTACGTGCCTCTTCATAAAAGGGACATCTAAAGAACAAGTGTTCTGGGCTTCCTATCTCTCCCAATGAACAGGCGCAAAGTCTCAGCGCATATGGGACTTTTTTAAAGGCTCCTTCCAGGACTGGCAAGGGCAGAGCCAAGCTTCTGGCGAGTGTAAAGGCCCTTCTTGCATTTTTAAGCCATCCAGGTATAGAATCAAGGAGCTGTAGAGTTGGACGGGCCACCTGAGGATCATTTAGTCCAACCCCTGCAATGCAGGAATCTTGTCCACAGCCGACCCTGGGTGGGTTTGAACCACCAACCTTCTGGTTAACAGCCAGACACACTGACCTATTGTGCCCCAAAAAGGAGAAGAGAATTTCTTTTTCTATCTCAACTAGATATTCAACTAGTTGTACTGTGTTGCTTTCCTTTGAGCGGAATCTCTTGCAGCCAGCAGTGCTCGCGGAAACTGGATACTTGAAGTAATAACTACTTTTACAATTCTTTTGAGGTTAACGATGCCAAAAAGCTGAAGTGCTTTTTGTTGGTACATAGCTTCACTTGGAGAATATGCCAGCTCTTAGTGCAGGAAGAAAGAAAGCGAAATGACTAGCTCTCTTGTTGAGGATAAGAATGGTTCTTACAGAGGCTGTGCGCATCGTTCCCGGAAAAGGTTAGTCTTGAACATCTTTGTGCTCATGCTAAATAGAGAGGCTGGAGTGCAGCAAGCAGGGGGAAGGTCTTGGGTATTTTCAGCCATAAATAAATAGAAATCTATTTCCTTGACACCCAATTTTTATCTTCCTGAGTTCAGGGTTGCTTTTAAATGAACAACAGTGCACCTAAAAAAAAAAACCCTTCTATGTTGAGATTTACTATGGTTGTATATATAGAAATTGCAAGGCTTTGGCAAAAGGGTTTACATTTTTTAAAAACAGAGAAGAAAAAATGTACACCGTCCCCGGTTTTGCCAGAAGGTTGGAAAATGAATATCCAGCTGAAGATTTGCTTTTATCCCTTCCCTACTGAAGATGGAAGGGGGCTGTCCTTTTTAGAACACGCTGCAGGTGGTGAGCCTCCCTTTATGCGTAAGCAGATTTCTCTCCAGCTTTCAAATATTCTTGGAATCCTTTATTCATTCTTTGCAGCTCCTTTGCTAGAACAACAGCACCTCCTTATTTTCCTTAGTAACCTCCCCAAAGCCAATCCGTGGAGGAATAGGGTTATTCACACCAGGAATTCTATGGTAGCCTCACCTGGCTTTATTCCCAATCCCCCCCCCCTCTTTGTGACCCCCAGGTAAGCTATACATTGACTTCCCAACTGAGAAAGGCAAGTTATGATTGAGCAGGGAGGGCCTATAAGCCTTGATCCTTGAGAACTGCAAAATGGACTTACCTTTGATCTACTTAGCCCTCTGCAGCCATGGATCTGAAACCTCAAAGGAAGGCTTTCCACATTGACAAGCTTTGCAGAGGACTCTTGGACATTTTCCAGGGTGTGTACCTTGCTTCGTGCACGAACCGTTCACCACAAGGTCTGTTATGGCCAGTTGTTGCCTTGGGGCCTCATGTGAACCGTCACCACCATAGAACTCCCTATACACTGTCCTGCTTTCTTCAGGGAAAATTCTCCACCATTACGATTGGCATTTAAGGCACCACCACTGACAACCAGAGCTGATAGTTTGTCTTCAACCACCAGAAGCCAGCATGAACAGCAGCGGCTTTGCTGTTTGATGAAGTCTTGGGGAAGATTCTGTGTTGATAATGAGTCACTTCTTCTCCCAATATTATAGTTCAAACATTTGAAAGGTTTTCCACAGGCATCTGGTTGGCCACTGTGAGAACAGGGGGCTAGACTGGGTGGGACACTGGCCTGAATCAAGCAGGCTGTTTGTATGGTAAAATATCTCTTACTCTTCTACCAAAGGTCCAGTGTGGTGTAGTGGTTAAGAGCGGTGGACTCTTAATCCGGTGAACCGGGTTCGCGTCTCCGCTCCTCCACATGCAGCTGCTGGGTGACCTTGGGCCAGTCACACTTCTCTGAAGTCTCTCAGCCTCACTCACCTCACAGAGTGTTTGTTGTGGGGAAGGAAGGGAAAGGAGAATGTTAGCCGCTTTGAGACTCCTTCGGGTAGTGATAAAGTGGGATATCAAATCCAAACTCCTCCTCCTCCTCCTCCACCTCCTCCTCCTCCTCCTTTTCTTCTTCTTCTTCTTCTTCTTCTTCTTCTTCTTCTTCTTCTTCTTCTTCTTCTTCTTCCTGCCATGAAGCTCTGCAGTACTCTTTCAAGCACACTTTTGGCTCTGCTGTGGTCTTTGTTGGTCCTATTATGGCTCTTAATTTTCAAGTCTTTTACTCGTTTTTCAAAGGCACCTGCCACTCAAAGAGGCCAAGATACGAGAGAGGTAGTTGCAGTATTCCTTTATGCAGACCTCAGCTTCTGCAGAAACAGGAAGCTGATAAGAACGATAAGCATGTAGGTGGATTCACACACTTGATTGCCTTACTCGTAGGGCTGCTTTTATTTGTGGTAATAGATCTGTGATGGATAAATGTCAGGCTCTCATACCTTTTGTCCGAGCGTCATGGCATCCACATCCTCCTTTCATCCAAGGACCTCAGAAGTGTTTCATGTCATTCTCCCCACTCCTGTGATCATTCTGGGGACAACCTTGTGTGGTGGGGTTAGGCAGGGAGGTAGTTGAAGGTCATCGACCTGCTGGGATGAGCAGCATAGGATACAGCAGATCTCTGACTCATCCAAGCTCAGCTGGCATTGAATCCCCAACCCAGCTCAGCAGACAATATGCCAGTGAAACTTGCTCATCCTGGTACAACCAGGACGCAGCCACATAAGCCAAGGCTAGTGTAAGTCCCTAAAAGGGGATGCTCGGGGGTGTGTGTGTGTGTGTGTGTGTGTGTGTGTGTGACAGGACCAGAGGGGGATGGGAATTAGGCTGGATCCTAAGCCTGTTCACCTCAGTCACATGACATGGCAATTTGGTGTAGAACAGTATTTTACAGCAGCGGTTCCCAATTTGGTGGTTTGCACACCCCAGCGCATCCACGTAACCCACCCAGGGTTTTCAAAAGTACGGGGTCCATGGCTTGGCTTTTGAAAAACAGGGGGAACCCCTGTTTTAAAGGCTTGTTTTCTCTCTGCTAGGCTTGAGCAAAGCAGCAGCAGCCCTGCTACTGAACGGGGTTTGGATCTGGTGTAACGTTACGCCAGCTTAACTTAAACCAGATTGCTTTGCGCCAGCTTCTTGTGCATAGGATTTCTCCCTTAGCTTGTTTGTACAATCTGAACATTTCGCACAAAGTTGAGCTCCTCATGGCAGCTCACAACAAATATATCACGTGCTGTATTTGGGGCCTACGCAAAAGACTGCTCAGGGCTCCAAGTTGTTTTCTTGCACTCCTAGGCAAAGGGGACAGATCCATTTTTTTGCCCTCTCATTCATCAAGTGTATAAAAAAGAAAAGGAAGAAAACAGTGTCATGTTGGAAGGGTGATTATTTTCTCCTTTCTTTTTTGCATTCAGTTTTGGAAAGTTAAACAAACGGTTTTGCTTCCTGAGTTTTAAGCAGCCTTCAAGTTTCGTATTGATTTCCCTTCTACTGCCTCAGCATTTTCATGGATATGTGTGTTGTATGCATGTGTCAAGTCTGCAGTGTTTTGACTCTGTAATCTGCAGCCCACAGCAATAAAAATACCTCCATCTATGAGTGTGCTTCATGTTTGCTAATGGCTGGAAAGGTCAAGAGAATCATGATGCGATGACAGGATCTTTCCATCAGTGTATAATAAAAACCCGATATTGTATATGCGTATTTTGTCAGCTGGAAAAGTATATCAGATGAGATACCCATGCAGTGGAAGTTGCCCCCAGTTCCATTCACCACATGGAGGCAGAGTAAGGTCCCAAATAGTTTACTGCTGCAGAAGATAAGGCTTCAATAAAATTGTTCCAGGCATAGACATGTACATACAGCTTGGAGACTTTTGCGGATACAGATATATACAAGTACAAAATATCTCTCTTGCCCCAGCAATTCAAAACGTAACACATACTCTGACTCAAGAGGTGGACTCGCTCACTGACTCCAGACAAGACGACAGACTAACAAACTGGCATATCTTAATCAGTTATAGTTGGTACTTGACCATGCATCTGTTTGCGTAGCTCATCCCTGGGATGATTTATACTCATGAAAGAGTTCCTCCAACCAGGGCTTTTATTCTGCCAGGGCTCAGTGGAGCTCAGCTCTAAGGTGGGCACCTCTCAGGTTGGTGCCATTCTAAGAGAACAAGGTAGAAATTCATGGTGAGCTCCAACACCTCTTTTTTTAGAAAAATAGCACTGCCTCCAACAGGTATTAAATGGTGGTGTGTGTCACAAGGGGCTCCTTGTGTGTGAATTATTTTACTTCTGTAAACATTATTCTTATCTCCAATTCAGCACCTCCATTCTTCTGTTGTGTAAGCACAAGTCTCACTTCATTTCTGTGTTCCCAGATACACCTACCTGTATATCTAAAGCACACAATATGCAATATATGTATTCAAGTCTTGATTTTGTTCTAGAATCAGCTGCTTTTAACTGCTTTTGTGTTTATGTTTGTTTGACTTGTGGTTTTATGTTGATTTTATTGTTTATTTTGATATAAACTGCCCTGGGAACCATTTGGTTGAAGAGTGATATATACCTTTTAAAACAAATATATTTTTCTGTGCCTTCAGTATGCGATGGGGTGGCGGTTTGATCTCTGCCTGATTGTTGCTTGTATTTTAAAGTGGAATGTGATGAATAAAATGCATTCATTTGCCCTTCATACTTGATGACTGCAGGCGTACTTTATGCTTGAAAGTCGTGAGTGAGTATGCCCAGAAGCCACATACAGGGTCAATGAGACTTGAAAACGATATGAGAAATGGTTGATGTCATTGAATTTAGTAATACAATATACGTCCGGAATTTCCTGGACATAGCCAGGAACTGGCCATCTGAAATAGTGTCCGGGTAGGAGTGGCTTAAATGTCCAGGGGAATCCGGACGTGTGCCGTGTTGGCAGTGTAGATTTTGGTGAATTTAATATAGCACAAAAACTTACTTGCGTCAACAACTTTGTGGCCCCCCCCGCCAAAAAAGACAGGAAAAGAGAGAGGAAAATGCTCAACAATCCAGATTTTCACTTTTTGAAATATGGCAACCCTACCTACATGTGGAAGAGGTGCGGGTAGCGCTGTAGGTTAAACCACTGAGCCTAGGACTTGCCGATCAGAAGGTAGGTGGTTCGAATCCCCACGACGGGGTGAGCTCCTGTCACTCGGTCCCTGCTCCTGCCAACCTAGCAGTTCGACAGCATGTCAAAGTGCAAGTAGATTAATAGGTACTGCTCTGGCAGGAAGGTAAACGGCGTTTCCATGCGCTGCTCTGGTTCGCCAAAAGCAACTTAGTCATGCTGGCCACATGACCCGGAAGCTATACGCCAGCTCCCTCGGCCAATAAAGCGAGATAAGCGCCGCAACCCCAGAGTTGGTCACGACTGGACCTAATGGTCAGGGGTCCCTTTACCTTTACCTACATGTGGAAATTTCTATGTGGATGTTTCTCATCTTATTGAGTCTTCAAGGCTGTTGTTGGCATACGTCTGTCTCAAGAGACAATGGAGTGCGCTTCTGAGGGTGAAGACAAACCGTTGAATTAACAGCACTAAAGTGACCTCCCCAAAGCCAGGGCAGAGTTTATGGAGGTCCTGGGCTGCCCAGATGACATGACCCTCCTCTCAACCTCACTGGTGTGGTCCAAAGGAAAGCAGAGCAATACGTTTGGCATCAGCTTGGCTGCAGGAGTTTCCTGAAGGAGGTGTACAAGTCTCCATCCAACTGTCTTAGGGACCTCACTCTGGATTTGTGCAGGGTTTACTCGTTAGCCTTTTCTTCTCCTGAATATATCCTTCAAGGCACTGGAGGTTTAGGATCAGAGTTTTCCTTCTAGATGGGAACCCTTCCCCATCTGCCCTTTGTTCAACGTGGCATACATTTCATTCTTAGAGCAACCCTGTGAGATAGTGACCGGCCCAAGTTTAACCGGTGAGCCTTACAGGTGAGTAGGGATTTTAACCTTGGTCTCCCACATTCTAGTCTGACTCTCTGACCCACTACACCAGGGTCTCCAACCTTTCAGGACTAGTGGGCCCATTTTGACTTTTGTAAGAGTGCCGGGGGCGCCAGTCACAACATGGCTGCCATGGAAGGGATGTGGCATAACACAACATGGCCACATGAGCTAAGGTACAAGGCTTTGCAGGCACCACTGATCAGCTGGCCTGCTAAGTCCCCTTTCAGCAGGGAGCTGTGCCTTTGCCTCCAATACCTGATGTTATATAGTATGCCGTCAGGTGTATGGCCTGGGGAAAATGTTGGGCCTTGTTGGGCCCACAGTCCAGAGAGCAGCAAGAGAGTTTGCCATTGTCGTGGGTCCAAATGTTTCTTATGGCCAAGATGAGAATAGCAGAGAGGTTGTGGATTTTTTTTAGTGGATTTTTAGTGGGGGTTTTTAAGTCCCACATCTGGGTGGGAGATAAACCCAACAACCCCCCCCCCATGTATTTTTAGACCTAAAATGATAAAAGTTACAATAAATGTTTAAAGTGTTTATAATAGCCAGCGGCTACCCTAGGCTGACTTTTCTCTCTCATTTCTCTCTCTATTGCGCTGCCCCCAGAGGGTTTTGGGTTTAATTTAATGGTTCCAGCGCATACATTGTAGTGAAAAGGAGCATCGTATTGCTCTTCGAAGAGAGCTTCACACGTTTCCCGGAGGAGTTAATCTTCCTGTGTGACAAATGTAATGGATTTTATGTCCTTTCTCCCCCTTTTGCACAACCTGCTGCTTGAGTGTACAGTATCATGAGGCTGAAAGCGTCCAGTATCTTCAAGCGATGTAACAACTCAATAAAAGACCATTTTGTTGTGGTGTGGAGTCCTGTGATGAACTGCCTCATGTGAAAACAACATTGCTGTATATTATATGAGATAGATAGATGATAGATAGGTGACAGATGATATAGAGATGATAGATAGAAGATTAATAGATGATAGATAGATAGATGATAGATGATAGATAGATAGATAGATAGATAGATAGATGATAGATAGATAGATAGATAGATAGATAGATAGATAGATAGATAGATGATAGATAGATGATAGATAGATAAAGGTAAAGGGACCCCTGACCATTAGGTCCAGTCATGGCTGACTCTGGGGTTGCGGCGGTCATCTCGCTTTATTGGCTATGGGAGCCGGCATACAGCTTCTGGGTCATGTGGCCAGCATGACTAAGCTGCTTCTGGCGAAAACAGAGCAGCGCACAGAAACGCCGTTTACTTTCCCGCCGGAATGGTGCCTATTTATCTACTTGCACTTTGACATGCTTTCGAACTGCTAGGTTGGCAGGAGCAGGGACCAAGCAATGGGAGCTCACCCCGTCGCTGGGATTCGAACCGCCACCCTTCTGATTGGCAAGCCCTTAGGCCACCCGCGTCCCGATAGATAGATAGATAGATAGATAGATAGATAGATAGATGGATGATAGATAAGTGAGTATGGGAGTGCAGCCTCTGTTGCTACCATGTTCCATCCCTAGGGAGAATGAGGAGGAGAAATGGCGACTTCTATTCAGCCAGGGAGATTGAAACAAGCTTGGATGTTCTGAAAAAAATATATATGCTTGCTTCAGCTTTTCAGAGCTTCCGAGTGACCCGAGTCCAAGACCGGAGACATTGCAACAAGAAGTGTCGCAGGCATGTTCAAGATGCCACCACCTAACATACAAAATGTTCTTTCAGCCTTGGTGTGACAACCGTAAAACAACACTAGGCCTCTCCAGGGATTCATGCAAAGTATTCATGGGGCTGTGCGTGCTGCCCTACAACTTCTACCTCTAACCTTCCTTCGCTGAGTGAAAAGTTCGGGGTTTTGTGGGGGGTTGCCAGTACACTTAGTGTAATCTGTTTACAATCCTCCTTGTGATCAGGAACCTGCTTGTTGTAGGGCGTTCTGGATGGAGGGGCCAGGGCCCCCCACAGTCTGCCCACAGCTCTGAGATTTACCTCTGCCTTACATCACAGATGCCACATAATACCTGTTGCGCATTTGTAAGAACTCAGTCGTTTAGTATGGCAGACCCTACAACTTCAGAACTCCCTGCCTATTGAGACCAAGCAGGTACCTTCGCTGTAGTCCTTTTGGCACCTGCTAAAAACTTTCCTGATAAGCCAACTCTCAGGTGGGTGCCATTGCCATTCTAGGAGAACAAGGGAGTGTTTATGGCGAGTTCTGGCACATCTTTTTCTGGAAAAATAGCACTCGTTTTAGTATTTCAACTTTTGTGTGTTTTAAGGAAGGGTTGTAATTTTTTCCTGATTTTCCTGTTTTACCATTTATAAACTGCTTTTTAAAAAAAATAATATTTATTAACAGTTTAAAGACTATAAAAGAAAGAAAAGGAATTCAACAAAACAATACAACATTTATAAACCGCTTTGAGGTTTGTTTGTTTGTTTGTTTGTTTGTTTGTTTGTTTGTTTTACAATCAAGCGGCATATAAATCAAGTAGTAAACTAAATAAATAAATGTAAAGTAAGAACTCCTGATGAGGGCTTCCACGTTGTTGCTCTAAAACAACTTAGTTTTATTGGTGTACTGTCAAGACTTTTTAAAGGGACGCTCAAAAGCAGTAGAAGCTCTTAGGTCTCAAACCCACCCTTTTGCCATTGAAGAGAAAGTATGCAATTCTGCTTTCATTAAAAAAATGTAGGGGGAACTGTCCGAAATAGGTTTGCTGCATATTATAGCTAGAGATCCTGAAATATGAGCAATCGGTAATAATTATGGGCTGCATTTTTATTCACGTTCGGTAGCTCTCACACTTCTCACTCCTGTATCTTTTCCATTTGAACTAGCAAATGTAAATTTTTAAAAAGAAAGCTGACTATTTTCATGAAAGCAATTAGACTCTAGGAAAGTCGAATAACTAATAACATGCAGCTCATGAGTTTTGATGAGGAATCAATTTGTTCTGCAGCCCATAAGAACTAACATAAAATGAGTCATACCCTTCCTCTCGGTTCTTCCTTCCTTCTCCTTAAATTGATTACAATTGGTGTGTGAACTCAGATGTTACAGTTAAAAAACTGGAAAAATATTTTGAGATATTGTGGGGAGAGAACCCAGTAGGGATGGTTAATTTGTGGCACACTAGACGGGGTAGGGCCAGAGACCCCAAGGGTGTCTTTTGATGGAAATGCAAGATTTCTAGACTTCGGTGGGACTTAGGAATGAGTAGTAATCAAGCAAAGGACCACAGCCCAAGTACACAGTCCTCCCTTTCACTGCTGGAAAAGAGAAACGCAACTAGATTTGTGTTTTTCTTTTTCCTTTGAAATGCCAACAGCTTACATTTCTCTGACATTTCATTCAATTAAATTTCTGCTTGCTTCTCGCAACCGATAAAAATCCGTCTTCGGAAACCTTGAATGTCTGCTCTATCAACCTGCTATCAATAACCCTTTGGCTGTTTAGTCGTAGCTCATTTCTCTGAACAATAAGAGAGTCAGAATGGAAATAGATTTCTTTGAATTGCTGGGCTTTCTGTCCCTAAGGCCGTCTTGCCCTGCCCATCTCCCTCCCTCAGTGCTTTTACACTTCATATGAATACTTTATGCCCTAATACCCCATCCTTACTGTTAGGGCAGGAGTAATACTAACTGCTTGTGATGCCAATTGAGAGCCAGAATATCTCCCCTCCCCGCCCTTTAAAGGGTCATTATTTCATTTCAGTTTTCAAAATTTGATAATCCAGTTCTTTCTTAGGAGTTTTAAAGTCGCTTTGAGACATTGACTTATTGAAAGTGATGAATAAATGTAATAAATAATCACAACAATTTATTCTTCCTTGCGTTAACCATGATTTTGCATTCCGTGTCCACTGGTGCAAACCATGGTTCCTTTGCAAGCCAAAGACAGAAACCATGGTTTGAAAAGGATCTTCTTGATGTAACTGCAGCATGTAGCGTTCGTTATAAAAAAGCTCTTTTCATGAAAATATTCCCTTGATTGGGAATCAAAGTCCTCATCCTTGCATCTGTTATTTTGTTTGTTTTCTCTGTGGGTTTACAGTCCATGGTAACGAGGGAGCCTGGTTTCTAGTAGCCATATTTTGTGTTGGTACACAAATGTGAAACTGAGATGGGAAGAGAGAATTGGTTGAAACTGACGCTCACACTTGCCTCATTGCAACCGTTTCCTTAGCTCACTGAGCTAATGACGCATTCTGAGCTCAACAGAGCTAATCAAATTATTTGTGGCTTGTAGTTTAATGCTAGCACATCCAATTCTTCTATAAGATCATTTTCAGTTCATAATTAAATGGGTGTAATAATAGACTACTACAACTTTAAAATAGGTTATTTGGAAAGCCTCTTACACTATGGGATTTTTGTTTTCTACATGGTTAAGGGTTTGTCTACTATTTTTTTTTCTTGTGACCAGGAAACAGAACATGATTATTACTCCTCATTCAAGTAATATTGGTTTTCATTATGCAATTAAATTCATACATATACCACAAAATAAACTTGATATAAAGTGGTATAAATAATAATAATAATAATAATAATAATAATAATAATAATAATATCAAGGTTCATTTACAACAACAATAAAAAAGAATTTTCACTATATTTGGTGTTTCGTCTCCTTTTACGAACTTACCTTCTAAGATAAGTCAGAATGACCATGGCAAAAGAGTCCTTTGATGTATTTTTCCAGCACAAAGACTTTGTGCAGATTCACACCATAAAATTAAAGTATGCCCAATGCACATCTCAAATACATGAATCCTGGGAACTGTAGCTTCATCTCACAGGGCCACAGTTTCTAGTACTATATTTCAGGGAACGTAATGTGTTTTAAATGTGTACTGGGTGTGCTTTTAATGTGCAGTGCAGATCTGCCTGCATTTTCTTCCCATTTCCAGTGCTTTGTGCATTTGGAGCAGCTGTTAAACTTTCTGGTACCATTTCTGCCTGCCTTTCTCAAATTGATCCTCATACCCATTAATAAATGTGGGTTGTGAATCATGAAGCCATTTTGCTGGGCAGGAGTGCCAGCTTGGCCCCATGGCCATGAATGCCTGATGCCATGGGTGCCATGCAGTGTGCATGGCCCTGGCACTGAAATTTGTGGGCGCCCGGCCCCTTCATGGGGAATTTTGTGAGTGCTTGGGTGTGTGTGTGGGGGAAGAGGGCTACAGTGGTACCTCAGGTTACATGCGCTTCAGGTTACATACGCTTCAGGTTACATATGCTTCAGGTTACAGACTCTGCTAACCCAGAAATAGTGCTTCAGGTTAAGAACTTTGCTTCAGGATGAGAACAGAAATCGTGCACAGGCGGTGCGGCAGCAGCGGCAGGCCCCATTAGCTAAAGTGGTGCTTCAGGTTAAGAACAGTTTCAGGTTAAGAACGGACCTCCGGAACGAATTAAGTACTTAACCCGGGGTACCACTGTATTACCATTTTTCCAATGCCCTCACCAACATTTGTTGCCACTTGAAAAGAATGCCCATGAAGATTTTTATCCCCTGCCCTAATCTAGTACCAGTCAGGGAATGAATCTGAGTTTGAGTGGTCATAGGCAAGTAAGTTGTTTCCTCCAAATTCTTGGCTCGACTCTTTTTTAAAATCCCAGGAGAGGCACATCATGCTAAAAAGTTGAAGGGCAGATCTCTGTTCTGCGGACGTGTGACCTGTGTGGGACCCAGAGTAACCAGCAACGACTTGTAATATTGATGGCACCTGCAGTCGCTCCAGTACTTCAATGCAAACAACATCTAAATTGTGAAAGCCAGTCCCAGGTAGGGAATAGAGGCTTAGCTAAAGCCACTCAGAAAATCCAGAGCTCTTTGGTTAGTGTTTAGTAGCTCATGCTGGCTTTCCAAGGCATGTTAAGAGCAGCTGAATACTTGAGCATCTTTGCTGTATTGATTCCATAGGATGAGCAATATGGCAGAGGGAGAGGTCATATATCTTCCACAGCTTTAATTCTTTCTTTAAATAGCTGTAAGCAATTTACTTGGTCCTTTATTACAAGTGTTTACAGCAAACTGTGTAAATATGGATTTTCAAAGCAGCAAAATACAGGAGTGTCAGCCCAACAAATGAATGCAAATGATTCAATTTTGTACTCGGAGGGTCCACAGTGCTCCACTATATTATTGGGTTTTCAAACTGAAATTGATCCACTTAAATGGATTTCTGTGTTTCGCTGCTTTTTTCTTGTCTTCAGAGCTCTGCTTTAGGGTGATTTCCCATTCCATGGAAACATTAGAGGTGCATCTTTTGATTTCAAAAATGGTTCACCCAAGCCTTTTCCTGGGGATGGATCCAGAGTGGAACCTGAACACATCTTTCAGATTGGGGTGGATAGCCTGCATGGAATCTTACAGGTTTGGAGACAGAAATTGGCAGCTTGACAAAATCTGGTCTTGTGGGTATTGGTACTAGCTTCTTTACATAGCTCAAATTTCCTGCAGGACCAAGAAATACTAGCTTGTTGGCCACCATAAAAACATGGCATTTGTTAGCAGAGTTCAGGAAACAATGTACAGTACAATCCTAACATGTTTACTTAGGAGAAAGTTCGACTGAACGAAATAGGAGCTTACTCCCTACTCTAGTAGGTGTTCTGAAGATTGCAGTCTTGGTTGATTTAACAGGTGTTATGTACTGAAGTTCTCACCCTGGGCCAGCAGGGGGATATTGTAGTTTTCACTCAGGTCCACATATGCAAATAAGGGATTGAAAGTAACATTCAGTGATTGGATAGTTACAGAAAATGGTTACTGTTGCGTTCTAGTGGAGCTCTATATAAGCAGGCTGGCTGAACCCTTCAGTTCAGTTCAGTTCTCTGAATAAACAAGAGCTGTTTGAAGAATCGCTGTGTTGTCTGATATATTCACCCACAACTTAACACTGGCAACGAGGATGGGATACGAACCCATGCGTGCAAAGCACAATTTCACCCACAACTTAACAACAGGGTTTTTCACCGTTTCTTTAGCATAGCCCTAGAGTCAAGGGAATCCCTTTCATGCGCTAACCTTCCTGAAAATTAGCTTCTTAGACCTTAGTTGGCAAACACTAAATTACTTGCTTGAAAAATGTCCAGAACCTAGCAGGTGATGCTCTTTTAACTCACACACACTTCATCAGGCTGTCTTTGTAGTTTCAGGTTTGGAGTCCATTTTAAGAGAAGTAATAAGAAGTTACGGCCAATACTTACAAATCCAGGGATCACATGCCGCCTCTTAAAACTTCCAAACCGAAAGCTTTTACTTTCAGTAACTAAAAATGGCACCAGAGCTGATGTTTAGCTTATCCACAAGCATGTGCATAAAAGGCAGCCACCTAAAAGTTCTTTAGTTCTTTAACAGCCCCATTAGAAAGTGAATTACCTCTTTTACTTGTGGTGGTAGCAACGTAAAGAAGTAAAAATAGGTAGCATGCCCTTCAGTTAAAGGCTTCTTTGCTCCAGCTCAAGTTTTCTGACATGTCTCCTCTTATTCCTGCCTTTCCTGTCTTCACTTCTTCCAGCTGTGAAGTGGCAGAAATCTTTTTAATTCCTTTAGTGACCCCACACCTGTGTAATAATGTTTCTGAAGACTAGAATAATCTCTCACCAGGCCCACTGTTTGACCTCCTCTGGTATCTGTTGGGTCCCAGCTTCCCAGCAGGGTCTATAGTAACTTAAAAGGTAAAGGGACCCCTGACCGCTGGGTCCAGTCGCGGACGACTCTGGGGTTGCAGCGCTCATCTCGCTTTACTGGCCGAGGGAGCCGGTGTGCAGCTTCCTGGTCACGTAGCCAGCATGACTAAGCTGTTTCTGGTGAACCAGAGCAGTGCACGGAAACACTGTTTACCTTCCCGCCAGAGCAGTACCTATTTATCTACTTGTACTACATGCTTTCAAACTGCTAGATGGGCAGGAGCTGGGACCAAGCAATGGGAGCTTACCCCATCGCGGGGATTCGAACCGCCGACCTTCTGATCGGCAAGCCCTAGGCTCTGTGGTTTATGCCTTACACCTGCCCTAATCACTGTGGGTGGGAGGATTTGGATATTCTCAAAATACCCCTGACATAGCATTGCACAAGAGCATTGCTGGAAAATTTAACAACATATCAGTGCATCGCTGCTGCCTGCTGTCAGGTAAGCACCCTAGGGCTCACTGACCTTTGGGAACATCCATCAGAAGGCAAAGGACCCCCTCAAAAATGAAACTCACCCTGCCTCTACCACATATTTTCATATTGTCCATCCATCTGGGGAGCTTCCTTTCACAAAAGCATGTACTGTATAGGAAAGTCTTTGATCATAAGTTCTGGGAAGGGGCCTCCATGTTGTGAACAATATAGGAACCCAATGCCCTCTTTCCAAAGATTGCTGGGCTGGATTTGACCCTGCTCAGATCCTTCACTTTTTGTGTCCTTAAGCAAGAATGTGCACACTTGGGATTGCATATTAAGTGTAATCTCAATAGACCTTCTTGTTTTGTATATTTAAAACACATTGGTTAACACTGCGGCTTGAAAGAAAGAAAGAAAGAAAGAAAGAAAGAAAGAAAGAACATTATAAAGTGCTCATGGTACAGTAGATGCTAAGTAAATGTTCCCCAAAGGCTGTATTCATTATGTAGAAATGGAGAGTGAGCTATTTGTCTCCTCATAATTGTGAGGAGAAGGGGACGCAGGTGGCGCTGTGGGTTAAAGCCTCAGCGCCTAGGACTTGCCGATCGAAAGGTCGGCGGTTCGAATCCCTGTGGCGGGGTGCGCTCCCGCTGCTCGGTCCCAGCGCCTGCCAACCTAGCAGTTCCAAAGCACCTCCGGGTGCAAGTAGATAAATAGGGACCGCTTACCAGCGGGAAGGTAAACGGCGTTTCCGTGTGCGGCTCTGGCTCGCCAGAGCAGCGATGTCACGCTGGCCACGTGACCCGGAAGTGTCTCCGGACAGCGCTGGCCCCTGGCCTCTTGAGTGAGATGGGCGCACAACCCCAGAGTCTGTCAAGACTGGCCCGTACGGGCAGGGGTACCTTTACCTTTAATTGTGAGGAGATTCTTCGGCCTTCCCTTCCCAACCACACTTTTCATTTCCAGTCCAGCTATTTGGTTAGTGCTTATTTATGAACTCCGCTGTACTAAGGTGCTGCTTAATTGCAGCGCATTTTGTTTGTTTTGCCTTTTTCCTAATTAAAAAAAACCTCATGTTCCTCATTTGTTCAAAACCTGACGATTTTTTGCTCTCTAATACAAATATTCAGGTACCGTAATTAGCCCTGTAGATAATTTTGCAATTGCAGCGTATAACCTTGGGGGGGGGGGGGGAGAATGACGTTAAGCACACCTTGGGAGTAATTATTAACCTTTTTATTTTTTGACGCATGTAATTTAATAATACCTACAGCAGTAAGGCTCTTTAAAGAGATGCTGTTATTGACTTTCAGTTAATTTGGTGTTGTTTCTAGTTGTTTGGGCTTTGAAAGTTGTACAGGTTCCATTCAGAAATAGGGAAAAACCAACTCATGAAGAAAGGCAAGCAATTTCCCACTTGCTTTGTGAAGCAGGAGTTGTGAGCTTTCTTCCCTTGTGGTGTCCATGATACAAAGGGTATGCCTGAGAGAGATAAAAGCCAATTTTTTATAAGTCTACTAAAACATAGTTCCTGCTGTTTTGACTGTTAACCTGTCAACATGGCCAAAACCGCCTCTCTTTCACTGCCTGCAAATAGGCTAATGCATCTGGGAAGCCATTTTTGATCAGCACAACTAGACTTGCCTTTCCTCGATATAAGGGCTGGTGCCAGGATTTATGGTTGGTGTTGCCCGCCCATAATCATAATAATTTATTTATATGCTGCCCATCTGACTGGGTTGCCCCAGGCACTTTGGGCAGTTCCCAACAAAAAATAGTAAAAACACAACACAATACAATATCAATACAATATCACACACTTTAAAGCTTCCCTGAACAGGGCTGCCTTCAGGTGTCTTCTAAAAGTCAGGTACAGTGGTACCTCGGGTTACATACACTTCAGGTTACATACGCTTCAGGTTACAGACTCCGCTAACCCAGAAATAGTACCTCGGGTTAAGAACTTTGCTTTAGGATGAGAACAGAAATCGGGCTCCGGCGGCGTGGCGGCAGCAGGAGGCCCCATTAGCTAAAATGGTGCTTCAGGTTAAGAACAGTTTCAGATTAAGAACGGACCTCCGGAACGAATTAAGTACTTAACCCAAGGTACCACTGTAGTTGTTTATTTCCTTGACATCTGAAGGGAGGGCATTCCACAGGGTGGGTGCCACTACCGAGGAGGCCCTCTGCCTGGTTCCCTGTAACTTTGCTTCTCTCGGTGAGCGAACCGTCACTTCTCGCAGTGAGGGAACCGCCAGAAGGCCCTCAGCGCTGGACCTCAGTGTCTAGGCTGAACAATGGGGTTGGAGATGCTCCTTGAATTATACAGGGCTGATGCTGTTTGGGGCTTTCCTAAACTTCCATCACAGTGCCTCTGGAGCCCCAGCGTGACAATCACCTTGGGTCATTATGTCAGGGCCCCAGAGATATTGTAGGGGCAGTGGGGATAGCCACAGCCAGCTGGCCTCCAACCCTGAGAGTATACTAAGCCTAGAAGGTTGCAGCCAGTATTTTGGGTCAATGAGAGAGTAGGCAATGTGCCCTCCTTGGGGCTTGGCCTGTAGGAGCTGCACAGTGTTACCTACTCCTGACATATACCTGGGATAGAGGACTCCACAAAAGGTGTTCAGGGTGTTATCAGCAGGGTTGGGTGTTGTTATTTATTATTATTTATTAAATTTGTACATCTCCCTATACCCACAGGTCTCACAACATAAAAACACAATACAAAAACACAGAATGCGTAATAAAAATAAAATTAATCTGTCCAATATATCGGCTTGATTCAGGGTTTCCATTAACCTGCTGGAGCCCCCAGAGAAGATCCTTCTTCCATGTCCTGCTCACCTGCTAGAACTGAAGTCAGTGGGGAACTCCCTGCATGCCCATTGAATGCCCAAGGGATTTCTGTAGCCTAAGATGTTCTTCCCTTGCTTTAGCCAACATCCCAGACCGGCTTTGGTGAATTGCCATCCGTACAAACAGAAGATTCCTTCTTGAGAGAAGATGCTTGGAAACGAAAACCTATTCTAATTTATCGATACAAAAAAGTGTGCGGACCATTCTGAGAAGATTCACTCCACCCGATAGAGCTTGGCGGCTCCTTGAGAGTACAGAATTTCCATTTCATTGCATCCATGGAAATCTTTGCACGTGTGACACAAATGTTCCAAGACAAAATGAGAGGGGAGGAGGAAATTGGTACCCTCTCTTCTCTGGTAGCTCAACATTATTTGCAGCAAAACAAAGACTGCAGCACACAAGAAGGAAATTCTGGCATTAAAAGGCATTCTAGAAAAGTGTTTGTCTCGACATAGCTGTGTATGTTCTTATCAGTACTAATGACATATATCATTAGCGAAGAGATACTCTTCTCTGCTAGAAGAATGGAATCTGGGCAATTGCAAAATGTTTATTGACTGTTTACTGCTAGACATTGGGAACAGAGTACAGTACAATTGCAAGCTTGCCTGAAGCCTGTAAAACCCTTGAAGGCAATATTGGCTGAAAGAATATCCTTCCCCCCACCCCTTTCAAATGGGAAGAGCAACAACATTGATTTAACATGAATAGATAACAGTTTTGATTGTGATGGGTAATACACTGGCTTGGCTTCTTTTGGCTGCTGCTTGTTGAGATATGTAGCTTTTAAATCATGAACTCTGGCTCCCAGGCACAAGAATAAGCATTCAGATTCAAATTTCAGAATGAACGTTTGTGGTACACACAGCAGCATACCCTAGATAGGGGTATCGGCCCCGGGAGCAAACTGAACAGGCCTTATAAGGCCATGTTGAACGTTTACAGATTAACTGTGTGCATTCTGTTTAAGTTGGGGTGCAGTGATGGAATACGCTATAGGCAGACCAAGTGCTTGCTTAGGGCATCAGAAAAAGCAATAGAGATAAATTTCTTTTTGAAATAAGTTCGCAATCAGAAAATCTAGAAAGAAAATATTTTTATTTCAGTGGACATGAAAGTTTTGAGACATTTTGAAAAATAAAATGTTATTTTTTGGTTTAGTATCTTTTTGTGTTGAATGGTGGGGACCATAATCTTTTCAGACACCTTGGTACTCAAACGCCTTGGTTCTCAAACACCGAAAACCCGGAAGTGTTCCGGTTTTCAAACATTTTTCGGAAGCTGAACGTCCAATGCGGTTGTTGGCTATTGTTTCTGGGGCGCCTGCACCAATCAGAAGCTGCACCTTGGTTTTTGAACATTTCGGAGGTCAAACGGACTTCCGGAACAGATTAATTTTGGTGCTTTTGTTTTTGCTATTCATTTTGCGTTTTTGTTTTTGAAACCCAGTTGAGCTACTGACTGACTGATTGATTGATTGATTGATTGATTGATTGTGTGATTGCAGAAATAGATAAAAGCCACCCCCCCCCAAACAATGACTGTCATCAGTGCAGGTAAGGGGGAAAATCATTTTAATTTTTATCATCTACAATACTGTCTTATTTATTTTATAGTACAGTACATTGATCATTGCTTTCATTTTATAGATCAATGGTCTCGTTATATAGTAAAATTAATGTTAAATTGCTGTTTTAGGGTTGTTTTTTAAAGTCTGGAACGGATCAATCAATTTTTCATTACTGTCTATGGGAAAACGTGCCTTTGTTTTGGAACGCTTTGGTTTTGGAACGGACTTCCAGAACGGATTAAGTTTGAGAACCAAGGTACCACTGTATTTGATTAAGAAACATAATATGCACCCACTGCTCTTTTTAACTACCATTGATTTTTTTCTCTGTGCGTGTGTGAAGCTGATTTTTAGGCTCTTTCTATTGGTTTTTTCATTGATATTTATTTTAGGTAAGCCGCCTTCTGTGGAAGACAGGATATAATCACCACCACTGTGAAAATTAAGAAACAAAACACAGATGTAGAAATTATTAGCTGTGGCAATGGGTGAATCTCCTGTAGAGTTGAAAGGGGCTTTTAAATCGTTTGTCTGCTTTGAATAGCTTTCAGAAAAGAAAAGTCCCTTTGAACACTCCCTGCATATTGAGTCTTAATATTTATGCAGCAGTTCTTGTTGGCTCGCATCCATCGTTGAGCCTCTAGCTCAACAGCAGAGCGCGTGTGTTGCATACAAAAGGTCCTAGTTTTAATCCCCGACATCTCCAGTTAAGGGAGCTTAGACAACGGGACTGGGAAAGACATCTTGCCTGAGACCTTGGCAGACCTTGGCAGTTGGATAAGACTTTACTGGGCTCAGTGGACCAGTGGTCTGAATCAGTATAAGACTGTAGATCAGTGGTAGAGCACATGCTTCGAATGCAGAAGATTCCAAGTTGAAACCCCTGAAATTTCCAGGTAGGACAAGAAACCCTGTAGATCAGGCATAGGCAAACTTGGTCCTCCAGATGTTTTGGGACTACAGCTCCCATCATCCCTATCTAAGAGATGTCTGTAAGAGGACCAGTGGTCAGGGATGATGGGAGTTGTAGTCCCAAAACATCTGGAGGGCTGAGTTTGCCTGTGCCTGCTATAGATGTCGTGATAATAATAATAATAATAATAATAATAATAATAATAATAATAATAATAATATCTTTATTGTCATTGTCCCCTCTCGGGGACCACGAAATTACTTAGCTGCTCCATCCACCCAGGTAGGGCACTCCACACAAAATCAAAACAACTATAGAAACACTAGTTAAAACAATACAGTATAATACAGCAAGGAAGATTAGATGACTTTCAAAGTCCAGGCTTCCCATTCAGGGCCGAGATCGCTCTGGATAAGAAGCTGCCAACATGGACTGCTTTAAAGGGGGATTAGCCAAGTTAATGAAGGAAAGGGCTACAAGTGTTAAGTTGTGGGCAAACATATCAGACGACACAGCGATTCTTCCAAAGCAGCTCTTTATTTGTAAGCTGGAACAGAACTGAACTGAGGAGCTCATTGGAATAAATTTAAAGTTTATTTACAGAAACATTGTAAAATTAAGGAATGTTAGAAGGATGTTGGAATGAAATTACGTGGTTTTAGCAGAAATGTTATAAAGGATTAAGTAAAAATAGATGGTTAATTGGTGAGAATGTAAAGTTACATTATATTAGGATAAATTATTAGGATAAAAAGGGACGCAGGTGGCGCTGTGGGTTAAAGCCTCAGCGCCTAGGACTTGCCGATCGAAAGGTCGGCGGTTCGAATCCCTGCGGCGGGGTGCGCTCCCGCTGCTCGGTCCCAGCGCCTGCCAACCTAGCAGTTCGAAAGCACCTCCGGGTGCAAGTAGATAAATAGGGACCGCTTACCAGCGGGAAGGTAAACGGCGTTTCCGTGTGCGGCTCTGGCTCGCCAGAGCAGCGATGTCACGCTGGCCACGTGACCCGGAAGTGTCTCCAGACAGCGCTGGCCCCTGGCCTCTTGAGTGAGATGGGCGCACAACCCCAGAGTCTGGCAAGACTGGCCCATACAGGCAGGGGTACCTTTACCTTTACCTTTATTAGGATAAAAACAAAGATGGAAAGGATTTGCTGAAATAGCTAATTGAACTAGAACACAAAAAAGGGAGGTGTGAGGAGGTCAAGGAAACAAGCAAATGAAAGATAAGTTATGGAAGGATTGATTTGTGTGTGTTTTTCTTAATTGTTTTTATTTCTCTGTGTTTTTGTTCTTTTTTCTTTTCTTTTTCTTTAATTTTGTAATCTTTCAAAACCTTAATAAATATTATTTTTAAAAAAAAGAACTGAGGAGCTCAGTCAGCCTGCTTATATAGAGCTCCACTAGAATGCAACAGTAACCATTTTCTGTAACTAGCCAATCACTGAACGTCACTTTCGATCCTTCATTTGCATAACTATCTACAGTATCCCCCTGCTGGCCCAGGGTGAGAACTTCAGTACATAACACCAAGGATCTACTTGTCTGTGTTACCTGCAGCATCAGAAGTGCATTCCTCTGAATATCAGACACATAGGAACATGAGAAGGGAGGGTGCCATTCGGCTCATGTCGTGCCTGCAGTCTTTCCATAGGAACAGGTAGACCTGTGAGACCGGGATGCTGGACTAGATAGGCTTTCAACTTGCCTGGCAGGACTGCTGTTACGTATCCTGGAGGGCAGTGGTGGGGAGCCTCTGGCCCGCAGGAGAAACTTGGCCCACCAGGGATCCCCAAAACCTCACCCACCCATCCCATGCCTGACATCAAGCGTGACAACAGGTGTGCAGTATGTACAGATGTGGCTCCAAACGAGCGACCAGGAGCCTAAAGTGAACTCCCATTCATTCCTTTTTCTGAAGTGAAGTCAGTGTTTGAAATTAACCGGGCGAAATTGCAACTACAGTGGTACCCCAATCTGTTCCGCAGGGGCCTAAAAAATAAATAAATTGTAATCCAAAGAAAATGGGTTGTAATCCAAAAAATGTTTGCAAACCAGACTGTTTGCAAACCAAGGTACCACTGTACATGGTTGGTGCCCACAGTTTATAAGCTTCAGACTTACTGAACAGACATTCCATTGTGGCGACTGCAGCCTAGATTCACAGTGCCATTTGGCACCAAGCTTATATACCTGAGTTTCTAACAATGAGTGAGGTGTGCTCCCACCACCCTTTCACAGCTGAAACCTTTGAAACTGCTGCTAAAACGCACCAAGCACAGGTCTGGCAACACCCCTTGGGCTGCCGTTCCTAAGTGCCTGACGCCCAGCTGGCCACCGTGCACTTCAGAACCCTGTGTGAGGGATTTTGACCGCCCACCTGCCAGTCAATGTAAACAGTACTGAATTAGACCAATGGCCTGCTTCACTATCTTCCAGCTTCCTGGCGTCACGTGGTCTCTTGACACCCGGAAGCAGCCTTTGTTTGGGTCTGGAAGTTAATGTAAAAAAACCAAAAAATGCAACAACATTCACCTGAAAATTAAATTGTCATCCCACCTGAAGTGTCTTTAGAAACTCACTCTGGGGATTTTTCTTAAAGAAGAAGTAGGGGTTTTTTGAAAATGCGCTGAATGTGCAAGTATGAATAAAATCTGCACTTGTCTGATTTGATAAAGACCCCTTCGCTCTTTCTCCGTTTAAATGCCCCTAAGGGACACTGTCAGAATGATGTCAGAAAGCAGCCAACCAATTTACTGCTTCTCGAGGAGGGAGAGGAACGAGAGAGGAAATATATTTCAGATCTTCTGGCAAATAAGGCTCAGGGCAGCAATCCTCCTCCTGCTCCTTCTGTCTCTCCTTGGGTTTTATTTTCCTGCGAGGAGAGAGGTGTGTGGTTGTGTTATTTTGAAAGAAAGAGAGGCCCCCATCTAAAGCAGGGAATGGCCGTAGCTCATTGGTAGGATATCTGCTTGGGAAACACTTCTGTCTGAAACCCGGAGAGCCATGGCCTGTCAGAGTGGGCAACGTGACTTGGCATTAGGTATCTTCTGGTAATGGTATCAACAATGAAAATAATTGCAGTAGAACTTGGGGTCACCCAGTGAAATAGTTTTGCTACCGTTTTAAGATAGGTCAATGAAATAATACTTCATTCAGCACATAAGTAATAGCTTTTTACACTTCCGCAGAATGTGGGATGTGTAGCAGTTTAGGACCAAACTGCACACAATGCTAGTCACATTTTTAAATTTAGTATTGACTCAAAGGTAATGCACACCTTTTTTTTTTTTTTGCCAAACTACTTTGCGAAAATTAGGGTGTGCATTAGATTTGATGGCGCATTAGATTTGATGGCACATTAGATTTGCATAAATACAGCAAGTGTGATTAACTTGGCTGCTTTTATTTCGAGGGAAGAGCAACCACTGGGGCCTGTCCCCCTATCTGAAAAACACTCCCGGTTTGGATTGACACCTGAAAACAGTTCCTTCTTGCCTGCTTTAGGCCCCCAAGCATTGTGTTTTCGGCAAACAGCAACTTTGTGGGGGAAATAGAAGCCGGATGTCGATTGGAAGCACGTTATGATGCAGAAATATCTCGAAAGGTGCCTACATATCTCCTTTATTTTGCTTAGCATTTTCACTGTCTTAAGCATGGAGATTTCTTGAGTTATGCTCCTCCAGGGGCTGGTACTTGAATGCAATGATATTTACGTTTTAAAAGCCAAGAACACGTTTTTTGTTTTGGCCGCTGTAACGTATTGCTCCAATTTAATGCTATGTGACAGCAGAGATGCATTCACTGCCACTTTTATAATTGCATAGTGGAGTGAGAAATTTGGTTTGCCAACAGTGGTGGCTTATTTAATGGCAATGGGAGCACAAATGAATTTTTACTGTATAATTTTGTACAAACCATTAAGGTACCGTACTTCAGATGTGACCTATTATTTCCCGGCCTGAGTCTCTCCTGGTTGCCATGCTTTCCTGTCTGCCTATCGACTTTCCGCAGAGAAAGAGCTGCATTCTGAATGCACACTGTTTATCAATACTTGTATGCTAATATTCATGATCGAGAATCAGCAACTCTCGCTCCCCTGCCCACAGGCATCGATCACAAGTCCCAAATACAGGAGCCAGATTGCTGGCCGAGGTTCCATTTAGCACTCACATAACCCGTTTAAAAACAGCTGTAATGGTTGACAGTTTGTTTCAAGGCCCAGTTCAAGGTACTCACATTAACACATACCTTTCAACATTTCTCCAATGAAAATAGGGACATCCTATTCTACTCTTGAGAGTCCCATGGACTGCAAGAAGATCAAACCTATCCATTCTGAAGGAAATCAGTCCTGAGTGCTCAGTGGAAGGACAGATCCTGAAGCTGAGGCTCTAGTATTTTGGCCACCTCATGAGAAGAGAAGACTCCCTGGAAAAGACCCTGGTGTTGGGAAAGATGGAGGGCACAAGGAGAAGGGGACAACAGAGGACGAGATGGTTGGACAGTGTTCTCAAAGCTACCAGCATGAGTTTGACCAAACTGCGGGAGGCAGTGGAAGACAGGAGTGCCTGGCGTGCTCTGGTCCATGGGGTCACGAAGAGTTGGACACGACTAAACGACTAAACAACAACAACAAATTCTACTATGATTATGATTATCACCCCGCCCATCTGACTGGGTTGCCCCAGCCACTCTGGGCAGCTCCCAACATATATAAAAACATAATAAAACACTGATCATTTAAAAACGTCCCTATACAGGGCTTCCTTCAGATGTCTTCTCAAGGTTGCAGGGTTACTTTATCTCCTTGGCCCGAGAGTCGCATAACTCCATACCCTCCAACATTTCTCTGATGAAAATAGGGACATCCTAAGGAAAAGTGGGACATTGCAGGATCAAATCAGAAACCGTGACGACTTCTGGAAAATAGGGACACTTCGAGGGTCTGTTAACATTCAAAATCTGACATGACCCAGGCCCCAAATATCGGAAAGATGGTCTCCACATCCTTACTCACTTGTGCTTCAGGAGAGGAGAGAGGGAGACAGAGGTTCCTGCCTGGTAACAGTAAACCCAAGTGTGGACTAAAACTCCCATCTGCCTCAGCCACATAGGCAATGGTCAGGGAACATGGGACTTGCAATCTGGCAACATCTGGAGGGCACCAAAACAGTTTAGCTAGAAGAGGGGAGAGAAGAATGTACAGTCCTGAGTATCACACATGCAACACCAGATGGGGCTCATGGGTGTAAGACTAAACTTCACTTAGCATTACATCTGAACCAAGGCCAGTTCATATGAAAGTCCACAGACTTTTCGCCAAAGTGGAGAGCAAAATAAATACTAGAAACAAACACACACACACACACACACACACACACACACGGTCTTGGAGAACAGGTCTACCATTTTGGATTGACCAATATGGTTACTGATTGGGGTGTTGAGACCTGGGTAGACCTGACACCTATGTATCTACACCCCCCCCCAAATGAAAAGCCCTTCTTTTTATAAGCAGCATCTTGGAGCATGAATGGGAAGGACAGTGGTGTAGCGTGGGTTGTCAGCACCCGGGGCAAGGCAAGTAATTTGTGCCCCCTAACCCGTGGATTTGTGCCCCCTAACCCTAACCCCCAGATGTTGCGGCCGGCCCCCCCTGCAACCCCACGCTATGCCACTGGGGAAGGATGACGATAATATGACTCTGCTGGATTGGTTTGTTTGTTTGTTTGTTTGTTTGTTTTTTGCTGCTTATCCCCCCCTGTACCTTTAAAGTATAAGAAGACAGGATTCTTTGGGTGTGTGTCTCGCCATTTGCTAAGCTAGTTTCACTTGGTCTGCTGAACGTGTCTGTGTGGTTGTTTAGAAAAAGCTAATAACGATTTGTCATTTCTGCCCTGGTGGATAGGAGTGCTGAGGTATTTCCCTCCCTCCCTCTTCCCCGAAAGTGGCAGAATATCAAATATTTATGCGAGTAGACTATTTTGCAAGTGCATTCTGGTCATTTTATGTGACTAGGTCGAACAGAATGCCTGGGGAAGGTGTCAGGGGTGTGTGTGTGTGTGTGTGTGTGTGTGTGTGAGAGAGAGAGAGAGAGAGAGAGAGAGAGAGAGCTCTCTTTCCCATAACGCACTGAGATTTGATCAATCAAAGTTAGTGTTGCCAGATGCTCACTCAGATGAGCCCTTTTTCTTTCCCATAATGAAGCCATGGAAGCAGGAGTTCCATCTGATTGGGTATGAGGGAAGCTCTTCTCCATTTTCTGCCAGCTACTTTGAAAAAAAAAAAAAACCATTCCTCCAAGCTACTATCTTATTTAGCTGTGCTATTTTGCTCTGTAGCCAAAATTAGAAAAATATCAGCAGAAGGCAGGGAGTTTGAAAATCTTCATGGCAACAATTGCATCATGAACCACCCTGTGTTGATGGCAAATGGAGTCTTTTGCTTCTTGTAGAATCCTGACAATTTAAATAATAATAATAATAATAATAATAATAATAATAATAGTACTACTACTACTAGTAGTAGAATGGGCTTACAGCTTAGTGAGGCAGTGTAGTTGAAATATAGGTGTGAAATTGAATATAGTATCTGTGTATGTGTATGTAAGCTAATGCTTAGAAACCCAAGTCAAAACTGAGTATTCGTGCAAATTAGGTTATGACATGCAAACTGTCTTGTATTTGTTTATGATTCTATTTATTTGTTTATTTAAAAGTATCAGTATCACTCCAAGACACCTCTGTGAGGCATCAAAGTTGCCTATTGGCATAAAAAGTCACTACCAATCAAATGCAGAAATTTCAAAACAAAACGACTGAGACAGTTTCCAATAGAAAAAGCTAGTGGTTGTCTCAGCATTTTTTCACAGGGACGTCAATAATCTCACATAAACTCTTTTCCGGTAAAATTCTGTGGAGTGTTGGTAATGGGGGACGGTTTGGCTCTGTTCAGACATGCATAGTTTAGCATTCTGAGAATGAACTGTGGCAAGCCTTGGGCTCTTGGCTTCCTTCTCTCTCAAATCTCCTTCATGCAGGATGGCAGGTGATGTGACTCTTCCACTTCTGATTTGGAAGAAACTGCAGTTTCCTATTGCTTCTGAATTTGGGAAACTGGCTTAGCCTAAACTTTGGTTAGTTAAAAGACACCAGTACCAAACAGCGGTTTCACATCCTGTTGTTTGTTTTTTTTTAAAGCTAACCATAGGTAAACTAAACAAGTGTCCTGAGATTGGGGGTAATGGAAAGCAGCAAAATTGAAACGATCAGCTTTCAGTCTTGCTCTTTCACACAAGAAAGAGGTAGAAGGGAGAATGTGTGAGCTTAAGGCTCACTATGGCTCATTCTTGCAATGTTGGAACCTCCTTGTTTAGCATCATGACTAAACTGGGCCTTTATGTTATCTAATCACACAGAACTGACTCTCCAGAAGAGACGAAAGATGCCCAGGGTGGTTTAAAGCAGCACACCATATTCATATACTTGACTACAACCTGTTTAATTTTAAAAAAGCAATGTAAAAACTGCACCTAGCTTAATCAAGCTGAACATAACAGATGCAAACTATGTTCCATTTCAATGTCACTTAATCTTAGAACCTTTTCCAGCTGTCTCTACAGTGTCAATTTTACCCTAAGAATTTCTACTGATTGAAACAGCTACATTTAAAATGTACAGCTCGGGAATGCCGAGGGCCACTCTGAGATTATATGCAGCGCTGATGAATATTTATAAGGTGTATACATAACCTTCAAAATTCCTTTGTCTTGAAAAACTCTGCAGATTACGCACAAATCTGCCACTCTAAACTTTCTCTGTCACTGCCCTCCTTTTGTGGGAATCTGAGTAACATCCACATAACACTCATGACATTCTTGAGTTAGCGATAGCTAGGTAATGTTTTAAAGGTAATTAGAGGGATCGCTTCATGCTCAGATGAGTGCTCAATCAAAAACAACAACAGCTTTGACATTCTCACTTGGATAAGCTTCGAGTTGAGTTTGGGTTTCTACCCAAATAAGCTTTGACAGCATATTGGGGGAGGAAAGCTATGCCAACAACATCATGCGCACACACAACAATGTAAAGCAGAAACCTTGATATTGATATAGAAGAATACATATATTGACAAAGATGCATGTTTGATGAGCTCAGTGGGCTACGATAATGAATAGATTTGAGTTGGAAGATAGTATTTGGCTAAAGCAGAGATGGTTGAAGACACCTGGTGCCTGAGGCAGAAAATCCGAGCGGTTTTTCCCAGAGTGATGAATATGTCAGAAAACCCAAACAATGGAAGACCTCGTTGGATGAGGCACCTAGCAAGTGTAACTAACTAAATAAATGACTGTCCATTCATAGTGCTGCACAACACCCCAAATCTGCTGCCTGAGCTGGACCGCCTCATCCTGCCCAATGGTAGGGTCAGCTGTGAAAATGCACTGACTCTTTGAGCAGTGGCCAGCTTTTCTGGTCAAATGTGTCAGCCGCTGTGTCCAAGGTATGTGAGAGGCATAACTCCTAGGACATACTACAATACATATACAGACTCCTGGGTCTTGGAATGGTTTTCTGCATCGCCTGCTGATGAACCACCTACTGGGAAGAGGCATGCTGCAGAAATGTCCCTAGACTGCCACAAACTGATGCTTGCTGTTCTGCTTGTGGCACCTGTCCGTCACCCATGATTTAGCTGGATTTTTTCACCTGTCCTCTCTTGAAACCTCTAAGACAGGCACCCCCAAACTTGGCCCTCCAGATGTTTTGGGACCACAACTCCCATCATCCCTAGCTAACAGAACCAGTGGTCAGGGTTGATGGGAATTGTAGTCCCAAAACATCTGGAGGGGCGGGTTTGGAGGTGCCTGCTCTAGGAGAATCACAGCATGTCTAAGATTGCAAACGTAGAAGCTCATCGTAAGTTAAGCATAAGTTTGATGGAATGCAACTAAATTAAAACCACTTTAGCCTCTTGCTGAACCATATTTGTGGTGAACCAGCACAACTGGAAGTGTCTTGCAACACATCCAGGTAAGGATTGGGCGCACATCAAATTCAGTGTTTTGTTTTGCTGTGGGAAGGAATTAGTTCCTTGAACTAGTTTTTTTCTTCTAGAGTAGCCTTCAGCAACGGCTGTCACCTAGAATGGCCACATGCAGTGGAGCAGGGGTGTTGTTGTTTAGTCGTGTCCGACTCTTCGTGACCCCATGGACCAGAGCACCCCAGGCCCTCCTGTCTTCCACTGGTAGCTTCATGCTGGTAGCTTCGAGAACACTGTCCAACCATCTCGTCCTCTGTCATCCCCTTCTCCTTGTGCCCTCCATCTAGCATCAGGGTCTTTTCCAGGGAATCTTGTCTTCTCATGAGGTGGCCAAAGTATTGGAGCCTCAGCTTCAGGATCTGTCCTTCCAGTGAGCACTCAGGGCTGATTTCCTTAAGAATGGAGAGGTTTGATCTTCTTGAAGTCCATGGGACTCTCAAGAGTCTCCTCCAGCACCATAATTCAAAAGCATCAATGCTTTGGTGATCAGCCTTCTTTATGGTCCAGCTCTCACTTCCATACGTCACTATATTCCATACATCACTACTGGGAAAACATCACTACTAGGAGCAGGGGTAGTAAAAGTTATTCCCTCTAGATGCTGTTGAATTTCAACTGACATCAGCCCCAGCCAGCATGGCTAATGGTCAGGGGATGACCGAAGGTGCAATCCAGCAACATCTGAAGAGTGCCATTTTGGCTTGCCCCTGCACCTGTTCCTGTGCTGGCCCAGTGGGGAGGTTACCGTGGGGCGAGGTCCAGGACCTGAGTTGAGGGTCGGCAGACAGTCCTCCACGGGCGAAGCAGGGTCCACAGCGAGGAGCCGGGCAAGGACAGGAACTCTGGGGGAACCGGACTGGGTGCTGGCCTAAACAGCTCTACAATGACGTTGCTCCCGCAACCTGGGACCGGGCTGACTGGCCTTTATCTTCTCTGAGGCCAGGGGCGGTCCCGGCCCCCAGAAGACCTGCCTCTCCTGGCCTTAAGGCAAGCACTCCTCCTGGGAGAAACCAGTTCCCTCCGCCTCTCTGCCCTGAGCCTCTGCAGTTCAGGAGAGGCTGAAGGGTTACTGGGCCCAGGGGGAGACTCACCTGTAGGCACTGAGTCCTCAACCACTTCTGGAGCCAGAGTGGATTCACCTGGTGCCTGCTCCTGAGGATCCGGCACAGGTGCAGGCGCTTCAGAATCAAGGCCCTGCCCCAGTTCAGCCGGCCCTGGAGGCGGGGACTCCTGTGCAGGCTGGGATTCCTCTGGTTCAGCCTCTGAATCGGATTCCCAGGCCATCACAGTTCCACATTGTTCTCCAGGCAGGGTTCTTGTGCTTTGCCCAGATGTGCGGAAGACAGAAATGCAACAGGCAGAATGTTCCAATTCCATCCTTTGTACCAGGAAATAAAGTTTTACCTGTAGAATTTTTGCCTGCCTTTTATGTCTCACCGGGATGTGGGAGGTGTGTGGATTTGAAACCTTTGTCTCCAACTCTCCCCTTGCTGTTTTCTTCTTGGTTGAACTGAAATTTTCGGATCCTAATGGGAAGCATCCTTTCCTCCCAAATCTTTTGCATGTGAAACTTTGTAAAATCTGATGTATATTAATGGCATCAGTGTTTGAATGATGAGCTAGATAGAAATGCCAGTGTAATTCTCAAATCCTCGACCTCTGAACCCTGTTAGGATCCAGACATATAAAATACTGTAATTAAGTAGATCAGCCTCAAATGTACAGTGGTGCCTCGCAAGACGAAATTAATTCATTCCGCGAATTTTTTCGTCTAGCGAATTTTTCGTCTTGCGAAGCACGAAATCCCATAGGAATGCATTGAAAATCAATTAATGCGTTCCTATGGTCAAAAAGTCCAAACAAAGCCAAATTTGGTACAAGAGTTTATTATGTGCTCTTTAAAGTCACACATACTGTAAAGAGCATTTCAAAATTCAAACCCAGAATTTTTTTTAAAAAACAGCAGAGTGGCCCAATGGTCACAGAAAATCATAAAAATGCAGGGGGAAAAACACAAGCTTCCTGATTCTTGCAAACCCCTCCCCAACTGTTCCCCCAGCCACCCAGCACACAGAAATTCAAATCCAGAATTTTTTTAAAAAAACAGCAGAGTGGCCCAATGGTCACAGAAAATCATAAAAATGCAGAAAAAAACCAAAAGCTTCCAGATTCTTGCAAACCCCTCCCCAACATCAAGTCCTTGAATTCCAAACACCCCAAAATCCAACCCCCCCAAAAAAAGTTTTAAAAGCTTAACTTACCAAATGGCTGCAAAAGAAGTTTTGGAAAAGCTTCAAAAATCACCAAAGTCTTTAAAAACCTCAAAAAAAGGCTACTATGTACACTGCGTTCTATGAGTTGCTCCTCAAAGTCAAGTCGCAACTGTATTAATGGTGTTAAGAAAAAGGAAACAAACTTGCAAGACGTTTTCGTCTCGCGAAGCAAGCCCATAGGGAAATTCGTCTTGCGAAGCAGCTCAAAAAACGGAGAACCCTTTCGTCTAGCGAGTTTTCCGTCTTGCGAGGCATTCGTCTTGCGGGGCACCACTGTATAAAGGATAATTCAACTATTGGATGATGTGGTATAAATGATTAATCTCAAGAGGTGTCCCAAGCACTGTCTAGTCCTATTATGGCTGGGCCAGGGAGGTAATCAATGCCTCCTTGTAGTTGTTCCTGCCTACTTGAAGGAGGCAGTGGTAAAACCACTCAAGAAAGAGGCCTTTTCTGTGGTGTCTCCCGGCTTGTGGAATGCTCTCCCCAGCGATGCTCGCCTGGTGCCATCGTTGCATATCTGTGACTAATTAAACAATCTCTGTCCTTTTAAACTGGCGGGGTGGGGGGAGTATTGTTATTGTTTGTAACTGTGTTACGCATTTTTGTGTTTCTCGATTATAAACTGCCCAGTGATCCTCAGATGAAGGGCGATACAGGAATTAATAAATGATAAAAAATAATTAACGAATAGGGCTGAAAGACACAACTCGAGTATAGTCCGTGTGCCTTGTCTATATCCTACTCTTAATATCTGATTTGGGAACAGCTTCTCATTCATTTTTTAAAAAATATTGTGCACTACTCAGCTCAGGGTATGAAAATTCATCCAGATGACCTCAGTTCACCCTGGTTTCAGGCTGGCTCTCATTAGGAGGCAAAACACTTTCTTGCCAGGAGAAGCGCATTGGCATGCTTCACACAGTCGTTTGAGGAGAAGCCAGCGCATTAGGCAGTTCCATGAGAAGGGCGCCTTCCTAAAGCAGACAGTGCCTCTCTGCTGGAATGCTAACTGGCTTTTTAGGTCATCTACAACTGAGCCATTGCCAGCCTGGTTCCTTCAAGGTTCTTTGGGCTCTCATCAGCCCAAATCCCATTCATTATTTGCACCCAGAGAACAGTGTGAAGGGTTCTGATGTTGCTTTGCTGAAGCTTAAGTTAAGCTAGGTTTGTTTTTCACAGGTATACGTCGCTGTTGAGTGCAAATTCAGTTCTCTTCATAATAGAGAATTAGACACACTATTATTATTTTTTTAAGCCATCACATCTTGCTTCTTTTATGAACTTTTGGGATGGCTCCATGTTTTTCTTTTGAAGGTCATGGATGTTCAGCCTTTCAGGAATGCATTAATAAATAAATTTAAATTCACTGTGTTTGTGGGGTTGGAGAAGCTGAATTCTACAACCTGTGCTCATTTTGCAATTGAGCAAATTTGATTACGTTTTCCCAGTTTGAAAAAAGTTCTATAATTTCATGCTGGTTTTGCTAGTTAACTGATAGTGGCAAAAAGCTCTACAGACCTCTGAGAGATAAGTGTGGCACAGGGCTCTGAAAGGACTACAGAGACTTGGGTTCAAATCCTTGTTCAGCTGTGAAGTTCCTGTAGGGAACTACAAACTAGTCACTCTTTCTTAGCCTAACCTACATAGAATCATAGAATCATAGAGTTGGAAGAGACCACAAGGGCCATCGAGTCCAACCCCCTGCCAAGCAGGAAACACCATCAGAGCACTCCTGACATATGGTTGTCAAGCCTCTGCTTAAAGACCTCCAAAGAAGGCGACTCCACCACACTCCTTGGCAGCAAATTCCACTGTCAAACAGCTCTTACTGTCAGGAAGTTCTTCCTAATGTTTAGGTGGAATCTTCTTTCTTGTAGTTTGGAACCATTGCTCCGTGTCCGCTTCTCTGGAGCAGCAGAAAACAACCTTTCTCCCTCCTCTATGTGACATCCTTTTATATATTTGAACATGGCTATCATATCACCCCTTAACCTCCTCTTCTCCAGGCTAAACATGCCCAGCTCCCTTAGCCGTTCCTCATAAGGCATCATTTCCAGGCCTTTGACCATTTTGGTTGCCCTCCTCTGGACACGTTCCAATTTGTCAGTGTCCTTCTTGAACTGTGGTGTCCAGAACTGGACACAGTACTCCAGGTGAGGTTTGACCAGAGCAGAATACAGTGGCACTATTACTTCCCTTGATCTAGATGCTCTACTCCTATTGATGCAGCCCAGAATTGCATTGGCTTTTTTAGCTGCTGCGTCACATAACAGGATTGTTGTGAGGATAGGATGAGAATGTGGGGGGTAGGGGAAGAACCATGCTCATCCTTGATGAGCGCGCGCGCGCACACACACACACACACAGTGGTACCTCTAGATGTGAACGGGATCTGTTCCAGAGCCCCGTTCGCATCTAGAAGCAAACGTAAACAGTGACAGCACGTCTGTGCATGCGCACATCGCTTTTCGCCGCTTCTGCGCATGCGCGTGACGTCACTTTGACCGTCTGCTCATGCGCAACCGGTGAAACACGGAAGTAACGCGCTCTGTTACTTCTAGGTTGCCGCGAAGCGCAACTTGAATGCGCCCATCCCGAAGCACATTCAACCCGAGGTATTACTCTGTGTGTGTGTGTGTATGTATATGTATATGTATATGTATGTATGTATATGTGTGTATATATATATATATATATGTGTGTGTGTGTGTGTGTGTGTGTATATATATATATATATATATATATATATATTTGCTTTCGTAGATTTTCACGGGTACAGGAATGCAGGTTTTGGTGTCCTCGGGTGTCTTCCCGTGTAAAAGTTGGGGTGTCTAGGCACACTAGCCTGGGAACTTCCTCTCTGCCCAGAACATTGGAGGCTAGACACCACACCCCCTCTACAGTATTTATAGGAACTCAAACATTGAGATCCCGCTCTGTTCCAGTAACAAGAAGCCGAAAGCACCAGCCTGAAGATGACGAGTGAGACCTCGTCGAAACGTCGCCTAGACACCCCAACTTTTACACGGGAAGACACCCGAGGACACCAAAACCTGCATATATATATATATATATATATATAAAATATATCCTGTCATGTTCCTGTCTACTTCTGGCTTCTGAGAATTTCAGCAGGTATTGCCCCCACCATGCACTTTCAAACATAAAGGTTTGAAACATACACTTTTCAAATGGAAACCGAGATTTCCAAGAAACTGAATCCGGCCCATACCATGTCCTTCGTTTCTTCCTTCCCGGCATTCCTGTGGAATGGCAGCACACAGCCTTGAGTGTAGGAACCTGTGTTCTATATTGGGCATCCTTTAAAATACCTCAGAGCGTCGCAAACGTACCACAATTTTTGAGCAGCATTTGGGAGGCGGTGGGCAGAACTGACTGCAATGTGATCCAGTAAAAGCTTTTAAGAGCCGATGCAAAATGCATGAGCACGCCAGCCACCAACAGTTATTTTCTACTGCTTTCCTGGAAGAGAGCGAAAATCTCGGTACCGTATGTGTCGTGTGAGTGGGTGTACTGTGTTGCTCCTTTACAAAAGGTGCTTGCTTGAAAAGCTTTAGATCTGCACCATCCAAGCTCTGATTGTCCTCGCTTCCCCTTCTGTTGCCTGTGTGTGTGTGTGTGCCCTGGCACACTGAACGTTCCCTCAGGACTCTGGGATCCTCTGCAGTGACCTAGTTTCCTTCCATACAGTGATGAAGAGTTCAGCGCCAGGCCCAGCCTGGGATTTTACCGCATGGGTCTCCTGGAAGGAGAAAGCCAATAATCTGTGGCCGTAGCAGAGTCACTGCCGCTCTCGTGTTGTGAGGAGGGCTGCTGCTGCTGGGCAGTAGGCCTCTCCGCGAATCAATCACCTGGCATTTTCCTCATGAAACTACTTACACTTGGCTTCCCTTGCCAGTTCGACTATTTATTTACAAAATTATTTGTAGTATCGCGAGGTGCCTTTTTCTGCCCTTTTGAGGGTGCGAGGCACCTCACAATTTCACGAAACAACACAATAAACAAATTTAAATGATAAAGCTACCAGTTCTCTATCTCCAGGTCTCAAGCTGTTGTTGGACTACAACTCCCATCGTCCCTGACCGCTGGTCCCGCTAGCTAGAGATGATGGGAATTGCAGTCCAACAACAGTTGGGGACCCAAGTTTGAGAAACGCGGTGAGAATAAGAAACCAATTTAAGCCGAATGTTTTATTGCAAAGTTGTTATTCGTGTAAGCCGTCTTAGGAGTGTTGCAGTCTTTAAAGGTGACTTGGAAATGCTTGTTATAATAATAACAGGGTTTATTTCTGATCGAAGAAAAGGAGGAAGGGATAGAACTGAAATGCAAATATACAATATTTAAAATACGATATCCATACTCTGCAAAGAAAGAAAGCCACTACTGTTAAAATAAGAACACTGTTTTGCCCAGCTGTTTCCTTTTTCACTGCACTGTTTGCATACTTAACTTCTCTTCAATATGAGGAAGGTCTCATTACATCAGAAAATACCCTTGTGCTTCAAAATTCAATGGGTTGTCTGCAACACTGCAGATGTTCCACTTACACAATGGGATTTTCTCTTCTTCTCTCCCACCCCCTCCAAGATCTGCTCTGGGGGTCCCCCAAACCTCTAGGGCAGATTTGAGGGGGGCGTCCAAGGAAGAGGTGAGGAGGGAGAAGTTCCATTGCGCAAGGGGCAGTCTGCGAAGGTAACAACAATGTTGGAAAAAATCCAATATGTCTGCCTTAAATGTGAATCACAAAATTACAGTGGTAACGGGCGGTGGTAATTACCCGATAAATCGGTTGGCATTCCTCTTCCCCGTTTCCCAGGTTTGGGGGCAAGTAATTTGAATTGTAACAAGATTTGGCATTTCCTTCTCAGAATAGGAATGTGACTCTCATTTGCAGCTTCCCTCAAATTGTAATGGCTCATCCTGTCAAAGGTTGACAGTTATGTCATTTCGTTCCATGTGGAATGAGGCTAATCTACTAATTTTTCCATATCCAGGACCTTATTTAACATCAAAGTGCCGGCTCCGAGGTGTATTATTAGTTGCTTGTGTGTTCAGCCACAAAGTAAATCTGCTTCAGGCTAGGAAGAAAAAATCTAGTATGAAAGAACAATAGTCTCTAAATCCTTAAGTGTCCTCCTGCGTATTTGCCATTATATAGAAGATGAAAAGGAACCTAAAGGCTTCAGGCCCAGCGAGATGATACATGAAATGTGTCGCTGCATTTCATATATATATATATATATATATATATATATGTAAGAAAAAGGCAGCTGGAGGGAGTGTTAACCCTTACCTCCTGCACTGTATTCCTAATTAAAATTGCCCTCTCCACTGAAGCTGTTCCCCCAGGCCGGTAGGGCAACTCTCATTAGCACCAGTGGACACTTCCTTCATTCTGAACATGGCAGTTGTGTATGGTGGGTGGGTGTGATCCTAGTTGCTGTCCCCTTGAATGGGAGGTTGCCTGTTCTTGCAGGGGTTGCACTGCCTCTGAAGGAGCAGGTACACAGCTTGAAGGTACTTCTGGGTCCTTGGCTGTCGCGTGAGGCTCAGGTGGCCTCAGTGGCACAGAATCCCTTCCATCAGCTTTGGCATAGGACTTTCTCTGAAGACGGTTCGAAAACTTCAGAATTTGGCAGCCAGTTTGCTCGCTGGGGCAAGACCGTTTGAGCGTATTGCACTGATCCTGGCCCGACTGTGCTGCATCTGTATCACATTCCCAAGTTGCAGAGGGAATCCAGTGGAGGCGTGAAGCAGATTGTATGGTGAAATAGCAGAATGACTCATAGGAGAATGAACGACAATGTGTTGGCATGCACACCGATGGGCAATGAGAATGTTATTGCTTCCTGAATTTTTAGTGAGTTTCTAGTGGGAATGGAGCTATTAACTGCCATATTCCCAGGAGAAGCACCAGGGTACTTCTGAGTACACCAGGGCTGGTGGAGTGGGAGTTTGTGGCAGAATCCTTCCACCATTGCATAACTGGGACAGCTAAGTGATTCCTTTATTTCTTCTTTCCTAGGGTCGCCATGTCAAAACAGGACAGCTTGCAGCTATTAAAGTCATGGATGTCACTGGGGTAATGTATTATTCTTTTCTTGACTTTATGATTGTGTAGTCTACTGAACAATGTGCAGCTCCGTCAAATATTGAAACCTCAGTTTTGCCGTCCATTGGTTTGCATAGCAAGAGAACACCTGTGGATTTGGATGGGAAGGGAAGGGGACCCTTTTTTGTTTAAAAAGCAATGATTGGCATCCTTAGTCAGCAGCAGGCTCACCGTCATGCAAGAACCTATAGTTGACCCTCAAGTTGCTGTTCTGCAGCTCGTTGTGAATCTAGCTTGGATAAGAAGCTGCCTTATTCTGTGTCAGACACTTTGCCCATCTAGCTTAGTTTTGGCAGCACTAACCTGGCAGCACCTTTCCAGTTCTTCAGGCAGGGGAGGATCCCAGGCCTACCTGGAGATGCTGGGGACTGAACCTGGGACTGTCTGCATGCAAAGCGGATGCTCTACTTATGAGCTATGGTCCTTCCGCGCCCAGTTTGATGAGCAAGCAGGATGTCAACAAGGAGGCACAGACACTGCCACTGGCTTGGCTACCCTCGTTTCCCAGCATCAATCAACCATGCCTGCTTTGATTGGCTGTCGCTGCCCCATTAGTCTAGCTGAGAGGTATGAGTGGCTGTCCTAAGCTGGCAGGATTGTTTTGTCTTTGCTCTGCCCCTTCCCCAGATGTTTTGAGGGATAATTCTGCAGAATCTGTTCAAATGCATAGCTTGAGAAAATAAATGAATCTCTTCTATTCCTTCACCCTTCCCCTGGTACTAGTCCTCTGGTAGATGGAATGGAATGCCTTACTAGATGGCATTCTTCCACCCAGGGTTGAGCTGGAACTCACTGGATCAAGAAACACTGCTCAGAATGATATATTTTTTACCAATAGCAATAGAAATATGTATGCCACAACTCGGTGAGTGAAAGCCTTTGGTATTCTGAGCCCCGAATTGTTTCACCTTGCAAGAACCCAGAGTTGGGTGCATTGAGCTGTTGTGTGGCTGGAAGATACATTGCAGAAAATGCATAAATATGGTCACTGAGGAATTTGCATGACAAAAAAGGAACAGGGATTTTCAAGGTATTAAGCTTGTTATTCCATTAATAGGAGGAAAATAAACTACGTGCTTGCCAAAGGCCACAGGGGAAGAAAGTGTAGAATCGCTAAAGCTTTCGGAAGCATAAGCACTTCGGGGTTTACTTAATAAGAGTCTTAATTCACGAAAAATCACACACCATGTTTTTAAGCCTCATTCTCAAATTTTGTGCCTGAAAATGCAGCGTGAGATTTCAGGGAGAGCTTGTATTAAAAAGAACACAATTACCGGTAAATACAGGATTTAAGCCAGTCCCCTTCTCTCCCCACCCCCACTTTCTCTCACACATGCTGCTGCTTCAGCAGCACATCCATCCACTCCTCTGTCACTTACACACTCATACTCCCTTCTCTGAACGTTGTGGGTTCTTCTGGCTCACACTTGCTTTGTCTTCTGGCAGCCATTTTTCTTTTGGCTCAGGGAGAGAAGTCTCAATTTGCTGACTACAGTCGCACCTTGGAAGTGGAACGGAATCCGTTCTGGAAGTCAAACCAAAGCATGGCTTCTGATTGGCTGCAGGAAGCTCCTGCAGCCGATCAGAATCCCAGTTGGACGTTTGGCTTCCAAAAACAGTGCGCAAACCAGAACAGTCACTTCTGGGTTTGCGGCATTTGGGAGCCAAAACGGTCAAGAACTATGCTGTTCAGATGTCAAGGTACCACTGTATACAGGTGCTCATATCTGGCTCCTGATTCAACGATACATTGGAACGGGAGCTTTAAGCCTGACAGCTTTTAGAATAAACAGCAGATTTTCGTCGGGATAGGTATAACCGCATGTCACTTCACTCCAAATTTTCAGATGACATCAACCAGTGGTTCCAAGTGGATGTCAAAATGGTGCTCATTTCCCTCAAGTCACATCCCAGCCAGCCAGCTTGGAAGGATACCATAGTCAATAATATTGTGAATACCCTTTAAGAAATGTCCAAGAGTCTACAAGTATAGTGATTGAAAGGGGCCTGCCATTCAATGGGAAGCAGGGCTAGCTTCAGTTTGAGGGGGGTCCATGGAGAAAGGCACCCTTTGAACAAAGGAACAGGTTGCTGTGAGAATTGCTAATTTCCTGAATGCCTATTTCCTACCAGACAAGCTTCAAGCTTCTTCTGTTAATTCACAAAGCCCTAAACTCCTTAGGCCCAAAGTACTTTAAGGACTGCCTCATTACTTATGTTCCACCTTGATCACTGAGATTTTCGGATGGGGCTCCTTTCATGCCCCCACCTAGGGTTCAGTTTGCTTTCAGCAAGGACTGAGCCTTTAGTCCGGCACACCCTGACCTGGGAAACCTCTTGCCAATAGAAATTGGAGCTTGAATCATCCCAGCTTTCTTCTAGCTGTCTTCTAAAAACAAAGGCCTTTGGAATTCGATTTTTTTTTAACCAACAAGTATTTATTGACATGATGTTGATGTTCTCACAGAATTGAGAAAAAACATACTGTAGTAGTACATTTTTATGTTGCGAGCCACCTTGCTATATTTTCTACAAAGGTTTGTTAATATCTGAATAAAATACAGTCGTACCTTGGCTTTTGAACAGCCTGGTTCTCGAACGTTTTGACTCCGGAATGCTGCAAACCTGGAATTTGCAAACGTTTTTTGGAAGCTGAACGTCCAATGCGGCTTCCGATTGAGTGCAGGAAGCTCCTGCAGCCAATTGGAAGCCGCACCTTGGTTTTCCAACATTTTCGGAAGACAAGCGGACTTGCAGAACGAATTCCATTTGAGAACCAAGGTATGACTGTAAAATAAATCATACATTGTTGCAACTAACACACTATCCATATTGAACTTTAATTGCTCTCGGTTTAAACATCCAGACTGCAGTCCTAGGCATAGCATGCTTTAATAAACTGAATTCAGTGTTGGAAACTGAGATATGAAAGTTAGGAGCTAAATGGCACTTTAAACCTAGGTTATGGGTGCCACAAAGGAGTGTCTGGGCATGCTATTTTAATAACAAGAATACAAAGCTGAAAGTGAATGAACTGTTGCTAAGATCTTAGGTTCATTTTTCACATGGTCTAGTCCTCATCTGAGGGATGCGGGTGGCATTGTAGGTTAAACCACAGAGCCTAGGACTTGCCAATCAGAAGGTCGGCGGTTTGAATCCCCGCGATGGGGTGAGCTCCCGTTGCTTGGTCCCAGCTCCTGCCAACCTAGCAGTTTGAAAGCACGTCAAAGTGCAAGTAGATAAATAGGTACCGCTCTGGCGGGAAGGTAAGCGGTGTTTCCGTGCGCTGCTCTGGTTCACCAGAAGCGGCTTAGTCATGCTGGCCACATGACCCGGAAGCTGTATGCCGGCTCCCATGGCCAATAAAGCGAGATTAGTGCCGCAGCCCCAGAGTCGGCCATGACTGGACCTAATGGTCAGGGGTCCCTTTACCCTTTACCTTTACCTAGTCCTCATCTAAAGACTGCAAAAAAAACCAAAAACAAAGCCGTACTTCCCTCCCCCCCCCTAATATTCTTATGAGGGTCCCTTCTTCAGTCTTCAGAGAGTGGCTGGAAGTGTGGAGGCAGAAAAAGGTCCTCCTTTTCTTCCAGCAGTGGCAGCTTTTAATCTGAAATCTTAGGCTCAGTACTGCTCCCAGAGGTCAGAAACTGCTTGCATTAATGAAATTCCCTGTCACAAAAGTGCCCAGAGCAACTGGAGTTTCAAACGTTGAGTGTCTTGTATCCAGAGGTTGCTTCCGCTGGTGGAAGGCGTCTTTTTCATTGGTCGAAACCTTGCCCATTCACAGATGGGAGCTTTTGGATACAACCAACCCAGTGCGCTGAGCTTTTCGTGGCATTTCACTGGCGCTCAACTTTATGTACTGAGATTGTGAATGAGGATTTTTCATTATAAGAAAGGGAGAAGGGTTTGGGAGGGATGAAGATAAAAATGAACCAATTATGATTAAGACGAAGAGAAGTAATGCCTGGAAATAAGCCTGTTGTTGATTTGGTGACACTGATTATATTTCTTTTTTATCCAGGATGAAGAGGAAGAGATTAAGCAAGAAATTAACATGCTAAAGAAATATTCGCATCACCGTAATATTGCTACTTACTATGGTGCTTTCATTAAGAAGAACCCCCCAGGAATGGATGATCAGCTTTGGGTATGCAATGTTTCCTTCCTTCCTCCTCTTCTTCTTTTTACAAACAGCGTTTATTTTCTTTGGCTTATCTACATGGGATATTCAAAATCCCTGTGACATTTTGCAGAAAACCGTGAAGGATTTCTTGTTTCCTTGCCTCAGGAATCTGTGTGCTTCCTTTTTAAGGGCTGTGTTTCTCAGATGCTCTAGATCACCTGCATATTGCTATAAAGAAACAACACTTCCGTTTCTTCTAGCATAGCTTAAGCTCAGGTTTGAAGCAGACACTTCAAAAAAATATTGTGCATTAAGAATGCTGCAGAAGAAGAAGCTGCAGGATCAGACCAAAGACCTATTTTGTACTACAACACCCTATTCTCAAAGTAGCCAACCAGATGTCTATACGAAACCTGCAAGCAGAACTTGTGTTTAACAGTGCTGTGTTCAATTGTGGTCCCCAGCAATTGGTATTCAGAGGTATATTGCGTCAGTTTCTGGAGTTAGTACACGGCCATTGTGGCTACTTAACCTTCTCCATGAATTTGCCGAAAAGCCATTTAAAGCCCTCCCTGTCGGTTGCCATCACTGCATCCTCTTGCAGCGAATACTATATTTGATTATCCACCGTGAGAATAGCTACTTCTTTTTATCCTGAATCTTTCACCAGTCAGCTTCATTGGATGCCCCCAAATTATTATATTATTTGGGTGGTGGTGGGAATTCTCCCAATTCTCTTTATCCACATCATAGACACACTGGTTCTCACATGCCTCCCTTACTCACCCTTTCCCTAAACTTAAAGGTCGCAAATCATAGAGTTGGAAGGGACCCTGAGGATCATGTAGTCCAACCCCCTGTGATGCAGGAATATGCAGCTGTCTCTTACAGGGGATTGAACCTGCAACCTTGCTGTTACCAGCACCACGCTCTAACCAACTGAGCTATATTGTAACCTTTCGCTGTAGGGGAGTTGCTCTAGTCCCATTTGGCTGCCCTTTTCTGAATTCTTCTCCAGCTCTACAATATTCTTCTTTGAAGTTCAGCAACCGCTGTTGTTGTTGTTGTTTAGTCATTTAGTCGTGTCCGACTCTTCCTGACCCCATGGTCCAGAGCACGCCAGGCACTCCTGTCTTCCACTGCCTCCCGCAGTTTGGTCAGACTCACTGTCCAACCATCTCATCCTCTGTCGTCCCCTTCTTCTTGTGCCCACAATCTTTCCCAACATCAGGGTCTTTTCCAGGGAGTCTTCTCTTCTCATGAGGTGGCCAAAGTATTGGAGCCTCAGCTTCACGATCTGTCAGCAACCAGTGTTGTGTAGTGGTTAAGAGTGGTAGACTCGTAATCTGGGGGACCGGGTTTGCGTCTCCGCTCCTCCACATGCAGCTGCTGGGTGACCTTGGGCCAGTCACACTTCTCTGAAGTCTCTCAGCCCCACTCACCTCACAGAGTGTTTGTTGTGGGGGAGGAAGGGAAAGGAGAATGTTAGCCGCTTTGAGACTCCCTAGGGTAGTGATAAAGCGGGATATCCAATCCAAACTCTTCTTCTATATAAAACCTGTAGGGTGTTAAATGCCATAGGGAACAGGTTTGCCACCTGTGTCATGCCTGCCCTGTCCCCCTTGCACTCCACAATCTCTAGCACCTGTGTTGACATCAGTGTGAACCCTGGGTTGAATGTTAACAGTGGTAGCCTGACGCAGGTTTTGCAAACATGGGGCTCGTACGTGAATCAAATGACAGTAAGAAGGCATCCTGTGGACCCATAGTTGAAAGCAGCGCTGTGTATTTTGACCCACGTGATTCACTAAACCACTACGTTTTTTGTTGCCTGATTGAATTAGAACTCGTGAGAATTCTGCTCTTCCTGCTCTGGAGATAAAAATGCTTGTTTATTTTCCCCTCTTGCCTTTGTCGGAATAAAACTCTTTGCCGATAACGCCCGAGTTATTCTCTTTATCAACACTTGGATGAAGTGGTACAAGAAATAATAATAGTGAAAAGCCAGAGTTCTTTCAGTGCAGATTAGGATCTCTCCGAAAGAGCAGGTTTCCGACATATTTTATTGCCACCTTGAAGTGCATCTTTCTATTTTTGCTGCACACATTTTATAATATTTGTAATTTTCATGAAAATGTTCTGTAATTGCTTTTAGCTTGCCATAAGCTGCCCTGAGCGGTGGAATGGCAGGTACAGGTGTTCTGAATAAGCATTAAAGTGCAGGACAACACAACCCCTTGTCAGGCTCCAGGGATAGAGAGGCCCAGTGGGTGTAGTTTTCTGTCAAGCCAACCCCCACAACAAGTTCCATAATAGAGTTGGTACTCTTTGACAGTGAGGTCTTCACGGTCATAGCCTATGTGCACTCGGGCATAGCCAGGGTGTTACGTACAAAATCCAAAAGAGGGAAGTAACATCAGCGCATGGAACATCTCACTTTATTGTTCTTAGAAAATACTGCTTTCATTTTCTTTTAAGAGAGAAATTGTGAGGATTAAAAATAAACAAATTGTTGTTGTTTAGTCGTTTAGTTGTGTCTGACTCTTCGTGACCCCATGGACCAGAGCACCCCAGGCACTCCTCCCGCAGTTTAGTCAAACTCATGCTGGTAACTTCGAGAACACTATCCAACCATCTTGTCCTCTGTTGTCCCCTTCTCCTTGTGCCCTCAATCTTTACCAATATCAGGGTCTTTTCCAGGGAGTCTTCTCTTCTCATGAGGTGGCCAAAGTCTTGGAGCCTCAGCTTCAGGATCTGTCCTTCCAGTGAGCACTCAGGGCTGATTTCCTTAAGAATGGATCGGTTTGATCTCCTTGCAGTCCATGGGACTCTCAAAAGTCTCCTCCAGCACCATAATTCAAAATTCAAAACTCCATGGACAAAACAAATTACACCTTGGTTAAAATTTAGTAAGATCGCCAGGGGACAGGCGAAATTGCTACAAGGGTTGGATTCGTCTCACGGATCCCTGGCCTGTTGTGTGAACATAAGAATCAGGAGAACAGGGTTGCTAGGATCCATTTTAAGGGCTAGCCAAGGCCCGTGCAGAGCTTTTCTGTAGTCCCTCGTCAGCTGGGTGTTCTTGGCATGACAGTGTCAATCTGGCAGGGCTGTGATGGGGCTCCCTGGCCTGCTTAGACCTCCGAAGCCTAGGGCAAGTGTTCTCAGCTGCCCCCTACCTCTGCACGGGCCTGGGCCTAGACCAGGGTAGCTAAACTATGGCCCTCCAGAGGTTATTTGGAGTACAGTGCCCATCATCACTGACCATGCAGGCTGGGACTGATGGGAGCTGGAGTCCAGCAATGCCTTCGGGGCCATCCCTGACTAACCATTCCTGGCCTATGAACACTTTCAGGCATTGAGATCAGAACAATAGCAGGACTCTCTGTTCCCCCACCACAGACCTGCCTCCATTCTTCTTTACCCCTGCCTTGCCACACTTCAACTCTGTCTTGCCTTGCTTTGCCTCACCTTCCATCTCTCTATATTGCCTTGCTTGAATAAATCTCACCAGTAGCCATGGGAGATACTAACTTTGGCAGAGGGGAAGCACCATCCTTTTTATATTATTTCACAGAACCTGGAAGAGGTGAAAACTGTAGAATTTGGGCCGTTTATTCAGAGCCTGGAATCTAAAAAAAAGGGGGGAAGAATAAATATAGATGGATGTATCATTGTACATTTATTAGTGCATTAATTAGAGCCATTCACTCAGGTATGCTTACACTCTATTGCATCTCGAGAGCACAGAGCGCACTGTGGACATGAAATATAATTTATCTCCCAAATACTCGTAGACTGCCCTGCAAATAGAAATCCCTCCACTCTTTAACACCCAATCAGCTGTACAGTGTCCAACGACCACATCCTCTGTTATTAAATCAGACTCAATAGCTCACCAGATTGTTCTCCTTCTACACCTTTGGCTTTTGTCTTATTGGAAGGGGTGGTTGAGAGGGCTCCATCCTGGTCCCCTGTCCTCATTTTTAGTGATCTTCATCCCACATGATTACTCTCCTTTGCCCTACCTGGACTTGCCTTGTTAGATTTAATGAGATCATAGCACCAGGCATCTAACATTCCGGGACCTTGTCTTAAGTAATACCTTTGTAGGAACAATGGGGGAAATTAATGCTATAAGGGTTACCAAACAGAGTAAGGGGTACAAAATTAAAAAATCCCTTCCATTTGCATTGGTATTCCGGAGGCTCTTCTAGAAATGTTATTGCAAGCTGTGGAGCCCTTCTTTAATTTCAATATGTTAACACAAAAGCATACATCCGCAAGGTAATATAGGTGCCATTCTGCTTTATGTTTGTCATCTGTCCTTGCTGTCTAGGGTGGATTGAAGTGATTAACCGAAAAGCACTGCCATGCATGTACAATGGCGTTGGCTTTTTCGCCGCTCGTCTGCTGTTTGCAGAGTTGCAGTGTTCAGGCAGACAGAGAGCTCCAGGCCACTGAAAGCTGGGGGCAGAATGCTGCTGACAGAGCTGCTCCCAGAGGGGATGAGGCTCAGGCCTTTCTGTCTAAGGATGGATTGCTTCCATGGCAACCCTCAGAGTTTAGATTTAGAATGGTTGGTAGATTCCTAATGAGGAGCTGGGTGGGGGCTGAGAGGGAAGAAATGCATATGCAGAGCATGTGATATAGATATATTCTTGGTAGGGTGGGGTGGATTTGCCAGGATTCCTGCCCATCTTCCACCATGGAACTGAGATGACCATGGCTAGTAATTTCCCCAAACTGTGTGGTTCATAAGAGAGTATATTATGCAATCTGTCAGAGGCTAAAATGGCACCAGTCTTTGCATTATTATTTTTCAACATCCAGCAGCCAAATCTGAAGCTAACTGATCAGCAAGCTCTCATACGACCCTGGGTCCTTGCTTCACCCATCTTTCGATGGTTCCTTCTAATCGAGAGCCAGTAAAATATCCCAGGCTGCTGGTTGCCAGTTGCCAGTCAACCGCAGCCACTGAGGACCTCCAAGGCAAGGGAGTGGGGCCTATCTGCTGGAACTTGCTCACTCCACAATGAGCAAGTGGACTTGAGCTGGACGGACCTTTAAATACAGGACTTTGTTCAGTAAAGTAGGACACATGGCTTCCTTGCATCTTCCGGTGGGAAGGGAAGGACTAGTAGATGTCTGCAGATGGTAAACAGTATTGGGCTGAGCCCATGTTGTTTTGTTTTCCTCAGCAGCACAGCTCTGGAGGGTAGAGGGAACAGCCTTCTTTACCTTTGCAAAGTCCTTCCTCCATTTTTGTACTTCTCCCTCTCAGCTACGAGTGCAAGAAAGTACAGCTGCTCCAAAGGCAGAACGTTGAAGTGATGGTGTCTTTGCGAATAGTCTGCAGTCTCTTTGCATAGAGGCAAAGAGGTGCTGTTTTTGTTTAAGTCAAGCACCCATTTTGGTTTGGGCAAATCTGTGTTTTAATGTAGTCAGGAACACTTTGTCACATTTGCCATTATTATTGAAACCTCTTTCATTTAATACATCCATGACACTGCTAATTGGAAATGCCTCTTTTTTAGCAACAAGTGCTTACAGTAGTGTCCTATTGAGATGGCAGCCTCTTTGAATCAATATTCCACCATCTGTGTCAGTGACAAAACCTGCTAGGGCTGGATATTTAATAATAATAGTTGAGAAAATCCACGGTTCAACAGAATATTTTTGTGGATTTTTTCCCTAGCTTTTGACGGCTATGTTTTTTAAACCTTGAGTGCACATTGTATTATGGTATCAATTTTTGTGGCTTCATTATTGATGTTTTACTGCTGCTATTTTCAGTGTGTTCTGTGATTTGCCATGTTCAGATTTATTTTTTATGTAAACTGTTTTGAGGTAACAGGGACATAAACAGATATAATAATGACAATAATAATCCCCTTCTGTATGTTCTGGATCTTTAGAGAAGCACCAAAAAACAGAGTGATGAGAAACCCTTGTATGTTTAGCTGACCACTTTTAATTTCTAGGATGCTTCTGTTACACATTTAGAAGCTTCCAATACACCAAGCCAACAGGTTGCTTCAGGTGTATATTGTTAAAAATTTAATCTTGAGGAGAGAGAAATCAAGGGCAGGGGTTATGGAGGCTTGAGAGAAGTGAGCTGGCACTACCATTGAGACAATCCTTCAAATTAATGGATGAACTGGATTTCACTAATATTGTTTGGTCCTGTCTCTTTAATATTTCATGATTGCAATGTGTCATGGAATGTGATCTTCATTTTTCATCAGTTTTTAATTATGAACCGTGTGTACATAAAGGGACATGCTCCCTGTCTCTTTTGGCCTGAAGTAAGAAGACAAATGGCCTTTCAGACAAATGGTCTGTATTTTACATTCTTTCCATGCTGGGGTGCTCCAGACAGATAAGCTTGCATATTGTTACACACGGGCACACACAAAATATTGAGTTTGTTTGTTTTTTCTTTCAAAGTTTTCATCACCTGGTGTTGCAGGCTGTTGGGGTTTGTTGGCTCAATAAAACAGATTACCAGCGGTTTACATAAGGCAAGTTCATAATCACAGGGCAATTTTCTATTGCCTTGAAGTCCTCATGAGCCATTTCTCAGGGGCTTTGAATGAGGGCAGTTATTGCTGCATGTGGTTCAGCATTTGCGTGTCGATGTCCCCAGGGCCACCCCAATAACTCACACATCACACAGAATTTTTGTTTAAGGTTTTTGGCATAATTTTGGCCACAACTTTATTAAAATACAAATTTGTGAGTGGTTGCTTAGGCACTGGTTGTGACTATCTGCCCCCACCATGGGGGACAGACTGACATTCCGCACGATGCGAAAGTCAGAATAGGGGAATACACTTGGGGATAGTGACAGAGCAGGGAACCTGCCCTCATCCCAAATGCAACCAGGAGCTCATTGCTATGGCCCGAGCCTCCTTGACAGAGTGGACAAGCAATAGTTAGCCCCCAATTCCTTTAACAGAATCCCTTGCAGCAGCAGCATTAGAGGGGCAGGCACAGCCAATCCATGCCCCTCAACCAACCAAACCATAAACCAATGCCTAACCGCAACCTTACAAGTTTGCTACTCAGTAGGCAAAAACCAAATGGCCCCAGCCAATCAGCCAGATGGACAAAATTCCTACCAGGCCCCCGCTCCAAAGCAGACGACCCCATGACAGGCATAGCAAGGTCAAAGCAAACAACCCTATTCTAGGGAGGGAGGGACGGGCAATCCGCTGCACGGGCGTAAAGAGGAAGCCCTAGCCTCGTGCAAGGAGTTTTAGCATTTCTGGCTGTCAATCAATAAATGGCAACATTAATTTCTTCCCAACAACAAGGGAAGCCCCAATCGCATCAGTGGCCAACGATCAGTTAGCCTGCTCCCAACTTTGGAGTGTCCTGGCGGCCCCCAGCGCAACACGTGCTCTCCATGAAGGAGAACACACTTTGCCTGAACTTGCCCATACTTTAGAAAATCTTTGGGGGATCATTTGAGCTGGACATACCAGGTTGTGATTTGTAAGTGCAGTCCATTTGTGACTAATATGGCATCGTTTTCCATGCTTGTTATCACATTGCTTTCCATCACTACTAGGCTATGCAAAATAATTTAGTAGTGTTTTCGAGGTTACCAGCATGAGTTTGACCAAACTGCGGGAGGCAGTGGAGGACAGAGGTGCCTGGCGTTCTCTGGTCCATGGTGTCACGAAGAGTCGGACACGACTAAACGACTAAACAACAACAACAACAACAAGTAGTTGCATACGTGTGCCTTTGCAGTCAGAATGTTCGATAAAGGATTGTCTTGTGCATCTGGAGCGAACTTTCAGAAATTCCTGTTTTCTGACTGGCTGGTGGGAAAACATAGATTTATACAGCTATGTCTTTTAAAAGAAGTGTGCCGATTTTCAAGAAAGGTGTCTCAAAGTGACCTACAACAACATTTAAGTCAAAACCCATTGTGGAAAATCAGAATCCAAGGCCAGACAAAATTGCAGCCAAAAGTCAGTTCAAACAAACATAGCCTTGGCCTATCAGTGAAAATACAGGAAGAAAGGGGCCAATTATCCTTCTTAGGAGGTGTTTTGCAAGGAGCCACAGGTGCTTCTGTTGTTGTTGTTGTTTAGTCGTTTAGTCGTGTCCGACTCTTCGTGACCCCGTAGACCAGAGCACGCTAGGCTTCCTAGTGGAGACCAAATTTAGTTTTTGGGTAAGAAGGAATCTGAAACAGGAACTTACTTCTAGATCTTGATGTGATTGTTCATACTCCACACATCATTCTTCTTTCTTCCTTAGAGAAAACCCAACCTTCCTTCGCACTCTCACATGTACACAGAAGGAAGGAAGGAATGACATTGACCCCTGCTGGTTTCTAAAGCTTTTATAGAAACTATTAGCTCAGAGATCTGTATTCAAATCTATTGTGAATCATTAGCTCAACAGGAGACCTGAGTGTTCCTATCTTTCAGCTTCAGTTCCTGGTCTGTTAAATGGGGATATTTATTATCTGCTACCTCCTGAAGTTGCGGGGGATGGATGAGACTGGCATTGTATAGTGTGCAGCGTGCTCCAAAATGTTGCAGAAATTATATAACCAGTAAAAATACCCTTTTTCTCAAGAAGGCGGTTCTGACATCCTGTTTGTATTCTTCCAGATTTTCAAACCTCCCAGGCCAAGGGAAACTTGAAAGTGGAAAGATTGCCATTACTTAATGATTGCTTTTCTCTTTCAGCAGTGTTGCCTGTTGCCAACTATGCAGTGTGTTCCACTGGGTTATTGCAACCTGGAGGATGCTTTCTGTTTAATTATAATAATTGCACTTTTGTTTCCTTTGCCAGCTGGTGATGGAGTTTTGTGGTGCTGGCTCTGTCACTGATCTGATCAAGAACACAAAAGGGAACACTTTGAAGGAGGAGTGGATTGCCTACATCTGCAGGGAGATTTTACGGGTACGTGACCAAAATGGGCTTAGCCGCCTTTCAGCCTGTCATTGACAGCAAATGTTGCCTAGGTCCAGGATTGGGAATGCCTGCTGTCTCTCTCTAGCACAAATTACTGCTCTTCCCTTTTCACTCACAGACTTAACCGTGGTTTAGCGTCACCTCTGTACTGATAATTTCATATTTTGTTTAAGACAGCAGTCTTGGCTAGTGTTAAGCGAGGTCAGTTTCTGTGAGGATGTAACACTAAACCATGGTTCCAGCAAGCAGTGGGAAGGAGTGGAAACCTGCCCTGGAAAAGAGAATGAGGAACAGGGAGAGTGCAGAATCCCAAAGCTAGTTCCTGATTTGCAAACCATAGTTTGCATGGAACCAACATTCTGCCTGTGCCAAGTCCCTGCTCTGGTTTTTATTGCTTACAAAAGAGACATAATCTGGAAGATGGCTCCTGAGGTTTTGTGGATAGTCATAAGAGAGCTTTGTAGGTGCCTGTAGGTATAAATGATTCATAGTCACTTAGATATGATGTATAATGAATGAGTGAGGGTCAGTTGTCTTTCTTTCTCCCTCAACTTTTAAGCCTGTTCTTTCTTTCATAGGAAAAAAATTCTCTCTTTAATATTAATAGGAATAAAGGTGTGTCTAAATTATATTCAATTTCTTTTTAGAAAAAATGGGGGGGAGAGAAAATGCATCTTTAGGGCATTTCAAATGGCTATTGTGGAAGTTGTGCTGTTCATATATGTGGGTTTTTCATACCATCTGCGTGACAATGGAGTCATCAAAATTACATTTAATTCAGATTTCCTCTTACTGTGGGAAATCTGTTAAATAAAAATACTGCATTATACATCCCCAGTCAATCACAGTTGCACTTGGTCATGTGTGGTGATGTTTGGGGTGATTTGCCTTCATCACCACATCCCTAGGTCCATTAGCATTATGTGTGAACATAGCCTATGAGTTGAAGTGGTCCTCAGGCTAGGTCTTGCGGTGGAGCCTTCTCCAAGGAGCAAACCTGTTTAAAGTCAAATCAAACCAAGGCACAATTCACATTAAGCAGATAAACACCAGCTTGGGGAGGGTTGTGCTATTAAAATAGCAAGTTGAAACTCTTCACTGTAATAATTTCTTCTATAGCTTGGGATATGTGACTCCTTTACCCTTGAGGACAGCAGCTGCCGCCCAAAGGTTACTTAGTCCTTATCCACCTAATCTACATAGTGTTTTCACATTGCAGTTGGATCAATCAGGTAATGCCCCAACTCTGCAGGGACAAACATCATGTGAGATCAGCAATAATGAAAACACAGTCACAGATGCTTAGCAGTCTCAAGCTAGCAAAATGCTTCACTTGAGTGCATGAGTGATCCAAATGTGGATGCTTCTAATATGCTTTTAGCTCCATAGAGGGTTAAGTCAGTAGTACGAAAGAGAGGAAGCAGCGCAATGTTCACCCTGAAAATGAAAATGGGATCCAAACACTCCCCAAATAGCACTTGGTATCTGGTGGTGACAAAGCACTTGCTCATTTACAGTAAACACCCCCAGCTGCAGTCCTTTAGCAACTTGATAGGAAAGGCAAGTGACGTTGCGGCTAATCAGCTATTGTATTGACTTTTCTCATTTCTGTCTCAGGAAGCCACAGTTACCCAGGCTAGGGTTTAAATTTACAAGCTTGGAAAGTCAGTTTCCTAAAATAGTCCGCAAGCAGTGAGTCATGTTCTGACTGCTGAACCATTCCACCAGTGCCTCATCTTTTGGATGTCGAAAGATGAGCTAACTCCATCTTTTCAGTTGGCTGATAATGCAGGCATCTGGGGACGTGTGTCACCATAATAATGTGTAAAGTGAGTTCTGTTTTGAATCAGCAGCTCCCACAGTTTGCAAAGCCTCAGTGTGATGCACAGGGAAATTACCTGATCTTATGACTTATGACATAACTATACTCTGTCTCTGAACCTAAAGTCTGGGAACCTGCATGTGGACTTTCTTCCCCGTATACCTCATGTCTCACAATAACATCCCTCATTCCTTTTTCTGTTCTGATTGTGCCTACAGTTAGGTTTGCATCTGCACCAACATATTCGCTAAACGGTAATTAGCACCAAGGAACAATTTAAAGCCATGATCAGAAGTGGGTTTGTTGGCTAATTACAGTTAAGTGAAAATGTGATGCAAGGTTATTCTATGCCATAGCTATCTCCGGAACTCAGAGGGAATGTGGAATGCTCATCGAAAAGGGGATGAAGGAGAGACAGGAGCATATAAACCCAAAGGGTGCTTCTTGACATTCTCACCATACCAGGAAGGTGACCTGGAAACTACAACTAATCCAAAACACGGCAGCTAGACTGGTAACTGGTACTGAAAGACCTACATTGGCTCCCAGTACGTTTCCAAGCACAATTCAACATGTTGGTGCTGACATTCAAAGCTCTAAATGGCCTCAGCCCAGTATACCTGAAGGAGCGTCTCCACTCCTATCGTTCAGCCCGGCCACTGAGGTCTAGCTCCAAGGGCCTTCTGGCGGTTCCCTCCTTGAGAGAAGTGAGGTTACAGGGAACCAGGCAGAGGGCCTTATCGGTAGTGGTGCCCGCCATGTGGAATGCCCTTCCATCAGATGCCAAGGAAATAAACAACTATCTGACTTTTAGAAGACACCCTGTTTAGTGAAGTTTTACATTTTTGATGTTTTATCACTTTATTATTGTTATTATTCTGTTGGGAGCCGCCTGGAGTTGCTGGGGATACCCAGCCAGATGGGCAGGGTATAAATAATAAATTATTATTATAATTGGGTAGTTGAGGCCAAGCCATTGAATCTTAGCTTGCATGTGTTCCAAACCCAGTGCATGTGTTACTTTTACCTTAGGGCCTGGGATTCTGTTGGCAAAGAGCCCACATTTAATAGAATGTACTGTGTTATTTCAACCCATGGGGGTCCCAGGCTATGCAGGGGGCTCAGCTAGACCAGGCTTGCACAGTGTGACCCACCAGGCATGTCAGAAAGCCTGTAACAAAACCTGGAAGCTGCATTTGCTTTGGTGGGTTTCAAGTTGTGAAGGCCGTCAGAAGATTATGCAGTCAGTGTGAAGGGTTTCCCACCTTGTGGATGCCGATCCCCGGGCAAAAGGAATAAAGCTGCTCTCAGATAACAGAAACCAGTCACTCTTGTCTTACACGGATTTAGATAACAGAAATCAGCAGGACATGATCAGGTTTCTGACCGTGCAGGACTCTGAGGATATAAATTACAGTCTGTTCATAAACCAGGAGTGCCACAGAGAGAGAGGTTGGGTGAGAGATGGATATCTCTCCTTCCTGTTTGTTTGTGATAGTGCTTCAGGAGACTCCATCTTGAATGGACCATAGAGATGGGTTTTCCTGAGGGAAAATCACAAGTGATTTTGTCTATTATTTATTATTCTTTAAATCTATAATATTTATGAACCTCCGCTTGGCCCATAAGTATCCAAAACGATGCATGGCAACTAAGGCATGGCATAATGCTCCGCTACAACAATGGATATAAAACCCAAATAGCTAAACAGCGGCAGCACAAACTCTGACCTAAAACAGCACAGGGCATGATGCTCAAACCAGGTGTTACATTCATGTCATTTACATGATTCAGCATTAAAACAGACAGTCAAATAAAATAATCAAAATAGAAGAGCAGTGGTGAACGCCTCTTGCCAAAAGAGTTTAAATGATGTCTGGCCAAATACTTTTAGGGAGATGATGTGAGGAGCATCCCTTGGCAAAAATGCCCACAGTGCGGGTTGGGCCTTCACGAAGAAGGCCCTGTCCCTCACCCTAGCAAATCTCATCTGATTTGAATGATGGTGTATGACATCTTTCTTGGATCTGAGGAAATGGGGAGAAATACCGGTATATGGGAGAATTAAATGCCTCTCGGCCATCTTTATAGACGTGTGCATTGCAGTAATCTAAACAGAAGGTTACAAAGGAATGAGTGGCATGGTAAACCTCGCCTCTGCTGCCTCCTGGATATCAAACCGAAAGGCACAGCTCTTTGGTGCAACATGTAATGACCGCTGCTATATTCCCTTGTGGGTAATATTGTTGTAGTTATGATGTAAATAATATAATATAATATAATATAATATAATATAATATAATATAATATAATATAATATAATATAATATAAATATGTAATATAAATAAATAAATAAAATAACAAACAATTAACTGTTTTCCTCCAAAAGAATTACCCTTGGCACCTTACAACGAATTTCACACCTTTCTCCCTTTGACACCACAAAACAGTAAATGCTGTGTTTATTGCCAGCTTCCAGCAGTTTAGGGACCCTGAATTCTCTTTAAGAGACTGGCTTGCTTAATCAATATCGTTGATTAAATTCATTATTTTCACAGCTTTGTGCCTTATCTTCCCACCCAGGGCACTTTGTGTTTGCGAGAGTGTATACTCTACCTCTCCTTTGTATATTTATCAGTTCTGTATCTGAACTGGCCTCAATTTAAGCACAATGACTTGGATCTTAAGATCTAAGAAAGCTCAAGGAAGCTGACAGAGTTTTCTTCTCGCATCTTCTCCTTGTCACTACCTGTACCCCAAAAAGCCTCTCTCAGAGGTTGCAGAGAGCTTGTGAACAATGTCCACTGGGGTGTGGGGACTGCTGGGGGGGGAGGAGAAATCCCCCAATGAGGCTTGGATCCTAAGAGAATTTAATTTGAGAACATTTGTGTAGAAAAAAGTTTTCATCCCCTCCTCACTCCAAATCAGCAGAAGGCTTGTAAAAATAGCGGCATGCAATCTAGGAATACAGTAAATATTCCCAACCAGCATTCTTCAGAGTTAAGAGGCAGTGCAGTTAAATCCTATATACTAATAAGGAGACTTTTGGGTCTTCTTACCTTGCTTTATTTGTAATTGTCCCTGAAGAAAATGCAGAGCCTTTATGGGCCTCTTCAAAACAAAACATTAAAAAGAAATGGTTTGCAAAACAGCGAACAACCCATGCAACATACCTATACCTTGAATCAGCTCATACCATATATGTACTTCATAAGGAGCCAAGACTGAAAAGCTTAGGGCTTATCCACCTTTTCCTACTCACTTTCCAGGCACAGCCAGTGTTTTAAAGCCCTGTGTCCAAGCACACACACTCTCTCTTTTTTTGCTCCAGATCTTTCCCCATGAAAACCCACTCTTTACTGCTGAATCGGAGCAAACTACATTTTGCAGAAAACCCAAATTGCCATTTGTTGCGTGTTCAAGGGGCATGTTTGGGTGGCTATATGAGGTCCCAAGTGGGAATAGCAAAGGTCTCGGACTGAAACCTTGCAAAGCTGCTGTCAGTCAGAACAGGCAGAAGTAGACTTGGAGAATCACAGAATCATAGAGTTAAAAGGGACCACAAAGGTTCTCTAGTCCATGGTTAGGCAACCTAAGGCCTGGGGGCTGGATGCAGCCCAATTGCCTTCTAAATCCGGCCTTCGGGCAGTCCGGGAATCAGCGTGTTTTTACATGAGTAGAATGTGTGCTTTTATTTAAGACGCATCTCTGGGTTATTTGTGGGGCATAGGAATTCATTCATTTTATTTTTTTTTCAAAATATAGTCCGGCCCCCCACAAGGTCTGAGGGACAGTAGACCGGCCCCCTGCTGGAAAAGTTTGCTGACCCCTGGCTTAGACAGACCAGTGTTCTGATTTTTTTTATAAGGTGTCCTCGTAAGCTCACATGCTGTTAAAGAGCAGAAATTTAACCCTAGAATCCAGAGAATAAATTACAGGGAAACCTCTTAGGTAACAGCACAGCCAGATTTCTGCATCCCTATTTTTCAAAAATGCAGCCCTGGTGAAATACGAATAAAACAACTCATAAATGCTGCAAGTAGACAGTGGAAATATTTTTTCATTTTGAACATATGAATGCTAATGTGAAATCTAAAGTAGATATGTATATAGCCATGAAAGCAAACCATACTTTACTAGAATTGCAATTTAGGTGGATATTATTTTTTAAACCCTCCAACGTGGATGTGTGAAATAAAAATGGAGCCTACGAAAAATGAGAAGAATTAATGACCTAATAAAAAGGTACAAAGGCAAGCTATTTTACTTATAGCTCTCAAGACAAGCTTTTAATATGAGCTATGATTAGATTAGGGTCGCGTTCAAGCTACGTAGTAATTTGTGTGGCTGTGGCAGATTTCTCCTCGCTTCCCTGAGCGTTTATTTCATCGATACATCATAGAATCTGGAATTGCAGTTTATTGATACTGAAACTAGCAAGAAGAAGCAAGTGTTTGTTGTTAGGATCATGAGTGGCTTCCTTGAAAAATAGCTAAAATTTGATTGCATTTCCCCCCATAGAAACAATGGAAGTTTAAAATGATTTGGTGTGTGGCTAGAAACAGTTACCCATCTCCCACCCCATTTTGCCTCCCCTGCAAGCAGTGTACAGTGGTACCTCGGGTTACATACGCTTCAGGTTACAGGCTCCGCTAATCCAGAAATAGTGCTTCAGGTTAAGAACTTTGCTTCAGGATAAGAACAGAAATCATGCTCCGGTTGCATGGTGGCAGCAGGAGGCCCCATTAGCTAAAGTGGTGCTTCAGGTTAAGAACAGTTTCAGGTTAAGAACGGACCTCTGGAACGAATTAAGTACTTAACCCCAGGTACCACTGTATCTGGAACCAGTACTTTTGGGGGGAGGGGCACAGGGGTACGCATACTCCTAAACATTTCGTGAATCTAAGTTTGGCCTCATTGAGGGGCAGTATTTCAATATGAGTAGGAAAATGAGAGTACCCCTGAATATTTTTTAAGGAAAAAAGCACTGTCTGGAACCAATGGTATGTCATGATGCAACATTATTCCAGCTGATGCACTCTGGGAAAATAGGGTGGTCTGACTGATAGCTGACTGAAGCTGCTCCCAGCCAATTCAAGGAAGCTTAAAAATCTCTGTAAAGAGAGAGAGAGAGAGAGGGAGAGAGAGAGAGAGAGAGAGAGAGAGAGAGAGAGAGAGAGAGTGTAAGGTTATTGGCAAAGCACCTGTAGACATGAAAAGTAACAAATAACTAAATGGCATTTTGGGGGACCATAGAATCATAGAATCATAGAGTTGGAAGAGACCACAAGGGCCATCAAGTCCAACCCTCTGCCAAGCAGAAAACACCATCAGAGCACTCCTGACATATGGTTGTCAAGCCTCTGCTTAAAGACCTCCAAAGAAGGAGACTCCACCACACTCCTTGGCAGCAAATTCCACTGTCAAACAGCTCTTACTGTCAGGAAGTTCTTCCTAATGTTTAGGTGGAATCTTCTTTCTTGTAGTTTGGATCCATTGCTCCGTGTCCGCTTCTCTGGAGCAGCAGAAAACAACCTTTCTCCCTCCTCTATGTGACATCCTTTTATATATTTGAACATGGCTATCATATCCCCCCTTAACCACTTCGACTCCATCCCCTAATGTGATATTTACCCACCCCCTTGTAATGTAGGCTTGCATTTGACCCCAGCTATCGATGGATGGTTAAAAGAAAGTTGAAATGTAATGATGACTTTCTCTTTTTTTGACTCCTCTAGGGTTTAAGCCATCTCCACCAACATAAAGTAATCCATCGAGATATTAAAGGACAAAACGTTTTGCTGACAGAAAACGCAGAAGTTAAACTAGGTAAGAATTCCCATCCCTCCCAACCAGTGGGAAATTGCAGGGAAGCGTGGAATCAGGCTTTTCTGAAAAGTCTTAGCTGGTCCTCACCTTAGAAGGACTCGCTTGTTAATACCAAAGTCAAGAGCTCCTCTAAGAAGTAGAGCTAAGCACTGGCCTGTAAGGAATTTGAAAAGAAGGTCCAGGAGTCTGCATGCCATGATTGCGTTTTGGAATGCAGAACCATGTGGAACCATAAGCAGGCGATGAGAGCTAAAAACTGTGACTTCCCTTATTTTAAGTTTCTTAACGGTCACAGAGTAAACCCTGGAAAAAAATAATTGGCAGCTTCTGCTAAGAATTTGTAAAATGAAGAGATTCTGGCAAGGGATATCAGCGGTCAAGGTTTAGCTTTTTCTTTTTCTTTTTTTTTTACCCCACTCAAGATGGCTATTAATCCCTCGCAGCTGTCCCTGCCTCTCTTAGAAACACTTTCCTACTCTCCAGCCCTGCAAATCATTTCCATGCAAATCAACCGTCCTTCTTTTCAAGTCCCCGAGGAACTATGTGGACTTGGGCAGGGGATCAGCATGTAAACAACTCTGGCTACAAAGATCCGCTTGTTTAACGAGCTCGAGACCTCGGTTTCAGCTGGTCCTTGAGGGGATGTGGCCAGGGAGAAGCAGGAGTGGGAAATAATTGAGAGAGGCTAGCAGCATTCCTTTTGCCGGTCTAGTCCAACTCACTTGTGCTGTACAGCTGAAAGAGCTCACCATGAAAATCACTTAAAAGTAAAGTGACACCGTTTAGATATTTGGCTAAAAGTTGATTAGTGCCTGTAGGCTGCTGGTCTAGGAACACTGGAACAGAGCAGCACTGGGGACTAAGCAGTGTCTGAGTGGACATTTTTCCTGATTGTGTTGGGTCAAGAAGGACTCAAAAGCCTTAGCTCTAGATAGGAGCTCTTCTGAAGATAGATGTGGAGCCCTTATGAGCCCACAACAAAGGTAGCACCTTGTTCTCAGAAATCTCAGCTTGAAGATCAACTCTCAGGCAAGTGGCCCGCAATGACTTGAGTCCAAAACCCACCGAATACAAGGGAGAACATTCTGTGGGTTGAACTTTCCTTGGGTTCCAGTCCTTTTTAAAGGAAGGGAATGCTCTGATCTTCAAAATGAATGGCGCTCCCCATGAACTTTGCCTAGTTCATGGCGGGGGGCACCATCCTCTTGTCATTTAACATGACTTGTATGTCCTTTCATTGCCTCGCATAAATCAAGCCATGTTTATGCCTCATTAAAGCTCTCCTGTTGTCGTTGCTTTGATTCCCAGTGGATTTCGGAGTCAGTGCTCAGCTTGACAGAACAGTTGGCAGAAGAAATACATTCATCGGAACTCCATACTGGATGGCCCCCGAGGTTATAGCCTGTGACGAAAACCCTGATGCCACTTACGACTTCAAGGTATCTTAAAAAACGATGTTGCCTAATATATCCTTGGTTGCGAATGCTGGATCTTAGTAGTTTTGCGCAGGGGAAGAGGAAGTGCCAGTCCTGCAGGATTGAGACTGGAGTTGAATGATGCTCTGAGGAAGTTCCACAGGTCGACCAGCATAAAAGCGATTATAGGGAAGACTATCTGAAGGGAAGTTAAAACCAGGATGAAGGCAGGAAAGCTGTTAAGGAAGAAAAGTAGACTGGAAAGTAGAGAAGATAGGCAAGAGAGCAGACTTAGGTGACAGGCAGGTACCTGGAGCAAGATGACAGAGCTGTGTAAGCGAGGCTAGAATCTGGTTGTTGATCCAAGCAAAGCCCCAGCCTTAACCCAGAAGCATTTATAAAAAGTCTAGGTCTAACAGATGACCTACCTGGGTGGGATGCAGCATGCTTGGACTCAAAAGGACCATGCTGCCCATTCTTGCTCCTGCATCCATGGCTCACCACAAAGGGCATCACTGCACAAGCCAAGGAATCCTGGTTTGAATCTCACTCAGCCAATCCTGAGAAAACGTTCCAAATGAAAACACAGTGTGCAAGTTAAATTAATGGTCAGTTCAGAGAAGTGCAACATTTCAGGGCCAAACTACGTGTGACATAATCCATGCATTTAAACAATATTGTATGTATTTAATTTGAAGATTTACATCCTCTTTTTGATCAAATGATTCTCAAAGTAGGTTTCAAACGGCAGACATGAAACCCTAAAACTAATGTTCGTGCACGCACAGCCCTTAGGCTCTTGGCTCAGGAATGAAGCCTAGCTGCTTTTATTTTGGTGGGGGGTGGGGGGAGGAAAGCAGATCTGAAATGTCACCATCTACTTTACAGGCTTGTTGTGAGAATAAAAAAGGAGGGGCAACCATGCATGCCCCCCAAGCTGTTTGGAGGAAAGGTAATGTTAGGATGCAGAGCAATTTAATCAGCAGCTAAAATGCATTGAAAATATGCAGGTGCATTGAATGCTGATTTCCATGGTTCTGCTGTTTTGAAAAGGGCCAAAGGCCACCCACTTTTCCTAAGCAGCTGGCTTCTAAAATCTCTGGTTGAAATCACCCTCTCATAAACTTGTTCACTTACAGACAGACAGCAGAGGCAGTTTTCTGAGTGAGTGAAGCCTGTCAAAAGCTTGCCAGTGAAGGCAGACTGCTTTGCCAGCGCCAGATTGATTCCTTGTTAAATTTTCTATTCTGAAAAAAATCTGGAGAGATGAGCAGTCCATAAGGCAGTCAGTCACTGGAAAGTGAACTTGATATTCATTAGGGATTTGTCATTGTCATTAAAATTCTGGATTTCAGGCTTCGTGCCAGATCCTTCTGGACCCGAGCCAGCAGTGCAGGGCTAGACACCTTTTCCCAGGTACTTTTAAAAATAATTATTACTTCCAGAATAAGGTGTGAGCACAGTGTTTAAAGAAGAAGAAGGGGAGGGGCAGGAGATGCAGACCTTGCCTTTAGGCTTACGATCTATGTAAGTAGCTAGATAAACAAGGGAAGAGGAATGGAGGAAAATCACCAGCCAGGAGTTCTGTTTCAGAATACCAGACTGAGCTCAGGTTTTTTATCAGACATTTAAAACAGACCAACAGAAGGAGCCAGATGGGTACCAAAAGGCAGAGCTTCAGTGATAGGGAGAAGCAAGGGAGAAAGGTTATATATAGATAGCAAATGGACAGTGTGAATTTTAGGCTCATGGAAAGCAACAATACTGCTGAAATAGAGGAAGAGAGCAAAAGAAGAAGCGTGAGTTTAATAATTTCCTCTTTTCTCAAGCACAGCAGTGTACTTTTGCCTGCTTTGCCAGTGTTTGAGAAGGAGGGCACTGGAAGCATCACTAAGAGTTTTAACATCCCATCCTAGAATCAGTAGAGTTGACTCTGTTTACATGTTTTCTGGTCACTTTGCCACTTAACCAGTGGGATGAAGAGCCCTGTCCCAATTTCTTGACACTGTTGCTCCCAGGTAAGGACAGTAGAAATTTGTTTCAGTTCACATTTAAAGGCGAACCCACATAATTTGCACTTCCTGAAACAATACTTTGACTGCAGCACAGCCGTCCTTTTACATTTACACTTCTCTGAATTTTGCAGTGTAGTTTTCCAGCCAATTAACATGCACAAAAATGCATGTACTTGGTTAAAGTGTGCATAAAAATGCATATATAAGTGAAAAATAACATACAATAAAAGGCATTACATTAAGGGAAATCACTTTGCAAAAAAATGAGTCTTTTATGCAAAATTGCATAAAGATGTGTATGTTAATGAAAGACATGCACAAGAATACTAATGGATATTTAGGAGGACTTTTATTTTCTAAAAAAGTTGCAAGCTGACATGGTAATGTGCAGAACTGAACTGCGGATTGGAAAAATGAGAAACGGAGACACCCTGAAACTGATAGATTCACCCATCCCTCCCTCTAGGTGCCCCCCTCGCCAAGCAGTTGAACAAGTTTCCCATGAGATAAGCTGCAAGAAAAATGACTTGCATGCAGATAGAGAGAAACTCAGGCTGAATATGATCAAGCACAGTTTGGAGAAGCTCATTTTAGAGCTCATCTTGGCTGGAGCAGGGTTGACATTAAACTCCTGTCCCTTTTGCCTTATATTAACATATCTAGCCCAGCTAATTTGATTAACAAGCTGCCGTAAATGCACCAGTGCATCAAAGCAGGCAGTGCTGATGCCTACCTGGTTGAAAGACGTAGTGTTCTGACCCTTGCTTGAAACAGCATTTCCTTGGATCCAGAAGAGCGTAACAACTATAGGACTGTTTCAGCTTTGCCAGTTTGGGGAATAATAGTTGAGGCAGTGTCCACCCGGCTCCATAGGCATGTCATCGGAAGGTGCAAATGATTCCCATAATTATGATTTTCATATTGGCAAAATAAGCCATAGTATGGGAATTGTGGTATCAATTGTGGGTCTTCTTGTGACTCCATCACTTGATGCCAGCCAAAACTCTATTAAGTTTGTGGCTGGATTTGAGAAACCTACCATTTCTTTCTTGGTGGAAATATGGCACTTGATGCATGTTAGAATTTGTTAACACAGGATGAGGTCAGTTTGGTCCTTAGATGTTTAATTTTAGGTAGTTTTCATAATTTGTTGTCATAGGATACACTTGAGCTATAACTTATTGTGATAATATTCCAATATGATTAATGCAACTGCTTCATATTAATGCAACTGCCATCCTTCTTTTTCAAACAAAGTAAATTGTCATCAAAAAAGGCATACAGATTGGATCCTGTCATACTTTGGCTTAAGATAATAAACACAAAACCGCTGATGACTGGCTACAGAGAGGAAATTCCAAAGTCTACACATACTGGACAGAAATGCCTCTGGTTTCTTTAGCCAAACAGAGCTAGCTTCATAATCTGCTGAATAATGCAGTTAATACCACGCAAAAACACTCCATGTGATGGAAGAGATATACAAAAGCCGCTTTGTAATAGTTTTGTTTTTCTCTTCTGTCTGCCATTACTTACTTATCTTTTCAGAAAGCTTCTAAATTTATTCAGAAGCAAAAGAAGATAGCAGTTCATTTCTTCTTGGCAGGGAAAAAAGATAATGCAGATGTGTTAGCCCCTTTTTAAGAGAAAACTTCTGCCTCGTTTTATTTAAACCTTAATTACCATGTAATCCTAACTATTAAAAGCCAAGTGGAAACCTAATTGTTCTTGTGTTGTTTTGTCAAATGCGGGACGTGATTATTGATCCGCATTACAGTATGTGATTTAGGAACATAGGGAAGTGTCAGACTGTTGGGCCATCTAGCGTGGTATTGTCAACACTGACTGGCAGCAGAGTTCTCCACAGTTTCAGACAGAGGATATTCCCTGTCTTACCTGGCGATGCTATGGATTGAACCGGGGACCTTCTCCATGCAAAGCAGATGCTCTACCACTGAGTTCCAGCCTTTCCCTGCTTTTAGGGTGACTACCAAACCTGTAGTCAAAAACCTAGACATCATCTTAAAAAGTACAGACATCACTTTGCCAACAAAGGTCCATATAGTAAAAGCTATGGTTTTCCCAGTAGTGATGTATGGAAGTGAGAGCTGGACCAGAAAAAAGGCTAACCGCTGAAGAATTTATGCTTTTGAATTATGGTGCTGGAGGAGACTCTTGAGAGTCCCATGGACTGCAAGAAGATCAAACCTATCCATTCTGAAGGAGATCAGCCCTGAGTGTTCACTGGAAGGACAGATCGTGAAGCTGAGGCTCCAATACTTTGGCCACCTCATGAGAAGAGGTGGAAAGACCCTGATGTTGGGAAAGATGGAGGGCACAAGAAGAAGGGGACGACAGAGGATGAGGTGGTTGGACAGTGTTCTCGAAGCTACCAGCATGAGTTTGACCAAACTGCAGGAGGCAGTGGAAGACAGGAGTGCCTGGCGTGCTCTGGTCCATGGGGTCACGAAGAGTCGGACATGACTAAACGACTAAACAACAACAAATCCCATTTCACGATTTGTTATTGGCACCTGGTGGAATTTTGTCAAAATCTAGTGAAAAGTAGATTCTGTAGGACATAGCCTACTAGGTATATCTGACAACAGTTGGAAGTACTTAAAAAAAATATTTTTACACTTTCAGCTGAGACTTTTCTTTAGCTGATTATCTAGAAATGTTGGACTATCTTCCATTCTTTTAAATGCCTACGCTTCAGGCTTATTTATCTAAATAAGAGTTCTGCCCTCTTATTTTGTAGTCTAGCAAACTGTGTAGCTTATGGCAATTCTTTAAATACTAAGAAATTCCAGTTCTTGATATTTCATTTTTTGCACCACACCATCCTTGACTGCAGTTATCTTAAAAACGTCAGTCGTTTAATTTCTCATTGAAAAATGACTTGGGGTGGATGTGTATTGCCCCAGCATTGGCAGTGAACTGCTTGCGATTGACAGGAGCGTACCAATGCAGTTTAAGTCTGTTAAGAGCAGTTAGAAAAGCCAGTTACAACAGAGAGCGTTCGCTGTCAATCCCTGGCATCTCTAGGTAGGGCTGGGAAAGACCCCTGCAAAATCCTGGTGAGCCGCTGCCAATCAATGTCAACAACACAGAGCTAATGGCCCAATGGTCTGGCACCATAAAGGGGCTTCCTATGTTCCTATGATAGATTAGCCAGAAAAGGAATAAAGAGAAAAGAACTACACCGAAAGGGAGACTTTTTCAGTTGCTTATAGTCTTGATACATTTAGCATTAGTTTTTAATTCTCATTTTCTTAGAGATTATGTTAACCAGTTCAGAAGAAATAATCCAGGGATCTGCAACTTTTTGGGGGGTGTTATGTACTGAGTTGGGAACGCAGGTGGCGCTGTGGGTTAAAGCCTCAGCGCCTAGGGCTTGCGGATCGAAAGGTCGGCGGTTCGAATCCCTGCGGCGGGGTGCGCTCCCGCTGCTCGGTCCCAGCGCCTGCCAACCTAGCAGTTCGAAAGCACCTCCGGGTGCAAGTAGATAAATAGGGACCGCTTTCTAGCGGGAAGGTAAACGGCGTTTCCGTGTGCAGCTCTGGCTCGCCAGAGCAGCGATGTCACACTGGCCACGTGACCCGGAAGTGTCTCCGGACAGCGCTGGCCCCCGGCCTCTTGAGTGAGATGGGCGCACAACCCCAGAGTCTGTCAAGACTGGCCCGTACGGGCAGGGGTACCTTTACCTTTACCTATGTACTGAGTTAAGATCCAAAATGCAGCAGTCTGATTGGTCCACAGGAGCCACCCAATTCAGCTCCAGGTGGAAGTGAATCCGCAACCTGATTGGCCTACAGGAGAATCCCGGAATTAACCAATCATGTGGGGCCCATTGTGTAAATAATGTATATAAAGCAGACATTCTGGGGAAACTTCCATTCCTCCTCACCACTATGAGCTGAATAAAGAGCATGAAATCCACTCTTGACTCCGAGTATATTTCAGGGGGCCAGCGGACACATACGGAATTTTGAGGGAGTGACGCGGTTTGTCCGTTACAAAATGGCCGCTCTGAGGGCCACGGTGTAACACAAAATGGCTGCCATGTCCGGAAGAGCAGAAAAAGACACAGAACCACAAAAAAGGTGTAGGCAGTCACCCACCCCCCCAAAAAAAAATCAGTAGGAAAAAAGCCACTTAATATCATTCACCACATTACTCACAGAGAGAAGCTCTCATCATCTCTCCTCTGTTCAGAACATAAAGGAGGTTGGGTGTCTATTCCTGGCATCCATTGAAATATGGGCATGTCTGAGGGGCATGTTCAATGTAGGATAAGCCAAACCAGTCAGGAACCGAGCAGGAAGCACAAACAGTCTTTAGTGCATTGTGGATTTTTGAGGAGACATATACTGAGATATTTTGTGAGCACCATAGGCGCTTCTGGCGGGTGCCACATTGGAAACCTTTCTGCCATGATTTGTTAGAATGCGTCCCACACATTTCCTCTTTCCTTCTCTTGTGTGCTTATAATTCAACAGTTCTGGGCTTTCTTAAACCAAACGTTCCATTTACATCCAGACGGTGAAACTATTATGAAGCCAGGAGGATTCGTATCCCGGTTTATTGTTCAAGATTTAAAGCATAGTTTCCTGCTTGGGATTAATGGGATGGTGTGGTTTAAGAAGCCCTGGAAATATTAAATTATGGTGCAAGAGAGAGGGGAGGAAGGAGCAGAGGAGTTGGGGTGTAGCCCCAAACACTCATTCTCAGTATAATAAAAACAGGCTTTATTAGACCAAGAACATTATGTCTGGACTGGGGCAACATCTGTTTAGTGGCCAGTTCTTCAATAATTGCTTACAGATTCCTCGACATCAATTTTCTCTGCCTTTCTGTATATCTGAAGTAAAATATGCATCTGAACGTGTGTATGTGTGTGTTTCACATGCCCTGCTTTGGGATTATTATTTTTAAAAAGCGGAATATACTTTTTTGAAATAAAATAGAACCCCAGATTCATTAGCCTTTCTCACGGGGCAGGTGCTCCAATCCGTAAATAATTTTGGCTGCTCTCTTTTGAACCCTTTCCTGCTCGTAATTGCCTCTTGCCTTTGCAGGAAGATTAACTGACAGCCTGTTTGGGTTTTTACATTTCAAAGAGTTATTCCTTTGTTATTGAAAGAGGATCACATTGGATTACATAACTTCATAGCAATTGTGACCCCCCCCTTCCCAGTCTGTGGGGCCCTCCCCATAACTCTGCAGCTCTAACAGTGGGAAGAACATAAAAATTGGTGTCTGAAAGGCCTAAATCTTCTAAGCTTAGGAGATCAGGTACTAAATTTAGACAATGCAGATCAAACTTTGAGCATTAAGTTAGCCAAGAACTTGTTCTGGCCTAGCAGTAGCTCCATCAGAAAATTTCCAATTTGCTACAGGTTCAGCTAATGTGCATTTCTTAAAGGGTGTTTTTGTGATTGTTTCTTTCAGAGCGATTTGTGGTCTTTGGGGATAACAGCCATCGAGATGGCAGAAGGAGCTCCTCGTGAGTACAACCCAATTTCACACTTTATCATAACTTGGATTGCTGCTTGTTAAGGTTCATTATGCGCTATCAGCATGTCCAGTCCTGCGGTGATAAATTGTATATAGGCGATCACCAAGTAGAGCGTTGAAATGAGATAGATATGGAATTCATAGGATAGGATTCATAGGACCCTTCAGGGTCCCTTCCAACTCGATGATTCTAAGTATTTTTCAAAGTATTCGCTTTATTTATTTATTTAATATGGCTTTAAATTTGTTTAAAATGTTTTTTTGTTTTTAGATGTTTCTAACCTATATTAAATCGGGACGCAGGTGGCGCTGTGGGTTAAAGCCTCAGCGCCTAGGACTTGCCGATCGAAAGGTCGACGGTTCGAATCCCTGCGGCGGGGTGCGCTCCCGCTGCTCGGTCCCAGCGCCTGCCAACCTAGCAGTTCGAAAGTACCTCCGGGTGCAAGTAGATAAATAGGGACCGCTTACCAGCGGGAAGGTAAACGGCGTTTCCGTGTGCGGCTCTGGCTCGCCAGAGCAGCGATGTCACGCTGGCCACGTGACCCGGAAGTGTCTCCGGACAGCGCTGGCCCCTGGCCTCTTAAGTGAGATGGGCGCACAACCCCAGTGTCTGTCAAGACTGGCCTGTACGGGCAGGAGTACCTTTACCTTTTTAACCTATATTAAATGTTTTATTTTATTTAATCACAGAACTGTTTGCCATCCTGAGCTCCTTTGGGAGAAAGGCAGGTATACACACACACACACACACACACACACACACACACACATATATACATACATACATACCGTATTTTTTGCTCTATAAGACTCACTTTTTCCCTCCTAAAAAGTAAGGGGAAATGTGTGTGCATCTTATGGAGTGAATGCAGGCTGCGCAGCTATCCCAGAAGCCAGAACAGCAAGAGGGATTGCTGCTTTCACTGCGCAGCGATCCCTCTTGTTGTTCTGGCTTCTGAGATTCAGATTTTATTTTTTTCTTGCTTTCCACCTCCAAAAACTTGTGGTCTGGTGCGTCTTATAGAGCGAAAAATACGGTATAATATCACAAGAAATAAAAGCCCGAGATGCCTTCACACTTAAGCTTGGTTCCAAGAAATGGAATGCCTGGAGGGGAAAGAGAAAACAGAGGGGTGGGGTTGTCCGGTTGCAAGTTCTCAGCAAAGTACAACGGGTTCTGTGGGAGAAAATAAAATTCATTCTGGAACATGGCTGAAAGAGAAACTGTGCTGTAAGGTTAAGCCTGCAGCTCTTAGCAGGAGTCACGCATAGCACTGTGTTCTCACTGGGAGAGCAGAGCAGGCGTTAAAGCCCATTGACAAACTCAACAGGTTCAGCTTCCTGTGCCTCATGTGGTTGTAGAGAGAACACCAAAAGGATTTCAATAAAGCACTGAATATCTTTGGTAGAATGTTCTATGTACTGTATTATGTTTTGTACTTTACCTGATGCCTTCTATTTTGGGGTTTTTTTCCAGCCCTTTGTGACATGCATCCCATGAGAGCTTTATTCCTCATTCCTCGGAACCCAGCCCCCAGGTTGAAATCAAAGAAATGGTGAGTGTGCCCACCTACCGCTCTCCACATATGAGCTTGATTTGCATGCTGGAAGGAGCCACTGCAAAAACAAGACAAAACCCACCTCTGCAAGAAATGAGGTGTGATTTGGTCCTTATTAAAAATGGATGGTAAATTGTGTGTGCAGAAATTGGACAATTTCGGTGGGGGTGACAGGTTTTACAAATTGTAATCATTTGCTCATCAAAGGTATGGGCCGAATTCTATGTGTTAGGGGTGGGAAATCTATAGCCCATCAGCACCAGCCAACAGGTCAGGGATTATGGGATTTGTAGTCTACAAATACTACAAATCCCATCATCCTTGCCCATTGGCCTGTTGGCTGGTGCTGATGGGTGTTGGAGGGCAGCAGCATCTGGAAAGGTCAAAGGTTCCCTGTCCCTGAGCTAGGCCAGTACTTTTCAGAAGAAAAAAGACTGGGGAAGATGAAATCCTAAGGGTACAGAACAACAAAGACTGTATTAATCCAACAAGTTTCACATCAGATTCCATCTTCAAGGACACTACAGATAACAGCAATGAAGATTTAGATAGTGTAATGCTATTGAAACAATTTATACAATATAATAAAGGCAAAACTAATAGCATTAGAACATCAGCAGAAAAGGAAAAGGTCATCACATTATCTTCAAAAACATTTGGAATCCTTGTGCATATATTAAAATATACAAATACTCCTCAGAAAGAACTAAACAAAAAGCTTTAGTAAGACCAAAGAGACCTCCTTTTCCTCCTCCCCCTCCCCACCTTGATCCCAGTCTGGATGAGCATCCCACCCCACTCCAACTGCTATTTTAGTAGACAAAAGCAAAGCACTCATGGCCAATCATATGCTCAGTGTCATGTCTATTTTGGCTCTGAGAGAGCTCTGGGATGGAAGAACAATGGGAACCATGTGATTAAGTGTTGGGTGGTAAGCCTCCCCTTCTACATCAGTGAAAGCAGAGCATGCTAAGGATCCTGCCATCTGTCAGCCTTCAGGTTTTTAGCAAGGCTTACATTCACAGAGGAAAGCAGTGTTTAAACTCTGTTTGTTCCAGAGTCCAAGGAGAAGTGGTCTTAAGTGGGTTTAGACCAGCCTGCCTATAGCATGTGAAGGTGTCTGACTCTAAAGCACTGTAGATGGAGATCTCTTGTTAAATATGGAGAAAAAATGATATGTTGGCCGCAAAACCCCTTGGGAGCTGAAGATGAAGAAGTTAAGCCAGTGAAATCCACTGATAAGTAGCGGAGGATTTGGAGTCTCACCTGCTGCTGCAAACGGGGGGGTGGGGGGTGGGAACAGAGGGAACGCCAAGGTGAAAAACGCTCCACTCAGTTCTTGTCTTTGCATCTCTGCACCTGCTTTCAAATGACTTTCATTTGCTTAAAAGCAGTGGATTGTTTTATAACTCGTAGTCAGCCTATAATCAACACGAAACAGTGATTTCGTTTCATTAAGTGTGCTGTGGAACAATTTTTATTCCTTTCTTCTCGCCGTAGTTGTTTTCTTGTGAATCAGTTCTTAGTAAGCCTCAGCCAGTGGGTTCTATGCTATTAGGGGTGGCTTTCGTTCAAGGATCTCGTAAGGCTTTGCAAGCATTTTCTCCCTTGAATCTGGGCTCTTTCCCTTTTTTTACTATCAGCTGTCAATACATGATTTAATCAAGCCCTGCACTCCTTGATTTCCAGGGGGAAAGCCTTAGTCTCTTTTGTAGTAAAAACGACAGTGTTTTATGGCATCTTAAAGACCAAGGGTTGTATCCAGTGAAGTAATCCTGTTAGTGCAAGGATTTCTGCTTGCGCAGTGGAATTTCACCTCCCCCTGCTATTACCACCTGTACCCCAAAACCTGCTCCAGAGGCTTGGGACATTGCCCATAAAAGATTTGGGGATGGGGTTCACAGGGTGGGAAGATGGATGGGAAGTGCCATTGCACAAGTAGAAGTCCTTGTGCGAATGAGAAGACTTCATCTGATACAACTCTTAACACATTTATTGTGGCATAAGTTCTGATCATCAGATGCAACAGCTGTCATCCCGAATTGCAGATACATGGTGGACAGGGTGGGGTGGTTGGGTGAAATCAGAAGGAAATCAAATGATGGAACTGTGACTAAGGGTCTATTAAGACAGAGTCGTAGCTACTGGGGGGGGGGGGGGCAGGCGGCTAGCCAGGGGTTTCTACCCTGGGTGAAACCTCCAGAAGGGCACTATTGATGCTCCCAGTTTGTATGTATGTGTACACCAATAGACATGGGGGATGCCAAACTAGGTCATTATCCCACATGAAATAAAGCCTAGTTTCACTCTTTGTAGTACCTCGTTGCTCAGGGAATCTGTACTTGTTTGGGTGGGGAGATGCAGCCTTTATCCATGCACACATCCACAGTGCTCCCCAGGGTCTTTGCAGTATGCAGACTCTCTATTCCCATCCTTATTCCAAGAAGCCCAAGGTAGCTTTCATCATTTCCTCTTCTTTAAAATCTTAACAGCCACTATGATGATGGCTGCATGAGCACAGTCCATTTAAAGCATATGCACACACACACACACACACACACACACACACAAATAATCCTGGGGCTGTAGTTTATGCCTCACAGAGCTACAATTCCCAGCACCATTAATAAACTACAGTTCTATATATATGTGTGTGTGTGTGTGTGTGTGCGCGCGCGCACCATTAGTGAGCTTTGTGACCCAGTGTTTTTTTTACTAACACAATGGGCTAGGATCAGCCTGGTTTTGTAACAGATATATATACCTACTGTCCTATGAAGGATTGAATTTTTTCCCTTTATTTGAGTCTATAACAATAATTTGTCTGTCGCATTATAATTTTGCAGCTGAACGTTTGGCAAATTGGTGTCTGTAGTTAATTTTTCCCTCTGTGCACTCAGGAATATATCTATTATAGATAGGAAAGCATGAGTAAAGCAGAAGCTATTAATCACATGCAATACACAGGAATGTTTAAAATCCAGCTTGGTGGCAGCTGGGGTTCACCATCAGCTACTGCACAGCTATATCCATACAATTTTTACATCCCTTAAACATTAACAAGCAGTCAGTTCATAACCAATTGGTATTTACTGAAAAATAAATACCTTATAAAAGTATCTTGTAAAATTGGTGATTAAAACAGGCTGAGCTGTCCATGCTTGGGCCCTGCAGATTTTGCACAAAATGTTTGTTTTATGCAAACAGATTATACAAGCTAAAATTGTGCCTCTTGGACAGCTTTGGTCTGTCATGTTTGTAGTCAAATAGCAATAGATCGTCTCTTGATGTTCTGATGGCATCTACATTTTTGAATAATTTGGAACTGTTTATCATTATGGTTGTTTTTCCCCAGAGTGCAGGCTTCCCTATTTCTCCCACAGTGTCCTTTGAATGTAAGACATACCCTCTCTTCCTCTCTTCTTCTTTCTGATACGCTCTTCAAATGTTCAGATAATAAGTAGGGCTTCAAAGTCTTAGTCCTCCTGTTTGTATCCAGCACTGCCATCCCATTTGTGCAGCAGATTTGTACTTGCGGAATAAAGGTTTTGCAAGGAGAGGTTCATCCCCGCCTAGTTTTGGTGCGAGCGTCATTTTGTTTTGGCGGGAGCGCCATCTTAGTCGGCCTGGGTCCCGTTGGTATTGTGTGAACGTTTATTTACTAACCCCCCCCCCCCCGACAAGGTAAGGAAGGGATCGAGATGCCTATTAAAAGGAATCCCAGTCCTGCTGTCCCCTCTAGGAGGGTGATTAGAAGTCTGTCTCAGTAACTGCATTCAGGTCCAAACCCTCAACTTATGCTGGATCGCTTGACTGCCCTTAGACAATACCCAACCAGCCTTTACTCAAAAGGAACACACAGAAATCAGTATTGAAACGGAGAGGGAACTCTCAATGCAGCTAAACTACTCAAAGCACTGAACGAAAGCGCCCAGAGAGTGACAATCACAAATTGCCCAAAGTTGTGTTAGGTAAAAAAAACCAAAGCTGCAGCCGCAGCCAAATTACAGGGACGCCAGCCGCTGCAAGGGGAGCCGAGTGGGCAGAGATCAATGGGCAGCGGCAAGCTCTGCAATCGGGAGCGCTCAGGGGCAGGAGCCCCTGTGGGGCAAAGCCCTGCTAGAAAGAAGGGAAGGAGAAGGGGGGGGGGAGAGGACAACTCAAAAGGGGAACAATAAAGAAAGCATTAACGAAAAGGGGAAGAATAATGGAGGGAAATCACCAGGACGATCCGTCGAAGGTAAGTCTCTCAGCTACACAGAGGACATGCTGTTAGCTTGTTCTGAATGCACAAGCCGAAAGAGGAAGCTCTGGTTCACGTGCATGGGTATAGATAGGTCCCTCGATTTGTTTAGACTGCGCCCCATTGGCCAGATTGAACCCAACATCGAGGGACCTACCAATCGGGTGTTGTGACTAACCAACCAACCCACAACACAGGAGGTCAGTCTCCAGGTCTCACCGCAACATGTGCCCTCTTTTAGGGAGGACACGATAAACCCAAACATCTCCCTGTATAATATTTTGATAAGGGTTAGCAAGGCAGGAATCATCAAATGTTGCCCATGCAGTAGACATATATTTCATCTCCTGGATGTTTTTGTTAGCCTTTAGAATTATATATTTTTAAAAATAGGAACTGAAAAGTGTTATGTTTACAAACCCAAAGGGGTTAGTAGTTTCACTTAGCCTGAAGTTTCCAAACTCCAGTAACTTCTGTCTGAATGATTTGCATGGATTAAGAGGCCTACAAGTAAGGCCAAAAAAAATGTAGCTCATGGGGTATTGGGGGGAGGCATGGCAAGAAAGTTGTAAAGAATCCCTCAGGGTAAAGAATGCCTCTGGCCACAGGGGTACCTAAAGTTTTTAGGATAAAGAGAGCCATCTACTGACTAAAAGGGGATGATCATAATCTGATAGGTCTGGTAAAACTCCCATTGTGAAATACAGCAATATTGTTTAAACTCAGACATCTAGCACAAAGGAAAGAGTGAGCACTATGTATAATTACAGAAACAAATATTGTGACTTAAACATTGGTCAGATCTTCTTTCTTTCTTTCTTAGGAGGTCCAGATCGTTCGATCAAAGGATTTTCTTGCTCATTTGTGTGTGAATTTGTGTGTGAAATATAGGTGTGTGTTTGCCACCTATAAATCACAGGTTTACCATCTTGGTAATTTAGGGCAGATGACTTCGCCCCAAAAATCCTGGGAACTGTTGTTCACCCCTACAGTTCCCTGGACCCTCAACAACCTATAGTTCCCAGAATTCCTTGGAGGAAGTCATGCCCTTTAAATGCACTTTAAATATATGGTGTGTGCACAGACAAATTAAGGGAGAAATATTGTAGGTTTTCAGTTGTCATAAAGTTTAATGGAGCATTAGGTACTAATGATATAGACATTGTGAGAAAAGTAGCCTGACTACAGAGGAGTTTGACTGCCCTACGTCCAGGAAGTTGAAAAACACAAGTGGTCATTGAGGCGCCTTTAAACCTTTTTAACATTATCTTTAAATACTGCTTAGAGAAATGCAGTAAAAAAAAGTGACAGGCAATCCTTAAGTTTAGTGCAGGGTTACTTCCTGTTGAGGAAACAGTGTTATGGATTAAGGTCAGCCTCCTACTTCCAAAATGTAGTGGTAGATGAAAAGTTGGGAGGTGATCACCACCCAAAATTTATAGACTTTTGCAATTCAGTTTAAGCATAGGCCTTGGAGAAAGGCCAGAACCTGCTCATAAATCCTGCCTGACCTCCATAGATTGAAGCAGGATTTAACACATAACACATAACACATTACAGTGGAAAACATTACAGTTGCCTTGGTCAGTTCATTTAAGACTCATTTAAAGCCCTAACCATGTGTTAAGTGAACATCCTTGAGTACCATTGAATTGCGTCTCTCTCTACCCATTCACCCCACACCAACGTCTCCCTAGTAATATAGTGCTGCAGAAAGAGGCTGTTGGAATATTTTTGTATTTTGGGGGGGAACAGGAAATGCCATAATAAACCACTTGTTTTTTAAACGCCTGAGATATGACATCATTACATTAGTACCCAGTCCTTTCACCCAATTGTACCCATATATGGCAGCCAATGCAGGCGACTAGAGAATTTAAGCTTTAATTTGTTTCTCAAATACATGAGCATCTCCGTTTCTCTACATGAATATTGGCAGCTTACCATATTTTTCCATGTATAAGACGCCCCCATGTATAAGATGACCCCTATTTTTTTTAACCCAAAATTAAGAAATTAAGTTGTTTAGCTTTTGGGAGAGTGGGGGAAGTCACTTCCGCCAATCGCTCACCTGCCTGCCCACCACTGCCGATCGCGTGCCACAGCCACTGCCGATCGCACACCTTGCCGTAGCCGCCAATTGTCTGCCCACTCGCTGCCACCAACAGCCCACCTGCCCACTTGCTGCAGCCAGTTGCCTGTCACAGCCAATCGCCAGCAGGCCTTGCTGCAGCCACCAATCACCCGCCCAATTGCCGCTTCCAATCTCCTGCTTGCTGCTGCCATTAATTGCACGTCCCCCTCTGCATTCAATATCTGTGTATAAGACGACACCCAATTTTTGCCTATTTTTTTTTAAAGCAAAAAAGCATCATTGTATACATGGAAAAATATGGTAATTTGTCAACTGCCTTCAGGTAATGTGAGGAGTAAGCTCTCCTCTTTGGTGTGTACATCTCTGGCGACCCATTCACACATGCAGGTAGATGCTCATTAGTGCAGGCATCCAACACACATGTGTACCAACCTATCGATTAAAATCTGTCTGTTCTTTTCCCCCTGAGGCGTGTGCCAGCAAAACTGGTCTTTTCAGCGAGGAGTGGGCACTTCCTCATTGCTTGTTTAATCTGTTACTGAATTCAGAAGTACTTTCTTTCTTATCCTAATGAGTGTATTTAGATAAGCAGGAACTGTAAATCTGACAGCTTTAGAAGATAACACTTATTGTTTCATCCTGCAGTACAGTTTCGGTCATATCTGCCAGTTTGAAGCATTAATTTAAGCTAATATTCTTGTTTACCAAAACTGCATGCTGCATCGTAGTCCATCAGAATCTTCCTTTATTGTGAATCCCCAGTAGTCATTTATGTTTTATAACAGGGTAAACTTGATTCTCAGAATGTTTGATAAAAGAATAAGATGCTGGGCAATGAATTCTAAGAATTTCGTAGGATTTGACTGGGTAGAGTTTGCATGTTTTCAGGGGAAAGTATGAGAACAACAGCCTAAAAGTATTCTAAGAAATAACTATTCCAAAAAGTAACTGATTTTATTGAGAGAGATATCTGAAATTTTATTTGTGGAAGACAAGTATATTCATTATTGTTAATAGCAGTATTAGCATTATTAATAATAATTCAGTTTATATGCCCTTTCCCTCTCCAAGGAACCCAGGGCAATAAACACAAACTTAAAGCAATGTCATCAGAAAAAATTCTATAAACAGTTTAAAACAATCATATTCTTTTGCACAATTATTTCAGGAACAGTATCTTCCTACCATCAAATACCTAGTTAAATTAGAAAGTTTTAAAATACCTCCTGAAAGCCAACAATGAAGGAGACAGATGAACCCCACCAGGGGGGGCATTACCACAAGTGAGGGCCCACCACTGAGAAGGCCCAATCACAGGTCAATGGCAACCAGGGAGTGCAGCAGCTGGGAGCTGCTGACAAGGCCTCACTTGCCAATTGCAGAGCTTGAGACGGTTTCTGGTCACAATCGTTTCATGCAACCCCCAATCCAGTATGCCTGTGTGAATACTAGCTTCTGTGGGGAACGATAAAACTGGAAAGTGTAGATGGCAAGAAATTTGCCCTGAATCCTTAGTATGCAGTTATGTACAATTAGATTATCTAAATTCACCATGATTTCAGCTCTTAATGGTTCCATTGTGTCCCCTGAACCATTTATGTGCCCTGAAGTAAATTATCTAAAGGGGACTCTTGATAAGACTGTTAAATCCAGGGTCTAAGCTTTTGTAGCTATACCACTGTCTGCAGCCAACACATACATTGTTACCTATACCTTTACCTGCATGTTTTCTTCCCTCCCCCCAAATTATCCAATTTGGGTAGGTCAAAAAAATTCCAGTCCTTCATTGAAAGCTGCCTGGTAAAGAATCATGGCCAGAGGCCAACCACTGAACAGTTGATGAAGCATCCATTCATTCGAGACCAGCCTAATGAAAGGCAGGTTCGCATCCAGCTCAAGGACCATATTGACAGGACTAAGAAAAAACGTGGAGAGAAAGGTAAGCAGAGAAGGTTATTCCAGAACCTAAGTTTTTGGAAATGAGAAGGTCATTGTGTTGGTCCATAAAAGTGGTTGCCTATTTCTGTTGATAACAGATTTTTCACATTTTCCATGAAGAAACATGAGAAAACGAGGTGTATCCCAGCACTCTGGGCACTCAGCACCATCTTCAGTTTGTTTTCTTCAGGGTCATCCTTAACAGATGTTACCGCTGAAACTCAGTATTTCAGATGAAAATGAGCCCTTCCTTGGAATTAACAAAAATGAAGAGTTCAGAGATACATTAATGGAAGAGAGAATGGAGGGATTCCCAAATGTAATGGAAGATAAGAAAAGATTAATACTCCCCTAGGACCGATGAGAGATGAAAAAGGCACCTACATATTTGCTCAATATACTCTGTGGTCATTTGAAGAGCAGTAGGGAGATACAACTTGGGCTGCCACCTGTCCAGGTTTAAGCGGACACAACTGCATTGATTTTATTGGGGTTTCAACCAGGCCAGGGTATTTTCTACTTCCTGTTTAGGCAGTAGGGATTTAAACACAACAGTATATTTAAACAGCAATGGAGACACATGCTAAAATGTAGGCTATCTTTTTAAGTTCATGTGGACAAGCCATGAAATTATCTGGTAATTTGTTATGTTATATTGCATTGCAAAAGCACTCTGAATATTTCAGAGAAGCAAACAGAAACAAAACAAGCTGCCAGACTTGTTACGCCGTACTGTTTAATGCAATAATATTTATTAATGGCTTGGGCTTTCTCAAAGAATAGATTTGATACTGATTGAATGCTGATTGAATAGGCTCATAAAATGAGGAGCTATTTGCAGCAGAAACTTGCTCAATTAATGCATTTCCAACCTACTAACTTCAAAATGTGAATTTATTGATTTTCTATGATGCCAGTAAGAAGTTCTATAAAATATTTTGAATTAACACATCACTGGCCTGGTTCACATGTCAGATTAAACCACAGCTTAAAACAAACTACGGATTAATGTGAACCAGAAGCATGCTCCTCCCCTGGTCCTGCTGCACTGCAGACAAAGCAAGCAACAATCTGGCTCGTCATGTAGTCTGAATCTGCGACACAACGAGCCAAACACTAACTTGCTTTGTCTGTGGCACAGCAGATGCAGGGAGGATTGGCCTAGCAATATTTGAGCGTTGTTCTCTAACTTGCTGTTCTTTCACATTAAACCATGGCTTGTTTTAAACTGTGAACTGGGGCACTATTTCTTTGGCTTTGCCATTTCATCATTATTGATTTTTTTTTGATGCAAGCATATTAGGGCTGAAGTTATGGGGGAAAGGATAGGGATCCTTAAAGAAATTCACAAGCCTCAACCCCTCACTTACTCCAACTTTTGTCAAATCATAGCACCCCCTCCTCCTGTAGTATTCTAAAAACAAAAGCTGCCGGGGGCAGTGCAGAGGAGCAGGCTGCCCCCAGCCCCTGTATACCTGTTGTAGGTCATTTTATCAACTCAATCAAAAGCAGATTCTAGTATAGTGTTAGGATGTGTTTTGTCTTGAAAATGGAGGTTATACCCTAGAATGACAAGTAATTTAATAAATGCGCAGCTCATTCCCCCGTTGATTTTGTTTGCTATTATATTCTGCATTTGGCTTCCTTTCCAGTGTCATAGGAAATGCAGGATAACATCTTAACAGACCTTTTATGTAGACTAGAAGGAAATGTCAGTGTTATACAGTGGTACCTTCGGCTGTGGACGGTATCTGTTTCAGAGCTCTGGTCGGATCCCAAGGTTTCCGCAACCGGAGGGACTGCTTCTGCACATGGCGTAGTGGTTATGTAAGCCGAGGTGCTACTGCATTATGGTCATAAGAAACTGCTTTATACTGTGTTAATCCAGCAAGCCCCATACTACTGACTCCTTCAGTTAGCTACAAGTATTCAGCATATTGCACGAATCCCTTTACCACCCCCACTACCAGACATCTTTCCTTAACAGGATTGCTGTGAAGATATCAGTAAGATAATATATGTGATATGTAATAAATAATAATAAATGTAAAGTATTATTATTTATTGGCGATTGAACCCAGAACCCTTTGCATCCATAACGAAGTTTCAAGTCACATTACATCTTATTTCAGTCCTATTCCTTATAGGCTATTAAGATATCATAGGTATATTCAGTATACAGACAGTTGGGGGTTTTCCCATGATTCCTAGTCCTAGCAGGATGGATTTTGTGTGTAATTCAGGCCCAAATGATGGGGTTGCCCATTAACTTTATGCAACTGGTCGTTTCAATACATAGTCAGGGGTTCTGAACAGATTATAGTATGTCATCATGAAAAATGTAAGAAGAATCTCAGCCCTTAACCTACCTCAAGAGCTTGAATTCAGTATATTCCTTTGGTCTGCATACTCAAATGAACAGAGCCTGGTCATGGAAGGTGGAATGCTTTGAATGCAATCTTCTTAGCAAGGTTTTTTTTTTATCTTTGGTAAAATACAAACTTGTGGGTAGGTTGTGAGGTGTGAAGCCAATTCTTTAAACCATATTGATTCCCCGCCCCTCAGCGCCACATGTTAAAATGAAAAAGTTTTATGTTCTCACACCAGAGCCCAGGGGCCTTCATCTAGCAGGGGGAAAAATGAATGATTTCTGTAAAGGATGCTGACATTCAATTATGTTCCTAGATGAGACTGAATACGAATATAGTGGAAGTGAAGAGGAAGAGGAAGAAAACGACTCTGGAGAACCCAGGTAATGAATAAATTGTTCTTTTCTGACTCTGTGTGCTTAAGATCAGTGGAGTTTAATAGAAAGTTGTGTAGGGCTAGAGTGGGAAGAGACAGAGAAGATACATTGCCCTCAAAAATTGTGGCAGAGTGCGCAGCTCTCCCTAAAATTGGATTGCTGCTTGAAAGCGATTCCTTCCTCTTGACTCTCACCCCTCCTATTCCTGACTCAGGTCTGCTATACCAACAAACATCTGGGCATGCTAAGAACCTGGAGGCGCTTCAAGATTGCTGCTAGTTTGAGGGTGGGATTCAGTTGCATACAAGTAAATTCAGGTTATGCGGTTAAAGTGGATTTGGCGCACTTATACAACAAACCTGCTCCCCACCTCCCGAAAAAAACTGGACTTTTGTTGTAAGAAAAAGTACTATATAGCAATTGCTTTACATGGTGGCATGCATAACCATCGCGCAAACAAATCAGAACGAATGCTCCATAAACAGCCAGTGCGATGTAACCTCCCTGAAAATAATTTACAGAGGATACTAGAGCACATCTGTCTGGTCCCATTTAGAAGTTAAGCAGTAAAACATTTTCTGGACTGTACCATTTAAGGCTATGTGTGGAGGCTTGTGAATTCCAGTGTTGCTCCCTGGAAACGTTTCATACAAACTTCATGCCGTGAAAGACTGGTCTGAATCCTTCGCTGTCTGATATTCTAGCTTTCTTCTTGTGAGAAAGATTTTTGCATGGAAGCACTCAACTATGCGAATTGCTGTCTAAAGCGGTACATTCCAGGAAAAGTGTTATCGCTTGATTCCACCACTTACAAACCTGGGCTTAGGACTGCGCATAGGGAGCCTTGACAATCAGGACTGCAGTTGTGGCTATACGGATATAAATAAGAGGATGCCAGTCTCTCTGGTCTCTGTAAAGTGTGTGACACAGCTGTGGAAGTACAGAGTTCTCAGAATATTCTCCAAATTAATTGACAGTGTTTTAGAAATTTGTGTTTCAAAGTGAGCTACTGAACACCCCACAGGAGCCAATTACTACTGCCCTGGCAGTCTTAAATTTGCTTGTTTCTCACACTCCTGCTTCCGCTACATGATGCTGTGCTTGGTAGGGCTGGGCGATACCAGCTTTCCAACAGCGTGATGTATCGCCAGCTAAACATCGCGGCTTGGTGATATACGCAATGTTGAAAAAACAAGCTGCATTGGCCTCTGCCCACGAGGAACCTGGTGAAACTGCCCCAGCTCTCACCTCAGGAACTGAGGCAGTTTCACCCAGATGCTCGCGGGCTGGGACAACACAGCTGAGACAGCCCCAGTGTTCCTCCTGCTCACTGGTGACTAGGCAGAGCATCGGGGCTCCTTTAACTGCTCGCTGTGGGGAGCGCCAAACGCACTCCCCTCAGCTGAGCAATTTCACTGAGGCCCACCCCCCTGGCTCACAGAAGGCAGTGGGGCTCCTGTAACTGCTCAGCTGAGATGAGGGCAGCTGCACACTCCTCAGTTGAGCAGTTTAAAGATGCAGGGGGAGGAACAAACTGTATCGGGAGCTTGTTTCTCCCTCTGCATCATATGAGGGTAGAGTGTGATGGCGGTTTCACTCAGCAATATATCATTGGTGAAACTGCCACTGCTCCTGAGTCCCTCTGCTAGCAGCGCTGCTGGAGGAAGGAACTCTTTACTCCCTCCAGCGGATGCTGCTAGCAGAGGGACTCAGGAGCTGTGGCAGTTTCACCAGCAATATACCAGTGAGTGAAGCCGACATCGCGGTCTGCTCCTCATACCGGTCCTGGGCTTGACTCTCCGTGTTTCGTATTTCAAACACAAAATTTCCTTGGGAATAAAATGGTGGAAATGAAACATCAGGATGGTTGTTTCCTTAATGTTGGTTTAGTGATTTACTGCTGAGCAGAGGCTGCGGCCATTCCCTTAGAGAAGAAGGGGTTATTTCCCCTCTGCTTACATAAAGCCAAGATGCTCATGCACAGTGGATTGATTTTATATTGTGGGGTTGACTCCTAGAGATGGTGGGAGGCGGATTTCTGCCATTCAAGAACCTCTGTTAGTGGTTGATTCAAACAGTTCAAGAACCACCAGTGTTGTTGAATGCAGATGTGTCCCTGGAATGACATCCCTTTGTCTTTCCCTGTGAAGCTCTATCCTAAACCTTCCTGGAGAGTCAACATTAAGACGGGATTTTCTGAGGCTTCAGCTCGCAAACAAGGAGCGCTCAGAAGCCCTTCGTCGGCAACAGCTGGAGCAGCAACAACGTGAGAACGAGGAACACAAGCGGCAGTTGTTGGCAGAGCGCCAAAAGAGGATCGAGGAACAGAAAGAACAGAGGCGGAGGTTGGAAGAGGTACTAAATGCGCCTTTGCATGTAGGGCTTTCTAAAAGGCCTCAAAGGCTTCCAGTTTGGGTAACTGCAGGGAAGTGGGCAAATATGTGTTCTCAGCTGTTGGATGCTGGTAGATTTTATGTGTCCGCACAAACAAACCCAAGTTCTGAGCTTGGAATAGCAAAGGAAGGACCACATAGATGCATAGGTGCTGCAGCAGATGGTGAGGAAGTAGCAGGCATGCTGCAAGCTAGATGCAATTTAATAAAGGGCAAGGGCTTGTATTTATCTTCATGATGGCTTTAGAAGTTTATTTTTTAAGCTGCAGGTGCCGTACTGTAACTATCTGGGCTGTAATTTATTAGGTTCATAAACAATTCACAGGCATCAGGGAAAAATTAATATGGCTGCCATAGCCACAAATTCAGCTGCTCAAGCCCAGTGCTTTCGGCAATGCAGGAAGACTGAAGCAGAGACACAATGGCAGTGGCCCCAATATCCATCCAATTATTACTCAGTGTAGACACACTGAAATGAATGGACATGACTAAGTCAGGTCCATTCATTTCAATGGCTCTACTCTGAGTAAATACCACACATAAATTGAACACCATCCATAAATTCTAAGTATTTAACATGGACCATGTTTCTGTCCACCCCATTACTATCTAGCCACAGTACTCTTTATTTCCATATCATTCCCAGTCTAATAAAGCCTGCACAGAGAATACTGTCTGTCCCACTTGCTTGTAAATTAGGCCTCTTTAACTGAATCAAGTGAGCTCTTTGTTCTCTTGAGTGAAGGACATTCTGACAAAGAGTGGCCCATTTGTGGTTACCTTTGTGATGCCTCATAGCCACTCATATTGAAGTCATCCCGTCCCATTAAAAAAAAGAGACAATTAGCTATCTGTGCCAAGAGGTCACTGGACAAAGACTTCAAACAAATGGGCTTTCCTGTTACATGGAACCAGTCATTTCGCCCATTTTATTCGGTCAAAGTCGCCTTTTGCTCTCTGGGTTTCTAGGCAATGAACAATGAAGCCTGAGGCGAGTAATTTAAACGTGAAAGAATTTCAAGCAGCTGATTTTGTGCTACTTGAGGAAAAGTGAATAGTTCTTTTCCGTGGCTGCTATTATTCAGGGCTAAAAAGAGAAGGCAAAGCATATCTCAAGATAGCAGAATTGATCAGCCTGGTAAATATATGAGGGCTGTTTCACATACTACTTTGTATTGCCATGATGTTGACCATGACCTACAATAATACACAACATTTTCTGTTCACTCATGGGTCTTCAGCTTTCTGTTCACAGTAAGTAGCCCCTTGGTGCAGGACCCCATATTCCATTTTGAAACTCAGGAGAACTTGGATGCAGTTCATTTAAAAAAAAAATTGTTTTTTATCCAAGGTGCTCAGACCAGCTTACAAACAACAACAACAGAAAGCAACAATCCCTGCAATAAAAACAAAACCATCATCCGTGCAATGAGAGAGTTAAAAAGGTTGCCTTGAGAAGCACAAAGCAATTTGTTAATTCAGAAAAGCCTGCTTAAATATCCTTGAAACTTGGTATTGTTTCTTACCATTCTTTAAAACCTGAATCATGATCAGCCAGAACCACCAATTAAAAAGTTGTATACAATACAGTGGTGTTTTTTTTAAAAAATAAAAATCACACACACAACCACTTTCCCACAGGATGTAATTGGGAAATATTGATAGATGTTTGTGTAAAAACAAATGTTTTGCAACGCCTTTTTTTTAAAAAAAGAATGTGATGTCCTGGCCAGTTTTGAAACTCCACTCTTTAGTGTAATATTGCCTAGCCACTAAGGAGTCAGAAACCCCAAATGTACTTGCTTACAGGGTTACAAGGCCTTCACGGTTAAGATCAAGGTGGTTGCAGTGGGTAATAAATTTTATAAGACCTCCTTTGCCAGCTATACTGGCCTTCTGGATTCAGGAAGTGTTTGAAACAGCATTTAAAATATGATCCTCAACCTGTGATGTTACAGTTTTTTTCTATCACTCTTTGTTATGGAGTTTAATCTGAGGATTGTTTTTATAGTTTAAAATGTTGTGCTGCATTGTGACTTGTATTGTGCTAGCTGCCTTGAGTTCCTCAGCATGTAGGCAGGATATAAATTTTTAAAAATTAATACGTTCAAATATTGACCCACAGTAGTGCAAAGAGAAAAGAGATAATGTGTTGCAGGCCGCGCAGCAAATGGGGTAAGAAGAAAACAGCGAGTTAAAATGGAGAAACGCTTTTCCATAGCAAATGTAGTGATACACCCTTCTTGAGTGAGTAAAAATATATGTAAAAGTGGCCCTCGGGATGATAGAGTTTATGCAGCTCTGATCTACTACAAGGAATCTGGTCCTGCCATTGCAATTGGATGTGTCTGCCTCCAAAAAAAAGAGCAGGCGATCCGGAACAACCGGGGGATGGAAGAGGAGATGGGATTAGCTGCCGTCTTGTAATAGCACAGCGCTGGCTGGCTGTCACGTAGTCAAATGCTCTTTTATGCTGAAGCAAATAATAATAGCCTTTCTCTGCCTGTCTTCCCCCAAGAGGTTTTCATTTGTGAGCTTCATGGCCTTCTGCTTAACAATTTCTTGGTCATTATAGAAGACTTAAGGAGCTGTGGGCACTCTAGCTTGCTTGATGGGGCCTGAGGCTTCTTATACCCCTGAGAGCGCCACACATCTCATCCTCATATTCTCCCCACCCATGGCTTAAAGTAGGGTTGGCAACTGGCAGTCTGCAGACTACATTCCACCACTGTCCTGGGTTTCTGTGACTTTCCTTTGCTTCCTTTACCTCCAGGCTGGAAGCAGCTGGCGTGAGTATCTTTGCCTGCGGCACTGAAAGAAAAAATCCCAAACAATGTGGTCTGTGCATGATGCTGGGAAATTAATGCTTATGCTCCAGATGATTGGGAAAGTCACCCAAAGCGGCTGCTTTCACAGCTTCCTTCTCAGGCAATGCACCGCTTTCGAATTCTAAATGTCAAACAACACCAGATTAACCCAAGCTTCAAGTAGGGAGACAGCGGATAGAGGGCTTTGTGAGTTTCAGGTGTGCTTTAAATGAGGGCTCCGTAGATCACAATAATCATTTCTGGTTGGACACCCTGGCTTATGCCTTCTCAGTATTGAAAATTGCTGCAGACACCCTAAAAACGATTCATGCTGCATTTTAGCAAATCAAATAGTTACCTAGCCCAGAACCAAAGCACCTTAAAGCTGTTTATATTGCAATAAATGCACAGCCATTGCTCATTCCTTACAAAGAATTCAGATTGCTTTCCTGAAGGAAGCCCTTTTATGGTATATGGCAGCTTTTATGCAATCATGCCACAACATATTGTGTAAGTATTATTCTTTCCCCAACTAGTGAATGGGAGCACTGTCTAGACGCTTTCTTGCTGAGGGTCACTAATACCTGTTGCCTACTGTCCATGCATCACTTGGTGGCTGGTGACAGGCAAGCCAAGTCCAGCTTCAGGTGGCATTCAGGCAGAGGTCAACTGCTGAGACTTATCAGGGGCAGTTCCAGAATCACATCATTACAGAAGATTGAAGTCCAGGTAGAGGACTTCAAGAAGTCTAAACACAGGGGCAACCTGAGAAGCAAGGTTTTTAAACCTGAGTTTTCAAAGCCCCACCCACAGTACAGCTGCAAGCCATCCATGCTGCTTGCGTATTTGCTCTACTTGCAAGAAATCCTTGTTTCTCAGGTGAGCTGTTTGGCTTCTAGCAGCTGACTGAGGCTGCACCTTTAGGCACCTGTGCTTGCTTGGTCTCAGTGGCCACTTCTGATTCCAGAAAGGGGCTACCTGTGTTAGGAAAGGAAGACTGCAATTCTATTTTGCCCGAGGCTCATGGAACCCCCTGGCCTTCCTCCTTGTCCCTCAAAACAGGCTGTTGCTCTGTGACATTTGCAGGTTGTCCTACAAGGAGAATTCCTTGAGCTTGGCCATAGCACCATAATTCAAGCATCTGGGCTGCAAAGAGTGGACTCTCAGGAGAACTGGAACTGACTAGCCTCAAGGCAAAATCTGGATTTACCATTTGGTGCCATTTCTTCCCTATCACCTTCCCCTCTGCTTTTCTTGAGGCTTAGGTGGGCTGGCTGCCAAACTTTAACTGACCAAAGTGCTTCTCAAGACTATACCTTATGAACTAGTCATCTTCAATTCCCATACAAGTTTACTACCAGGCTGGATAGAGCAAAAACATTCCCCTGCTTTTTGAATAGGTGGAACTGGATGCTGACCGTCACAGTCAGGTGACTTCACCAAGGCTCTGTGAGTGTCTAAATATTTACAAAATTTGTCAGGGAATAAATTTAATGCTTCTGGTCACCAGCTTTCAGGTGTTTGTTGTTTACATATAATAGGAAACCTCTGATGACTTAAAACTGATAAAGAGTTTGGTGTGCCTGGAAAAGCTTGATTACAGCATTTTTTAAAACTGGTTATCTCCCAACCCCCGTGCTTTATATCATCTGGCTCCATGCTTCTAGAAACCCTGAGAGAGCTGTCTCAAACTCTGCTTTCAAAGAGTGCAGGGCTGCTTCCTAATGTGATAAGTTACCCCTTAAGTCATGGAGGGAGCCAATATCCTGATGCTCACAGCTGGTGATAAAACCTGATGTCGTCTTCCAGCAGGCAGTGCAGTCAGCAGAAGAATGGGGTGGATTGGTTCCATGCTAAGCCGGCAATGCATAAGAGTTCTTCACTTGAGGCATTATCCATGCAAAAGTGGTCCGTGGCCCTCAGGTGTTGTTAGCCTCAGAACTCCCATCAGCCACAGCCAGCGCGACCAATGGATGGGATTGATAGGAGTTGTAGTCCAGCAATATCTGAAGGGCCACCGGTTCATCTTCGTGGCTTAAGGTCTCTGAGCAACATTATCATGCATCTTGCTCATATATATTCCCCAGCTCACATGAATTTGTTGTAGAGAAGCAAAAAGCCATCCAGACCCAAAGTTGCTGGCTTGGCATCCGGTAGTATATCTTGCCCTTTCAGCTGGTGTTTTTAGCATCAGCAAATGTCTCCTCCAGGAAGCTGGTGGTTTTCTAAAGAGGCTGAATCTGAGCATGACAGTGAAAGGGTCATAGTCAGATGAATAATTTGGCAGTCTGGTTGCAGTTGTCTGAAAGCTCTGTAAGTAGTAAATAATTTTCACAAGAGCAGCTCTTCCAGAGTGGATGATGAAGGAGTGCTTGCAGATTTCACGTTTGTGGCATGCAAGATAGGAAGGGCTGGAACTGAGCAAGTGCAGAGAGAATTGTAGAGGACTGAAAAAAATGGAAGCCTGAAGGAAGAGAAGGTATTTCCTAGTGGAAAGACTTTTGAAATAGAAAACTATGCACTGGTCTATGGGTACGTTCCAACAAATCTAATATGTGTGCATGAAGGAAGGATGCACACAGCAGAGAATTCGTTTGCGGATTTCCCCCTCCATTTCTGAAGGAAAAACCTATTTATGCTTACATTTTAATATATTAATTGTAAAATGGGTTGCTTTTTCAGCATATGGTGACTATCTCAAAGAAGAGGTCAGCATTCAAGGTTTCCAGTCCCCACACCCCTCCTCAAATGTTATTTCTACATTGATCTTGGCAACTCTCTGGAAGTACTCAAGAGACCACTGATAATCCTCAGGTCACAGTTTAACCATCTATGCAGTATAAAGTAAATTAGGTTGAGCTAAAACTGGCTAGCCCATTTAGTGGACAATTTCTTTCCTATGAATAAATGCTATCTCATATATATATCTCCACATCTGAAGTCCTGCTTCATTTGCACAGTAAGGAAAAGCAGGGCCTACTTAGCGATGGTGCCATCTCTGTCTTATTTTAACTCCCATGATGTGTCCATGTAGTTGAACAGAGTTGGTGTCACTGAGGACAAACACACCTAACTCAGCACTGCCCTCCTTCTGAATTAGATGTGTTTGGCCTCATTGTCTCCCATGGAACCAAATTTACTGTCTCTGCCTCATTGTTACTAGGAAGGAGTGCTCTTTTTAAACAAATAGTGACTGCAGAACTCAACTTAGTGCGAAAAAGGAAGGTCTTTTTGGAAAACAGCAGCAAACCAGTACCAAAAAAATGTAATAGTTTTGAGGTCTTTTACCAAAATGTTTGGAAATGCTTGTTCCCAGTTTTTTAGCCTGGTCCCCCCAAAATAGTTTTGAAAATCGTACTAAGAATACGTGGAAATAAGATTTATGGAAACTGACTTAAATTTCTTGGGTTCAGCTATCCCTGTTCTATATAGTTCTATGCAGGGAATTGAGTATCCATGCACTGATTTTTTTAGTGATTGTCGAATTTTTGTTTTTAAAAAGTCAGATTATATTTTCTTTTGCTCATTGCCATATTCAGTTTCCTAATGCTGCAGCCTTATGTTGCTATAAACACTTACTCCTCTCCATTGGTATGATTTACTACATTAGTTAACATCTCAGTGGGGAATTGCATATCACTGATGTACAGGCAGCCCATACCCCATTAGTTCTATAATGAAAGGTGCATTAAAACAGCAAACATGGTTCCAGAAAGGCAGGAGACGCCCCAGTGCTAGCAGGGGAGGAGCTGGAAACAGCTCCGTTGTTTCCATGAACTTCTGCAGTGAATGATTGAAGCTGTTGCCTATTCAGTTCCTTCTCTGTTTTATTATTTGTGAGAGTGAGGGCCGGCCGACCCTTTAGGCAAGGTGAGTTGCCTGCCTCAGGCAGCAGGATTCACATGGGCAGCAGATCCAGCCTCCAAGGAATGTATTGGCCACTGCTGTGGTGTCAGCGACAGCTGCGACAAGTTCCTTGGAAGGTGAACCTGCCACCTCCTTGGCAGCCTCCACCCCCAATGCCGCTTCTACGGTGGCCTCTTTGCAAACAGGAGTAGCTGCTGGTCTCTTCCTACCCTTGCTCCCGATGTAGATCTTTATTCTCCGCTTGTTCCTGATGTGGATAGCTTCACTCGGCCTTTCTTCCCTGGCAGGGGTGGGCGGGCGGGGAGCACCATTTTGTGGTTTGCCTCAGTTGCCAAAATGTGGTGCCAGTGTGGTGTAGTGGTTAGAGCGGTAGACTCGTAATCTGGGGAACCGGGTTCGTGTCTCCGCTCCTCCACATGCAGCTGCTGGGTGACCTTGGGCCAGTCACACTTCTCACAAGTCTCTCAGCCCCACTCACCTCACAGAGTGTTTGTTGTGGGGGAGGAAGGAAAGGAGAATGTTAGCCACTTTGAGACTCCCTTGGGTAGGGATAAAGCGGGATATCAAATCCAAACTACTCCTACTCCTACTCCTCTTCTTCTTCTTCTTCTTCTTCTTCTTCTTCTTCTTCTTCTTCTTCTTCATCTGGCCCTGCTGTGAATATCAGCCTTTGGTGTCTGAGATCATCTCTCCATGATGGGAGCAGGGAAGCAATATATGCTTCTTTGCACTCAAGTAGTGCAAAAGTGACTTCAGTGCCATTTGGAAAGCATACAGGAAGGAGCATCCTCAGTGTCATGTATATTGGCTGGCAACACCTCCAGGGTTTCATATAGGAGTCTCTCCCTACATGGAGATGTGGGGAAACAGTGCTTCTGCACATGCGGATTACAGTGGTACCTTGGTTTACAACCATAATCCGTTCCGGAGGTCTGGTTGTAAACCAAAACAGGTTGTAACCCAAGGCGCACTTTCGCCAATGGGGCCTTCCCCCCCCAAAAAAATGGGTTGTAATCCCCCCCAAAATGGGTTGTAATCCAAAAAAAGGGACATGCACTTCCGGGTTTGATGTCCAAAACTGTTGTAATCCAAAACGGTTGCAAACCAAGGTACCACTGTATAGGCTCTGCTACTCAGCTATGACCCTTCCTTAACCCTTCAAGAATACTGATCAGATTTATACATTGAATTATTAAGCAATTGGTTGCGTAATCATCTGCCTCTTAGTCAATTAATCTACTTAATTTGAAGATATTTGCATATTACCAAAAAGAGACCTCATCAGGTATCTTTTTTATTTTTAGCAAGCTTACAGTTTAATAAACAAAAGCAGCCTCTCACTGTTGCAAGATAAGGCAAATCAGTAATGCATTCCTTTCCATTTCCTATTACAGTAACACATTGAAACCAGAATATTCTCCAAACAGTCAAATATGCCTTTAACTCTCAGACTGAAATTGCTTCTTCCACACAATTAATCTAACAGACTAATTAAAGCTGGCAGCCCGAGCAATGATGGATAGGATATGCAGGCTTTGCTAGAGTCTGCTCTCAGGCCATTACATACGCCCATGAAGATCTCAGCAGAGCTATGCCCAGGGTAGCCTTGGTGAGAGGTAGCATTTTCCTGAGGGCGCCATATTGTGCAGGCCCCACCATCTGATCCCATAAGAAGATTCCCAGTTCACCAGATTGCAATTCCTTCTTGTTGCTGCTGCTGCTTGTTGCCATTGTCTGCTGGTTTTCTTGGTAGACAGATTGATAAATCCCTCCTTACTATCATGTTGTCTTCCCTGATCTTGCCTTTCTGCTGTTTTACAGAGCTTTCTCTATGTAACTTAAAGATATTGAGCTTTAGTTATATCTACTCCGATCTTCATTTATACTGTGTCTAGTTTAAGCCCAGACACAAGAATGGCCAAAGCAGATTCCATGAGATTTTGTTTTGAACAGAGCCCTCCACATTGCAACTCACTTTTGAAGGATGCTGTAAACAGCTTCTGGATCTTTTTTGTGGTGGTATTCTGCTCTATGTGCCAGTTGTAAAGGGCAGAGGATTTCAGCACACGATTCCTTTACCTCAAGGACCACCTCTCCCCATATAAACCATCCAAGACTGCATTCATTACTGGCTTTATTTACTTATTACAGTGGTACCTCGGGTTACATACGCTTCAGGTTAAATACGCTTCAGGTTACACACTCCGCTAACCTAGAAATAGTGCTTCAGGTTAATAACTTTGCTTCAGGATAAGAACAGAAATTGGGTTTTGGCAGCGCAGCGGCAGCAGGAGGTCCCATTAGCTAAAGTGGTTCTTCAGGTTAAGAACAGTTTCAGGTTAAGAATGGACCTCCGGAATGAATTAAGTACTTAACCTGAGGTACACTGTACATTTTTATTCTGCTCTTCCTTCCAAGAGCAGGATGCACACATGGTGTGGGTGTCCTCTCTTTATCCTCCCATCAACATTGTACGTGGGCTGTGTCCAGAGATTGTGCTATGGTCACCCAGAAAACTTTGTGTCTGGTGGGAAGTTTGAATCTGAGTCGCGCTGCTGTAAGCTCAGCCCTCTAACCCAGGGATAGGCCCTTCAGGTGTTGTTGGGCTACAGCTCCCTTCATCTCTGGCCATTGGCCATGCTGACTGGGGGACACTTAAGTTGGCTATCCCTGCTCAGATTATTACACAGCTGTTCCTCTCTTAAGAGAGGTGAAGAACACACTGTGGTGTGCTTTTATGTAACTAGAACGTAAAGCTTGTGCTGTTGGCCCAGGAGTGAAATAACTGGGATCCCTGGAAGTTGTCTGAATAATATTGGTGAGGCACACTGCTTGACATCAAATACATTTCTCTTGGGGACAGGGAACTGTTCAGAGCCCAAAATGGAATTGGGTCGCACATGTATTCATATGTAAATATGTGTTCAGATGCAAATTTCACAGCAGCCTGATTAGAATGCACCTTCTGGAACTTGCATAATGAGTATTTCTTAATGACAGGATCAATCCCTTGGTGTCAAAGAGATATACAATTCTAGATTATTAATTTTTTAAAGGATTTAGCTCTTGCTAAAGCCAAAGCCTTAATTAAAGTTTAAAAAGCAATTCCTATTGGGAAACAAAATGCTCAATCTTAATTGGAGGGGTTCTCTTTGCAGGGGGATAATTAACCTATGAGCAGGGTTAAATTCAGATGGAGTCGCTTTAGTGAATTTACACAACCCAGTTTTTCCATTTTCTCCAGAGTGAGTCCTTGTGGTCTAGATAGAAGTGGGTCATCTAAAAAGGGGAAGATTTGAAAAGATGTATTAGTAGTCCAAGATGGCATAGCAACTTGAGCCTGGTATGCTAAAATAGGCTGACTGTGATGTTGCTTCTTGGAAAAGCAGTGTATAAATCTACCTTCAACACATTGTTACAGCAGATTGCAGCATATCCTTGCTCAGGTGTGATTCCCAAATGAACACAGGATTACTAATATAAAATGGTGGACAAGTTCTTCAAAGAGTTTAAAAGTTGTTGTGTTACGCTATCAAACAAAAAAATTAAATCATTGTCAAAACTGTGATCAGAACAACCCACAGGCAAACTTGGCTCACCAGTGGAGATCATGCTTGGTTCCTCAGCAGCTCCTGAGTTGTAATGGTGGGGGCACAATGTAAGTTCTTTGCCACGGAGAATCACATTGGCTCCCTCTCTTTCAATGGCAGAAGAAGATGATATTTTTACATTGCGCTTTTGACCTAGGTGGAAACTGGTTATTGATGAGATCTTATGATGTGGTCTTGTTTGGTTTTGCTGTTGCTCCTGTTGAATTGCACTATAATTTTTTTTCCTGACTGTTGTGTAGTTCATGGTAATAACTCATATTTAATCTGTGTTTTGTTTTATTATAATTGATGGCATGATTGTTAGCAGCCTTGAGGGACCTATAGAAATGGAAAGGTGGGCTAGAGTATTTTAGTAAATAATTGAACAGTGCTCAGTCCATCCCCTTAAAAAATATCTAGGATAAAGTTGTTTTTCCCCAACCAGTTTCCTAAAGGCAAGAGGGATGTGGAGTGGCATCTGGGGCAAGGAGTTCCATAATGATGGTGCAACACCAACCCAAGCATGATCTCCAAGCAGCTGATGGTGGAGAAAGATCCATTATCCTCAGTGAGAGAATTTTGATGGAGATGGTTGGAGAACAGCATGTGTTGGGAGACATTGGATTAATTTTTCCAAACCGCGGCTACTGAGGGCTACTAAGTCTCCCTTAGTAGTTCTAACTTGCATGGCTCGGTTAATTTTACAGTTCCCAAGGGAGTCTAGCTTACCACTGAACTGCTGCTCATTAGAATTCCTTTTTAGCAGTGCCCTGGAGGCTTGTGGCTTCAAATGGCACCCCTCATCAATATTTAAGGCCTGTCATTGCAAACGTGGTAGAAAGAAGCTCACTTTGTGGCTTGGAAGAAGAAAGTGAAATGGTTTTGGAGGGGTAAAGAGACCTTGTCCTGAAGCATCACCTGTGAAGTTGGGTAAACAAACCTGATAATGAATTGGTGGCCTTGCTTCCAATGTATAATAGAGCTGTGTTCTGTGAACATAACCCAGTAGGCCCAGGAAAACCAAGGGAAATCAGGACATTGTTTTCACAGAGACACAAAGGAGAAAAATTGAGACAGGAGATGCTAGAAAGTTCAGGAAGAATGGTAGTTTCACCCTCAGAGAGCTACAGTTCCCACAATTTTTTTGAGGGGGGGAGCCATCTGCTTTAAATGTGCAGTGGATGTGTTTGAAATGTTTGGTGCAGATCTGTCTTCTGTGTCACAAGTTTTAACTTGGGAATTGTGGTGGGAGAGGACAAGCACTTCTCAGTTATCTCGGGAAGATAAAATAATTCCATCTCAACGGAAATGGCTATCACTGATGAAGGTGAAAGAGAAGTGCATGCATTTGCATGTATTTGCATGCATGTGTATGTTTACAGTGTGCGTGTGTTTATATGTCTATTCCCTCTCATAGAAATGGCCATAGACATGCAATACAACTGTAACCACAAATCAACAAGCTCAGAAATACAGGGGAGGTAGGGTTGTGTGTATGAAACTAGCAAGTGGATCAGCCTTGAGCTGTGTTTTGGTCAGTTACATATGATAGTCATCCACGGAACGTGAATTTAGCCACAAATTTCCAATTTCCACCCCCAGTTTTGGTTGCAGTAGTATTTCATGTTTACGCCGATTCTTTTCTGCTTGTAATCCAGTTTACACATCAGCCGTAATCTTCAGGAGTCATCCCTTGCCAGTTGCGGAACCCAGGCAGCCAGTGAAGCCACAGAGCTAATTCTTTTTTAAGTCCTAGAAGAAAATTAGCCATTACTTTGGTTAACAGTCAGTCTGATGTGACCTGACGCGTGACTGCCGTACTAGCTTGGGAGGGAAGTGTTTGGTCCTGATCTTTCACGCTAGACGAGCATATCGAAATTGGCTTTAGCATTTTGAAAAGGCCAAAGAGTTTATTTATATTTTATGCTGCAGATGTCCTATTAAGCAGGAAAGGATAAACACTGTGCGTGGAACCCTCTGGAAATGCATCTGCAGTTTGCTGAACAGCTAAGGACAGAGAGAGCTGCTTTACAGCGATTTCGGAATATTCTTGAGTTTCTAAAGCTTTTCAGATCACCCTATGACCTGAACAGATGGCAGAGAGCTGGAAACTTGATCGCTGGCTTTGCTGTGCTTTTCCGCTGATACCACTTTATAAATAAACCAGCAAACACTGGCAGGTAGTGCTACAATTCCCACAGTGGATTGTAATCCCCCGTTTTATGTAGCTCTGGGAATTGCAGTTCTGTGAGGGGCATAGGAGGTGTGCAAGCAATTCTCAGCACCCTTAATAAACTGCCATTCCCAGGATTCTTTGGGATAAGCCATGACTGTTTAAAGTGGCATGATACTGTTTTGAATTTATATGTGCCCTTGGCCTCTGGGAGCACAGCCAGACATGTCACGGAAGTTCGGTGTCAAAGCTAGGCCATGGGCAGCTTCAGGAGCTGGGAACCTAGAGTCAGGGATCAGAAGGCAAACCAGGGGACAGGGCTGTAAAATAAGCCACAAATCTGAAATGAAGAGCAAGACCAGAAATGGAAGACAGGCCAAAGCTCAGGCAGGGCTGCTTACTCAAGCGAAGTTCCCGTGAAACAGGAAGCCCTTGTGTTCCAAAGAGACACTTGCTCTTTAGGGCAAGAGTCATAGGTCAGTGCTAGAGCATGTGTTTTATGCAGGAGATCCCAGGTTCAGTTTATGGCATTTCCAGGTAGGGCTAAGAGGGACACCTATCTGAAACCCTGGAGAGTCGCTACAACCATCTGCATTGCAGTCTTGGAATAACATATTTGTAAAAATAGCAAACATTACATATCACCACACTATTATGTTACACCGTTATAAGCTCTTTTACAATTTGGGAAGGGCAAAATGGGAAAGCGACATCTCAGGAACTAATAATATTTATGTTGATGGTTGCAGGGTAATAAAAATAGAAAAACTGCAGAGTCCTTGAGACACTGAGTTCTTGGAACAATGAGCTGTGGCAAATCGGCATGGCAGAAAAATTGACATACTAACCTAAGTTAGTTAAATATAAAGCCAATATATTTGATTTTTCTTAAAGCGTGGCAAGATTTTATCTCATATACAAATCAGGGATGTATTTAACACTGTCAAAGCTTTTCATCAGATTATAGAAAAGAGATTAAGTTGATGAAGTATAATGGAAATTTCCAGGACGCTAATGGATCTTAAATATATGCTTACCTACCTATATGTAAAGGGACGTGGGTGGCGCTGTGGGTTAAACCACAGAGCCTAGGACTTGCCGATCAGAAGGTTGGCGGTTCGAATCCCCGCGACGGGGTGAGCTCCCATTGTTCGGTCCCAGCGCCTGCCAACCTAGCAATTTGAAAGCACGTCAAAGTGCAAGTAGATAAATAGGTATCGCTCCATGGGAAGGTAAACGGCGTTTCCGTGTGCTGCTCTGGTTTGCCAGAAGCGGCTTAGTCATGCTGGCCACATGACTCGGAAGCTGTACGCTGGCTCCTTTGGCCAATAAAGCGAGATGAGCGCTGCAACCCCAGAGTCGTCCGCGACTGGACCTAATGGTCAGGGGTACCTTTACCTTACCTATATGTAAAAAGGAAAAAAGTGTTTAGAGCCTTTTACCTTCTGACAGTAATTACACGATGTAACTCTTTGTTGTTGTTTTTGTATTTTTTTTGGACGGGGGAGGGGGAGAAAGAAGGATTCATTACTGCCAGCTCCAGGTAGGGATGGAAAAAAGTTGTCCTGTGAAACCCTGGAAACCTAATAATTATAGAAAACACCAGAGGACCAGTGATCTAACTCAGTGTAAGGCAAATTCTTATGCTATCACTGACTGACGAAGGCCTCAGATAAGTACTTCTGGAAATTGTGTTTATTGAGGTGTCAGCATTGTGTTTAGTTAGGGAAGGGGGATACAACCGTTGTCAATGTGACAGTGGAAATGTTACCGATAAGGAAGAGTTGCATCCAGAAGAAATTTCCCTTTGCAAGTAATTAAGAGCAGCAGCAATTACAATAGAGGGTTGAAGGTAGCAATGCAGAAAGAGGACAGGCAGAACGAAAGTGGGGAAATACTGCAATTCAAGGACGTGAAGAAGAAGAAGGAGGAGGAGGAGGAGAAGGAGAAGGAGAAGGAGAAGGAGAAGAAGAAGAAGATTTTATTCAAACCCTGCCCATCTGGCTGGGCTTCCCCAGCCAATCTAGGTGGCTTACAGCATATCTAAAAACATAATAAAAGATGAGCAAAAAGATGAGCAATTCTCATTTAATAGCACACACCTTAATAGTTGACTACCCTCTGCACTTGCACCATTAATAACCAGAAAACCAGATGGACATTTGTTCTGATTCAGCAGTAAACCACAGGTTTCCCCAGCGAAAGCAGCAGTGCAAAAGAAAAACCTCTCAGACCTGTGCCTAGAAATCGCTGGACAAACACAAGTGTGGATGATCCCAGAGACTCATTGGCAGAGATAGCCCTGTAAAGCCCTGTCATCTGTGTCTCTGCTTCTGTGTTTCCACAGCTACTGCCGTCTGGTGGCCAGTGTGTCATAGTGTCTGTAAAACATAGCTTGTTTATACAGAGGCTGTGGTGATGGTGGGGTTGAAAGTTTATATATATATATATATATATATATATATATATATATATATGCAGATAAAATGACATGTCTAGATTAATTGCACATGGGGTATAATTGTTTTGGTCCATGTGAATAATAATAATAATAATAATAATAATAATAATAATAATAATAATTGAACACTTTTGCAATATGGCTCCCTTCAGAGTCAGAACAACATTTGATCTCTTGGGATATGTACCTAAATACTCCTGCAGCTTCTTTTCTCTTTCTCATCATAATTAGGTAAACTGCACAAAAGGTAAGCAGGGCCCAAAGGTAGAAAGGCCAGATCAGATTATTTGTCTGTGTAGCCCAGAATTGCCTGTTCTGACTGGCAGCAGCTCTCCAGAGACCCACCTTCCCCACTCCACCCTGTCCCTGTAATTGTAGCCAGAAGCTCCCTACCCAATGTGGTGTAGTGGTTAGGAGCGGTAGTCTTGTAATCTGGAGAACCGGGTTCGCATCTCCGCTCCTCCAAATGCAGCTGCTGGGTGACCATGGGCTAGTCACACTTCTCTGAAGTCTCTCAGCCCCACTCACCTCACAGAGTGTTTGTTGTGGGGGAGGAAGGGAAAGGAGAATGTTAGCCGCTTTGAGACTCCTGAAGGGGAGTGAAAGGCGGGATATCAAATCCAAACTCTTCTTCTTCTTCTTCTTCTTCTTCTTCTTCTTCTTCTTCTTCTTCTTCTTCTTCTTCTTCTTCCCTGGGTCTCTAAGATCATCTGCTACCAGACCCTTTTTAAGGGACCTTCTGTTCATAGACCTTGTGCTCTGCCACTGAACTATAGCCTATTAGACGGTGGCAAAGAGCTAAATGAGAATGAGCAGAGATTGTGAATACTACCTAGCTGAGATACCTGTACTGCAGTGTTGTGGAAGTCTGGCACTCTTCAAGTTCTACCTCCATGGTCTGAGGCAGCCTGGAGATTGTAGGAGGCTAGAATGCTGTTGCACTCATGCTGCTGCTTGTTGGCTTCTCATAAGCATCTGGCTGTCCCACTGTGAGACCAGGACACTGGACTAGATGGGCTTCTTGCTATTCTTACCAGTTTCGCTTGCTTTTAATCAGGATAGAGTCTGGGCAAGAATTGAGGTTCTCCTGGGCACTGGCCCTGCAAAGAGATGCCCTACATTTTAGGGCTTTTCTGCAGGATGAGAAAATATTTCAGTGGGGTAATTCCCTTAAAATGCTTACCTGTAGTGGAACACCATGTTCTTCCTTCATGGATCGAACTGGGGTAACCTTGTTTAAACTTCAGCACTCAAAATATAAGGCAAGAGCCTGGCTTTGCACAGTGGATGAAGTATATAGCTGCTGAGCAAATAGTAAATCAATAAACTGAAAGGTTAACGAAATAGCAGGACAGTAAGAAAGGGATGGAACAGATAGCCTGCTCCTCTTTGCAACGTTTAGTTTTCTTAAAAATAACATGAACTATGGGTTCATGAAGTGCCACACTGAAGGTCAGGATGTTGCAGCGCTATCTTCACAACAGAATTGTAGCTTTGTTCGAACCCCAGCAAAACCATGTAATAAAGGTGCAGGCATTGCACTAGAAGCAGATTTTGCTAGAAGGGCAGTAAATTTTTCAAAGTGAAGGGTGAGCATCGCAATAGAAAGCCGGTGAAAACACAATCAAAATATGGTTGGCGTAATACATTTTTAGCTAAAATGGCATGCAGTGAAAGCCAGCCAGCCAGCTCTGTGTTTCTGATGTTTGCCAGACTGCTTAATGCCACTACTAATGAAGGATTTTACACATCTTCATTTCTCTTTCAAGACACACAGGCCCAATTGTAGACACATCTCATCCATGGCTGCAATCAATACTGAGTATGCTTTGCACCGTGGACCCAAGTGGCATGTAATTATGAGACTGTATTGATTTCCCCGCAAAGAGGTTGCTAGCGTACAAAATAGCAGCTTGACTTTCAAATGACTGGACCAGCAGCCTTTTCTTTCCCTGAGAAAATTAACATGGTTTGGTGAAAGCTCCGAATTCTGTGCAGGGTCTTGAAATCGCATTGTAGCAACACTGTAAGAAGTGGGTCACTCTCCCCTGTTATAAATCTTCACCACTCCTGATCATTTTATGTGCAGCCCATTTGGCTGCCCGGGGAAAATATTTGGGACCCAATCCAGACAGCTGCATGGGGAATTGGCTCTGCCCAGCTGGGCGTCAGTGCCCCTTCCTCGTGCTGAAAGGGGAATTGGAAATACCATATGTCTGCCTTTGGTCCCTTGCATGCATATGTTAGAATACAGCCATCTATGCATTTAACAATGTAAATCGGTATTGGAAATAGTATGGCTTACTTTAAAAAAAGCTTTAAAGAGCTGACGTGGTGTAGCTAAGAGACTGAACACCCTAGTTTGAACCTGTCCTCTTCCGTCACGAATTCAGTAGCCCTAGACCCTCCATCCGCATTAGGAGAATAATAATTACCAATGTTATGCATATGTCCTGTTAAAAAATGAGTTGTCAAAGTATGGCTGTTCCACAGTAAATGTCTAGTGTGGAAGTTGGCTGCAATGAGTTTCTTGTGCAAAAGTCTCCTTTTGTGCTGAACCCAGGCATCTCTCTACCAAGCGAGTCTTGATTCCCTGCGTTTGATGTAAACACAATTCTTCAGCTCTTTATCACTCCAATATATTAGCTGTCTCTCAGGCCATGTGAGGGTGCAAAATGATGTGCTATTCCCAGTCACTTTTCCTCAAAGAGCTGAGCTATGCGACCTGTTTTAATTTAACAACAACAACAACATTTTTATTATTTATACCATGCCCATATGGCTGGGTTTCCCCAGCCACTCTGGGTGGGTTACAACATATCTAAAAATATAATAAAAACATCATCAGTCCTTAAAAACTTCCCTAAACAGGGCTGCCTTCCAATGTCTTCTCAAAGTTGGATAGTTTTACCTGTATATGTATGCTCATTGGAATTCGGTAGAAATGGTCAAGAAATGTTCCTTGAAATTGGTGAGGATATTTATAGCAAGAGTAATAAAAAGAAATTGTTATTTAGGGGAATTGAATTTAATTCTAAATTATATTCCGGAAACGTGGGAAATTTCAAGGGGTCAAAAAAAATGGATGTACCATGCTATATTAGAAGCAAAAAACTTGTTTTGATGAGTTGGAAGAGCCGCAAAAAGATTCCATTGAGCACATGGATTGATAATATGGACAGATTAGCTACATATGAACGAATTGCATGTCGACGCAAAATAAGAATGGATAAATATGAAGAAATCTGGAATGAATATTTAAGCGATAAGGCGGATAGTGGTGGGAAGTAGGGGGAGGGGAGAAAGGTGGGAAAATATTGTTTAAAAAGGTGTAGTCATAGGTATATCAATTCAAATATGAATTGTCAAATTTTGTTACTATTGTTATTATGGCTTTTGTTGTATGTGTCTCTTGCAGCTGATGTTTATATTGAAAAAATGATGAAAGAATTTTTTTTAAAAAAAACCAAAAAACTGGATAATTTGTTCTGTGTACATTATTATTATTTTCAGAGGGGGGTGTTGTTTATTTTATTTTTTACATGCCCTCCACCTGTGGGTCCCAGGGTCCAACAATTTAAAATGCAGTTTAAAACCATTAAAAAAACTTACAACCACAGAAAATAGGGTTATATTTGCTCTAATGACCCTTTCATGCTATTTTAAATCTATCTATGTCTATTAGCTGTGATGGAATCTCCAGGTTCAGAATCAGCATTCTGGTTCAGATACCGGATGCTGGTGAGCCATAGCAGGAAAGGCGAGGTTGCCTTTGTGTCCTGCCTGTGAGTTTCCGAAAAGCATCTCGTTGGCCAGTTTGGGAAACAAGATGTGGAATTAAACACAACTTTCAGTATAATTCAGCAAATATATTGTTAGCTTTGGTCCAAGTAGTACTGGGTGACACCCAACACAGAGCAAATCTGTTTCAGTCACACTTAACAAACTTGTACGTTTGAAACAGATGTTATATATGCATATACAGTGGTGCCGTGGTTCTCGAACGTAATCCGTTTCGGGAGTCCGTTCGATTCCTGAAACTGTTCGAAAACCAAGGCACGGCTTCTAATTGGCTGCAGGAGCTTCCTACACTCAAGCAGAAGCTGCGTTGGTCGTTCGGCTTCCAAAAAACGTTTGGAAACCGGAACATTTACTTCCAGGTTTGCAGTGTTCGGGAGCCGATTTGTTTGGCAACTAAGCCGTTCAGGAACCAAGGTTTGACTGTAGTTTTAATGCTGTTAATGTTTAGTTGCTTTTTAATTCCTGATTTCTCCCTCCATGTTTCTTTAACAGTTCTTGTTTTTAATCTGTAACCTGCCTTGAGTCCCATATGGGGGAAAAGGTGGGGTATAAATAAATACATAATAATAATTACTAAAAACCAAGTTGCGTCATAAGGGTCTTCTGACAGTGGGTGGCCCAGAGGTGACATCTGCACCCAAATTGTTCCACGCTTACTGAATTTGCTGTGTCTAGGCTTAATGGCATACAGGACTGTTTCATTACCTTTACATCTGTTCAGCAGCTGGTGTGGTTTAGTCCCTCTTGTTCTCTGCAACAGGGTGGCATGATGTGTCTTTTCACCGCATTAGACAGAATAGGTGGGTTTGCTGGGGAAATCGTGGCAAGTTGGTGCCTCTGACATTGTACAGCCATGGGCCAAATTACCTTGTGAGACCACATCTTGATCTGGTATGCTGCTTGTTCCCCTGAGATCTTCTATTTGTACTGGCAAACAACTTAAGCTTTTGCCCTTTTTTCTCCTTTTTTCTTTTTATTTTGTTCCTCCCCTGCCTCCGCCCCTCTCCCACATTTCTACAGCAGCAAAGGAGGGAAAAGGAATTAAGGAAACAGCAAGAGAGGGAGCAGCGACGGCATTATGAGGAGCAAATGCGCCGAGAAGAGGAGAGGAGGCGTGCCGAGCATGAACAGGTAACCCGCATCTCCTCCAGGATGAATCTGCTTTTTATGGATGAACCTGCTGATTTCCAAGGTTGGAACCCAGTTTTGTCCATGTGCATTCGCCCAATATCAAGCTGCTGTTACTTGCAGTTCCCTGGCATGTGCGTTGTCATCGAGCACATGCTTCTGAGCATCATTGCATTTTTAGGTGTACCCTTAAAACACCATGCCTGCGTCCCCCTACGAATCTAATATTGTTCTTTGATGTGGTTCAAATAAAGGCGTAAATGATGCGTTTGCCATTTGAGTGCTTCACCTCCAGTGCCAATCTCACCTGAGTGAACCCTTGCAGGTGCTTTGTAAAAAAACATTACCAGCAGCTGCACAGTCTGCTGGGATCTGTACATGTGATGGCTTGCTCAGACATTTGTTTCCAACGTCTTCACTTTCACTTCCAGCTGGCATTTCAGAGTCACCGCTGATTCAAAATAAGCATTAAAGTGGCTTAGTGACTCTGCCCTTGGAAATTTAAGAAACCGCGTTTCATTCATTACACTTGTGTGCTCTGTTGCTTTCACTGCCAAACTCTCAGTCACTTGTTCTGTGTTGATTCCTGTCCATTATGTGACTTGCCAGCTCACTAACTAATGCAATAAGGCTGGATATCTTCTTCTCACAACCACTTCCTCTCTGCAAAAAAAAAAGAAAAAAAGTTGGTGATTTGTCTCTGGATGCTTTCTAGCTTTCAGTGGGGAATATGTTTAGAATTGACTCAGGTATCTATAATGGACTCTTCAGTTTATCATTACTAAAATATGCTGCAGTGAGCCTCAGGCTCACACACTCTCCTCTTCCAGCATAACCACAGAGAGAACAGCAGATTTTGCTTTCATGTTTGATTAACTACTGTTTAGTGTTGCACCCTGAGCTAAACTTGTTAATCTTAGTTACAGATAGGTAGCCGTGTTGGTCTGCCATAGTCAAAACAAAAAAGATTCCTTCCAGTAGCACCTTAAAGACCAACTAAGTCAGTTCTTGGTATGAGCTTTCGTGTGCATGCACACTTCTTCAGATACACTGAAACAGAAGTTTCCAGACCCTTCTATATAGTGAGAAGGTGGGGAGGGGTATTACTCAGAAGGGTGGTGGGAATGGGTGGTTGGCAGATAGCTGTGATGAGCCTGTTGACGACTCTTAACGACTGCAATAGGTCTTACAGGGAGAAGCAAGGGGTGAAAAGGTGAAAAATGGCTTTGTCATGTATAATGAGATAAGAATCCAAGGTCTTTGTTCAGGCCAGGTTTCTCCATGGTTTTAAGTTTGGTGATAAGTTGTAATTCAGCAGCTTCTCTTTCCAGTCTATTTCTGAAATTCCTTTGTAGTAAAACAGCTACTTTGAGATCTTGTATAGAATGTCCTGGGAGATTGAAGTGTTCTCCTACTGGTTTCTCTGTCTTGTGATTCCTGATGTCCGATTTATGTCCGTTTATTCTTTGGCGTAAGGTCTGGCCTGTTTGTCCAATATAGAGAGCTGAAGGACACTGTTGGCATTTGATGGCATACACAATGTTAGACGATGAGCAATTAAATAGTCCCGAGATGGTATGTGTGATGTTGTTGGGGCCAGTAATGGTGTTGTCCGGGTGTATGTGGCAGCAAAGTTGGCATCTGGGTTTATTGCAGGCTCTGGTGCCAGTGTCCGTGTTAGGTCTGGTTGTAGTATTATTGTGGGTTAGGAGTTGTTTAAGACTGGGTGGCTGTCTGTAGGCAATGAAAGGTCTTCCTCCCAGAGCTTGAGAAAGAGAACTGTCATTGTCCAGGAGAGGTTGTAGATCTCTGATGATGCGTTCTCAGCTATCTGCCAACCACCCATTCTGTTGGTTTCTGCTTCCTTCACTGAGCAGCGAAGTGCTTGTCACAAGACAATGTTTACATTCCACAGTCAAGTGCTGTTGGGTTTTCTCACGGGAAAGGAGACTGGATGTGACGTACACTGGTTTTCCTGTTTTCACTGTTCTTTGCAGTTCAGTGTGATTCTCTCTGTGCTTTAGAGGAGAGAGGATGCCTTTCTCTGCTCCGGCAGAGGGAAGATGTTTTTCTGTAAATTACCAGCTTTGAAGTGTAAATAAAGTAATATAGAGCATGTTGGCACGTACTTTTCATCATTCCGCTGTGCACTGGACACTGCTTATCTCCAAAATTTGGTTCCGGGCCCAGAAAAATGCAGTGTTTTGAGAATGGACTCCAGAAGTCGGGCTCCTGGCAAAGGAACAAAGGAGCAAAGAATTGGAGTGCCGGCAAAGGATCGGAATGCAGAGGGACAGATCGGAACGGAATCTGCTCTGCACGTCAAGATGATTTGATGAGGTATGTGCTACAGCTCCGGGCAGCCTGCCAGCTTCTAATTAATGGCTTTATGGCTGGACTTTGAACTTTTATAGCCGGTTTTGCCGTGGCACAGGCAAAAGGCTAGAAGGATAAATTTTTCCTATGCTGGGGGAAATCGAAAGTAAAGCAGCTGCAGCAGTGTCGCAGCATGAATTTAAGACAGCAGAGAGAACTTTCACTTTTGAACTTGCCTTTGGAATGCGGTTTGAAGCAGCTGCAGATAAGCAAAGCAGTTAAGCAGAAAGGCACAGGTTCACAGGCAGAGGCTGTTTTGAATTTGCTTTTGGATTGAAGCAGCTGTACACAGACGCAGCATGTATAAAGCAGCCTGATTTAAAGCAGCAAAGATGACGCTAAAGGCTAATGCCAAAGTCATGATGGCCCTTCAGGATGCTTGTGGGATTCCTAAGCTCAATAGGAAGAACTATGCGGACTGGGTTTTCTATGCAGAGGCTATTCTGCGGAAAGAGGGTCTGTTTAAAGTTATTACAGAGACCCCCCCAGCTCCAGTTACAGATGAATGGAAAGCTATGGATTCCAAGGCAAGGGGAACTCTTACGTTGATAGTATCCCCAGAAGAGCTCTGTCTGTTGCGTGATAAGACCTCAGCCAGAGAAATTTGGGACGCTTTGAGAGAGGCTCACTTGAGGACAGAAGCTGGGTCCACAATGTTTTACTTTAACAAGCTGCATAATATGGCTCTTGCTGAAGGTGGAGATGTGCGTATACATCTGATGGATATGCAGAATCTGAGACATGAGCTGCAACAGAGAGGACTCAACTTTCCAGAGGAAGTGTATTCCTTTATGATACTACAATCTTTGGGTTCAGGTTGGGAGTCTGTTGCGACTCAGATTGCTGTACAGCCAACTGCTCAGCTAACAGTGGACTATGTTACTGCCGTGATATTGAATGAAGCGGATCGCCGGGGTGCTAGCTGCATCAACAAGGGGGAGACTTCACAGACGTCATCCCATAGTGCAGTGGAACCACCAGATGGCGCCAAAGCTTTGAAGGCAGTGAAATGCTACACGTGTGGACGTCTAGGCCATATGAAGAGGGAATGCAGATATCCCAGGGCCAAGACAGAGCAGCGCAGCGAAAGCTCATCGCGTGGAAAAGGCCGAGGCAAAGGCAAAGGTCCGGTGTCCAGGACAACGCAGCACAAGGCAATGGTCTCACGCTTCACTCCAAAGGTTGCAGAGGTCCAGAAGACGTCTAGATCTTTCTTCGTTGTTGATTCAGCGGCGACCCACCACATGTGCAACGATAAGCGACTGTTCGTGTCTTTTACACCGCAGGAAGGTGCGATTCACCAGGCGGATGACCACACAATCCCCAGTAAAGGCTACGGAACTGTTGTTCTTCACAGTTTGGACTTATCGATACAGGATGTGCTTTATGTGCCAGATGCCAAGCATAATCTGCTCAGCGTTGGACAGCTGAATGAGCGGAAAATTGACGTTTCCTTTAAGAACAAAAGGTGCATCATCACAAAGAAAAATGATTATGTATTGCATGCTGAATATGTTGATCGTTTGTATGTTTTGTATTTTGATGATGTTGTGCAGGATGACACTTGTTGCATTGCAGGTTCTAACAAAAGTTTGCATGCAGAATGTATTCACGATTTTCATCGAAAATTTGGTCATTTGCATTTTGAGGCAGTATCTAAAATGCCTGCCTTGGTTGAAGGTATGACTATTAAACCCTGCAGGTACCACATGAAGTGCAAGGCATGCGCAGCAAACAAGGTAAAAATGGCTGCGAAAGGTAAGGTGTCTAGTAGGCAAGCTACAGAACCATACCAGGTTGTTCATGCTGATTTGGTTGGACCACTAGCGCCCTCTTTGGGTGGAAACAGGTACTTCATGGTTCTCATTGATGCATTTTCCAGGTATATTTATGTGTACAATCTCAAGCAGAAATCAGAGGCTTTTCCAAGGTTCAAGGAATTCTGTGCTTGGTTGGGAAATGTGCATGGTAAGAAGGTAAAGACTCTTTTCAGTGATCGCGGGGGAGAATTCACTTCTCAGCAGTTTGAAGCTTTTCTGACTGAGAAAGGAATTCAACACGATTTGTCTAGTCCTCGCTCGCCATGGCAAAATGGACTTGCGGAACGAGCAAATCAGACATTGCTTCAAGGGTTAAAAACCTTGCTGCATGATGCCAATCTTCCAGAGAGTTATTGGGCCGAAGCTCTCTCATGTTTCACTTACAGTTATAATCGCAGGTTATCTTCAGCGATTGGTTGTACCCCCTATGAGAAGATGTTTGGCAAGAAGCCATACATCAAACACATGAAAATTTTTGGTTCTGACATGTGGGTTCACTCACCACAAAACTCCAAGTTAGACAAGCGTGGATTGCATGGTATCTTTCTAGGTTATCAGAAAGGGTCTTACAGAATAATGATGACTGACTCTAAGGAAATTAAGCTCACAAGAAGTGTTGAGTACAATGCCAAGTGGGGGGAGAATGTGGGAATTTTCCAATGTTATCCTGATGACAGTGATGAAACTGAGGATAGTCAAAAGCAACCGCAACAACCCACACCCACTGATGAAGGTTCTGAGTCTGAGTCTGAAACTGAATCGGGTGATTCAGAGGATTTCAAGAGTGCGAAAGCCTCTATGCGACCCTCTGAAAGCTCTGATCAAGAATTGGAGGAACCATTGTTCACAATAGGTCACTTTTCTCCTAAGAAGGAAGAGGAGAGTGTTGAAGACTTAAGGCTAATTCGCAGGTCACAGAGAGCAACAAAAGGCAGACCTCCAAAGAGATTTGCTGATGAGTTTGCTAAGATAGCAGTAACAGCTGTTAAAAGCACCAAGAAGGTGTTTGAACCTTCAAGTTTCCAAGAAATCCAGGATTTGGATTCAAAGGAAGCTGAGCCATGGTTAAATGCCATGAAGGCTGAGCTTGATTCCTTGGAAAGGAACAAAACATGGGACCTTGTTCCAGTAGTTCCAGGAATGAAACTGCTTGGAAGCAAATGGGTCTTCAAAGCGAAGACAGATCAAAATGGCAAGATAGTCAGACACAAAGCCAGATTGGTAGCCAGAGGTTTTGCACAGGTACCAGGTGAAGACTATCACGAGACCTACTCACCCACCGTGAGGTATGAGAGCATTAGGCTTATGCTCAAGCTAGCTGCAGAAGAGAATCTACACATTAGTCACCATGATGTGAATACAGCTTTTCTGTACGGATCTCTAGATGAATCACTTTATATGCTTCCACCTGATGGCGTACAGGTAAAACAGGGATTTGTTTGTGCTCTGAAGAAGTCCCTTTATGGTCTCAAACAAAGTGCACGGAGTTGGCACACAAAACTCACTGAAGTATTGTTTTCTCTAGGTTTTAAGCAAGGGAAAGCTGATCCATGTGTATTTGTCAAAGAGGAGGGGCAAAAGAAACTGTATTGTTTGTTTTATGTTGATGATCTTTTATTCTTTTGGAAGGATGTCACAATGTACAATAATGCCCTAGCTCAATTGAAAGAGCACTTTGACATGAAAGATCTTGGTGAGGTAAACAACTACCTATCTCTGGAAATAGAGAGAGATCAAGATGGTAACATTCTAGTACACCAGTCACGTAAAATTGCTGATGTGTTAAGCAAACTAAACCTGATGGATGCTAACCCTGTAGACACACCGATGACAACAGGTTATCAGGTAGATGACACTGGAGAAGCATTTTCTGATACTACACTGTACAGAAGTGTGCTAGGCAAGCTAAACTTCATTGCCAGATGTTCAAGACCTGACATTGCTGTTAGCTGTAATTTGCTAAGCAGACAAGTCAACAATCCTACTGTTAAGGATTGGAAAGCTCTGAAACGCATAGCGCGGTATTTGAAAGGCACTATGCATTACAGACTGAGATTTAACAATCAGAAGTCTGGTGGTCTTGAGATATTTGCAGATGCAAGTTTTGGAAGTGACACTACAGACAGGAAAAGTACGTCTGGAGTTTGCTATAAGTACAATCAGGGTCTATTTGATTGGTCATGCAAGAAGCAAACAACAGTTAGCTTAAGTACTTGTGAAGCTGAACTGAATGCACTGTCTTATTCACTTAAGGATTGTGAATGGTTGTTACAATTGTGCAAAGACATAAAAATTCCTGTCAAATGTCCAATCCAGGTTTACCAGGACAACAAAGCATGTTTGGCTTTGCTGAATTCTGAAGGTTGTAAGCAAAGCACGAAGCACTTGCAATTAAAGTTGCAACATGCTAGGGAACGTATTCAAAAGGGACTCGTAACGGTGTCCTATATGCCAGGTAATGAAATTCCTGCTGATGTATTGTCCAAGATTGTATCAAGGGATCAACACTGTACCTATGTGCAGAAGTTGGGTTTGTACTAATATTGTACGAACACGCTGCCCAGTGATGTTCACAGAAAGGGGGAGGATGTTGGTTTCTGCTTCCTTCACTGAGCAGCGAAGTGCTTGTCACAAGACAATGTTTACATTCCACAGTCAAGTGCTGTTGGGTTTTCTCACGGGAAAGGAGACTGGATGTGACGTACACTGGTTTTCCTGTTTTCACTGTTCTTTGCAGTTCAGTGTGATTCTCTCTGTGCTTTAGAGGAGAGAGGATGCCTTTCTCTGCTCCGGCAGAGGGAAGATGTTTTTCTGTAAATTACCAGCTTTGAAGTGTAAATAAAGTAATATAGAGCATGTTGGCACGTACTTTTCATCATTCCGCTGTGCACTGGACACTGCTTATCTCCAAAACATTCCCACCACCCTTCTGAGTAATACCCCTCCCCACCTTCTCACTATATAGAAGGGTCTGGAAACTTCTGTTTCAGTGTATCTGAAGAAGTGTGCATGCACACGAAAGCTCATACCAAGAACTGACTTAGTTGGTCTTTAAGGTGCTACTGGAAGGAATCTTTTTTGTTTTGTTAATCTTAACTATGGTTTGTTTGAAACGAGCCACCTTCACAACCCATGGTTTGCAGCTGGCTTGTTTCAAACAAAACATAGTTAAGATGTACCACAGTTAATTTGGATAAAATGGCAAGCTGTGCTTACTCCAAAATGGAAGCAAAAGTTGCCAAACTCTTTGCGGTTGTGATAGATAGTAGGGGGGGGGGTGCCAGGCGTGGAACCTCTTTCCTGATACAGACATCACTGCAGCTTACCTGCAACTGGTGTTGGGCAGGGTGGTAGCAAAGGTAGGAGTGTACAGGTGTACTGATGGCAGTGAAAGATGGACTCCATCAGTGCATTCACACAGCTCTGACCTCACTGCTACTCTATCCTGTCCAAGGGCTGCCCTGGCAAGCTGCCATGATGGTGATATTGGGAGGGCAGCACCATGGCTCTTGCCCACCACACCAACTGCTGCTGGTGTGTGCCAGCCCAGGAATTGCGCCAGCTCATGCTCATCAAGATAAACCATGGTTTATCATGATCTGTGAGTACAGTCTATTAGTAAATGGGCAAGGTGGTCTGCTTCCTGCATTTTTTGGCCAATGTCAGAATTTAGGGTGAGTTGCAACGTTTAGAATGAGTTAATGTAAGATGATTTGAATTTTATGATGTTAAGATTTTGTTTATATTTGTTTTACTGTGTGTTGTAGAACACCTTATGCTCTTTGGAGGACAATAATATTTATTTATTTATTTATTTATTTATTTATTTAAACATATTAAGTAAACAAAATACAGAAAATAAATAAGGAATTTATTAATATTGAAACTGATGATTATATTAAATCTCAGCTTTCAACTTCGTTTTCAAAAAGAGAAGTACGTTTTCAGCCCCGTTTCATGAAGACGGGGTTGAAGTGCCTGATAAACACAATTTCAAGACCAGAGGCTGTATGGACTCTTTAAGGAAAAATCTTACAGCCATCATTTTCCTACCCGCAACGCCATTATGATGAGCAGTACCCAGATAAACCACACAAAATGAAAAGTTGCACCTTTATAGACATATTTCAGCTTTTCTTGGTGCAGGAATTGGGTACTTGAATCAAGCTTGGAGGTAGCCGAATCAGCTAACCTGTGACCCTCCAGATGCTGCTGAACTGCACATCCATCAGTCACAGCCAGCCTGGCCAATGATCAGAGATGATGGGGTTTTTAGTTCAGCATCAGCTGGTGGTCCATGTGCCACTCCTGCTTTTAAAAAATAGCAAGTCTGAGTAGAATGCTTGTTCTCAAATTAGTTGAACAACATCTGATCAGATTTGTTTAAAGAGCTCTTCACCAGTGGTGGTTGCATTTCTGTTCAGTTTATCAGATGATTTATCTCTCCCTCTTTTTACAGAATTTGGGTAACTGTGGCACGGAAATTGCCTTCCTTATTTTATGCATAACATACAGGCAGCCCTGAATGTTACTATGCCATCTACTTTGTGGTATCACAGCAGCGGTTTTTTCAAAGTTGTGTGGTGTTCATCCAAATGCTTTACTTCACAATAGCACTGCATTCCCTTTGGTTCCTCTCCTTAATGTTTCTGCGGTTCTTTCTTCAAATTTCAACATGTGGCCACTTCTTTCTCTTTGAAATTACGGTTCTTTCTTTTTCTCTCCTTTTTTTTCTGCTCCCTGCTGCGCACCCAGGAATACATCAGGCGACAGTTAGAGGAAGAACAGAGGCAGTTAGAGATCCTGCAGCAGCAATTACTGCAGGAGCAAGCTCTACTTCTGGTAATGGGGAGTCAGGATCCCTGTCACATCCTTTGCCCAGCCCTTTCTGTGTATAATGAGACTGCATGTTATTAGCCAAATGTGTAACTGGGCCTTCAGACTTATAGGGTTGCCATCTTTTTTGGAGATTTGCCTTTCTCCTATACATTATAAATCTGAGTACCTTAATTTGTTCAAGCATTGGCATTTGTAATATTTATTAAATTCCCAACACATTCAAATGTTTGGGGGAGCATGCAGTAATGGAATGGCCGGCTGGTAGTCCGAGGGTTGGCTCTAGCCCAGGAAGCCATTTTATTTGTCCCTATCTAGTTTGAGTCAGGGCGCATTGTTAAAAAGAGATAAATATCCTAAGCCCTAACTAGATGTTACTTCAGAGCTTCATGCTTAGCTCTATTGATGTGTTTTACTTCTTCTTAAAAGCAGCTGCTAGGGCAGGCACAATTTGGATCAGAGGCATGACACTGATAGAGGTTAACCCCTTCCCCTCTCCGTGCCACAGCCCCAATCCAAATCCACTCCTGGCTGCTGGTAGCTACAGAAGAGAAAATAAACAGGCAAGGATCTGCAGCTACTAGCATCTCTAGGGGAGTTAATTTAGATTGATTACACCCACAGCACAGAGGGAAATGAATTTTTTTCCTTGATATTTGCACTAACATACAGGGCTGTTTAATTTTTTATAGTAATAGTCACCTGCTATCTAGAGCTGGCCAGATTAAGGATTAAACATATATAGTCTGAAATGAGGATTAAGCACGTATAGTCTGAAATGCAGTATTCCTGCTACTGCTTCTAGGACACCCTTGTTCATAGGAAAGCATGTGTCTTCTCCCTGAGTTACAGCCTGTGAGAGCAGTATTGAAGGGCAGGTGGACTACCAGTGACCAGGCTTGAAGTTACAAAACCAAAAGGCTCAGAATCAAAGTAGTCCTTGATTAAAACAACAACAATTTTAGGTGGCAATCCTAAAAGTCTAGGCCAATGTGAGTGTGGAGAGTCTCGTTCAAGAATTATTTTGCCAACTCTTACCCAGGTTCACTCCCGTCACCTGGCAAGAGAATTGTCCAACTCTCTGCTGTGCTAAGGATAGCGTGCTGTGATGGTTTCTTCCTTGAATGCAAGCACTGCCATGCTATGAATGTTTTTGTTGCCTTTCTGCCAATAACTGGAGCAGCCATTGCTGTGCACGTCTTTTCCTCTGCTCAGTCCGCTTCTAGAACATCCTTCATTTTCATGGAAGGAACAGGCCTCTGCTGCATTTATTGCAAAGCTATTAATTGAAAGCTACTGGCACTGTGTGCTGGAATACAGTCTAACTGAAACGTACTTGCTCCCTGCAATCTCTTCTTGGTTTTATAGGATTCGACGGCATATTTCAGTTGCAGGCTGCTTAGCTTTACATTCCTGACAGAAACATTTTTGCACTGCCTTTTCATGCTGTTTACAGTTTTGACATGGTTTATTTGCTGAATTTCCTGCATATATACTCTTCCCTTTACTCTCCCCACCCTGCCACTTAAGCTAAATTTATATCTTGTCTTTATTTTGGATGTGAATTGTTATTCTTTTCATTTTTCTTTTTAAAAAACAGTATTATATTTATCAGTGCTGTTGGAGAGGTCATGCCTTGTTTCCCTCTTCCCAATAGATCCATTAATTTATACGACTGGACAGCGTATGCTAGACATTCCCCAACCTAGAGTTCCCCAGATGTGTTGGTCCACAGCTGCCATCACCTCAAACCATAGGCCATTTAGCAGGGACTGATGGGAGTTTGAGTTCAACATCTGCAAGGCAATAGGTTGGGAAAGAATGGCATATGCAAACCCTTCATTGCATAAATAATGTTTCCCTCCATCAGTTTCATAACCACAGGAGGGACAGAACTTCCAGCCTATAAAATTACAAAATGGACCACTAACTGAACAAAGCAGCAAGTTTAAAATAAACTATTTAGAAAGAAATATGCTGCCTCAGCAACGGGTTTTCCAGACTTTTCTCTGGGCATGCAGTGCGTTCAAGCTAATTTTCAGATAACTCGGTGGTACCATCCAGATACCAAATATGCATGATTTAGGAGGCATGCTTAGACTACAAGCTTAAACCGCTTCCACACTTGTTTCAGACTATCACAATTTCCCAACAAAATGTGATGGTTTTGTGAGTATACCCCGCTTCCCCCAAAGTTGTCACATTTGATGGAGCCTGAAAAGAGATGGTGTGGACCAGAGTTCCTGCTGTCTCAAGGCCACATAAATGTTTATCACATAGCTTCAGAAGTAGTGATGAGTAAGTAGTTCCATACATTGGGGGCAGGGTAAAGATCACAAAGAATAGAATGGAATAGAAACGATTCCTTTTTAATCAGCAATATGCTTTACAATGGATGCCACCCAGACAATAACACAAGTAAAAAGTAAAACGAGAAACTTGCTTCAACATCTGCAAAGACCCAGGGTCCATTTGGTCTCTTAGGGTTACTACATCCTTGCTATTTGGGCTTCAGTTTCCACTTGATATGTCTCTGTGTTTGCCTTTTGTTGTTTCCCTCAACACCATACTGGCTGTGTACCTTTCAAGCTGCCATGCTGCTTCTAAATATTTGTTTGGCTTACATGTCTTGGTAGGAATATAAGCGCAAGCAGTTGGAGGAGCAGCGGCAGGCAGAGAGGCTACAGCGGCAGTTGCAACAGGAGCGGGATTACCTGGTCTCCCTGCAACAACAGCAACAGCAACAGCAGAGGCAGGACCAGAGACCAGCAGAGAAGAAGCCGCTTTACCATTACAAGGAAGGGCTAAATGCCAGTGAGAAGCCAGCGTGGGCAAAGGAGGTAGGAATGGCCGTGTTTTCTGTTTTGCACCTTTCCCTGGAGTAGGAAGCAAAAAATCAGCAGAGCCAAAGACATTTACAGTGTTTTGCAAATATTTTCAGTGCTGCCAAAAAAACGGCTACTTCACCTGCATTGCACTCATTTGTCCTCTGGTGTCATCACAGACCCAAATCTGATTGGCCACATGGTGTTATATGATGACATGATCCCTGATTCATCCATATGACTAAACCAGGGAGCAAGAAGTATCAGCAGTGAGGAGAAAGGAAAGGAGACTGTTTTCACTATTGTTTCAAGTAAATATTTGCCCTATTGAAATTGCTGGTTTTTACTTGAAAATTAAAACTGCACAATGTTTGGTATAGCTGTAGCAGAAATACTATATAATAAATACTGTAAAAAAATGCAACCCTTTTAATGCCTACGTTAGACTGTTGCATATGACTTTACCATGAAGTAAAGTCCTAGTTGTGGAGATTTGCTTGTGGAGATTTGCTTGGAATCCGTTCTGAGGAATGGTTCCACCATGCTCCCCTCTACTTTGCTATTGTTACTCAAGAGTGCTTAGATAAAAGCCTTGTTACATGCAGCTTGAAGGGGCTTTAGTGCATAAGTCTAGCGTTCATGAATGGAGTCCACAGAGGACTCACTGACATCACCTTATGATAGAAAGTGGATTTGAGATTCTCATGTCAGGTGAATGAGGCCTCAGGCTTGTGCTATAATGAATTGTGTGAGGAGCAAAACTGCGCAACTGTGCAGCAACCCTCATGAACATCTCTTTGAATGCCACCGTTGTGCAAATCCATTTCTCAGAGGAAGTAGTCTGGAGGGTCCTTTTGGCCAATCTATGGCCTATCTTTGGTATTAATGGTGACCAGCGTCAGCTCTCTGATGAAGTTAATTCGGGATGAGTTTGCCATCAGCCTCTCATTTTGTTTTAAGTACCATAGATAGTGCACAGTTGCTCCCATTTTCTACCCACAGCATTCCAAAGATTCCCCAGGTAATCCTCACATAATCTATAGATGGCACTGAAAAATAAAATGGATCTTCGCCTTGAGCGGGGAGGGGGGAGAAAAAAGAAGGGTGTGTGTGTGTGTGTGTGTGTGTGTGTGTACTGGGCATCCAATTTGCCTGTCCAACACCATTGTCTATAGGTGCCCACAGTGTCATCCTGGCTGATTCCCCACAGGTGGTCACTCTGGACTATCAGTACTGTACTGTAGGTATTGTGTTTTGAGACCAACCCCAAAAGGTACTTACTGGGCAGTTTTCTGCTGTAATGCACAGGAACTGAACCTAGATCAGTGGCTTTCAAACTTTGTACGTTAGGGAGCCCTTTCCACATATATTCACGCTCTGAGCAACATTTCCACATCTGCCACAAAAACCTCAGCACATCGCAGAAATCTTAGTTTCGTTCTAAGGTGCATGCTCAGTTCATGAGAGGATATTGTCCATTTCTGATGGGTCTCAACCACTGCCTGACATGAACAGAGAGAGGGTGCTGTTGAACGCACTCTGTGTCCTTGTGGCAGGATGTTGCTGGATAATTCAAGTCCATGGCGGGCGATCAGTCTTTCTAGGAAGCTGCTCTCTGTTACTGATCTTCATGTTGAAGAACTCAGGATCCCCCAGAACACAGTTTGAAAACCACCGGCCTAGACCGTGTTAGGAAGCTGCCTTCTGGCCTAGCATATCAGCAGCTCTTTCATCATGCTATGGGTGACATCCATTTTTATTTATTGCCTGATTGGCCACAGTTCTGTATGAAAGTCTTTCTCCGCACGTCGTGCTTCACGAGCTGGTTCATCTTCTCCTGTGACCCTGTTGCATGTAATTTGTCTTGACGGCTGCTTATTTGTTAACTTGCTAAGGCGAGAGGCGGGGGGGGGGAACGACTTGAAAAAAGAGGACAAAGCTTTGAACACCGGCCCCAATTTGTTTTTGTGGCTTATTACTGATGATGCCTGCTGATGGGTCAAGGTCAGGAACAGCCTGCTCTTATTTCTGCAGTAACTGTGCCAGCTGCTGAATAAGAAACTAGCATCCCCCACACAACACGGTTGCCCTGAAAGAAGGTATTGCCCATTCAAAAGGGGATTTCGGGTATCACTAGAGCAATGGTAATTGCTATCACTTCAAAAGCTTCTTGTCAGTTGCAGACTCTCCATTTGCAGGAGTGTCCTATACACAATTCTGTTTTATGATGTAGAATTTAGATTCCTGAAAATCGCCACTATCATTTTCATTTCTTCTTATCTGAAAAGCAGATTTCTTGCCCTTGTGGCTGTGGGAATGTGCTAAATGGGACTAGGAATGGGGAGCTTTGTTCACGGATGGAAACACCTGCATTGCATAGTTTTGTGTGCAATGGGAGCAACTTCCTCGTGGAAGTAGCCCCGATCTAGCAGCTGTATTTTGATTGCCCCACAGATGTAATGGAGGAGTGTTGAGGGAAAGAGAGTCAAAATCCAAATGCCTTTTTTGTCATTTCTAATGGGGGGGGGGTGTTTCTCTTTCTCCTCTGTCAGTCAAGGAGCACTGAAATTGACTGGACAAAGTGACAACAGCTTCTATACTAGTCAATTTCATACCTAGAGGAAGGGAGGAGAAGGAGGAGGGTTCCTGAAAATCCTGAGCAGGAAGCAGAGCATACTGTTGAATTTAAATGATTTTTGCACCCACATGGCCCTCATAGCAGCTGACAATAGTCAGACAGATAACTGTAAAAGGTATAAAAAGGGCAACCACAATGACTGAAATGTTGGAGCAATTTGCTTATGGGGGGTGAGAATATCTCAGCAGTAGCCAACATGGATTACATGTTCTAGCATCCCTGACTACTGGCCGCTAGGTGGAGGGGGCCAGTGGGAGAGGGCTGGTGCCTTCATGTTCTCCTTGGGAAGTTCCCCAAAGCATTTGACTGCCCACTGTTAGAAATGGGATGCTGAACAAGACGGCCCCTGGATGTGTTCCATTCAGGTAGTTATTATGCATTCTCTGCAAAATCAGCCTTGCTGAAGAATGCTGGGCATGTTCTGAGTGACCTTCTCTCACCTGTGAGTTAGAGCAACTAGCTTCCATGCAACCCTGGATTGGAGCTGAACTTTCCAAGCAGGCAGGAGCCCTGGTACTTCTTTTGTTAGAAGCTAATCATGGTGAAGGACATTTGCCAATAATTATATACTCGTGCGATTAACCAAAAACATGTGTTTTAATAGTTTGATTTCTGTAATCCTGCTTTCCCAGGTACATCAGCGAGCTTTTAATAACCCACCAGTTATTCCAGCTAAGCAGAACCACAGTTTCGTGCCCCAACAACTGGTGACTTATGTTACTGACAAAGGTGTTGCTCCGCAATCCAACTCTAAGCCCTTTTTAAATATTGTTAAATCTCGTGGTAGACAAAACCAACGAGCATTAGACCCTCACAGAAAGGACTTTCCGGATTCTGCTAAGCAAACACTCTGGGTGCCTGTTATTAAGATCTCCATGCCAAGTCCACAAGAAGAGCTAAAGAATAGACCCATCTTTATAGACCCCAAAACCAGTCTTGGTTTTCATGAGCAGTTGGGGAAAAATGGCATGAAATCCCCCAAAGGGTCTCGGTCGCATGGGTGCAGTCCTGAGAGGCAAATGAGATTGGAGGTCAAGTGTGTGTCTTCTCCCCACCTTCCAGAAGGAGGTAAGCCACCACTGCCTCCCTATAAAATCAAAATGAATTTCCAAGAACACAATGTGGACAAGGAGAGGAAGCAGCTTCATTATCATCTACATCCAAGTGCCATTACCTCTTCGAGGAGTGTTCCGTCATTATGCAATATCTCGGCAACACGTGATAACCTAGATCTGAGTGCTTCCAGTCCAGCATGCCTCTTGAGAAGGATGAAGATACAAGCTGATGAGAAGAAGCAGCATCATGCATCTTTGGAGAGCCTCTTAGAACATCGCCAGCTTCCCACTGGGGTCCATCATGTGCAGATGCAGAGGAAAAGAATAGGGCGAAGCATGGAAGAGCTTCTTGCTCTGGATCTTTGTCCACAAACTTCTCATCTGAATGTACCCAATTTGACATCTTTGTCTTCTAGCTCTCGCTCAGCATCTTTAAATTCCCTTTCATTTTCTTCCAACTCGGATCTGATTCAGTCTTCTAAATCTTGCCAGGGTAATTCTTCTTCTGGCATCACTTTGCAGATGCCTCTGGGTTCATTTTCTACTTCCTCCTGTTGGTCTTCCAAACTTCCTTCTCGGGTATCTCATGCGAAGCAGACTCTGGGTGTGCATGTTCATAACTACATATCTCTGGCTTCAAGCACACCGGACTTGAGATATGCTAGGCAGCGTCACTAAAATGAGCCGGGGAGTGATTTCTCTCACCATTGCCAATAAGCTCTTGCCATTCTATAAGCTGGGGCTTGCTCAGGGGCTGGTGCCGTGGTGGAAGCAAATTGTATCGAGCCAGGGAACTGGGTGTTGCTTTGCTTCTGGTGACTCCCTGAGCCTCACGTGTCTTTGAAATTATTTTGCAAAACCGACAGCTGCAAAGCCAAGTCAATTAAAAGCATTTTGTTTGAGTAAAAAGCACCTCCCTTTGAATATCTGTAGCTGATTCTTTTTAAAAATATTTTTAATACATATACTGACAAAAAACACGGAGGCCAGTTTAATTGACTGAAATGTGTTCTTGATAGGCTCGTTTCCTTGCCACTCAGAATTTAGCTGTTGGAAATACATAGAATATAGCTTCTATTTGGGACTTTATAGTTCTTTTAGGTATCCAGGCCATAAATGAGTCTAGTAGAAATAAGGCGTACCAGAAGTTGCCTGATCAGACAGTATGTCCATTTATCCCAGTATTATCTTTTCTAGCTGGCAGCAGCCCCCCAGGATCTCTGGTACAGATCTTCCCTATTACCTGCTTGCTGATTCGCTTCAAGATGCCAGGAACTGGACCTGGATGTTTCTACCTTTGAAACATTTGACCTATGCTATGGCATCTTCCCAAACTGATTAAAGGCCACAAATTATGTGGCAGTGCCTTAATCATGTGCATGTATTACAAGCCACTAGGAAATCTTCCATCTTTATCATGGGGAATACTAACCTCTTCTTTTCTATAACTGTAATAGAGTAAATGGTGTATTTCTAATAATCTCAAGAACTTATTTCCAAAAATAAGTTCACCTTTGGCATCCTGCCACCACCCTTACTGTCTGTATGCTCATATCTTTTTTGTGAACTGCCCTGAGACCTCCGGGTATAGGGCGGTATATAAATTCAATTAATAATAATAATTATATATTTTCACATTTCTGTATGATATTATACCTCAGTATAACTACCATATGATTATATGCTATGATTTTAGGTGATTGTTTCAATCCAGTTTTCCACATATAAATCCACATATATTTTCCTATTTGCTTTTTTAACCTAGTAATTGCCCGCCCCCTTTTCTTGGAACAGTAGAGAAACAGACACACACACACACACACACACACACACACACACCTTCTCTCTCTCTCTAATGCTCAGCTGTAGTTAATGTAAACCAAGGTTTTAAAACTGCCAACAAACCATGGCTTATGAGTTTGGTTTGTTCTGGTTTGTAAACTGCACTTAAGGTGAACAGTCAAGTAAACCATGGCTTAGTGTTACATGCACAATATTTTTTAAAAAGAGTTTTGAGTTTCAAAAGTAGTTTGCTATGCAATGTATCCAGCAATGCACAAAACCACTTCTGGCTATTCAGAACTTCTTGTGGAGTTCTTTTGATCCTGGCCTAGATCAGGATCCAAAGGATTCCTTGCTTACTTTTGCTCACTTGGTTTAAGTACAATGTCTTTAAAAAAAAAAAGTATAATTATAATAGTTGAAAATAGTGATGGGTGCTCACTTGAAAATCAGTGACCATTCCTTTCGAATGCTGAAAAACCTTTGAGGGACTTTTCAAGCATTTGAGAGGATCACTTGCAAGGAGGCAGTTTCCCTCTCTCAGCTACACTACCTGCTACTCCCTCTTCCAGGGGGGAAAAGCTCCATCTTCCCAGCCAAGATAGCAGATGGCTGAAGTCTCGAAAAATGAGAGAGGCACAGTGCATCTCTCTCACTATCCAAAGCTAATCGCTACTTCATGATCTGGGTGTTTGTGGCAAGCTGCGATATCAGGTGTCACGGAAGAAGGTCCAGCATCCAAAACGCCCCTTTTGGAGTGATGGCATGTGATGCAGGGAACATAATGTTGCAGGAAACAATGGTTAAGGAGTGAGGATTGCTTAATATTACTTGCATGCTCAAATTGTGATGAAATACTGATTGAGAAGAAGAATCAAATATGTTTTTAAATTACTTTTAAAGTGTGATTGCCTTTTACACTTTTGAACTTTTTATTGTGGTTGTGAAATGGTTTCCACCAGTTCGTGAGAGTGGTGGACTTGAGGAGCCTCTTCCTGTATTATCACTGCACCTGAGACTGATTAGAGCATAAATAAAGGCTAAACTCATCTTACTGCAAAGTGTGGTTTGTTCAGCTGTTTGCCTAAGAGTTATTTTTATAAACGTGGAAAACTTTGAAAAGCATATAAGCTGCTGGGCAGGGGTAATCTTTTAATACGGCAAACGGCGTTTCCGTGCACTTTGGCTTCTGTCACATTATTCCGTTGCACCAGAAGCGGTTTAGTCATACTGGCCACATGACCCGGAAAGCTGTATGTGGACAAACGCCGGCTCCCTCAGCCTGAAGCAAGATGAGTGTCACACCCCATAGTCACCTTTTACTGGACTTAACCGTCCAGGGGTACTTTACCTTTACCTTTATCTGTTTACTCTTAATACCACCTGATCTTAAATCCATTTACATGGAAATAACTCCCATTGATTTCAGTTACTTCTAAGTGCATGTATTCAGGACCATATAAAACTATCGGGGAAGCATTCCATTGATGGAATCTGAACTTTAGACTTGAAGACACATCAATAACTTTCTTGTGAAACAGATCTACTAAGCCGAAGACTCAGGTGTCTGTTCACTTGCCAGGTTGTGGAAATACTATCGGTTAAAATAGTTGAAGGGTAATACAAGTGCATCTCATACTCCACTTTTTGGATTATTTGCATTGGCCCCTTAGTCCGCTGAACATCCTGCACATTCCTTCAGGAGACAGGTTTTAGTCTGGTCATCTTTGGTCTAGACTTGACTGTAGGCATGTTTCCTGAAATTCCTTGGAGACCTATTAAAATAATGCTGTCACCCGCTAGATGTCATCCCAATATTTATGCAGATGCATCTTTGTTCTGAAAACATATCGTTTCTTATTCTGTCTCCCAACTTGCCTCATTTCCATGTGCCGCTGCTCAGTAGCCTTAAGATGCTGACAGACTAACCCTAGATAACCCATCATTGCTGATTTACAATGCAGCACTGTATCTTTTTTGGATTGCCATATGCTGTAGGTGACAATTCCTACCCCCAGATGCCCTTGTTAAACCTTTTGGGGGGAAGAACTACTCCATACCTAGCTTCTTAACATTAAGCTGATCTTCTTGAAAGCCGCAACTGATTCAGTTATGTAGACTGCTCTTCCAGATCAAGCTCATTTCACAACAAAGTAGTCGTGAGCGTTCAGTGATGACATCCAAAGCAAAGGTTATTTTAATCCTGTTGTCCTGCGGTAGTTTGCTGCCAAAGATGATTTGGCCCCCATGTGGAGTTATTGGAGCCTGTCCCAGAATGCACTCTACATTTACTCTGGGAGCAGAGGACAAACCGGAAGTTCCCAAATATTTGGCCAACTCTATCGACTACTTCACGGTCAATCGGAGGACGGCAAGCAAGAAGCATCGTAAAGAACAGAGGGCCAAATAAAATATTTACCCGGGGCATTTATTGCTTTGTAAAACCACTAAAATTATGCCCTGATGTAATATTTTGGCATGGTAGTTTGTACGTAAAATGTGTGAAAGTGCTTTTTATAATTGGATAATTTAATTCTCCCTGCTGGGTCAATGAGAGGCAGCCAGTATTGAAGACTGCAGGCTGCATTTGGCGAAGGGGGTGCACACGTCACGGTAGTGGCTTAGCCTTCTGTAGAGGGGAGAGGTCCTTTCAGAGGAGACAGTGGGAGATCTTTTATTATTTGGCAAATCACCTTCAGACTTTTTTTCATCACAACTCTGATTTGGGACACTCTGAAACAAGCAAGCAATCCCTTTCTGATCAGCTTGTCAGTCCCTTCTTTTAACTGCTGCTCCAGGTTTTGTGTTGTGTAAGAGGATTTTTTGAAAGAGAATCTTCCCTGCTTAGGTGTCCCCCCCTTTTTGGGGGGGAGAAGTCATCTCAAGTATCTTGGGCGCAGCCAAAGAATCAACAGGACTCTGCTCAGAAAATATCCTCTCTCTTGAATGTAGTCAGGGTGTTTAAATATAGCCAACTAACAGTCATTCCACCTAAAGTATATCTAGTGTTTGTTTTTGCTATTTTGAGAATCTCTTTGTAGCACAACTGTAATAAGAAAACTGAAGAAGCATGGTAAGCATCCGCTTGGTGATGGTGTAAATTTGCATATAAAGATACGAGCCTTCTTGAAATTAAACACTTGATGTGATTGTTTGCATTTGACTCAGATCTGGAATTAGATTTTGTCTGAAATGATTCGCTTTCTTGATGTTTCTATGTCAACATAATATCTTTTAATCAAGCTTCATCACTGGATTTTGCAGACAAGCACATTGCCTTCTCTTGCTGCCATATTGTGTCACTTTTTGAAATCTCACTTAAAGCATTTCTTTTGTCATTTGTGGTATCAGAAAAGGTAAGGCTGCTCTCGGAATGCAGGTTGTGGTCAGTGGGTTCTATCGCCTCTAAGCCAGCATTTCCCAAACAGAATCCCACTTATTTTCTGACATAAAACTGAAGTCTTACTTTCACGATGTAAGAACTGCCTGTCCTCTGGAGAGCCTACCCCATTGTGCTTCTTTGTGAGTCTCTGTTCAGGACATGCCTCCTCTGAGGTCAAATCATTCTGCTGCATCTTTACATGTGGGGAAAGGCCCAGAGCTCATTTTGCATGCAGAAGGTTCCAGATTCAATCCCTGGTATTTCCAGGTAGGCAAAGACTCACCCCTGAAATCCTGAAGAGCCTCAGCCTATCACCGTATACAATACTGAGCCAGATGGACCAATGGTATAAGGCAGCTTCCGGTGCTCCTACCGTACCAGACATTATTTGGCCTGCGTGAGCAGTTATTGGAACCTTTCACCAGAAGTTCCCAGATACCTCTATTGAAGCAATTGTCTGATCAGCTGGAGCTGGATGGTAGGAGGCAAGGCCAGAACAGCAATTCATACAGAGATTCATTAGGCAGCCTCCTTTTGCAGGCAGATACTTCAGGCTCATAAAAGCTTGAGTCTTTTAATTCTCTTTCTCTTGGCCCACCAGCAGTTTTCTAGTACACCCTGGCACGCAGTTTGGAAATTTTGGCTCTAAGCTTTCATTTGCCAACGTTACCTTCTGGCTATGCACTCTTACCGCTGCCCTTGCCTTTCCGAAACCAAAAGCAGAGGTCATAGCAGTGACCTGTAAGTTGTCTGTTGGTTTCATTATGCTGCCTATGCTGTACCCTCTCTGTACAGTCTTTGGAATCGCCAAAACCAAAGAGCTCATTCCCTGGGAGGAGCCTGGTATTCTCCGCCTTTGCATGCCCTCCTTTTCAACAACCTGCTCCTGTTTCTGTGGGGCTTGCTCATTTTGCTATGGCCGGAGCCACACTAGGAGATTTTTTGAACACTACGGTTCAGATTTTGCAAATGACCGCAATCCGTGATCACTGCTATTGTAATATGGCATAAAAATGCATTTTCTTGCCTCTGATTTATAATCTCCTGGAGCTGTAGAAATGTCAGCAGTCTGCTTGGGCAGGGTTTGATGGGCTGCTTTCTGGAGGCGAGTTGGAATCTGTATGAAGCCTGTACAGCCATTTTTTTTAAGAATATGTGAATAGAATATAAATTGGTATCACAACATTCCATATATATATATATATATATATATATATATATCCCAAAAGTCAATTTGGATCAAAACTGCATTCATTTTGGAGTAATTTGATAAAAACTGATTCCATTCATTGTAGGCTCTGGGGAACCTACATGCTATATCTATTACCTTTCTTTGTGTTCATTGTGAAATGGAAAAAAGGGACTTTCATATTTGGAAAAGCACAAATGTACATGAGATACATTTTTGTGGTAAGCAAAAATAAGATTGAGGTGAAATGAATAGGGTGCCAGTTTTCAAACATCTAAAAATACTTTCCATAAAGAAAAATGAAAACAGTTGTTTACTAGGACAACTGATGCCCGGGAAAATAGCTTGGAAGTAAGAGCAATTATGCTATTTCTATTAAACATACTTTGCTTGATTGCATATGTGAGATATGATACCATTGCTTGATAAACTTGAAGTAGTAACCTCACATTTCATTAGGCAAAATTTATGGTTTGTTGATCATTTGTAAGCCTTGATTGTGGTGTCCAAGTAATGAGCTGCAAGCCATTCATTACTTATACACCAAAATCCATGTTTACAAATTGTTAGATAAAGTACACAGTATTCTTCACACACCTTCCCTTCCCATCGCATCCACACACCCACAATCTTTACACATTTTCCTCATAGTTGTTAGATGTCTATTCTTTCAGCTTTTTAGTGGGAGATTGGTTTCTTTTTACTGCCTTGTGTCACAGTACAGAGTTAAGAGTACAATGTTGTTTGTCATAACGAAGCATATTTTAAATTGTAACGGTATACAAGGTGTCGGTTGTCTGTTTTAAAGGAATAATTCCGCACTGATCAATCGCGATGCCTGGCTTTTGTTTTATACTCAGTTGACTTCTTTTACCATGAGTGAGATGAAATGTACAAGAATGAGTATGACACTGAACATTAGTCACGGGGAGCAACAGCACGGGAGATCTGTTGCATGCCCAGGCTCTGTACTCCCCCACCTGACCGACTGATGGAGCCTACCTGGTCCATCAGGCCCACCCCCTAGGAGGCCCTGTCTCTAGGCCTGCCTTCCATTGGCATCTTTCCCACATCCAACCATTTCATCTTCTGTGTTTTAGAACCTCTCGCCTAATCTGTTCTTGTACATTACCATTCTTTCAGTTCACATGTCTTCCTTTTTCTCTCCTTCAGCTGATTTCTATTTCATTCAATGGCTTGAGTTTTTGTTTTTGAATTTTGCTTAACCCTCCCTGCTGATTCCCTCCCAGTGCTGCCCATTTGAAAACTACCCTTTTCTCAGTTCAGTGGGTTCTTTGAATGCAGCAGGTATATCTAGACATCTGCAAATACCACTTCACTGTCTGCCTGCTGAGTGGAATGTATTAGCTGAACAAAGCATGTTGTAGCGGGTTCTTTTTACTGATATGAAAGTCCTCTGCAGTAGCAAAGAATCTGTGTTCAAACATTAATTGTTGGGGTATTGCTGATATTTTGGAATGGCTGATTGGAAATTTGAGCTAAGGAAATGGCTGTACAGGCTCCAGGTATATTATAGGCCATGCATTCAGGTAACTTGAGATCACAGCTCCTTTCCCCGCTTGCTTTAGGTGGAGGAACGTTCCAGGCTCAACCGGCAGAGTTCTCCAGCAATGCCTCACAAGGTGGCCAACAGGATATCAGATCCAAACCTGCCTCCTCGATCAGAGTCCTTTAGTATTAGCGGGGTGCAGCCTGCTCGGACGCCGCCCATGCTCAGGCCAGTGGATCCACAGGTAGAGTGACTCAGTGGAGTCTCATTTTCTTCTTCTGGTCATATGCAAATAAAATACGACACATGGTCCTCATTCAAGGTGATGTCCTGCCTAAATGTGTTTCATCTGCCAAATATGTGTTTCATGCAATCATATTCAATATGCTGCCTGTGGCAACGCTGTGATGACAGTATCACTGCCTTAGTTCAGTTTATTTGGGCAGGCTGAACGAATCTTGTAAATGCAGAGACATGTTCCAGTCAACACATTCTATTTCAGCCCCGCTTTGGAAAATACTTCCTTGCACATGGTGAGATGCAATACTAGCATGCATGCATGTAGTTTAGAATGCCCAAATTATTTTGAGGGCCAACACACATTGGCCTCGTTTGCGCATAATGCTTAACCATGACTTAGCCTGAACATGCAAAAGTGCTGCCTCCCAGGGAGCAGATCACAGCTGTTTTCCTCCTACCTGCATGGCAGCTAAGCAAGTGGTAGGCTTGGTATGTCATGCAAATGTGGGGTCATGGTCAAGTGCTCTCCTCCTTAACCATGTTCTGAAGCCAAGAACAAACCAGCATGCTTGTGTGATCCCAGTGAGCCGTAATTTGGCTTCCTTTGACTTACGAACCAGGCCATTGCGTTAACCATTTGGGTTGGGATGGGGGAGGAGCAGACTCTATCTTCCAAGGTTAGGGTGATCACACATACATTCAAACAAGCAGTACATTTATTACCACCTTAAGGAAATATAGGGTAGGATGAGGAGAATGTGAGTGTCAAACCTGCTCCAGATCTTGCCTTGGATGGGACCATTGGTCAAGTAACGAATAAACGCACCTCAGAAAGGCTATTTTAATTGTCTTGCACTATTTTAAGAAGGCTATTTTAATAGTCTTACACTGATGTGGGGCAGTAGTTCTGTATATATTCTGTAGTATTCTGTCCATGGGGAGGTGCATGATGTATTCGGATAAGATGATTTTATTAATAGAGTACTGCCTATCTGCAAACTGCCTGATGAAAAACAAACAGCCATGCTGAGCAGTTCTAGGGTAAGCAAGTCCTGTATTGTTTTTGTTGCTTTCTCCAAACCTCATAGAACTATCAATCAAGGACGTGTTTGCATGTTTTTTATATATATTTAGATGCATACCTAAGTTGCTTCTAATGTACCTTTCCCAATGAATGAGACATGTGCGTCTTAGGGAACACTCATCAGAGGGACAAGATCTGCAACGAGTCCCTGTCAAATGTAGCAACTCAGCTTTCAGAGTGTGCTAAATTAACAGTAGCTGAATATCTGAACTTGGGAGTAAAGAAGTAGAATATTTGCATTCTCATGGTTCCATTCATAACCTGATCACCAGTTCCATTCCAGATCATCCCTCTTCCTCCTTTGTTCCGTTGATAACAAACATTGCACTGTTACGTTGTCAAAGCAGGTTATCAATCTGGATAGGCACCTGCCTGCCAAACCTACCATGTAAATTTCTCTCAATTCTCCAAAGAAAAGTACGATACACATGATAAAACATTTCCCCTCATTTTGGAGTTATCAGGTGGCATCTTCCATGAGAGAAAAGTGAAAGATTGTATATGAAACTTTGGTCTGCTCCAGTATGGCAACCTATCTGTCTCATTTGGGACCTTTTCCTCCAACTGTGCTGAAACAAAAAGTACCTGGTAGTGAGCAAAATTTTACCATAATTGCTTCTCTCTCCCACCCCCAGCTTTCTTTTCATTCATGCATGTCATTTAAAACCATCGATCTTAACAATAATTTTGCAGGAGTCAAGTTCCTTTTTTAAAACTGATGGGGAAATGTTGAGGGACCCCCACCCCCCAGTACTCTAGACCTCTTGCCCTAAATAAACCCCTATGCCTCTGTAAATGTAGTATATTTATGCACATCTTAGAGGAGGCATATAACATGGGTTGGATTAGTAAAGTGGGTAGACGCCATCATGTTCAGAAGAGACCACTGAAATGAGTAGAATTTACTGTGTTTTGTAGGCTGCAAGTGATACACAAGCTTCGTTCAGTTGATCCATTGCATGGTGGTAGAAATGTAATTCAAAATCATACAGCATTAGCACTATGCATTACAACTACTAACAGCAGGCACAAAAATCATTAAGTGGTCCTTCAAGGCTCTCAACAATTTTCAAGTATTCCCTGGGGTGAAAAGGTGTTTGACCTACTGGTCTACTGTATGCATCACTAAATCTGGATCCATCCTAAAGTATTTCTAAATGCAGAGCCCTCAATCTTCCAGAGAAGCAGATTGTACTTGGTTTAACATAGAGGCTACTTTACTTATGCTTTGGAAGCCAATTCACTACCACAGCATAAAAATACACATCCGTAGCTTGCTCCTTCCTTCCTTCCTTCCTTCCTTCCTTCCTTCCTTCCTTCCTCCTGTCCTCCTCCTTCTCTTCCCTGTCTTTCTTCCTTTCTTTTGGCAACTCAGTGCAACTAAAAAAAGAGGAGCACCAGCCTTGCAAATAAGTCTCTATACTTGGTTTATAACAATTCTTTATAGATATATACCACATAGTAGTGGCAATGCAATAAAAGCTAACAATTTTTGGCAGCTCATCAGAGCCTGAAACTCCTGAAAACAGCCACTTCTTCTTTGCATTTTTCTTTGAAACATGAAGCTAAAATGTCACACCAAACCAATCACTGCACTGCTGCACCAATACATAACAGCCTGGGGAAAATCAGGTCTCCATTATGTTTTTGGATATGCCTGCAAAAAACTTTTTTTTAAAAAAACCAAAAAACACAACTCATGTATTTTCTTAAACCATTTCACAAATAACACATGATCATATAGTTAACGATTATATCATAACGATTATATGTAGAGAGGGGTAGAATTAAGGCTACATGAAGAATCTCATATTTGGCATTTCCTGACCTCATTCTGCTTAATATTGTAAACTTTGAATCTTATTACATTTTTGAATGGAATTCTTTAAAAAAAAAAGCAAACCAAAATAAATGTGGAACAAAGTTTTTTTAAAAAAGAAAAAGAAAAATTGCTTTGCAACTATTCATTTTTTAAAAAACACAAAATTACATTTATTTATTTTTTTCCTACTGATGGTTTTGTTTTAACTTGGTGCATAGATTCCACATCTGGTCAGTGTGAAATCCCAAGGACCTTCCTTGCCTGCCTCTCAGTCACTGCATGAACAGCCCACAAAGGGAATGGCTGGGTTTCAGGAGGCTCTGACGGTGACCTCTCACCGCACTGAGATGCCAAGGCAGAACTCGGACCCCACCTCTGAAAACCCTCCTCTCCCCCCTCGTGTTGAAAAGTTTGACCGAAGTTCTTGGTTACGACAGGAGGAAGACATTCCGCCAAAGGTAAAAATGAGGTCACTGCTAACTTGCAAGGTTTGGAGTAGAGAGTAGCTCAGTTCCTCTGCAATGGCACCTTAGGCCTTATTTTTCACACTTTATTGGGGGTTCATCAGCACTGGTGCCTCCCACAATGTGTACAGATCTGGGCAGGCGTGTCCCCTAAATTCTAGAGAGCATGCAACAGGGGCCCTGGTGGGAAGGGAGCGTAGCTTTCTGACTGAACACATGCTTTGAGTGCAGAAGTTTCTTGGCTCGGTCGTTGGCATCTCCAGTTAAAAGGGTCAGATATCAGATGCGCCGAAGACCTGTGCCTGAAACATTTGGAACCCACAGTCAGTCAGATCAGGCAGTGCTCTAGCAAATGGGTGGATAATAGCCTGACCTGGAATACGACAGTTTACTGCGTTCCCTGGTAGGCCATATCTCCCTGGTGCAGGTCCACTGCACATTTAGAGAAATCCGTCTGCCATGTAAAATGTAAACTGGCCCTTACTTATAGATCAGAGTGGGCCTAACATTATCCCTGCCGTGGCCTCCATAGCAGCTAAGTGAGCCAGCACGAAAGGTAAAGAATTTGGGTCCCTCCACCCTCCCCCTACTAATTGCCCCAAGCAAGTTCTGTACTCCTGCAAAAAAAGTCTACTTAACCAGCACCTGGGATAGCTCAGTCAGTAAAGCATGAGACTCTCTGGGTTCGAGCCCCACGTTGAGCAAAAGATTCCTACATTGTGTGGGGTTGTACTAGACAGCCCTTTGTGGTCCCTTCCAACTCTACAATTCTACAGAGACTTTAAAATTTCACAGAGAAGAAGTTGGAGACTAGGCCGATCTACTAGTACATATTAGCCATTGGGTAGACAAAGAGTATCCTGTGATACTCTGCCTAAAATAGGTTGTTATGCAAGAGGCTTCTCGCAACTGTAGAAAGAGTGGAAACCTTTGATGATGCCACCTCCCCTAGCATTGTTGAAAAGGCCCTCAGGGATTATATGACTTGGGCCCTTTTATACAGTGGCACTTTCATGCCAGGGCACAAGCAAACATCAATGAAGTATAATTCCAAGTCTTGGCACTGGTGCAGATTTTATACCCTTGCACCAGACCCCCCACTATTATGGACTAATTTTGTGAGTCTTGGATGTAGAGCCCCAGGCTATAGCATCAACCAACAAGACAAATGCAAGAATATGCACTGCATCAACAAATTAGAAGCGTTGGCCACTGTTCTCTGGCATGTATGTAAAACACTGTTAAATAATATGGCAAAGGAAGTCCCCAAGTCCTTTATTGAAATCAGAATAAATCATCGCCTCTCTATCTTGGCTTCTGTTAGAAGCATAAAACTTGCCATACTGGATCAAATCGTTAGGCTTTCTAGGTTGACGTCATGTATCCAGACGTAATCAATACCCGGTGGAGTGTTCTGTAAGGGTTCCAGAAGTTTTATACCTTAATGATGTGATGGCAGTAGCTCTTTAATCAACAGTGCAATCCCATACTTATAAATCCCATTGAGTTCAGTGAGGCTTTCTCTTAGGTAAGTGGGTATAGGATTGCAGCCTCTTTTCCAATATAGTAATGCACTTACCTTGTTTCTAATCTTTCATTATTATTATTTTGGATGTATTACAACATGGCTGTTAAAAGCTTCTTCTGTGCTGATTCAGCCCTTTGTCTCAGATTGTGTGGTTACGAAAAAGAAACGATCTAGCTAATTCATGTGATGTGGTGACATTGGCTGCGATTTCCCTAAGATGTAAATGCACCAAAGCAGCAATTTGCACTGATGATAAGAAAAGTTTGTAGACAGCAAGGTGATTTATGATGTCAGCCTATAATACCTTAGTTGGTAGATTTGAATTTCTGTCTGCGGGTTGATTACAAAATTCTTCCCAAATTATTAAAATGTAAATGTTGCATCTCAGTTAGTCTATATGGATAAATAGCACTGAATTATCTGTGAGCTACCAGGCCCAATTCAAGTTGTTGGCACTAGTGTAAACAAAGTAGGGCCAGGTTACCTAGGGAACTGCTTTGCCCCATATATCCCTGCCCTCCTCAGATGGGCCACTGCTGAGAGTACCATATGCCCCAGAGGTGTTCTTAGCTTGTACTAAAAATGGCTTTTAGTATTGCAGCTCCAGCCCTCTGGAATGACCTAGCAGCCAGAATTATATTTAAGAAGGCTTATGTGTGACTTTGTCATTTGCGCAATATTAATTGTGCATCTGTACAAATGGTTTTAATTGTTTTTTTAGAATTTGTATTATTTTTATTTACCATATTTTTATTCTGTTGCACACACGTTGATGGTCTCAGACTGTGAAGCAGTTTATAATTTCATGAAATTACTGAATCAATCAACGGCTTGGGGGCCAGGGACTTAAAGCAATTGCCATCCCTGTGCCGACTTACCTGACCTTAAGCTTGGCAGGGGAGGCCCTGCTGGTGGCTCTGCTGTCAGTGGGGACTGCCACCCACAGCAGCACTTTCTCCATAGTGTCACCCTGGCCATGGAATTCCCTTACCTGGTTTGGTGAAAACATTTTTGTTCACCCAGGCATTTGGGACTTGAAGAGCGGTCATAGCTTTTTAGCAGCGGTTGTTGTATATGTGAATCCGGAACACATGGCTGTTCCTACACAGAAGTGCTTTGCATCAAGTAGTTTGATTGTATTTGAAGCAGTGGTACATGTGACGAGGCAATTTCTGTGAACTCGGAGGTGAGCTGACCATAAAACAATACTGTCGTCATTCCTCATGGAGTCCAGTTCAGATGTATTTCTTGTTTGAGCTGCAATACATAGTTCAAGAGAGAGAAATTGAATGTATTAAAAAAAAAAATTGCCATGCAACAGTATGCAATTAATACAGTCAAAAAATGGTTTTTTGCCAAGGGCAGTGCTAAAGTCACCACTTTCTGGTTGACTTGGAAAAGCTCGGTGCTTTGCATGCAGAAGGTCATGGGTAAATCTCTGAACTAAATGAACTTGATGCAGTGGAGCAGCATTTAATGGGCACTGCGATATCTTCCATGTAAAACTGTGGGTGGTTTGTATTAATAGAAAAGCGAGAAGAACAAGAGTTTCTCTCAGACTGTTTTTCCTTAAGACAATTAAATAATTTTCAAGGTGCCGCCAATAGTTGAACATGTACCAGTAGGGGGCAGCGCTTGCGAGCCCAAGAAGGCAAGTTATGCTTCTGTTGGTCTGTTTTTGAATTCCTCCTGGACAGCAAACTTCCCAGATCCATAACAGGCTAGGAAATCATCTGGACTATGCTCCAATCTCAGGTATTTGACTTACCTAGGAGCATACCTGAATTGAATTTTATTTTCACTCCCAGAAGTCAGCAATGTATATGGGCTGCCATGCAGGATCTGGATTTCTGAGAATCTCTGCTTTCATTCATTTCATTCAGATTGTGGAAAGGCAGACAATAATACTGCCCCACCCATCACCATGGCTCCTTACACGTTGAGGAATGCTGCTTTGAATTTTTGTCGGGTTCGGTTCTTCACCCGCAAGCCCCCACATAAAGGCCAATGGGCATACACAAAAGGAAACAATATTGTGCTGCCTGAAGTACGGTATACTCCCACCTTCCCTCTAGACAAGTGCTTTGCCAAAGGAGATGGAGGCATGCCACAAGTTGCAATGTGGCTTCCCCCCAAAAAAGAATCCTGGGAATTATAGTTCTCCGGCGTCTCCAGATAGTGCCAGTCATTGCAGACAGTACTAAGCTAGATAAACAAATGGTCTGACCTCCTTCCTATTTTTTCCTATTCTTTGGGGGGGTGATGATGATGATGATGATGATGATGATTTATTCAACTTATACACCACCCTATACCCAGAGGAGGGCGCGGGTGGGTTAAACCACAGAGCCTAGGACTTGCCGATCAGAAGGTTGGCGGTTCGAATCCCCGTGACGGGGTGAGCTCCCATTGCTCAGTCCCTGCTCCTGCCAACCTAGCAGTTTGAAAGTATGTCAAAGTGCAAGTAGATAAATAGGTACTGCTCCGGTGGGAAGGTAAACGGCGCTTCCATGCGCTGCTCTGGTTCGCCAGAAGCGGCTTAGTCATGCTGGCCACATGACCTGGAAGCTGTATGCCGGCTCCCTCGGCCAATAAAGCGATATGAGCGCCGCAACTCCAGGGTCAGTTGCGACTGGACCTAATGGTCAGGGGTCCCTTTACCTTTATATACCCAGAGGTAGTCTCAGGGTGGTTCACAACAAGACCACAACATATAAAATCAAACCAAAAGCAATAACCCAATAAACCCCTCCCCCCCAAATGCCTGTAGTACAGATACATGCATGTGCACATCTCTATTCATAGCTGCTCTATGTGTGTGTGTGTGTGTGTGTGTGTGTGTGTGTGTGTGTGTTTGTGTGTGTGTGCATGCAAAGCAGCAACAAACAACTTTTGCAAAGGGGTGCTGTTCCATTCCCAATACTGCTCCATTTGACTTCTGCAACAGGTAAGGCCAATCTAGATACCCCTAATCTAGGCTTCCTTTCTAATGTGTAAATAGCTAACGTAACCATGTGCAGTAGAAATAAAGTCAGCGTTTACTGCCGCAGGGAATGAACTGTCCTCAACTCAATTAAATTATCTCCCATTTTAAAGCTTTTGAAAGTGCTGTGTGTGGTTTGTAATTGCTTTATTTAAAACTATTTTCTATTTTTCGGTGAGGATTTTTTTAAAAACAACAACAACAACCCTTCATGCTTGCAGACTTTACCAAAGCTCTGGTCTTTCCCAGTTTGCTGGTGTGAACTGTGGGCCTGATTGTAAGAGCAAAGCCTCAATAGCTTTTATGTTTTTGTCATCTTATAGGTGCCTCAGCGAACTACTTCCATCTCACCTGCATTAGCTCGGAAGAACTCTCCAGGGAATGGTAATGCACTAGGACCTCGACTAGGATCACAGCCAGTAAGGGCAAGGTAATGCCAACCAGGAAGGAAAACCTCCTCACCTCCCAAGTTTACTGAATTATGTACAGTGGTACCTCGGGTTACATACGCTTCAGGTTACAGACACCGCTAGCCCAGAAATAGTATCTTGGGTTAAGAACTTCGCTTCAGGATGAGAACAGAAATCGTGCTCCAGCAGCACGGCAGTAGCAGGAGGCCCCATTAGCTAAAGTGGTGCTTCAGGTTAAGAACAGTTTCAGGTTAAGAACGGACCTCCAGAACGAATTAAGTACTTAACCTGAGGTACCACTGTATAGCATAATGGAGGCATCTGCACGTCTAAAATTTTGTATTTATAAGTACCACCTTTTCTATCCATACCCCCATACACAAAGAGAGAATGAAGGGAACAATAGTCTTGTCCCCACATTTACCCCTTAGGTCCTTTTTCTTTCCACTGTCTTCTCATCTCTGTGCTATTACCTCAAATAAATGAGTTATCTCAAACTGTTGTTGAGAGGTAAGCACCTGTCCCCAGCAACTGTAATGATAAAGTAGAAACTGGGGGGATGGCTGAAGAATGTAAGGACAAGGTACCAGCTAACACAAAGTCTTAATTAATGCTATAGTTGCTGGTTCAGCCTGTGTCTCCTCGATTGATTGATTGATTGATTGATTGATTGATTTACAATTCTATTATTGTCCTTCATCCAAACATCACAGGATGGTTTACAATATAAAAACACACAACAATGCAGACCATAACATCAAACAAAAACAATTGCCCCCACACACAAAGTTTAAAAGGCCATTGATTGTTTAATTAGCCAAAGGCCTGGGAGAAGAGGAATGTTTTTGCCTGGTGCCTAAAGACATGTAATGAAGGCGCCAGGAGAGCCTCCCAAGGAAGAGCATTTCATAAAAGTGGAGCCACCGCAGAAAAGGCTCATTCTCGTGTTTCCTCCCTCTGGGTTTCTCACAGAGAAGGGCCTAAGATGATGTCCGTGGGTCAGGGGCAGTTCATATGGGGAGAGGCAGTCCCTGAGGTATTGAGTTCTTGAGCTGTTTAAGGGTTTAGAGGTCAAAAGCAGCACTTTGAGTTGGGCCTAGAAACTAATTGGTAGCCAGTGCAGTCTAGCCAGAATTGGCGATATATGCAAAATATACACAAACTGTGTTGCCCCAGAGAGCTACCTAAACGCTGAATTCTGCACCAGCTGAACTTTCTAAACCAGAGGTAGCCCCATGTATAATGAACGTGATCTAACCTAGATGTTACAATAGCATAGACAAAAGAAGTTAGGCTATTCCAGCCCAGATAAGGAGGGTTGGACTAGCAGCAAATCAAAATGAGTATCAGCACAGTCTCCTGCAATTCAGTGCCTCTGACAGTTGTAAAATAGTCCACCTGGAAGTGCCTGTAGGCTTGCAGCTATCTCAAGATTACCTCTTGGTGCAGCTGCCAAGGCGTGAAATGTAATGTGTGCAGAAGCACTGTTTCTCTTCAGGAGGGAGCCAGAACAAGAGTTATTGTATAGCTGGCAAATGAAGTGTCGAATATCAGCCTGCCTGCAGCTTGAAATAAGCTAAGATATAAAACCACTAACACCAGGGAATAGGAGTCCAGCAGGTATCATCCACTGTCGTATTTGCAGCTGCTAAAGAAGAAATGTTTTGGAATGAACGAATTAACCTGCAGCTAGCTGGTTTACTTAATTTTTTGTTGTGTTTTCAGTACTGTAAATGAAAATCATTTTGGCTTATGCCACCTGTCTTCCCTGTCCCCAAGCGATGTGCGTAATTGTGGGAGACGTGTACATATGAAATTATTTGTGCCATAATATAAGTAAATCAAATGGTTATCAGTGATGTATGCTTTATTATGATGTGCCGTTTGCTAATCCTCTCTTACATGTCACAGGAAGGTCATGTCTGTGTTGCTGTTATGCTTATTTAACATATGCATCCCCCCAACAAGAATCTTCAAGGCTTTCTTAGCAATATTCTCAGCAATTTCACAAAGCAATAATTCCCAGAATGCCTTGCGGGAAGTCATAGTGGTTAACCAGCAGAGATTTGTAGGCCTGATTCAGATGAAACAGAAAACTGAAGTTTCCTAACCGTGTGAGCAAGCTGCAACATGCCTCAGGCTTGTTCCCTCCCTTCTCTTCCTTATTCACACCTGCAAAGAGGAGATCCAAAGCTTCCCTAAGCTTTATGATGTGTTTAAACTGTATTTAGTGAACAAATCATGATCCAAGTTTCGATCCAACAGGGAACTGCAATGATTTAAAATAGGAAGAGAAAGCTTCTAATCTCTTCCTTATGGGTGTGAAGAAAGAAAGACCCTAGAAGATTGAGGTTTGCCACCTTTCATTCATATAGCGGGAAACTCTATTTCCCCATTACATCTGAACTGAGCAGGAGGTTTTCTCTTGAGTTAGGAAGGTGTCAGGTTTGCTTATCTCCTGTGACCAAGGGTGCCAGCTCCTGGGGGACGAGGCACTGTGCCCCACCCTCCGATCTTTTTTTTTTTTTTTTTAAAAAAAAAGGTTCCAGGCCCCCTCAATGTTCAGAAGGCCCCCTGCACAACGTCTGGACATCACGCCGTGTCATGTGCAGGCCCTCTCAATCCTCTGCCTCTGAGATTCCAAGGTTTAGCATAAGGAGTGCCCAGGATTTTGTGTACAAAACCAGGTCAAAAAAGTTATTTGTAGCAATGTATGAAAATACTCCTGAATGAGGACAAAAGAGACATCCATGTATGAGTTAGAGAAGGGTGTGTGTGTGTGTGTGTGTGTGTGTGTGTGTGTACGTACACCACTTGATGGTTAAAAAACCCAAAACCCTCTAAAAGTGGTTCATAACAATATTAGAAAAAGACATTAAGTTTATTTTTAAAAACATTAAAATCCACACTAGCTAAAAAGAAATAAAACACATGTAGCTTCTCTATGTCTGGATAGGCTTGCCTAAACAAAAATGATGCCAAGGCACCAAATTTCTACTTGCTTCACTTCACGAAACACTTCCTAAAAGACACATGAAGAGTGACACCCAATCCTTCTCTTCTCTAGTAACCCTGACCTACGGAGAACAGAGCCTATAATAGAAAACCCCTTACAGAGGACAAGCAGCGGCAGCTCTTCCAGCTCAAGCACCCCCAGCTCACAGCCCAGTTCCCAAGCAGGCTCCCAACCTGGATCCCAGGCTGGTTCTAGTGAACGTAACAGAGTCAGAGGTAAGACATGTGTTCCTTCCTTCCTTCCTTCCTTCCTTCCTTCCTTCCTTCCTTCCTTCCTTCTTTCCTTCCTTTTGCACTCTGCCAAGTCCAACACTCTACCCTTCGGACTGGCATCTTGTGAAACGAAACAAACATTGTAAAACAACACAAAACCATCTTTCCGTCTCAACTGTGAACATCTCTGTCCCTAGCACTGGCATAGACCTGCTTTGAAAGTCTCATGATTTGCATGGTGCAAGTTCAGTTCCTCCCGAGAGAGCTTTTCAGTGGATCCTGAAGCAAATAGAGAAGGAATCGGCTACCTGGAAGTAAAGGTGTTCTCATTGGTATGGGGGTAGGAAGGCCTTTAATCGAACTTGTGCCTGCTTTGCTCTTTACCCAGGAAATGCCAAGCCCGAAGTTTCGCCCATCCTCCCTCACGAGCCAGCTAAGATAAAACAGGAAGACAGCAAGGAAATGACGCGACCAAGCCGACCTGCTGTGAGTTTTAAATGTGTTTTGTGATAGACTTTTGCCAGTGGAAGTGGAGTTTTTCCTTCAGGCCACAATCTTTTGAGAACGAGTCAAAAAAGAGTCAAATGCCGCTGCTCATCTCCCCACTGACCCCAGTTCAGTTTTGAGTGTAAGAAGAGACTGTAGAAGACAGGACTATTTAGAGAAAGGGTGGTTTGAGTTTTCTACAGTTCAGTAAAAACCTTCGGCATAGGAATAACTGAAAACATGGTGCATATCAGTGGCTGGGGCTATTTGTATGAAGTCATACTTCTTAGTGGAGTTAATACCTTTGAAGGACGTTTTAGTCTCAAGGTTAATCTGATAGAGAAGACATGACATGGTGCAGTCTGCAAGCACGTGTCAATGGTTCCTGTGTTTGTCAAGAGCCAGACTGATTTAGTAATTAGAAGACCAAGGAAGGTGCATGATGCTGTCAAAAGGTCATTGGTTTTAAAGAAGGAAAGCCAGAAACCCAGACAGGTCATTACTGGGCTCACCTGTGCAAAATTATGCTGCCCACCTCAGAGAGGGCAAGATAAAAAGATGTATTCTCAAGGAACAGAGAAGCAGAGGGTTGAAGCTGCTCACGTACAAGGATCTAAACTTTAGGCAAGATAGTTAAATCAGTATCCCAATTTCTGACCAATGGCAGGCAAGGGGAAGTGTCACAAAGATGCCTTCCTTCAAAGTCCACCTAGCTGCCTCACATGCCCTAAGAATGCAGGCCCAAGCTTGGTAGTGTCTAGTTACAATGATTTTTATTGCAAACTTCACAAAAGCACACAGCAAACCAGAGTGCTTACCCCTGGTTTAGTTTTGTGTTCGACTATTTGTATTTCTATACTGGCAGAGGGCATGGGAGGAATTTCCATTTAGCCTCTTATGAACGTGTATCTGCTGTTTTGTTGATGTGTGTTTTTTCCCTTTCACACTTCACAGCACTGAGCTAACAATTTTGATTTTATTTCTAACCTGCTTGCTTTTCCTCTGGCATTTTCCTGTCCTGATCTGTTTCCTCTGATGCTGATTAATCTTCCCTTACTCCCAGAGCTATAAGAAAGCAATAGATGAGGTTAGTGATATCTTTTCTTAGTTGGTCATGCCTTTGCAGGGGTGACTAGTTAGAGCTTAACATCAAACCATATTTTCTTGGTTGCTGACATTCAAAAAGGTGATACTGCAATCATGATTCCAGATGAAAGATTTTATATAGAAATAGAAAGCTGCTCAGGAAAAAGAAGGGTGGGGTGTAGCCTAGGTGTAAAACTTCTATTTTACTTTGGGTTTGGCTCCATGAAATCCTTTTTCTCACCAGAAAAGTAATGCTGCATCTGGGCAAACCACTATTCATGTGTGCAATCAAAGAAAAGGGGATCTGTGCCCCAAATGTTCAGGATGCAATCTCAACATTTTAAGTTGGTACAGCTTAAAATATTGGACCCTGGCACAGCCCAAGTAACTCAGTGTTACATTGTGAGGTTTGTGACACCACTATGGCAGCCCCTTTTGAAAATGAGGATGGAGCCGTGGAACAGAAGCACTTTTCCTGCGCTGGGTTCCCCCTCCCCCTCCCCCTCCCTTGCTTTCCCCTTGGGATTGCAAATACTGTATGTGTGTTCCCACAAATTTTGATCCAACAATGCAGGGTGAGTAGCTTTCATATAAATTTGAAATTATTTTTCATGACTGTAACCATTAGTTTTATTAATGTGTTATTCTAAGCCAGATTCTTAATGGTAATTAAATATAATGAACTCTGGCAATTTACCCAACTTTGGTTTCATCCATTAGTACCAAGCAGTGTAGTTGTAAAAGGAAGTTTCAAGTCATGTGGTGCACATATATACACACACACACACACACACACACACCAGGAACAGGTGCCACTGAAAAATACCTACTCATATTCAGCTCCATCCTAGCAGCGCATGCAGAAATCACTTAGAAGGTCCCTGCCTGTTTAGCCCCATAACTTTCTTTCTAGGAGGACTAGAGACTTCCTTCAAAATAGATAAAGAAAGATCAGGATCTGGAGCGCCTGCCCAGGAGCACCAGTGAAAAGCCTTCCCCAACACCATTGCACCTGGGGGCATTGGGTTGGAAAGCCCTGCCTTACACTGTAGATAATTCTAGTTATTTTCATGTACCTCTGGAAGTCTAGAAGCTGGTGAAATTAGGCATTTTTCACTTTGAATCTCTCTCTCTCTCTCTCTCTCTCTCTCTCTCTCTCTCTCTGATAATTTGTGAGCAGTTGTAGCGAAGCCATTCTTTCTATAGCTGAACCATAATAGCTTGAAAACACCTAAGCCCATTTTCCAGTCTTAGTTTTGGAGTTAGGGGTGTTGAGGAGATAAATGTTTTTAAAGCAGTACAATGCACTGCTTTAGGTAATTGGAAATGATCCAGCTGAAATGAATGAGTCACTAATTATTGAACTATATGTTATAAATGTGTTCTTGCTGCCTGAATCTTAATTAGGCCTCCTTTTCATCTTCGGAACAAAAAACTGAAAACAATTAAAACCAAAGAAATTGATCTGGCAGTAATGAAAATATTTGCTTCGATTTGGCCAGGTTTTAATCACAGAGTTCGTTGGCAGTGGAAACAAGCTCTCAAAATCCCACATTCTCTACTCTTTAAAATGGAATGGGGGGGGGGTACTCTAAGCTTTTCATTTGGAGTGTAGAAGCAAAATCTATTAGACACTGATCTGTGATCACAGTCTTTGAACAACTGTCAGTCAGCAGTGTTTGGATTAGATCAGGGATAGTTTGTTCATTCAGTCTTTTCCCAATAGTTTTTTAGTAGTAAATATCTTATTCCCCATTTGTCACAACAAATAATAAATAATTTCTCTTAATTTAAAAATATTAATAGTTTAGAATGGCAAAGCAACAACTGAGGGAGCCTGATGGAAACATTTCACTGGCATTCTTGCTGCTCAGGGATACAAAAAAAAAAGCCACTTTGAATAATATGCTAGTGTCTACAGTGACACTGGTTCAGCCTCATTCATGTCACTCATGTTTGGTTGAAGATGACATGTAAGCATACAGTACAGCATTACAATACTGTTAACTTGATAGGGTTCGTTGAACATCAGGCCTCGTATCCTCACCATACAAATAGTGTGAAGGCTATTTATCTTGTTGCAGTCGCTAGATGTGGAAATTGTCCCACGATACACCTTCATTCTTTAGACCCAGAACAGTCTCAGAGTTTCTGATTCAGCAAGCACCTCTCAGCATCACAAACTCTCCTCCATGAAGAAACACCCCCCCCCCCATTGCTTGGCAGCTGTTTTCTCCCATTTCCCCCAAACATCAAAATTGTTTCTGGCTTCTGTTGCGGTAGATACCTGGAGCAGCTCAGAAGCAGCATTTTGGGGATGCTACAGAGACAGATTCTGAAAGAGATAACCGATTTCAACTAGGTGTTAGCCTGGCATGCATTATTCTGAGATGCTATGCACAACCCATAGCAATTTAAAGGACTTCTTAAAGAGTAAATAAATAGGTACCGCTGCAGTGGGAAGGTAAATTGTGTTTCTGTGTGCTCTGGCACTCGTCACAGTGTCCTGTTGCACCAGAAGTGGTTTAGTCATGCTCGCCACATGACCCAGAAAAGCTGTCTGCGGACAAACACCGGCTCCCTTGGCCTGAAAGCAGAGATGAGCACCACACCCCATAGTCAAATACGATTGGACTTAACTGTCCAGGGGTCCTTTACCTTACCTTTACCTTTAATCTAGTTCATGCACCTATTTTGGATACAAGAGTAGTGACTCATGGAAATTCTCCCTTGAAATTACACCATCTGACTTAAGCATGTTTCCAATCCACCAGAGAGGTTTTTCTCCCTGATTGTGCAGATCCCAAACCTTGGAAGCCATGTGTCAGTCGTGTTGATTCTCTCTCTCTCTCCCGTACCCCTTGCCCTTGAAAATCCCTGTTCCTTCTTACAGAATACTTGAGTGTCAAGGTGGCTGGCACCGGGGAGATGATTGTATACAAAAATCTGTGCAATATGATGCCTCCTCTTCTGCAAGACATGCTTCGTGTGCTTCAGATTTAATTGTTTAGGCACATCAAGCTAACAGTGTAGGGGGTTCCTTTGTAAGTAAGACATGTGCCACATCTCTGCACTGACACAGTAAATCATGTGGCTTATCCACCTTTACCTTTCCTCCACTCTTTCCATGCTTTACAGCTCCATGTCTAAGCACCTTTTTCTTTTTCTTTTTGCTCCAAGCTTTTCTCATGAAAACTCACTCTTTAAAGCTCAATCCGAGCAAACAGCAATCCATGGAAAACCTGAATTGTTTGCTCCAACTGAGTGCTAAAGAGCGGGTTTTTGCAAGGAAAGCAACCGGGGGGGCGGGGGGACGTGCTCGGTCATGTAGTTTCAGAGCTCAGACCTGTGCCAGAAAGAGTGGGGCAGAAGGTAAGTTTGGATAAGCCCATGGTCTTGTTCTGCAGAACAAAATAAACATGCCTTTAAAGAAATGGGTAAACTGGCTTATCAGCTGTGATGAGATTATATTGCTGATAGACCTTAATTAAGCACCACTTTAGGATGACTGTAATGATGATAACGTGTTTGATTTAATCTGTGCAGAATTAAAAATATATTGACCTGCTTTTCCCTTCGATATCACTGTTGCTTCGAGTTTGACAGTCTACCCAGGCTTTCCATTGCCTGCAAAGTACACCTCTTCCTGTGGAATATTGACTTAGGGCTACAGGCTTTAATAAGTAAACGCATCAATTGAAAATTTGATTCATCTGCACAAAGTGATTTTAATTGGTTAGGGTTTCAGATGAAGGATGCATCTTGTCATTCTTTGAGATTCTTTGCTTTCAAGGAGATGGCGTAAAATTTGTAAGGATTGTTCCCTGTAACAAGCCAGGGGCTGATTTTGCTGTATTGAACTTTAGGTTATTTTAACCTTCCTTTTAGTAACTCATAAAGTTTCCTACATGTTAAGTTTCTGGCCGTATGTTAAGTTCAACTGATCAAAGTATGTTCCGTAGCTTTTACCGAAAGTAGAGTGACGTGCGCCCTGAACTAAATTGAAAGATGCCATCGACTTTGACGTTCTGCAAATAGAGACAAAGATGTTGCTCTCTCCCTGCGCCTTTATGGCACAAGTACTATATGCCTGTCTTTTACAAAGTGGCCATTGAGTCCTGAGTAAAGTAGTTGCGGCTGTATTGGAACGGGATATTTTAGGGCTTATCCACACTAATCTTTTGCCCCACTCTTTCCAGGCACACGTCCACGTTTTAAACCCACTCTTTAGTATTCAGTCGGAGCAAACATCAATTCAGGTTTTCCGTGCATTGCTGTTTGCTCTGATTGAGCTTTAAAGAGCGGGTTTTCACAAGGAAAGCTCTGGAGCTAAAGGGGGGGGGCACTTGGACACAGAGGTTTAAAGTGCAGGCCATGCCTGGAAAGAGCAGAGGAAAGGTAAGTTAGTCTTGCCTCAGCTTCACTTCTTATGATGGAAGCAATGCTTTAAAAAAAAAGATAAAGGAAGGAAGGCATGTACTGCATGTTTCAGGGCTCATTTCCCCTTAATCAGAGGTAAAATTGGGGAAATTGGGACATATGACAAAGAGAGAATATGGCCATAAGACCAAAAACAGCAAAAAAAATGTGGAAATAGCCTTTTTTTTCAATGAGTTTCTTTCTCCCTAACCCTTGTATCTCTGACCAAATGCGCTGATGGCTCCCTCGGTCACTAATATAGGGAGAAATGGTAAGACTAACGACTGCAGTTGCTTTGTTCATAATGTGCATGCCTAATGCAATAAACTCTTCTAACCCATTCTAATTGGAGCTCTCATGCTTTTTATTTTTTGCCCCTACTGCTTCCCCCTGCATTGCTATAAAAGCATGTAAGATTACAAGAAGTCTCCTTCTTCTATATGGTGCTTGCAGTGCCCTTTGTCTTGAGATAATACTGTCGAAGGTTTTGTCAGTGTCATAGTAAACTGAAAGCTCTTTGTGTTTGTTTTCTAAGTTTCCTGGTTGTTCCCCTGCCGCCACCCGTAACTTTCCAAATGTGGTATTTCCACATTTACTGTGGCTACTATGTGTGTGTGTTTGTGCAGGGTATGTGTCAATTTGTGCAGGTCTTAGCGAGTTCGTCCATGCTCTCTATCTCCTGGAGCTGAGGAGGTCTTTTGTGGCATTGTTTCACTCAAGTCCCGTGCATAAATCACGTTATACATCAATCTTGTTTGACCTGTCTCTACATCTCTGTCAGCAATAACTCAAAGTACTTTGCTATAGGCAAACAGCAGGAGTGGAGGCCTTGTATTTACCGCCCCCCGTTAAGTCTAAAATTTTCTCACAATCTTACAGTCACATCCACAACAAACCTTTAAAAGCACATGCCTCCTCCCAAAGTATCCTGGGAACTGTAGTCTAAGGGTGATGGGAATTAGCTCTGTGAGGGGAAACTGCAGTTCCCAGGATTCTTTGGAGGAAACCATGTGTTTGAAAAATATGGCATAGATATGATGCCAATCTATAAAAAGATATACTTAGTGAGCTCTCTTTCCCCACTGGAACATCACCTCTTCACTGCCGTTGTCACCAGTTCCTCCTGAGAGCCAGTGTGGTGTAGTGGTTAAGAGCGGTAGACTCGTAATCTGGGGAACCGGATTCTTGTCTCCGCTCCTCCACATGCAGCTGCTGGGTGATCTTGGGCTAGTCACACTTCTTTGAAGTCTCTCAGCCCCACTCACCTCACAGAGTGTTTGTTTTGGGGGAGGAAGGGAAAGGAGAATGTTAACGCTTTGAGACTCCTTTGGGTAGTGATAAAGCGGGATATCAAATCCAAACTCTTCTTCTTCTTCTTCTCCTCTCTTTGATATCACCCGCTTTATTAGAACCCAAGAATTGAAAGGAATCTCAAAGGGTTGTCTATTCCAATCCTCCACAGATGAACGAAATCCACTATTGCAGTAGCCCAGCTTACACTCTAATGACGGAAAGCCCACCCCCTTCCAAGGCCATCACAACTTGTATCCCCAAGAAGTTCTTCCTAAAGATTAGTTGAAGTCCTCTTTATTGCAGTTTGAATCCATTGCTTTGGGTCCTCCATTCTGCAGCAGCAATAAACAGTTTGCCAAACCAATGGCAAAATTTCACACAGGTACACCCCACCCCCAAAACGATATCAGTTAGTGCACCATTCTGTGTGAATCAAGGCAATCATGGTTTTCCCTTCCTCTGTCGGGCATCATGAGCTGGAAACACACAATGTGAAGCTCCTGTTCACATGACTTAAAGTACATGGCAATAAATGGCCTCCAAAGGTGATCATGTTTTCCAGTTTACTATGATCGTGACTGAACTCCATTTGTTTTCAACAAATGTAACTGTGCTGTGTCTGTACGTAGAAGCCTACAAACAGATATGTACACATGCCTATGTGGTCAAATAAAACCAGCAAGTTTGCTGTTGAGTTTTCAACAAGCATAGAGCCAGCATTTGTTTTCACAAAAGCTACATGCTATGTTGTCTTAGGTTGGTATATGTTTGTAAGACTACTATAAAAAATTAGTATTTTTTGGTTGCTTATGCTCTGTGTCGTTAAAGCTTTCAGTCAGATGTGTGCAGCTTTTCTGCAGCCCAATAAATTGTTGACGAAACTCACCTCAAGTTGCCCTCGTTCCCCTTGCCATATAGGATCTGACGGCCTTAGCAAAAGAACTGAGGGAGCTGCGTATTGAAGAAACAAACCGGCCTTTGAAGAAAGTTACAGACTATTCCTCCTCCAGCGAGGAGTCTGAAAGCAGCGAAGAGGAAGAGGAGGATGGCGAGAGTGAAACGCAAGATGGGACCGTGCCTGTCAGTGACATTCCAAGGCTTATGTAAGGCACATTTTGTGAAGATAACACCATTATAATTAACACTGTTTATTTGGAGCTGTGGGTGGGCGGAACGACACACTGTGCATCTTTGACAGCAGCTGCCCCCCAGGTCAGGTCCCTCCCCATAATGTGTAGGATCACTCACCCCATGCCATCGCACTGTCATGTGCAATTGTCTATTCCTGCTGTACATCAGCTGGATGAAGGCTAGGGGGAATGTATAATGTAATGACCTCACAACATTAGGAGACTTGATCCTGGGCATTGCTGGGAAGAAGAAGCCTTGACGCGAGGATGCTATTTTTGGCAGATGATGTGTGGTACTTAACTGTGATTGCAGCTTTTTGTGCTTGGGGTAGCAGCTGGATAAAGTCCCCAGCCATCCTGGCTTGCCAGCAGCTCACTCCAGTTGAAGGATAATACAGTCTGAGTTCACATCGATAGAGTCAGAGACCCATGAAAAATGTAGGCAAAAGGTGGTGTAGGGTAGTGGTTCTTGTGTCTGGGAACAGAGAGGAGGCTGGTTCTGGATGGTGTTTCACACCCCCAAAGAACCAAGTGTGTAGCTTGAAGAGACTACTAGATCCAGCTTTGTCGCTGGTGACCTGTGGCATCAGTAACACAGGGTACCTGTTTTCCAGCTTTAGCTGGTTCGTGAGCTACAGGCATTCCTCTATATAGTGTCAGCCTGGCTACAGTAATCTAGGCCAGTGTATCCCAACCTTGGGTCTCCAGCTGTTTTTGGACTACATTTCCCATCATCCCTCACCACTGGTCTTGCTAGCTAGGGGTGGTGGGAGTTGTAGTCCAAAAACAGCTGGAGATCCAAGGTTGGGGAAACACTGGCCTAGGCTCTACAGACTCTGGGTTCTGGAGTTAGATTAGCGCAGTAAGCTCTGTGTGGGGCTGCCCTTGAAGATGATTTGGAGGCTGCAGCTTACACAAAATGCAATGGCCAGAGTGTTGACTGGTTCGGCTATTTGGAGCCATATAACACTATTTCTGAAGAGTTTGCACTGGCTGCCTATATGCTCTGAAGCCACATTTAAGGTTTTGATGCTTAGATACAAATACCTGGACAACAGAACTCAGTTATCTGAAGGAGCATTGTCTCAGCGTCTCTCAGCATTGTCTCTCAGCATTGTCTCTCAGCATTGTCCTCCCTAGGCTTTAAGATCTCTCAGGGAAGCCTGGTGTTTTAGCTCAGGGTGGAACCTTCTTGGTGGTGGCTCCTCAGCTGTGGAATGTCGTTTCCCCCAAGGTTCAGATGGTGCCAACATTGTTTTGTCCAACACCCGCTCCCCACACATATAGGAGCCACCACTTAGAGGATCCCACACTCATTACTTGGAAGCAGACAAAGCTCTGGGACTCGGTTTATCTTCTTCACATATGGCAGTGTACAAAAAGGACAGAAGCTCCGTATGTGAAAGAGCCCTGAGAGCTAGGAAACTCTCTGGGATTTTCTGAAGTTCTCATAAATATACAATGGCTTCACTTCGCAAACAATACCTTAGTCTTTCTTGAAGTTCTCATTTAAATGTTCTTTGCATTATCACAGATTTAACAGTTTCCCAGTATTTTAAAGACTGACAAATGGTGCTAACAGCTGCATATCTGGACTTTTATTAGAACATTCTCTGATCTATATTTCTATATTATCTAGGTCAGTCTCTGCCTTCAGGCATAAATAAGCAGCTGCTGCTTATTTTTGTTGGCCATCCATAAGTATATGGGTAATGTTTGGGCAGATATTTTGTGTCTTGTTTAGCTTAATGTGGTTTAAAATATGCCATGTTGCAATGTCATGTTGTGCCCTGGCTTGTGTGCACTGAAGCTGTGGTCCTAGAAGGACTCAGTCTCATCTCTACAATTTGACATCTTCAGATACTGCTGAGAGGCTTGCTCTTGTTGTCCTGGGTGGCCATCAGAAACAAAAATGCCCAGGTTTAGTAGCTTGTAACCTGGACAAGTTTAGTTGCCATGAGGAAAACTACCTCCTTGTGTCAGGTACCATCTGCCTGTCCCTCTTGCACATCCTCTGAGTCTCCCAACCCCTGCCCCATATTTCTAGCTACTGATGGTCTGCAAGAGGAAATCCACAGCATGGTGGAGTAAATGACACAGTGAATCCTTGAAAATGGTACAAGCCAAGCAGGTATTGCTTCAACACAGGGCAGTAGTTTTCGGCAACATCTCCCTGTTATCACAATCATCATATGTGCTCTAGCCTCTAGGTTGGCACCAGACGTGATACAAACCAGAGGGATGCCTTCAAAACCAGAGACCATCCAGTTTCCTCCCTCCATTTCCCATAACGTTTGGTTAAGGAAATTTGGAGGGTAACATTGTGAGGTTCTGCATTTGCCCATACCCACTTAGCAATATCAAGTGCATGCCATGAAGGTGCAGGGGCCACATGCAGGGTAGTCTTGTTTGTGTTTCCTTCTCCATTTATAAGGAGAACATGGGGAAAACTGGATGTTGCCTTGCCATTTTCAGTAATCATCTTTAATTGCTGCCTTAGAGTATGAATTACTGTAAAAACCTGGCCTCTGATAAAGGAACCTATAACTTGTTCTGGATTTTCATATATGTTGGATTCATGATGGCCTTAAGATTAAAAAAATCTTACTGTTGGCATTTGGTCCGTGTAATCTGGACCAACACACAGCAGCGAAAATGGTATGTATATATATATTCTTATTTAGTTTTGCAAATACCCACTGTTTATATTTTGCAGCCCAACAGGAATGCCGGGAAACAACGAGGCCTACAACTTAGGAATGGTGTCAAGCCACATTCTAGAACCGCCCCATACAGATACGTTTAGCAGCATTTCCAGAGAAGGGACTTTAATGATAAGGGAGGTAAGTGGGTGGCAACTATTTCCTGTGAAACATCTTTGAGAGATTTTGTCTTTATAAGCTATGAATAATCATTGCTCTGTGTATTCTAAGCACAAAGTGATTGATTAAACAATGCCTGTTAGCAGCTGATTAATATAATTACAACATCTAAACAAAAGATGTTTCTCCAAACTGCAAACAGCAATGAATACTGTAGGATGCAGCCAGGTTGTGTCTGGATTCTCATATTCTTCCATCCTGGCCTAAAGCAAGAAAAAACTCCCAAACCAAAGAATTTACACAAAGATTTACACTGGTAGAAGTGAGTTTGAAACCTAGCCCATTCACTTCCATAATAATTCCCCCTTCAGCCATCTGCTGAAGATTTCCAATTGCTTTAGTTTAATTGTAGCTCTTTATCTGAACACCCTAATTGTGATGTCATGGCTTGTATTCAGGGGGAAAAAGAAAGACTCTTATAAAGTCAATCCAAAGGCCAACAAATGGGACTTTTGTTTTATTTTGGGAAACATTTGCACCTATGCAGCATGGATGAATTCCAGTGAAATATCTAGTGGTTATGGGGCAAGGCAGTGGGGAGCCAAACCCATAATATTTTGTTGAGAGTCACAACCCAAATCCTAAAGCTGCCAGGAGCAAATAAACCTTACTATTCAGCCTCCTCCTGAATAGGTAGCACAGCATGTCTCCTGTGCTTTACCAGTGTTGACCATTGATAGCAATGCCACATTGCAGAGTGGGATGAAGTAAACCTGTTGCTGGAGAATAACCTTGCTATGAATGACAGGAGGTTAGATTGTACGAGGCATGCTGTAAGAAAACAAAAGAAGAAGAAAATTCACTAAAAATAAAGTGTTTGGGAGGATAGGTAATTCAGAAAGACACAAGGAAGAGCTTCTGACATCTCACCTTGAAGTCCACTAGTTGCTGTCCATAGTACTGAATGGCTACCTTCCCCACCCTGATGTTGTCCGTAAAACCAAATGGCCACATTTTGCACCCTGAGAAAAAGGTCCATTGTTGTTGAAGCCAGCCATTGTTGCTTTCTGGGTGCAGGGGTTGGTAGTTTCATAACCAGCTAGCTGTGATTCTTCCACAGTGGGTTCAATTGCTATCATGGTGTGATCCCACTGAGCTTAGGTAATAATGGCTAATATTGCTCCCCAACCAATTACAGCTGACCAGGCAATGCATAATACATTCCATAAAATAGGCTAAGGAGGTGTCCAGAGGCTGAAGCACTACAGCAGTCAGGCCACATGACCTGCAGAGGTCAAGAAGGGGAGGAAGGAAAGTGCAATGCACAAGGACCTAAAAGGCTGGGAGATTAATGGCAGATCCCATGAACTTGATGGGGTGGGACAGAACCCTGTCAAGGATATCCAAACAACTGTGGCTGGTTTTTCTCCCTGAAGTGTAAATGTCTCTTTAGCCACAGTCATAGACAAAGGGCCAAGGTATTTGTGACAGCAGCAGATCTATGTGTTTAAAGGAGAATCTGCTGTAGTTCTGTAGGAAAAGGGATGGGGAGGTCCAGTTTTAAGGAATAAATAGGCTGCATGGAGGAAGGGAATTGAGCCCTCCTCCTTCCTGCAGCTTCCCTCCCTGTGCTTTCCTTTCAACCAGGCACATATTTTGTATCATGTCCCAACCCTTCAGAGCAGATTTTCCAAGGACACAAGGGAAGTTGCCTCTGTCTCATCCAGTTACTGGAGCATCCCATCCTGCATTGCAGGGGGTTGGACTAGAGGTTCCTTGGGGTCCCTTTCAACACTGCAACTCTATGATTCTATTAGCAGAACTCTGTTTGGGATACTCTTGCCAGCAAAAGCCTGCTTAGGATCTGAGGGTGGCATTCCACTAACTCAATTACTGCTAGCGCAACAAGATTCCACCCCATCTCCTCCCCTGTGAGCACCCTGCACCCTCCCCTGCTGCAGAGCAGACACCCTAGAACAGATTTAGGATGTGCACAGGAGGAGGAGAGGGGGAGAAAGTTCTATTGCGGTAGCAGAAATCCTTGAGCTGACGGACCCCTGATTTAGCACTGCACTGGACATGACCCTAAGCCATTGTTTGGAGTGTGGAAAAGTGGATTCATGCCTAATTAATGCACTCCTTGTTTGTGAAAGAGTCTGTAAGTGACCTTAAACCTGATAGACCTTAAGAAACAAGCTGTGATGAGTGCCATGCAAGGTGTTTGCAGTTTTTGAATATAAATCATTCTTTGCCACCTGATTAGGTTGAGAGTGTCAAGAATTGTGCAGATGTTGCTTGTGGAGCCTGGGGTAATCTCTTTCAGGTACATTACCCTGCTTGGGCCTGCCCTTAATAGGTGACACATTAGACATAAACAGCAGGTTGCTGACAATTTCTGCCAGGCTTGTAATTCAGCAAAAGAAGCATCTGTGGTGACTTTTGCAATGGAGACAAGTCAGTCTGTTTTGTCAGCTGCCTGCAAAGGCAGAGACCAGAAGAGGGAACAAAGTGAGGTTGGTTGTTTTTTGCTAGATTATAAAGCATTTCCCAAGTTGCAGATGGAAGAGGATTTTCTGTTCTCCGTGGAGACACATAGCTCTCGCTGATGCTAATGCGAGCTTTGCGTGCTTGTCAGGACAAAAAGATCTGTTAAGTCGTGCAGGGGGAAAAGCCGAGGCTGTTTGCTGCTGCCTTGAGTCACATAAACTTGCTGTAGCCCATTTGAAAAGGGCACAAGGTGGAAAAGTGGCTCCTGGCTCTCATGACGTCAGAATACTGCAAAGTGGGGCTTGCAAAGTGGGCATGCCACATATCTCTCCCCCGATGGCCATGCCAAAAGGTAATGTCTATGTTTCTACTTCAGAGTAGGTGTCAGTGGGGAGACGCAGGCAACCTGCTTAGGCATAACCTAGATACAGGCACAAAATGGAAACCACCAAAGGTCACGTAACACCATGGCAGTTATTAAAATAATGCTAAGTGATGTAATCCTTTCTCAATAATTACACATGTTTTCAGTGTGGTAGATGGAAACCCAGCTTCTAATTGGCTCTGTCTCTGCAGCCAAGAGCATGCTAACAATACACATTCAGCCATTGGGTTGGTTTGGACGTATTGAAAATCCTGTCTTAATGATCTGAGGAACAGGCCATGGGCTCTTGCACTCATGCCTCCCCTGACATACCAAATTCAGTACTTCTACCATGATTCTGTAAAGCACAGTTTTACAGAAACCGGAAGCTGTTCTTCACAAGCAAGGCTTAGACTAGCTTTTCCTTTAAAAGGTCTGTGGCCCAGTTCAGGCATACAGCAGTCCCCCTTTCAGTTGCCTGTGGGAGCATGTAGTTTAGGGCTGTAAGTGAAGATCACATGGAAAGCTCTGCATGTGGCAACATGTGGTTAGTCCCCATACGGCATGGCCCTTTTTCAAGCTGCTGTGATTGTACAGATAAAGCAACTACATGCACAGCAACTTGTGTAGAGGTTGCAGGTCATCCCATCATCTCCGCACCATTTAGTTTGTGGGTCTTTAAAATACCTTTAAAAACTGTTAAATCTGCGATAATGCAAACAACATTTAAGTGAGAACTTCATGAAAGACCAAGATGTTGTGCACTCCTGCAGGCAGGTGCTGCAAAGCATCTGGCTCAAATGTAAAAGCGATGTAATATCTGAATTCTGACCACTTTTGATAGCATTCACCTGCGGTATAAATAGCACAGAAGGGGCTCGGATGTGCTGTTTAGCCTTGTAGTCTTAACTATTAATAACCATTCTTCTGCTGATGAACAAGGATGCCCTCTCCTTCCAAATGTGCTCTATGTTTCATTCTCTCTAAATTTCTTCAGTAGAGCTGCTTGCTGAGTCCGCGGGTCAAGAGGACAGCCAAGCCAAGGGCTTGTGCCTGTGCTTGCTTGGCTACGTGAGTTAATATGTTACTTTTGGGGTTTCTCTCTCACACACTCTCTTCTCTTCTTTATAACTTGTGTCTCTGCAGACTTCTGGGGACAAAAAGCGCTCTGGCCACACAGCCAGCAATGGCTTTGCCGGCCATGTCAATCTTCCAGATTTGGTGCAGCAGAGCCACTCACCTGCCAGCACACCGACTGAGGGTCTGGGCCGAGCCTCCACCCATGGTCAGGAGATGGACTCAGTGGCAGAAGTAGGTAGCAGCAGGGTCCTCTGGGTTCAGGACCTGCTCCCTTTCTCCACCTTTGCTTTGCAGAAATATTAACAGCTTGCTATCAAGATTTATCTTGGATCTCCTCCCCGCTGCTTGGCTATCATTCTGTGTTTATGATTATATACATGATGTTGAATTTCTGTTTTAATCCATCAGCTGTTGAAAATGGTGGCAAAGAAGTAAGGGTATTTCTGGGTAAAAGCTTCCCTTAGCTGCAGAAGCGAAACAGGAAGTAGCTTGCATACAAAAGGCACCTGTTATCAGGGAGGCACCATGGCTCAGCAGTAGAGCAACTGCTTGGCATGCAGACGGTTCAGGTTCAATTTGTGGCATCTGCAGGTAAACTTGGGAATGCCCCCGGTCTGAAATCCAGGAGATCCCAAGCCAGTGTAGACCAGGGTTTCTCGAACTTGGGACTCCAGCTGTTTTTGGACTACAACTGCCATCACCTCTAGCTAGCAGGACCAGTGGCCATGAATGATGGGAATTGTAGTCCAAAAATAGCTGGAGACCCAAGTTTGGGAACCCCTGAGCTAGATGGACCAAAAGTCTTATTCGGTATGAGGCAGATTCCTAGATTTCTATTGTCTTTGCACAATCTGCTCTTCTCCTCCAGTGCTGGTCATGGACTGGCATCTATCCATATGGTGATCAGCACAGCCGACAGGTGTCTGGCATGCCGGCATTAAGCAGAATAATAATTGAAGAAAATCAGTATCTGGAAGGTATCCTGAATTAGTGTGATTCCCCTCAATTTGTTAAAGCCACACAGGGTTGTAGCAGAACCATAGGAGAGCAGGATTCTTTTTCATGAACATCTTGACTTTTGTTTTATTTTTCAAAGAGCAGGTTTCTGACCCTTAACAAAAGGGAAGAAATGGTTGCACATATATTCTAAAAAGTGGGTTGGCAATGCCTGTTAAATCTCCCCGAAGCTCAAAGACAAACTCAGTGAGCTTTACCTACATAACTCCTTGTGTTGCCCTTCCCCGTAGCTAGAAGAAGCAGAATAAATCTGCATGGAATTTATGCAGGCCTGTTTACAGATTGTGAGATGGCAATTGAGGCATTGCATCACCAGAGTTTGGAAGTCAGCACATCTGTCTCGTTAATAAAACCTCAGGAGGTCTAAATATTCTGCTAAACGGTCACTCGTGAACTCATTAATGCAATCCTTTTCTTCCCCAGTTAAGAGATAGTGCTCGCTTTTCCTGGAAGCCCAAGTGGTGCCCTCAAAAAACTGCTACCTTATGTGTACATTGAAAGAGAAAGAGGCTCTTTCATGAGGCTGGTTATCTCTTTACAGCAGGGAGGCTAGGCAGTTATCTAGGGTGACAGCTGCCTGGCTCCAGCACTCAACCCGGATCACAGACTTGGGTGGCTTTTGAAATAAAAGGAAAAGGCATAGAATAGTGATGATGGAAGGTGGGGCTCCCCCCTCCCCATTTTTCTGGCTTCTTTCTATGATGATGATGATTTATTAGATTTATATACCGACCTTCATCACAAGATCTCATGGCAGTTCACAAGATAAAAATGCAAGGTAAAAGCACAAATAAATAGTTAAAACAAAAACAACAGAAGTTATAACTATAACATTGCTTGGGTAAATACCACAGCAGAAAAACAAGTGCCATGTCGTGGAGGAAATCCCTGCTTTTGCACCATAGGGCTTACAGCTGTCAAGAAGTAAAGATCACAACCTTTGCCTTTGGATGCTAACGTAGCAAAAGATTCTCAAAGGGGGGGAAAGATGTAAATATTAGTAGTTCATTATTCTGGATTTCCTTCTAATCAAACCCAGCTCTGTTGTACTTAGCAACAAAGTTATGCTAATTTAAATTGATTATTACCTTGGCATCTACACCAGTCAGTAAAGCCAATTTCTGCCTATTGCGGAGCCATTTTAGGGATAAGGCATGGGTACTAGCTAATGAATTGGTCTTTTATACCTGCATACATTCAAATACCACCCATTCTGCCACTGGACTACAACCCTTGTGCTTTGAATGTATTATCTGTGTTGGTATGAAGACTAAACCTTATTATTACCTTCTTCTGATTAAATAATATGTTTCTTTCTCACTGGATAGTATGGAATGGGAAGTAGCACGAAAGCATCTTTCACTCCATTTGTGGATACCAGAGTATATCAGACCTCCCCTACAGATGAAGATGAGGACGATGATGAGGAATCGTCTGCCACAGGTAGGGAAAGGCAATGGGAAATGCTTGGGGTGTGAGACACTTGGTCCTGTTAGCATATACTTAGGCAAGTGTCAGCTCTAGGAAAGAGCATTTGAAAAATCCTGCACATGCTGGCATGGCAAGTGTTCATAACAGCTTACAGCTCCTATAGCACCATAGCAAAACATCCCTTCTACAGCATTTAGGAAATGTGCTCAAATCTCCAGTGTTTTCCCAGCAAGAATGAATGTCTGGAAAGTTGTGGGCCATATGCCAGCATGCATTGAATTTTACTGTGGCTACTGCAAGCCAAAGCAAACTCAGTGCATGGAGACTCTGTGGGCCAGATTCAACTACCCCATTCGACTAGAGGGGGCAGTACAAGTATCCCCCCCCCAACTCAAAGGCTACCCCTCTCCGACCCTGTATACCCCCCTACCACCCACAAATCCACTCTGAAGGATTAGGGCATCCCCAAAACTGTGTGCCGGAGAGGAAAGGGGAGATGGTTCCATCAGTCAAGTAGTAATGCTTACAATAGCAGAACATAATCTTAACCCTACATTGAACTCCTCCTCCCTATATGTGCAAGACTCTGCAAGATTAGCTCAAATCTCATTTGAATTCACACGATCTCACTTGAGTTTTCAGTCTAAAATTTGAAAACATTAAATAAACATTAAATAGAGGTACCCTGAGAGAGAAGGGACGTGGGTGGCGCTGTGGGTTAAACCACAGAGCCTAGGACTTGCCAATCAGAAGGTCGGCGGTTCGAATCCCCGTGACGGGGTGAGCTCCCGTTGCTCGGTCCCTGCTTCTGCCAACCTAGCAGTTCGAAAGCACATCAAAGTGCAAGTAGATAAACCGCTCCAGCAGGAAGGTAAACGGTGTTTCTGTGCGCTGCTCTGATTCGCCAGAAGCGGCTTGGTCATGCTGGCCACATGACCCGGAAGCTGTACGCCGGCTGCCTCGGCCAATAAGGGGAGATGAGTTCCACAACCCCAGAGTCGGTCATGACTGGACCTAATGGTCAGGGGTCCCTTTACCTTTACCCTGAGAGAAGGGGTGCGGGTGGCACTGTGGATTAAACCACAGAGCCTAGGACTTGCCTATCAGAAGGTCAGTGGTTCGAATCCCCGTGACGGGGTGAGCTCCCGTTGCTCGGTCCCTGCTCCTGCCAACCTAGCAGTTCAAAAGCACATCAGAGTGCAAGTAGATAAATAGGTACCGCTCCGGTGGGAAGGTAAACGGCGTTTCTGTGCGTTGCTCTGGTTCGCCAGAAGTGGCTTAGTCATGCTGCCCAAATGACCCGGAAGCTGTACCCGGAAGCTCCCTCGGCCAATAAAGCAAGATGAGCACCACAACCTCAGAGTCAGTCACAACTGGACCTAATGGTCAGGGGTCCCTTTACCTTTACCCTGAGAGAAGTGGGAAGAAGAAATCAGGATGGCACATAGTTGGCCTCATCGCCAATATCCTGTTCACGTCATGAGGTTGAAACTTTATGGTGCTCCTCAAGCCCTCCGGCAAGACTAGACTAACTGTGGCATCAGGTTAACCACAGATCCGAGCAACTTTCAAAGGGTTTCACAAACCTTTTGCAGCAGGCTGTGCAGCAGCTCTGTGCAGGATATTGGGCAGGAACCAGTGATACATAGCTTGAGTTCTCCTCTGCTGGGCAGATACTTAGTTCAAAGTACTGTCGTTTCCTCTGATTCCTTGCAGTGGTGCTGCATTCATTGTGCAGACAGAAGCCAAAATCAACACAGTCTTGAGGCCTGTGCAGAATTCCAGTTGAACCGAGTTTATCAGTAACAATTCCTCCATCTGTATATGTTATCAGAGAGATATGGGGGAAAGCCACAGGAAGCAGCTCCCGCAGAGCTAAAGAAACACATGTATTGGCCCTTAGTAGCTGATAAAATCCCCATTATGTATTCAGTAAAGCTGTTTCTGCATATTTTCCTTTCCAGCATTATTTACCAGCGAGCTGCTGAGGCAAGAACAGGCCAAACTTAATGAAGCAAGGAAAATTTCTGTAGTAAATGTGAATCCCACCAACATTCGTCCTCATAGTGACACACCAGAGATCCGAAAGTACAAGAAGCGCTTCAATTCTGAAATCCTTTGTGCTGCTCTGTGGGGTAATCTGTTAATTATCTCATTGAATAGCAGAAATGCCGCCTGCATGTTAAGATTTATTTTGGTGCTTTTTAAGCGAGGCTCTGGCATAATACCAGGAGCTGAGGGGGTAGAAGCAAAACATTCTCTACTTAAGGTAGGGTGCTAAATAGCAGCTCTAGACACCTTTTTCCTGGGGTTGCTATCATGGCACCTGTGGATTCAGTGGCACTCTTGAAGACTTCTTCTGGGGTTCTTGAAGCCTCAACACCATCCCTACTTGAAAAGTGCAGAGAGCTGGTGAAGGAAGCTGAAAGTGTACGGCTCCTTTCCATCTCCCTGTGCTTTTGAAGGCTCAGATAGGCACTTGAGAGCATAGGAGGGAAAGGGGAGACATCTGAGGTACTGCAGGAGGAGAGAGAGAGAATGAGAATGGGGACATCCCCTGCCAGACAACCATCAAATCACATCTACTACCATCTGCTCCATTGACTGAATCGTTTAAAAAAACTCAGATTGGGTGTTTTCCAGCACTGCCATAGTGTAGATGCATGACTCAGGCCCAGATTCTTATAGATCTTCACAGTTTCCACAAGAGATTCCCCAAAATCACCATCAAGTCACAGGTCACCTCTTTCTATGCAGATGTGCTCTGTGATTTGTTGGTGACTTTGCTGTCCTATATAGAAATAGTTATGATCTATGGGAATCCATGCCTTGGACTAGTGTTTTTATGGTGCTGGCAAGAGCAGATGGGAGCCTGATTCCCTGGATAGCAGGGAATCATTGTGAGTAAGTGAAGTCAGAGGTAAGGAGGGGGTTCAAATAGCCCCATGTGGGGAGGGGTTCACGGGGCTTTGCAGGCAAGGCCTATTCCACTTTGGTGACCATGTCTCCCACCTTCTGGATGTTAAGAGTGTGTCATAAACGCCAATAGATCTCTACCAGTGAACCAGTCAAGGCCCCAACCCTGTGAAGGAGGTCTGTGCACATCCATCACCATCTAAAACTCTCTGAGCACAAACACGGTGGGGGAGCATGGCTGCTGGGGTTATCATTGGCAAAAGACAGATCTAGCCCACATGATCCCTCATCCCTTCAACATGTGAGAGGTTTCCAACCTTCATTGGGAGCCCTTGGTTGATTCCTTTTAATGTTCACTAAAAATGTCTCCATTCTCCTTAATTTCATCTGCTTGCTCATCGTGCAGGTGTGAACTTACTGGTGGGAACAGAGAACGGGCTCATGCTGTTGGACCGCAGCGGGCAAGGGAAGGTGTACAACCTGATCAACAGGAGGCGGTTCCAACAGATGGACGTGCTAGAAGGACTCAATGTCCTTGTAACAATCTCAGGTATAGCTGTGAGCCTGCATCAGTGTTTTCATTTTGCTAGTGGTTTCTGACAGCCCAGTCTCGAAGGGCAGGGGATGGTACAGGGCACACACAGGGGGAGGAGAAGAAGGAAGGTCCCGCTGTGCAAATGAAATTTGTTCGGCTCATGCAATTATTTAGTTGAATACCACCCTCTTTTTTAATTTATTAAATTTTTTAGTTATTTGTTCAAAAACAAAGTTATGTCAAAATGCATCATAATATAGATACATTCACACAAAAATGCTTGCAAGCCACAAAAATATACAAACACCGCCACCCCCAGTAACAGCAGCAGAAAGCTTTAGCAGCATGCTAATAGCAAAACAACATATCCATGGTTCACCCAAAGCCTCAGGGAAATGTTTGGGGTTTTTTAACCTGGTGCCAAAAAGATGTCAGTGAAGGTGCCCGGCGGACCTCAGTGAAAAGAGTATTCCATAAACGGAGCCACAACAGAAAAGGCCTTCTTCCTTGTCATCACCTGAACATTTTTTTTTAAAAAAATGCCCTAAGCGCACTGACTTTTAGTGCTCAGTTACGGCAATTACTTAAACATATTTTTACATCAATATTATTCTTTACAGTTGTCTGTAATTTTCAGCCAACAGAGGTTGGCATGCTTGCATACGTTTCCATGCTTCACCTAACACAGATTTCTCTTTTTAAAACCCACTCTTCCATCTGAAAGGCCTTACCTCCAGACAGACAGTTAACAATAATACCGATGAGCTCAATTATAAGATATTTTAGCATATAGGAAGACAACAGGAACGCATGCAGAAATTAGCTTCATTCATATGGCTTCGGTTACAGATAGGTAGCCATGTTCATTCATATGGCTTCGGTTTAGGTGCAAGATTAAAGTTCCAATTAATATTTCCAAAATTAGCTTTCCTCAACAGAAAAGAATGCAATAGACAAGCTGGCATCAACAAAGTATGGATAGGATAAATGGCATAAAAAGCCCCGTGTAGCTGTATTAGCATCCGAGTTGATCCAATGATGGATTGTATCTTTATCGGTTCCATGTTTCAACAGGAAAGAAGAACAAGCTACGAGTTTATTATCTTTCATGGTTGAGAAACAGAATATTACACAATGATCCTGAAGTAGAAAAGAAGCAAGGCTGGATCACTGTAGGAGATTTGGAAGGCTGCATACATTACAAAGTTGGTAAGCACAAGACCATATGCATAAGTGCAGTATCACACTAGCAGGAAGCTCTCTTAATGCTAGGCATGCCTGCTGGTCAACGGCGCTTGGGGACTCTGAATATCCTTGTGCTGATTCCTGCTATTCCCACAGGCAGACTGAGGTGTAAAGAGTCAGCCTTCGTTGCAACAGTGAATATTGCATAAAATGCTTTATGCCTCTTTTCTTTGATACCTTTCTATGGCACTAAATCAACCATGGAGGAAATACTTATGCCTAAGCATGACTTTAACTATGCTCAGAGTGGGAGGTATGATGTTGTCTAACCATCCCTGGGCTTATTTGATAGTGGAACAGGCCCCAGCATATATTAATGTGGTCCACAAGTTCACCCCATCTGATTTTTTATGAATATTGCATGGGTTGGGCATACATCTAGAATCACAGGATTTTATAGTTAGAAGGGACCCCTGTAAGTATCTAGTCCAGTTCCCTTCATTGCAGGAATCTCAACTAGATCATCCATGACAGATGGCCATCCAACCTCTACTTAAAACCCTCCAAGGAAGGAGAGTCCACCTCTCATGGGAGTCTGTTCCAATATTGAGCAGCTCTTACGGTCAGAAAGTTCTTCCTGGTGTTTAGTCGGAATCTTCTTTCTTGTAACTTGAATCCTTTGGTTCGGGTCCTGGCCTCTGGGGCAAGAGAAAACAAACTTGCTCCATCCTCCATGTGACAGCCCTTTATTAATATTAAATATTTGAAGATAGTTATTATAGCTCACCTCAATCTCTCAGCATTGGACTGGTGGTCATTCATGGACTTTTGCTGCAGTGTGGTGTCCGATACACAGATGTGAAGTGGGGCCAACAATGGGATGAGCAGGGATCATCCATCTTTCCCGCTATTCCTAGGCTGTATACAGTTAATGTCTGACTAAAGTGCAATATCATTCAAAAAGCTAATAAACCAGTGGTTCGTTTTCTTCTAGATGTTCAGAAACCATCTCCATCATGTATAACACAACTAGATTTGGGGGAGCCCTAAATCAAGAGTAACTCCATTAACAGTTGATTTCTAAGAACTTTAGTTTTGAAACTAGTAGGTTTTTCCAGGCTTAAACCAGCTATAGTGAAAAAAAGGTATATTGAAGGGAAAGCATCTAATTAAATGAAGTTCTATTGGATGGCTCACACATACAGATTTATCACTTGCTGAGTCCAGCACTAGCTGGCTCTTAGCACGTGTGAATAAGCCAAGAAAGTCAACCACCAGCTAGAGCTTTGTATTGCTTCACATCATCTGAAAGGCAAAGCTTTTCAAGCCAATCAGTTTGTATATTCAGCTGCCAGTCACCAAGTGTTCATGTATGAATTCTTATATTCACCTTATATATGAGGCAGTTTTGTGCCTAATGTTTCCCAGTGGACATAACTAATATAAGACTCCTATATGCTTTTAGTACCAGAATAAGAATTTGCACAAATGTCAGCTATATCATATCAAAAGCTGGGTAGTAGCCAGTGTGCTCCCATAACGGTATGAAATCCCCTGTGATCCAGCAGTGAAATAAATTATTTTTCCTGGTATTGGATGACAAATAAGGGTGTGTTTATTGCCACGGTGCTAAATGCTTACATTTCAAAATAGTACTTGAAGTCTTTAATTTTATGTATATTCACTCAACACAATTAAGTTATTGGGGTTATGCTTCTTGATTAATTGTTCTTTGTTGAAAAGTACTAGAGAATAGCTGTGAAAACGGACATTGCGAAAGCTTTAATGTTTAAGAAAGAAAAACATACCATGCAATCATTTTCCTTTTGGCTTAGGTGGCTAAAATCTGGTAGATCAAAATTTGAATCAAATGTCCTCTGTTATATGGAGATGATTAATAAATTTTACTTAACAAATACTATATTTTCAACTTGGCATTTAAATAAAGTTTTGAAGTATCACAGTCCTAGCTTAAAATATTTATTTATTTATTCATTTATTTATTACAAGGATAGTAGGGAAGGGTCACATTGCCATATTATTCATCTCAAATCCTGTGAGGTTAGTTTCCTCCCAGACACGCATGCTCTTTCCAAAATACCTGCACTTACGTTGGTGGTGGTGAGTCTCTTCCGAACTACTGTCGTAATTGGAAGCATGAGTGCCACCATCTTTAATTTGCTGCAGTGGTTGTGTGGCAGCCATGCTGTGTCACATACATGCAAGCAAACACAAGATGGCTGCCCCTGTAGCTAGAAAGCACCATCCAGAACTATGAAGAACCTCAAATCAGTCCAAACTATCAGGGGAATTTGCCATTTGGCCTGTTCTTAAAGACAATACTTCTACTGACAATATGGTTTCAGCAGCTCTCCCTTGAGATTAAATCATTCGGTTTTGTCTTGAGTGAATTGGATGTTTTAAAAATTTAGTTTTATTTCAATTTTAGTGAAATATGAGAGAATCAAGTTCTTGGTGATTGCCTTAAAGAATGCTGTAGAGATATATGCTTGGGCTCCTAAACCATATCACAAGTTTATGGCATTTAAGGTATGTTTTGTGTTGTTACAAAAATATTAGCATTATTCATACATTTGTTCATGTTTTTTATCACAGATAAGAAAATCTGTCATTCACTTCTGTTATCTATTCATCTGTGGCATAACAAGGAACTTAACCTATATCTCTCTGTGTGGCAAACCTCTGCAAAATTATTAGAGCTGGTTCTCATTCCCATGTTAGACATACCAGCATATTCACAAAGACCACAGATTGTTATGAACCAGTTCAGATGTGTTTATAGAACAACAACATCCTGGTGCCCGCCAGATGTTTGGGACGACAACTCCCATCAGCATAGAGGGCTGGGGCTTATGAAAGTTGCAATTGAAAACATCTGGAAAGCTCCAAGTTGGGGAAGGCTGGACTAGAGCCACTGTGTGGTGCATAAATAAAATCACATCAATCTACCCTGACAACCAGGTGGGCCTGTCCTGCCAATGGGCCTACAAGTCTATGAGGAATCTCAACTAAAGTATCCATGACAGATGGCCATCCAACCTCTGCTTAAAAACCTCAGAGGGAGTCCATTCCACTGTCAAAACAGCTTTCTGTCAGAAAGTTCTTCCTGGTATTTAGTCGGAATCTCCTTTCTTCTAACTTGAAGCCATTGGTTCAGTTCCTGTTATCCGGAGCAGGAGAAAACAAGCTTCTTCCATCTTCCATCTGACAGCCCTTTAGATATTTGAAGATGGCTATTGTATGACCTCTCAGTCTCCTCTTATCCAGGCTAAACATGCCCAACTCCCTCAACTGTTCCTCATCAAGACTTGGTTCCAGACCCTTGATCATCTTGGTCACCTCTGCACATGTTCCAGCTTGTCAGTATCCTTCTTAAATTGTGGCACCCAGATGTAATTTCTACATTCCAGTCATGAGTCTCACCCCACCAGATTTCAGTAATGCCTACCAGGTCATATTTGCCACCCTGTACTAAAATCTCCAGCTCATCTCGCTTGTTTCCCATACTCTGAATTTGCGTAGAGAGAAATGAAACCACAAGTCGTTCCCTCCAGTTGCTTCCTTCTTGTAGTTTCCTGCCCTTTAGCAGGTTTCTGCAGCACCACCTCAGCTTCCTGTGCATCAATGAAGCTATAATCCCCACTGCCGGGTGCTCTTTTGTCATCAGTATTGTTTTCTCCCTGCCCTCATGATTTAGTGTAATCTCCAGATCAACTTTGTAAGACACATAGCAAACACATTTTTGCCAACCGCTGTGAGATGCAACCCATCTCTTACCAAAAGTCTTTCCTTAAGGAAGCAGACACCGTGGTCCAAGAAGCCAAACCTTTCCTGATGTGCAGCCAGTGGTTTACTTCCAGTATTATTTTCCTCTCTCTTCCCGGGCCACAACCTTCAACAGAAGCGAGTGATGAAAAAGCCACCTGTGCCCCAAGGCCCTTCATCTTCCTACACAGAGTCTCATAGTGTGTCTGGCAGTATTGCTGCACCCACATGAATCAGAAGGAAGGGGTTGTGGTCAGCGGGTTTCATAAGACTTGGCAACTTCTGTGTCATAATGTGGACTTTTGCACTTGGGAGACAGCATACCTCCTGGGACATCCTGTTACCTCCACACACAGCTACCTCTGTCAGCTGCCATCACCACATAGCTCTTCCTCCTCCGGGAGTGGCAGATATCGTTCTGAACGCTGGACCTCCCACAGCCCCCTCTGTGTGTTCTGAGGTCAGCAACTGCTGTCCTTGTTCCTCTGGCCCAGAATCGGTGCCCAAGGTGAGGGCATGGAATCGATTTTGCAACTTCAGTGACACAGCATGGCTCCTGACAGTCCTGCTTCAGTGTGTCACGTTCCTCCAGGTGTTCGTCTCCTGCAATGGGTGATCTTCCTCCTCCTCCCTAGTGACACCCCCCACCCCTACATCACTCTGTTCCAGGACAGTCCATTCTGCTCTAGCGAGAAATTCCTCATCTTGCCTGATAGCTTGGATAAGTGTGCCTCACCACACGAGAGCCAGTGTGGTGTAGTAGTTAAGAGCAGTAGACTCATAATCTGGGGAACCGGGTTCGTTTCCCCGCTCCTCCACATGCAGCTGCTGGGTGACCTTGGGTCAGTCACGCTTCTTTGAAGTCTCTCAGCCCCACTCACCTCACAGAGTGTTTGTTGTGGGGGAGGAAGGGAAAGGAGAATGTTAGCCACTTTGAGACTCCTTAAAGGGAGTGAAAGGTGGGATATCAAATCCAAACTCTTCTTCTTCTCAAATTGCTGTACTTTCTCTTCCAGCAAGGCAGCCAGCTTGCACTTCCTGCTGGTGTAATAATAATAATAATTTATTATTTGTACCCCCCCATCTGGCTGGGTCTCCCCAGCCACTCTGGGCGGCTTCCAACAAAGATGAAAGATAGTTTGTAGTTTTGCTCATTCTCAGGCAGGAAGTTAAACATGGCACAGAGTTACAGTTCCCTGAAGAAGCTCCCTCATCGTCCCTGTCTCTTGGTTTTGTGTACACAGTGAGACAGCACTCCGGGCCTTCTTCTCAAATTGTCTTCGCATGAATGTCCCTGTTTGCAAGTCTTGGTCATGAGTTTCCAGAGGCTGCAGTCAGCTAACTAGAATTGCCGCTGGCTGCTAACTTCTCCCCCAAGTCACTTCCTCATTCAGCCTGCCTTCCTCTCAGCAGTAGTACCTCCCCCTCAGACCATGTGCTCTAGGAGAGCACACACCACAAACCAAAACAGCTCAGACAACCAACCAGCCTTAATCCCAAAGACACAATCTCACTCTTCAGTTTCCTCCACTGATCATTCGCAGTTGCCCTGTTTATAAGACCCAGTTGCAAGCTCCTGGTCACAAGCTTCACCACAATTTCAATCAGATTTAACCCTGTTTTACTATGTGTTGGGTTCCAGCCCTGATGCTTCCTAAATTATATTTTTTTTTTACTTAAATGTAAATATAAAAATAATCCTACTGAAATAGGCATGCTGGCAGAAAGGGTTAATCCAGGGTTTGGATACAAATGTCAGGGGGTTCTAATGTCCATCTCAAAGAAGTGTTGAGCTTTACAAATCTTGAATTCTTTGAAACTTGAATTAAATTCAAAATCAGGGAAGAGTTCCTGGATTATCCCTCTCCCAGCCATCCTTGCAATCACCACCACCCCTTTCAAATTCCATTCACAAGCTGGGCTGGTAGCACCAACAATTGGAGTGGTACAGCCACAAGGAGAAGGAAGTCTCTCGCTTCTAATCCCGCCTGGTGCTTTGTGCATTGCGTAAGAGCGTACCAGGACAAAAGCCCCCAGGTGCACTTGGGAAATGTAGCTTCCTGCTGCTTAAAAATTAAAAGGCCAAACATTCCACTGACACTTTGCATCTTCTTGTAAGATACCAACAGGTGAAGAGCTAAATCAATGCCCTAAATGTGTGAAAGATAACCTAGACAGCAAAAGCAACGAGGACACATTTTTAAACAGCAAATATAAAATACTCTTGTTCTTACCATAGCATGCTGTGCATTTATTTCATTTTTTCCCCTCATACCACAAAACTGACTGAGGGGGTTTTAAAAGTCTTTTGCAGATCTCCAGCACAAACCATTGCTTGTTGACCTCACAGTAGAAGAAGGTCAGAGGTTAAAAGTCATCTTTGGATCGCACACTGGTTTCCATGTTATCGATGTGGATTCGGGGAATTCATATGATATCTATATACCATCTCATGTGAGTCTGAGGCAGCGTGGTGGTGCTCTGCAAACTTGATTATGCAGTATGCATGATGTCTATTGATACAGGGTCCTTGTTAAATTTCCTTTTTGGTGGGCACACCGTAATGCGTAATTTGGTGAGTTTCTCGCATTGCTGAGGAGAGGGCTGCTATGCCATGAGTTGTCCAGGAACCCGCATGTTGTATGGGCTAAATCTGTTTATGGGTTGGTAGCAAACGTTGGTTTGACAGTTTTCTGAGAGAAGTTGGCAAATGCTGAAGAGAGCTGGTCTTTCTTTGTTGTCCTGTAAACTTGATTTAATGCTGATTTGGGGGGGGGGGGGTTCTGTTCTGTATGCAGATTCAGGGCAATATCACACCTCACGCCATTGTCATCTTGCCCAAAACGGATGGAATGGAGATGCTTGTGTGCTATGAGGACGAAGGAGTGTACGTTAATACCTATGGACGCATAACGAAAGACGTGGTACTCCAGTGGGGAGAAATGCCCACTTCAGTGGGTATGTCAGTTCTTCCTCTTCTCCTTAGCTGTCAATAAATTCAGTGTGAAGTGAGAATCCTCAGATGCAGTTGGCTATTTTCCTAGATAATGTAGTCCTCTGCATTTCCTGTGATGAAACCATCTGTGGCTTGAGCCTCCAGCCTTAGGACATAATCTTTTAGACATGGTAACTTCCTGCCAGGTGTGGCACATGGTAAAAGCTGCCTTGGCCAAAATGTTTTCAGTAAGAATGGGTTGCCATTTATTTGTTTTATTTCAGCCTACATCCACTCCAATCAAATAATGGGCTGGGGCGAGAAAGCGATTGAGATACGATCGGTGGAGACTGGGCATTTGGACGGAGTATTCATGCACAAGCGTGCTCAGCGATTAAAATTTCTATGTGAAAGAAACGATAAGGTAGGTCTGCTCTCAGAGCTGCACAGAGAATGATCTGGAAACAACTGATGGGAGAGCATTTGATGCCCCTTGTAAAAGCAATGTGGTCAAGCCATTAATAATGCTTTTAACACCTACGCTGAGACAAAAAAAAACACAAGATAAGATGTGACATAACAAATAAGCAAAATGTGTGAATGAATGGGAAATTAAACACATCCCATTTACAAGTTCATATGATGATTTTACAGTTTAATAGATCAGGATGTTTCCTTCCCAAACAGGTATTTTTCGCCTCGGTGAGATCTGGAGGAAGTAGTCAAGTTTTTTTCATGACACTCAACAGAAATTCCATGATGAACTGGTAACAAAAGAGCCCTCGGGTGCTGACTTTGACACCAAGATCTTTTTAAGTTTGAAGAGCATTGGAACGTGTGGACTAACACTGTAGAGGCAGGTGAAGAAGATAATTGTGGAACACGTTGCTTCCTTCTGTGAACACACTCGCACTCACGCAGACACGCTCCAAGAATACGACACACCTTTCTTGTTGTGGTTTAGGAATGGAGGTTTACTCAAGGTCACAAGAATGCAACACTGTATTTGGGCAGAGATGGACAAATGCGCCAGAGGTTTAGCAGAATAAATCTCTTGGAAGTCTTCTGTTGAAACTGTGATAGAGCTGTGGGTCACACAATTTCATTTTGTTTTTTTAACATTTTCCTTGTCCCTCTATTTGTATAAATGGGGACAGATCTAAGTGTCAAACAGAGTCTCTGTTTTTAATTTTGTCTGCCTGCTAGCATCAAATATATAGTATGTTGTAAGGTTACCAATTAAAACTGGTGAGAGACAGCACAATAAATGTATCATTTTACCTTTGTGTTGGGAGGCTTTAACCATAGAGATGGTTAACTTTTGTAAAATCTTTTGCCTTTTCCAACATTTCTGTGTTAGTTTTGCAAACAGGTCGACAAATTTCAAACGAGAGAATGAATTAGACCCCCCACGGAACCCTTCCTTTTGGGAAATCTATTCTAAATGGCTAACCGACTAGCCTTAGATTATAGTACAGTCAAGGTACAAGTATATTTTTCTTGTCAACCTGTCAGTCTATACTTCAGTATGGATCTTCATATAATGGTGCTCACTGAGAGAAAAAGCAGTGCCATCCTTGGCAATCATTCCCAACTTTGGCCTTAGCATTTTCTTGCCTTTGTCTAAGCTGTAATACGGAAAGTCTCACAATAAAATTGCAGGGTGAGAAACGAATTGAAATAGAGCAAGATTCTGAAGATTGGCTGGAAAGTGTACCTAACTGCATCCAACTTGAATGCATTGAGCCTAGGTCCAACCTACTCTGTACAGTTGTACTTTGCTTTTGGGGGAAGGGGCGGGGATGATCCTTGTAGATACTAGTGTGTGTTTTTTCCCTTCATGAAAATCTCCAGGAGCCAACAGCATTTAATCCTTTGGAAGACGGAAGCCCCAATTGTTGATGGACATTCGCCCACTTCTTTGTCTGATGGTGTCCTGTTTTCCGAATATGAAAAAACTTCATGAGATCTTCATCTCGTGGTGCAAAGAATAGGAACATTACAAAAGTGAGAGATAACAGATTGGAAGGACAGTTTTGTTGGCCTAGAACCTGACACTTAGATTCATCTTTCTGCCCATCCCTCTTTGCTGCCCACCTATATAGTGAACACCAATATGTGTGCAGATGTATGTATTTAGTTTGGGTTAACCTGTGTCCTTATATGCTTTGTTTGAATTATTTCCAGTTTTAAGGAAGTTATGTGCAACATTTCTACTATCGCCAAGCATGGATTCCCCATTAGTCTATGGATGTAACATAATTGGATCTGTGTTGCTGTTTTTAACCTACCTCATTTTATTTTTGTTTCAATTAGCTTTTCCTCATTAGCTCCAGCAGACACCCAGGGAGTTTGACTGGCCAGCTTCAAAGTATTAAACAAGAACAGTGTCTTAAGTAATTAGCAGTGTTTGGCCAGTTCAGGCCTCTTTTAAAAAGCAGAAAAGGACTCTCACGCTGCCTTCTTCCAGTTTTTCTGTCAGTGGTTCCACAGTTCCCGTTGTACAGGCCAATTGATACCGCCAATGGCCACAATATGCATTGGCTGCCAGCAGATTTGTAATAGGGTTAGAATCATGCCAATGTACGGCTGGCATGAACCAGAGCCATGTTGCGGAAGCCGCCATAATTTGCCCAATCGCAGTGGCTCAGAAAGAGTCACTATAACTGTGCCAATCCCAGGGGCTGTGTGTAGAGCCCCCACATGGAGACATGATCCTGGCTGGCTTGCCGCAATCTTCCTTCTTTGTGTGTTCAACCTGAAGGGAGCCCACCCCATGCCCTACCTCACTACTTAATGATACACTGGTGTATCAGGCTAAGTTTGCTTCTCTGTAGGAGTTGAGCCCAGTTGGAGTCCTACTATGGTGCAGCTATCCAAGGCTGCCTGCTTGAGCAGTGCACCCTTGTCTTGCTTCTTACACCAATTTCCCTTTGAAATCTCCTTGTGTTTGGTGGCTCTCCCCAAAAAGAAATGGGGCATTGGCATCCATCTTTGTAGAAAGATAATGTTTTTGTTTCTAGCCCAGGGGTGAGGCTGCTAAGCTGGTTCCAGCCACTTGCTCCCCACTACATTCACAAAAGGGGTAATAATTAAGAGTTGTCTCCAAAGCTGTTCCTACACAGAGTAGACCCATTAAATTTAATAGACATGGTTAACTTCAGTCCATTAATTTCAGTGGGTCTGCTCTTCGTAAAACTTAGTTGGATGCAACCAACTGGATTTTTATTTTTGCGTCTGGAATTTGCAGCCCTCTTTCATTAACCTCTAAGCAACAAATTACTAATTTACAGTCTAAGTAAATATTTCCATTAGCTAACTTAATAAGCCTAATCTATGCATAATGAAAATGAGTAACCTCAAACAATACACTTTGACCCCATTGTTTTTTCAAAGCCTTCCCTTCCAGCACAGACAAGCGTTCATCCCGTGGTCTCGCTTGCTGCTCTTGCAACGCAAGTGGCCTATTTTCAGCACCTTCCCTCCTGATAAAGCTTTTACCAAATGAATTGATGGCTGAATATTAGTTGACTCTGTTCACAACACTGGGATTTATGCAGACCCCACCAGAAGGCTAGTGCAGAGAATTGCAACACTGGGCACATAATTGTTTATGTTGCCATCTTACTGACTCCTTTACCTAGGTTAACAAGAACACAACCGGGTGACAGTTTAATTATTTGAGAGTTTAATTATTTGAGCTCTGATCTTTGACCAGTCTTTTTTCTCCAGTTCCCACTCCCAGCACATATGAAAGAAAATATTCTAGTTCTTTCCACATTTCTAGTATCCCAATGAGTAATTCGTATTAATCCTTTCTATTCTGGCAGGTCATGTACCATCTGCCCATCAGTTCATAACAATTTTCTCTTACTGTCGTTGTCAATGAAAATCTATGTGTGTTTTTTGCCAATTAATTTTTTTATTGAATTTCACCATTTTGTTTAACAAACTGACATCAAATTTAGCATCAAATTTAATACACTTTTAAAAGTTGACTCCCCGCCCTTCTTCCATGGTGTTTTTATTCTCAACCTTTTAGGCTGCATTATGCTTTTATCTATTCCACAATTCCATCATTACAATTAGAATTATTTTTCTTCCGCAGTTCATATTTCAGTCCTGCCCGCGATTCCATTTAATGTGATATTTTCCAAATTGTCCAAATAAGGGTCTCATTCTTCCATGTGAAATTCATCACTTGATCTCTTCTCTTGCTCTCACCTTTGCCATTTCCACGTAGTCCATTGTTTTCCAGAGGTATTCCCAGACTTCCACTGGAATATTCTCTCCAAAGTTTTGTGCCTCTTTTATCATGTAATCCTTGATCATTTTGCTTGCCCTTTTCTGAACCCTGTTGGAGGTGCAGTATCCTTTTAGAGGTTAGGCATGCAGAACTGTACACAGCTGTGCTGACACAATCAATTTATATCACAGCCTTATGATAGTGGCAGTTTAATTTTCAGTTATTTTCCCCATTAGTGTGTGTGTGGAGTTAGACTTCATTTTGCCCCAATCTACATTTGGTGTGGGACACTGGTGGCGCTGTGGGTTAAACCACAGAGCCTAGGGCTTGCCGATCAGAAGGTCGGCGGTTCGAATCCCCGCGATGGGGTGAGCTCCCATTGCTCTGTCCCAGCTCCTGCCAACCTAGTAGTTCGAAAGCACGTCAAAGTGCAAGTAGATAAATAGGTACCACTCCGGCGGGAAGGTAAATGGTGTTTCCATGCACTGCTCTGGTTCGCCAGAAGCGGCTTAGTCATGCTAGCCACATGACCTGGAAGCTGTACGCCGGCTCCCTCCCCACAACCCCAGAGTCGTCTGCAACTGGACCTAATGGTCAGGGGTCCCTTTACCTTTACATTTGGTGTACACTGAATCATATTGTCCAGTTTACTGCCCATTCACTCACTTTGGAGCGCCTCACAATCCCTTGAACAATCCTCTCCTTGTTTTCCCTGCAGTCATGAATGCACAGAAGGGGAGCAGCTGCCTTTCAGACCTTTGCAAGGTGGTTGGAGGTCAGAGGGCCATGGCTGGCCACTGGAATGGTGAGAACATGAATTGTCAGTGGCCTCCTGATCTCCCTCCACACATCAGTGCTCTACACAGAGTTCTAGATACGTTTTAGCACAAGAACCTCGGAATTGACAAAAGCCAGGCGTGTCCATAAACTAGACACTTAAACCTGCAAAGGTGGTGGTGGTGGGAACCCAAGAGACATCTGCCACTACAGCGTGATATATTTCAAGATTTGTATGCTGCTTAGTCATCAAAACCTTTTAAGTGGTATACATGAAACAATATGAGATATACATTTAAAATACCTATTAAATCGGATGCTAAAAGCAAGTTGTTCAAAATGTAAGTAATCAAACAAATACATAAAAAAATAAAACAACATGTCAAAATCACATTTGGATAGGCTTGCCCTAACAAACATGTTTTTAGGGAGTGCCAGAAACAGGCACCTGCCTAATAACATCAGTGAACAGGAAATTCCATAGCATATCGGAAACACTGATCCCTTGTAAGTGCAAATCAAACATTATGTGACACTTATCAAAGTACCAGATGTGCAGATCAAAGCTGTCTAGTGGGCATATATGGGGTAAGGGGATCCTTCAAGTTTTGATTTGTGTTGTTTTTTTTCTGGAGGCAATTCTATACCTTAGTTAAACTGATAGAGCAGAGTTTGGCAATATGCCCAAGCTTTTACGCACATTTCAAACCAAGAGTTACTACTGAAGTATCAGAAGCCTCTCACATCTTACTAGTCCAGAACAATCTATCTTGGTAACAACAACAACAACAACGTGGCAGTTACTGGTCAAAATGAGATGCTTTCAGAGAAAGTGCTCTGAGTGATCTGTCCTTTTCTTTTTCATTATCAACTTAACTTATTTTAATTATTAAGGCATGAATTTCTGTGGCACCAAAGGGAAAGAAATCTTTTCAAAGCTGTGCACATAAAATTGAAAGTTAAAAACATTAAAAAGGCAAAGATCAGAAGAACATAAAAATTGGGTCACGTGGCCGGGTAAGCTTGTGTAAAAAATTAGAATAATAAGCTGGCATCTAAAGCTAAACACGGGATTGCTGTCTAATACACAAATGCAATGCATTCCACCAGTGGGCTTTTCCTAGAAAAATAGGTGCCAGAACTGACCAGGAAGTTGTTACAGTGTCACACTTTTTTACAACAAAAAATAATGTACCCTTCAGTACCCCCTGGAAAAAAGCACTGCATTCCACAATATAGGCCTTACTGCTCCTTGTGGCTGCCACAGCGGACAGTTAGCAAGGCTTCTCCAGCAGATTTCAAAGAATGGTCTGGGGTGTATGGAGAAAGGCAATCTTCGAAGTAGGCTATTCCCAAATTCTTTAGGTAGGGCTTTATGTGCAAACAGCAACACCTTAGGTTTGGCCTGGTAGCATATTGACTTACAGCAGTCCAAGGTTCCTTGACATTTTGAGACTTGAGGATATCTTTTTTCTGAGCACAAAGAGCCATGGATAGATCGCTCCTATGGGAATGTCTCAAGGCTTGAAACCCTTCTATTTCTCCCCCAAACACCATTGGCCTTTCACAACTTTCCATGCAAAAGAAGTTCTAACCAATGAAGCTACAACACCTGGGCAAAAACTCTTTGACTTGGGTCAGTTTTAAAGTACTGCCTCTTTAGCTGGCTTCTTCTGTTCCCTATATGCTCCTTGTGTTTCTTCCTACTGCTGTAATGAGAGGACCACATGGGGGGGGGGACACCCACATTTATTCAGTACATCAAATTGAGCAATAACATTTCCAACTCAGTCAAGCCACTACTTGTAACTGCTGGGGACTGGTAGGATGAGTAAGAACAAGCTTCATGGCTAATGGCAGCTGCCACCAGCTCTTTTATGTCTTTGCTGTGGTTACCTTTTGAACCGGGAAGCTTCTTATTAAATTATGTTGAAAACTTGAACCGCCTGCCTGTTATATATTTCTTTCTTTCCTTAATTGGTGAGTTTCAAATACGCCATTTTAAATAACTTTTGATGGGAACCTTTAGGTTGTCCACAACCATCTGTTTTTATACAATTTGTAGAATTTCTCTGAGGAGAACAGAAGCTTAAATGTTCTTTTTCGGTGTTCCGCTTGCAAAAGTCGTAACTTTGTGATACAGAGAGCAGGGATGGGGAGAAACTCGAGTCCGTTTCCACTTAAAAGCCAAACCTCCCTAATTCTGTCTTCCAGAAACAACACACAAAACTAAAAGCAGCCGTTCACTCTTTAAATTTTTCAATGCAATTCTCCAATCAAGCAATGTACAGTGGTACCTCTGGTTACAAAACTTAATTCGTTCCACAGGTCCGTTCTTAATCTGAAACCGTTCTTAACCTGAGGTACCACTTTAGTTAATGGGCCCTTCCACTGCCGCCACATGATTTCTGTTCTCATCCTGAGGTAAAGTTCTTAACCCAAGATAATACTTCTGGGTTGGCGGAGTCTGTAACCTGAAGTGTTTGTAACCCGAGGTACCACTGTATACAAAAATGTATAGGTTAGTGAAAATAGCATAAAGAATGCATTGAATTGGCAAAAAAATGTGTTTGGCATACGGAAGAAGTGTATTAGGAGATAATTTGCACTCAAATGCTGGCAAATTTTCATGGGGACTTTTTTTGGGGGGTTGGGGAATCCACAATGATGTAGAAATCTGGAGAACTGAACATAAGATTGGAAAAACGAGAAACTGGTGGCTCATCCACTTTCTCTCGTCCTGCTGCTTCCCCCCAGGAAAACTGCTCTTTAGCACTCAGTTGGAGCAAACAGCAATTTGGATTTTCTCTGGATTTACATTTGCTCCGATTCATCCCTAAAGAGTGGGTTTTCCCTGGGAAAGGAGCGGGGCAAGGGGGAATCCGCTCAGACCCATGCCTAGAAAGAAGCACAAGGCAAGCAGGACACCATGGACCCATGCTGTCTAGGCATAAGACCAGTGGAAGAGTAGACGAGCCCCGAGAGAAACCATCACTAATGGAGACTCAGACTTGCCCATTACATGAGTCACTTGTATCATCTCACAGGCTAAATTGAGAGAATGGACAGTCATGGTTAACATCGTCTCTCTCTCCTCGGCATGACAAAGTAGACGAGAACTGCCTGTTAGGAGCTCCTCAGTAGAACTGTACCATCTTCCCTTTTATCTCTTCGCCATGCAGGGGAAGCTGTGTCCCTCCAGTTGTTGTTGTTGCACTAGAATGCTCCTCAGTCTCAAATGGGCAGGGATGACAGGAATTGTAGTCCAGCAACACAGGCTCCTCATCCCTGTTGTAACAGTACGGCGGGGGGGACAGGTGCCAACCGGCTCTTCAAGCAACTCTCTGTCTCCAACATTTCCACTGGTGAGCCCTCTATGAAGTCTGGGCAATCGTGATGGGGACTGCTATACACAAGTACGGTATTTCACATGGCCATACTCAGTGATCACATGGGGTTGGGTTTCTCTGAAGAGGTGTCACTGTTCAGTTTCTGTTAATTGATTCTCATGAAAACTTACAGATTCTGGCTTCACACAATTAACTCAAGGCAGTGTCAATTTGCTCTTGGCAGAAAGCCAAGGTCTGCTTGACCTAGAAACTACTTACTCCGATTGGTTAACGAGCAGCACTCAACTCTGTTATCTAGGAATGCTAGCACAGTTTGTGTTAGGAGGGTGTGTTAGGAGTAGAAGTGCTGTGTATGGTTAACAGAGAGAGAGAGAGAGAGAGAGAGAGAGAGAGAGAGAGAGAGAGAAAGAAAGGATTTATTTTTGTTTTGTTTTGTATGCATAAACTCTGCTGGTTTTATTTTTCCTTTTAATAAATCCTGTAAATAGTTATTCTGAGTCTAGCTGACTAGTCATTCCACCTCAACTAGCTTCTTCGCTGTGCAGGAAAACTCTGCTACGTTTGGGCTAAAGCCATTAGAGCTATGCCTGACACTTCAAAGTCACTAGATTGGGAGTTTCTCTTTCCCCACAAGCCAATAACGTGGAGCAGGAGTGGGGGCTATTGCAACACCCATCATCCCATACGTAATGTAGTTTGGGGCGTTGACAGTCGTTTTACCAAGCAGAGCATGTGGCTCAAAGGCAGCGGCAACTGGGGATCGACTCGCCATGCAAGTTACATAGGGAGATGCATTATACAGAGTCAGGCCACTGGTCCATTTAGCGCAGTGCTGTCTACCCTGACTGGCAGCAGCGCTCCAAGATTTCAGACCGGCCTCTCCCAACCTTACCTGAAGATGCCAGGGATTGAAGCTGGAACTTTCTGCGTGCCGAGGAGCTGCTGGACCGCAAAACTATCGCCCTTTTCCAGTTGAAACAACAGGAATTGCATTGTTGCTTTCAGCACCGCTGCTGCTGCACAGGAACATCACCTATCAGCAGCTAAGGGAAAGGCCAAAATGCCTCTCCCAAGGGTCAACCATTGCTGCTAGTGCTGTTGGCAGGGGAGAGGGCAACTACTGCCATTTGAGGAAGAGACCAGCTCTCCATTGCCCCTGCCTTAAGGAACGTTCGATTCACACCATGTTTTATGATTCCTGCAAGATCCACAAAAGTAGCTCACAGGACAAGATTTTACACCCAAGTGCACCCATACACATAGTTTGCTTTTCTTTAGATTATCATGAGTTATGATAACGTCCTTATTCCCATTACGGTTTTAGGAATGACAAGATGATCTGCAATTATGTGAATAACAGAACTGCAGCTATATGGTAAACTGGAGGGAGTACGACAAAAATAGGAAGCACGCAATGACTGCACAACTTGGACGGTAATCTCATTGCCCCCAAATCATCTCTTGTCTTATCTAACATAAGGGGACGCTGAGAGGCTGAGGAGCTTAGGTGGCTGTTTAGATGTTTTCCATTAAAGGGTTTTCAAGCTGTGTTTCTGAGCATCCTGGCTTACTTAGAAGCTGATCAGGGGCTTATCAGTGAGAGCACAGACGAGCTTTCCTGAGAAACTCTCCAGCACTAACCACTGAAATATTATGGTGGATCCCCATATGTAATTCAAAATAAAAGCAATACTAATCCACAGGCGTTAGCCTGTGGTTTGTACATTGTGGGGAAGAACTTTGTTGGCGCAGATACAGTTCACAAGCTTTATCCCTGAGTTAAGCAAGCAAATTGGATCCGTCATAAACTATGCAGGACGAACAGGTCCTGTCTGTTCATTGGAGCAAACTGTAAAAAGGTAAAGGGACCCGTGACTATTAGGTCCAGTCATGGCCAACTCTGGGGTTGCGGCGCTCATCTCGCTTTATTGGCCGAGGGAGCAAGCGTACAGCTTCCGAGTCATGTGGCCAGCATGACTAAGCCACTTCTGGCGAACCAGAGCAGCGCACGGAAATGCCGTTTACCTTCCCACCGGAGCGGTACCTATTTATCTACTTGCACTTTAACGTGCTTTTGAACTGCGAGGTTGGCAGGAGCAGGGACTGAACAATGGGAGCTCACCCCGTCGCGGGGATTGGAACTGCTGACCTTCTGATCGGCAAGTCCTAGGCTCTGTGGTTTAACCCACAGTGCCACCTGCGTCCCTCGGAGCAAACTGTAGGCCCCTTCAAATGCCACATGGGCAGAAGCTGCACTGTGGTTACTTCTCATGCCACCATCACTCCCAGGAAGGCATGGGAAGAAGACGCAACAATGGAAGGCCTCCGAAATCCAATAGGAGAGAGAAACCACTGCACACTGATGTCATGAAAAGCAGGGCCCCTGTCCTAGCAACATACCCAAAATAAAAACCCTGGGCGGGGAATGGGGGGACTTGGTTTCCCTTACAGTTGTGGAACATATTCCGGTGGAAGAAGACAATGCTATTTTCTCTTCTGCAGCATGAAGCAACACCTGATAGCAGCAGTTTTCTTCACAGCAAGCGGGGACATGGTCTAAAAATACCACACTTCGCACAGTTAATTTAGGTTTCCCAGTTGCAAAGCAGAGCGCTATATGCAATTAACATGTTCAGTAGTGGGAAGGGGCTCTTTATCTTTCTTTCCCCCTTTTCGCTTTGTTAAATGGTGCCTATATTTGGGGAATTTGTTTCCCCTCTCCCCTCTTCTAGCATCTGAAATGTAAAAAAAGCAATTGGTAGTATCAGATTCGAAGGTATTTAGCTTCTGAAGTCAGTGGTGTAAGCAGTTAGGGTTCAACACACACACACACACACCCCTGTCATGTACCCCACTTGTGACCTGCTTGTGAGTTCCAGCGACTGGAACTCAGAAGCATGCGGGAGGTGTTAACAGAGAAATCTGAGGGCTCCCTTGGACAAAAAAAAACAAGGAAACAAGCCAGGAATACCAGAGCAAAACAGCTTGGTCTTTATTGAAGACTGTCGCAACAGGACTCCCGCCTGTCACAAGGTGGAACAAGATGGAAGCCCCGAACAAAAGAGAACCCAAACTTTTGTTAGCTGCTAATCCCCATGTTACACCCCCCCCCAAACTACATCACTAATACATCATGGTGACATCATGAAAGGGGAGGTCTGGTGGCAGTAATCTGAGCATCCTGGACCCTGCCCCATGGTTCCCCTTGCCCTCCACCAAACACCCATCAAGTGTAACAAAAGAGATATTTACATTTCCGTTTCCCAGCCAAGTTAATCACACCTTTTTGTCTTCATCTAGGTTTGTTATTTCTGGAATGGCTACCTGTCTGGCACTCAGGTATCAGGATGCCAGGGATTATCACTCAGGCAGAGGGCTGTTGAGTAGCTGAGCTCACATGTCTATATGAATTTCTGAAGTTTTCCAGTGAGCTAGTACATACATTTATCAGTGAATTCTTACATTTGGTATTGTGCAGCAAAGGCCCTCTGAATAGATAGGAAGAAACTGTGATGAAGTGTTTTGTGGGGACAAATCACAAAAGTCACAAAAGTGATTGTGCTGATTTTGGTAGGGGGCTGCACGTGCATGATATCTGCTGGAGGGGCAACCCCCCCCAACCTATACATAAATTCCTGCAACAGAGGTAAAATATGCTGCCATCAGTAGTACCCTTTGTCTTGGTTATCGCTGTAGCCTCTCACAGGGTCTGAGCCAGCTCCTCCCAGGCTTGCTAGGCCCTTTCGTCCTGGAAAAACCACACTCTAGCAACAAATCAGAACAAGCACAATCAATCCAAGGAAAACCCAGCTGACTCCAAAGATCAGGTTTCCCTTGGGGAGAGTGGCAAGCAAGCGGAAATGTGGGTGAGCCCTCAACCACCACTACACAATAAGCCCTCAACTTACAGCTAGGAGGAGATAGGTGCAAAAGAGGGCAGGGAATTTTTGCAGTCGTGGGATATTTAGTATTTGGCCGCTTCTTATATAGGCTGCCATAGGCCTGACTTCCTCTGCTCGGTCCTGGGTCTGAGCTCCTTCTTTGGAGTGGGAGCTGAGAACTCTTTTGCAGAAGAAAACAATTCCAAGAAGGACTTTTCTTCTTTGAGACTGCAGCAAAACTGTCCAAAAAAAGGCCCAGTGTCTGATCTGCACACCCCAGTGAAGAAATATTTTGACTGACTGGTGTTTTCCTGCTCTTAGGAGCAAACAGGAAGCAGCCTAACACCACCATTGCTCCATAAGAAGGTGATGATCAAAAGAACTCAAAAACACAGTGGGAAATAATTAATTACACTGGTCCTGAAATATCCCAGCCTTGTAAACAAGGACTGAGAATGTTTACTGCAAATGACAAAAGCTTCAGGTTTTGGGGGCAGTTCAGTCCTAAGAATCAGTAAAAAGAAAAGGGGGTAGGGAGTTTGGATTTACCTGTAAGGCCCTTTTATCAGTTGACCTGAACCCGTGTTCTGATAATAACAATGGCCAACCTATACTACAAAGGGACAGAATATTTACTTTTATGGGGAATCAGCCCCTGATTCTCCTAGGGTTCCATTTAAGCCTTATGGTACAGTCTGTTTGCTATTTCCGTAAGTATAGTAGAGTCAGAGGTCACTGACCGTTATATATTTTTACTCTTAAGAGCTTTTCATGGAGTTTACTGCCCCTTGCTGCCGCCCCCCACCCCGGTACAGGAATCTCTCCATTTGCTCACATTCAGCATGTGTGCAACCGCTAACACATGCACAATTTCCGGTACCAGAAGGGGGGCCCAGAAGGGGACAGGCTGATGCACATCTAGCTCATGCGCATGATGCCTCAGAACACAATCCCAGTGCAAATGGGAAGTTGCCTGTATAACAAAATGCAAGCATATTTCAGGGTGGGACAAAGCGGTACAACTTGAATGATACTGCAAAGACCGCATCTGGCTACCCATGTGGAGCCTTTGCAACCCGTCCCTCTCCACACTCCATGTGGGGTTTAAGACGGCCTATCAAAATGTGGCTTAAATGTGTATGAAATGCTACCTGCCTTGGCCAAAATTGTGTGGTCGATTCACAGACAATTATCTAAGAGTGGATCACCAGGTGCAAGGTGGGTGGGCATGGCTGAATCAGCCTCATGGGCCAAATGGGGAGGCCTGCCAGACCTAATTTGGCCCGGAAGTTCCCTGCTGCTGCTCTGGATGAGTCCTATCTCAAGAGGAGTGCCTCCCTGTTGAAATAAGAGCATGGCGATGACAGCTGACAATACTGCCTGTCCTTACACGCTGAGGGAAACCCCACGAATGAAGGCAGCTCAATGCACATGACTATTGATTCATGCCATTTTTGCAACACTGATGGAGCCACACGAAAGCCATCGCTGAGTCACAAGGGGGACATTCGCCTAAAATCTTCCCGACAACATCTTGCACAAGGCAGATAATATTTCAAAGTCCTTATCTGGGGACGTGCCCTGGGATGCTGTTGTGCAGCTTAAAAGGGACCCAAAGTCCAAAAATCTTCCAGCAAATTAATCTTCTGGCAGCCAAGCCATAATTCCTCAAGGGAAATGGTGGGTAGTGGAGGAGAGGGGAGAGAAAGTCAATAGGCAGGTACGTGAAGGACAGGAGAGAACCATCTGACAGAGATCTTTTGCAAGAGAGGAAGAAAAGTACAGCACTACATTGAACAGCCGACACTCAGCATTGTCTGATTCCAGGGTGGCCCATCCCTTTGGCACAGTGGGGATTAGCAATGCAAGCTGAATAATGAACCAGGACTGGTGAGAATAGTTAAGGATATTTGTTTGGTTAATTGCAGTTTGAAAACTGCCCCCAACATCTCCTGGAAAGGCCACCCTGGAGGGTGTTTCTTGGAAAGGACATTGAACACCTGCTGTGGGCAGGAAACCCTTGTGAGACCATCTCTGGTGCCATTATAAAGGTAAAGGGACCACTGACCGTTAGGTCCAGTCGTGGCCGACTCTGGGGTTGTGGCGCTCATCTTGCTTTATTGGCCGAGGGAGCCGGCGTACAGCTTCCGGGTCATGTGGCCAGCATGACTAAGCTGCTTCTGGCGAACCAGAGGAGCGCATGGAAACGCCGTTTACCTTCCCGCCGGAGCGGTACCTATTAGTCTACTTGCACTTTGACGTGCTTTCGAACTGCTAGGTTGGCAGGAGCAGGGACCGAGCAACGGGAGCTCACCCTGTCGCGGGGATTCGAACCACCAACCCTGGGCTCTGTGGTTTAACCCACAGTGCCATCCGTGTCCCAATATAAGTGATTATAAGCCATTATAAGTGATGCCTTTTAATCAATACATTTATTTTGAGTAGATGCAGCTGTAGCTTTCTGTGGGTAGCCAAGACAGCACTAAGCAAGCATCACTTCAGTGCCAGGTTCATTGCCTTTTCTCCCCCTCCTTCCAGTGTGCTCCCCATGTCCTCCTCCCATCTGCTCTGGAGGCTTTGTGAACCCTCTGATTTAGGGGATGCATCCCCGCCCCATTGCTATTCAAGAGCCTCTGGCAGAAGTGCTTTGTATCATCTCCTGCTTGACCCTTCCAAACTGATGGGGAAATGTGGAGAGCGGAACGTAAGCTTGAAGAAAATTAGTAACTGAGGGTAACCAAAATGATGCATTTGTCATTCCTGCCTATGAGGAATGGTGGAAAGAGCTGGGTATGTTTAGCCCAGAGCAGAGAAGGAAGACAGGGTAGCAGACATTAAATAACTGGGGGGCTGCCATCCCAAAGATGCAGCAGATATAGTCTCTCATGCTCCAGAGGGCAGTAGAACCAGTGGGTGGGAACTGCACAGATTCAGATTTTGGGTAACAATTAGAAGAGATCAGCTTGCAGTATCATCATCCAATGAATATACCACTTACATGTCAAGATTGCTTCTTAGAACTATAAAATCAAACCATTATTAAAATACACAGTAATATTAAAACATATCTAATTGAAATATGCCATTAAAACAGTGGAAACAAAGTTAAAACAATAAAACCAGAATTCAGTTCAGGGGAATGCTTGCCTAAGCAGGAGCCGACAGAATGCCAATACTGATGGCATCTCTTGTGTTTCTGCAGGATGGCTTAAGCAACAACAGCACTGGTGTCACCAGTGAAAAAGCTCAACTCTGTGATACCACACAGTAAGTAATCATCAGGCCACAAGGAAACTAACCAGGTTCCATTAGCTGATCGTAGTGCCCTTATTGGGCAATGAAGAGAAAGATGATAACCTTGTCCAGAGTTATTTAGGGCGTTGTATGGAAGCAGGTGGCGCTGTGGGTTAAAGCCTCAGCGCCTAGGACTTGCCGATCGAAAGGTCGGCGGTTCGAATCCCTGCGGCGGGGTGCGCTCCCGCTGCTTGGTCCCAGCGCCTGCCAACCTAGCAGTCCGAAAGCACATCAAAGTGCAAGTAGATAAATAGGGACCGCTTACCAGCGGGAAGGTAAATGGCGTTTCCGTGTGCAGCTCTGGCTCGCCAGATGCAGCTTTGTCACGCTGGCCACGTGACCCGGAAGTGTCTCCGGACAGCGCTGGCCCCTGGCCTCTTAAGTGAGATGGGCGCACAACCCCAGAGTCTGTCAAGACTGGCCCGTACGGGCAGGGGTACCTTTACCTTTACCTTTATGGAAGCAGCAGAACATTAAAACCGGGTCAGTAGCTGATAAGCAGCCAGTGCAGGTCCCTCAGCACTGCCGTGATCTGAGCCCCATCAGGAGCACCACTCACCGCCTGAGCCATGGCATTAAGCCAAAGAGTCGGAGATGTTCAACAATGGCACTGACTGCCACAGGAAGGTGATAGTTACATCCTGCATTATGGATCCTGAATAGGAAGCTGGAGGACATGGCCATGAAATTCCCATCGTGGTGCACTCTGGGCTTTTAAATTTCAGCAGCACTCTGTGCAACACCAAAATTCTGGGCAGGGGATTCTTGCTTTCCATTCTACGTTATCATTGCAGTGCTCCTTGAGGTGCCCTCTCAGCTCAGCACCCTGAACAGGCAAACCTGTCACGCTCTCCTAAATCCACCTCTGATTCCCATTCAGCTCTGATTACATGGCGTTTTTGTGTGTGCATTGACATTCATCTACACCTTCCCAGCCACCTTCCCAGAGTTTTAACATCTAGAGAACATGTGTGTGTGCAGTCATGCATGTGAAGCCTGAAGAACTGTAGTGTCTCTGTGCATGTACACTAATACTTTTTTCAAAAAAAAAATGCATCTTCAAGAACCCTACCTCCAAAAAATAAGGTGCTCTTCCTGCAGTCAGAAAATATAGACTGTTCCAGGTAAACAATGATGGCAGGAGGAGTTTGTGTAAAGTGCAAATTCAAGGGAAGATGGCTGCGCTAAAAACTTGATAGTCGAAAGAAGCCTCTAACATTGCCGCTTCCTGAGCTTTGTGCCCAGTGCATGTCTCAGTTAAAAAATATTGCTCCTGCCTGGCCATGCAGATCCAGCCGAGTTTATTGCCTGTAGTTTCCCAACTGTAGCAAGAATTAATAATCAGCAGATGAGAGAGCTCATTTAAGGCGATCAAATTCCAATCGCAAGTACAGATTGAATCACAAGCTTTCCTGCCAAGTTAATATTTGTGCTAATAATGAAGTCCACCTCAAGGCCATCAAAGCTATTAATTTGATTTTGTGTTGTAAACTTTGGCTGTGCAGGCCACATCCAGTAGCGGCTGGGTGCAATCTCAGTTTTCCTCTGCAGCATCGAATACAGTAATAAACTAATATTATTAACTAGTTAAATACCTGCCAGTACATATTACAGGCAATATGTGGTCTCTTCTTACAGAGGTGAACAGCTTCAACTAATTTCTGAAAAGGGAAGTAAAGAAGCTGGAATGGAGAACCACCATCAAAGCATGGACCTTCTCCCTCAACTCAGCGGGTGAGCACATAACAGGCATGCGAAATCTCCCAGGTTCGGTTCAGTTCCTGGCATTTCCAGGCCAAACTATGAAAGACCCCCGGTGATGAAAAGCTGGGTGTTGTTTAGGTTCTACAGACTCCAAGCAAATGTCCATCTTCCCAACAGCTGGACAAGGGCATCTCTGCTGAATAATGAAATGCCCAAGTCTGTAAGCGATGGTCGGGTTTCTATATTGAGTTAAAGCCTGCAATATGTGATGGATATTTCCCAATGGAAGAAGCCTGAATTCTATCACTACTCTGTAGGCAAGTCTTTGTAGATGAATGATTAATCAAAGCTGCAAACAGTCACCCCATTATACCTTCTGCTATCGGGTTAATGTGGAGCAAACTCCAAGAATGGTTCACTCTAATCAAATGGTGGTTGTCCGATGAGGCTCAAAGATACGCATTTGAGAATGTACAGAATGTGAATGTGACTTTACACTGAATGTCAATACCACAAAGACCTGGCATGTGCCCAACCAATACTAAAACTAGTCAACTGGAGACAAGAAGCAATCTGCAGAAGGTTGGCCACATCTCTTTAGGAGTAAAGTGATTTAGACCAGAAGCTGAATGAGTTGCGATCGCAGTTTCTTTCAAGGATCATCTTGAGGAGGAGCATCTCAGCTGGCTGAGTCGGAATGCCTATCTTCTTACATACCATGTGATCCAGGGGAGCACTCTTTTGGACTCCCAAGTCCCATGCTGGGTGGGGTTGATGGAAGTCATAGTTCAAAACACTGGGAAGGCACCAGGTTGGGCCTCCTGTCATTTGTCGATCAAAATTAAATCTATGAGGCTAAGTAGATGTTATAGTGGTTGGCTCAGCTTCAAGTTGGGTCCCCACCAAAGATCTCCTGGCCACAGACATGCATGGCAGTAGACACTCCTAACTCCACAATGTGGGGCAAGGATGCCTTAAGGACTGCTGGATCCATTATATCCCAGCCCAATCACTGAGATTATCTGGAAGAGTGCTGCAAGTTGTCCCTCATTTTACAAAGGCCCAGCTGACCTCAACCAGAAGTTGGGAATTTGGTGTCACTGATCCTGTGTATGCTCTGCAACACTCTTGCAGTAGAGGTTCAACAGACCTCCTCACTATTCACTTTCAGGGCTCTCTTGGATAGTTTGGTCCTTGCAGAAGAATTTATAATATACTGGTGTATAAATAGATATATAATAATAATAATACTGTTCTTGGACCTTAGGAAAGGTGCTCTAGCACTCGGGTCCTGCTTGCGTGCTTCTTGTGGGCATCTGGTTGTATCATAAGAACAAGATGTTGGGCTAGATCCAACAGCCACTTCTTATATGTTCTTGTGGGTAAAATAACAAAAACAGCACCTATTGTTGCACAAGCCTCTGATGCATGCTGTGTTTGACTTGTTTGCATTCATGGGTACCTTATTTTATTTATGATTTCCAAAAGAATATCCAGTTTAGCCCTGAGGCTGCTGTTTTAAGTAAACTTACTTGGGAGTAAGTGCCGCTGAACTCGGTAGGACGTAGTTCTGGGGGCACCTCCAGACATTCCTCTTCTCAATTATTTGTGCCCATGATGGTCGTTCTTATACACGATTCCACTTTCAATACAATTTGTACCTGCAAACGTTTCAGGGTGGACATATTGTTTTGTTTCCAGCCCATGCATCTTACTGCTTGGAATCCTGTAACTTTTTGTATCACAAATGTTCCGGTTTATTTTATTTTATTGGTCTGGCTTTTGTTCCAGGCAGCATTAATGCAATAACATTGGGGAGGCATCAGCGAACAATGGGTAAAGTGGAACAACGTGTGGACAGCTCAGTATAAATCCACCACTAATGCGCTATTATGGCACTGGTGACGTGTTGCAGAATATACAGCCCAAAAAATCCCAGTGTCGAGAGTCCTTGAGAGAGCCCTCCCAGGATTATCATGCATGCTTTGCAATGGAACATCCTAATCCCTTTGACAAAAACTCCTTTGCACCAGGAAAATCAGTTGGCATAACTGGAGGAGTGAACTTTTCTCTGCAGGTTAAAGTTTTACTTGCAACCAGAGCAAAGATTAGTCTTTAGCCAAGCACATTCTTTGGCATGTGGAAAGTACCTGACAGGCAGCATTGGTTGGACAGTGTGGGTGTCCCATTCAAAAAAAAGATAAATGTTTATTGTATGGGCATCCATCATATATCTTCTCCATTATCTTTGACTCATGTGAGACTTCCTCGAAGGACAGAGGCAAACACAGATTCAATCTCCCATTAAGAAAGGTGGTTAGAAGGTGGAGCGTTCTCTGAAGCTTGCCATGTTTCATCATGATGACCAGTCACTGAGTAAAAAGTGGAAATTTCTTGATCGTACCGGTGGAGAGCAATGAAACTGCTGCCAGCCAGACCAGACCAGATCAGTGCTAATGACCTGGAAGAGCCAAGTCAAGCTCATTGCCTGTAGCTAATTGTCTACTGCAAAGATTAATCGTGTCCCCAGACAAGAAAACAAGAGTGGATGAGCTGGTAGGAAAACAGTGCCTTCCTATGATTCCTCTAAAAAGAAAATGCACTGGCAAAGCTACTAAGAAGAATTCTGAATGCTGTTCACAGTGATACAGTTATATAGATTTAATATGTATTAATACGGCCACTGCAGTTAGACATCGTAGTTCTGGGCATCTCGAATACATTTGTAAAATATGATAACTGTTTCTGCAAGCCACTTGTGGTCCTCTACTAACTTTTACTCAGAGAAGACCCACTGGAATTAATGAAAATGACTAAGGACGCAATCCTAAACCGAGATTCGGCAAGGTGAGTGGGGCTAGGATCCAACAGCTAGAAGGCTCACAGTCCAACCAGGTTAAGGTAAAGGTAAAGAGACCCCTGACCATTAGGTCCAGTTGTGACCGACTCTGGGGTTGCAGCGCTCATCTCGCTTTATTGGCCGAGGGAGCCGGTGTACAGCTTCTGGGTCATGTGGCCAGCATGACTAAGCCGCTTCTGGCGAACCAGAGCAGCACCCTGAAATGCCGTTTACCTTCTCGCCAGAGCGATACCTATTTATCTACTTGCACTTTGACGTGCTTTCAAATTGCTAGGTTGGCAGGAGCTGGGACCTCACAATGGGAGCTCACCCCGTCGCAGGGATTCGAACCGCCAACCTTCTGATTGGCAAGTCCTAGGCTCTGTGGTTTAACCCACAGCGCCACCCACGTCCCTTTACATATAGGTAGGTAAGCATATATTTAAGATCCATTAGCGTCCTGGAAATTTCCATTATACTTCATCAACTTAATCTCTTTTCTATAATCTGATGAAAAGCTTTGACAGTGTTAAATACATCCCTGATTTGTATATGAGATACAATCTTGCCACGCTTTAAGAAAAATCAAATATATTGGCTTTATTTTTAACTAACTTAAGTTAGTATGTCAATTTCCCGTCACGGGGATTCGAACCACCGACCTTCTGATCGGCAAGTCCTAGCGCCAACCCCGTCATCACTGTAACTCCCCAACCTTGCCTTGGCTGAAGATGCACCAGCATATTTCCTCCATCCCAGCCAGGATTGAGGTGACTGAGCCACGGAAAGCAGAACAATACATTTGGCACCAGCTTGGCTGCAAGTGTCCTGGAAGCAAGGCTCCATCCAACCGTCATAGGGGCTCCACTCTGGATCTGTGTAAGTTTTACTCCTTAGCTTTTTCTTCTCCCGAAGATGCCCCACATGGCAGTTGAGGTTTAGAGCCAGAGTTTTCCATCTCCCAGGTGGGCTTCCCAGGTGGACGAGCCCCATTTGCCCCTCACTTCTTTCTACAGCACATGCAGATATCGCCTTCTTGACCGTTGGACCTACTGTTGGTCTCATCCACTCAATCCACTGGATTCTTCACATGCAGGAGAAGTCCTCACTGAGGGTTCAGAACCAATGGCTACCCTCACCTGGTTTAGCATTTGTAGAATGCTCTTCCCAGCTCAGCTGGAGCTCAGCCATAGCCAAGCCAAAGCTGGCTGATCCAAGCCCAGTTTGAATCCCCCAGAGGAGATGCTCTGGGGTGGCAGCAGGGGAAGGACCACAGAAGGAGGACTCAGGTTGAATCCTAAGCCCATTCAGTTCATTCATGTGACCTGGAAACCTGGCACAAGGACCAAAGAACCCTGTTTTAAAGGCTTGTTTTTCCTCTGCCAGGCTTAGGCAGAACAGATGGCAGCCACCCCACTAAGGAATGGGGTTTGGGTCTGCTGTAACGTTTATACATGTTAATTTACACCGCCTTGCTTTAGGCCTGCTTCTTGTGAGTAGGATTGCTCCCTGACTTGGGAAGAGTGTTATCGAGCAGAGATTATCTTCATCGGGTGGTGTTAACCATAAATATTTGATCTTCTATTAAATTTATTAGAGTGCACTATGGACTGGATTTCGTAATAAATGGGTTTGGCTCATGGAGCAGGTACATTTTTGGACGCTGGTAGTGCAAGCCTCTGCATGTCTACTCAGATGTAAGCTCTGCTGAGTTCAGTGGGACCTACCCCCAGGTAAGATAGCAGCAGTTTTCCCAAGCCGAGGTTCGTAGCATTTCTAGATAGCTCAGTTGGCTAGCGTGTGGTGCTGATAATGCGAAGTTCGCAGGTTCGATCCCCTTACAGGGGTTGGACTAGATGATCCCCAGGTCTCTTCTAGCTCTACAATACCATGATTCTATGCAGGATGCATTTTGAGAGACATATTCTTAATTACCCTGGCCATAATACCTTACTAACTCTGCACTCCAGCAGTTTTTGAAATACAGTGCTATTTTGATTGGATCAATATCTCTTTGTGTAAGATGATACCCGCTTTTTGGACTTGTTAGCCAGTTCTTAGCTACACATGCAGTTGTATTCCGTTCAGTCCGGTTAGGAGTTCTGTATAAGCTGAATGCCTGCATACTGCAAAGGTCTGGCTGGGTAACAAATTATCAGTTTATTAATATAGAACCATCTTCCCTGGCATGTCCTCCTCAATGCAGAACCTTTTCTGTTGTGGAGACCCCTTATGTTCCTGCCAGCTTATGTTGACTTGTCATTTAACCATAGATGCCCCCTCCTAGGGACCAAGGGGTTTTCACACACCCCCAATAAAATATTTGAGGGGGCCAGTTGATTGGCATAGTCATTCAAATGATGTGCAGGCACCGCATCATATGCGCGATTTTGCCGGCGGGGCTGACCTGCCCCACCCCATATTTTATTCACATTGGCACCCCACATTTAATGTGTCCTTTGGTTAATTGTGGGACGTGGGTGGCGCTGTAGGTTAAACCACAGAGCCTAGGACTTGCCAATCAGAAGGTTGGCGGTTCGAATCCCTGCGACGGGGTGAGCGCCCGTTGCTCGGTCCCAGCTCCTGCCAACCTAGCAGTTTGAAAGCACGTCAAAGTGCAAGTAGATAAATAGGTACTGCTCCGGCGGGAAGGTAAACGATGTTTCCGTGCGCTGCTCTAGTTCTCCAGAAGCGGCTTAGTCATGCTGCCCACATGACCCGGAAGCCGTACGCCAGCTCCCTCGGCCAATAAAGCGAGATGAGTGCCACAACCCCAGAGTCGGTCACGACGGGACCTAATGATCAGGGGTCCCTTTACCTTTACCTTGGTTAATTGTGGCAGTCATGAGCCACTTTCGGTGTTCCTTGTGAAGAGAAAAACAGAATCTGCGTGCTTTGAAATAAAGAACCCGCCTTGTCTCTCTAATTCCTTGTCTCTGAATGAATGTCTAGCATGTGACACACTCGCAAGTGAGCATTCCAGCCCACTTAGGTGGGCTTATCGATGTGCAGTCCCCGTGCCCTTTGCACTTTTCCTATTTTAACAGCCAGGGAAAAGAAGGTAAACACTAAGGAGTGCTTGGGTTTTTCATTAACATTCAAGTTGATTAATTCTATCCTCCCTGGCCACAAATAAGCTTTCCCCACAGCCCTCCCCACATCGCCTCTTTCCAAGTTTCCCTCCTCCTCCTCCTCCCCCTGAGGGGTTATAAACGTCCTAAGAATGGCTATCTTTACACAGTTCTCTATGTGACAAGCTCAAGTCAAGGTGAGGGGGGCCATTCTGTTGCATGCCTTCCTTTTGGCAAGTGACTACCCCGAGCTTTTCTGGGTTACGTGGATCAGTCGAAGAAGACGGAGGTGATGGGAAAGAAACCGAAGGACGGACTAATGAAGGTAACACTGATTTCAAGATCGCGCAAGGGCTGGTAGCTCAGTGGTAGAGCATCTCTGCATCTCCAGGTATGCCTACGAGATCTTTGCCTGGCACCCTAGAGAGCCTCTGTCAGTCAGTGTAGACAGTACTTAGCAACATGGACCAATGTTCTGACTCGGTATAGGACAGCTCCCTATGTCCCTATGATACTTCCAGATGGGAATTCATGTCTCCCGTATCTGAATTAGCTAATGACACCTTTATTGTGGAAGAAATGGCAAATAATGAAAACAGGAAGAAGAGGGGAAAGGTGGTTTTTGTAACTGCAAGGGGAAATGTCAAGAATAGCGAGGAATCTCTGTTTTTGTCACTTAAGATTGAAAGCTACAAAACAGAGGAAATCACGCATTGTATCTTATTCCGAATCTCTCATGGATAAATCATGCTGTCAATAGATTTTACACAAAGGGCTGCTCTGGTGAATTTGATGCATATCAAGCATACTCTTTTCATGACAACTTTTTTTCATTCTGCTTTGCACGTTTCCTCTGTTTAGCAAATATGAAACGTGATGTTTGTTTGGTTGAGCCAGTCAACAACATTCTAAACACTTCCATTTTGTAGAGAAATAGTTAACTGCATCAGCCCACTTGCTTCTTCGATTGGATTGAATATGTTCCCTCTCAATCAACAGCCTTCAGTCTAGATCCTAGAATTGTGTAGTGGAAGAGAGTCAATATTTTTTATTATTCTTGTTATTACTATGACCCACCTTCCACCAACAGGTCCTAGGGCGGGCCACAACAATTTTAAAACTACAGAAGTTAAAACACATTACGTTCGCAGGAATAGGGTGGACCCTGAGAGACCCTGAGAGAGCCAGTGTGGTGTAGTGGTTAAGAGAGATGGAGTCGTAATCTGGTGAACCAGGTTCGCTTCCCCGCTCCTCCACATGCAGCTGCTGGGTGACCTTGGGCCAGTCCCACTTCTTTGAAGTCTCTCAGCCCCACTCACCTCACAGAGTGTTTGTTGTGGGGGAGGAAGGGAAAGGAGAATGTTAACCGCTTTGAGACTCCTTCGGGTAGTGATAAAGCGGGATATCAAATCCAAACTCTTCTTCTTCCTGAAAACACATCTTGGGTGCCGAAGGCCAGGATAAAGATTTCAGCCAACAACCCCAAACCACATGTGATGCAGAGCTGGAGAACTTGTGGCCCTCGAGATGTTGTTGGACTACAACTCCCATCAGCCTTGCTCACTGGCTGTGCTGGCTGAGCCTGATAGGAGTTGTAGTCCTATGACGTCTCGAACTATGACATGTTCCTCAGCTCTGTGTTACAGCTATAACTGGTTCCCCCAGACATTTTTTGTTTTTACTTCAAAGTAGATGCAAGTCGCTCAGAACTTGACTGGGTGTCTTTTTTTCTTTCTTTTTTTTTAAATATAAAATCATAGCTTTAATGCAGGTATTTTTTTTAACAACATAGTTTGACAATTGCTAAAATATGTTACTTGTACTTTATTTGTATTTTTTATTTTTTTCAAATGCTTTTTATTGAGATTTAAGAACACCAACACCAACCAACAAAAACATCAAGTCTTATTACATATATTCTACTTTATGCTCCATAGAGCCATTGACTTCCGTCCTTCTTGACTGGGTGTCTTTTATGTTTGCCTTAATGTCTTATTTATTTATTCATTTATTTACATTTACACCCCATGTTTCTGCAAAGGAGCTCAAGGTGGCATACGTGGTGCTAACTTCCTCCCTGTTTTATCCTCACAACAGCCCCGTGAGGTAGATTAGGCTGAGAGACTGTGACTGGCCCAAAATTACTCGGTGAGTTTCCTGGCTGAGCGGGGGTTTAGAAGTCCTGTCTCCCAAGTCCTCTCCCAGAATTCTAACTTATCTATGCCACACTGGCTGTCAGATTTTCTCAATCTTAACCCCCTCTGAATTGATATTAGTCCCACAATGGGGGATATAACGGGTGGTATTCAATTAAGTTGTACTTAGGGTAGAGTCACTGAAATTAATAGACCTAACTTGGTCAGTGCTCATTCCTTTCAGTGGTTCTACTCTGAATAAACTTAGTTGACTACAACCCAATATATTTCTTTCCTTGTGTGACTAATGGCAGCTTTTGTGGGCTGGCTCTACAGCAGTTTTTCCCAAATGTGGGTCTCCAGCTGTTTTTGGACTACAAATCCCATCACCCCTAGCTAGCAGGACCAGTGGTCAGGGATGATGGGAACTGTAGTCCAGCTGGAGACCTACATCTCTTCTGCTCTACCAGGGAAACGGTACAGTGATGAAGCGATAACACCCTCTATCCCAGAGCCGTTGCTTCGATCAACTCTTTATTGGGGTGGGGGGCATCCAGTCATGGCTCTCCTGCTTGGGGGAAGGGGGGGACTTCCAGCCCATATGCTCAGTTAAACCCACCTGCTTGACACCTGACATTATGCACACCTGACCTAAGTAGTGGGGCAGGTGATTGTAGGGTCTTCAAAGCACAGCACAGGGCTCATTGCAAGGACTGAGGATCAGCTGAGGTCAATGGCTTGTATTCAAAGGGCTTCCTTTTGCACTTTAGATACAACCTGCTTTCTCTGCAGAAAGGGAAATACTCTACTTTTACGAGCATTTCCAGCTGCACAGAAAAATCAATCAGCTGATTGTTTGTTACAGGGAAGCCCTTTGAAGGCACGTTTTCAGTGCCTTCAAAGCGTGCCTTCAAAGAAAATTGCCAAAACTTCAGCAGTTACCGTGACCCAATGTGAACTTTGGCAGGTGTCAGTCAGCTGGTGCCGTCATGACATCAGGTGATTGATAGGCGGGGTGGCGCCACCCACCTGTCTGCTGGGTAGATGTGGGAGGTAACATATAGTTTGACCCTTGGGGCTGGTTCGCATGATCTGATTTTTCTGTTTTTACTATTTCCAAGATAATTTATTTTTTTTTAAAGCGCAAATCATCACATACAAATTTGAGCCAATAAAGATATTACGGGCAGTGATTCCCAAGCTTCTGGCGAGGTCACAAGTCTCAACTCAATCTTGAAGAAGAGGTGACCTGCCATGTAAGTTTAATTCAGAGTACAGCCATTGAAATTAATGAAATGAAGTTGGGAATCTTCATTAATTTCATTGGGTGTACTCAGAATAAACTCGAGTTGAATTGTACCCAAATTGTATTGTGCCTTTCTGCTCTGACTTGGCGATTCATAAGGATGCATAACTCCTGAGAGTCAGTGCGGGAGGTTGTCTACAGCAGTTTTCATGCTCTGTTGTCGTGAAATGCACCTCAAGACATTGTGTGTGTGTGTGTGTGTGTCTGTGTGTGCGCGCGCACACACTCACACACACACACAAAGGATTTCTGGGCAGACATTTGTTGGGAGCAGGGGACGTATTTTGTGTTCTCATTTTGTAATTTTATGCTATGAACCGCCCTGTGATCGTCGGATGGAGAGCGGTATACAAATTTAATAAATAATAAGAAATGATGGTGATGGTGATGATGTAGATGGTACTGCAGGATCTGCTGCTGCTCTTAATCTGGACCTTCCTGTGCACTTGTTTTGCAGCCCAGTATTATCTGCCCCAGAGTCTGTCAAGACTGGCCCGTACGGGCAGGGGTACCTTTACCTTTACCTAATATCTGCCCCACTTGTTTCTTTGTAAGTGAGGGAAAAGGCTACATCCATGCTAAGGCTACAGTCCTATGCAGACTTTTCTTGGAGTAAGCACCATTGAACACAATGCAGGTTACTTCCAAGTAAATGTGCATACCGTTTACTGAATTTTATGAACTCACTGTTTTACTCTGGTTGGAACTGTATGTTTAGTGTTTGTTTTTAATGGAATTGTACATTGGTTATTAAAATGAGGTGGCCTGAGAAAGTTATAGTCCTGAAAAGAGCTTAGAAATACCTGAGGGGTGTTTTTTCTTGGGGGGGGTTCTTCTTCACCCTGGGGGGGAAAAACCCAATTTTTAAATAATAATTATTATTATTATTATTATTATTATTATTATTATTATTATTATACTAATAATAATAATAATAATATTTGAGGGCAATATGGGGCTGTTCCTGGTATGCAGGACAGTTGGAAGATGGGTAACTGTTCCTTCCTCTTATGGAACCTTGGAAAGTATTATTTTGTGATGAAAGAGGCAGAGAATTCTCAGCTCTTGCCAATCTGTAGTTGCCGTGATTCCGTTGGGAATCCTCCCAACAGTGGAAGGATGGCCGTTTCACAGGTATAAAACTTTAATTGATTTGTAGTATAGCTAGAACCTTCTCAATTTCATTTTTATCTCTTGTGATATGTGCTTTCTGGAAATGGATTTTTGCTGTGCTAACTAAAAGATATTCAACCACTCTCTCCCATCCTCTCAGGCTGAATTGTCTCCCTGAACTCTATTTGTGATGGCCTGTAGAGTTATGAGATTCTGCAGTAGTGGCTGGTGGGGTTGGTGGGTCAGCAGCCCTCACCTGGCCTCCTGACAGTGGATTCGCTACAGCTTACCAGGAGGGAGATGAGGAGGGACAATGTGGCAGGAAGGCCAGGGTAGTCCAAATGCCCCAACAGGCACACCTGTCTGGGTCCACTGGTGCGTTTGAACCATGCCAATGTCCCCACCCTCTTGCCTCTCCCCGTCTTCATTCTGGTATGCACCAGTGGCTCAGCTGTTGAGAGGTCAGGTTAGCTAGCAACAGGGCTGCCTTCAGATGTCTTCTAAAAGTCAGATAGTTGTTTATTTCCTTGACAACTGATGGAAGGGCATTCCACAAGGCGGGCGCTACTGCTGAGAAGGCCCTCTGCCTGGTTCCCTGTAACCTTTCTTTTCGCAGTGAGGGAACCATCAGAAGGCCCTCGGAGCTGGACCTCAGTGTCCCAGCTGAACAATGGGGGTGGAGATGCTCCTTCAGGTATACTGGGCCGAGGCTGTTTAGGGCTTTAAAGGTCAGCACCAACCCTTTGAATTGTGCTCAGAAACGTACTGGGAGCCAGTGTAGGTCTTTCAAGACTGGTGTTATGTGGTCTCGGCAGCCGCTCCCAGTCACCAGTCTTGCTAATTGTAGTTTCTGGGTCACCTTCAAAGGTAGCCCCATGTAGAGTGCATTGCAGTAGTCCAAGTGAGAGATAACTAGAGCATGCACCACTCTGGCGAGACAGTCTGCAGGCAGGTGGGGTCTCAGCCTGCATAACAGATGGAGCTGGTAGACAGCTGCCCTGGACACAGAAATGATCTGCACCTCCATGGACAGCTGTGAATCCCAAATGACTCCCAGGCTGCGCACCTGGTCCTTCAGGGGCACAGTTACCCCATTCAGGACCAGGGAGTCCTCCACACGCACCCACCCACCCCCTGTCCCCCCAAAACAGTACAGATTGTGTATACCTCCCCTCCTTTAAAAGCTGCATGCAGACTTGGACACATAATCATATTGTGGAGCTGGGAAACTGGACAGTAATTGTCACTATTGTGGGAAGAGACGCCATGATGTAAGATGGGGAGCCTGTGACCCTCCAGATGTCGTTGAACTACAGCTCCCATCATCTGTGGCCATTGGCTGTGCTGGCTGAGGCTGATGGGAGTTGTAGTCTTGTAACATCTGGAGAGACGCAGCTTCCCCAGCTTTGTGTTGGAGCCACGGCTGGATCACTAGACATTTTTGTGGCTGTCCTGTGCTGAGAACTTGACTGGCTCAGTGAATAACTATGGGAGGTGGGGTCTTTTGTGCTTTCCTCAGCGTCCAATCTTAATCCCCTCTAAATTGCTATTAGTATCACGGGGAAAGGGGATAATATATTTTTTCCTCATGGAACTAATAGTCGCTTTGTGGAGTATTTGGACTGGGAAGGAGCGAGTTCCATAATTTGACTATGCATTGTGTGAAGAAGTACAATCTTTTATCTGTCCCCAATCTTCCAACAGTCAGCTTCTTTGAATATCCAAGAGTTCTAATGTTGTGAGGGAGATAGAGAGTGTCTTTTGTTGTTAAGTGTTTTTGAAGCCTTTCTCTCCCCACCTCCAGCCAATCAGCATTTGTCATTCCAGTTATGAAAACCAAACCATCCTCAAACCAAGCCTGTGACACCCACCCACCCACCATACACAGAGTTTTAGAGAGGTCTGGTTTTCTTATTTTGAGTGTCTGGGCTGATGTGTTTATCTACATGATGGTGTATGTTGGGGACTGGTGCATAGTAGAACAGGAGGGCATCCGTGAGCTGTGGGGCATGTCAGCAAAATGGAGGCAAAAAGGAACAAAATAAACATTGACACAGATGCAAGCCAAAAATCTTGTTTCCCTCCTTTTGTGTGGCTTCCCACACGCTCTTCCTTTTACAGCCACGTTTTTCTTTCTCTCACTGGGCAAAGATGTCCAGATTCAGTTTCTACCCTATACTCCTTTTTCCAGTCTGGACTGGAATGTCTCCACATTTCCACATCAGTTTGTGAATTTGGTTTTTCAGTCCTCACGGAAATTTATCAGTATTTCAGTGCAATTTACGCATTTTTGCAATGCAATTTCCTCCTAGCATAATACCCGTTTGCATATTATTTTCATTCATATATGCACTTACATGCACATGTAACACTAGTATATGTATTTTTGTACACATTACTTGATTAGAGAGCTGCACTGCAAAATCAGGAGAACTCTTTGGAAGGAGGGCTGTGTTTCAGTTTGCATTTTGTTTCAGAAAGTGTGTGTCAGATAAAATACAGTGGAACCTTGGAAGCTGAATGCCTTTGAACACAAACGTTTCGGCTCCCAAATGATCAAAACCCAGAAGTGATTGCTCTGCTTTTTGAACGATTTTCGGAAGCCGAATGTCTGGCATGGCTTCCCCAGCTTCTGATTGGCTGCAGGACGCTCCTTCAGCCAATTGGAAGCCGTGCCTTGGTTTTCTAACTGTTCCGGGACTCAAACGGACTCCTGGAACAGATTAAATTTGATAACCAAGGTACGACTGTAACCCTTAAATGCAACTGAATCAGATTTCACCCCATGTTTAGAGGTCATTAAAGGATAGCATTTTTGTTTTTGTCTTTCCATTTATTACTATTGAATTATGGCTGACTGTGGAAATTTCTGCCTCAAGGGATAAAACAACTGATCTGGTACTGGGTCCCATTACGGACGTTGATTTGTGTGAGATGGGGTCACAAGTTGCACCTCTATCTCTGACAACAAAATGTCTTGGGCTAGTTTGGGGGTGGATCTACACACAGGGGAAAAACGCTATAAATAAGTTAGCAATTCGATCGTTATACAAAAGGAGTAGACCCTATGGGAAATTGTGTATAAAAATTTCCTGCCCTCTGGTGCCCTCTGGTGTTACATGTTTATAGCGCATTCAAATTGTTGTTTCTTTACTAATGTAGCTTGAGTCCCTGGTGGTGTGGTTTGGTCATCCACAAGGATACATGCATCATGGAGGGGGATCAGTGCAGGATGTTACCTCTAACAAGTTGGGCTGGCAGTCTTGGAACGCACCTCAAGACATTGCACCTGTGTGTTGTGGGGGGCAGGGGGCAAAGGTGTTTGATTTTGATTTGCAAAGTTCCTGTAAAGGTTTCTTAGCAGATGCTGGTTGGAGGCAGATGTTGCCATTAATCTGGACCTGCCTGTGTACTTTGCTTCAGCACCCCAGTAATATCTGCACAGCCTGTATCTTCATAAGTGAGCAAAAATCACTATACCCAGGCTAAGGGAACTGCCCTCTTCAGACTTGTCTGGGAGTAGTCCCGTTGAACACAGTGGGGATTACTTTTAGTAAATGTGCATAGTCTTGCACTACATGCGGTGAATTGAATTTTAAGACCTGGGGTTTTTTTTGTGATTGGAACTTTATGTTTTGCAGAGTTGCTGCGACGCTTTCTGGGCAGAAGCTGGTTGGGGATGGGAACAATATTGCAGGGGCTGGTGTTGCTTTTAATCTGGACCTCCCTATGTGCTTGTTTCTGGACCTCAATAAAATGTGCCCAACCTGCATCTTCGTGAGCAAAGATTACTATACCCACCCTAAGGCTACAGACGTTTCTGAGAAATAAGCTCCACTGAGCACAACGGGGTTACGTCTGAGTAAATGTGCATGAGATTTGTTGGATTTTATGAACAGGTTGTTTTATTGTGATTGGAATTGTATGTTTCAGCCTTTGTTTTTAATGGAATAGTATATTGGTTATTAAATTGCCACTTGTCTAGTTTTAATTTTAATTTGTTTGAATTAATTGTAGGATGTCTCTTAATTTACTGGTCGCTTGTTTTTATGCATTGTCTTACTTGTATGATATTAGCCGCTCTGAGCCTGGCTTTGGCTGGGGAGGGCGGGATGTAAATAAAATTTGTTGTTGCTGCTGTTGTTGTTGTTGTTAATTTGTCTAGGGAAGGCTGCAGTTTTGAAAGGGGCTTTAAAAACACCTGGGTTCTTCTCCCTTCATTTTTGAGGAAGGCACTTCTGGAGACCCAAGGAGGGAATCAAAAAAATAAATAAAACCCCAAATCTCACTTGAAAATAAATGGATTAGGGGCTGTTCCTGGTAAACAGAACAGAGGGAAGATGCACAGTTGTTCCCTCGCGTCATGGAACCTTGGAGAGTATTGCTCTGTGATGCAGCAGGCAGAGAATTCTCAGCCCTTAACAGTCCGTAGTTGCCATGTTTCTGTTGGGAGGCCTCCCAACGGTCGAAGGATGGCCGTTTCACAGGTATAAAAAATAATAATATTGATTTTTAGTATAGTTAGAGCCTTCTCAAGCTAATCTCTTGTAATATATGCCTTCTGGAAATTGATCCCCCCCCCCCCCCGTGCTAAGTAAAATATATTCGACCTTTCTCTCTTCTCAGGCTGGATTGTGTGCCTGAACTCTGTCCATAATGGCCAGTAGAGTTATGAGTTTCAGCGACACTCACCTGACCTCCTGTCAGCTGAGTCGCTCGCTGCTACTTACTGGGAGGGAGAAAAGGGGGAGATGGCAATTTAGCAGTGAAGGCGGTGAAGGTCCTGTGTGAGTGTCTAGAGGCGGTTGGAGGATGGATGGCGGCTAACAGATTGAGGTTGAATCCTGACAAGAGAGAAGTACTGTTTTGGGAGGACAGGGGGCGGGTGGGTGTGGAGGACTCCCTGGTCCTGAATGGTAACTGTGCCCCTGAAGGACTAGGTGCGCAGCCTGGGAGTCATTTTGTACTCACAGCTGTCCATGGAGGCGCAAGTCAATTCTGTGTCCAGGGCAGCTGTTTACCAGCTCCATCTGGTACGCAGACTGAGACCCTACCTGCCTGCGGACTGTCTTGCAAGAGTAGTACATGCTCTGGTTATCTCCCACATGGACTACTGCAATGCGCTCTATGTGGGGCTACCTTTGAAGGTGACCCGGAAACTACAACTAATCCAGAATGCAGCAGCTACACTGGTGACTGGGAGTGGCCGTTGAGACCACATAACACCAGTCTTGAAAGACCTACATTGGCTCCCAGTACGTTTCCGAGCACAATTCAAAGTGTTGGTGTTGACCTTTAAAGCCCTAAATGGCCTCAGCCCAGTATACCTGAAGGAGCGTCTCCACCCCCATCGTTCGACACTGGGATCCAGTGCCGAGGGCCTTCTGGCGGTTCCCTCACTGCGAGAAGTGAGATTACAGGGAACCGGGCAGAGGGCCTTGTCGGTAGTGGTGCCTGCCCTGTGGAACACCCTCCCATCAGATGTCAAGGAAATAAACAACTACCTGACTTTTAGAAGACATCTGAAGGCAGCCCTCTTTCAGGAAGTTTTTAATGTCTGATGTTTTATTGTATTTTTAATATTTTGTTAGAAGCCTCCCAGAGTGTCTGGGGAAACCCAGCCAGATGGGCGGAGTATAAATAATAAATTGTTGTTGTTGCTGCTGCTGTTGTTGTTGTTACAGCAGGGAGGCCAGTGTGGTGCAAATACATCAGCAGGAGTGTCAGATTCGCTCTGCCTTGGCATTTGTTCCATGCATGGGCAGCGAATGTCACAAAGTAGTGAGCAAACGTCGTTTACCAGCAGTCTACTTATGTTGCAAGAGTTCTAGAGATCTGAGAGCTTGTTCATTGTTTTGCGAAATCTTTCCAGGGTATGGGCTGTCACTACCCTTTTGGGTTCACATCCAGGCCCAAAATTAAACCACAGTTTCTCAGTTTGGATGAAAGGAGGTGAAACCCTGGCTATGACACGTGACAGAAGTAAGAGGGAAGAAGGAGTAGCTCAAAGTCAGGGCCAGCCCAATATATTTTGGCACTTGAGGCCAAACTACAAAATGGCGCCCCCTCCCTGCCAGGGAAGAAGGGGTGAGTGAAGATTAACATCAGGAACAAGGGCTGCTAAAGTTCTACATCAGGATCGGCCGCCCCTCTGGCTCCTGATGCCTGAGGTGGATGGCTCACTTTGCCTCCTGGGTGGGCCGGTCCTCCTCAAAGTGGCATACATGGTTCTCCCCTGCCTCATTTACTGCCCACAACAGCCCTGTGAGGTAGGCTAGGCTGAGAGGCAGTGACTGGTTACCCAGTGAGTTTCATGGCCAAGTCTCTCAGGTCCTACTCCCAACAATCCAATGACTACATCACACTGGCTCTCCTATGAAGTCATATAATGAGCCTGCCATTTCTCAGGCTCATTATATATGTCGCATCCAGCTATGGAATAAGTGCGGGTTATTGAGATCATATATGTGAGGTGGTTTGAACATTTTAAAAATATGCTTTATAAATGGGATCATTTGTTTGTTCATTCCCTTTGATTTACAAATCGCATCCCATGAAACATATCGAAGCAAATTAGCTATGAAAGCATCAGCAACAGAAACATATATGAAAATAATTACATAACACAAACAGAATTTCAAATCCAGTGCAGACTGGGATAGGAGAATCTCCACTTTAAAAAGGCTTTACAGTGGTACCTTGGGTTAAGTACTTAATTTGTTCCGGAGGTCCATTCTTAACCTGAAACTGTTCTTAACCTGAAGCACCACTTTAGCTAATGGGGCCTCCCGCTGCTGCTGCGCCGCCGGAACACGATATCTGTTCTCATCCTGAAGTAAAGTTCTTAACCTGAGGTACTATTTTTGGGTTAGTGGAGTCTGTAACCTGAGGCGTATGTAACCTGAAGCATATGTAACCCGAGGTACCACTGTATTTACCTTTCAGCTAACAATTCTGGTATGTTGATATACTGATATTCAGGTCATTTGTAAACATGTTAAACATAGTGGGGGGAGTGGCACAGCCCTGCCATGGTCAGTAAATCTGCCCCACTATGAGGTGACCTAAGAACATAATCTTCTTTTTGCCCCCCACCCTACCTATGTGTTCACTGAAGAGGGCTAGAGGAGCAAAGTAAATAGGGGTGCTCTTTCAGCGGGATACTGACTCAAACCGTCACGTTAGCATGCCGCCAACTGCTGCATCTGGTTTTATTAACCCACAATTTGGCATATCATTGCGGCCATGTGAATTTTCCCTTTAGCCAAACCACACATTTGGAACAGGAAGGAATTGCTTCAGGTTTCACAGCAGTGAAAGGTCAATGTGATGCTCAGTTTGTAGCAAGCAGGAAACTCGGATTTGCTAACCACCACATATCATTAATGCCAATAGCATCATGGCAATGCTTAACCCTCGTGCTCGCCTTATTGTTGGAGATGTTGACTCCTGTCTGTTTTCAGGTGCTTTGTTCCAGGGCTGGGAAATGGTCCTCCAGCCGTTGTTAGACAATGGCCCCCATCATCTCTGACCACTGACTGTGCTGGCAAGAGGCTGATGGGAGTTGTAGTCCAATGCAACGCCACAGGTCCACCAGCTCTGCTTTCCTCGTACTGCCTTTTATGGTTTTTAGATTGACTAAAAATGAAACGGGACGCGGGTGGCGCTGTGGCTTAAACCACAGAGCCTAGGACTTGCCGATCAGAAGGTCGGCGGTTCGAATCCCTGTGACGGGGTGAGCTCCCGTTGCTTGGTCCCAGCTCCTGCCAACCTAGCAGTTCGAAAGCACATCAAAGTGCAAGTAGATAAATAGGTATCGCTCTGGCGAGAAGGTAAACGGCGTTTCAGGGTGCTGCTCTGGTTCGCCAGAAGCAGCTTAGTCATGCTGGCCACATGACCCGGAAGCTGTACACCGGCTCCCTCAGCCAATAAAGCGAGATGAGCGCCGCAACCCCAGAGTTGACCATGACTGGACCTAATGGTCAGGGGTCCCTTTACCTTTACCTAAAAATAAAAGGTTGGAATATAATGCATGCCAGATCTAGTCCTCAATCCAGAAACTTAAGGATAAAAAGTGACGCTGTGCCTTCATTTGTTACCCCATTCCTAGGATGTCACAGGGACCCTGTTTTTAGCCGTCTTCTCTGCAGTCCTTGGCTTTTTCCAATATGGGTACTGCATTGGAGTCATCAATGCTCCACAACAGGTGAGTAAATGTGCTTATTCTTTTGTTTTGATTTGGTTTGCCATATTTGATCATTGGTCCTGTGTGTATCAGAGAGGCAGGCCTGGCTGCAGTTTCCTGGTGAGTCTACACTTGGTGCCAGCCAAATCCAGCTTTAACATCACATGAATAGCCCCTAGGATCCCAAAGGATCGATCTGAGGGCAGTGTAGGGCCAACGAAATTACTAATATACTTTTGTCATCTATCTATTAATTAGATAAAGTTAGGGGGTGTACAAAGGTTAGTATCAAATGTCCAATGTCTTTTTATCCAATATAAAAGCTAATCTAAATAAAAACACAAGCCAAAAGGAAGAAGAAGAAGAAAAGAAAGGAACGTAGGAAAAAGGAAAGACAAAAAAATGAGAGAACTTCTTTCTTTGTCTGTCAGCTATATGTAGAAAGTTGTTCAAAACATCCACTCCAAACTAACACCCAACAATTCCATTTTGTGTAAACCAATATTTTCTTCAGTTCTTGAACCCAGACATTGTAAGCTCATTTTCTTTTTCCTGCAAAAAGTCTATAAGAAGTTTTGGATCTTTAGTAAATATTGCGCTTTTATCATGATTATAGATCATCATGCTCCACTACGGTAAAGTGCTGAATATTGCATCCTCTGGAAACGGGACAGATGACATCCTTAAAAACCCCACCGTCATGATGCTCTGGTCCACCTCTGTTTCTGTATTTGCTGTGGGTGGGATGATTTCCTCCTTCACTGTTGGCTGGATTGGTGAAAAGATGCCAAGGTGAGAAATTCTGGTTTCACAAGCGGCCAGGAAAAAGGGGAAACAAAACTTACGCAACATGGGCTGTGGAGAGGGTTCTCACTGGCATGTGAGGGAACCTCATTGATACTCAAATCAAAACCAAGTACTCATGCAGGCAGCGGTTTTTTTCAGCCGGAACTTTCCGGAACTCAGTTCTGGCACCTCTCAGGTGGACACCATTACCGTTCTAAGGGAGGTGTTTGTGGTGAGTTCTGGCACCTCTTTTTCTAGAAAAATAGCACTGTGTGCAGGCCTATGGTAATAAAACCCACAGGATCAATAAAATGCTTCTATTAAGAGCAGAATAACACAGAATTGTGTTCCACAGACTTACCTAGGGTGAAACAACACACTATGAGCAACACGGGGAGGGGGAATGGAATCCTGGTTTCAGGTTTTCATTCTCTCCCTCCATAATGTGAAGTAACATGTGTTCCTTGTAGTGATGTCTTATGTATATTTTATTTATTTACAGAACAATTAGCTATTTATCCATTCACTTATTAGAAGTTTATGTGCTGTATTCACTTCTGGGAGAAATCTCAAATGGTAAAAATAAAATAATTCAAATTCAAATTTAGAAACCAGAGCCAAACAGACAAGACGGCCAAATTAACACCGAAACCAGCAAAAGATGGTCAGAAAGAAACAGGCAAATAGATGTATCTGTAACGTCCAGTGGTATGCACTTAATTTCACACAAAGGGGCACAGGAAGTTGCCTTATTGCAGAGTCAGACTAAATGCTCCATCTAACTCAGTACTGTCTGCTCTGGCGGGCAGCTGCTCTCCAGGTTCCCTACTTGGATATGGTGGGGATTGAGCCAAGGACATGCAAAGCAGATGCTGAGAGGTTATTCCACAGGGTAGGTGCAGCTATTGAGTCCACATTTACAGCCTGGCCTCCCCTGAAGATTGCAGTGACCTGGGACAACTTTTGGGGACATAGCCCGCCATCATAAAAATAAGGCAATATATGCATTGTGTCTTTCCTTCTACCTCCACCAGTGATAACCACCTGGCCAGAAATCTAGATCAGTGGCACGGCACAGAACATTATAACACCATAGCATGGGGTTAATGCCCCAAGGGATGTGGGTGGCGCTGTGGCTTAAACCACAGAGCCTAGGACTTGCCAATCAGAGGGTCAGCGGTTCGAATCCCCATGACGGGGTGAGCTCCCGTTGCTCAGTCCCAGCTCCTGCCAACCTAGCAGTTCGAAAGCACATCAAAGCGCAAGTAGATAAATAAGTACCGCTCCGGCGGGAAGGTAAACGGCGTTTCTGTGCGCTGCTCTGGTTTGCCAGAAGCGGCTTAGTCATGCTGGCCACATGACCCGGAAGCTGTACGCCGGCTCCCTCGGCCAATAAAGCGAGATGAGCGCCGCAACCCCAGAGTTGGCCACAACTGGACCTAATGGTCAGGGGTCCCTTTACCTTTATGGGGTTAATGTCAGTGCATTTTACAGAAGAAACAGGGGAGTTCTCAACATTAGAACGGCATGTTTCAATGGCATCCTACATTCAGGGGTTAAAATGTCCAGTGTCCATATTGTCTCACAGTCAGGGCCTCTAGCTGACCTCTAGCTTTCGATCTGCTATGGAAGGATCTCACATTGTGTGGATACTCTCAAATCACCAGTGGGCAAATGTGGCTGAACTTGGCTCTTTCTTTTGCACCAACGTTGACTCCTTGCTTCCCTTCCTCACTGCAGAGTTAGAGCAATGCTGCTGGTAAACATTTTTGCAATCTCTGGGAATCTCTTTTTGGCCATTGCGAAATTTGGCCCCTCCCACATTTTCATCATCATTGGAAGAGTACTGACTGGGCTGCATGGTGGTAAGTCAAGGCGGGCTCCAAACAGGGGGTTACTTCTCTCTGAGTTTCCCTGGTGGTTTGCTTGGAGACGGGGTCAGCATGCAAAGTCGCAGGAAATGGAGAATCAGAGGGAAGGGGAAGGGAAAGAAGCCCTGATCTTTTGGGAATATGGTCTCCATCTGCTGTTGGCGCCACCAATTCATGTTATCCAAGCACTAATTCAATTCCTTAAGACAGTGGTTTTTAACCAGTGTGCTGTGGGACCCTGGGGTGTCTTGAATGATGGTCAGGGTTGCCACGGGCAACACCGGCCTCTGTCCATCTTTCCTTCCCTCCCTCTTCTGATGCCCTCTTGTGTCACTGCCTCCTGAAGGCATGCACAGCTCACCAAGTGAATGGTGCCTCTGGGGCTGGCCAGGGGGTGCTTCCTAGGCCCCTATGGGGCCGTGTGAGGACGGACCTCTCTTTTGGGGCAGAGGGGGCAGCTCAGAGATCAGGGGCAGCAGCTGTGGCTGCCCAGAGGACTCCCAAGGAGAGGGGAGAAGGGAGGAGGCTGAGGGCACACTCCACAAGGGGGAGAGGCTGCGAGCTCTGCAGGCAAGGGGTGACAATACTGGGCTCCTGGGCCCCACAAGGGTGCCGCAGAATGAAGGTAGTTGGTCAAGGGACCTGTGGACTCAAAAAGGTTGAAAACCTCTGCCTTAAGACCTTTTCTTAAGACAGCAGGGAAACTTATTCCTCTGGTTAGTAAGTCGGAATATTTGTTCCAAACATTCTAAAACGATATTTGGAATTTGTTTTTATAAACACTTGATTAGGTTAACTACAATAGCAATCTTGTGATGTTCTTGGGTGTTTTCTTTTCTTTCTTTCTTTCTTTCTTTCTTTCTTTCTTTCTTTCTTTCTTTCTTTCTTTCTCTCTCTCTCTCTCTCTCTCTCTCTCTTCCACACACACAATTTTTAATGTCTTATTTTATTTTGTGCACTTACAATGATGTGTGTGTGTGTCACTTTTTATCTTTCAATAAAAGAATATATATTTTTTTTAAGTTGGCATGATTTAGCCTTCCTCAACCTGGTGCCTTCTAGATATTTTGGGCAGCAGCTCCCGTCAGCCCTTGACCATCAGCCTTGCTGTCTGGGCCTGAGGGAGGTTGTGGTCTGGAAGATCTGGAGCGCACCAGAAGCAGGATGGATTAGATGGTTGATTCATCTGCATGTTTTGCCCAGGGCTCTCCTCCGGACTTGTTCCACTGTATGTTGGAGAGATTGCCCCTGTCGCTCTTCGAGGGGCTCTGGGATCAATGAACCAGCTTGCTGTCGTTATCGGCATCCTCATCAGCCAGGTATGTACCAAACGAACAGAGGACAAATTGATCATGGAACACATTTTTGTTTGTGCAAGTCAAGTGCTAAATGGGACAGCCATAAGCCCCTTAATGAGACGGTGATGAGGATGATTAAAATTTATATACTGCCCTATATCCATAGATCTCAGGGCGGTTCACAAAACATTGTTGAATTTGTAGATTTCATTCATAGTGTGGGGTCTCAGAGGACCCAACAATAGTTCTGAGGGTGGTTCCCAACATTAAAAAAATTAAAAAACACAAAATACATCATAAGAACAAAAGCAAACTTTTCTCCATCTTTTAGTTCTTTGTTTTATCTGATGTTTCAGATCTGATCTGGCTCTTACCATTACGTGCAAGATTCTAAAGCAAACCTGAAAGCACAAACAGCTGCCTATGTCACCAGGTCTTAGGGCTGGGGGTTATATTGGCTTTTCCAGACTCAGGGATGAAACCCTTCTTTGCAATGCTACTGAGATCACAGAAATTGCTGCCGGCTAGATCTGTGATAAGATGGTTCATACATTATCTTTCTCCATGTGATTGCACGGCAGGACAGCACGGGAGCCCTTTTTGCCGTGTGCAGAACTGACGCTTAATTTACAAAGCTCCGCCAAGGGCAAATCTGTATTGCTGAACCATTCCCATGATGCAGCAAGGTTTTCTAAGAGAGCCATTTTGCTCACAGGACAAAATAGGTGCCTAAGATTTAATACCAAGAAGGTTGTTGATTTGATTTTTTTTCCATGAGGGGGCGCTCTAGGGCTTGCTGGTCCAAAGTTCTGAACATAAGAGATATTTCATTTGAAGAATATCTCAAAACAATTCTAAGTAAATGATACATTCATCATAAGTAAGTATTGCACTTAAATAACTCTTTTCCTTATTTCAAAAAAGCAGCAACGAAAAACACTGGTCCATTTCCCCCCTTAGGTTCTTGGCCTGGATGTCTTGCTAGGAAAAGATTCTACCTGGCCATTGCTCCTCGCTCTCTCAGGCATTGCTGCCGTGCTCCAGATTTTCCTGCTCTTTGGTTGCCCAGAGAGCCCTCGGTACTTGTACATTAAAGCTTCAAAACAAGAGGAAGCCAAAAAAAGTAAGGTTATCTCCAGGGGATACTTTTCTCTGCCAGTCCACACCAGTCCCCTGGTCCTCACGTCTCACTGGCACATTGTGAACCATTTCAGGGATGGGGTGGCGATGGCAATTTATTTCCCCACTAAGATGGGGCCTGGCTTTGTTGAGAAAGGGAGGGAGAGCAAGCTGCTGTCTACTGTGTTTCCTCTAGCCCTACGTGGCAAGGTTGGGCATCAGGGTTGCCAATTTGAATAAAATGGGGGGGCAGATAAGCCTCACCCCACATAATCAATGACAAGATGTGGGGCGCACACACCATTTGAATGAATGAATTATTATTATTAAAGACATCTGAAGGCAGCCCTGTTCAGGGAGGCTTTTAATGTTTGATGTATTACTGTATTTTAATATTTGGTTGGAAGCTGCCCAGAGTGGCTGGGGAAGCCCAGCCAGATGGGCGGGGCATAAATAATAAATTATTATTATTATTATTATTATTATTATTATTATTATTATTATTAGCAATGCCCATCAACTTGGAGGGGTGGCCCCCTCAAATATTTTATTGGAGGGCAAAGGTACTTCAACCCCTAGGAGTTGGCTCCTATGTTGGGTATCGAATCTGAGACCTTCAACATGCAAAGCAGAAGTTCCACAGCTGAATTATGGTCCTTAACTTTATGAGGCTTCACTCTTCTCACAATAAGTCGGGGGCTGGATTCGGGAGCTGGGAGGAAACAGACAGTACTCTGGGAATTAACTGGTATGTGCAAAACATGGCTGGTGGGGTTGGGTAAGAGCAGCAGAAGAGTAACAGGAGGCAATAACACGGGAAATGCCATAGACTTCTTCCAAGGTATGAACACCAAATATTATATTCTACAGGGTCCGACCATTTATTGAAACCAGAGGTTTCCAGCATGGCCCTTCAGATGACTCCCAACTTCCATCAACTCTAACCCCTGGTTATGCTGGCTGGGTCTGATGGGAGTTGGACGCCATGTTGGCTACTCCTGGTCTACACTGATGGGCAGAACTTCTATAGGGTGTTGGGCTGAGGTTCTTCAATCCTTTAATGGAGATGTTACTAGGAGTAGCACCTTCAGTATTTAAGGAAGTACTGTTATCACTGCACTACAGCCCTGTCATTGAATTCTACTCAATATTGAGCCAGAGCAGAACTCCAATGTATAGTTAGCAGAGTAAAAACTTAAACACGTTGCAGGATTCCCAAAAAAATAGACCAGAGGCGATTAATATTTCATCCAGCAGAGCTACTGCTACTGAAGGCAAATGAGCATAATGGTCATAAATCTGTCTGTAAGAGATCCAGTTGCAGCAGACTTAACTTGAATTTACAATAACTTATAATAACGCTATGTACAGAACATCACACCAGAAGGAAAAGAGATAGAAAGAGACAGTGAAACCCAGGCTCCTTCTGGCCTTACTTTTATAGTCAGCATGACTTTCACTGAAGAGATAACAGAACCAGTTTAAGCTAGTTGCACTCAGCTTCTCTGAAGGTATAACCCAAACATCATGAACCTTCTGCTTGTTTCTTTCACACAGAGAATCTTCCAGAGCCCTCTTGAATTATTTAGAGTAGGAAAGATCTCTACACATCAGATCAGTACTTTCTGCACTAAGAAATGCAGACTGACAAATCCTTCCCTGCTTTCTGTAATTACGAAGGTGCAAAGCATCATTTATTCCAGACTAGTCTATCCTCATGCTGACACTTCTATGTTTCTATGGATTAAATGGGGAAGAGACAGCTGAGGCATTGAAAGTCTTCTCTTGAAGACAGGGTTGCAGTAGAAGCTGGTTCATTAGGGGCACTGCTGCATTGACCTCAGTCTGCACTCAGCCAGCCTTCTATCTTACATCCAGAGGGTGACATGGGCTGCCAGCTTCCTCCCCCTTAGAGTCTCAGTGCTGTCACTGCAGAATTCAGTAGGGAGGAGCATGGGGAGAGAACCAGAATTAAGAGTGGTAGACTCGTAATCTGGTGAACTGGGTTCGCGTCTCCGCTCCTCCACATGCAGCTGCTGGGTGACCTTGGGCTAGTCACACTTCTCTGAAGTCTCTCAGCCTCACTCACCTCACAGAGTGTTTGTTGTGGGGGAGGAAGGGAAAGGAGATTGTTAGCTGCTTTAAGACTCCTTCATGTAATGATAAAGCGGGATATCAAATCCAAACTTTTTTTCTTCTTCATCAGTCATTGGTTCTGGCTCCATCTACACATAAGACTCTCTGCTTTCAACCCTACCACTCCCAACGGGTATCAGCCCCAATGGCCGCGAATGGCTGCAGAAACTGCGTAGTCCTCACAAGTCCTTTAGAACCTATTGAATATTTGTTACAAATAGGCTCATGAAACGTCACATGTCTTCTCAGATAGTTTCCCAGAAGGGTGGCCGTGTTGGTCTGTTGTGGACAACACTTCTGTCCTGCAGCACCATACTGGTAATTTTACTTCCATGGGCCATTTCTCATCAAGATGGAACCCACAATCCCTTTCCTTCCCTAGGCTTGCAACGGCTGAGAGGAGAAAACTACTGCCCTGACAAAGAGCTTGAGGAGATGGAGAAAGAGAAGGAAGAAGCCTCCAAAGAGAAGCCTGTCTCCATTTGGCAGCTCATCACCTCCCCTCTCTACAGGCAGCCATTCCTGGTGGCCATCGGGGTCCATATCGCCCAGCAGTTTTCGGGAATTAATGCTGTGAGTTCACCTAGTGATGGATCCTGGCAACTCAAGATATTTAAGCAGATAATCAAACAGCGCTGTAGCTTTGGTGCAAGTTTGTGAGAGATCTTGCTCTTGGTCTCAATAGATTGTCAATATGCATTATTGTAGATACAGCAGAAAACTAATTTTGTGCCGCTGACACCCTGGAACGCTAGGGAAATGCTTTCCATGTTGATTTGTCTAGCGCAGTGAGAGGAGAGCCATTGGTGCCTCTAAACCGTTTACTCCTTTCTGCTTTGTTAGATTTTCTACTACTCCACCGATATTTTTAACACCGCCCGCGTCAGCCAGCCTGTTTATGCGACCATAGGCGTGGGATTTGTGAACACCGTCTTCACTGTTGTCGCCGTAAGTTTTGCCCAGCTGTAATTACTGAATTACCTGTGCGATTCTTTTTCAAATAGTTACATGAGGGGTAATACCATATTCTGTCACTAGGTGGGGTTATAGTGCACAACTGGCACCATTTTGTCAGTGCAACAATGGTGTGCTGCTTTTTGCCTAACAAAAATGAACCTCTTACTGGCTTTTAAAAATAAATGTAGTGCATAGTGTTGGGAGGGTAAGGGTCTCAGCTCAGACCTAGAACATTGGCAAATATCCAGGAATGTCTAGATTTTAGAGCATGCAAGGAATGTTTGGGAGGAAGCACTTCCTCAGTATATGAAGATGGGACATTGTCCAGCTGGCCTTACCTGCCTTAGTCAGACCATTGTTCCCTCTAGCTCTGTATTACACTGACTGGCAGGAGCTCTCCATACCTTCAGGCAGCAGTTTTTTCCAGGCTTACCTGGAGATGCCAGAAATCGAACCTAGAACGTTCTGCATGCAAAGTGTGTGAAGGCAGGACAATGACTGCAATCCTGAGCACTGACACAACCTTTGCTGAAATCAGTAGGCACTGCGTCTGCCTTAACCTGGTTAGGATGGGGCTATGAAGAGAAGCAAGGAAAAAACCCAACTTTTAAACCAAATTGATAGAAAGGTTCTCAGGTAGTATAAAAACAAAACTATTCTGTTCAGTTAGTTGGGCAGCGGTCGATCAACCTATGGTGCCCATGGCAACATTTTTAAAATCCTGTCTTTCATTTGACGTCTGAGATAGATGCCCTGCACGACTTCCCTCTCTGCTTGTGTTTGCTCTTTTCTTCTTTTGACCGTGAGACTTTAAATATTACCTGACATTTATCAAAAAGTCAACAGTAGGTGATCCAGATCAACAGGCCTGCTAGACATAATAACCACTTGCTTGGACCTTGTCCACCAAAGTAGCAGAAAGAGCAATCCGAACAAAGTGTACTGGGGCACCAAGCCAGCTGGAAGGCTAGAAAAGGGATATGCGTACAGATATACCGTCCCGTGTTGTCAGAAAGGGATGCAGCTCAGTGGCAGAGCAACTGCAGAAGGTCCTAAGTTCAATCTCCAGCTTCTTCATGTAGGGCTGGGAATGATCCCTGCCTGAAACTGTAGAATAGAGATGCAGGAGGATTTCATTTCAGTTTGCATTTGGGCGAACCTACGTAATTCACACTTTCTGAAACAATACACAGCCATCCTTTGAAATCAGCATTTCTCTTAGGATGGATCTACACACAGGGGAAAAAAACCAATGCTATAAATAAGTGAGAAATTAAATCATTATAACAAAAAAAAAACACTATGGAAAATTGCTTAGAATTTTCTTTGCTCTTTGGCGCCATCTGGTGTTGCATGTTTATAATGCATTCAAAACGCTGTTTCTTGACTAATGAAGCTGAGTTCTTAGTTTAGTAGTGCTGTTCTCCAGACAAGTAATACGTACAAAAATGCACATACCAGGGCAAAATGTTTGTAGAAATGCATATATTAGTTAAAATGTTAACATGCATAATATTTGCATACAAAAATGTGTATATTGGGATAAATTTGAGGAACCAAAATCAACAGTCGGCCACCTTTACCCTGGGCAGCTGTTGGCAGTCACTGTAGAAAATAAGGTGCTAGATCAGGTTTAGGGGAACTTTGACCCTCCAGATGTTCTTGAAGTACAACTCCCATAATCTCTGGCCATAAGCCGTGCTAGTTGGTTCCCCACACCCAAGCTATATGGACCAATGATCAGATTTCAGTATACATGACCTTCCCATATTCCTATGCATACTCCCCAATCCTGCGACTGGTCAGATCTTTAGGATGAGAGCAATCACGGGAGACTTAAGGGTGCCTCTAGACAGGGGTTAAATATACCAAGTGGGTCATTCAGATGAAACACTGCTCAAACCCACTTAAGATGCACCAGCACCACCGATGTGATTGGATAAGGGAAAGGATTCTTCCCACCGGTGATTGGCTGCAAATTCAGGTTTTGTTTGGGGACAGTGTGGACACAGGCCTGCGAGGAGCTGAGTCTGGTTGCCAATTTAAAGTCAAAACGATGATGGGCTAACCGAACATTTGCCGTTCTACACCCAACAGGTTTTCCTGGTGGAGAAAGCAGGGAGGCGTTCGCTCTTCATAGCTGGCCTTGCTGGCATGATGGTGTGCGCAACAACCATGACTATTGGGCTTGTCCTGCAGGTAAGGCTCCCCTTTGCAAGGGTCCTCAGAGGTGACACTGCCAGCTGAGTTTGAACATCCAGTAGCACAAGTGTGGGAAGCCTTTGGGCCTACGGATGTTGCTCAACTACAACTCCCATAATCCCTGGCCATTGGCCACACATTGGCCTCATGCCTACAATAAATCACACCTGTCGTCCACTTTCAATTGTTGTTTGAGGGGGTAATACCGTTTTCTGCCAGTTGGTGGAGCCATCGTTGCATTTGCACTTCTTGGTGTTTGAGGGCTTTAGACATTCTCTAGGCGGGGAAAAAGCAAACAGTAAGAATATTAGCCAAAGGTAGGTGCCGGGACTGAGGCCCACAGTGGGGCTTCACCATGCTCTTGAGGACTATGCCTACTGTATTTTGGCTGTCTGTCCCTCCATTAATGTCAGGGGATGCCTTACTAGAAAAATTTACCAATAAACTGAAACTGACACAAGGACAAATAGAAGAAGATGGCTTCACCCCGGTATGGCTCCCCCTTATCACATAAACAGCCCAACAAGACAATGACAAAAATCCACCAAGAACCATACAAATCAATATGGCTAACCTGTTCCAAAACACACACAAACCCCACTCACACATGAAAACAAAGACCACCACAGCCAACCACAAATGAACAGCCACACCCTAGGCCAACCCCAACCTCTCTCACCAGGAACACAAGTGAACAGCAGAGAACCTGCACAAGCGACGCTGACACCAAACCCCACATATATTAAGTAAAACAGAAACATCGCCACCCCACCCCACCCCCACCCATCTCCCCCCCTTCACCTCTTTCCCCCTTTTCTTCCTAATGCCTCAACAAATGAAACCGATTTGTAAAAAATGTTACATGGGAAAAAATACAAGAGAGAGACATTGCACACACTTTTGTAAATCAAGAAAATCTTTAATAAAAATACATGTTAAAAAAATTTAATGTCAGGGGACTTGTCTACTGACAGCGACTGAAGACAGATGCATTAAGACAGAGACCCAGGGAATGTTCCTCTAATGCTGTTAACATGGTTCTGCTTTGCTTTGCTTTTTAGCCCAAAATTGAATGGATGAGCTACATCAGCCTGATTTCCGTCTTCCTCTTTGTCAGTTTCTTTGAGATCGGGCCAGGACCAATTCCCTGGTTTATTGTGGCCGAGCTATTCAGCCAAGGCCCCCGCCCAGCTGCCGTCGCAATGGCCGGCTTCAGTAACTGGTTCACCAACTTCTGCATCGGAATGTTCTTCCCATATGTCGCTGTAAGGAAACTGCGTTGTGATGGAGACAGCCGAACAAGATTTTTCTTTCTTTTATTTTTTTAAAGGGGGGGTCCATACATTTAGAATTCAAAGTAGGCAACAGAACAGGCTGCCAATCTAGAGTGACAAATGGGAGGGGTTGGGAATAAATTTCCAGGCTTTGCAGTGATATCCCATGGATCCCTTCTGCACTGATGCTGCAAGGGCGCGCAGAGAATGGCCAATATGTTGACAAAAATTTCATAGGCTAATAAAGAGGGGCGCCATGACCAATGCTAGCGGATGACAAGGCTCAGACCAGTACCTGGCTTGGGGACCCATCACTGTTCCACTGTCTTCCCTGGGTCTTCAGGAAGTCCTGGACAGATCAGACAAAGTGTGAACTAATTCTGGCCCAGCTGGACACTGTGTGGTGGGCAACTGGCAGCCCATGAGCCAGATATGGCCCATGGGGGCCTCCTAATCATCCCCAGTGCCCTCTCCTTGCTTTGGCCCCTGTGTGGGCTTTAAGCTTGAAAAAGACCACCATAAGAGGCTCCCTCCCCCAGTCTAAATTTCTTTGGGTTCCCAGGACCCCACAGAAGCCCCAAGCCAGCCCTGAAGAGAGTTGCACTGCTTGCTTGCTTGCCATGCACTCGCTTGATCAGCATGCAGGCGTTGCTCCTCATCGTTCTCAGAGAGAGGCGCTGGCTCAAGTTGATTTTGTCCATCCTAAGTGGGTGAACTCAAGAAATCACTTAACTTGGGTTCGTCTCCCAAGCTCCCTTCATGGTTCAAGCATGACAAAACTGGAGGGTTTCCATCCCTGTTGTTCAATCCTCGCTTGCAAAGGAAGTACAGGGTCCTAGGATGATAAGTGTTTCCAGTACAGAGGACAAGGGTATATATAACCTTCCATCTATGGTGTAAGAAGTTATGAAAAGCCTACCTCACAAGGTTGTAGTGAGTATAAAAGGAGGAAATGAATCACGCGCACCGACCTTGGAGGAAAGACAGAATATAAATATGATCAGCAGCTGTGGAAGGAAATAAGCGTAACTGATCTGAGTGGGGTTTGAAACCGACTCCAGAGAGCTTCTGATTCCAGCAGAGTTTGCACTTAGCAGTGCTGATCACAGCCAAATCAAGGTCCACTTTGGGCAGGGATTTTGCACCAGTTGGGAGTGCCCATGTGAAACCGATCCGATGGGTCTTGCATTCAGTGCCTAATTTGAAAGGGGCCAAACCCAAGAAGCCCTTGCAAAAGAACAATTGAGAGTGCTTTTAATGCATTCAGTTGTTTGCTTACAGATGCATCCTTACCTACCCTGCATCTGATGTCATGTATGATGTCCATTTTGGGACAAGTCTTAGAGAAATACATATTCTGCAGTTGAAGAAAGGCAGGTTGTCTTGGCTGATCAACGTTGCTGGCAACGTGGGGGAGAGAATGCTAACTGGTCTTCTCTTTCTCTCTTGCCCATCACAGAACATCTGCGGACCATATGTGTTTCTGATCTTTGCCGGCCTGCTCGTCCTCTTCATTGTGTTTATTTATTACAAAGTGCCAGAAACCAAAGGCAAGTCCTTTGAGGAAATTGCCGAAGAGTTCCGTCGCCGAGGCAAAGGCGGGGGCCAAGGGCCCAGAACAGCCACTGAAATGGAGCGTTTGGGAGGCACCTCCGAGGCATAGTGCCTATCCCTGCAAGAAGGAAGAACGAAAAGAACATGCTGCCGGGATACATTCTGGAGGAAGCATTTATTTAAAACGTAAAAAAAAAAAAAATGGGAAGTGATCTTGATAGGTTGAGTCTGTTCTGTGGTTTTGGCTGGATGTCTTTTGCAGAGCTGTGTCTGTTTCTCCCGCTACTTTAGGAGTTCGTTTAATGCAGAGTTGCAAAGTCTCAAAAGCTGTTGTGCAAAAGAGGCAGAGGAGGTGGCTAGGCAGGGATCCAGGAGCAGGGATCTGTGCCCCAGTCAATTTGTTATGTGGCTGGTGCTGGGTTCCCCCGGAGAACCAGAAAGTAAAGATGGCGGAGGAACTCAATTCATTTCTCACGTAAAAGCGAATTTCCCCAATTCACACTTTGCAAAACAAAGTGCAAGCTGAAACTCAAAATTCACTTGTCACCAAATTTTGCAGTGCAGTTCTTCAGCCGAGTAACGTGTACCAAAAATGCATCTAACTAGGGTAAAATGTGTGTAGAGATGTAAATATTGGTGAAATTTACAATGGAAATGCATGGTACTGGGGGGGGGGATTGCTTTGCAAAAGTGTGGGATTAGACAAAATGGCATACAAACATTATCAGGAGAAATTTGCATGAAAATGCTGGTGAATTTTTGGGAACTTTTCCTTTTGTTAAATGCAAACTGGTGTGGAAATGTGGAGAACTGAATTGAGGACTGGAAACATGAGAAACTGAAATGGACAGATTTGCCCATCCCTTGCAGAGAGGCGGTGAGGCAGCACAGAACATGCAACAGGTGTGCTTCTGTGGGGCCATTCATTCTCAGAAATGGGACATTTTGCCATTACAAAGATCACCAACGTTCTGCTGGTGGAAGGCATTTGGTCAGTTCAGCAGTACAGCCACTATTGACTTAGCTCACGGTTAGTTTCCTCATTTGCTAGGGAATTTAAGTTTGCCGTCATCACTTTAAACTGAAACAGGAAACTAACTGGAAGCAAGTGCAACTTGGCTTGGTCCCTATGACCAGATGAAGAAATCAGTAATAGAAGGACTGACTTAAAAGTACTTCTGCCAGTCTTTCTTTATTAGTATTTCTTACCTTCTGCAAGGCAGAAGAGTATTGGTGCTTGGCAGTATATTACCCAGGATTCTGACTGGCCTCCTTTAACATTAATAGCTCCTGTTTGCTGTTTTTTTGATTTCCAAAGCAACAGAGCTCCATGGGGAAAATCTCATGTTTCCTGACAGTGATGTTGGTGTACAGACATCCCTGACCATCGCCCATGCTGGCTAGGACTGGCAGGAGTTGTAGTTCAGCAATATCTGGAGGACCAAAGGTTCTCTACTTCAGTTTGGGGCAGGCACCCCCAAACTCGGCCCTCCAGATGTTTTGGGACTACAATTTCCAATTATCCCTGACCACTGGTCCTGTTAGCTAGGGATGATGGGAGTTGTAGTCCCAAAACATCTGGAGGGCAAAGTTTGGGGGTGCCTGGTTTAGGGTATCAAGGCTACCTCGGCGCTGAGGAAATGAAAGATACTTTTTCATTGGATGTGACATTTAAAAAATCTAAAATATGCAGGTCTGTTGTTTTTTTTATTTTAAAAAAGTAAGTAATTTTAAAAGCAGAGGTCTGATCTCCCTCCATGCACAGATATAAGCATGCAGAAGGGTACCTGAGAGCAGTTATGAGCAGCCTCTGGGAGGGTGTTTCCACAATGTTGATTTTTATTTTTTGCAAGTGAATCAATCACATCTCAGCAAATTTAAGGTGTGCAATGAAAAGTTGATTTGCAGCTGTTATTCAATAAGACCACTTCCTCCAAAGATTGAACATTTCGCAGTAAGGAAAGTGGCAGGAAAACGAGTGGGAAAGCACGGGAAACTCTTGCTTTGATGCAATAGAGTCTAATCTTTCTTCAAACGAATCAGGGTGAATGCTCATTAAATAGCCAACTTCATTTAATCTCTCCACAGACAAATTGGGTTGAATGCTCATTAAACAGGTTAACAGGGAACAACCTGTAAATCTGGGTCTGAAGATGAGCAGGCTGCCACTTCATTGCACATACCAGAACTTTAGGCGTGTGCAATTCATATATATTAAAGTGCTCTACTGTAATGACAGTATGACAATTTGTGGTTTGGAAAGTGGCTGGGAAATGCACTGGGAGGTGAACTGGTGACTAATGGGAAGAAGTGCAAACACTTCACAAGCAACTGGGATACATGCAGGACGAATGCTCATTATCGTATAACCATCCTGTAAAGAAATCAGAACAGATGCTCAGTAAAGACAGGATATAATCTAGCCTCTGCAAACGCTTTTTGCAAACGAATCAGGATGGATGCTCAATAAGCAGGTCATCCGGAGCAGCCTTTAATTCTACCAAAAAGGAAGGGCTTATATATACCGTATGGCAAAATACAAAGAGGGATATGGAGGTACCACTGTGATAATTTGCATGCTCCAAATATCATTGCCATTTTCTTTAGAGCAAGATGTGGGCAGCAACAGTTTTTGGAACCCAGATATCAGATTTTCAGAAAGTCAAGAAATTTTACTTTTGAAAATGAAAATTAGAAAGTCATCAAATTTTAGACATGTTGCAAAATTGTTTGGGGTGCTGTTTTCCACATCTATTACTGAAACTACTTGTTTTGCGAAATATGTTGTTCATCTGAATCACAATACTACTCTCAGAGCAACGCTCCATTAGCACCATTGGTTTAAACCGTGTACCAATACTGTAAAGGTTGGCAACTCGAAACTTACTTAAGTGCTGAAATTAGCACCTTGAAATGCAATATTACCACAGCCTGGCACTGTGGGTTAAACCAGAGAGCCTAGGATTTGCCGATCAGAAGGCCGGCGGTTCGAATCCCCGCAACGGGGTGAGCTCCCGTTGCTTGGTCCCTGCTCCTGCCAACCTAGCAGTTCGAAAGCAAAGTGCAAGTAGATAAACAGGTACTGCTCCAGCGGGAAGGTAAACGGCGTTTCTGTGCGCTGCTCTGGTTCGCCAGAAGCGGCTTAGTCATGCTGGCCACATGACCCGGAAGCTATACGCCGGCTCCCTCGGCCTCTAGAGCGAGATGAGCGCCGCAACCCCAGAGACGGCCACGACTGGACCTAATGGTCAGGGGTCCCTTTACCTTTACCTTTAGAAATGTTGGCTCCCTTCATAGTTTTCATAGTTGAAGCATACAAAACAGAAGAGCTCAGCTGCATCAGGCCCATCTAGTCCCGCAGCTTGTTCTCAAAATGGCCAACCAGATGTGGGAAGCCTGCAAGCAGGACCTGAGTGCAACAGCAATTCTCCCCACCTCAGATTCCCAGCAATGGGTAACCCAAAATATACTGCCTCCAACACTGAATGTAGTACATAGTCCTCAGGGATGAAGTCACTGATAGGCTTGCTTACTGTTACCTTGTCTAAACCCCTTTAAAAGCCCTTCAATTTTGTTGCCATTACTACACCATGTGGGAGCAAATCCTATAGTTGAAAAGCTTCCTTTTGTCTGTCCTGGATCTTGCAATGCTTAACTCCATTGAATGATTCTGGAATTATGGGGGAAGACAAAAAACATCCCTCTGTCCACTTTCTTCGTGCCATGTATATCTCCATCGTGTCCTCCCTTGCCATTTTTATTCTGAACTAAAAAGCTCCGAATGTTGTAACCTTTCCTCAGCAGGAAGCTGCTTGATCATTCCAGCTGCCCTTTTCAGAACCTCTTCAAGATCGTTTTTTGAGGCAAGATGACCAGAAGTTGTTGGGTGTAGTGAAGGGTTAACCCTTCTACAACAAGTCTACAACAAGACTTTTGTCTTAGGTTGCCAGCACAAGGAGAAATCAAACTGACTTGCTTTCATCACATCCTGGTGTACTTCCCTTGTACGCGCCTCCGCTCGAGACACAGAAGGTTAACCCTTCACTACAGAAGTGTACACAGTATTCCAAGTGCAATCGCACCACAGATTTGAACAAAGGCATTGTGATCCCGGCAGTTCTATTTCCAATCCCTTTCCTAATGATCCATAGTGTGTCCTTCGCCTGAGTCAACATCTTCCTTGAGCAACACACTTATGACACCAAGGTCACATGACCCATTCAGTTCTCATTACCATATATGTGAAGTTATTGGGGGGGGGGGTTGCCCCTAGTGTGCATCACTTTGCACTTGCTTACACTGAATCACATTTGTCATTTTCATTAACACCAACTTACCCAGTTTGGAGGGAACCCCTTTTTAGAGCTCCTTGCAACCTCTCTTTCACCACCCTGAACAATTTGCTATCATCAGCAAACTTGGCAAGCTCCCTGATCACTCCTAATTCTGGATCGTTTATGAACAAGTTAAAAAAGAACAGGTCCCAATGGCAAGCCTTGGACCAACAAATGGACAGTGAGAACTGCCCGTTTGTCGGGCCAGGCAACTCCCAATTCATGTGGGGGCTGCTTTCCAAGTCACCACACATTTAAGTGAAACCGCGTATATTTGAAACACCATTTTTAAAGCTTGCAAACACCCTGTTCTGCCTCCCCTTTTTGTGACTTTTTGGGTCACTTCCGGGCTCAGCGCGATGCACGCTTGCACAGTCGTGCACATATCAGATGCACCTAAAACAGTTGCTGCCTGTACACTCTGCTCCTTATGCTTTAAGCAGCTACTGATGCATAAGCAGACTCTTCTCCCAGGACTGTTACGCTTACTCAGGATCTTTGGCGAGGGATTTTGCTGAAAGCCTTTAGAAAATCCAAGCACAGAATGTCAGCCGGATTACCCCTATCAATATGCTTGTTGACACTCCCGAACGCTAAAAGGTTAGTGAGACAAGGCAGCCAGAGACACTGAGGTGCTTTGTAAATAAAATAACTGTTTAAATACTATTGACCATTAAAGTATTTTTATGCGTGTTTTTACATATATCTTGGCTCTTCATTGTAGATAACTGACGTTTTTATTATTTGCAAAAAGAAGCAGCAGCATGCAGTCTGTTTGTGACCAGATGCTATGTAAGCCATCTCATAAAACCAACATGCTAAAATCACTATATTTCACCGTCTTGTCCCGACACTGAGCAGAGGGGAGGGTCCGACACAGGAAGGGTGAAGTTCTTGGGGTACCAAGGATGCAGGTGAGGAGCAGGCAAGGTTGGACTGGAGCAGCAGGACCTCTGAAGTAGAAAACGTGCTCCCGCAAGGCCTGGAGCCAAACTTAGAGCCACTCCTGACCTAGCAACTTTCACAGGCTCTGCCACATCTAAGTGAAGGTATTTAAAGGGCCGGGAATTTTCTGCTTCACTGAGCCTCAGCTACACATTGTCTACCCAGATAAGCTGTCAACTTTGGCAAGTAGGTCCAGAACTGATGCCAGTGTCTGGAGCAGTGCGGTGCCTCTGCAGCCCAAGTTACTAGACTTCAGAGCTTCCTGGGACTTTCAGACGTGACTCCTCAACCAGCTAGTGTCCTACTCACTGCTCAAAGTGTGACATGCACACAAATATTCCACATATCACTTGCAGTGATGAAAGGCTCTGAGGAGGGGATATATGATATAATTTCATTTGATATATATATATATATATATATATATATATATATATATATATACCATCAATCTTCCAAGGTGTTCATGATGGCATATGTGTGTCCCTTCACTTTATCCTTATAACAAGGTTGTTGGGTTTGTTTGTTTGTTTTTATTACATTGTGGTTTGATGTCTCGGAAAAGGCAATTCCCCTCAATAAAAATCAGAGCCTCCCACAACAAATCAGATATTCATTGACCAAATAAGAAAAAGCATCCTCAGGGTTAACAGTCTTTATCTATTTAACCTGTTGTTGTTTTTCATCTTACCAATTTAAAAATTTGTACTCCTCTTTTTCCACCCTCAACGGAGTTGTTTAAAGCAGCTTATAAAGAGAAAAGCAACAATGACCCAACCATGAAAGCCCAAATTATCAAACTGAAAACAGCAGCACCAGCAATCAATAGGCTAATATTTATTCTTTTTAATGCATAAAATAAACCAGAGCTGTCGCTTGATAGTTGTTTAATCAAATGAGCCATGATGGATCCAATCGGCTCACATGGGAACAATTTAATATAAACTAAACTGGAACAATTTCATATATAAACAATTCCAAATCCAATACAGATCCAGACTAGGATTGCGGAGGGGTGGGGGAGACATCTTGCCATACTGGAGTACAACTGTGCTCAGCTCCTGCTTCGGAGCGTCCTATGGCTACCTGACCAGCCACTGTGAAAACAGGGTGCTGGACTAGATAAGTCTTTGGCCTGATCCAGCTGGGTTTTCATGTTCTTAACCTGAAGACACTTCCGCTCTCCCTTCCTAGGGTTATTGTTAGACTGGGCCGCCCTTCATATAGAGGCCTGTCTTCTGCAAAGTAGGACACATGGCCACCCAACTTTGAGGGTGCAGCATAGAATCATTGGTGCTGCCAGGTTGTGGGGTAAGGTCAATATGTGACATGGCCAAAAGCTCTGTGGGGGGGGGGTGATGGGGTTTGGGTTCACACCAGCCAGATCCAGTCTCCACCCCCTGCTTCACTGGACAGGGTTCACTGGGCAGCTTGAGCTGCACTGCTTTCAATGATGTAGCTCATCTCCCTTGCTGCTCAACACTCATCCTAGGTAATGGTGGCATAGCACGGGAGGCAGAGGGGCAGTTGCCCCAGGCATAGCACCCAGTGCTGCCTCAGCACAGCTGTGTGCTTCTGCTCCATTGAAAGTCTTCTCCATGCAAACCAGGAAGTGACCTCTCTAGGCAACGGAATGCCTTTTCTTACCTCTGCGGCTGTCATCTCCTGGGTGACACAAGACACCCTTAGGCAGTTGAATGTGCATATGTACTTCGTCTGTTTTTCTCTCACCAACCCCCTCGGCGCAGCCCTGGGCACTGGCAACCCACCCTAAGCCACTGCTTGGTAAGCTTCCATGGACCATCAGGGAAGTGCTGGCTGTGAGGGGAGGATGTCCCACCAGAATACATCTTCCCCAAGGCCCCATCAAACCTGGCTCCAGCCCCGATTGTTGTTAATTTCGCTCTGAATTCCTTGGATAAAACATGTATGATTTACAAGAAGCCAACCGTTAGTGTATACACATTTTTTAACATGCACTGCCAGGTTAATCAGGCATAGCTTTTCAATCAGTCTAAAGGCTCTTGATTTATTAACTGATTAACCAAGCAAATATTGCAGCCCTAACATGTTATAAGATACAAACCCTTCCCAGACACGGTGGATTTTGTTCCAGAGACAAAGGCTCTTGCAAAGAGTGCCAGCACGGTGTAGTGGTTAGAGCGTTGGCATCAAGAGAATGGAGTTCATTAGGCCAAGCTATTGTGGACATAATTTTGTTAAGTTTAGTGTTTAAAAATCTCCAATCCCTAGGTTTGCACAGATTCAGCAAAGCAACATGTTAACTACAGCTTTCCACCACTCCCATCTGGCAATTAAAACGCCTGGACTTTATCTCTGTCCGCTCAATGAAGTTCCCAGCTAAAATTTGTTCCTGGGATACAGATGATCTGGCCGTCGTTTTGGGTCTCTCAACGGTATACTTTGACTAACATACTAATTACTAAGACAGTCCCAGAGACAAAGCTGCACATATTAGCTAAATGGCTAATACTTTAGCTTAACATTCAAACAATTTTCCCGGAGTTGGGTTAGCTAATAATGCATTATAATTAACAAGTTTACTAAAAAGCCTCTTGTCAGCATGGCTTTGATGGTGTTTTCCTAAAGTGCCCAAATTACAGCTCTTAGGAGGGTTTTCCCCCCCTGTTGCATCTGATGAATTGTTGACAAGTTCACACGCGCTGTCCTCTTCAAAATGAGCTCAGCGTCCTAATGCAGGGAACGCTGGCCATGTGATCCCATTATCATTTTCCATTAGAGGTTTTTCTGCCCCAATACATCCTTTTTTTCATTATCCCTTTCAGCCTGGAAACTGTCTTGTGACAGAATAGCTGGGGGAGAAACTGAACCAAAAATGAAGCAGAAACACTTAAGGTGATAATTTGGGGACCTCATTTTTGTGGGAGGCATTCCCTAGTTTCCTGAGTAACCTCATGCACCTTACTAATTACTATAGGTTGAAGGAGATTCAACTTCTCCTACGTTCAAAAAGAAGATGGCCACCCAAACTCTGCTTAAAATCCTCCAAGGATCCAAGACAGACCATTCTACTGTTGAACAGTTCTTACTATCAGAAAGTTCTTCTTGGTTTTTAGTCAGAATCTCCTTTCTTGTAACTTGAATCCATTGGTTCATGTCTTAGCCTCTGGAGAAGGAGAAAACAAGCTTGCTCAATCTTCTTCTCCCTCATTTCAAAAAGCTCCTCCATGGGCAACAAAGCAGAGAAGGCAAATAGTCACGGCACTTATGTGCTCACTTCCCTTCTCAAAAAGCCAGAGCACTCCCCCCCCCCCAACCACAACACCCTCCAAAAACCCAGTTTCCCTCAGATCCTGCCATTGTGGTCAAGGATGCTGAAAACTGTAGTCCCAACAACATATGGAGGGAACCACCAGATGTAAAGCCTACATAATTATTTTCTGTAGGTGAACAACTGAACCCGTTTCAATTGGCCCCCCACATTGACTGGAGAGGTAAACCAAGTTGCTTTGGAGGAACTGGAAGACACTTCTGGCTGGCATCTGCCCCCTCAGTTACTCTGGTAAAGACATTTCAAATTGTTCCATGGCTCTCTGGATGTTTCTCCCATCTTCCTGAGCACGGAGCATGCTGACTGGGGCTTATAGGGTGTGTGGGAGGCATAGCTGTCAACTTTTCCCTTTTCTTGTGAGGAATCCTAAGGGGATTTCCCTTAAAAAAGGGGGAACGTTGACAGCTATGGCGGGAGGCAGTGGAAGACAGGAGTGCCTGGCGTGCTCTGGTCCATGGGGCCATGAAGAGTCAGACATGACTCAACAAGTTCAGCAACATTTGGAGAGCCACAGATTTGCACCCCTTGGTTTGGGTATGAATATGGCGTTTCATAATGTCTGGGTGTGGAGGGAAGGCCGTTAGTTAAAGGAGGAGTATAATAAGGCTGGCTCCATGTTACAAATAGCAAAAAAAAAAAAGCACTTAAGTGCAAATGAGAATCTAAATCACATCATGCCCGAGACCTAAGAAGATAGATAGATGCTCATTAAAGAAAACCTGGTTTAGACAGCAGCAATGGACCATTTAAAATGCTAAAGTAAAATTGATTTCTTTATCATCCTCAGCAGAGAAACTGCAGGAAGTGAAGAAAGGGCCTTCTGAGTCACAATGGGGAATTTAGCCTAGCAAAACAAGCCATCCGCAGCTGTGAAGGGCTGTGAATAGGTTTGCCCACAGATGCTATTTGGATGGATTTTTTTTTCTCCCCACAACAATACTCACCAATACTCCATTGTTTAGAGCCGTTTCTATACACTGCTCTGATCTGTGTTGCCCAGTGGTGATTAAACTGGCAGGGTCTTTATCACAGGACACATTAAATGGATGTGCTTGTATTGCTGCAAGCACCATGGCAGCCGATAGTGAGATTTTAACAAATAATTAGCAGGCTTCATGGCCCCACTGTGACACATTAGGAACAGAGGAAGCTGCCTTCTGCCTAACCGGACCAGTTGCCCATCTCATTCAATGCTGTCTACACGTGTTACATGCCACAACAATCTCCACAAGCAGTGTGAGGAGATTCGGGGTTCCCGGCTTGTGTTTCTGTTTGGAGGATTGTGGCGCAGTGGAGGCTGGTTCCTTAAGAAATATGGCTCATTACCACTTAATTATGCCTGGAAGTGTGCAGTGGAGGGGGTGCAGAACATTATAGGTGCCTCTTGTTACTCCTCTGATAGCTTCTATAAGTTTGGGTCCAATGCAGCAGTCAGTCACAGCTCCCCGTATCTTAGCACAGCCTCCTCCAGCAAGAGCCAAGATGGTTCTGATCTCCAGCAGCTCATGGAGGACTGGGCTTTGTTCTCCTTCTTCTCCCCAGCCTCCTGAAAAACAACACCTTTTTCTGTCACTTTACACCCCTCCCTGACACATTGGCAACCCCTATTTTGCACAGACCTGAGAACCTTCTCTGATGTGTAAATGCCTCGCCATTGTTTTATAATGGACTGCATTCAACCAGACCAGCCAGGCTGGTTTGCATAAGCCAGCCCAGGGATTCTTTGTCTGGCACCATTCTGTAGCTTGCATTTCCCCTTCCTATCCCCAGTATTAGCTAGATCCTGACATTCATTAATTTATTGGGTTTAGGATGGGTCTTCCCGCCCAACTTTTAACAATAAGAAGCTGTCTTCTGCCAATTCAGACCATTTGTCCCTCTAGTTCAGTGTTGTCTACACCATAGCTGTCAACCGTCCCTTATTTGGCGGGAAACTCCCTTATCCCAGCGCTGTTCCCCGCTGCTGTCCCAGACTGATGATGTCCCTTAAATTTCCCGGGTTTCATGCTCGCCTGGCTCAGGAAGGAAGCAGCGGCTCAGAGTCCTCCGCCTCGGGAGAAAGTGTGTGTCTCTGTCTCGCCCTTTCCCCCCTCAGGGGCGTGTTGTGAGGAGACGGGTGGCAGCGGGCGGGGAGGCTGCCCCTCTCTTGCAAGACTTCCGCCGCGCTGCCAGAGGAAGCCAGAGGCGGCAGCGGTGGCGGCGGCCTGAGGGAGGAGGAAGAGGAGGGGATGGGGAGGGATGCAGAAGGGCGGTGCTTCAGCGGCTGCGCCGCAACCGCCTCATGCCAGGCTCGCGGGCAGCGTGGGCGAGAGTCTCTCTCCCTCCACCCCCTCTCGGGCGGGGAAGGGCTGATGGAACTCCTTGCGCCAGGACGACAGCCCCAATGTGCTGCTTAGCATACCCTTCAACCAGTGCAGCATTTTAATGTAGTGATTTCCCCCTCTGCATCCCTTTCATAACTCTATTTTTATAAATCATTTGCCCATCCATAGTTCAAATTTTTACTACAAGTTTTATGTCAATCCTACCAATGTATGTAACTCTTTACAATAGCTTTTCATCTAAATTATAATCTTTCCCCATCCTTTATTAAAGAGGTCCTCTTCCTGGTTTCTAATTCTGCCTGTAAGCTTTGCCATCTTGACGTCATTCATCAGAAGTAATTCATCATTCTTCCAGACTGGATTACTGCAATGGGCTCTTTGTGGGGCTGCCCTCGAAAATGACTTGGAAATGGCAGCAGCCAGAGTACTGGCTGGGGTTCCCTCCAGATCTCGTACAACCCATTTTAAAACAGCTGCACTGGTTGCCAATTCGTTTCTGGGTCTAATTTAAGGTACACACTTTAGTCTTTAAAGCCCTAAATAACCCACTGTCTCCTTTTTTATAGGCCCTCTCAGATAAGACTAGCGAAAGGGGCTACATAGAAAAAGCAAGTACTCAGTTCTAAAAATATTCAGATTCTAGAATAAAAAGTCATTTTTATGCAGCCTTGGTTAGATTTTGTTTTGCTTTTTTCCAGGGTGTTGAACTGCTGAACTAGTAGCAAAAAAACCAAGGTTCCAACCATGAATTTCTGTATTTTGAAGTGGAACAGACATTTTTCATTTCACTGTCCCTTTGAGGCTTTCGTGAAGTTTGAATGGCTTGTTTTGTAATCTAATTAAGCATCTGCCCGAACTACTTGCTTACGTCCAGCACTGCTGAACATTAGTTGGCTGAAATAAAAGGTTATTGCCTCAATTACTTTGCATTTTCAGTTCTAAATGGCCTTCTCTGTTGTTTCAAAATCACCAGCACCATCTGCTGAAGGAAATCGTGAAATACACGCCCCCCCCACAAGATTGTAATTCTGGCAACTGCAAACCAGTTCCTCTGAGGGGTTTAATTCACTTCAGTTTCCAGCAGGTTTTGAGCAAACTATGAAGCTGGGAGACCATTTTTGTTTTGCTCTAATCACCAATGAATTTCCCTTTTGAAAAGAATTAAGGTTCTTTTTAGAGGACTCATAAATGTGACATGCGTGTAACAGGAAAAGCTCTCAGGTAACATTCCTCAATGGAAAGCTTCAATATTTTTAGAAATACAGTGCCCCTAGAGTTGTTAGGGTCCCAGCACAGCTGTGCAAATCCGCCTGCAGTCCTAAACAGATTGAGACTGAATATACACCACATACTTACAAGCACATTTGAAGCAAAAAAAAATACTGGAAACTGTAGTTTACCTATAATAGAGCTATAGTTCTCAGCACTCTTGACAAATTGCACTTCCCAGGATTCTCTCTGAGTGGGGGTGGGGGTGTGGAGAATTCCTGCTTTTAATATATGGTGTGTATGCAGCCCTACAATCATAGGAAGGATCTTGGAAATCATCTATTCTATGGACTACCTCATTTCAGGATCTGTAATGCAGGATGCAACTATAGCAGCCTTCCCCAGCCTGGTGTTTCTTCTGAAATGATGAAGCTGAGCTCCAAGACATCTTAGAGGTCACAAGGTTGGGGAAGAGTGCCTTAAGGAGTTGGAGTCCTCTGCACATATATCCTAGGACCTAGGCTTATTTCAGACTTAAAATGTGGCTTGGAAGTCAGGGCTGGGGAACCTGTGGCTCTCCAGATGTTTTGCTCCACAGTTCCCACCAGCCCCAGACAGGATAGCCAATGGTCAAGGAAACTTATAGTTCAGCAACTATTTATTTGTCATGAACTGATAAACTGTACTGTCATAAAACTGTAAGCAAGGATATATCAACAAGAATAAAATCAACAAAAGATCCATAAAAACATCAAATGCACAGTGAGTCAGACTCTTGCATTACCCAAGGGGCTCACTGTGCACATTATCTTCTTCATCACCACTCATTGTCTGCCACCCCCGAGAAGACAATCAACATTCCCAGTGGGCTTCACTGACCTAAATTCCCCTTTTAAATTTCAACTCAGTGGAGTCTGGTGCAGCCCAGAACTTGACTCACACCCCCTTGGTTTTTTAAATGGAGACCCTCCTAATCTGACTGCAGGAGTAATTGGGGGAGCCAACAAGGGATATAAGACAGACTTCTGAGGGAGCCTGTTGTGCGAAGTAAACACTTAAGCAGACAGGCGAGCTAAGCACCTGTGCAAATTAAGTAACCACTATATTTCTTTAGGGACGCAGGTGGCGCTGTGGGTTAAAGCCTCAGCGCCTAGGACTTGCCGATCAAAAGGTCGGCGGATCGAATCCCTGCGGCGGGGTGCGCTCCCGCTGCTCGGTCCCAGCGCCTGCCAACCTAGCAGTTCGAAAGCACCTCCGGGTGCAAGTAGATAAATAGGGACCGCTTACCAGCGGGAAGGTAAACGGCGTTTCCATGTGCGGCTCTGGCTCGCCAGATGCAGCTTTGTCACGCTGGCCATGTGACCCGGAAGTGTCTCTGGACAGCGCTGGCCCCTGGCCTCTTAAGTGAGATGGGCGCACAACCCCAGAGTCTGTCAAGACTGGCCCGTATGGGCAGGGGTACCTTTACCTTTTATTTCTTTTGAGTATTGAGATAGAGAGATGTTAAGTTTTATCTGTTTAAAGCATGTTTAGCCTGCTCTTTAGTCGACTCACACTCCAAGCATGGCTTGCAATAACAAATAGTAAGGGAGTCCCTGCCCTAAAGGTTTTATGAAAGGAATGACACACAAGGAAAATAGGGTATGGGGGAAAGAAGCAAGCTTAGGCACCAGTTCTTATAACTGATTAACTCAATTAACTGATTATACGGTTAATTGAAAAAGAAACACCAGCGCACTTTCTGCCGACGGTTCACAACAAAGTTTGGTTAATCCCAGAATCAACCGCCAAAGTCCTTGTCCTAATGGAATCCGTTCAAGCAGAGGCGGCCTCTGGCCAGACACCCACAAAGTTTGTGGGCACTGCTATTCAAATGGTCCCTTGTGATCGATTATGCAATATTTTATTCACATTGGCACCCTACCTCTGACCCAAGAGTTGCTGCGTGAGTGGCTATGATTATTAAATTTCTATGCCGCTCTTCATCCGAGGATCACAGAGCAGTTTAGAAGATAAAAACACAAAAATATATAACATGGTAACAAAATTACATAACATAGTGGGGTGTTTTTCTAACACTATTAAGAACCCTGAGCTAGATTAATGTCCCCAAACATCATGGTTTGTGCCAACCTACTGACACTCCACAAAGCTTCTTAACCATTTTCGTATGAAAAAAAGGTGGGGTGCTGCTGCTCTCCCAATCCACTAACTACCAGCACGCTTCAACACAATGCCGAGCGCGGCAAGAGCCCAGGCTTTCTGATCCAAGCCGCTTTCCGTACCGCTTCCGGGCAAAGCCGAGCACATGCTACGAAGCGCCCACACGTGTACGAAAAGTCCTGGCTCAGCCGCGAGTTGGCGCAGGCAGATGACGATCACAGACGCCGTAAAAGTGTAGACGTCCAAGATGTGGGAGGGAGGCGTAGGCGGCGCCGTCCTGGAGGCAAAAGCCGTCACGTGGCGTAGAGACCGGCGCGTAGGTCTGGGCTCGCGCCTTGCGTGGGTGGGGCGATAAAGCGGCCAATGGCGAAGGAGGATAACCTGTACCCGATGTGGGCGGGGCTGAGGGGATTTTCTTCCTCCCTCCTTTAAATTTGGAACGTAGGGCGCGCGCTCCCTTCACGCCTAGGGGGATTCCCCCCTCCCCTTCCCGCTCTCTCTCTCTCCCTCCCTCCTTTTCTCCACCCACACGCCTCCCTTTACGGCTGCTCTGCGCGTGCGCGTTGCTGCGACGCTCTTCCAGTCTTTCCCTGCACCGTGGGAGGTAAGTGCTGGCTCCTGACGCGGGTGCGTGCGGCGCCCCCCCCCCCACCGCTTAGTCCCTCCGCTCAGCCGTTGGAGCCGTTGGCGGGCCGCTTGGAATTCTCTCAGGTCAACGGCGAACCGGGCCGGACTGGTCTGGTGCAGAGCCGGGTCCGAGGCGGCCGGCGCCTTCCCCTCAGGCTTCTCCCCGGCGCCGCCTGCTCTTCCCACGAGGCGGCCATGCGGGGCGCCTCCCTTGGCGGGAGCTGGGGGAACTCGGGGCTGAGGAGATGGAGGAACCGGGGGGCGGGGGCTTGAATTTCCCAGGCCAGCGGATCGTTTGCTCAGCTCTGTTTGTCTCCTTACCCGCTCTGTGAGGAAAACCATGTTCAAATTGGCCTGCTGACTCCCCCCCCCCCCCACACATATAACGGTGGAGTCGGATGGGGTCCCCAAGGGTCATCCATCCCAACCCCTTTGCAGTGCAGGATAACCAGGTAGATAGCGTTGGGCCTACACCACCTCATATCACACACACAAACCCCGACCAACCTGGTTAGGAGCTGTTCGCAGTCCCAGGAATATCTTGGGGGGCGGGGGTCGCAGCTTCTCCACCCATGATGGCCTTTTGCTTCTTGGTCACGAGTGTTTAGAATTACCCAAGAAAGAAAGGCAGCCATGTTGGTCCCTAAGGAAACGGCTAGAATTCATAGCCGTCGTCTTTGGCGATCACTCGTAGCTGAGTAAGATTGTCTTCCATAAACACGGTTTTAACAGTGAGCTGGTAAGTGACTGTGGAGGCCAATTCTAGGGCCATCCCAATTAGGACTAACCAAGATGAGAAAACGCCCTAAAAAGATACTGCCCTATTGCAGATTTTGGAATGTGTTTTGGGGGGTTAACAGGTAGAGGAGCTCATTTGGCCATTGTTTTCCCACATTGGTTTCCCCTTTTGGTGGCTGGGTAGGTCAAAACGTGGCCCTGTGTGTTCAATGTGTGTGTGAGAGAGAGAAAGAGAGTGCATCCCTACTAAGCTTCCTTGTTCCTCTTAAGAATTGATGTGTAGGGTCTGTCCAAAGGTCGTTTAGTCAAATCTTCCTATACCTAGTACATCATCCACCTCTGTTGAGCAATAGTGGGCACCGAGATACCTTTAGGATGCTCACAAACTCTTCCTGAGAGTAATCCCGTTTGTCATGCAGGGTAAAATAAGCTCTGTATCTGTTCAAATTCCATTCTCTTGTGAGAGTTTTAGTGATGCAGCAGCCCCATCTGCTTTTGCTTCAGCTGCTTAACGCCTATCTGCTGCATTCCCTACCAGTCATGGTACACCCTTACAGCTTTTAGACAGTGATGAAACAGGTTCTTGAGATCACTAAATGATAAGTAGAGTTGCTTCGGTTGCCAGAATTATGAACCACCACAAAATGCCTACTGTAAGCACCCTATATTAGTTATCCCTTTGCTCTTTCACATCACCTCTCCCCATGCACTTCATTTCTGGCTTGAGGGCAACTGCTGTGATTGTAATATCATGAAATGGCTGTAGTTGTTGCCAAAAAGGCACTTCTGAGAGATGCGATTCTTCATGCTGTAGTAAGAAGCCCCATTCGCTGGTAATTGCTCAGTTGTATACTTCACCATACAATCAGAGTGTGTGGGAAACATGCTACAGTTATAATTGCTGTGGTGTGTAAGGGTAAAGGGACTCCTGACCATTAGGTCCAGTCTCGGACGACTCGGGGGTTGCAGCGCTCATCTCGCTTTATTGGCCAAGGGAGCCGGCATACAGCTTCCGAGTCATGTGGCCAGCATGACTAAGCCGCTTCTGGCGAACCAGAGCAGCGCACAGAAACGTCGTTTACCTTCCCGCCGGAGCGGTACCTACTTATCTACTTGCACTTTGACGTGCTTTCGAACTCCTAGGTTGGCAGGAGCAGGGACCTAGCAACGGGAGCTCATCCCATCATGGGGATTCGAACCGCCAACCTTCTGATCGGCAACCCCTAGGCTCTGTGGTTTAACCCACAGTGCCTGTAGCTCTCACCAAATAGGAGCTGGCATTTGCCAGCAAAATACTGTGTTCATGTTTGAGTCGAGTGTGGGACAGTAACACTCAATCTTCAGTAATCCCCCAAAATGCTATTCCACAGCTTCAGAAACCAAATTTATAAATCTATTGTCCCAGTTTATAAATCTTGTAAAATTTGCATTTCTTATAAATCTTGTAATTGTAATTTTGCATTCCTTATTACCATTGTCTCCTGCAACTTTTCTCTTCCTCCTCCCCATGCCCTGGCTGAGCCATAACATGGCGGTTTGGACCCCTGAGAGTAAAATATTGCCCTTCCCATCTCATACTGCAGTCTTGAGCTAGCATTTTTAGGATATGTACTCAGTGACCACAGGGGACAGCTATTCCATTTCACAACTCTGTTGTACTTGTAGTGAAGGTGGAATATGTTGATATGTTCAATGCTGGACTGAGCGTAGTACTTTCTGTAACATGGTTCATTATATTCCAAGTATGGTTTGTGTTCATCTGCATATCTATTTATAACACTCTTAAAGATACAAATACTTTATTATCTAACTGATACATGAAATAACTGAATTTATTTTTAAATTTTATAGTATTTGCCAGAACACACTACATACTATGGCTGATGAAGTTGATTTTACCACTGGAGATGCTGGTGCTTCTGCCACCTATCCTATGCAGTGTTCTGCACTCCGCAAAAATGGCTTTGTGGTGCTGAAGGGACGTCCCTGCAAGATTGTAGAAATGTCAACTTCGAAGACTGGCAAGCATGGTCATGCAAAGGTAATTGCTTGGTAGAGCTTTCTTGAGTTTTACTTCTGTTCTGGTATGCCAACATTGCTCTTCAATGAATATTAGTTTACTAATATTAAACATTAACATCAGATTTGCCAGGTGTGTGGCCCAGTCTTACTTAACTTGCCACTATCTGTCCTCTCTTTGTAGTGCAAGTCTAGCTGGCTGTCCTAGTATAAGGTTTCTGACTTGGGTGGCATTCTCTGCTAGGGGAGAGCATGGAAAGTGAGTCCCTCAATATAGTGCACACTGTTTGTTAGTAAATTTGCAACCTCTCTAAATACCTTTGTCTGAATGATGTATCTGATTCCAAGTGGTACGACTGGTTCAATTCAGACATTGCATTCTTATTCTCCAAATCATGGTTTGGAGGATTACAAACACCCTGGAAGCTCATATGCTCCTCTCTAGTTTTGCATCACAAATGGAGGGAATCTGATGGTGAGGGTAAGAAGGGAATCAGTATAGATCTGCAGCACAACCTGGTCCTCCTAGGTTTGGAACACGCCGGCATTAAGCTTGTGAGTTACTCAAGCCTCTCTTGGAGCTTGTGTCATTTGTATCTAAGCACATGCTTAAGTTGAGAACTGTCGCCATACACAAATATGATCTTGATAGTTCTTCAGTAAGATATCTCCTTGGTAGAAGGATTCTTAAAGGTGATGGGCATGCATAGGTGACTTGAATCTAGGCAGTTAGCATAGAAGTTACATCCAAACATCAATTTAAATGCTAACTTTTGGTTACAGGAAAGTATATGTCTCAGAATTCTAAGCTATTTGTGGAGATGGGTAAATCATTCATGACTTTTCTCTCCTGAAGTAAGATACTGTACTGTATAGGCTAGCCCAGCCTTTCTCAGCCTTGGGTCCCCAGATGTTGTTGGACAACAACTCCCATCATACCTGACCACTGGTCCTGCTAGCTAGGGGCGATGGGAGTTGTAGTGTAGTTGTGTAGAGACAACTCTTCCCAAACTCAGTGCCTCCTTAACTGGTTTTGGGTCAAATGTTGCTGAGGGCTGCCAAAAACGGCTTTGAGGGTCGCGTGCAGGATTCATGCCATGTGTTTCACTGTCTTGTTCTAGTCAACTATAGACTGTAATTTGAGTATCATTATATGTGGCTTTTCCTTAGAGAACTGTTCCAGCTTTAGTCTCTGGGTGGATGCACATGAATTACTGTTCATTGCTTTCTATCTCCCCCCACCTACCCCAAACATTGTTCTTGGAACATACTGTTCTTGGTAGCCTAAATATATGTGCATGAACATTCTCCTAGGTCCACCTAGTTGGCATTGATGTGTTCACTGGCAAAAAATATGAAGATATTTGTCCTTCCACTCACAACATGGATGTTCCTAACATCAAGAGGAATGACTATCAAGTAAGTCTACATTTTAATCTATACAAATAGAAAGTCCCTTCTGGGCATAGCCTGATGTCCTATGAAAAAACTATGCTTCCTTAATTAAAATTCCACGCCTTAAATTACTTGGCCTTCCAAAGGACCCATCGAAATGAGCTGGGTTTTGTAATCTCGTACCTCTGACATCCCATTTCCAGTCAAATACTTAACCCTTGGTGCGGCCATCATTAGAGGGAGTGGAGAGATTATTACAAATGCCATCAAATCATTATGAATTGATTTTGTAGGATAGGGGCCACCTTGAACATGCTAATAGAAAAGATGGGATACACATAGACTTAATAAAACAAGTGGCCCTAAATATTCCCCTTGTTGATGAATTGTTTCTCAGACTAAAATTTTTGTGCAATTTTGTTGTGCAGTTCCTTGCTTTGATGTATATGTTTAAATACAGAGCATAGTGTATGTTAGTAGAACTATCTTCAGATACTTTGCAGTACTATGAAATATCTCATGCTGGGTTAATATGATAGCAATTTCTTCAATAGGCTTTGCTATAAAATATTCAGGAATATTTGAAGCAAATTACATTTGCAGAACATCTGCCAATAGCAATATTTGGAACCACGTATAAAATTATTTGACAGTTTTAGATCATCTTACTATATTTTTCAGTTTCAAAGCTGCTTTTGCTAGAAAGTGCTACTGAATAGAGCATTTTTAACTTTATCCCTTTAGTGACTAAAGCTGTGATTCACACTGAATAGATCCTGAGCTAAAAAACGGTTGAAACTGGGTTCTGTGTATTAGAAATGTGCAAGGTTGTTCTTCTGTAGCAGTGGTTCTCAAACGGTGTGGTGTGCCACATTGATATAGCAGGAGACAATGGCAAGTGTGGCAGAAAGATTCCAGGACAGTCAATAAATATAATTTGTGAATGATTCATATTCTCATGTAGCTGCATTGTTTTATACATTTTTATTCTGAAAGCGTGGTCCAGAGAAAAAAGTTTTGAAAACCACTGGTCTATAGCAATCAGAAGCAAAATGCTAAGTTCAGAAAGCAGCGCCCATATGGCTCAATGCCAATACTTTTGACTGAACTTCATGCAATTATGAATAAAATTGAATTGGAATTGTTAATTTCTTGCAGCTGATCTGTATACAGGATGGGTATCTCTCTTTGCTGACAGAAAGTGGTGAAGTTCGTGAGGATCTGAAGGTGCCAGAAGGTGAACTAGGCAAAGAAATAGAGGGGAAATATAATGCAGGCGAAGATTTCCAGGTAAAATCTCGGTGGTTTGAAAAAATCTGGGGTTTTATTTTTCTTAAGACACCCAAGTTACCTTGAAAGTACTTTATTGCTGCTAACGGTTGATCTAAAATAACTTTCTGGGCCTTATTTTAATGGGGAGAAATGAAAGGGGGATAAAGTAGAATTAGTTTTCTATTCTGAAATAATAAATGGTTTATCTCTTGTAATTGCAGTTGGTTTTTTCTTCATATTATTTATTAGACTTTTTAATTGCTTACTAACTGAAGGTCTCCAAGCAACTTGCAACACATTTCAAATAGAAATACATTATACCTTCAAAGCAGAACGTATCAGCCTTGGGAAGCTTTGGCAACACACTAGTAACAAAAACCAACATGTAAATCTCGTTTAGTCGTGTCTGACTCTTCGTGACCCCATGGGCCAGAGCACGCCAGGCTCTCCTGTCTTCCACTGCCTCCCGCAGTTTGGTCAGACTCATCTTTGTAGCTTCGAGAACGGTGTCCAACCATCTTGTCCTCTGCCGTCCCCTTCTCCTTGTGCCCTCAATCTTTCCCAACATCAGGATCTTTTCCAGGGAGTCTTCTCTTCTCATGAGGTGGCCAAAGTATTGGAGCCTCAGCTTCACGATCTGTCCTTCCAGTGAGCACTCAGGGCTGATTTCCTTAAGAATGGATGTGTTTGATCTTCTTGCAGTCCATGGGACTCTCAAGAGTCTCCTCCAGCACCATAATTCAAAAGCATCCATTCTTCGGCGATCAGCCTTCTTTATGGTCCAGCTCTCACTTCCATACATTACTACTGGGAAAACCATGGCTTTAACTATACGAACCTTTGTTGGCAAAGTGATTTCTCTGCTTTTTAAGATACTGTCTAGGTTTGCCATCGCCTTTCTCCCAAGGAGCAGGCGTCTTTTAATTTCGTGACTGCTGTCACCATGTAAATCTAGTGGTTCCTAAGTAGCTAAGTACTGTAGACCGCCTGTTTTTCAAAAGCCAAGCCATGGTCCCCCTACTTTTGAAAATGTAACATTTGTTACATCAGTGGTGACACCATACCCCCAAAATGTCCCAGCTCAACTGTGATGCGCATTTTCTGGACCACACTCCTACACAAGAGCATAGCCCTAAAAAAATGAGATGTCCCGAGCAGTTGATGAGCCATGTACCCCCTGGGATGGGTTATGCAGACCTCTCATTGGGAACCACTGTCTCATTTTGTCAAATACGTGGTGGTAAAATAATTACATGGAAATGATATCAGTGCCCTCCTAAACTAGATGATCAGGATAAGTTAGTTATATTCCTCAGCTTGTCTTTATTATAAATACTTCCTATTTTTCAGCTGAACTCAAGCTGCTACTATTTTAGATTGGCTTAATTATGTGCTTTGTGATTAGTGTTTTGCTGGAAGCTGACTAAAATTGGAATACTGGTGCTAGAACCCAACTGTTGCCATCACAACACTTGTTGTAAATGTAATAGCTGTTTTGCGTATCCTAATAATGCTTTTTCTCTCTCCTTTAGGTATCAGTCATGTGTGCAATGAGTGAAGAATGTGCTGTAGCCATAAAACCTTGCAAATAGAACCATCTGGATTTGAGCAGCTGCTCATATCTCAGCAACTGCAGATTTCTTATTTTAGTTCTAATTATCACCAAAGCTATAACCTTCACTAGCAACCTCGTGTCTTTGTTTGAAAATAGTGCTGGCTAATGTTGCAAGCCATTTGGCAATATTAAAATTGCTGAAGTTCAAGTGCTTACAGGAATGGCAAGGCAGTCAAAACTGTCATTTTAGATCATGAGGTATTAACTAGTATGCTTTGCTCGAATGAGACTGTATAGCAGTGCCAATACCAAGGTAGTACTAAGTTTGGGTTTAGGTAAGAATAGTGTTTAAATACAACATTTTAAACAAATGCGAATAACCACTTTTATCTTAAAATATGGTGAAATGTGGCTTGCACTGAACTGTGAATAGTCATTGAGCTGGAGACAAGGGAACTCATGTGATCAAAATGCCAGTGCTGATGGCCATGTACAACAAACTTATATCTGTAGTCTTGCTGGCTGGCTCACTCTTAACATGTCACCATTTGCCTGTGATGCAAACATCCAGAATATTGGATGCTTTCATACTCTGGTTAATAGTGCACAAAAGCTTGGGGGTGGGAGGGAGGGAGAGGAGATTCACTAGAGGCCTTTGATTTCAACATGGAGTTCAGCCACTCTTCTAGTTTAAAAGAAGGGAATGCCTCAAGTGTTTCAGTATTAGGCATATTTGTTTTTGATTTTAACTCTTTAGTTTTGTAGCACAAATAGACTTTTTGACTTTTTATTAATGGATCAAAAGTGCACATACTAGCTTGTATAAAGGCTTAATATGAGCCTGGTTTCACGCAACTGAAATTAGGTCATGGGTTGTACAGTCCCAAAAAGAACTATGACAGAGTGCTCTATCAAGTACAAGAACTTCAGCGCTGTGTTAAAGGGTCACTCTGACTCACAATCTACTTGTGCAAGACTTGATTACACTGAACAGGCAAATGCCTAATCGCTAACAGACAATTTGTCTACATGACCTTCAACTTTGTAAGATCATGCTTCTTCATTTAGCATTTTGCGGGACACCAACTTAACTTAAATTTGCCTTAAATATTGGTAGCAACTGACTAACTTGAACTAGTGACTGGGTTCTTAAAACGTGCTTAGTTCATTACTGGCAGCTTTTTGTGTGCATAGGAAACAGGATTTTGAGCTTCAGTTAGGAATATGGTTGCCCTTTAATCAGTGAAGTTAGTTAGACAACAGGTGTAAATGAACTGCATCAGGGTCTAGTGGTGGGCTCTATATTATAAGTATCTATGCAGAGAATGGGCACAACGGAGAATGGTTTGGCAATAAAAACTCGAACAAAGCACAGTCTTGATGTGGTAGTAAATAACTACATATTTCAAGATCTAGGGCTACTGGAAAGCTGAAGGATTTTAGCATATTTAGTCTAATCATGTGAGTGTTTCTAGATAGTTGATTCTCCAATAGTCATGGTTTGAATGAGAAGTCCCAGTTTGAAACATGGATTCAGCTAGTATCATTAGTCATGAATGTGAACAGTTTTGAGAAGTAAACTGGTGTCATAGTATCTGAAGAGTCCTACTAACATCTTAACTGCTTGCATCATCTTAAGGACGTATGCAGCTAAAATGTGTAGAGGCAGGTGGCTTTTGGAAATGTGTTACTGAAGTGCCCTCTTATACTTCGGAAAACATATTGTCTCAATTTCAACTTGACTTTTAGCAATCTGGAACCACAGAATATCTAGACTAGATGGGGGGGAAATCTGCTACGTAGATCTGTATGGCACTCTTTTGCATACAGGTTTTGCAATGTCATTTCACCAGTAAAAACTACAGTATTTACAATAAGACAATAGCAAAGCCATTTCATTAGTAGAGAGCAGTCTCTACAAACCCACCAGGTTTACAATAAACTAACTTTGCTAATAAAAGCTTAATACTGTATCTTTCAGGTTATTTAAGCTATTTCAGGGTAATCATGTTTCTCTAAATTCACTTTTAAATGGTTTTTACTTCATAGTTGGAACAAATTGTATTTTGTTGGAGCAGGTGGAAGCTCTTCTAACAAGCTGTAAGCCAAAATTAAGGCTGTTGATATGAGCAACTCACTCCTGCTGCTGTTCTGTAATGGTGCAAGCTTTCTTGTTTGGGTCCATTGATGTTTTGTTCAGTGTGCTGTAGGTTCTCTTGCCTCAGATGTTAGGAACTTCTTTTTTTAAAACCCAACTTTACCTCTTGATGTGTTGTTGTGTCTTTGTTCAACAAAACCACTGCTAGTTGAGCCATGACTTGAATATACTCTTCTCAGGGCTGCTCTTGTGAAGAATTGAAAGAGCTTAAGTTGATTATTTTAACAAAGCTGCTTGAAAGTCTTACAGGGTTTTGTATTCCATAAATTTATAGCATGCCTATGATGCAAGTAGAGTTCTAGTACATTGAACCTTAGTCTAACACAGTCAAACATTGTGACCAAGCTATTCTAGTGACTAGATGACATGTTTGACTGCAGTAAGCTTTAAGTATGGAAATGTTGGCTGTGTCTGGAAACTTTCATAGAACAAGCTGTGCTTAAACATTTTATCCTGTGTAAAGCATATGACTCTCATACATTATACTCACATTTCCACAGTACAACTCGGACAATGATCTCTGTGGCTTTTATTTACATTGTTTTATCTAGGTCTTGTAGTGAACGCTCATGATCAGTGACTGTTACATTAACATATAATTGTAAACAACGTGTGGGGAGAAGGGGTTTTTGTATTTGCCACATACGGTAGCTCAGACAAGTATGCAATATACCTACTGGCTAGCAAATGGATGCAGTGTTCATTGTACAGGAGTGACTTTTGACTTTAAAAGCAAAACTTGAAAGGTTTGTATTTTTTCTGCATTTCTGTAATAGCGTATTCATGTGTTAAGAGTTATTGGCTTTTAACGACTGTTTTATTGAAAAGTTTGAATTATGATTTGGATCACAATGAGAATAAAGTTTGAACCTAAGTGCTACTCTTGACTTTTTTCCCTACAACTTCTAATGAATGCCTTGTATATGCACTTCCACAGATTATGAATTCTATAAGGACGTGACCCTATTGTAGTTTCCTTATTAAGCATACATCATTGATCACTATCTCACTTGAAAAGGAAGGCTGCTGTAGATTGCCCAATAAAAACTGACTTGAGCAAATACATTTGCTTGAACAGCACGAAGGTGCCCAATATTTCTTCCATTGTAAAACAAGGTTTGGGGAGGACCTGACACCCAAAAGCTAAAACTGATTGTTAATATCTGCTGCATTGCAAAGAAGGGAGAGGTTTGGGGTTGGAAGGGGCTTCAACCCCTGTAATGTAGTCCACTGTTACTTCAAAGGTGGGAAGAGAGATTTTTGGCCAGCTAGTATTTGGGGTCGTCATACATCCAGAATAGTTTCCCGGTGGAAATCAGTCAAAATAGCCAAGAGAATCCTAAGCAGGAAACCTTTTTAAAATAATAATTGTGTTAATTCGGTTTTGATTTGTTAATTGGAAGTTTTAAAAAATCCGGGTTTTCATTGTTTGAAATATGGCAACCCTAAATAGTACTTGTCTAATTGGGAAGCGCTTTTCCAAGAATAGCTTGCCTGCATAAAAATGCAGTGTGTGTGTGTGGTGGAGCCTTGTGGCATTTCCACACTCATAAACAGACTACGGGTTCCAAAAATCTTACAGCGATTATAGGGAACCTTGGGAAGAGATGTAGCTCTGAGGTAGAGCCTCGCTCGGGATTCAGAAGGACTCTAGTCCCAAGCCTCTCCACCCGGGGCTGCGTCTGCCCCCTGTCTATTGCCCTGGAAAGCTGTTTCCAGTCGGTTCTTCCTCGCGCTCCTTGGGTTTCTTATTTTTATTGATTAAAATTGAAAATCCCCAAAAATAAAGAAGCGCCGAGACACCAGGACCCACCGGCCGGACTGTGTATCAGGCAGCTTCCGGTGTGCGCACGTTACCGGAAACGAGCGGGCGCGCGGCACCCGGAAGTATTACCCCTCTTCCCTGATCCGAGCGTCAACTCTCTTCCTTTATCCCTCGAGCGTGGTCCACGCTGCACGTCATTGCGTCACGGCGCGGATATCTATAAAAGCGCGGCCGCGATGCTTCCGTCCTCCCTTTCTCCATTGCCTGGCCAAGATGGCGCCGGTGAGTTTCTGAGCCGGGCGGGCTGAGGCGGGAGACACGCGCTGCGGGTGGGTTAAAGGAGGGCAGGAAGGCTTCCCTGCTCATTCCTCTCTCTCTCGCCTGCTCCTTTCCGACACACTAGTAAGCCTTGCTGGGCTGTTGGAAGGCTGCTGTGTAGCTGTGACCCTAAACCCCCCCCTTACTTGGGAGTAAGCCCGTTGAATTCAGTAGGATTGCCTGTCGTGTTTGGCACCCTGAGTTCATGGGCGCCACACACGTTTTGCAAGATCACGTACATAATGCGAAATAAGGTTTGGAGGACTCTTGTGAAGAACTCTCTTAGCTCATTGCCAATTTTCTAAGGTAGCTCATTCACGTCGTCGTGCTTTTCGGTGATGGGTTTCCTAATCCTGTCACGCAAAGGGAAATCTTGCTAGATTGCAATTTGAAGTCATTCTTGATCATTGGGCCCCGCTGTCTGGGAGTCCAGCAACATCTGAAGGAAGGTCACCCAAGTTTGCTGCTCCAGCAAAAATGCATAGGGCATCCATAAAGGGACATGGGAAATCTTGAAAAGCCCGTGGATAAATAAATGTCAACTGGCAATAGTAAATGATGAGCGTCCCCAGTTCTGCATCTTGTGTATAACCACCACTTAACTTTAGGTATACAGTGGTACCTCAGATTAAGAACTTAATTTGTTCTGGAGGTCTGTTCTTGACCTGAAATTGTTCTTAACCTGAGGTACCACTTTAGCTAATGGGAGCCGCCACTGTGCAATTTCTGTTCTCATCCTGAAGCAAAGTTATTAACCTGAGGTACTATTTCAGGGTTAGCAGAGTCTGTAACCTGAAGCGTCTGAGGTACCACTGTACATCTTAACATAAGGTATACATCGGAAGAAAGGGGAGCGGGAGCCCAATGCTATGATAGCCACAAATGAAGGAATGAGACTTAATCCTGGTCTTCCATAGCACTTAAGTCCAATCTCCCCCTCCCAGGAGTTATTATTTATTAGATTTCTATAAACCCTTCATTGGAGGATCACAAGGTGGTTTACGTTATAAAAACACAAAAATACATAGTAACAAAACCAATATGCCTCCCCCTCCCCCATTTTAAAAGACCAGAGTGTTTAATTAGCAAAAAATCAAGGTTCTTCCTCTCATTGAATCCCCACAAGAACACTCAAAGGTAGGTTAGGCGAAGAGGTAGTTACTGGCCCAAGGTCACCTAGTTAGCTTCATGGCTGAGTGAGGGTTTGACCTTAATCTCCCATATCCTAGTCTAGCATTCTAACCACTATATCACACTGGCTGCTAAGACCCTTGACTGCTCTGATGGGACAGATTCTGCCACCTCACAGGTCCTGGATATGGGCCCTTTGGATTCTAGTTGGTGCTTGTGGCAGAAACTGCTCTTTTTTGTTTTAATCTAAAATAGGGTAACAAAGTTGTCCCTAGCCCTTTGAGAGGAAAACAAAGTTAGCTATTAAAGAGCTGTTAATTCTTGTGCTTGCCGTAGTGAGGGTCGGTGATGAAATTTTGATTGCTAATATATTTTCTGTGTTAAGTGAAAGTTACAGGATAAAGAATATTGGTTAAGTAGAGAAATATATTAAGGCATGTCTGATATATGAGGTATATATTTCCTCTGGACTATACTGATCGAAGATAAGGATCATAAAATAAATACTAACTCCAGGGGCATGTTTGGTTTTCTTTTAGCAAAAGGACAAGAAACTGAAAAAATCAACTTGCAAGTATAGCCTTGACCTCACCCATCCTGTAGAAGATGGAATATTTGATTCAGGAAATTTTGTAAGTAGTTCTGCTGTAAACACTTCTTTGGTCATGTTTTAATGGCAACATACATTGAAACTTAAGGAAGGAAGCTAAAAAATTCAAATGCTTGAGATTTCTTTTAAAGGAAATTAAGTCTCTGCGTGTTTATGGTAAAATTCAAGATAAATAGTTGCCCTTCAGTCAAATCAGCCTATGGGTAAGAACTTGACTCCTACAACTGTAAATCTTTCCCAGCCAATTAATCACATCCTGTTTTAATCCTTACTGCCTACAATTACCTTTGCTTGAGCGGGGAGGTTTGGAGTTACAGACCTGGATGGGATAATTATTTAGCCTGGCTTAGTGACTATCTTAATCATAATCCGGATGGATTCCATACCAAATGACTATGTATCATACCAATGTTTTGGTATCTTAAAATATATAGAGAGAGACAGATATTGTATGTTATGAATTACATTAATAGGAATATTTCTATTAATATTTCTATTCATTTTTCTTGATTCTTGCATGATTTATTTGCATTTTGTGAGTGTAATAATGGATTGTCTGGCTAGGGTCACTTCCCTAGTTCCACATCTAGGGCACCATTCCCTAGTGTTGCATTTTTTTGTTTTTCTTGAATTAGGAACAGTTCCTGAAGGAAAAAGTTAAGGTCAATGGAAAAACTGGAAACTTGGGAAATGTAGTTCATATTGAACGCTTTAAGAACAAAATCACAGTGACATCTGAAAGGCAGTTCTCAAAAAGGTGGGTGTAATTTATTTTGTGTGGTGGGCTTTTCTTTCTGATTTTAGCTCAAACCTTGGGACACATAGCAAGAATTGTAAACAAATTTAGAATGTGGCTTTAGTTGAAATTCCCCAGTTAAGCTAACCTGAAGTAGTATCATTTGAGGCTGTTTATTATCTCGTATCTTTAGCTTGTGTGTCTGTGCCAAACGCACACTTGACACCTAAAGACTATTCGCAGTTCTGTTCTGGAATATCAGCTTTTGAAAGAGAACTGGAAGGTGAAGTTGGGCTATTTAATTTGGCCCATCTTCCTACAGTTGATTTCTTAACTAGTATGATATATTTGAAAGGAAGCTAATGGATTTCACTTGATTTCCAAATATGTGTTCTTAGGTTGTTGTTTTTTGTGGGAGAGCAGTGTAATATTTTGGGAATTCCTGGAGTGGCCTAGTTTTTGCCTACTCAATTGGTCACTCATAGGATCATTATTAAACTGTCCCATACCAAGTCAGACTATTTACCTTTTTTCAAAGAGGGCCAGATTTGATGCTTGAGGGCCAACCAAAGTTGTTGAGCTTTTTGGGATTTAACCCCAAGCAATAAGCTGCCACAGGGGTCAAATTAGGCTCTCAAACAGACTTTGCCTGGTCTAGGCTGATGGCAGCAGCACTCCAGGGTTTCAGAGACGGAAGCTCTCCCAACCCTATCTAGAGATGCTGAGGGTTGAACTTAAGACCTTCTGTATAGGGGGCAGATTCTCTAAGCTATGGCCCTCATCCTTTGGTGAAATAAGTTCATCTTTTAAGATAGATTGCATTAATATGGAGATTCATTTCATCACATGTAATAGTATTTATATAGCACCTCAGAGTTTCAGATTTTTTCATATAATTCTCAGCCTTTCAACAATCTTGTAAGGTGGGTCTGCTTGACCTGGTTGTAAATGGGGCAGATAACAATAGTGGTTTGCCTAAGTCCATTCAGTGAGTTCATGACAAGCAACAAATTTCACCTGGGAACTTTCTGGTTCTGAGTTCAGTTTCCTATACGTGTCTATTCAGAAGTAATCCCCATTGGGCAACGTTAAAATTTCTCCCTTGTCTATAGAATTGCAAACTTAGGTGTTCTGCTAGGCTACGTCTTAAGGGTCAGATGCTCAACAAATAATCATTGTTGCTTTTTGCAGTCATCGACTGCTGTCTTGTATCACGTCTTTGTAAACGCTTGTGATCAAATTACATCATTCACTTAAAATCACTTGGCCTTTTGTGTTAAAGGTACCTTAAGTATCTCACAAAGAAGTATCTCAAGAAGAACAATCTCCGTGACTGGCTGCGCGTGGTTGCGTCTGACAAGGAGACCTACGAACTGCGTTATTTCCAGATCAGCCATGATGACGAAGGGTCTGAAGCCGAGGAGTAGAATAAGCTTTATGTGGAGCATTGTCTTCCCTGGTGCACAGCGTGTACACATGAATCATCTATTTATGAGAATGAAATCATTTATTACCAAAGAAAAATTGTACACTGACTTTACTTACAGATTGCTGTGGGCACCTGGGATTTGTTGTGTTTCAAAAGTTTCATTAAAAGAGCCTCCTGATAAATTATAATCTGCAGTTCTCTTGTGGACATGAGGTTTTACCTACGTTTCATTGAAATACATAACACAGTCACATATTTATGCTTAATGGCCACATCCCTGTAATCTCTGTGACTGACCAGTCCATTATACAGTGGTACCTCGGAAGAACTTAATGCATTCTGGAGATCCGTTCTTAACCTGAAACTGTTCTTAACCTGAAGCACCACTTTAGCTAATGGGGCCTCCCGCTGCCACTGCACCTCCGAAGCACGATTTCTCTTCTCATCCTGAAGCAAAGTTCTTAACCTGAGGTACTATTTCTGGGTTAGCGGAGTGTGTAACCTGAAGCGTATGTAACCCAAGGAACCACTGTATAATTGTTCTAGTAGAACTAGAGTAAAACTTAAATCCATTCTTATTTCAAATTTTCACCATAGTCTTACAGGACTAAATGCATAGTGTACTCATACATGATCTATTTAAGCAGTTTCTAGACTGCGCGCTCTATATATTTAGAGTCTCCTGTGTAGAATGACTTCAGCCAATAATAGCTGGTTTGAAATAATCTGGTTAAGGCAGTTAAGTCGGAAACTAATTTCAGAAGAAAAGTCTTAGTCTTTCAGTTCTGCTATTATGTTTGGCCAAAAGTCAGTTCCCTACAATGGTTATGCAAGCGATTTATTCTGCCTTTCCAGACAGCACCATGCATATAGCAAGAGCATTGTTGGAATAATTTTATGCAAGCCCTATTTATAATTTTTGGTAACCATACTTTCAAAAGTGAGTGACTATCTGCAAGAGGGCCGTTTGCATTCATGATTATTCATTATAGGTGATGATCAGTGTTCATAACACTCAAGGCTAGACCAATTGAATTCAATAGGCAAGTTGTTTAAGTCCATTGATTTACGTGGGTCAAGTTGAAGCATGACCTAGGTGGATGTCAGCCTTTCTACTTGTATTCAGCCTTTCTTCAATAACTCAAGGTGAGATATATGTGGCTCTCAGATGGCTTCCCTTTTCAGCACTGACCAGACCGGCGTGACTTCAGCAAGGTTGCAGCATTGCGTGCCTTCAAACCCTGATGATCTTACTGTTTCAACTTTAAAGATGATTTGCAAACAAAAAGAAAGCAATAATATTAAGACAACTCCAGCAACAATGTTAAAAATGAGAAGATCTTTTTTTTAAGCTGTAGCAACATAAAACAATAGTTGCCGGACCTTGTCTACCTGGTGCCTTCAATATGTTTTGGACTACAACTCACATCTGTAGTGGACACCCCAGTGCTCTCTGAGGCTGATGGGTGTTGTATTCCAAAGCAGCTAGATGGTGCTAGGTTGGCTAATAATAATAATAATTTACAATGGTACATCTGGTTACGTACTTAATTTGTTCCGGAGGTCCGTTCTTAACCTGAAACTTCTTAACCTGAAGCACTACTTTAGCTAATGGGGCCTCCCGCTGCTGCACAATTTCTGCTCTCATCCTGAAGCAAAGTTCTTAACCCAAGGTACTATTTCTGGGTTAGCGGAGTCTGTAACGTGAAGCGTATGTAACCCGAGGTACCACTGTATTACTTGTACACCGCCCATCTGGCTGGGTTTCCTCGGTCACTGGGCAGCTTTCAACAGAATATTAAAAACACGATAAAACATCAAACATTAAAAACTTGCCTAAACAGGGTTGCCTTCAGATGTCTTCTAAAAGTCAGATACAGTGGACCCTCCGGATTTGAACTTAATTCATTCTGGGGGTCCGTACGTACCCTGAAAGTCTGCATCTAGAGGCGCTGCTTCTGTGCACACCCATGGCACAATCAAGTGCTTCTGAGGTTCCAGGTTTGCTGTATTACGTTACCCAAAGGTACATCCTGAATTGTAGTTCAACAACATCGGGAGGGCCACAGGTTCCCCCACCTCCCAGGTAGATTTTTGTTCCTCATCCACCAGATGGCTCTCAAGTCTCCAGTGACTGACTTACTATTCAAATATAATGTATGGGTAGTCCGTGATTATAAAAGGACTGGCTGTTCCGTTCGGGAACTCGCCTCTCCCAATAATCTCTTTAATAGACCTGAACATCCATGTAGTTTTTAGCACTGTTTTTATGTACACTCCAGTGAATTTATATTGCCGGTTTAAAATATTGGTTCAATGGGCTGCTAACAGTCTTCACCACTAGCTGGCTGTATTGCACCACCATAATAATAATTCGGCAGAGCGTGCAGCTTTAGAAAGGAATGTAAATGAACATCTCAGGCAAACAAGCTGGCATCTTAACACTTTTTGTACTCCCTTCCCCTCCCCCAAGAGCCATCTGGGTCTGAGTATTGCCCAACACACCTTGGTTAATGGGTCTCATTATTCATTGCCAAAGCTTATAGCCTTTTGAAGGGCAAACAGAAGTTGCAAGTGAGCTTCTGAGTTCTTCAAAGCTCTTCTTTCAGTTAAGAATGTAAGAAGGACCCTGCTGGATTAGACCAAAAGCCCCATCTAATCCAGAGCTCTCTAGGCTAAGGTTACCAGACGTCCCCGTTTCCTGGGGACAGTCCCCAGATTTACAAATCAGTCCCCATACAAAACCGATTGAAGTTGAAATGTGTCCCTGGATTCACTGGAAAAAATCTGGTAACCTTACTCAGGATAGAGGGTTTAACCAGTTGCCTATGGAAAGTCTGCAAGCAGGATTTGAGTGTTATAGCATGATCCTCAGCAACTGTTATTCAGGTACACTGCCTCTGGTCCTATAGGACATCATGACTAGTAGCCATGAATTTATCCCATCCCTTTCTAAAGCCATCCAAGTTGGCATCCACCACTGCATCTTGTGGCAGTGAGTTCCATAGTTTAACTGTGCACTGTGTAAAGGGCCTCCTTCCAGCTATTCTGGATCCCCATCATCCAGCAGTATGTTAAACCAAAGGAGCACCTAGTGCAAGACTTTTGGGGCAGATGAGAATTAGCAGGAGGGCCCCCCGCCAACCGGAGTAAATGATGTATCACAGATTCTCATCTAAAGAATGGGAGCCAGCCCCCACCCCCATAGGACCAGCTGAACTAAGTGATGCTATGCACATTGAATTGAATGTGGACTAAGCAGCTGAACTTAGGTCCCACTGAAATCAATGGGACACAATTTAGCCATGACTTTCACATAGCATGGGATGGGGTCATAAAATTGGAAGGGACCAATTGTAGGCTGACCAGAAGAGGATGTGGCCCTTGGTCTGCAAAAGATTCCCCACCTCTGGTCTGTAGTTAGATAAGAGCACCCACCACCCTGTTAATTTAAAAAACCAGGCTGGCAGGTGGAGGTGTGAGGAGGAAAACCAGGTGTGATGTTGGAGCCCAGAAGTGCAGTTTGTAACAGTCTTAAGAAGTAGCGTGGGAGGTGTCAGGCAGATGAAATTAAATGTGTTCCCTGCAGTGTAAAACAGGCTGCATTGACAGCTGCAGTGACAAAGAATCTGGCAGAAGGCGCTTGCAAAGTCAGGTGCCGGCTTGGTTGACAGTTTCCCTCCTGATGAGGTGTTTTTGGAAATCGCACATGGCTGCAGGCAGGATCTGGGCAGGGGTGATTTTTATTCTGGCTATATTGGCTTGACAATCTGGCTGGCCACTGTGAGAACAGGATGCTGAACTACATGAGCCTTTGACTTGATCCAGCAGCGCTTGTCTATTCTTGTGTTTTTTCAGACCTCTTAAAGTAGTTTCAAAGAGGTTTTGCTTTTTGTGGTTTCAAAGTGGGGCTGTGCCTTGATGATAGAGCCATCCCAGCATCCAGATCAGGGTGGGGCGCATCCCAGCATCTACCATAGGGGTGGGGTGCACCGTGGGGACTCCAGAGTCTGCAGCGGGCGGATCGTTTGGGCAGCGCGGAGCCTGCACGCCCCCAAGCCACCATGTCTCTCCCAGGAGAGAAGTGTGGCTCGGGTGTGCTGCAGGTCCCACAGTGAGTACCACCCAGCATTTTGTCACCCCCCTCAATGGTGACACTCAGGGCTGCCTGCACCCCCCTTCCTCCACCCCTGAATCCATTCTCCCAAGGTGCCAATTTTTGCATCTGGCTCCCAATCCACCGAGATGCCATTTCCTAACTGACTCACATTCAGAAGAACTCAGAATTCTAAGGCCACCATCACACCCAAGACATCTGAAGGTATACTATAGGGAAGTGGGTTTTTTTTTTAATGTTTAATGTTTTATTATGTTTATATATATATTGGAAGCCACCCAGAGTACCTGGGGCAACCCAATCAGATGGGAGGGGTATAAATACTAAAATTATTATTATTATGGAACAGGAGAAATGTTGGAGGGTTCAACTCTCAGAGTGGTTTCACAACCAATCCCTTCTCTCAGGGAACCCTGGGAATCGTAGCTCTGTGAGGGCAATAGGGGTCCCCTAACAACTCTCACAAGGGACGCGGGTGGCGCTGTGGGTTAAACCACAGAGCCTAGGGCTTGCCAATCAGAAGGTTGGCAGTTCGAATCCCCGCAGTGGGGTGAGCTCCTGTTGCTTGGTCCCTGCTCCTGCCAATTTAACAGTTCAAAAGCATGTCAGAGTGCAAGTAGATAAATAGGTACTGCTCTGGCGGAAAGATAAATGGTGTTTCCGTGCACTGCTCTGGTTCGCCAGAAGTGGCTTAGTCATGCTGGCCACATGACCCAGAAGCTGTACGCCAGCTCCCTTGGCCAATAAAGCGAGATGAGCGCCGCAATCCCAGAGTCGGTCACAACTGGACCTAAGGGTCAGGGGTCCCTTTACCTAACAACTCTCACACTAGGGACAGAGACTAATGGCAAGGGCTGGGGACACAGGAAATTGCCATATACTGAGTCAAACCATTGGTCCATCTAGTTCTTAATTTCTTACTCTAACTGGCAAAGGCTCTCTAGGCTTTCAAATTGGCTACATTTCCAACCCTACCAGGAAATGTCAGGGAATGAACCCGAGACCTTCTGCATACAAGATGGATGCTTTACCACTGAGCTGCGACCCTTCCCAAGAAGTTGTGTTGCCCTTTACGTCCCTTGGGGAGGAATAAGCGAACAGCACTGCTAGTGGATGAAATATCCGGCCCATTTTCCTTTGTATGCAATATTGAGAAATGAGTGATATTATTTTTAATCTCTCCCCCTCACTCCTTTTTGGATATTCAGCTACAATATGTGCTTGAAACCAAGCCAACACAATGCAAACACTCTGATTAAGCATCACACCCCTGGAGCAGGGCAGACAACGTCCCCTTTGTTCTCCAGAGTGTATGGCCTGCTAGTCAGGCAACGTTTGTTTAGCCCACGTGTAACACAGTTTATCGTAACTCAAAAGCTCCGAAAACAAGAGGCCTACACACAGTGTTGCCGTTGTGCTGATAGGACTCGCTGAGAAATGGCCAATGGCCGCCTTTGTTGACCTTGATGTTTCCAAACCGATAGTTTTTAAAGGAAGCTTTGATTGTTTCCTGAGTCCTATTCTTTTTTGCTGACTGATAAGGCAGTGGTTTGGGGGGGGGCGTTGTTATTGGGTTTGGGGGGGGGGTGTTTAAGCCTGCTTTGTTCATCGGCCTCCTCAGCTTTTCACATTCTTGAACGAAACGTCAGTGCCAGCAGGTGAATGATGATGATTAAAACGAAAACCAAAAATCAACAACTGGATTGTAATGGAATCAAAAGGGGGGGGGGGTGACTTGTTTAACCAAATGGTTTCCTCCCCACCACATTACTGTTCCTTTTGTTTGTTTGTTTGCTTGCTTGCTGAATTTTACAGCTGTGAAAAGGCAGTGGATTTCATACTAAGGACCAGCAGGAAAAGGATCTAAAACAAAAATGACAATATCATAAGAACGTAAGTACAGTGGTACCTCGGGTTACATACGCTTCAGGTTACAGACTCCACTAACCCAGAAATAGTGCTTCAGGTTAAGAACTTTGCTTCCGGATGTGAACAGAAATCATGTTCTGGCGGCGCAGTAGCAGCAGGAGGCCCCAGAAGCTAAAGTGGTGCTTCAGGTTAAGAACAGTTTCAGGTTAAGAACAGACCTCCGGAACGAATTAAGTACTTAACCCGAGGTACCACTGTAGTGTGTTACTAGGATCAGGCCATTGGGCAAACTAGTCCAGCAATGTGTTCTCACGGCAGTCAACCAGATGCCTATGGGAAGCTCGAAGGCAGGACAAGAGTACTCTCTGACATTCAGAGGCCCTCTGCCGCTGATAGCCGCATTCCCCATAAATCAGTCTAACCAACCCTCTCTTGAAGCCACCTTAGTTGGTGGCCATCGCTATTGTCCTAATATATTAACAATGCCTTTCTGCTAATTTATAGTGCAGCCATGTGTCATGGTGTAACTTTTCTTCTCCTTGAAATCTTTCCATTCTTGTTGGTCTTTAACATGGACGAAGAAATAGTTTGTTCCTTTCCTTCTCCTTCCCAATCCCTTTTCCTTTTGTGCTGTGCCGGACGGCAGGTAAGAGACAGTTACTGATCCATGTGCACTGTGCTGGGGTTTTTTTTCTGGCTGAAGAGCAGGAGGAAAATGCTAATGATCAGTAACTGCCGACCAACTTCTTTGTAAACTGATGCTGGCCAGAATACAGCTTTGTACTCAGAATAGCTTTGTCTTCCAGTGGTAATAACCCTAAAGTTCCTGTAATCTTTCTACCACTAGCCTTAGCAGACTATTTTTTCTGCACTCTTCTGTTACATTCACCCCGGCAAATACTCAACATTCTCAAGATACGAAATTAATGCAGACTAAAATAAGATGCCGTGACTCAGTGTGCATGTTTGCTCCAAAGTAAATCCCACTGACTTCATTTGAGCTTACGCCCCAGCCCACACATGTGCAGCTGCAACCCATGGGACACATGCAGCCCTCAGAGGTGTTTTGTGCAGCTCTTGTGGGTGCCCAAGCCTCCTCTCCATCACTGAATTCTTCCGCTTCCTGTTGCAAATTTTGCTGCCTCTGGATGAATGCTCATTGCCGTATAACCTACAAACGCCATCAGTTGCAAATGCTCACATCAAACCTCTGCAAAATAATAATAATAATAAAATTTTATTTATACCCCGCCCTTCCCGGTTGAAGGTGATGGACTATATGGAATTGGCGGAAATGACCGGCAGGATTCGAGACCAGGGAGAAGAGTCAGTGGAGGAAGATTGGAAGAAATTTAAAGACTATTTACAGAGATATTGTAAAATTAAGGAATTTTAGAATAATGTTGGATTGGAACTAAGTGGTTTCTAGCTATGATGGGTTAAAGGAATATGAAAAAATGGGTTTATATAAGTAAAAATCTAAGATTGTAATAATTTAAGAATAAGATCTGGGTAGCAAAAAGAGGGAAAGAAATTGTTGAATTAATAATTTGATTTGGAATACAAAAAAGGGAGGTATGAGGAGGTCCGAGAAACAAGTAAATGAAAAATAAGGAGATGAAAAGATTGATTGTTTTTAACAATTTTTGTTGGATGTTTTTTCTTTTTTCTTTTTTTTTCTTTTTTATTTCTTGTAATGTAAAATCCTTAATAAAAATTATTATAAAAAAAACAAAACCGGGCTCACGGCGGCTAACAGCAAATATAAAGCATTGATTAAAATGCGACTTAAAAACAGCATAAAATACAGCATAAAATGCATTATCAATATCAATAAAATTCTAAAATTCAGGGGTCATTTTTTTTGCGGGGTGTGTGTGTGTGGACCCAGTCAGTAGACATCATATGATCACCAGGGCTAACTGGCCAAGTTGGTCCTACTAGGGCCAGCAAGGAGACCAGGGAAGAATTTAAATGTGGGGGCCCAGAAGGGGTTTCTTCATAGAGGGGGAAAAGGGAATAGACGATCAGGCTAATTCAAGTTGAAGGCCAGGCGGAATAGCTCTGTCTTACAAGGGTCCTAGGCCGCAGAGGGCTTTAAAGGTCAAAACCAGCACCTTAAACCTGACCCTATACTCCACTGGGAGCCAGTGCAGCTGGTAGAGCACTGGGTGAATATGCTCCCATGGCAAGGACCCCGTGAGGAGCCTCGCTGCAGCATTCTGCACCCGCTGGAGTTTCTGGGACAGTTTCAAGGGCAGCCCCGCATAGAGCGAGTTAAACGTTCTGCAAGCAAAACGTTCTGCAAGCAAATCTGGATGAATGCTCAGTAAAGTGGCTGTCTAGAGGAGCCCCCCAAAGAGCAAAAGAGAATAGTGTTTCCTCCAGTAGGTGGAGCAGTATCTTTAAATTACTGAAGAATATTTTGGCATACAACTGCAGTTGTCTGACACATACCTGGCAAGGAAAAGAAAGACCACCATCTATATTGAATACAGCCCATTCTTTTAAATACCGTATTGTTATCCCCTGGCATATTGATGGCTCGGCATGGCGTACTTTTTGTGCATACAAATAATTTCATTTGCAAAAGCTATCGGAGTCATCGTTGTCTGTGAGGCTCAGGGGACGTGTACTTCTATTCTGAAAGGAACACAATGCAAATTCTTGTTCGCAAGCAGAATGAGCCTGGTGTGATACAATATGCACTGGGTAGCTCCGTTGATTAGAGCATGGTGCTGATAACGCCAGGGTTGCAGGTTCGATCCCTGCATAGTACAGATGCATATTCCTGCACTGCAGGGGGTTGGACTAGATGATTCTCAGCATCCCTTCAAACTCTTCAATTCTATGATTCTAATGAAATCAAGTTAACCCCCTGTCTAAGGAAGACAATTCAGGCTGTTGAGGCTCATCTTCAGGAATAAGGTTCCTAGATCTCACTGATTTCAGGGTTTGGGTCTCTTCTGTGTCAAGACCCCACAACCACCCCCTCGTTGAAGAATAAACACACAGGACACAAATATTAGGTTAATGTTATTGGGCAAATTTTGGCCACAACTCTATTGATTACAGAATGTGAGCAGTATTGGCTTAGGCATTGAATGGACCTGACTATATCTGACTCCTGCCCGTTGCGCAGGGAATCTGGTAAGGGTAGACCACCAGAAGGGGGAGCCCCATCGATGCAGACCAACTCAAGCTCCCCCAGGTGTTCCTGATGGGGTTGTGTCATGGTCCTAGCCCCACCCTGGACTTCGGACAAGATCCGCCCCCCCCCCCCAGATTCCTTTAACGGAATACCCTTAAGCTTGGAGGGGCAGGTGATGGCCACACCTCCCCTCCCCCATCATAAGGTCAAACAATGCCTAATCGCAAAACCTTACACAGTTGTGGTGATTGCTACGAGGTAGGCAAAAACCAAATGGCTCCATGCCAATTTTGCTAGGTGGAAAAATTCCTACCAGGCCCCTCAATGGTGACCAACTGAGGTCCATAGCAAGGCCAATGAAGAAAACCTGCAAATTAGGGAGGGCGGGAGATAGAAGAAGCGAGCCAAGCGGAAGCCCTCCAGCTTGCACCACTGCTTAAATGGTCCCGGCCACGCCCCCACCAGCCAGTGGATTCGCTGGCTGGTCGTTGATGTGGGCAGGATCTCCTGGGCAACGCAGGACTTTGTCCCCTGCCCCGGAGTCGAGTGGGTGGCCATGCAGTCCACCACAACCCCTCCCCACAATGAAGTGGAGAGGACTTTTTCAGTGTCTCTGAAGAGCAGGAATAATATTAAGGTGAAGAGTCAGGTTCAAAGTGCGCAAATCTGCCTTCTGCTTGGCTTGACCCGAGAGCTTTTGCTGTTTGGACCACTCACCTGGAACCATAGAATTGTAGAGTTAAAGGGGACCAGAATCCTAGAAGCTGAGACCTTCTGCTTGCAAAGCGCATGTTTTATTCCTCAGCCATAGTCCCAACACTGATGTGAAGGCCCAATAAGCATTGAGGAATGTTATTCGCACCAGCCTATCTCTACTGGCTAAATGCAACCTGCAGGCCTAGAGGTCAAAGATTTTATTACCAGCAGTTCATTTAATAGGCAGAGATGAATGTTGGAAAAAAAGTGAATGTAAATGAATTCTTTAGGGAGGTTGATCTTCCCCAAGCCAGTTCTGCTATCAGTTTTCAGTTGAGAAGGAATATACAGCATCTTATAAATAAATTGAACTTGTTTTTTTCCAGGAGGGCTTGCGGAGAGGGAGGGAGGAATTAGGTCTGGACCACTACATGCAAATCCTAGCCAGCGTGTATCTCCAAAATCACATTCACTTTCTCAGCATTCCTGCAGCGCCGCCTGATCTTAAAAGGCGCCAGGTGCCAATGATAACAAGTGGATCAGTGATTTCTCATAAATGCCTGGTATATACAAAGCAAGGAGAAGAAGCCAGGAATCCAATAATAAATACAACAAGGTGCACAAATAGCAGAATTGGAACCAGATGAGCATCAGGGCTTGGTTTCGGTACAGAGGGTCAAGAGGCTTTTTCTTCTCTGGGCAGCTCTAGACAGAACATTAATGCAAAACCATTCTTTGCTCACCCCTACACACAGCCCTTGGAGTTGGTTTTGGAAGATTAACAGGGCTTATCAAATGAGTCACTCTTGATTAGCACAATTAGTCCAGCTTACATTCGTTAAAAGTCCCTCCTTTCCAGCATGAGTCAGGGGCAAGGGAAACAGTGTTTATTTTATTTATCCAAGCACCCGCCATTGACAACATAATATATACAATTAGGTTGCCAGCAATTAGCCTTGTGAAAGGAAACGGCGGCGCTTGGAAGCGGTTGGGTTTCTCCTGCGAATATATATAGGGTTGGGGCGGGCGGGGAGAGGGTCCATAGCAAAAGTTTGTGAACTCAGCGGTCAGAAGAGAGAGTTGTTGTCGTTGGCCAGTTGATCGTAATCGCTCGACTGTAGTGCAAATGGTTTGGGCATGAGAACGGTTTAAGCCTGCGGAAACCAGGATCACAAACCTCCATCCCTGTTTACTCAAGACAGACAGCCTGGGGACAGGCTGTGGGTGGCCATGTCTGAGCCCAGATTTGGAAAGAACTATCTCCAGCTCCAGATTAATAACCCAGGGCCACAGATCAGCTGAGGAGGGGAGGTTGTGTGTATGTGTCCTCCCTTGCATGCAGGGAGATTTTGATTGAGGGCTTGTGTGCTTCCACAATGAGTGGTGTCTAAGTCTGTGCCCTGGATTCAGCCAAGGTCTGACTCCCAACATGAATTTGGTTGATTTGCAGGAGGGGGTGGGGATCTGGGCTTCAGCCAAGTCAGATGGTGATAGCCCTGGGTTGCTCTAGATTAGGCAATTCAAAAGATCCAGAGCTGTTGGAGAAGAGAGTTGGGTAGGAAGAGAGACCTCAGCCAGATGGAATCCTCCACTCTTCTTTTGTTCATATGTAATTGTAATCTACCCTTCACCGAATGGCCCTTGTATTGAAGGCGGGCACACATATCTGCTTGTGTGGTCCTTCAATATTTATGGGACCGCCTCTCCTGGTATGCCCTGCAGAGGACCTTAAGGTCCATGAATAACCATAGTTTAGAGGTCCTGGGCCCTAAGGAAGTCAAACTATCCTCCACCAGGGCCAGGGCCTTTTCGGTGATTGCTCCGACCTGGTGGAATGCTCTGTCCCATGAGACTAGGGCCCTTCAGGATTTAACCTCCTTCCATCGGGCCTGTAAGACAGAGCTATTCCACCTGGCCTTTAATTTGAATTCAGCCTGATCTTTTATTTCCCTTCTCTTCCCTCCCCCTCCCCTTTTATGAAGATTACTCACTCTGAGACCCCACAGTTAGTTCTCCCCTGGCCTCCTCGCTGGCCCAAGTAGGACTAATTCAGCCAGCTAGCCCTGGTGACGATCTAATGCTTATTAGATGGATTTCCCCTAAATTGATTTCTGAACTTCGAATTTTATTGTTACTCATGTTTTTATACTGTATTTTATGCTGCTTTTACAATTAAGTGTTTTAAATTTGTTGTTAGCAGCCCTGAGCCCGGTTTTTGAACCAGGAAGGGTGGGGTATAAATAAAAAAATATTATTATTATTTATTAAAAGTACCACAAGTACAAAGGAGTATTAAAAACACAGCCTGAAAAAAACCCACAAAACCAATAAATGACAAAGTTAATTAAACAGCAGCAGGGAACAGCTCTGTGAGAAGAGGGAAGGCATCCACTCATTCAAAGAGTAAATAAGTGTTTCTCTCGAACAAATCATTCCAGAAGTGTAAGCCGATGGCCTAAGATGCACCTCTTTAACACCACACCAGAGATCCAATAACTAGTTTTTTCTGGATAATGTCAGTCACGCCATAGATCTGTGGGGAGTGCAAGGTGCACACTTTAGATCTGGGTCATAGAGAAGACCTGTTGACGAAGGCCTAAGAAATGACAAAAGTAAACATTTAAACAAAAAGCAGGCCACAGCAAAGATGCTAATGAAAGCTTTGCTCTGCAAAGGACGGCCCATCCCCAAAAGAGCCCTCCTTGCCTTCAGTATCTCTCTTTCAAAATAGCCTCAGTAATTATGTTCTGAGAACTGAGGAAGAAAATGATACACAATGGCAGTTGTGGGCAGTTCAAAGATAAACACCAGCAGGCAAGCACAGGCTGTACTTTGGTGTTTCCTGTAACCAGCTGAAAACAGTGCTGGGCTCGAGGAACTTTGACTTGCCAACCGAGATTTAATTTTGTACCTACTCTTGGCAGCTGGTGACTTTGAGTAGCCTGGGGGCAAACACCTTCTAAACTAAAGTCTCATACCCTCCAAGTGCTCCAGTTTTCCAGGGAGAGTCCCAGAATTACAAAAGCCACCCCGGTTTCTGATTTGATCCCAGAATATCCCTATTTCTCCTGCCTACACTGAACCTAGGGGGAGGGGGTTTGTCCTCAGTGGCAGCAGCAGTGGTAGCTGCAAAGGAACACCCCATTGCCTCTCAATGGCTGTGAAATAAAAAATTAAGGTCTTATATTTATATAATAAATGTTCATGGATTTGCCAGGCAAACACATACATAAATGTATGGGCCACAGGTCTGAGGCAGCACAGGAGAACAAACTGGCTCCCAAACTGACGAAATGTTTTCTCTGCAAGATCAAAGGAAAATGGAAAAGCCTTCCCATTGTCTTTTCATTCACAAAACCTGTCTTAAGGGTATATCTGTGTATGAATAGGGTGAGCCTGTGACTTGGCTCAGGAACTAAGTATTTGTCACTACAAAAGACTGGCCAGGCTCCCCAGGGTATCCAATCAAGTAAGCATTAACAGGTAACCTGCCAGACGGGAGATAAACAATGACAGGAGATAAACAACGCACTCATATTTCTGATCCCTTTCTGTGATGTAGGTATGATGTATCTGGGGGGTGGTCTTCGCTTACACCCCTTTTATGATGTATGTATGATGTTTCTGGGGGTGGTCTTGGACTCCAGGGCGGGTAATTTAAAATGTCTATGTAAGGGCTTGCACACATGGCTTCGGGTCCTCCTCCTCTCTCCTGCATGTGGGGGAGCAACCTGTTGTAACAGTTTAATAAAGATCAGGCTTATGAGCTGCTTTGTTTCTCAATATTCTCTGGTTGGCCTCTATTCTTTTCTCCGATGGAGAACCTACAAAGGACTCTATAAGGGCTCTTGTGTCCTCCATAAGGGAATAAGGGCAGATTTTCGTTTATTACAGCTGCCACGGCCGGCCTCCTCCTTTGAGCAACTTATAGCAGCTGCTGGAGACAGGAGGGGAAGAGGCTGCCACCACTAAGGTCCAGGCTTTAAGGTGTGCAAGGCACTCTGTTATTTTTGCTGCAGCAGACTGACACAGTTACTGCTCTGAAAATTGCTATTTTAATTCCCCCCCCCCATAATTTTCTATTGAATTTTCTGTTTTACTTTTTAGAATATTCATTTAAACAACCTTAAAATATCAATGATTTCCCTTCTTCTCTTTACATGGTTCATTTTGCATAGCATAAATCCCTGCATATTTTGTATAAATTAAACCATTTGGTATTGCATTATTACACCCATCAAAACTTATTTACACTGTTGAATTTATCTTAATGCTGCCCACATTTTCAAATAAACACGATTTCCCTCCATATATTCAATAACCGTTTTCTAATCTTCTTTAAACGTATGTTCTTCTTGTTCTTTTATTTTATGTGTTAGGTCCACAAGTTGCGCATATTCTATCAGTTTAAGTTGCCATTTTTCTTTAGTTGGGACAGGAAATCACAAACTTAAGCACCGGTAGTTATTAAATCATATTTTTAAATCAATTGTTCAAATTTAAATCTTTTGGTATAATATAAGCATCTCAGAAGAGTCACTGACAAGGTTTTTAAGGAAAGTATAAGATAACTTACATTTTTTTCAAAAATATTTTCCGTTCACTATTAGATTGCAGTCTTAGTTCTTCTTATAATACATTGAACCCAAAAGGACATAATTAAGCATTTATTTATTACTGTCACTAAATATTACTGTCACTAAATCTCAGGATATGGGAGAAATTTGATTCAGCTGATATTTAAAGGCTAGTCTGCTCTTTCCAAACCAAACCAAAACACAATCTTTCTCCAAAATCCACATTCCTCCCCATGTTGTTATGCAATTTTCCAGCCACATAAATTGTACATTAAATACATATACTAGTGCAGGGTCTGTATATAGTGCATATATTAGTGAGAATAACACCCCAAAATGCATGATATTAGCGTGAATTGCTTTGCAACCCTGTGTACATTAGAGACTGTTGCCTACAAAAATGTTCAGAGCAAAGTTCACTAAGATACTGGTGGATTCTCATGACGACTTTTAAAAATAAAATAAAATCACAAACTGATGGCTGTCACATGGAAGAGCGGACAAGCTTGTTTTCTCCTGCTCTGGAGGGTAGGACCTGAACCAATGGCTTGCAAGAAAGGAGATTCCGACTAAACGTCAGGAAAAGCTTTCTGACAGTAGGAGCTGTTCGACAGTGGAACGGTCTCCCTCAGGAGGTTGTGGACTCCTCTTCCTTGGAGGTTTTTAAGCAGAGATTGGATGGCCATGGATGCTTTACCAGAGATAACTTCACTGCAGAGGGTTGGACTAGATGACCCTTGGTTCCCCTTCTGACTATACAGTTCTATGATTCTATGACATGGAAATGTGGAGAATTGAACACTGGAAAAATGAGAAACTGAAATAAACCAATATAGACAGATTCTCCCAATCCAAATACAGTGGTACCTCGGGCTACAGACACTTCAGGTTACAGACTCCGCTAACCCAGAAATGTTACCTCGGGTTAAGAACTTTACCTCAGGATGAGATCAGAAATCGTGCAGCGGCAGCAGGAGGCCCTATTAGCTAAAGTGGTACCTCAGGTTGAGAACAGTTTCAGGTTAAGAACGGACCTCTGGAACGAATTAAGTTCTTAACCCTAGGTACCACTGTAACACCACAGCTTCAACATTGAACCAGTGTCCCCTAAAGTCACAGCCCCTGTACAAATTCATCAGCTTAAGTTTTATTTAACTGTTGCTCCAAGCCATTGTTGTGTTTTCGTCCTCCTTCACTGGAATAATAATAATACAGAAAACAACCAGAAAACAATATCCCTTGCATCATTCCTTGCAGAGGTTTCGTCCCGATACTCCTTTTTAGCTTTTTCTTCTTTCGTGTAGTTTTACCAGCTGAAGGAAACTTAGCACTTTCCCTCGAGTAACATTTGCACGTTCAAGCCTGTAATTGGAATATTCCTAGAAGGGATCATTAAAGTTTCCTGCAGGCAGCTGGGTGAACCTGCATCTTCTGTTTTGCCACACCAAAGAAATAAAAATAAATCCACAGCCTAATTTAGCAATAATTAAATCAGAAAGAAGCATAAAATTATGAGGGAAAGTTAATTGTGCAGGTGCTTTCCAGATGTGAACGATACAGCTCTTTAGCTTAGCACATTTCCCACAAACTACGGTAATATATATTTTCCCGGCTGTTAGCTGCATCTGAGCTCAGGGGAGAGTGACAGAGAAGAGGTGTGTGTTTGTGTGTATGCAAGTGTGTGTGACTGAGTGACACTCACACCCACATGCAAGTTCATGCAGTTGTAACATTTTTACAAATCCACATTAACATTTCTGTTATGTACTGAGTTGAATAGGATCCAAAAGGCAGCAGTCTGATTGGTCCTAGAACAATAGGATTCAGAATGAAGCAATCTGATGGGTCCTAGAACAATAGGGTCCAGAATGCAGCAGTCTCATTGGTTCTAGAAAAATGCAGCAGTCTGATTGGTCCGCAGGAGCCACCCAATCCAGCTCCAGGTGGAAGTGAATCCGCAACCTGATTGGACTACAGGAGAAACCCAGAATTAGCCAATTACGTGCGGCCCATTGTGTAAATAATGTATATAAAGCAGATATTTTAGGGGAACTTCCACTCCTCATTACTATGAGCTGAATAAGGAGCATGAAATCCACACTCGACTCCGAGTATATTTCAGTTTCCCGCTGATCGGTCTCGGCAGCAAACCCTCCCACTGCATCCATGGAAAGCATTACAAGGTCGCAGGTTCAATCCCTGGGCATCTCCTCCTGAAACTCTTGAACACTACAGCCATTCCCATTGGCCCTAATACCTCCCAATCCCTTATTCCTGGATGAGGCTCTATAAAAAAGCTGTTTTAGCAGTGGTGAGGAAGTTTTAATGTCTTAGGTCCGTCACCAGGGAGTTTCAAATGCAAAAGTTTGATCGTTTGTTGTATTATCTCCATTTTCCTTCTACTCTTTTAGCACAATTTTCTCACAATTTTCACAATTTAATATGCAAATTTGCTGAATATACTTTTTTTTGCAAATCAATTTCCTCTAATATACTTCTTGTTTCTGCTTTTATATATCTACTCCATATGCATAATAATAATAATAATAATAATAATAATAATAATAATAATAATTTATTTGTACTCCGCCCATCTGGCTGGGTTTCCCCAGCCACTCTGGGCGGCTTCCATAGAAACCAAAAATACACTAAAATATCACACATTAAAAACTTCCCTGAACAGGGCTGCCTTAAGATGTCTTCTGAATGTCAGGTAGTTGTTTATCGCTTTGACATCTGATGGGAGGGTGTTGCACAGGGCGGGCACCACTACCGAGAAGGCCCTCTGCCTGGTTCCCTGTAGCTTTGCTTCTTGCGATGAGGGAACCGCCAGAAGGCCCTCGGTGCTGGACCTCAGCCTCTGGGCAGAACGATGGGGGTGGAGACGCTCCTTCAGGTATACTGGGCCGAGGCCATTTAGGGCTTTAAAGGTCAACACCAGCACTTTGAATTGTGCTCGGAAACGTACTGGGAGCCAATGTAGGTCTTTCAAGACCGGTGTTATGTGGTCTCGGCGGCCAATGTAGGTCTTTCAATGTATGGTTTCGGTGGCTGCTCCCAGTCACCAGTCTAGCTGCCGCATTCTGGATTAGTTGTAGTTTCCGAGTCACCTTCAAAGGTAGCCCCATGTAGAGCGCATTGCAGTAGTCCAAGCGGGAGATAACTAGAGCCTGCACCACTCTGGCGAGACAGTCCGCGGGCAGGTAGGGTCTCAGCCTGTGTACCAGGTGGAGTTGGTAGACAGCTGCCCTGGATACAGAATTGATTATGCACAATTTATCCCAATATATGCATTTTTGTACTTATTACTTGGGCCACAGAATCTGGAAGTGGTTCAATGGCCATTCTTTCAAAGAATGGCTGTGTTGTGGTTTGCTCACAGCTTCAGAAATTGCAAATTAGGTAAATTGCGCCTTTTAAAGCAAACTAAATAAAGTTTATCCCCCATTCCTTATGCATGAGTATGCTACATACAAAATCAAGCCCCATTGGAATCCTTGGTATCACAGATAAGCTAACATGGAAAAATTTACCTTGAGATTATTACCTAATTTACCTAATCTGTGTTAAATGATCTTGAGAATGCAGCTCTGTATGCATGAAAAGACTCTAAAACCAGACCGGAAAGTAATTGCTGCTAGTACCTCCCGGTTTATTTGTAATGTTCCCCAAAAGCTGATTGTTCCAATTCATATTCTTTATGTGTTCAGATGTTGCTAGGGAAAAGATGCGGCTACAGAAAGAAGGGAATAAAACATGTTGGCGGAAGCCATGTTGTTGCTTAGCGACGCTATATCCCACTTCTTCCAACACGCCTCACCTTCCCTTGAGACCAATCAGATTGGGCATTGAAGTACTTGGGAAGCTAAGGATGCTAAGTTAAAGACCAATTGCTTTATAGGATGCAATGGAAGCTATGTTGTTGTTGTTGTTGTTGTTTAGTCGTTTAGTCGTGTCCGACTCTTCGTGACCCCATGGACCAAAGCACGCCAGGCACTCCCATCTTCCACTGCTTCCCGCAGTTTGGTCAAACTCATGCTGGTAGCTTTGAGAACACTGTCCAACCATCTCGTCCTCTGTCATCCCCTTCTTCTTGTGCCCCAATCTTTCCCAACATCAGGGTCTTTTCCAGGGAGTCTTCTCTTCTCATGAGGTGGCCAAAGTACTGGAGCCTCAGCTTCAGGATCTGTCCTTCCAGTGAGCACTCAGGGCTGATTTCCTTAAGAATGGATAGGTTTGATCTTCTTGCAGTCCATGAGACTCTCAAGAGTCTCCTCCAGCACTATAATTCAAAAGCATCAATTCTTTGGCAATCAGCCTTCTTTATGGTCCAGCTTTCACTTCCATACATCACTACTGGGAAAACCATAGCTTTTACTATACAGACCTTTGTTGGCAAGGTGATGTCTCTACTTTTTAAGATGCTGTCTAGGTTTGTCATTGCTTTTCTCCAAAGGAAGCTATGCTATGTCATAAAAGGGGGTGGGAGAAGAATCCAAAACCCACAGTGGTGCCATTTCTTTAATGGGACCAAAACAAAAAAGGCAAGCGTCAAGTTTTCCAGAACTCAGCCATTGCTTCCTTATCCCAGGAACCCAGGTGGTGGAGGAGGAGGAGTTTGGATTTGATATCTCACTTTATCACTACCCGAAGGAGTCTCAAAGCGGCCAACATTTTCCTTTCCCTTTCTCCCCCACATCAAACACTCTGTGAGGTGAGTGGGGCTGAGAGACTTCAGAGAAGTGTGACTAGCCCAAGGTCACCCAGCAGTTCCATGTGGAGGAGCGGAGACGCGAACCCAGTTCACCAGATTACGAGTCCACTGCTCTTAACCACTACACCACACTGGCTGATTACACCACACAGGTGTAACCTGGAAGCCAGAACACCTAGCAGAGATGGGCAGAACATTCCAACTTCTGCTCTGGCAGGGGGTTGACTGAGAGGAGGCATCCCTCTGCTCAGCTCTCTTGGCTGAATCAATGACGCAGGTGTCATTCCGTTGGAGCCAACTTCCCCCTTCCGTCAGCTGAATGTGCAGATCCGCAGTTGGCCCACTGGGAGTATCTCAGAGCCCAGCGGGGAGCACTAGCTGGGCAATCTGTGGGAGGGAAAGGATCAGGCTGAGCTGCCTCAGAATCCACTGTCATTTCCATGTTTTGTTTTTGCATTTGATTCATTTAAACGTTTGATTCATTTAATCATTTTCTTTTTTTATTATTACTTCAGCTTATAAACAAATAAATGGAGTCTGAATATGAAAACACAGCCTTTCATGGAAATTTGGGCTGGTTCACCAACACTGTTCTTCCAGTCCATGCCTGACTTGTAGAAGGGCATGCAAATACAGTGGTACCTCGGGTTATGTACTTAATTCGTTCCGGAGGTCCGTTCTTAACCTGAAACTGTTCTTAACGTGAGGTACCACTTTAGCTAATAGGGCCTCCCGCTGCTGCCCTGCCACGGCCGCACAATTTCTGTTCTTGTCCTGAAGCAAAGTTCTTAACTTGAGGTACTATTTCTGAGTTAGCGGAGTCTGTAACCTGAAGCGTCTGTAACCTGAAGTTTCTGTAACCCAAGGTACCACTGTAGCGGAACTGCCCCACCAAGCCCTACCTGTGCCTACCTTCTTCATTACAACCAGAATTATAATAAGACTGACAACTGTCAGTCTTATTAAGCAGGTGGAGGAGGAGAGGACAGAGGGGGAAGGAAAGAGCTGTGAGTGGAAAGGGACCCTCTACCCATCCTCTGGACCCCCCCCCCCCCGAGGAACTTAACAAACCTGCTGCACCTGGAACTGGGTGTGGAGAGTGCATCTGAATGGGTCGCAAACAACTATGGGCAGCCCAAGGAGGTACCATCCATCTTGGGCCAGCAAGAAAAACAAGTCTAGAGTGAGTGAGAAACTAGGGTGATGTCTGCTGCTCCCAGAAACTCTTCTTGTCAGATTTTTGCGGGTGAGCTGAGAGTTCGCTTGGACCCTGGGTGAGAACCCAGAGGCTGGGACCGACAGCGTGTCAGAAGGAAAATGAATTGGTCTTGCTTTTTATGTATTCGTCACTCTGTATTTTTATAAGTAACAGTGTCTTTTTGGATTTCTTTTATGTTGCTGCTACAGTTTTTTGTACACCGCTTAGAGATATTTTAAAAATATATTAAACGGTAAAGAAATTAAATACATTCATGTCCTACCTTTCCTCCATGGAACTGAAAGTGGCATAACGTGGTTCATCCGTTCCCCATTTTTATTCCTCAAAACAACTCTGCGAGGGAGTCAGGCTGAAAGATAGTAACTGGCCCAAGGACAACGAGTTAGCTTCTTAGCTGAGAGGGGACTTGAACCCTGGTCTCCCAGGTCCTAGTCCAACACTCCCAGGTCCTAGTCCACACTGGCTTTCAAAAAGGTAAGTGGGAATGCCTTAATCATGTGTGTATTGTATAGGCCGGGACACGGGTGGCGCTGTGGGTAAAACCTCAGCGCCTAGGACTTGCCAATCGCATGGTCGGCGGTTCAAATCCCTGCGGCGGGGTGCGCTCCCGACGTTCGGTCCCAGCGCCTGCCAACCTAGCAGTTCGAAAGCACCTCCGGGTGCAAGTAGATAAATAGGGACCGCTTACCAGCAGGAAGGTAAACAGCGTTCCGTGTGCTGCGCTGGCTCGCCAGATGCAGCTTGTCACGCTGGCCACGTGACCCGGAAGTGTCTGCGGACAGCGCTGGCTCTCGGCCTCTAGAGTGAGATGAGCGCACAACCCTAGAGTCTGGCAAGACTGGACCGTACGGGCAGGGGTACCTTTACCTTTACCTTTTATTGTATAGGCCACTTGGACCTCATTCAGAGAAGTGCTAACCTTCTCTCCTTTCATACAATAGCCTGAGCATTGCTTCTGTCAAACTCAGCAGGTAGGACGATGGGGGAAAACCAGAATCAGCTGACTCTGTCATTGGCTCTGGCTCCACCTAGTGTTGGCCTCCCTCCCTGCCTCTTCTCCAACCCCAATGGTAAAAGTCTCTGCTGCACCCAAAGCTGGTTTCTTGACTCAGAAGAGGACTACCAAGTCCAGGTGGACTCTAGACAGTCACAACCTTGAGCAAGTACCCAGATTTAAATATCTAGGATTACTTTTCGTTGGGAAGTCATTGTGGAAACCTCATCTGGAAGCAATTAAGCTAATATCTGGCTGTTCTACTGGGCAGCTATATAGGTTCTTCCATTCAAAGGGCAGCCAGTTATTCAACCCAGCTATTAAGATCTTTATCTCTAAAATCATTGCCCAAATGCTTTGTGGGGCTGAGATATGGGGAACTAGTGTCAAATCTGAAACAGAGGTCCTACAAAATAAATTTATGGGGCAGATTTGGGGGCTTCCCTGTGGGACACTGGCAGCCCACCCCAGAGCTGAGTTGGGCCTTCCCTTGCTAGCAGCCGGAATGGATCTAGCCTATCTGAGATACGGGCGCAGGCTAAATGCCTTTAGGGATCAAACTCTTACTAAGCTCTGCTAGTTGGAGCAACTAAGGATGGGGGCTAGGCAGAAAAGTGCCAAGATAAGCTTAGGGCTTATTATCTCCAAATGGAGAACTACATAACCCTTAGCCCACGTGACCTTTGTTGTTGTTGTTTAGTTGTTTAGTCGTGTCCAACTCTTCGTGACCCCATGGACCAGAGCACGCCAGGCACTTCTGTCTTCCACTGCCTCCCGCAGTTTGGTCAGACTCATGTTTGTAGCTTCGAAGACACTATCCAACCATCTTGTCCTCTGTCGTCCCCTTCTCCTTGTGCCCTCCATCTTTCCCAACATCAGGGTCTTTTCCAGGGAGTCTTCTCTTCTCATGAGGTGGCCAAAGTATTGGAGCCTCAGCTTCACGATCTGTCCTTCCAGTGAGCACTCAGGGCTGATTTCCTTAAGAATGGATTGGTTTGTTCTTCTTGCAGTCCATGGGACTCTCAAGAGTCTCCTCCCGCACCACACGTGACCTTAGAAATTGGATTTTTGATCAGGATGCCAACCAAGACAGAGCATCCATCATTGCTGCCTGCTACTCTACTTGGTACCCCCAAATTAAAACCCATCACTCAAGGCCTCCTTACCTTGAGACACTGACCTTCCCACAACTACGCAGGGCCTTTGTAGAAAGCCACTTCTGACCTCGGGAGCCCCATGCGATCTGGGAAATCCTCGGCTGCATCATCCCCAGGCCAGCCAATTGGCTGGCCCAGGGGGTGTGGCTTGCCTCATTTAAGGCAAGCGCAGCCGGGAATCTCCCTCTTTGGCCGCTCAGCTGTGTCCGAAGCCTATGGAGGTCAGGCCTAAAGTGTGCCCCCGAGCCCTGTGCATCAGCAGGGCTCCCCCTTCTGGTGTTAACCCTTCCCGGTCTTCAAGCAAGCAGGCTGAAGCCAGATAGTCAATAGCACCAATGCCCCGCTCATCACCTGTAACCAATAAAGTTGTGGCCTAATTTTAGCCCATTAACCTAAATTACTGTGTCCTGTGTCTTTATTTCTACCAGTGGAAGGCAGGATCTCGCCATGCAACTAAGATTTCAAAAGATGCCCTCGGCATATTTAGAGGGGAGATACCGGGGAATTGCCCATACGGATCGCAAATGTAGACATGGATGCAATCAGGTAAGAGGACCTCACATACTACCTGCTGATTCCCCCCCCTGTATGCGATGCCCAGAGGAAAATTTATATTGCCAATTCTTAATTGACTTCCAGGTTGATTCGCACAGGAAGTGACAGTGATACTCCTAGCAGATGAACATCTGTATATTACACACCAGGTAGCCAAATTTGCACTGGCAGCCAAGAAGCTCCGTTCCAGCTATGTGAACGCACTTCAATCTCAAGTCTTAATGTTGTAAATTTCCTTTAAGTTGTAAACTGCTACAGGTTACGTGTATGATTTTAGATGAAAGTTTTCTTTTATTCTGTCGCCCCTTGTAATGGCCTTTGGCTATATACAATAAAAATTGATTGATATTGACTCACTGTCAGCATAGCTATCTATTGGCAGGAACCTTTGTACTGCTTTGAAGAAGAATCATAGATCACTGGCAGAACACAAGCTCTGCACGTATAAAGTCCCAACACTTCTGGTACATAGGAAGCTGCAATATATCAAGCCAGACTGTTTTCCCATCGAACCAGCCCATTATTGTCTACTCTGATGGGGGCCAGCTCTCCAGGATCTCAGGCTGAGTTCCTCTCTCCCATCATTTGCTACATGATCTTCTTCACTGAAGATGCCAGGGGCTTAAATTGGAAGCTTCTATGCACAAGGCATGCCTCTTCTTATAGAGAACTCAGCTGCACATAATTATTTCACTTTTGCAATCTTCACATTTCCCCTCTTTATTTAATAACAGACATGGAGAATCTTCGGGGGGGAGGATGCAGCACAAAGAGAGGACAGGTTTGACCCTCCCTGCACCCCCATGACTGCAGCAAAAGGAGCCAATGGAGCCTCTCCCCAAGCCTAACAGCAGCATGGAGGATGGTCTTTGCTGCAAATTTGACATGACTGCAAATTTGGCAATTACCACCATGTGTGGCGATTGCGCTCAAGTGCCGTTCCTTTCCCAGTCAGTGAATTTCTGGTAACAGGAGTGGGGATTACCCAGTGACATAGCATGGTTTGCCAGTGCCCGGGACAGAGTACGCATGCACATTCAACTGCCTACTGGCATCTGCATCACCCAGGAGATTGCAGCCACAGAGATAAGAAAAAAAGATACGTTCCATTGTCTGGAGAGGCCACTTCCTGGTTCACATGGAGAAACCATATTCAACGGAGCCCAGTAACGGAAGCATGCAGCTGTGTTGAGGCATCACTAGGTGCTGAAATTTTGCACCCCCTGACAATTTTGCTCCTGGGGCAACCACCCCTGTGCCCCCCATCCTATGCCACTAGGATGACCCCTATCCAAGCGTCTTGGTCAAGGCCTATCAGTTAGGATTACCTTCTGTTCTGCTCTATTGAGGACATTCCTCTGTTTCAGGCATGGCGAACCTTTTTGGACCAGTGGGCACATGTTGAAAGTGCTGGAGGCACCTGTCACAAAATGGCTGCCGTGGGGTATGTGGCAGAACACAAAATTCGGGCAGATCAACACATTCAAAGCACACCCAATGCTGCAAAGAATCCTGGGTCCTGTAAGTTTGTTAAGGGGGCTAGGAATTGCACCTGACAGCAGACAAAGAGAGTCACACAGGTCACCTGGCCACAGCATTCCTCACTTTAAGGAGATACATTATTCCTAAATGTGCATCTATACACAGAACTTAGCTGATGGAAATCATAAGCTATATGCCCCATCTTTTGTACTCTGTTTTGGGGGTGCATAACTGGCTACCCTACAATCAAAGTAGACGCTATTGTGATAAGATGGACCAGCGACCACACTCTGAATATGGCGCAGTTACATATAGGCAGTTAGACCATAGTGATGATCTAATGCATAGCTGCTCACACTAAAGCCTCATCTGACATCAACAAGCCTGAAGCAGGCTTGATCTCTCTGCGATGACTATCTCGGCGCGTTTTCACTTCAAAGGTCTAGCCTGTCAATCTGCAGGCCGCAGCGTTTTTTCTAAAATCCCGATATGCTTGTGGCTCCATGACAAAGATATGCCTGTGATAAATCCCCATAGATTTTCACAGCATCGCTTTGGAAGGCAAGATAAAAAGACTTCTATTTAGGCCATGGCATCAGGCGCGGAAGCCATAAAGACACTCAGTTAAATGCTATCACTCTTGTTTGTAGGCAGTGGAAGTGTGTGAATACAGCCGCTCTGATCAGCCAGGCTGGAATCAATGCTCAGCAGAGTCAGGCACCTGCCAAAGGCCTCATAGTGAGGGTCCAGCGTTCAAGAGTACCCCCCTGGGCTCCCTTTGACCACTTCTACCTGCTTGTTTGTCCACTTTTTGCTCTGATTCAGATGCTGGTGGTGGTTAGGAGGAGGAGGAGGAGTAGATGGCGTGGATGTTCTGTCTGGCAAACAAGCATGTAATAGCACTGATTAGGAAGAGAAGGAGCAGCAGCTGGCGATGGATGTAGTGGTGAGTTTGAATCACAGAAGGAAGGGAGGCCCATGGAGAGGGTCTTGCCCTGGAGGCAAAACTGCTGATCAGAAGTTGTGACGTGTTGGTGCTTCCACATGGCAAATTATTGTAGAATTGGTGTTTCTCATGCAGGCATTGTGTGTGTGTGTGTGTGTGTGTGTGTGTGTGTGTGCGCAGCATCCAAGAGGAATAGGCAAACATGTCGTTTGGCTTCTCATTTTTCCAATCTTACATTCAGTTCCCCACTTTTCTACATCAGTTTGCAATCTTTTTTAAAAATATATACTAATGAGAACTCTTCAGCATTTTAGTGTGACTTGTCTCATCATCATCATCATAATTTATTTATACCCCACCTATCTGGCTAGGTTTCCTCAGCCTAATATAAGGTAAAGTAAAGGGACCCCTGACCGTTAGGTCCAGTTGTGACCGACTCTGGGGTTGTGTTGCTCATCTCGGTTTATTGGCCGAGAGAGCCGACATACAGCTTCCGGGTCATGTGGCCAGCATGACTAAGCCACTTCTGGCGAACCAGAGCAGCACATGGAAACGCCGTTTACCTTCCCACTGGAGCAGTACCTATTTATCTACTTGCACTTTGACATGCTTTCAAACTGCTAGGTGGGCAGGAGCTGGGACCAAGCAATGGAAGCTCACCCTGTCACGGGGATTCGAACTGCCAGCCTTCTGATCAGCAAGTCCTAGGCTCTGTGGTTTAACCCACAGCGCCACCCGCATCCCAAGCCTAATATACATGTATGCAATTTCACCTAGCATAATGTATTTTTGTATGTTATTTTAATGAACATATGCATTTAGATGCACACTGTAGCAAATGCATTTTTTGCACTCATTACTTGGGTGGAGAACTGCATTGCAAAAATTTGGGTAAGTGTGAATTCTGAAGGAAGGCTGTTTATTATTTCAGAAAGGGTAAACTAGGTAGGTTCACCTTTAAATGCAAACTGAATCAAATTTCTTCCCCCTCCCTAGTACCAGCAAATCAAAGGCCAGCTCAGCTGTTGGTCTGACACCTTCCCCCATGCTTCAGGTGGAGAACTGTTGGAGAGTATGGAGTTATCCAACCCCGAGCCATCTGAAGGCAATCCTGTATGGGGAAGTTTTTCCAAAAAATGCTTAATGTTTTATTATGTTTATATATATTTTGGAAGCTGCCCAGAGTGGCTGGGGCAACCCAGTAAGATGTGTGGGGTATAAATGGTAAAAATATCATTATGGAATGGGATGCCCCTATTTTCATCGGATAAATGTTGGAGGGTATGTGTGATGGGTTTGGTATCAGGCTTTGTCTACCCAGATCCCTCACTTAAATTCTCCCCTACAGCCACACAGCCCACCAGACTTGCATGGGAACTGCAAATCTACACAAATTGATGCACAAGCATAGTTTATTTATTTTTGCCGGTCAACTTGGAGCCCCTTCTCATAACTCCCTTCCTAGTTCTAAGATCAAGAAAAGAAGTGGGCAGAAGAAACCTTGGCAAACATATTTCAAGCTGGCTTGATCAATGGGAGGCAACTGCAGACCCAAAGATAACATTGTCATTGTTACTGCTTTCCTATCCGTTAGAGAACCTGTTGATAGCAGGTTCTAAGAAAAACAAGATATTCATTAGTAGGAGTTGTTGTGTTTGCAGCAATTAGTTCTCTCAGATTTCAAGTAACTCCAAAGTGGGGGCCCAAACCACTTTCCCAGGAGTCACACTGTGTGGGCTGCAAGGAGCTTCAGAGATTTAGGGCTTTGGGCTGTTGCTACATTTCATGCCACACTTGCCAGAGATAAACAAGAACCAAGGTCATCCTTTACTGAACAGAGCCCTATGAAGAATGAAGGGGGAAAGAGAAAACCAACAGCCCAGTTGGGGGCTTTAGGAGTTGTCGCTTGAGTCACAAACTCCAAGGCTGCTGAGATGAATCACCAGGAAACATGGAGCCACGTTGTAAACCGGTTCTGGGAAGTTCACATGTTGACGTGTGCGCAGAATGCAAAGGTGTAACATCTGAGTCATTTAATGATTTGAGGGCTCCTTGTCCTTGCTACTTGTCCGGTCCTGATATTTCGAGGCATCGTGGAATACTGGTATTTCTCCCTGCGGCTTAATTAATCTGTCCTGATGATTCTACAACCCGCTGTTGGAGGCAGTATACTTCTGAATGCTGGTTCCTGGGAGGGAACTATAAGTACTGTGAGCAGGGCCCTATCAGACTGGCCTTGTTTTTTGTAAATGCCCCACACCTCTGCCAGAACCAAGACATGTTGTTACAACATAGCCTGGAGCCATTGTACCGTCAGACACATCTCAGAAGGCAAACAGAACTGCTTTTTTTGAAGTCATTGCCTGCTTTCCCTCTACAGTGGTACCTCAGGTTACAGGCTCCGCTAACCCAGAAATAGTACCTCAGGTTAAGAACTTTGCTTCAGGATAAGAACAGAAATCGTGCTCCGGCAGCGTCGCGGCAGTGGAAGGCCCCATTAGCTAAAGTGGTACCTCAGGTTAAGAACAGTTTCAGGTTAAGAACGGACCTCCGGAACGAATTAAGTTCTTAACCCAAGGTACCACTGTACTTCCTTTCATTCTCCAAGTGAGTGCAATTTTACCACTGTCCACCACCGACACAAAACTGAACTGGTTGCTACTCCAGCTGCAAATGGTTGTCACCCATCTGCCTCGGGAGGCAATGGAAGAGTGTGCCTTCAGGGGTGAAGTCAAGCCATTGGAGAGTTACAGCGCCTGCTGTGGCTGCAGAAACCGATACAAGAGAGACGTGCTTTGTTGCAGCTGGGACAAATGAAGGTGTCCGGTTGTGCTGCTGCAGGTGTACCATGGCATTTCTTCTTTCTGAGTTCCTCCCAGTGATCATTCAGCCTCTGGCCACTGCTGTGGACGAAGGCACTGCGGTTGTCTGCAAGGGATTTCCACACAGCAGGGTTGATCTTGCCAGCCATCACGTCTCATTTGCAGGCATCTTTGTAATGCAGAGTTGGTCTGCCAACAGGCCGGGTGCCTGAAGCCAGCTCTCTGTAGAACACTTCAAATACAAGACAAGGAAAGGGCTTTCAGCACAGAGATATAGGCCAGAGGGAAAACTCCTCCATTCGTCCATAAGGAATTGTGGCCAGTGGCTGTGTGTTACTCTACTGAAGCTATGGGGAACGTCTGGGGGTCAAATGTGGCCACACCCACCACCAGCACTGCTTCAGACCCATCTTGAGTCCTTTTGTCTGCCTGGAATGTATACTTGGACTCTGATAATGCTTCTTCATTGCCTGGATGCCAGTGTGTGAAGGGATTTGAGTCTACTGAAGAAAGGTAGAAGTCATTGATTGCTCTGCCATCTTTCGCCTTGGCCTCACGCAGCATCGGCAAGTGGTCCAGAAATGTTTCCCTCAAGGGATTGTGGGCCTCATGCTGAAAAAATGTTCCCTACTCATGCTCTCCTCTTTGTTTGTTTTTTAAATCCCTACGCCTGGCTCATCTAAGCTCTGCCTCCCCATGCGCCAAACTTCTTGAGCAGTTTGACAACAGAATAACTGAGGCAGAGAGGTTATGGGTTCTCCATCACCTGAAATTACTAAGCAAAGCCTGGAAGGCCATCAGTTGAGGATGCTGCATTGAGCAGGAGGGTGGATCTGCTCACCTACGAGGCCTCCTCCACTTCTGTGATTCTATTCCAGTGGCTTCTGAGTAGACGCTTGGGCCTCCTTTAAAAATGACCAGACCTTTGTGGCTGCCATTTGCTATCAACTTAAGGGTTATATAACCGTCTGAGCTTAACACCCAAGAACAGAGCTTTATCTTGGTGTCACAGCGGCATCAGAACTCGCTGTATTTTTACCTCAGAAATGCAGACACTTGCCCATTTGCTTTCCTGTGGGAGCTGAATATCAATAAGTAAGTTATTTTGAAATGGCGCAAAGGCGACTGACTAGTATCTTCTGAAGCAAAAATAAACATTTTTGAGTTTAGTAAATAATACTCCTCTCCACCAATTTAGCCTTTCCCTGCACCTCCATATTTATGTCCTGTCTTCACTCTTTGCAGTTGACACTAATGATCGAGCAAGGCTTAATATTGCTCCCCCCCCCCTCATTTCTCAGGTCTTCCTGTCACATCTGTTGCTTGAAAGCAGCCGATGGTGGTGATTTAAAGGCTCTAGTCAGAGGCAGTCATCTCTATGAGTCAGCTTATTATATGCTTCCAAAAAGTTCTCCCAGTGATTATTTCAGAAATTTGGGGGATTAGGGAATTCTACAGGATGCTCCTCCCGGGTCTTTATGCCAGATTTCAGCAAATCTCACCCAGAGGCTCATTAGTTTCCTGTGGGTTGACTTGCTATATGAGTGTTTGGCATTTGAAAAACATAGCTGTGTCATCTTCTCCTTCCTCTCATCCAAATGGTGCACTGGGCAGGAAGGCAGATCTATAACGTTGCTGTGATGGACCTTAGTATTTTGATGTATCTCAACAGCGCATGCTAAAGGGTGTGGGATTTCTCACCCCTTGTATCTCATCCCTGAATAGAAAACTATCCTCTGTTTTGGTTTGTGGGTATACAGTAAGCCCACTTATGTGCATTTAACTTGTGCACATAAGCTTCATGTGCCTGGCAACAACAACAACAACAACAACAGAAAGGGAACAAGGTTTCTGGGGAAATCCTACTCACCATTGAACCCACTGAGGTGCAGCTCTGAGGGCCTTCTGGCAGTTCCCTCACTCCGCGAAGTTAGGTTACAGGGAACCAGGCAGAGGGCCTTCTTGGTGGTGGTGCCCACCCTGTAGAACACCCGCCCATCAGATGTCAAGGAAATAAACAACTATCTGACTTTTAGAAGACATCTGAAGGCAGCCCTGTTTAGGGAAGTTTTTAATGTTTGATGTTTTATTCTGTTTTTAATATTCTGTTGGTAGCTGCCCAGGGTGGCAGGGGAGACCCGGCAAGATGGGTGGGGTATTATTATTAAATTATTATTACTACTACTATTACTACTACTACTGTGTTTTGACTATACCTGATTTCAGCTTTAGGTGCGATCCCTGGAACGTAACCCCCCTGTAAGTTGTGGGCTTACTTTACATCTTCAAGTTAATCATTCTTATATAATAGCACTATTGCATATGCAATAGTGATTCAGGGCACCTATTCTGTCAAACCAGCTTGCGAATCAAAGAAACGCAAGATGAGAAGTCAGAGAGAGTTTAGAATGAGATCAGTCACCTCTGCTCCTGTTGAATCAGCAAGGAAAGTGCACATTTTGTAAAAGGCCCAAGCTTTTGTTCACTCCTCCACAGGTCTGTTATTAGCCCTTGTATCAAGCTCTGACTCAACCTCCTTATCACTATTATTGATTACAATGTACGTCTGCGGTAGAGTTATGCCTCCTGGCATAATTCCTCAGGCAACAGGCTATCTTCTGAGTCAGAATCTAATATTGTGTGTCCTGTTAGTGAAGTGGATCTTTCCAAGTCATTCCAAGACGTTAGATTGAGTTTTCCCGTATGTTTAATATTGTGGGACTGTTGCTCTCAAGCACAAACACAGCACTTCCATTCAGACTGAAATATCTCATAGGAAGGCCAAGAATCAAGACTCCAAAGCTATTTACACCAGCTGCACCATTAGTTTACCATACAATTAAAAAAAATTCTGTACATGGGGAAGGGATCTTGGAGCTTTATCAATAAGTGAAATGGTTGCTTTATGCCACAGTCACATTCAGGATTTGACCACCATAGAAGTTGCTTCTGGGTTAGCAAGCACAGAGTAAGAATAGAGTAACTACTTCTATAGCTCTCCAAAAGAGGATATTCACATAATTTTCACTGTCTTGAGTGGGATGCGGAAACCACCAAAGACATTAAAATTGCCAGGTTGGGGTGTGTGTGTTTTGGCTGTCAGTCTGCGGTGCTAGTGGCTGGGTCAGGAGCGTTATGAGCTTATTTCATCTTAATTCATTCAGGCACCCTCCCCCTAAAAAACAACCCCAAGACAAAAGGAAACACAAATTTGCTAGGGCCAATGTGATTAGAAAAGAAGTACAGGCAGAGAAAGGGAGGGCAAGATCTGCCATGAGTCATGGCCAATCAAAATTTTGAAATATGGGAATTCTGGGAGGAAAATCATCATCACCATGCACAAGGGTATGACACACTTCCATGACGGCTTATAGAGCACAAGTAGTTCTGTGGGAAGAGGGTACGTTGAGTTATTGAGACTTCTGGTGATGTTCTGTCCATTGGCGTCAGTGTGGAATGGCAACACCAGGTCAAAGAAAGAAATGGAAATCTACAAATGGTGTGGAAGGAATGCTGCAGTTTCCACAAACAACTAAAAACAATAAGGCAGTGGAAGCACACCAAGAAAGGGGTGGCGAGAGAACTGGGAGCTGTAAACTAAAAGCATATGGGGATGCAGGTTTATAGATCTGATGTGGGAGCAGTGGGTTTGCTGCTTGATAAAAGTCCTATCCTGTCTGTTCCCACCTATGCTCAACTTGAACATTTGTAATGAACACAAACAACACAGTGACACCTTGTTCTCCCAAGGATCCTTTCTCCAAAGGAAGCTAAACCCCGGAATGTATGGCTGGTCCTTAGAATTTCTCAGCACATGGGAAAGTGGGGGGGAAACTAAACAACATAATATTCACTGTCTTGAGTGGGATGCGGAAACCACCAAAGACATTAAAATTGCCAGGTTGGGGAGGTGTTTTGGCTGTCAGTCTGCAGTGCTAATGGCTGGGTCAGGAGCGTTATGAGCTTATTTCATCTTAATTCATTCAGGCGTTTGAGTGACACTGAGCCACGAAGCTCGGAGGCTGAGTTGCCAAAGCAACTCATCTCAACTCCTTAAGATGACTGACTTACCAAGGCAAGACCTATCATTCAGCAAGAGACCCAGAGCAAAATGTGATGGCTGAACAGAGTTGACTGCAAGGTGTTAGACAGCCCTTGCATATCAATGCTGAATGCTGTCAAAAGTGCATATCCGGAGGCTTCTATCTCTTTTTTTGTGGCCTTTTCCCTTATGAGGGTCAGTGCTTCCTCTTGGTTCATTGGCTTCCAGTAGACAAGAAGCATTTTGCTTCGATTCTCCAGCCTACTACCTTTTACAGAGTCAGCTGGATATAATAGGCTCAAGATAGGCACATCCCATTTGTACAGGGGTCGGCAAAGTTTTTGTGGCTTAGGCCAGTTCACGGTCCCGCAGACGCCGCAGTGAGCTGGAGTGCACGTGCACACATGCGCATGCTCAAACGCTATTTCCGGTGCTCCTTGTGGCACAGAGGAGGCATGCGCAGGCTGCTTCCCATTGGCTGCAGGAGCTTCCTGCAGCCAATGGGGAGCCGACCAACACCGCGGAAGGCGGTCCCCACTCTGCTCTGCGCTGGCTTAGCGCAGTGCACGGGAGCCAACCAATCAGGCCGCAGGGATCCCCAGTCGGGCGGCAGGGGTCCATGGGCCACTTAAACAACCCCCATGGGCTGCTTATGGCCCATGGGCCTTAGGTTGCCAACCCCTGCATTTGTATGTTTAAAATGACACTTATACAGTCAAACCTCGGGTTGAATGTGCTTCAGGTTGAGAGCTTTTGGGTTGCGCTCTGTGGCAACCCAGAAGTGACGGAGTGTGTTACTTCCGGGTTTTGCCACTCGCGCATGCGCAGACGCTCAAAATGATGTCACACGCATGTGCAGAAGCGGCAAAACGTGACCCGCACACACGCAGACGTGCGGTTATGTCTTATGTTCCATTCAGGATGTGAACGGGGCTCCGGAACGGATCCTGTTTGCATCCCGAGGTACCACTGTAATCCTCATTTTATTATTCAAATGGTGATGTTCAAAGTGGCAGAGAAAAGCATATGAAAGAAGAAGCAATGCTATCAATTACAATGCAACAAGATGCAACTAAAGGATAACGTGTTTTTCTTTTTCAGTGTTGGAGAAATGCATTGAAAAGTGGGCAGGTGAAGAATTGACTAATGGGAAGGTGTGTAAACACCACACCAGCAAATCAGAATGAATACTCATTGGCATATAATCACACTGTAAACAAATGAAAACAAATACTCCATAAAGACGAGGCAGATTCTGACTGTTGTGTAATCTTTGTGCAAGCAAATTGGCACCAATCAGGATGAATTAAACAGGGCAACTAGAGGAACCCTGGGAGGTAATTGTGGGAAAGGAATCATGTGGAGCCTGCAACAAAATATTACAGTTTGGAGAGCTCTCTGTTCAGATTCCAGCCACGGTACTCCTATTTCCCTTCTCATTTCTGGTCCACCCAGCTGCCCTTCAAAAACAGATGTTAAAGACGAGTTAAACAAATAGGGGTTGGTAAGAATAGTTACTTTTATTTGACGTTTGTGAATGAAATGAATCCTAAAAGTGTGGGTCAAGAAAGCTCTCTCATTGCTTAGACCAGTGAGCAAGCCTGGTCTAAGCAATGCTTAATAATAATAATAATAATAATAATAATAATAATAATAATATATTTATACCCCTCCCATTTGGCTGGGTTTTCCCAGCCACTCTGGGCAGCTTCCAACAAAGTATTAAAATACAGTGGTCTTCCCTAAACAGGGCTGCCTTCAGATGTCTTCTAAAAGTCTGGTAGTTGTTCTTCTCTTTGACATCTGGTGGAAGGACGTTCCACAGGGTGGGTGCCACTACCGAGAAGGCCCTCTGCTTGGTTCCCTGTAACTTGGTTTCTCACAGTGAGGGAATCACCAGAAGGCCTTCGGCACTGGACCTCAGTGTCTGGGCAGAATGATGGAGGTGGAGATGCTCCTATAGCTGTCATATGGTACCACATGACTCTCTTTGGCCTATTTTTGTTGAGAAGAGGTTTCATTTCAATGGTGGCTCATTTCCCTGTAATTCCTTCCTGTGGCAAGTTGGATTTTTGCTTCGCATCCCTCGGTCTCAAGTTCTGTCAGCATGGAAATAACGCTGGCAATGTGAAAGGAACTATAGAGATTTAATACATAATAAACCTTTATTTATACCCCACCCTTCCCGGTTCAGAAAACAGGGCTCAAGGCGGCAAACAACAAATTTAAAACACTTAATTGTAGAAGCAGCATAAAATACAGTATAAAAACATGAATAACAATATGGATATATGTAAGATAATATGATATGCAGTGAAAATGATTATTAGTGGACTCCATGAAAGGGAGGATGGAAGTCAGAGAATTTGGATCAGGGGACGCGGGTGGCGCTGTGGGTAAAACCTCAGCGCCTAGGACTTGCCGATTGCATGGTCGGTGGTTCGAATCCCCGCGGCGGGGGGCGCTCCCGTTGCTCGGTCCCAGCGCCTGCCAGCCTAGCAGTTCGAAAGCACCCCCTGGGTGCAAGTAGATAAATAGGGACCTCTTACCAGCGGGAAGGTAAACGGCGTTCCATGTGCTGCGCTGGCTCACCAGATGCAGCTTGTCACGCTGGCCACGTGACCCGGAAGTGTCTGCGGACAGCGCTGGCTCCCAGCCTCGAGAGTGAGATGAGCACACAACCCTAGAGTCTGTCAAGACTGGCCCATACGGGCAGGGGTACCTTTACCTTTATACTTTTGGATTGTATTTTTATTTTTTTGTAACTGGAAAACTAAACTATAAAACCAATAAAAATTATTATATAAAAAAAGTTGTGACAGCATAACAGTCAACAGAATGCTGGTTTTTGTTTTTGTTTTGCTTTATCATTTGAAAAAAAAAGTAATGTTGGCTACCTGACATCAAAGCAATTTTGTAAGAATCGCTGATATATAATTGGAAGTGGTGTATGTAGAGGGGATGAGTAGAGATGGCAGACGTTTGTCATCCATTTCTCTCCAAAAGTGTCTCAGGTAAATAGAACATTATTTGCTATTGCAAGGATCTGGAAAAATATTAACACCGCCTGCCTCGCTCACCATTTAATGAAACACACCCCATCCTTCATAGGCAAAGAAAACACAAGACTCCCAAAAATGATTTTTCAGATGAATCAGCCATCAGTCTGGCAAAACACCTTCAAAACTGTCCTCTGTACATTTTCGTAGTCTTTGAATTCTTTCTACAATTGCTCAGATGTCAGGGAGGAGAAAATTATTTTGCTGTATAGATGCAAGCTCTGAAACCTTGGACCAATCTCTGCAAAATATTGGGCGGGGGGGAATACACTTTTTAAAAATGCACTTGTAATGTGGAGTTTTATAGTGTTTTGTTTTGTTTTTAAAAAAATGCACAACAGATTTCTGAGTTAACTTTTTGGCACAAAGACCAAAGAAGCATTCTCTCCCCTACTCTCACTTCTGCTTCCATTGTTTAGTCTGATAATATTAGGGTCACATGAAAGAAAATACATCATGTAAATATCCAAGGTTTGGAGAATGGAACAGAAGAAGGCAACAATATTTTTCTTAAGAGAACAAACGATTCTTTTGTTCATCAGGCTTGAGTCTGGAAGACATGCCTTCCAACATTTTTTTGGGGGGGGAGAGTATACCCAGCTTTCCCAAGGGATTAAACTGTGACAAAGAAAGCATAAAGGGGGAGATAATTAAAGTATGTGCTTAGCAGTTCCATTAAAACGGGGAGATGGAAATTGCAGGTGTTGCAATCCATTAGCCCCAGCCAGTGGCCTAGAATGAAGGTACTTTGAGTCCAACAACATTGGGAGGGCAATAGATTCATCATCCCTGTGTTACACCCAAGAGCCAGAGTGCTGTGCTGTACAAAGAGTGGGTCAGGGAGACCTGGGTTCAAACAGCCCCTTCAGCTGTGAAACTCAATGGATGATCTTTTAGAAGCCCCCTTCTCTTAACCCTTTGGAGGAGGACTGTAGCTCAATGTCAGAGCATTTCCTTAGTGTGCAAAAGGTCCCAGCATCAACATGTCCCCTCTCTGAAACAGTGGAAAACCAACCTGCTAGTCAGTGTAGACCACGATGAGACCGATGGGCCAATGGTCTGACTCACTGCATCTCTGCTTCCCATGTTCCTCTTTCCCTAGTCCACTGTGAGGATGCAGCAGTTTTAACTCCTGTGCATGCAGCTCTGAACTCATAAGAAGAGCCCTGATGGATCACGTCAAAGACCCATTTAGGCAATCACATCCTGTTTCCTACAATGTCCAACTAGATGCTATTGGGCTACCCAAGGCCATATTTGCCAATATAGGCATTTATATGCACACTCGCATATGCCCTTTTTTTGGTACACATTCATTGGCCGGTGCATTTCAAAATTTGGTGAAGTGCAGATTTTGAAGGATGTTTCAGTTTCAGAAAGCACAAATTTGGGAACTGACTTGAAGTTCTTCTCCACCCCTAGCTGCCGGTCCTCCTGTCTGCTTCCGTACATGGAATTATGGGCTGGGCATCAACTTGTTCTTTGTCTCAGGCAACAAAATGTCTTGAGCTGGTCCTGAACAGTGCTCCCCTGCTGTTGCTCCACCTTCCTAGCAGTTGGTCTACACTAGCCTTGAGCATGGAGGGTCTTCTACAACCATCATGGTGAAAGCAATTGATACGCCTGTTCTCCATCAATTTGACTAAGCCTGCCCCCTCCACAGTAAGAGCTGTTCGACAGTGGAATTTGCTGCCAAGGAGAATATTATGAAAATGATATATAGGTGGTACATGACCCCAGTCAAACTTGCAAAAATTTACCATCGGTCTGATAATAAATGTTGGAAATGTAAGGAGGCTGAAGGGACATTTTTTCACCTTTGGTGGACTTGTCCAAAGGTGAAGGCCTTCTGGGAAATGATCTATAATGAATTAAAAAAGGTGTTCAGGTACACCTTTCCCAAGAAACCAGAGGCCTTCCTCCTGGGCATTGTGGACCAAAGGGTGATAAAGAAGGATAAAACATTTTTTATGTATGCATCTACAGCAGCAAGAATACTTATAGCAAAATATTGGAAGACACAAGATCTTCCCACGTTGGAAGAGTGGCAGACGCAGTTGATGGACTATATGGAACTGGCTGAAATGACTGGCAGAATCCGAGATTTGGGTGAAGAGACAACGGAAGAAGATTGGAAAAAATTTAAGGACTATTTGCAAAAACAATATAAGTTGTATGAATGTTAAGAATCTGCATGTTTTGGAATTTAGCTCCTGCAACTAGATTGGGAAAATTGGAAGACAATTTATAATTAAGAAAAAGTTGAAATTTAAGGTTATTATATTTTTTATTTCAAGGCATAAACACTGGATAAAAGGTACTTTAAATTCAGAAGTAAAATATTTTGAAAGATATAAATAAGATACGAAACAAGGTAATAATTTGCTGATATGTTTTATTGTAAAGAACGCAGGGGGAGGGAGGTGTGGGGAAGTCCAGATAATAATTTAAAAATGTATTTTAGAAGTTGGAGTATTATTCTTTTTTCTTCTTTTTCTTCTGTAAACTGAAAATGCAATAAAAACATTTTGGGGGGAAAAAGGAGTGTGGTGGAGTCTCCTTCTTTGGAGGTCTTTAAGCAGAGGCTTGACAACCATATGTCAGGAATGCTCTGATGGTGTTTCCTGCTTGGCAGGGGGTTGGACTCGATGGCCCTTGTGGTCTCTTCCAACTCTATGATTCTATTCTATGATTCTATGATTCCCCATTTGAAAGGCATCACAGTTTCAAAGTACACATTGTGCTAAATGCATAGCATTCAGCATGCAGATTTTTTTAAAAAAAATAATACAGGTGTGTCCTCCCCCACAATTTTTATTGGAACTGCAACATGTAGGGAAGTTTGACCTATCCTTTCTCAACTGTGATCCCAACAAAAATCACCTCACATGACCATCAATGGGAACTTCCTCCCCCCTCCCCAAGTCTCATAGCTGTGCATAGATTGTCTATGTGTAGGATTTTTGTCAGGATTGTGGCTGGAGGGAGAAGGTTTATGGCTCTTCCGGATGGCCTGTCAATTTGATAGAACAGACCTTACAAGGAGGTTAGACTAGATCCAGTCTTTGCTGAGCATTCTTTGTGATTTGTTTGCAGGGAAGTTATGATAGTGAACATTGCAGCCTGGATTCACATTGATTTGATTGCTGTGGTGTTTACACAACTTCCCATTAATCATTTGCTTATCCCACATTCTTCAGAACACTTTCCCAACACTTTCCTAAGCAATTTTTCAAAAATAAATAAATAGATTTGCTGTGCCAGATTGACACAGCACTTTAATGCGCTTCAGTTGTGCAGTCCTAAAATTCCAAGATGTGCCTGGATCCTTCCCACAAAATTCTGACAGTCTGGAAGGGGCCTTTGAGGACCTCTCCCCATGTGTTGTGTTCCTGAAGATACCCATCTCATGAGTGTATAAATAAAGAGAAACCACAGACACAGCTTCACAGTCTCAGTAAGCCCTAAGTCAGTGTCCATCACATTTTGTAGCAGTGAATTCATTGCTTTAATTAAGTGTACAGTGGTACCTTGGGTTAAGTACTCAATTCGTTCTGGAGGTCCGTTCTTAACCTGAAGCACCACTTTAGCTAATGGGGCCTCCTGCTGCTGCCGCACCGCCGGAGCACGATTTCTGTTCTCACCCTGAAACAAAGTTCTTAACCTGAAGCACTATTTCTGGGTTAGCGGAGGCTGTAACCTGTAGGGTTCCAGTAGGGTGAGAGAAGGAGAAATATGTCACTCTGCGTTCAGCACACCCTGCATAATTTTTATAAAGCTTTATCGTCTCCTCCTTCTGCAGCAATTGTTCCCCCCAGCTTAAAACATCTGGAGCTCCTCTTCAGAGGATGAGCAAAATACATACAGGTGAAACTCAGAAAATTAGAATATCATGGAAAAGTTCATTTATTTCAGTAATTCAACTTACAAGATGAAACTAATATATGAGATAGACTGATGACATGCAAAGCGAGATATGTCAAGCCTTTATTTGTTATAATTGTGATATTATGGCGTACAGCTGATGAAAACCCCAAACTAACAATCTCAGAAAATTAGAATATTAAATGAAATCAGCAAAACAAGGATTGCAAATAGAGCAATATTGGACCTCTGAGAAGTAGAAGCATGCATATGTACTCAGTACTTAGTTTGGGCCCCTTTTGCCTCAATTACTGCCTCAAGGCGGCGTGGCATGGATGCTATCAGCCTGTGGCACTGCTGAGGTGTTATGGAAGACCAGGATGCTTCAATAGCAGCCTTCAGCTCTTCTGAATTGCTTGGTCTCATGTCTCTCATCTTTCTCTTGGCAATGCCCCATAGATTCTCTATGGGGTTCAGGTTAGGCGAGTTTGTTGGCCAATCAAGCACAGTAATCCCATGGGCATTGAACCAGGTTTTGGTACTTTTGGCAGTGTGGGAAGGTGCCAAATCCTGGTGGAAAATGAAGTCAGCATCCCCATAAAGCTCATCTGCAGAAGGAAGCATGAAGTGCTCCAAAATATCCTGGTAGATGGCTGCGTTGACCCTGGACTTAATGAAGCACAGTGGACCAACACCAGCTGATGGCATGGCTCCCCAAATCAACACTTCACACTGGACTTCAAGCATCTGGCATTGTGTGCCTCCCCATTCTTCCTCCAGACTCTGAGTCCTTGGTTTCCAAATGAGATGCAAAAGCTGCTCTCATCAGAAAAGAGGACTTGCGACCACTGAGCAACAGACCAGTTCTTTTTTTTTCTTTAGCCCAGGCAAGATGCTTCTGACATTGTTTCTTGTTCAGGAGCGGCTTGACAAGAGGAATACGACATTTGAAGCCCATCTCCAGGATCCGTCTGTGTGTGGCGGCTCTTGATGCACTAACTACAGCCTCAGTCCACTCCTTGTGAAAGTCCCCAACATGTTTGAATGGTCTTTTCCTGACAATCCTCTCCAGGCTGTGGTCATCCCTGCTACTTGTGCACCTTTTTCTTCCACACTTTCCCCTTCTGCATAGCTTTCCATTAATGTGCATCGATACAGCACTTTGGGAACATCCAACTTCTTCTGTAATTACCGTTTGAGGCTTTCTCTCCTTATGGAGGGTCTCAATGATGGCTTTCTGCACTACTGTCAGGTCAGCAGCCTTCCCCATGATTGTGCTTCCTACTGAACCCATTGCAGGTGTCATGGATTGAATAGCTACTGCACCTTTTCACAATATTCTAATTTTCTGAGATTGTTAATTTGGGGTTTTTATCAGCTGTACCCCATAATCATCACAATTATAACAAATAAAGGCTTGACATATATCGCTTTGTATGTCATGAGTCTATCTCATATATTAGTTTCACCTTTTAAGTTGAATTACTGAAATAAATGAACTTTTCCATGATATTCTAATTTTCCGAGTTTCACCTGTATATTGAATAGAGCATCATGGGATTTGTATGTGTTTTGGTTTGCCTGAGTTCGTTCCCATGACCAAATCTTCTTATTATGGAGACTCAAAGGACAATTGATGATGCAGAGAGAGCCATAACCAGCTGCAACACACACACACACACACACACACACACACTTTATTTTTTCAACTGTTGCTTCAGTTAGAGCTAGCACACCACCCCATATATTCTCAGCTGCATGATTACTGAATGAAAAACTGCTCTTAAAGACTGGAACTGAGTAAACGGCAGAGCTGCAGGGTGGCTAGGGACAAACATGAGTGGCAGGTCTGATTTATCATCTTGGGTACTGGAGAGGTTACACGCTGATCCACCACCTTTTTTCCCCCATTTCCCTGGGCTTAAGCACAGCTCCCCCTGCAAAGAGCTAATTGGACAGAAAGTGCCGTCCCTGGAAAAGTACACAGCGAAGCTGAAATGAAGCCACACTAGGGGACACTTTTAATTAAGCCACATCAATAGAACACACTCTTTGATGAAATGCCAGAGGTCAAAATGGCAGACAACTTTAAGGTGAAAATTACACGGCGTACCCAGTGGAAAATAATTTAATGGCAAAAGCAGCTCAAAGATATTGCATTTCGGCCACACAAAGAGAGAGGCGGGAGGGAGACAGAGAGTAGCCCCACCACAATCAAGTTACACCTCGCCCCCCCAAAAAAAACACCCAGACAACAGCTGAAAATTCTGTGCTTGGAAATACAATGGAAAGACATAAATCTTCTATACCCATCGCTAGGGAATATGATTGCATGGCATATGTGGAGAAGCATTCAGTAACTTTTGTGTAATGTATACAGCAGTTCGAAGGGGAAGGAAGATGCCTTCTACTGTCCGTCTCTTTCAGTACGGTCACACTGACTGGCAGCAGCTCTCCAGGGCTTTGGGAAGAAGAGATTCCTAGCCCTATCTGGAAATGACATAGATTGACATAGGCATTTCTGCCTCTGACCTGCAACCCCTTCCTTGCTGGATCAGAAGTGCAGGGTGTGAATGGGTAAAGAGATGAGTTAGGATAAAGGTCACTGTGCATTTAGGAATGCAGCATCTCTGCCCCAATTTAGATCAATGGATGGGCTGCTCCTGTGGGCTGTTACCTTTATCGCTAGTCAGTCCCAGAGCCTACCGACACCTGTATCTTCTACCTGCTCGTTGCCAAGGGGGAAGGGCATGACCATGTCATCCACTGACAAAGTCATAGGTCAGGAATTGCCAAACTTGGCCCTCCAGATGTTTTGGGACTACAACTCCCATCATCCCTAGCTAACAGGACCAGTGGTCAGGGACGATGGGAATTGTAGTCCCAAAACAGCTGGAGGGCCAAGTTTGGCCATGCCTGACATAGATAAAGCTGTCATTCACACAGACATATATCCTCATCATACTTTACCTTTCGTGATGGATTGCAATTGTTTCAAGCCACTTCAGGTGTTGCTTTGTCATTGACAGGACTCCACATGGTAGGAATCAACTTTAAAATGTCTCAGCAGGCCCTGTGCATTGGACCAAACATGCACAGCCTCTCCAGCAGGTCTCCAAAGAAGAGCAATCCTGGCAGGGGTGGAAGTGTTGCCTTCATATGAGACAATTCATGGACCAGAGATTCTTTTTTTTAATGCATGCATTGTGGAGCATCAGCATGGCAAACCTATTCCCCCTGCCCCAGCCTCTAAGCAGGGACCATAACATTTAAATTGACCCTTTCCCCCCTGCTTATTTATAGCACTTCAATTGCACATCATTGGTACTGAGTGCTATCTTCAAATCCAGAGGGAAGCCTATTTGCATGCAAAGGTATTTTTGCATGGTTAAGTTTTACAGTGCCAGGTCCACAAACCTAGTTATCAACCTCCCTAGATCTGCCTTGCAGATAAGCATGCAAAACGTTGCAGTCTTCACAAACAACTCTCCTGGGGAAAAGTCAGCACCACTGCATTCAACAGCGCTTACTTCTGAGTAGGCAAAAATGTACTACCAGTTCTTGGATCCCAGGATGCTGCAGGGTGACAACTCCTATAATCCCTTGTTATCTAAGATGACTGGGAATGATGGGATTTGCAATCCAATAAAACCAAGAGACCCAAAGTTGAAGAACACTGTGTCAGTAGCCTATCTATCTAACATACCTGCAGAAATCACCCATGGCAGGTGCTAGAGCACTTCTAATGGTTGCAGGATGCCTCCCCCTTAAAGTCCCTAGAGTAATGCTATGTGATGACATAGCATCACACATACGGAAAGCTGTTGCTTTGTCTCCATCTGAGCAATGCTAAATGTTGATGTGGGAGTGACAGCTCTCAGGAGTGTTGAGACTAAAGCCATGTGGTTTTGGCCACCTTCAACCACAAATTGCACCCCCTCCGAAACATAGCAAGGGCCCCCTCAATTTTCTATCTGCAGATGGGCAGCTGGTGCATTCTAGCTAATCTTAGTTTCAGTATTCAATTTTTGATACAGGGAGTGCGAAAAAGAGTTTTATCATCGCTTTTGAAAACAGCCATTCAGTAAAATCTGATCCATGTCTAAAGCGAGTCCCACTGGTTTCCATTGGATTTGCTTCCAAGTAGGGCCACAATTTTCAAGCAGGTTGAAAACCAGCTGAGGAGCCATTGGATGCAGTGTAAGTATGGCTTCATGGGTGGACAGAAGGCTTACCAAGTGAGATGGCACATCTACTTCTCAAGGAACTGCTAATAACCCCACTGACAGCAACAATGGCAGAGCTGCGTTTAATATTGCTGCTGCTAGGGCTTGAGGGGCATCCTGCACCTGGAAGAGAAGGGAAAGGATCATGTACATGCTATAGCAAGGGAGCACACCCACTTCTGCCTCTAGCCCTGCCCACCATTGCAATGCAGCCCCCAGAAGATTACCCAGGAACTAATGCAGCCCTCAAGCGCATTAGTTCCTGTAAATGTAGAGGAGCGAGATTAGCATTTTGATCCTACAGCCTTTTAAATGTGTCTGTGAGAAGCAGGGGGTTTATTGTTTTGTTGTTTTGGTTTTATTATTTACTTGTGTTATACTTTGTATTTTATTCTGTGAACTGCCCTGAGATCTTTCGATGGAAGGCAGTATATAAATTTAATTAAAAAATAAAATAAAATAGAATGGGAGAATGTTTGGCTCAACAGTATCCTGGCTCAGTTCTAGCAATGGAGCTGGGATGTGAGAAAGGAGTCTGGAGAGGCAGGCTCAGAGGAGGCAGAGGGAATGGGAGAGATCCAAGGCATAACACTTTGACTAAAGTAAGGCCCATAGGCGCCGACTCCATGGGGCCTGAGGGGGCCCGAGCCCCCTCAAAAATTCGTTTGGGGGGGCTCAGCCCCCCCCCCAATAATTTAAGAAAATTATTACCGTATTTTTCCGGCATTCTGCCTCAGGGTCTTACTGCCCACCCTGCTCTGTTTCCTTGCTGTGTTTGCTCAAACGGAACAAAGAGCAGGGAAAGCCCCTCCCCTCCAGGCAGAGGGAAAGCAGAGTGTGTCTCTGTGCTCCGTGCAGGAGGGAGAGAGAGAGAGCGAGAGAGAGAGAGCGCGCGCGAGCTGGCTGACTTGGGTGGGTAGGTGAGGGAAAACTTTTGCCTTCCTTTCCTCCCTCCTCCTGTTATACCCCTCTCCTGCATTCTTAGCCAGCTGCTTCTCTGCACACCCCTCTCCTGCTCCGTGTCCCTTCTGTGTTTTTCCTTCCCTCCCCACTTAAAATGTGGTTAAAAAGCATGGATCCACATGGATCCTCAGGATCTTTGCATTGGGTCAGCCCAAATTCACCATCAGATCACATAGCATGTCCATGGCTACAGCCTGCCCCCCAAAAATCACGCACCCACTGTTGCCTGGGGCTGCAATGGTGCAAAAACGTGGTTACAAAACATGGATCCACATGGATCCTCAGGATCTTTGCATTGGGTCAGCCCAAATTCACCATCAGAGCACATAGCATGTCCATGGCTACAGCCTGCCCCCCCAAAATCACGCACCCACTGTTGCCTGGGGCTGCAATGGTGCAAAAACGTGGTTACAAAACATGGATCCACATGGATCCTCAGGATTTTTGCATTGGGTCACCCCAAATTCACCATCAGATCACATGTCTGTGGCCACAGCATGAAGCACAAAAATGATACATCCACTGTTTCATTCAGAATGTTTTTTTCCCTTGTTTTCCTCCTCTAAAAACGATGTGCGTGTTATGGTCAGGTGCGTGTTATAGAGCGAAAAATACGGTAGTTATATTATGCTTTGTAAAATCACAAAATTATGTTGGTATTTTTTATTTTCCTTGTTTGATGATAGTTACCTTTTAAAATACATTCAGTAATGAGTTAAAACAAATAATTATTACGGTAGTAAAAGAGGCGGCGCGAGTAGTTTTGCTCGGTGCGTGCGACTGGCCCAGCCCCTCTTTCCTTTTCCTCTCTTCTGCTCTCCCGCCGGGCGCCTGAGGGAGAGTTACTTAGCGGTTCTGAGGAGCCGCTGTTGTTTCGGCAGGGGAAAAACCGCCGCCCACGAACCGCCGAGCTCCCTCTCTCTTTCCAGCCTCTCTCTCTCTCTCTCTCTCTCTCTCTCTCGCTATGGCCAAGGAGGAGGAGAAGCCCTTCAGCCAGTCTATGGCCGAGTGGCGGAGGTTCATCTACAACCCCAACAGCAGCGAGTTCCTGGGGCGAACGGCCAAGAGCTGGGGTGAGGAGGGCGAGCGAGCGAGTGCGGGCGGGGAAGGGAGGGGAGGGGGCGGCCGGCACGAGGGGCGGTGGGAGGCGAGGCGCGGCGGGCACTTGCCTTGCCCACCACGCATCTCTCTCCTTCTCGGTCTCTCTCCCTCCCTCAGCTGGCGAGGGGGCCACGAGGCGGGCGGCAGCAGCAGCAACGGGCCGGGAGCGGATCTTATAAAACTTCCCGGGGCACGACCCCAGTATGGGCCCCCCCAATATTTTTTATAAGTCGGCGCCCCTGGTAAGGCCCCTCCCATCCCTGCTTTTGATGTGTGAACAGGAAAGACATATGAATGACAGCCTTATCACATCCAGTGTGCTTCTCGGCTCATGCGGAATGACGGGCTGGTGCCTTGGGTGAATTAAATGTGTTTCCTAGATTATGGTCAACAAACAAAATCCTCACCTCAGCTTGATCTGGGGGTCATTCGGGGCCCAGGATTTCATTTCGTGACATGCTGCTCTGCAATAAACTCCCTGAAGCTGGAAAATTTAAGACTCCTTGGAGTTTATCCCAGAACACCCCATTTCAATATTGTATGCAACATTATACTCCCATCCCGATATGGCTGACCTGTTTCTCAACGAAGCAGCCAAAAAAGCCATCTAGTTATATTTTCTCTTGTCTTAATTAAACAAGGCTGAACTGACTCAGCAGGAAGAACTCTGTTTAATGAACTGTTCATCAGCCAGCTCCGCAGGGGCTTGCAGTGGAAATAAAGAGTGACATGTAATTCAGGGCAGTGGGCTTCTGCGCTGCCTAATGGACCCTCGCACTGATTCAGCAAAATGTCATGTTCTGCTCTAGAAATAAGGAGGTGAGGGTTGCAGGGGTTGTAGGTAATTTGTAAGGTCTCCCTCTTGGTGCTGCATTGTAACTTTGTAGCTTTCAAGATTGCCAAAGGGAATCAAATAAGTCTAATGTGGTGCATCTCATCTGATTTTATTTACTGTCATACCTCAGGTTACAGAAGCTTTGGGTTGTGCAGTTTCGGGTTGCGCACAGCCCTGAACCCGGAAGTACTGGAATGGGCTACTTCTGGGTTTTGGCGCTTGCACATGCACAGAAGCGCTAAATCGCACTTTGTGCATGCGCAGAAGCGCCAAATCGCAACCTGCGCGTGTGCAGAAGCAGCGCTGCAGGTTGCGGACGTTGCAGGTTGCGGACGTGCTTCCCCCACGGATCATCTTCGCAACCCAAGCATCCACTGTTTAGTGTTACAAAGTTTGGATGCCGCCCACTTCTCTCTGCTGAGCAGCCAGGGTCTGTGCTCATTTGGAGAATTGAGACACGGCAGAGACTGTCGTAGCTTCAAGAAATATGGTTTGTTCACCTATTTACATCTTCAGTATGCACAGAATCGGTGCATCAATCAGCAGGAAAAAACACTGGTCCTGAGAGATCTGCATTGGCTCCCAGTATGTTTCTGAGCACAATTCAAAGTGTTGGTGCTGACCTTTAACGCCCTAAACAGCCTCAGTTCTGTAAACTTGAAGAAGCGTTTCCACCCCCATCATTCAGCCTGGACACTAAGGTCCAGCTCCAAGTGCCTTCTGGCGGTTCCCTCATTGCAAGGTGAGGTTACAGGGAACCAGACAGAGGGCCTTCTCAGTAGTGGTGCCTGCCCTGTGTAATGCCCTCCCATCAGATGTCAAGGAAATAAGCAGCTATCCTATTTTTAAAAGACATCTGAAGGCAGCCCTGTTTAGGGACGTTTTAAATATTTAATGCTGTATTGTTTTTAACACTCCATTGGGAGCCTCCCAGAGTGACTGGGGAAACTCAGCCAGATGGGCGGGGTATAAATAATAAATTATTATTATTATTTTCCCAGGGAATTGGTAGAATGAGCAGAAGTGTGGGTGAGCCCTGAAATCCCATATACAAAATAGCAACAGTGTGTAAATGTCCTGGGACACATTGGAGAGGAGCTACAAAGCCCCTGCAGGAACCCTTTTTTATTGTGCATTCATGATTTGTGCTCATGATGGCATTTGGCCCGTTACATGCAATACTGTTTGTTCAAACACTTGAACGAAAAATTTGGACCCACATATGTTTGTTTGTGTGCCTGTGTAATAATATCAAGCCATTTTTAGCCTGCTCTCAGCTGAAAAGGGATCACAGAGTGGTTTACAATGTTCACAGACAAGACAATATCTATCCTCAAGTTTACCATCTGAGATACAGCACAGGAGGAAAAGCTGGACTGAAGTACAACTGAGGGGCTGCTACAGATTCGTCATCTAATGTCCTCAGCAAAGGCATCTGGTAGCTAAAGGAAAGGCAACTCTCAGCAGGAGCTGTAGGCACAACTGAGAGTGCTAGACTGAAACAATAATTTAACGTAATGTTCCTTGGCCATTCCTTTGGCAAAAGAAACCTTTTCTTTTCTTCTTTCCTTATTTCCTGCCACAAATCCATTCTTCTTCCCTCCCGTATCTTTAACGCATCATTTCTTGTCTGACCATTTCATTATTTTAACTACTTCATTCAGCTTAGATGTTTAGAACATTGACAGTATTTGCAAATGAATCCCATCAGGAGTATTTTTCCAGTTCCAATGGATAACAAACATCTGCCATCTGTTTGCAAATAATTGCATTGTGTTAGCTTCCTCAAGGGGGATGTGGGTGGTGCTGTGGGTTAAACCACAGAGCCTAGGACTTGCTGATCAGAAGGTCGGTGGTTCGAATCCCCGTGACAGGGTGAGCTCCCGTTGCTCGGTCCCTGCTCCTGCCAACCTAGCAGTTTGAAAGCACGTTAAAGTGCAAGTAGATAAATAGGTGCCGCTCTGGCGGGAAGGTAAATGGCGTTTCCGTGTGTTGCTCTTTTTTGCCAGAAGCGGCTTAGTCATGCTGGCCACATGACCCGGAAGCTGTACGCCGGCTCCCTTGGCCAATAAAGCGAGATGAGCACCACAACCCCAGAGTCGGTCATGACTGGACCTAATGGTCAGGGGTGCCTTTAGCTTCCCCAAGATGCAGTTAGTTGTGACAGTGCAGTTTTTCTGCACATGAGCATAATGAGTTTTTCTGCACATGAGCATAATGACATGAGTTTTTCTGCACATGAGCATAAAGTTTTGAAAGGCTTTCTGCTTTCAGTGGTACATGTCATGCTTCTCCTTTGTGCTTGTGATCATTTCACCTCCGTTACTAACATGTCTGCGGCTAACTGTTGCTTTTTTGGAAATTCATGTTATGTATCATTTGTGGCATACATATCCATAATAGTTCATTTATATATTGCATTGGCAATCTAGGAAGCTGCTTTATATATAATCAGACCATTGGTCCACCCAGTTCAATGTTGTCTACTCTGACTGGCAGTGATTCCCCCAGGGTTTCAGGCTGTTCACAGAAAATAAGCCACCTGCTTGCAATTATAATACAATATGCATGATTTGTGGACTTGTGCTGGACACTTCAGTTGTTACCAGCAGCACATTATTTGCCTTTGTTATCAAATAACAGAGCAGCAGAACAGTATTTCATTCCAGTCACACTTCTCAATTAATTGGGGAGGTTGGCGGGACAATCACTGCATGGGCAGAATGCTACCTTTCTCCACTGCCAGAGATAACATTTGCAGCTATCTCTAAAGGGAACACAGACAGTGTGTTCCCCAGAGAATGCAAGGAGTACTGGAATGAGCCCAGTATCAAAAGACTCCTCCGAAAACTTGATAGCGTTATGAAGCAGAATTGGGAAATTTCTTAGACTGGTGATTAATGCCATTCCAATGGGGGAGAAGCTATATTAGGTAAAGGTAAAGGGACCCCTGACCATTAGGTCCAGTTGTGGCCGACTCTGGGGTTGCGGTGCTCATCTCGCTTTATTGGCTGAGGGAGCCAGCGTACAGCTTCCGGGTCACGTGGCCAGCATGACTAAGCCGCTTCAGGCGAAACAGAGCAGCGCATGGAAACACCGTTTACCTTCCTGCCAGAGCAGTACCTATTTATCTACTTGCACTTTAATGTGCTTTTGAACTGCTAGGTGGGCAGGAGCTGGGACCGAGCAACGGGAGCTCACCCCATTGCAGGGATTCGAACCGCCGACCTTCTGATTGGCAAGTCCTAGGCTCTGTGGTTTAACCCACAGCGCTACCCGAGTCCCTTAGCTATATTAGGCACCAACTTTTAAAATAACCTAATAATAGAACAAGATTGTTACACTGCCTTTAGATCTTTTATACCCAGGACAAACTAGACGTGATGTTAAACAAGTCATCACCTGACTGTCCCGTCCTTTTCTTTTTAAATTAAAAAGCAAACAAACCAGAAGTCTCAAGTAGGCACAGATCCAGATCAGGCCAGTGGCATGGAAACTGAAGGTTAACACACACACACCTGGCATTCTTTTCCTGCTAGAAATTTTGGATGGGGAAATAGCATGGGGCAAATATTAAAATCCCTGCATTGCAGTGCCCAGTAGTGATGTATGGAAGTGAGAGCTGGACCATAAAGAAGGCTGATCGCCGAAGAATTGATGCTTTTGAATTATGGTCTGGAGGAGACTCTTGAGAGTCCCATGGACTGCAAGAAGATCAAACCTATGCATTCTTAAGAAAAATCAGCCCTGAGTGCTCACCGGAAGGACAGATCCTGATGCAGAGGCTCCAATACTTTGGCCACCTCATGAGAAGAGAAGACTCCCTGGAAAAGTCCTTGATGTTGGGAAAGATTGAGGGCACAAGCAGAAGGGGACGACAGAGGACGAGATGGTTGGATAGTGTTCTCAAAGCTACCAGCATGAGTTTGACCAAACTGCAGGAGGCAGTGGGAGACAAGTGTGCATGGCATGCTCTGGTCCATGGGGTCACGAAGAGTCGGACACAACTAAACAACTAAACAACAACAATCACATTGCAGTGCAGTGCAATCCCTATTTAGATGGCCCTATTCCTCCCATGGTTATTTTAAAGGATCCAAAAATAAGGAAAATGGAGATGTGCTTCACATCACATCCAACTTGGCCTCTGGGCATTATATGCACTCTCAGTGTGAAATGTACCTCCTCAGTGGGCACTGACAACTAGAAGAGGTCTCTTCAATGCGTTTTGATGGCTGGTAGCTGCTAGCTATGGAAAACAGATCCAACCTCCTTGAGTAGGTAGCTAGAGGCAGAAAGTGTTTAGAACTGGAATGTCACCAGCAAGGGCGCCAAAGTTATGCCACCTGGAGAATCAGTGCTGCTTTGAAGTCCAGAATTGCCTCTCTAGATGCTTGCCTGTGCCTGCATGTATATTTTGTAAAAAATAAAAATCTCCAGTACCCTCTCCTCACACGGAAACTGGCCCCGCAAAGGAATACATGAGGAGCAGCATAAAGTGCAGGCACGAACATATACCCAGACACACAATCTGTGGGAAGTATCTGTAGGAAGTTTCCCTCAAGGACAAAATATTGTGCCTTAAGTATGCAGAAAATGTTTCCCCACAACAGAAGCACAGCTTTGAGAGGAGATGAACAGACTGTGCGGCACAATTGGGGGGGGGGGCAAATTGCAGATTTATTTGCAAAGTTCTGATGGCAGATGAAAGGCTTCAAGAGGCAGCTGAGTTCCTGGGTAGAATCTGTTTCCCTTTTGTATGCATACAGAACTGTGTGGGAGGCCTTTCTCTGTGGTGAATATGTGTGAACATAACAAGAACATAGAGGGTGCCAACTGCACAAGCCATTCCAGCCCAATGAGAACCATCCCTCCTTTGCAGGCGGCTGACTACTTGGGAAAGATCCATAGAATTGGCTTCACCCACCAGGACTGAGCATTCACACATACTCTTGCTGACCTTTAAAGCCCTAAGCGGCCTCGGTCCAGTATACCTGAAGGAGCATCTCCACCCTCATCGTTCTACCTGGACACTGAGGTCCAGCGCCGAGGGCCTTCTGGTGGTTCCCTCACATCTGAAGGCAGCCCTGTTTAGGGAAGTGTTTAATGTTTGATGTATTACGGTATTTTAATATTTTGTTGGAAGCCGCCCAGAGTGGCTGGGGAAGCCCAGCCAGATGGGAGGGGTATAAATAATAAATTATTATTATTATTATTATTATTATTATTATTATTATTATCATCATCATCATCATCATCATCATCACCACCACCACCACCACCACCACCACCACCACACATTGCAGCTATATTCAGACCCTTCAAGTGTCCCTATTTTCCAGGGACATCCCTGATTTAGAGAAGCCGTCCCGGTTTCTTATCTAATCCCAGAATGTCCCACCTTTCCTTAGGATGTCCCTATTTTCATTGGAGAAATGTTGGAGGGTATGGAGTTATCCAACACCCCCTCCACAAGCCGTCTGAAGGCAATCCTGTATAGGGAAGGTGTTTTTTTTAATGTTTAATGTTTTATTATGTTTTTATATATGTTGGAAGCTGCCCAGAGTGGCTGGGGCAACCCAGTAAGATCTGTGGGGTATAAATAGTAAAATTATCATTATGGAATGGGATATCCCTATTTTCATCGGAGAAATGTTGGAGGGTATGCTGTATGGTGAATTGCCAGAGAACTGGATCCTGCATGACTCAGTGTGTATTTGAAGACGGTCTTTGTCACTGAACTTCACAGAACTCAGAAGGATCCCAGGCCAAACCTAAGTCTTGAAAAAGAAATACCCAATGTGAAACAGTTCAACTTTAAAAACAACAACAACTGATGTCATCAATGACTTCAGAACTGGATTTTACTGAAATACTGGAATCATTCTGTCTATTTTCAAAGTTCAGGCTCTGAGCACTGTTATATATGTGGCCAAAAGAAAATCATCCATATAGAAGACGGAGATATTAGCCTGTGCAGGAAAACCCAAAGGTTTGCAGAAGTATAAAATATTCTTACAAGAAAACCCAAATGGGGGAAGAGGACGCAAACCAGCCCGGCGGAGACTGAGCATGCCCAGTGCCCATGGAATGCAGACTTGAGTGTTGGGGGGGGGGGAAATGGGGGTGTGGTGGGAATACGACCTTCTGGAATCCTGCAGTTCTCCACCCAGCAACATTTAGTTGCAGACCCCATGACTTTCTGTGTACAGAACCTGCTTAAGAACGTACAGAGAACGCATTTGTAAAATATTGTTTATAGAAAAAAATGGTTATTGCCTCCCTCACAATTCTACCAGTGCTCTGTTGGCCCCTCTCTTCATTTCCCTCCAAGAAATATGGTGAGGAAATGGCAATTTCTATGTATTTAGGATGGACATTGAAATTGAGGGGTCTCTTATTCACATGTGGTGGCCCTGTAAAATAATAAAGGAATATTGGGAAACTATATATAATTAATTTAAAAAGTTACTTTTAAAAACTTTCTCCCAAACAGTTGAGATTTTCCTCTTGGGGAACAACAGAGGTCCCCAAAAAGACAAAAGAGTTTATTAGTATATGCCACCGCCGCAGCTAGAACATTATTGGCACAAAGGTGGAGAACAAGTATAGTACCCACCAAGGAAGAATGGCAGTGTAAAATGTTCAAATATGCTGAACTGGCTGGTCTGACAAACAGGATAAGAGAAAACGAAGATAAGGAATATAAAGAGGAATGAATAATGTTTATTGAATATTTTAAGACTCAGTATAGACAAATACATAGCTTAGCAGGTCTTGGGTAAATCCAGCAGAGTTGAAACAGATAGTTTTTAATAGATAACGAATTGGATGATTAAAAAGATGTGGATTACGTGGAGTAGTAGAAAAGCAAAGGAAGCAGGAAAAGTGTGGAAGCGAAGTCAAATGATATATGTATACATGCTGTATTTGGTATGAATGTGTAAGTGGGACAGGGGGAGGGGAGGGAAGAGGAGGGGGGTTAAATATGCTCTCTGTTCCTGTTTTTGAAAATGCAAATAATATAACAATAATAATAATAATATGGACATTGATTTGAAAGTTTTATTGCTGGCAAAGCTATCCTTATTAAGCTGTCCATAACCTGAGCTAACAATTTTGCTTCCTCAGGATTTCCAAATGCCTTTCGTACAAAACTTTACTTCAAAGAAACCAGAACCTTACAGGAATACTTAACTGTTCAAGATGAGAATTTCATTGATAAATCAAAGATTTTCTTCAGGTACCATCACAGATATCCTCTCAGCTGGTTCTGGTTTCCGTGGCAACATTCCCTTTTATTGCCTAGTTGGATTCACTAGATTAAAATGGCAGCCTTGAGGCAATTAAAATAGATGAAACTTCAGTGTTATTTACATTTCCATGAGCGAGGAAATAAGGTACTTGAGTCCAACTGGGAAACAAGGATCTCTGGAACTGAACAAAGAGGAAATAAAAGCTGCCAGTGTTTGTTTGATTTGGACATAATGGATAATTGTTTGCCAGTGACATAAAAACCACTGCAGACAAAAGATTGCTTCAGTTCAGAAAAGAGCAGCCTGAGGGAAGGATGAACTATGAGATATGAATTCTAGGAGATACGAATTCTGCATGAGTTAAAGCAAATAATTTTATCACATGTTTTTATAAGTGTGATATAAGATATTAGGCAGAAATGAGGAGGTCGCCTCAAGGCAGCTGGTTTTGTCTGTCCTGAAAGGGGAGGAAAAGGCAGTTATTTAATTTATTATTGTTACTTCTTCTTTTTTTACTCCCACACAAAGGTGTTTACGGGATTTTCTGCCTTAGGTATCAGAATGCTGGGTATTATTTTCCATGATTGAGGGGCCATTCTCTGTTCCTCCTGAGGCATCAAAATGTCTTCAGCTGACTTGGTAAGGAGATGTGTGTCTCTCTGTGTGTGTGTGTACACACACAGTATATCTGAAGGAGCATCTCCACCCCCATCGTTCTACCCGCACACTGAGGTCCAGCGCCGAGGGCCTTTCGGCGGTTCCCTCATTATGAGAAGTCAAGTTATAAAGAACCAGGCAGAGGGCCTTCTCGGTAGTGGCACCCTCCCTGTGGAACGCCCTCCCACCAGATGTCAAAGAGAACAACAACTACCAGACTTTTAGAAGACATCTGAAGGCAGCCCTGTTTAGGGAAGCTTTTAATGTTTGATGCATTACAGTATTTTAGTGTTTTGTTGGAAGCCACCCAGAGTGGCTGGGGAAGCCCAGCCAGATGGGCGGGGTATAAATAATAAATTTATTATTATTATTATTATTATTATTATTATTATTAATCAGTGCACCCCGTCCCTTGCACCCGTGGCAAGGAGATGTTGGCTGCTCAGAGAAGCAGAGGAGCAGCCCAGCGAGTGTGCAGATGGACAGGCTTCTAGCTACTCCAAGCCAGAGTGGAGGGGCACAATTTTTGAACACCCTATGTGAAATGCAATCATGCAGTCCATGCATTATCGAGTTTAGACCTTCCCATTCCCAAATCTCTGGCTGGAACTGGCGAAACTTTAGGAACAGTTATCTGAACTGCTCATTTCAGAGATATTTGAATAAGCAGATGTTAACCTGGCCTCACGAATCGAGTGGCGCTGGTAGTGTGCTGAATTCTGTCTCGGTTTCAATTACATTCTTTAAAATGTCTCCGAATTGAATATAATGAAGGGTGCCCTGTTCAGCATAAGACTTCCTCTATCATCTGTTCTCATATAAAATGCAATTAAAAATTCTGCTTGGAGACCCTGGCTGATTAATCTCTGCTCCTTTAGTATGCAGTGTGCCAGAACGGGAGATTGAGAACAGGAAATTATATTGCAAGAGATGTTTTGTAAAGTAACCAGAAGCCTGAAGACAAAGCCCTGGCCAATTAGTTGAAATCAATATATGAAACTGAGCTCCCAGCCAGGGACGGCCCAGGAGATTTTGCTGCCTAAGGCGAAAGACAAGATGGAGGTTGCATCCCATCTCATATATAGAAGTAGGACAGACTGGTAGCTGAATCTTATTTCAGCACTGGTGACAGGTCACATAGCCTAGACAGGTCCACCTTTCTACCACTCCTCACTCCTTGTCCCCCCCCCCCAGCATCTGCCACCTGAGGCGAACACCTCACTCTACCTAACGGTAGGGCTGGCCCTTCTTCTAGGCCTGTGTTGTGGTCTTTATTGGCTTGTTTTGATATCTGCTAGGGATGGGACGCGGGTAGCGCTGTGGTCTAAACCACTGAGCCTAGGGCTTGCCGATCAGAAGGTCAGCAGTTCGAATCCCTGTGACGGGGTGAGCTCCCGTTGCTCAATCCCAGCTCCTCCCAACCTAGCAGTTCAAAAGCACATCAAAGTGCAAGTAGATATATAGGTATTGCTCTGGCGGGAAAGTGAACAGTGTTTCTGTGCGCTGCTCTGGTTTCGCCAGAAGCGGCTTAGTCATGCTGGCCACATGACCTGGAAGCTGTCTGTGGACAAACGTCGGCTCCCTCGGCCTGTAAAACGAGATGAGCTCCGCAACCCCAGAGTCATTCGTGACTGGACTTAACTGCCAGGGGTCCTTTACCTTTTTTAGAGATGGGTGATGCTGTCAGTTTTTGTTTATCTTAGTTTCTCTTCTTTCCAATCTTTAGTTCTGACTAAACTTTTTAAAGGCCTCGTGAAAATCTATCAGCATTTAATGCAAATTTCTGCTATAGACACATTGTTCTGTGCACTTTTACCTTTTTACCTATGCACTTTTTATAGGCTCTTTTTGCTAATATATGCATGCTTAAAGCACATTTTACCCTACTACATAAAGGCATATTATCATTAAGGGCTACAATGGACCAATGCATCATGAAGCAGAGAAAGCTGGAGCCAGTTTGCATTTTATTAGTACACATATAATTTAACATAATTTGCATGACATGCTTATGAACAATGAGGACACTAGGCTGTTACAGTTGGTGGCGTCTAGATTCCCCACCCGCCCAACCTGTTATTTGCAAAACTGCTAAAGTAAAATTAAAGTGACAGTTCTTACAATATCTAGCTAAAGGTCATTGGTTAATTGACATCACAGATAGCAATTTAAAATGTTTGCTCACAAAAACATACATGCTTCTTGAGAGGTGTTTCAGTGAGTCATGAAGCCTGTGCAAGCTGGTTTTGATCAAGAATGGCAGAATTCTGACAACTATTTTTTAAGCTACTTGTCTTGTCTTACAGGAAAGTACTTAGCAAGCTGTTTCCAAGGAACCAATTCAATAGGGAATAGTAAATTATCAACTTACACAGTCAGTCTTTACTTACAGTTTTCATCAAATAATGTATTGGGGGAAAATAAAAACACTGCAAGAATTATACAAGAATTATATCCAAGGCCTTTTTTTCAGGTGGAGCTTGCTGGAGCTCAGTTCTGGTACCTCTCAGGTGGCACTGTTTCCATTCTAAGAGGAGGGGGGAGGTAAAGGACCCTGGACAGTTAAGTCCAGTCAAAGGCAACTATGGGGTGCGGTGCTCATCTTGCTTCAGACTGAGAGAGCCAGCGTTTGTCCAGACAGCTTTCCAGGTCATGTGACCAGCTTGACTAAACCGCTTCTGGCCCATGGAGGACCATGATGGAAGCCAGAGCGAAACCCTGTTTACCGTCCTGCTGCAATGGTACCTATTTATCTACTTGCACTGGCATGCTTTCAAATGCCTAGGTTGGCAGAAGTTGGGACACAGCAATGGGATCTCATCCCGTCGCATGGATTCAAACAGCCAACTTTCCGATAGGCAAGCCCAAGAGGCTCAGTGGTTTAGATCACAGCGCCACCCGCGTCCTAAGAGAACAAGGGAGGTGTTCATGGTGAGTTCCGGCACCTCTTTCTCTCGAAAAATTGCACTGATTATATCCAAGCAGTGTTTAACCTCAGAAGGGAGACATAAATATATTCAAAACCAAGTTGGACCTACTCTTTGAGTCAATAACGTCTTTTTTGTTTTTTCGTGCCGAAAGGTGAGTCTATATAAAGTACACACTTTGCAGTTACAGCTGAGGAAAGGCAGACCAACAGTAATTTATGCTATGAATTGTGCTTCTTTATTTTACTGATTAGGGACACGGGTGGCGCTGTGGGTTAAACCACAGAGCCTAGGGCTTGCTGATCAGAAGGTCGGTGGTTCGAATCCCCGTGATGGGGTGAGCTCCCTTTGCTCAGTCCCAGCTCCTGCCAACCTAGCAGTTCGAGAGCATGCAGTGCAAATAGATACTGCTCCGGAGTAGGTACCGCTCCGGAGGGAAGGTAAACGGCGTTTCTGTGCACTGCTCTGCTTCGCCAGAAGCGGCTTAGTCATACTGGCCACATGACCCAGAAGCTGTACACTGGCTCCCTCGACCAGTAAAGCGAGATGAGCGCCGCAATCCCAGAGTCGTCCACGACTGGACCTAATGATCAGGGATACCTTTACATTTACCTTTATTTTACTGATTAGAAAGAGCACAAGCAATTAATTAACAGTTATGATGATCAATGAGCAAAAGCACACATGGATCTAACCACTAACCACTATTGGGTTTGGGACAGCCATGTCAGTTGTCCATTGCTAGTTGAACAGCAGTCTAAGCTCCATGTTGTGGAGAAGGTGGGGTGCTCAGGGGAGCGTCTCATACTCATGTCCTTTCCCAACTCTTCACAACAGCCCTGCAGTGCTGCCAGTTGGGTCATTCCACCATGTAGCTGCTCCCACACCACCCTCTCTTTTTTCACCTACAGCCACAGAAATGGGAGAAAACGGGGATGCATCAAAGCAATCCAAGCCAACCCAGCCCACCCTGCACTTCTTGGTACAACCTGCACAAAACTTGCTGCGGGAAGCAGGGCTTGCAACTGGCTCATTTCGTTTGCATACCCCTCTCAGCTTTCTAAAGTCCAGGAACTCTGAGCCCCCCCCCCACAGTGTATTTCCCAGAAAGTTCCCTTATAAGTAACTCAGAATGTAAAGGCACCCCGTGCTTCCCAGATCTTTCAGAGATATTGGAAGAAAATGCTGGTTTCCCTATATCACTGATCCTAAACTTTCACAAGCTTGAATTCCAAGCATCTAGACACACGAGAAGAGAAGAAGAAGAAGAGTTTGGATTTGATATCCCGCTTTATCACTACCCTAAGGAGTCTCAAAGCGGCTAACATTCTCCTTTCTCTTCCTCTCCTACAACAAACACTCTGTGAGGTGAGTGGGGCTGAGAGACTTCAGAGAAGTGTGACCGGCCCAAGGTCACCCAGCAGCTGCAGGTGGAGGAGCGGAGGTGTGAATCCGGTTCCCCAGACTACCGCTCTTAACCACTACACCACACTGGCTCTCACTTAATATCAGTTGTGTTATTTACAAAACCAAGTGCCTTTGTTTTGGTGTTCATTTTTTTATACATTTTGTCAGACGTGTGCTCAGAAACCTTTACAGTGCAATTTTAATCTTGCTGAGCCACTTGCAACCGTTAAATAGGATTCTATCGTCCTGAGTCCGGCAACTGCACATATTTCAGTGGTCAAATCGAAAACTTTATTAGAATAAAAGGTAGGGGGAAAGCAGACAGAAGGTCAAAAGAGAGAACAAAATGAACCCGAGCACTGTGGCCCTAAAACTGAACCAATGAGTACCTATCTACTACAATATAGTCATTCTGGTTTAATGACAAGCAGGCATCCATGATGGTTCCCAGTGGTATGGAACGCCCAGTCTGGGCCCTGATGGTAGAGGGACCAAGCTGCAAAGGCAGCTCAGCTTTTAAAGGCTCTCTCTTTTCTTATTGGATGGCGTGGTCCTTGGCTCTTTCAGACCAATAAGAGCTAGAGTCAGCTGGGTCAGGGAGGTCATATCTCCCAAACAGCCTTTTTGCATTTGAATAGAATGGGAGGGAGGTGTGTGACTGGACGGTGTTCAACAAATTGGGGGGGGGGGGCAGGCCAGGTTCTTTCTTCACACATGCAAATCAGGATGAATGCTCAATAAACAAGTCATCTTTGGAGAAGCCCTGCATGAATGTCTACATGTATGCAGGCTGCACATGTCTTTGCAATTAACTGAATGCACATAGGTCAGGGGTTTGTGGGGGGAGCTGCTGTCGCCATCTTCCCCTCCCTACATTCATTGCACTCAAGCTCACAATATGAATGGGACTCTTGATTGAACCCATACTATCCCAGGGCTGTTTTAAAGATTACCGAACAATGTACACGAAGCACTTTGAAAGCTAGAAATGTGCTTTGTGAATGTAAAGTAAGAGATATTATTCACAGCCCCAAGTTAAGCTGCTTTTGACAGAACTGAGACTCCTTGCTGGCATGACTTGAAAGCTGCTCCTTTAAGTTGAAGCCGAAATGAAAATTTCCACCCCTCTGTCAACACAAACCAGCAAAGAGGCATTAAGGAAATAGAATGCAGGGATTAGTCATCTTTTACATAAGAGATATGACTACACTACAAAGCAAGCAACAGCTTTGAGAACTTGGGCACATCTCATGATTGGCCACAACAGCCATTCTTTGGCATCTCTTTAGATAGGGGCAGCCAGACCCCACGCGTAACATTGATTGCCAAAAATAAAACTACTTGACATTTAATGCATGTCTGCAAATGAGTACAAGGACGGTGGCTTTGCTTCTTGCTGCCCCACTCATTTTATTAGAAAAATGGTTGCTAATAACCTCTTGACATTGCATGCCACGTTTCAATAATGCTCCCAGATAACATCTAGCACAGGACCATAACAGCCTGGAAGCAGGGGTGCATGGACACGATCTGTCGCTGCAGTAAAAGATTGTCTGAAAATGACTGTCTCCAGATCTAAAGCCTATTCCAGACTGCCGTTCTGCATCTCATCTTCTGTTTTTCTTTCTTCACCCCACACCCAGGTAATATATCTCTCGATTTCTCCAATTTGTCATCAGTGCACATGGCTACTTCACACACTACAGCAGAGCTGGGGAACCTGTGGCCTTTGAGATGGGATTCCATGCTGAGTTATTGTGGCTGATAGCACCAAGAGCCCCACTCTCCATGAATTTGCTTGATGCTTTTATTAAAGCCATCTGTGCTGAGCAGCCATCCAGGCTTGAGGCCTGGCTAGGAATCTAGCTCACTCTTTGAAGTCAATGTCTCAGGTGCATGAGAGCTGACCATGATTACGAAAGTGGCACTGGTTGTGACTACAAGGGTAGTGTGGGAAAGAACTCTGTCCATCATTTACTGTTCCATCACTTGTTCCAGGATGAAGTGAGCCCTGGTGTTCAGAATAGATCCTGCTACAGATTCCTAACAGCAATGTTAAGTAGAAAACGGTTATGTACTAAGCTTGGATCCTAGAACAATAGACAGGTAGGATCCTAGAATGCATCAACCTGATTGGCATGCAGGAGCAGCCCAATCAGACCCCAGGAGAAAGTTAATCAGCCTATTAGGCCGGTAGGATTCTGGAATGCAACAACTGATTGGCCTGTGGGAGCAGCCCAATCAGGGTCCAGGAGGGAAGCAGAATCAGCCAATCAGACGGGACTCATTTTGTAAATAATGTAGTATATAAAGCCTGAGATTTGGGGGGGGGGGGATTCATTCACTGTTTGTCAAGCTGCAATAAAGAGCATGCAATCACTACGCAACTCCGAGTATATTTCAAAAACCTTGCTAGGTGCTGTTGGATTTGTGTGAGCCTAACCCTTTATGAGCTCTAGTACTGCACATTGTTGTAGGCCCTTCCACAACTTTCGAATGCTGCGTTCACCTACTCTGCCTTCCTGAAAACCCCCAGAGGACAACAGTTCTTATGGGAACTGATATAATAGAAAAACATAATTGCTCTGCAATATGCTGCCAGCAGCTCAAAATAGGCTTCTCACACCAGCAGCCAGGAACCAGCCAGTGGAGGCAGAGATCCGTTGCATCCTCAGCTGCTCATTCTGTGGATTTTGTCGTAGGATTGTTCCCTAACATGGCTACCCCTCTGGAGTGTTAGAAACCCAGATAGTCCTTACTTTAAAGTCTCATCATCGATCAATGACTACAGTATCATTTAGCAGTGCCGCTGTCTACCTATCAGAAAGAGATGCTTGAACCTTTATACCTTTCCAGGCAAGCGTAGGTTAGCTGTTTGGATCATCCCTGCAGGTTTCATTCAATGTTTGCATTGTGAAAGAGGTTCTTCCCTTTTCTGATTGGATGTGAGGGCAAACTGGCTGTGAGATCTGCCACCCCATTGATTGTAAAGGTTGATTCAGCTGATCTGGCTAGCTAGACACATGTGTCCGTCCCCGTCCCCCCGCTCCTTGTGTTTCCCTCCCCCTTCCATGAGAGGAGAGACTTTGTCAGGCAAGGCCTTCTTCCACCTGCCTTGCTCCACCCTCCAGTCTCTGATTCTCAATTTGTATTGTAGTATTTTATTGACTGTAGCTTAGAAATTATTTATTGTAATTGTTAAGTGTGGATTTCTGTTTAATTTTTATATGCTGATACAGTGGTACCTCGGGTTAAGAACTTAATTCGTTCCAGAGGTCCGTTCTTAACCTGAAACTGTTCTTAACCTGAGGTACCACTTTTGCCAATGGGGCCTCCCGCTGCCGTGCAATTTCTGTTCTCATCCTGAAGCAAAGTTCTTAACCTGAGGTATTACTTCTGGGTTAGTGGAGTCTGTAACCTGAAGCATCTGTAACCCGAGGTACCACTGTATTATTATTCTATACTGTTCTAATGATGGTTGAATGTTACTTTATTTGATGTAGGTTGCTTATTTTAAAGTTTTTTATTATTATTATCACATTTTTGTATTGCCTTAGTTTGTTATAAGGTGTACATTCTTTGTTTCTTCAGCTTGTAAACTGTGTAAGGTATTGTAAGATAGAAAGGCGGTATGCAAATTAAAAGCGATGATGTTAATGATGAAGGGGACTCGTTGGAAGAAGATGACCATCCCAGATAGAAGAAGTGTACCACTCTTTGGTCGAGGGTATGCAATAGCTGAATTCCCCTGCTAGAACTCTCAAAGAAGCCCCCCACGGCCCGATTGGCTGTTTCCCTTGGAAGTGTTCAAGGATCATGGCACAATATGTTTCTTAGTGGTTAGACAACTGTTTCTGGTTTGCAGTTCTTTCTGTGTCAAAGCCAAGGAGAGGGGGAACGATCTGAGCGACAACATGCAAACCCCAGGAAAAACAAGGAGAGGAAAACCATCTGTACTAAAAAAAAAAAGAAAATGAAAAAAGAAAATGAAAAAAATAAATCTAATCTGAAATCAGACCCAAAAAAAAATACCATCTGTGCAAACAGGCTGCAGTGTCATGGAGTACGACTGTACTAACACAACAACAAGAGGAAATGGAGGCCAATGTTTTATCTTCAGTACAAAGATGCTGTCAGGACTGCCTCTAGGTCCCAGCTCACAGAGGACCAACGCCCGGTTGATGTAATGTACAAAAGTCTTTATTGAAGTTTAGTTTCCATTTCAAACCCCAGAGCGCGCAGCCCTACGTCTAGACTCTAGATCAGCGAAGTCCCCTCTGAGTCACTATCCCTTCCGCACCAGTTCAAGATCCTAGCCCGGCTCCACCTCCTGCGCTGTTCCTTCCTCCTCTGGGTCCTTCTGCCCCCTGGGGTTTCCTCCTTCCTGGACTCTTCTGATGCTGACCCCCCTGAGTCTTGCCCTTCCTTCCAGCGGGCTTTAGGACCTGGCTCCCTATCCGGGCTCCCTGCTGTGCCGTTCGCCTGTACATTTGAACTTGGCGCGCGCGCCCAGCCGGTAACCTTCCTCCTGACCGTTCCCCCGCTCTCCGATGTGGGCGTGGTCAAACCTGACTCATCTCCTCTCGCTGGTGGTGAGAACACTGGTCCCGATTCCTGGGACTCCCCCTCCCTACTGCACTCTGGTGGGGAAGCTGGTCCTGATTTCCAACTGCTGCTCAGGGAGTCCCCGCTGGCCCCTTCCTCCTGGGGTTTCCCCCCTGGAGCCCCCCTTGCCCTGGCCATCGGCGCTCCCTTCTGTGAATCTTCCGATTCGCTGGAGAGGCTCGTGGAATGACTCTGGCCACTGTCACTGCCTCCACCCCACTCGGATTCCTCCTCCTCACTCTCCATTTGCTCCCCCTCCTGTGTCTCTGCTCCTGAACCCCTGACAGATGCTTAACTTTAGCAAGGCATGCACAAGTCAGGATCTATTGTGGGAGAAGTGAGTTGGAGGGTGTGTCCAAACATGAGCAGAGATGCCACATCAGTGAAAACAGCACAAGTCCTTTGCTTGACTGTCATTGAATAGGACTCCAGAAGAAATAAATTCTTTATTTGGGTCCAGTATATGAGAACTGCTCAGAATGAAAGCCAAACTGCATGTTACGTTAATTTCATGAATGCAATTCACATGCTTTTAAATTTAAATTGCAGACATGGGGAGGTGGGTGATCACCAAACTGCTGTCTTTGCATAATCACCAGCAGTGTTGCAAGAGAAATTTGATTCAGTTCACATTTTCATGCAAACGTACCTAATTCACACATTCCAAAATAATATGCAAACCAAAATTCACACATCTCTGAATTTTGCAATGCAGTTCTCCACATAGTGAGTACAGAAATGTATATTTTGGTGTGAAACAAGCATAGAAACTCACATATTATTGAAAATAACATGTAGAAGTGCATTGCATTAGGAAATATTGCTTTGCTAAAATGCGATATTAGGTGAAATTACATACAAAAATGTGCTTATTAGGGGAAATTTGCAGCAAAATATTGAGGAATTTTGTTGAGGGTTTTTTTTATGCAAACTGATGTCAAAACATAGAGAATGAACTGCATAATTCATTTGGAAAAATGAGAAACTAAGAGAAACTGAAATGGACAAATTTATTCACCCCTAATCACCAACGGAAGTTTTTCTTCCAGGGTTAGGAGAGAATTTCATTGAGACCATGATGCGGGGGGAGGGGGGAATTAGTCTCAATCCATTTCTCTGCCTCATTCCCAAACACATATACTGGCAAGATAAACATAGCAAAATGTGCAAACTGAAAGCATTGCAATTTAATATAACATTTGGGTAGTAGTTTCACCCTAAAATGGTCTGTGTAAACAACATGGTCACAGAAATGAATTTTATTATTAAAAATTATATCCCATCCTTCAAAAATACTTCCTCCCCCCCCCCCCAGGCTGGCTCCCAAATATCCATAAAACACAAACTATGATAATAAGATATAATAAAGTTCATTAAAAGCATCATAAAATCAGTTCTGGAAGGTGCAAAAAAAACAAACTTACTTGTCAATTGATGAAAAGGAAGAATCCAAAGTGAGTGGGGGATATAGTCTATGTGGAATAGTTTAGTTTTATTAACTATGTTTCGGTCAAGGAGCGTGATTGGCTTCCTCCATTGACCCCTGAAGCTTTATGGAGTGATATTATAGATTGACTGAGTTGATTTTTATTTCTTCGCTTTCTGCTTCGCTAGTTGATTATTGCTATGATGGCTCCCTGATTGCTTCACTTAGTGCTTATTGGACTGTGTGTTGCAAATTGTAGATTTGTGGGTGGTTTTTTGTTGTCTGCTTGTTTTGCTCTTATGTTTGCTGCAACCAAATTGCAGAATTGTACAGCATATTCCGAGTCACCGTGTCACTTTCTGCTTTAGTGCCTTCCTCTTGCATTGTGGCACCTTTGAACGGAAGCGACAGAGAAAGGCTATGGCGCTATTTACAAAACGATAGTTAGCAAATCAGTGGATAGCAGAAGAAAGGGTGAAATCCTCTAGTACCAAGGAGCCACCCAGTACAGAAAAATAATAGAATTTTAAAAGATCTCTGCAGGTGTGAGCGTAGAGGAAAAAACTGAAGAAGTAAGTTTGCAGCAAATTGGGGAAAGAGTGTAATTGATTACTGTCATTAGAGGGATTAAAATTGCATGACTCCATTTGCATCTGGGGAGAAAATTGCATTCTCTTCTGGGAAATTGTCAGGCACAATTTGTAAGGTAGAGAGTGTGTGCTCTTCTGGTCATGTTCAGCCCTGGAGCGAGTGTATGAAGGAGGGTTGTAAGAAAGGGCAAAGATGTTGTAAGTACACGGGTTGCCATATTTCAAAAAGTGAAAATCCAGACACAAAAGTTGAGGGGGATTTTTTGTTGGGTTTTTTTTCAAAATCTCAAAAAAAAGAAGAAGTTATTGAGCTATTTTGAAGGAAATTTGCCAAAATCTAGACTTCCGACATGGGTAGCTATGTCCAGATTTAGCTGTCATTCTTTCCTCAAAGGTATGCTGGAGATTATAGCTCTGTAAAAAACAAAACAAAAAAACCAGGCATTCCTGCTAGAAATCCTTTGGTTCTCCAATTCCCTAGGGTCTTTTATTTTATTTTATTAGGTTTTATAAACAAGAATAATGTTGCACAAGCAAGTATAACAAGTTTTCTCATGTCATTTGTATATCACAAAAACAGCTTAATAAATGTGGGAAAATATCTACAACATATGTTTCATTATTAGTGGTCAATGCACAGGTTCTTGGTTCATGAATTGGTTTAAACAGCTGAAAGAAAGAAAGAAAGAAAGAAAGAAAGAAAGAAAGAGGGGAAGAGGGTGGGGAGGGAATGGTGAGTGGGGTGGTGTTGGGTGGTTATGCTTCTATTCTTCTTCTTAGTGTGTTCCTTGGGGTCTTTGAATGGGGTCAAGAACATTTCTTGTGGCCAATGGGATATTGTGAACAGTGCTGGACTTGTTAGAATTCCTGATCTATGATTGCAGTCATGGGATTTTTGTTTATCACATGATGGTGTATGTTTTGACGTGACGGAGACAGGATGTTTGTGTTACTGTGTTCCGTGAAGTGGGACTATTGTCCTAGAGAGAGAGGGAGCCATGTTGCAGTGCTCTGTGTGTGTTTATATGTAAATAAAGGTAGATTAGCCAAAATGCTGAGTTGCTGAGGTCTGTCACACAAGTTGCGCAAACTCTGCGGATCCCTAAGTGTGCCGGTTTCTGTTGGCATCAGTCGCTGTGATGTTCTGGCTGAAGAAAGCTTATGAAGCTCCCGAACGATTGACCAGGAGGGAGAGAACATGCCAGTCGGGCATGTGTCTCTGCCAGAGTCCTACTCGAGTGTAGGCTGAACTCCTGACAGGACTTGGGTTGGGGAGGGTGGAGGCCTTTTTTTACTTACAAGCCAATCCAGGATGTTGCACTGCCTATCAGTTTCCTCCTCCTTAAGTCTCTGTGTTGTCCTTGTATAATGCAAAAGGGAGGAAGAGGAGGTGGGCACAATGCTAGACTCAGTTGGGTCCACCTGTCATTGGCTCTGGTTCCACCCAATAGTGGGCTTCCCGTGTTCTGCCCCACCAATGGGCACCAACCACCACTGCCTGAGGCCCCAACGATCTCCTTGTCTGCCAAGCCCATGCCTCACTTGTGGTTTGCTGTATGGAACATGCTGAAAGAGTTATACGGCCAGTTTGCAATTTTATTGCACAAACAACCAACTTCAACACATTTAATCATAGGCTTGGCTATCACTCAGTGTCAGTGTGTGAAGCCAATCATTTCTCACTCTTCCTCCTCCACCTTCACAGACATCTGCTACCATTTGGAGCAGCAAGCAAACAGGCATTAATCCTTTGCAGCACCTGTCAAAGAGAAAGCTCTGATTCCGATTAACAAGATCTCCCTAATCTGCTCATTTCTACCTGTCTTCGGAGTCATTAATATACAGTTAAGGGAGATTATTTCCTTTGGTATCAAGATTAACGAGGGCTGCTCATAGGAAAGGCCCATTAATTTTAGACAAATGCAGACCACAGGAACTAGGCTGATAGTTCGGCAGATCTGGAGGGTGCTGGAGATTTACAGTCAGACAGCTCTAAAATATTTAGATCTGCTCTGTGAGCTCCTCTTGCTAACGTGCATGAAATGTTGCTGGCAAAAGGTTTATATACGAGTCTAGTCTCATATGGATTCACAACTCCGTATAATAATTGAAAGAATGAGATTCCATATGACTGAAGTTGTTTTAATGCAGGGTGAAGGTAGAACGATTTAGTGCAGATATATTGCCAGTATTTCGCTCTGCAAGGGAACCTCACATGTATGCCTGAGCTATGTAGTAAATCAGGCTCCTTCAAATGATTGATGTACCAAGAGTAATTTAGCCTAATATGACATGCTAGCTAATTAACTGCAGTCTGCTCTGAAACAAAAAAACTGTGACGCAAGTTCTGTTGCTGCTCAGAATCCATGCAAACGCCCTTGTCTGCATCTTATTTCTTTATTACAAGTGGAATACACATCAGGAAGAGCTTCCAAACTGAAATCAGTCAAAGAAAAAAGGGGGATTGAGGGCCATTTCACACTTGACTGTCAATCACAGCTCCCCAATATTTAGGCACTCCCCTTCAGAATTCACGGGTGGTACTCAACCGAGTTTTTCTCCTAATAGACACCCTGCAATTAATGAACATGACTAAGTTAGATCCATTACTTTCAGTGTGTAAAAGTTAGTTGACTACCACCCCATGGCAAAGACAGCAGTGCATCACTAGCAAAGTATGAAGCAGTGAGCAAGAGTCAGACAAGAAACCCAAAACAAAAAAAGGGGGTTAAGCAAACAGAGAACAGCAAGCTGCTGGTCTTCATGGTGACAGCACAATGGGCAATCCTCACTTGAGAGCCAGTGTGGTGTAGTGGTTAAGAGCGATAGACTCGTAATCTGGGGAACCGGGTTCGCGTCTCCGCTCCTCCACATGCAGCTGCTGGGTGACCTTGGGCCAGTCACACTTCTATGAAGTCTCTCAGCCCCACTCACCTCACAGAGTGTTTGTTGTGGGGGAGGAAGGGAAAGGAGAATGTTGGCCGCTTTGAGACTCCTTTGGGTAGTGATAAAGCGGGATATCAAATCCAAACTACTACTCCTCCTCCTCCTCCTCCTCCTCCTCCTCCTCCTCCTCCTCCTCCTCCTTCTTCTTCTTCTTCTTCTTCTTCTTCTTCTTCTTCACTTTCCTTCTACCTCCTTTCTGAAAAGGGAAGTTCAGTATATTCTAACCAGAGCAACCAATAGCTCAGTTTCCCAGAGCTATCTAGAGACTGAACTTGAAAAGTATATGCTTTACTACCAAGGACAACTCCCTAATTCATTTGTTGTTGCCCAGTCCTATTGTCTCTGTCCTATTGAAGCAATCAGATTCTTCTTCAGACTTGTGGAACCGTTCTCTCTCTCCCTCTCTTTCTCTTTCTCTCTTTCATACACAAACACACCCCTCCATGGAGAAGAAAAGTACAGTGGTACCTCGGGTTACATACGCTTCAGGTTACAGACTCCACTAACCCAGAAATAGTACCTCGGGTTAAGAACTGCTTGCTTCAGGATGAGAACAGAAATCATGCTCTGGCAGCGCAGTGGCAGCAGGAGGCCCCATTAGCTAAAGTGGTGCTTCAGGTTAAGTACAGTTTCAGGTTAAGAACGGACCTCTGGAACGAATTAAGTACTTAACCCGAGGTACCACTGTATGTTTATACCGAACACACTGGTGGTGGGCGTTGTTCTAAGGTTGGATGTGTATGTTTTGTTAGATATTTAAGACAGTCCTGTGTAGAAACTTGGGAATGGGTAGTTGTGCTGGCTAAATAAGGGTAATTGAATCTCACAGTCTAGATGTACAGTAAAGGAATCTTTGTAGTCATCAAGGCAAATATAGATCTATTGTGAATTGGCTGGGTTGGCTTTTCCTCACATAGAAGCAAAGATGTGCCTGTTTTCTGAGGGCAGTAACTATTCATTAAGGATTAATCTGGCTTGCCTAATTATGTTTTCATATCTTAATTGCAGGCGGAATATATTCAGAAATTATTCGGTTCATGGTTTGAGCTGCCCCTCCCCTAACAAATTCTATTTGCCATTCATACATTATGCCTTCCACTGTTTATAGTTTCCGGAAAGAGAAGACAAACTCAGATGCTTCGTTTAACCTGTGTCCTTGTTCCTTCCTGCCTTTGTGAGTTTTGAAACGTCTCTAGCTTTTCAAGACCAAGAAGAAAACACATTTCTCAAAAGTCCTAGCTGATATGATTGTTAGAGCCTATGCTATCTTTTTATTTGGGGTGCCTATCCAGTGCACTCCAACTGTTGGCTTGGGAAGCTGCGTACACACACAGTTAGCCACAGTCAACATCTATCCTGTATCTAGCCTGTCTTTTTAAATGAAATATTGATGCACACACACACACCCCAACTTGATCCAAATTGTTTAGGAGGAAGTTGCATCTAAGTTTTAAGTTGGTAATGTGCATGCAACCCAAGTCTCCTGTTACCTTTGTCCTCAATTGACTCCTAGGAGTATGTACCCACATTCCTGGAACAGGATTTGTCTATGATCTGAGCAGGGAAAGGCTGTTTTGAGTATGGGCAGAAAGAGAAACAATTTGGATTTTTGAGCCTGATAACTAAAAGAAGCCTTTGGCAGCTGCAGCGATATGCTGTTGCTTTAGAGGGACAGATCTAATTTAGGACTAGCACCTGTCTGTCTGTGCGTCTGCTTGCCTCTTTCCACTTACCCTTTTATTTGCAGAGAATATAAAGGCAGGACACCTTTCCAGTCCCTGCACAGGGAAACTGACCCTCTTAAGTCACCCTGGAAGTTGCTTGTGCTCAGAGGAATCAGGCAGCACAGGCATTATTAATGGGGCGAGACAATTCTTCTTGGTTTTAGGAATATGGGAACATAGGAAGCTCCCTTAGGCCCAATTAAGTCAATACTGTTTGCACTGATTGACAGCAACTCTCTAGGGTTTCGCACCTCTACCTGGAGATAGATTTTGGGGTCTTCATCATGCAAGGTAGGTGCTCTATCACTGAGCTAGGACCCTTCCCTCATTTTGAAAGGTGCACCTTCGCACATAACCCAGGACATGGATTTCTTACACATGGGGAAATCTTTCTGATGCCAACCCCGTCTCTAAATTTGGACTAAATCCTATTTGCATTTCATCTCCTGAGCGAACCAGATGCACCATTTGGTTCACAGGAACTGGCTGAAAAAATCCAGCTGATTAAAAAGTCTCCCTTTGAAAGATGTGATTTGTTGAGTTTCTTTACTGTTCGCTTGACAGGTCATACATTTCTACCACGATGAGCTGCCACAATATTGTGAGTCTGGCCAATAAATTAGCACCAGTCTGTAGAACAGCCAAATGTGAAATGTAACCAATAGCACTGTTGGGTTTAAACAGAAGAAGAAAAGGGAGGAAGAAAAATACTGTCTGGTCCTTCACATTTCAACCCACACTCACTGTATCAAGTCATTTAATCTTCTCCTAGCTCTGTGTCTCCCTCAGCTTCCTCAAAGCATTTGTCTTCATATCTGCAGCAAATCTGCCCAAAGTCAAGAGAGATTGTTCCAATCTGGGGATTGGGGAAGGACGTGTGTGTGTGTGTGTGTGTGTGTGTGTGTGTGTATGAAAACCCTGCACTAAGACCTTCCCAGCAGTCACTTTCACTAAGAATTGACAACTTTCCAGTTCTCCTTTCCAGCTGCACCTTTAACAGCCAAATATCCTTCAGAGACACTCACCAGTGACCATGTTTATCTTTGTCTGCTGGTTTTTGCAAACACGAGCGGACCAAACTGGTTGCTTTTCTGCTCAGTTGGCCAATGCATTTGGTCAGCCATCAATATGAACCCCACAATAGCTCTTGCTCCACAAAGCCAAGTCTTTCATGGGAGGGTAAAGTGCCTGGGACTAGCAAATATATCTCACATGTAAAGGTAAAGGTAAAGGTACCCCTGCCAGTACGGGCCAGTCGTGTCCGACTCTAGGGTTGTGCACCCATCTCACTTAAGAGGCCAGGGGCCAGCGCTGTCCGGAGACACTTCCGGGTCACGTGGCCAGGGTGACGAAGCTGCTCTGGCGAGCCAGCACCAGCGCAGCACACGGAAATGCCGTTTACCTTCCCGCTATAAAGCGGTACCTATTTATCTACTTGCACTTAGGGGTGCTTTCGAACTGCTAGGTGGGCAGGAGCTGGGACCAAACGACGGGAGCTCACCCCACCGCGGGGATTCAAACCGCCGACCATACGATCGGCAAGTCCTAGGCACTGAGGTTTTACCCACAGCGCCACCCGCGTCCCTTACATGTACTGCCTTACAAAGGATCTAAGCTTTACTGCATTGCTGGAGGAATTCCCCTGTGAGTTGAACCATTTTGACCTTTTTGCTGCTTGCATCAGCATCAGGGAGGAAAATATGTTAAGGCTTGCTCAGTTGGTAGAACATCAGACTCTTATCTCAAGGTTGTGGGTTCGCTTCCACCTCTACAATTCTATGATTCTATCATCACCATCATCGTTATTACTAACAGTAGCAGCAGAGAAAACATGTTCCCCTCTTTATTTTCAACTTTCTTGGGCACATGAAACTAACCACAATTACCTTGAATGTCTGCTTAACCCTCAAGAAAGAAGGGCATTTTCGCTGGCCAGGTTTAATTCAAATCCATCAAACCTCCTTTGGGGAAGGTTCTCGGGCAGGGTGGGAGGAGAAAGAACTTGCCCAGGTGAAGACCACCTGGTGGAAACCCTTACACATATGGTTCTTAATTGTAAACTATATGCTGATCTCTGTCAGCAATTTCTAGATCAACTCTGTATCCCCAAATGGAAAGCAGAGTTGGAGGTCATACATTTACTATTACTGGGGAATGATCAGGAGCTCACCAAGTTAGTGGCTAAATATCTCTGTTTGGTTTTTTGTCATCGAAATACACTGCAGACGTCTGATCTCTCTGGAGACCAAGAGATGTGACGATAGACTGCTCTTCCTCCTTTTTTTTAGCAAATGTTTTGTGCCACTGGGGAAGTGGTAAATCTGTATTGATTTGTTTTGGATGTTTGTATGTGATGCCAATAAAAGGTTTGATGATGATGATGATATTTCTATACCACCCTTCGATCACAGGACGGTTTATAATATATATTTTTTTTAAAAAAATACAAATAGAGCATACATGCACCTTTGTGTTCCTTAGTCATCAAAAAGATATCATGGAGTTATTGAGGTGCTTCCAGAATAAAGCACCATAGAGGTGCTTTATTCTGGAACTCAGACTCCCCCAATGAATATTTAAAATGTTCCAGGAAAACCAGGCACATTTCTGTGTGCGACTCGTACATCGTCCGCATGGATGCTTCACAGCTTCCTTACATATTTCCCTCTGGTATTACTTGTCAGATGGTATTCATAACTTACTGCCCACATTTCTTACTGAAGAAATTTTCACATCCAGAGAAACTATGGTAAGATGGTTCATATTATTCTGCTTGGTAAAGGGTGGTTTCAAGAGAATCTGCTTGCGGGGATGTAGAGTACCCCCAGAACATGTGAGTACCCCCAGAACATTGAGTGCTGGAACTAGCCAAAACTCTTCACCGATCTTGCAGGAAAAATATAATAAATAAACAAGCCAGCTCTTGGAAGACCACCAAATAGAGCAAGAACCAAACTAGACATGATATTAACTGTTGTTGTTGTTGTTTAGTCGTTTAGTCGTGTCTGACTCTTCGTGACCCCATGGACCTGAGCACGCCAGGCACTCCTGTCTTCCACTGCCTCCCGCAGTTTGGTCAAACTCATGCTGGTAGCTTCAAGAACACCATCCAACCATCTCATCCTCTGTCGTCCCCTTCTCCTTGTGCCCTCTATCTTTCCCAACATCAGGGTCTTTTTCCAGAGAGTCTTCTATTCTCATGAGGTGACCAAAGTATTGGAGCCTCAGCTTCAGGATCTGTCCTTCCAGTACAAATATTAATTGTACCTTTGCAATTAACATGCAGGTATTTGAAAATGTAAATAGCATCAAAAGGGGGAGCTGATAATTATTGGGAACACAGCGGGGAATGAAACCCCTCTTCCCAAGCTGCTATTTGCATTGGAAAGATGCTCTCCCCAATGTCAATAAGGTATTCCCCCGCCGCCGCTCCCCCAGCTAATACCAGTTTCAGAAGAGAGATTTCCCTCAGGATCACAGCAAAGGCTGGAAATGAAGTTCCCTTTGCAGGCCTGTGATCCAATTCACAGCTGATGCTATTTATATTTTAAAATGCCTGCATACTTCAATGGGCATGGGCAATGATTGAGGGTGATGGGAGTTGTAGTCCAAGACATCGGGAGTGCACCAGGTCAAGGAAGGCTGTTCTATAACAGAGCATGATAAATAATAATATAAACCAAAAGCAATTCAGGACAAATTATCCTTCTTCCCTCAGATGGCGTATAGCAGTCATTGTGACCTCCAAAAGACCATTGTGACTCATGAGTACGAGGGTTTTAGTGGATTGTTGAACAAATCTGCACAAAACATTCACGTCCCAGCATTCTGGACACCTTTCTAAAAATAACTGTTAGAATCCAGGCTTCCACCTGGTCTTCATCCAAAAGCACAGCACAAATGATGACTCGAAGCAACTGGCTGGTCACGGAACGATCCTGCTGGCTGCCATTTAAACAAATTAGAATAAGAACCTTTGCCCGCTGAACATCCTGACTCATCAGACCTAAAGAATGGCCTGCAAAAACTAATCATATAATTGCTCCTGGCACTTCCTCTAAACAATGATTTTGCATTTTGAAATCCTTCTTATACAAACAGATTCGGGCACATAGTGTGGAGCTGTGCAAAATGTCCTGCACAGAACAGACATGTTGGGGTTAATAATGCCTGTAAGATACACAGCGCTTGTGTAAGACTAGTATTGCTCAGTAATGGGCAACATGGAGTCTTCTATTTTCAGTAAGGAACTTCTTCAAGTCCATGGAGCACGGGAAGCTCTGTGAGAGAACAGCTTAAGCCAGTGTCTTGCGCATTCACAGAGTGTGAGTCTATGGAGAGTCACCTAGCATTATGTAGCAGGTAGCAGGTACAGCAGAGATGGGTAAGCTATGGCTTTCCACATGTTATTGGACTATAACTCCCTTCATACCTGACCATTGGCCATGCTGGCAAAGGATGATGAGTGTTAAGTCCAACTGCATCTAGAGTGTCACATGTCAGGAATCACAAGACAGAGAAACCAGTAGGAGAACACTTCAATCTCCCAGGACATTCTATACAAGATCTCAAAGTAGCTGTTTTACTACAAAGGAATTTCAGAAATAGACTGGAAAGAGAAGCTGCTGAATTGCAACTTATCACCAAACTTAAAACCATGGAGAGACCTGGTCTGAACAAAGACATTGGATTCTTATCTCATTACACATGACAAAGCCATTTTTCACCTTCTCACCCCTTGCTTTTTCCTGTAAGACCTTTTGCAGTCGTTAAGAGTCGTCAACAGGCTCATCACAGCTATCTGCCAATCACCCATTCCCACCACCCTTTTGAGTAATACCCCTCCCCACCTTCTCACTATATAGAAGGGTCTGGAAACTTCTGTTTCAGTGTATCTGAAGAAGTGTGCATGCACACGAAAGCTCATACCAAGAACTAACTTAGTTGGTCTTTAAGGTGCTACTGGAAGGAATTTTTTTTTTTTACTATGGCAGACCAACACGGCTACCTATCTGTAACAGGAATAACTGTGATTAAATGGCAGTTTAAAACAGCAATAAATGCAGCAATAAAACAGGGCTCAAGCAGCATCAAAAGTAAATTATACATTTAAAAACCCTGGGAGAGAGAAAAAGATCTTAACATGGCATGGAAAAGAACCAGTCAGGTTTCTCAAGAAAGAGCATTCTGAATGCTGCTAAAAAGGCTCTAACCCCCCACCCCCACCCCCATCACCATCAAGCCTGGCATGCAAATGTCTCCAGAGTGCTTATATGTTACAGATGAGCTAGAGTGTCTCTTATTCCCTGCCCCTGTGAACATTAAATGGGCTTTGTCATACATCGATTGTGCATGACTAAATTAAGAAGGGATACAGTAAGCAGCACAGAATGGCATTCAGAGACAGCATCAAAGGATCTGAGACATGGCAGCTGCTTGTAAAACCAGAGAAAAAACACTAAGTCTTGTTTATAATAGAATCTTAGAGTTGGAAGGGACCGTAAGGGGTATCTAGTCCAACCCCCTGCAATGCAGGAATCTCAGCTAAAGCATCCGTGACAGATGGCCACCCAACCTCTGCTTAGAAACCTCCAAGGAAGGAGAGTCCACAACCTCTCGTGGGAGTCTGTTCCACTGCTGAACAGCAATTACTGTCAGAAAGTTTATCCGAATGTTTAGTCGGAATCTCCTATCTTGCAACTTGAAGTCATTGGTTCAAGTCCTATCCTCCCAGGCAGGAGAAAACAAGCATGCTCCCTCCTTCATGTGACAGCCCTTAAGATATTTGAAGATGTCTTGAAGCCCTGGGGAGCTACTGCAAGTCAGTGTAGACAATACTGCACTAGATACGCCAATGATCTGACTCTGCATAATGGAGTTTCCTATATTCCTAATTCCCACACCTTTCTAGCAAAGATTGCATCACAAGTTAACTTCCAGCTGCTCTGTGGGTGGCTGCCAGAAGAAGACACTATGTGAATGGACGGAGGAAGGGAGATATATTTTTTACTTTATGTTTTCTTGCTACTTTCCCATGATTCTATACCTAGAGGATTGGTGGGGTTCCCACTCTGCCTCTGGTCAAGATCTTCAAGCAGAGACTGGACAGCATTGAGAACGCTGGTAACATCCAGATAAGACTTTGGGGCTGATCATTCATATTATTTATTTACTTACTTATTTATAACCCACACTTCACTATTTGGTCCCAGGGCAGTGACATGTAACATGGAATGCAGTCAAAGCACCATCAGAGGAATGGAGCAGTGGCAGCACTTACAACCAATTGAAGAAAGTGAAGTAACAAACATTTCCATTTAAAGACAAGTGCCCACCTTATTCTCCAAAGGATTGAGTCCAGAGTCTAACCTTCCCTAACTGCACCACTTGGCTAGTGATGCTCTCAACGCTGGCTTCGGAAAGCATGAAGACAGGCGTTGGACTAGATGTTCTTCAAGGCCCAACTCTTCTCATGCTATCAAGCCATCATTGGGCAGGAGGAATGTGGGCCGAGGAGGGGGCAAGCGGCTGGCGCAGAGAAAACACTTCATAGGAATGGATCGGTGGCTCCTTGTCAAAGTATTAGCACATGCACAGAGAGAGAAACTGTCTGGCTTCCTTTTTTGTCACACATAGACAAGATTACCCTATGAATTCCAGCCCAAAGCAAGAGGTTGGCCTCCAGGGTGTGGTGGAGTTATCTCCGTGGGGGCCACGTTAGCGCTGTCTGAGTCTGACTAACACGTGGTGGGGAAGGATGGTTGTCTTCGCGGCTCCTGCTGCTGGTGCTGCTGAGCGGATCACGTGGGCACGGGAGGGAGGAGGAGAGAGAAAGAGAGAGAGCAGCGCTGAATAATTGAGGGCTGCAGCGATCCGTTCGCCTCCTGCCTGCAAGCCAACAGCCCGCGGGAGCTGTCCTTGGTGCTGAAAGCAGCGCCGCGTCCCGGAGGTCTCCTGCCAGCGCCCCTGCGCAGGGCACCAGAGGCGCCCGCCTCAAAAGCCTGCAGTAGCCTCTCCTCTCCTTGGAACAACTCGGGAGTTAGCCCCGCTCCCTCCTCCTCCTCCTCCTCCATCCCAGCAGGATCCTCCCACCCCGGGCTTGATTGGCAGCCGGGGAGAGAGGGGAGGGGGTGGATTCTGTGCATCTGAGCGACAGCCGGCCTCTCCGCGCGCCCCCTCCACCCCCGCTTGGGTCTCTCCAGGGAGGGAAGCCTAGGAGATCCTGGAGCGGCAGGTGCAGCCAGCCCCCTCCCTCAGCACCAGCCTCCTCCGGCATCCTCCACCGGGACCCCGCGCAGCTCCTGGACCACCCTCGCCGCCGCCGCCACCGCCGCCTCTCCAGCCCTGAGCTCTTCCAGCAGCATCCGCGCGGGGTAAGCGATGGGTCTTTTCTCTCCGCTTCCATTTTACGCCCTCCCTCCGGCTCTCCTCTCCCGCAGAGAGCCTGCTAAGGCGATTATTGGGGGGCGGGGAAGGGGGATGGGGGGCAGAGAGAGAGAGAGAGAGAGAGAGAGAGAGAGAGAGAGAGAGAGAGAGAGAGAGATGAAAGGTGATGCATCCACCCTATTAGTATTAGTTTTATTTTTGCCCTTTCCCTCATTCCAAATTTGGGATGCCACAAGGGACACCACCATTGAATTAAGGCGTGGTGCAGAGTTCCCTACGGGAAGCGGACCCTCGAGAGTTGAGTAGCTGCCTGTTTGGGCAGCCCAGGGTTTTCTGCTACATCCCCTTACTCCTCGGATGATGAAGAAGAGGGAAATTATGAAAGAGGACGCAGGAGCCACCTTCAGCTCCCTTCCCCTGCTTGGGGTGTCTCCCATGTGAGTTCCAGGGAGGGTCTTTTATAAGTACTTTCTTGATGTTTGCGGAATGGGAGGACTTTCCCTAGGGCGAAGGGGTAAGAGAAGCTTCCCCCGTGGTTGAGAAGGGGGTTTAGTCCGACTCCTTCCTCACTTGCAGAGGACTCCTGGCAATCACTTCCTTCTGTCCCCTGCTCTATAAAACTCCACTCATGGGCAGAGGCTCATTCAATGGACAGTCGAGGGTTCTTCGTCTGTCCTCAACATCACCATTGGAAGCAGCAGCAGCAATGCTAAGCATTTGTGTCGTCCCCGCCCCGAATATACAAATCGCTTTAGTTATATTATCTCAGCACGCTTTGCAACCACTTTGTAAGGTGTCGTTTTATTATATATCCCGTGTTGCAGGAAGAAGGACGTGCTTTGAAGTAGAGAGCCTTGCCTAATCTTAGCAGCAGAGGTGAAAATTTGATTCCAGCTGGGGTTTCCCCAAGTTACTGTTCAGTCTCGCCAGCTCCGCTTAGGGTGTTGTTGTTATTCCTGTTTCATAACTGAAGGGAGAAAAGGACTATGATGGCTTCATATACACGGTCTCTGGCGTTTGTGAGAGTAGATGGTAATACGCTGCCAGCAGGAAGGGTGCCGGGGAGGTTTGGAATGGTGTTTCCTCCCTCTGGGCAATGGAGAGAAATTCGCTGGAGAGATTTGCCACTGTTCTTCCCCCAAGTGTCTTCCCGTCTACCCCCCGCCCCCCCGCCCCCCATGCAAACACATGCACAGCAGGCAGGGACATGCTCCTTTGATTTCAAGTTGCAAACCCACTTTCTTTCACGGCCCATATCCAAAATGTAGGGGTATAATTTTGAGGGCTACCTAGCATCTTAACTCGAGGGATCTCAGAGGAGTCACCTCAGAGGGTGGGTTATTGCTGTTGTTTTAAATTGTTAGTCGCCTGCATCGTAAATGAATCAGAGGGCACGAGGGATTTAAGACTGATGAGCTGAGGATTAATAGAAACTGAGAGTGAGAGATAGTGGAGTGAACGGATAAACACAGATGGATCACACAGAAATAATGCATCCTTCATATGTCTCTGCCATCCCCCACCCCACCCCAGAAAACCCCTTCTATGTATCAGATTATGAAACAAACTGAAAAAGAGCAAAAGTAAGGAATGCTAGGGCTGATGGAAGCAGAGAATATAGATGATGGCAAAATCATCAATATATTGAGAGGGAAAGAGTTGGGAGTGGGGAGAGAGAAATAAGCAAAAGACAGAAGATTGCAGTTATCTGGCTCAGTCCATTAGATCTATCTTCTAGATCAGTGTTTCCCAACCTTGGGCCTCCAGCTGTTTTTGGACTACAACTCCCATCATCCCTAGCTAGCAAGACCAGTGGTCAGGGATGATGGGAATTGTAGTTCAAAAACAGCTGGAGGCCCAAGGTTGGGAAACACTGTTCTAGATTTTTGGGCAGGTCTGATGTTGGAAAGGACTGTATCTGCCATTGCTATTATGCAAGCTGTTGCTGTTAAAGGAGTTGAGGGTCTTCTTGCCAAAATCAGCTACAGATACTCAAAGCAAAAAAAGGGAACAAAAGACTCTTCCCTATCCAAGAAAGCTTTTTATGGTGGTACTGGTAGATTTGTAAAACCTCCTGTAGTTTGCTCCAGAATAGTCCCATTAACAGAACTCCAGAGTAAATGTTTTGAAAGTTGTGGACTCTCCTTCCTTGGAGATCTTAATGCAGAGGTTGGATAGCCATCTGCATGGATGCTTTAATCGAGATTCCTGCATTTAGGGGGGGGGTTGGACTAGATAGCCCTTGGTGGTCCCTTCCAACTCTACAGTGCTATGATTGAAGTGTAACCACACAGGCTTTGCATTTTAAGTATTTCATTTATATTTATTTTTTGTGTTTCATTTATATTCCACCTTTGTTTTCTCAAGGTAGCATGCATGGTTCCCCCCCCCTCCTCAGTCCCCACAACAACCCTGTGAGGTAGGTTAGTCTGAGAGGCAATGACTGGTCCAAGGTCACCCAGTGAGCTTCATGACTGAGTGGGGTTTAGAACCTAACCTCTACATCCTAACCTGGCTCTTTACAGCTGTGTAGAGCAATTATATTGGCCCCAACTATTGGCTATCCCAGTTGATCTGCCTTATTCCAATCCCTAACCCCCAATTGGTTCCTATACCTTTCAGAGCATGGAGAGGATGAACAGGTGCAGAACCTTCCATGACACAACTGTCATGGATGAGAAACCCTCACCTGCTGAACTCATCTTCTCTGGCATGAAGCTAGTGGTGGTTCAGAATCATCTTTCACATGCCAGCTGTTGCCAGCTGCTTCACTCATTGCACATGCTGAAGTTATACCTGTAAATGATATTGCAAATATGTGCAGAAATGTAATATAATACTGTGGAGGTGTATGTTTGCAAGTCTGTGTGCTATGCAGATACAATAGTAAGAGAACTGGGACTGGCTGCAGCTCTGCTTGAGGGTACCCTCAGTTGTATGTCCAATTTACTACAACCTATTGTTCAAAATGGGACGCAGGTGGCGCTGTGGGTTAAAGCCTCAGTGCCTAGGACTTGCCGATCGAAAGGTCGGCGGTTCAAATCCCTGCGGCGGGGTGCGCTCCCGCTGCTCGGTCCCAGCGCCTGCCAACCTAGCAGTTCGAAAGCACCTCCGGGTGCAAGTAGATAAATAGGGACCGCTTACTAGCGGGAAGGTAAACGGCGTTTCCGTGTGCGGCTCTGGCTCGCCAGAGCAGCGATGTCACGCTGGCCACGTGACCCGGAAGTGTCTCCGGACAGCGCTGGCCCCTGGCCTCTTGAGTGAGATGGGCGCACAACCCCAGAGTCTGTCAAGACTGGCCCGTACGGGCAGGGGTACCTTTACCTTTACCTTTATTGTTCAAAATGGCTTTTACTTGCTGTCTCACCAGCACTCTTATAGGCCACCAAGCAAATGTGCTTGCGACTGCTTCATTTAGAAGTGAGGGCCAGATCTACCTCTGGGGTAAACTAAAAAAGGTAAATGGGGACCTTTTTATACAATACAGTTTTCACACAGAAAGTCTTTGTTATTAATTCATTGCATTCATTTACTACATTAAGGTCTCAAAGGGACTTACAATGGCAAAAGCATTCATAACACAAAATGTAGAATACGTCAAAAAGATAAAAGAACGTCATTAACTAAAAGTGCTCATTCTGCAATAATATTAAAAAATGCAAATCCTACCCCAGCCTGCTAAAAGATGAACATCTATGTAGGCTAAGGTGTCTTTATACCATGTGACCCCAATTAAGAGCCTAATATGTGGAATGTCAGTTGAGTCAGGAATGTCTTTGGCTGGTGCCTAAGAGTTGGTAAGGATGGCACTAGGCACAATCTCTCTGGGGAGAGCATTCCACAATCCAGGAGCCACCACTGAAAATGCCTGTTCTTCTGTTACCACCCTCCACACACCCCTCAGGGGGTGCACATGAAGCACTTCAGATAACAACCACGTGTATGCATGGCTTCACACATAATTAGCTTTCTGAATACATTACCAAAGAACTTGTAATAGTCAAAAGCTTAGATCAGGGATAGCCAATGTGGTTCCCTCCAGATGTTGGTGGACTACAGTTCCCATCATCCCTGACTGGCTGAAGTTGATGAGAGTTGGAGTCCAATACCATTTGGAAGGCACCATTTCGGCTATCTGGCTCAGATGGCTTTTTAAAAGGATGAAACAAGCTCATGGAGAATATGAGAATTTATAGCGACATGATGGCCAAATTAAGACTCCATGTTTAGAGGCTTATCAACAGAAGCTCTCAACCAGCAAAGGAGGACTGATGTCTTCACGCCCTGCTTGCAACCTTCCTGGAGGCATCTGGTTAGGCACAGCTGGAATCAAACTGCAGGCTGGCGGAGCTTTGGTCTGACACAGCGAAGGCTCTCATTCTTATGTTGGATATGACCTAGATGTCACTTTCCAGATTATCAGCACCATTTCTGTCATCCTGTAGACAAGGCAGTTTTCAATTTACATTTCTGTCCCCTATTACTGTATTTGCAGTGCCTCTAATTGCTGTGCATTGTTGCTTTGCTTTTAGAATTGGTGATTTGTTTAGTGATGTTGCCTCCAGTGTATGGTGCATGGCTCCCCTTCCGATCAAATCACATTTCTATATTTGTGCTTGTTTAAAACACCATAAATGCAGGACCATTTATCTGGGGTTTTATGGCATTCCATTCTTCCATGCTCACTTGCATCAGTGAATATGTTCTCCTGCACTTGTGCCTTTGTGTCTCTCCATTGCGTTTCCACTTCAGGCATTTTTCAGAAACGTGCATCTTGATTTAAGTCCTAGCCCATTTTAAATTGTCTCTATTTTGTGCATCTTCAGTTATTGAAGCACTCAGGCTCTCCTATGCTCCTAACCTCCACTGCCCATAACCTTAGTCAGTTTATTTATATAGTGCGTATTCCACTAACACATTTGTTCTCTAAGTGGTTCACAGAAAACAGCCAAAATACAATAGCACAATAACCGCAATACATACCTAACTATGGCATAGTGCTTAGCTATGGACATGGAATGACTGGAGGCACAAAGTGGTCAGAAATCTGCTCAGCATTTAGGAGAAGGGTTGTCATTTAGTGACAGGGCATATGCTTTGCATGCAGAAGGTCCCATAGTCAATTGCCAGCACCTCTAGACAGGGTAAGGAAAGACCCTTGTCTGCAGACCCGAAGAACTGCAGCTGTCCATCAGCATAGTCCATAAATGGAAAGCTTGTGGCCCCTCCAGCTGTTGTTGAACTATAGCTTCCATCATTCCTGACCATTGGCTATTCTGGCTGGGCCTGAGCCACAGGTTACCCAACTCTAGTACTGATCTAGATGAGTCAATGATTTGGTAAAAGGCAGCTTCAGTGATGTAAAAGATGCATATGTGTGCCCAGATGAATGGATGAATGGTAGGGTAGGATATCAAAATGCAGAGGTGCTGTCCTAGGTGCTGAAGTTCCCATTCTCATAACTGTACCATAGAGCAAGAATATATACCAGATTGATACTGAACGTTTTAGAAGTATAGTTAAGTATTAGGATAGTAACTGTGTGGGATCTGCTACTGTTTATTTCCAATTTCTGCCATTCAAGGTTTTTGGATTCCTGCACCAGGCAGCTCATGCTGAGCATTCCTCTGTACCACAGGCTAGTCTCGTGTTCTGTTTGGCCATTCCACCTCCTGTGATAAGCCTATGTGTCCTTGAATAGCTATAGTTTTAAGTGGCTTGGGCAAAAGGTCTGCCACTCAGTCTTAGCTGAAATGTAAACACAAGCATACAGTGGCAAGTGACGCTCAGACAGCTTCATTGGTTGGAGCCATCTGATGAGCAAATGATAAATGTCTTCCGCAGATGCTGGTTTGAGTCCCTGGTGGACTACCTCTGCCAAATGGGAGGCTGTGCCTTTGGTGCTGACTTAGACTAAAGGGGGATTAGATAATAGGCCTATCAATGGGTGTTAGGTGTGGCACATGTGATGTGCAACAAAATGAGGCAGCAGATCACTAGCCCCCAAGAGGAGAAATCTGGGAATTTAATATAGTTGTATCTGGGCAGTAAAATAGGTCCTCTCTCTGCTCCTCCAACAACAAAGGGGGTCCCTGAAGCATTCTCACCAGAACATAATTACTATTAACACCCAGAGGCAGCATGACTGCTGTTAGGCAGCAAGAACGTGGGAGAGCTGTTGGTTTATTATTCGGTTTTTGCAGACTTTCTGCAGGCATCTGGTTGACCACTGTGGATACAAAATTCTGGACTGCACATATCTTCTGTTTCTTGCAGCAAAGATTCTGCTTATGATCTTACAACCTTAGCAAATGCAAATTCAAACAAGGCAAATTTTTATTTTATTTATTTTATTTTGTTAAGGCAAGTTGAGGACATTTGCATGGTAGGAACAAGCTCTACCCTCTGGACCTACTCCAGAACTCTAAGGGAACTTAATTACTAGGAAACCTTCTCCCACCATTATATGTAGTTAAAACACAGTATTGGCCAAGGAAAGGTTAGCTATCAAAATGGTGCCAGGTATAAAGCCATTTATCAATAATCATCTATAGCCATTTACCAGTAAGCTCCCAGGTTGTTGTCAGTGGCACTATATTCCATTCATAATATGGTCTGTTTTTGAATTTTCTCAAAGAAGAAAAAAAAGAGCAACGGTCTCATTAATTTTAAATGGCATTCAATATGTCAGTGACATTTTGGATATATATCACTTTTTCATGATCAACGGGTAAGGCAGCAAATTCATCTTAAAAGCAATGTGAATTTGGACAAAAAAACAAATGCAGCTGTTAACCAGCATTCTTTTAACTTTTTTTTTTTAAAGCACTTTTTTGCATGAATTAGCCTGTATGAATTTGTATGATCTCAGAACCCTTTTAAAAATCTGGATGAAGCTGCAGCACTCTCAGAGAGGCACACTGGGTCTTGGTCAGATTGAAGAATATGAGCTGCCTTATCCAAATGATGATCTAGCAGAGAGGTTTGAATTCCTCCTGGGTCTCAGGGTCCCTTGTGACCCCAGAACTGCTAGCAGTGGGAGCTGCCGCTGTGCTTATTTCCCTTCACGCTGTTCCTGTAATGCCAGAAGCCCAAAGTCACATGGAAGGAGCAATGCCATAGATTCTACTGGCATACATTTTTAATATAACATACATATTTTATTCACACAACTTGGAACTTCTGACAAAAGAGGATTGCTACAGCTGCAAGATGTGGAGCATAAATTGCACAACACCCTTCTACTTAGAGTCACAGAATCTTAGAACTCTAGAATTGAAAGGGATCCCAAGGGTAATCTAGTCCAACCCTCTGCAATGCAGGAATCTCAAGGAAGGAGAGTCCACCACCTCCTGACAGTTCCACAGTCGAATAGCTCTTACTGTCAGAAAGTTCTTCCTGATATTTAGTCAGAATCTCCTTTTTTGTAATGCTAAGCCATTCGTTTGGGTCCCCTACCCTCCTGAGCAGGAGAAAACAAGCTTTCTCCACCTTCCATGTGACAGCCCTTTAGATATTTGAAGATGGCTATCATATCTCCTCTCAATCTCCTCTTCATCATATCCCTAGTTGGAACCAGAACTGGAGTCCAGATTTGTAAGTAGCTCCATCATTGAGTAGCAAAACACGTGTGTGTGCTTTTCGTGTAGACGTTCCCAAGCTCAGTTTCCAGTTAGAAGTGGCAGGTGGTATGAAAAACCTTTGCTTGAGTTCCTGCTGCAGATTAGAGTCTACAATACAGGACCAGTTGGGCAGATAGTTTGACTTGGTATAATGGAGTTTCCTTAAGAGCCTCTGTGGTGTCAACAAATCTAGTATTAGCAAGCCAGGAAAGGCAATCGCTGATGTGATTCATAAAACCAGCGTCTTAAATGCATGTCAGTATCAGTCCTGACAAGGCTCAAACTGGGAGAGAAAATTACATGTAATTTTATGGTTTTAAGCATTCTAAAATGCCATCTTTGAGCTTTGGCCAAAATGTGAGCCGCACACTTTAAAGTGATATCTGGCACATTTCCAAATGCAGAACAAGTGTGGTATCAGTATCCAATACAAGTGCTTTTCAGCCTATAATTTATACGTTGTTAATTAAAAGATAACCCCCCCAAAAAAACCAGAACAGAAAATAACACTTCTGTGATTTCCATTTTCCCTGTACTTAATGTGGGCATAGGCTACATTAGAGCATTTCTAAGGACATTATTTCTGCTAAATTGGTTTTATTCCAGTAAACACTAAATGGCTGCCAATTTATTTATTTTTTGGAAATGACTCCCACAATGCTTATGACATGAGCTCACTGCATGGAGGGGAGCGAAGAGTGAGTATGATGCATGCATGTTTGTTTTTTCACCGCTCTTCCAAAATATGGCTTGTGACCAGAAGCTTGACAAAAGCTTTTACAGCAATCTGAGAGTAATGTGATGCCTTTGGTTCTTATTGCTGTACCCAGACCCCTTATCAGGCACCTTCTTAGCTGGCCCTACTGGCAAGAGGCTCAGTGCTACTGACCATAATATCATTGAATGCTACCATGATACAGCCTGGTACACGTGCTTGAACTTCCATGCAAAGCCACTAGAGCTTGAGAAGACTGACATAGTTGTTGCTGCCACCCAACAACAGTGTGGTGCAATGGGAGTGATATTCTCCAGCAGAAGTCATGGGCCACCTCTTACCTTTCCACTTCCTGCCTGATCTGTCCTTTCTCTTATCGCTCACCAGTGCATCCCATAGCTTCTCAGAAGCAGACACGCAAGCAGAACCATTTTGTCTGCTCACACTTGTGGTCTTCAAGACCTCTCTTGAGCAGCCACCAAGAGGGAGCATTTGTCTACAGCCAACAGTACCGATTATCTCGCCTGTAACTCATTTCAGGTACTTTTATGGAGCAAGGAACTCCAGACACCTGTACCTGTCATCTCCTGGAAGCAGCAAACGCCTTCTGGGAAGCAGCGGAGAAGGTTGAGAGCCAGAGAAGGACCAAATGGGAAGCATCTCTTCAGCTTCTGCATTCTCTGCCTCTTGCTGAGTAAGGGTCCCCACTCATGGGTCTCTTGCCTCCTATCCTGGAGCTGTGCTTGCCATGCCTTCAAAATCCTGAGGTGATAACCACATCTCTCTTATTGGTTGTGTGTTGTTAGCAGCTGGACTTGTTATGGCCCAGTTTTGGAAATATTTGGAAGGGACATCCTTATCAAATTGGCTTAATAGGGTTTGGCAATTGACCAACAAAATACAGCTAGCTAGGTGACAGAGACACAAAGACACATTTCCAACTGATTGGTACTGTTTTATTGATTACATGAATAAGAAGGGGGGGCTGAACTTTCACAGGCATCCTCCCCCCCTCCATTTCTCTAGGTTAAATCATATTTTATGCTTTAGACCGCTGGCTGTGTATTCTTATGTTGCACTTTCACTGTTTACCTTAGGATTTCTTTTAAGGCACGGATGCTATTTTCAAAAAAAACCAATAAACCTCAGACATCTGGTTGGCATGCCATATTTGATTAAATACGTATTTTATAACTCCTTCAAATAACATGCTTCCATGCATGCTTAAGAACAAACACACCTAGAATATATGGAATCGCAGCTTTCTCAATACTTTACTATGCAATTTTGCAAGTGCAGATCCCCTCAGTTGGTAGAGCATGAGACTCTTAATCTCAGGGTCATAAGTTTGAGCCCCACATTGAGCCAAAGATTCCTGCATTGCAGGGGGTTGGACTAGATGACCCTCGTGGTCCCTTCAACTCTATGATTCTACCATAACTAGCATTCAAAAATGTGGAACCACCACCTGCATTCTGAAGTGCTGGAGTACATTCTACCAATTTACAAGTCTGCCACCTCATCTCACTGCATGCACCTTGAGCCACTGAGAGTAGAAACAAATTATTAGAACGGTCTTCCTCAGCATAGGGCCCTCCGGGGTGTTTTGGACTACAATTCCCATCAGGCCGAGCTGATGTTTCTGGATGTTCACATGAAGAAACACAAAGAGGATGGCAACGCCAATTTACCAACAGCATATTTATTCCCTGAACCTTATGCTGCCAAAATAGCACCATCCATTCACAAGAGAAACATATCACCAGGCTTGGGAGATGTTTGCAGATGCATACAATGTTCTTTGAGGGGAAAACCCTAAAGTGGGATATTGATGGGCTGGGCCACAAAGCAACCCAGTGAGAACTGAGCATGCTCAGTGGCCACAGAATGCTGAGTGACTGATGGGAAGGGGGCATGGAAAATGTGGCTGGCGGGGGAGGGGGGGATGGAGTGGGATCCTGGGCAGCAACATTTTGTTGGAGGCCGCACTTGCAGATATATTAACAGAATTTTTGCAGGCCCCCACTTACAGATATATTCTTCCAGTCTGCAGCAGTCCAGACCAGCAACTGATTCTTTGCAGAATCATTCCGATGATTTGGTTCTGCTCTCTGAGTAATCGCTCCAGCAGAAGCTACTACTATTTTACACCATGGTGGCTGAGAAGGGGAGGGAAATGAGTCAGCGTTAGAAACATCACAGCCTCGTAAACGATTACTAATTCATGGAGGCTGAGGCACAACCGAGCCGTGAGGGTGAAGTAGCAGCCAGCTTGCTGATACAATTTTCGTAGCTGGTCCGTCTCCTCGCCTGCCACTCATGGAGGATTACTTTTGTCCGTGAGCTATGTGGTTTTTGGTTCCAGTCCCAAACCAGGGTGTTAGGTGGGTCCCTGCTGTCCCTTAACCTGCCTCTTATTTTGTGCTTCATAAAGTCTCTGGAATAGAGCATCGCCACAGGATCCTTTTTCCTCCCTAGCATTTGTAGAAAATAAAAACAGCGAGTGGGGAATCCTGCCAGAAGGAGTCCAAGCAGATCACGTGGCTCCTGTTTTCTTCTCCTTTTATGTGATTATATCAATAATTTACTGAGCTCTATAATACTATAAATTAAGTCAACGGGACAGGCTGTTAAGAAAGAAGCAGGTATTGCAGTGGCGTGACTCACACAAGGATTGCCCCCCCCTACTCTTTTTAATTCATTTACATCTACAAAATTACAGAGTCAGGCAGGTTTTTTACAACCCTAGCAGGAAAGTGGATGATTGCTGGAATAAACAGGATTGTGGAATTAATGTGTCAGTGCTGGGGGACAATGTGGCACTGCTGAAAAGAAAAGAAATCTATGCAGAGGTGTGTGGGAATAATACAGATCTAGGCTAAATACTGGGAGGGGATCTAGAATTCTGTTTAGCCCAACAGAAATTAGGTTTTGAATAATGGTGTGTAAATCAGCATACTTTACTACTTTACTCTGTGGGCAAAAAAGTGTTGTGGCTAGAAGCATTGATGTCAAGCATGGGAGCCTGAGGGCCACATTTATTCATTGGTGGGCATGGCCAAAGGAAAGGGTGAGAATCTTTCCTTTATACAATAGGATACATTCTAGGCATGCAAAAGTTAGAGGTTGTACACACACACACACACACACACACAAACACACACACACACACACACACACATACACACTCCTTTCCATCCTCCACCCAGGCCGACAGTATCACAGTTGAAGGCCACATTCCAGGCTGGCAGAAGCATTTGAGGCAGGTTGGGAGCAGGGCTGACGGTCCATGAACAAAAGGGGGGGGGGAATTAGGAAATCTATAGTCTTAGGAAGCTGAGTTCTGCATTCTGTATCATGCTTTTTACATTTCCAGCATTTGCGCACAATTGCAGCATGTTCACGTTCCTTTCCTATTCTTTCATCCTGCCTTACTTTGGCTCATGGAATCGCCTGCTTTCTGTGGCCCCTCGCTTTGATCAATGGGCCAAGGAAAACAGAGAAGTGGAGCAGTGAGTTGCAATCCTTCATAGCTGTATAACCAGTGGGAGACCTTGATCTTGCATTAATCAGACCACACAGCTCACAAAAGGAAGGTGTAATTCATTTGCGGGGAGGGAACAAAAATCACATTTGAAAGACAAATGTGCTCACCGCTTGGAGAGTCTCAGCTGCGTTCTTTGTGTTAAATCGTCATAGGAAATGCTGGGAGGCTCCTGAAAGGAGGAACGTTTATTAAGGAAGGAGCAAAACAAACCTCTTATCTAAGTGACCTGTGGCAAAAGGTCTGAAAATGAAAGATGTCACAATTCACACCTGCCTTTGCTGAAAATGAAAAAAAATAACAATTTCAGCATTAACTTGAGCAAGAGGCACAAAAGAGGCACTGCAGGGGAGAGGAGCCAAAGCTTCCTGGTAGGACGGCTGGCCCTGTTATTAGGCAGACGGAAATGGCCACTTCAAGGCAGCTAATTTGGGACTTCATTATTATTCTCATTTGAGTGCATCCCACTTTGCTGCTTGAGGCAAAATGGGGGTGCACTGCTGCGCTGCATCTGATCTTGTGTGCTCCATGAGATCTTGCAGGAAACTGGTGCTGCCACCAATGCACCATCTCATGGGCTTTTGCCGCTCAAGGCTGTTGCCTCACCTTGCCTCATGGGTGGACCGGCCCTGGGCACTTGTGAGATTTTCTGACCAGGGGCCAAAATAACTTAACTGGTCTTAGTCACTACACACCTTGATATGTGGGGAGCAGGTGCTATTTGCTGCTCAGCTTCAAGCAGCAAAATACCTTGGGCTGGTCCTGCTGTATGGCACGCCGAAAGTTCCATGCTTAGTTGCCAACATTTCCAGTTAAAACGATCTCTGCATGAGACTATGGAGGGCTGCTCTCCAAAAAGAGGACACAGGTTTGCATTGAAAAGCCATATGTAAATCTGTAAGTATAGATGCAGATTTGGAAATAATTTCTATAATTTAATGGAAATATAATGTGCCTTGGCGGATTGGGGGAGACTGTGACTGTGTGCCTGCACAGTCTGCTTTCTGGGTTGTCAAATAAGCAACTGCAAGTCCCCTGCTCTCCCTTCCTATGGTTTTTTAAAATCTTTTAACCGGCTTTGTTGCCAGACAGTCCTTCAAACAGAGGACTGTGCTCCGTAAATTAAGACACACAGCCCCCCTAGACCTGCAGCCAGTTAGTCAGCAGTACTGGACTAGGCTAGACTCTTATATTCATCCCAGACTTTGAATTTTAGATTCCTTGACATAAAAAAACACATTTAGGATGGAATTTCTTATGCAGCAAATCAGTGATCTGATGGCCATCAAAATATTAAGTGCAGAATCAAATTACATGGCTGACGCACCGAAGAGTGGATAATGAGTGGATGAGTATCCTACCGAAGCAGGCATTCCACATTTTCTCTAGTGGTTGGTAGCTGAAGCTTGACTCATGTAATTTTATTGAAGACATATTGAATTGCACAGCTGATGTCATGCCTTTGCCTACATTAGAAAAGCTGACCAAAAAAAAGGAAGCAAAAACTGCTTCGCTAGGCTGAGATTTTAAAACCTGTGGAATAGCTCCAAGAGGGCACACACTGGGGTGCAACGCTGTCAGAGCCCCCAAAATGTTCTACTAGAACCCATGGGGTGGATGTTCTGGAACAGAAAGCGACTCAACATTTTGCCCACATATGTCCATTCATGCCTCAATGTATACATGCCTTATTTTCAGAGGTAAATCATATGGGTTCTTTGCACTCAGAAGGTCCAGGGTTCATCCACTGGCATCTCTAGGTTAGAGTCAGGAGAGGTATGTGGAACCCTGGAAAGTTGTTGCCAGTGAGTGTGACCCAGAAGTAGGCAACATGATGCCCTCTAGATAATTACAACTCCCATCATCCCTGGCTAGGACTGATGGCCATTGTAGCCCTACAACTAGGGTGGGTGCAGCCAGCCCACATCCTCCTCCTTCTCTTCCCACCACCTCTTCCGTTTTGTGTTGATGAAAACAGCACCTGCTTCCTCCATCCCATTCCTCCATGTATTTCATGCTCCACCCTTTCTGAGCCTCACTCTGAGAAAGGGCCAAAGGTGTAGTGGAGAGCCAGTGTGGTGTAGTGGTTAAGAGCGGTAGATTCATAATCTGGGGAACCGGGTTCGCTTCCCCGCTCCTCCACATGCAGCTGCTGGGTGACCTTGGGCTAGTCACACTTCTTTGAAGTCTCTCAGCCCTACTCACCTCACAGAGTGTTTGTTGTGGGGGAGGAAGGGAAAGGAGAATGTTAGCCGCTTTGAGACTCCTTCGGGTAGTGATAAAGCAGGATATCAAATCCAAACTCTTCTTCTCTTCTTCTTCTTTTTCTTCTTCAGAGTGAGGCATTCTGGGAGAGGAAGTCTAGAATGGCTGAGCCACTGCTGTGGTTTGCTATGACAGCTTGAGCGCAGACTTTAAAAATAATTTCTTGCAACTTGTTTAAGCTGCATTTATAGCTGCTGGGGCAAAGGACAGGATTGGCAAAGGCATTCTCCAAGACACCTCACCCAGCATGCCTTGCTCTGAGAAAGGACCCCATTGGCCGGCCAGCCTGCCCAGTCCACCCAGGAACAAGGAGAACAGGGATCCAAAGGGCACCCCATGCTCACCACCTGAGACAATTCTGCTTCAACCTTGGCTCATCCTTGCCAACATCAGAAGGGCACAGAGTTGCCTCTCTCTGGTGAAGACAGTACTGTGCTGGATGGACCAATTGACTGACCTGGTATAAGCCAGTTTTCAGTGCACTGTCCTGCCTCATGCCCTTTTCCAAAGTGCAAAATGTCATTTCTGAGATGGAGTGTGCAAAGTCAGTCACTTGTAACTGATATCTGTTCAACATGACATTGTCCTCTGTCTTACCCAAGTTGATTGATTGCTGGCTGTGGAATGCAAACAATGTGCTAGAGTTTAGGTATTTGCATTTCTATCCTTCCTCTGCCTGAAAATATTAATAGCTCGTGTTACCTGGAAGAGGTGTTTTTACCCAAATGTATAGGGTTCCCATATTTCAAAAAGCAAAATTCCTGACACCCTGGGCAAACCTCCCCACAAAATAGTGATTTTAAGCTTTTTCCATACATCCAGGTTTTCCTTGACATTTTGCCAGTTCGGCAAAATTCCGCCCGCCCTGATGCCATTTTTACACCTGAAAAAAAGGACATGGCAGGAATTTTCCTGACGCATGGCAAGCCTACCAAACGTAGTGCTTGATGTCTCAGTGACTCACAAGACTCTTTTTGGCATGATGCACTGGGGACTAGAGAAATTTGATCTAGTTGGCAAAGATCAGTTGGGAAGGGCCTTGTGTCCAGATCAGTAAAGAAGGAGCAGCAGGGGACTGCCAGAGCTCAGTGACAGAGCATATGTTTTGCATGCAGAAGGGCCCAGGTATAATTCCTGGCCTTCTTAAAAAGATCAGGTAAGAGGTGATGTGATGGGCCAGGTTGAGTCCTGGCTGCCAGTCAGAGTAGTCAGCACTAAGCCAGGTAGACCAATGGCCTGATCCAGTGTAAGGCAGCATAATATGCTGATCTCAGGCTGGTACTAATAAGAGTCCCTACTACTTAAGGCAACTCTTTCTCCAAGGGGGTGCTAATATGGGCAAGAAATCCAGGGCAGAGAGCAGCTAATAATTCTGAGACTTGTTTCTGGGCTCAGACTCTGACTATATAATGCTTTTTCCAGGAAGAGCCTTAAGCTCAGTGGCACAACACCTGCTTTGCATGAAGCAAATCTCAGGTTCAATCCTGGCATCTCCATCTGCCCAATCTGCAATCCCGGAGAGCTGCTGCCAGACAGTGTAGACAATACTAGCCTAGATGCACCAATTGTGTGAGATGGAAGCTTCCTCTGTTTCTGCATTCCAACTTCCTGTCATTCCAAAGTCTTCAGAAGTGGTTTGAGGGGAAAGCAAGGAAGGGCGAAGGAGTTGCTCCTCCATACTGTGCTGGTTCCTGTCCTATTGAGCAATCCAGCAGCCAACAAGATCTTAGAGAGGCAGGACTGGTTGTGAAAAGTATGTTCAATTTTTGAAGTCACAAACATCTGGAAGAACTTTCCGACAGTGGAACAGACTCCTACGAGATGTATTAGACTTAGAGGTTTCTAAGCAAATGTTGGATGGCCATCTGCCATGGATGATCTAGTTGAGATTCCTGCACTGCAGGGGGTGAGACTAGATGACCCTCAGGGTCCCTTCCCCACACTACAATTCTGTCATTCTATGATTCTATGAAAAGCTCATCCGTTTCCCACTGGCAGCTCACAGGAAAGAAGCTACTTCAATGAGCATGAGAGGAACAAGCCTCTGTGCTCGTTTCTCTCTGCCGTTTAATTCCTTTTTAGCAACTCCATGACGTAACTCGTTCTACAGATGCGGCTTTAGCAGCGACCAGCCTTCACTGTGTCTTAGTACAAAGACCATCTGCTCCAGCCAGCTGAGGGTCAGCTTCCAGTGTCACCAGTGACTAAAATAGCCCTGCATCTCTCTCTGTCTCTCTTTCCATCTCCCACCTTCCCATGTGCACATTCTTCCTGCACCAGGTGTGGCTGCCTTTCTGGATTCTGTACATGGTTCAGCTTACCATAAGCAACGTTCAGCTCTCCTCCTGTCTAGCAGGCTGTAGTGCAGGCAATGGGTATCCCTGGGGAAAGAAGATGGGTTGGGTGGGCGGTCAGCAGGCTATTCCGGGGACCTTTGATATATGCCTAGCTAAGTCAAACCAATTGCACATATCCGGAGGCTCATACGAGTCAAGCTAGTAGCCAGGATGACTTTAAGTGCCACCATAGCAACAAATCGAACCTTCGCTGAATATGAATAATGCAGGAAATGTTTCCATAGATAAAGACGATTTGCGCCTGTAAACATGTTTCTCTCTCTATCTGCAATATGATTGCTGTTTTAGTTTAATTTTCCCTAATGAAGAATGTTGTTGTGGTGCAAACAACCCTTTCCTAGTAATGTCTGGCATCACAGCAGTAGGTGGTAGACTTTTGATTAATGACAGTGAGAATGGAAAAAGCCAATTAGAATTCAAAGAGAGATGATTTTCTTGTCTCTTCTTGGGCTGTGGGGGGCCATGGGCTGACAAAGTGTTTTTCTTAAGCTTTTGGGTATCATTGTACAAATTTTTTGTTTATCCACTCATAAGCCCATTTATTCCTATTTCTGCATCAATCTTTCAATTTCTTTTTTAAACTCACACCATTTTTTCATAAAACTTGTATTTTTCAGAGGTTTTTTTCATTAAAAAATACATATTTGTGTATCCTGTAGTTTGCTGAGGGTACTGAGAGTTGTGAGGAGAGTGGTTTATCAATCGATCCCTCTTCCCAGGGAAGTCTGGGAATTGTAGCTCTGTGAGGGGAATAGTGGCCTCCTAACAACGGGTGGTGCTGTGGGTTAAACCACAGAGTCTAAGACTTGCCGATTAGAAGGTTGGCGGTTCGAATCCCTGCGACGGGGTGAGCTCCCATTGCTCTGTCCCAGCTCCTGCCAACCTAGCAGTTCGAAAGCACATCAAAGTGCAAGTAGATAAATAGGTACTGCTCCGGCGGGAAGGTAAACGGCGTTTCCGTGCGCTGCTCTGGTTCACCAGAAGCGGCTTAGTCGTGCTGGGCACATGACCCGGAAGCTGTACACCGGCTCCCTTGGCCAGTAAAGTGAGATGAGCGCCGCAACCCCAGAGTCGGCCACAGTGGCGTAGCGTGGGTTGTCAGCACCCGGGGCAAGGCAAGTAATTTGCACCCCCTAACCCGTGAATTTGCGCCCCTAACCCGTGGATTTGCGCCCCCTAACCCTAACCCCCAGATGTTGCGCCCGGTGCGGCCAGCCCCCCCTGCACCCCCCACACTACGCCACTGGTCGGCCACGACTGGACCTAATGGTCAGGGGTCCCTTTACCTTTACCTTAACAACCTTTAAGCACCCTTAATAAACTACAGTTCCGAAGAATCCATGACTGTTCAAGTGGAATCCTACTGCTTTAAATGCATGGTGCAGATGTGGCCTCACTTATTGGTCTAGTAAATGCAAATCACCACCATCAAGGAAAAGAACACTATGACACCATCTTTGGAAGCTATTTGCAAAAACAGAAATGAACAAAGTTTTCTCCAGGAAAAAATAAATAAACGTGTACAGCCTTCCCCTTCTCCCCCAATGTTTAATAAAGCCCCTCACCAAAGGGTTTGTGCCATTTGCTGTATTTAATGAGCAAGAAGGTAATTAGTGGATGAGTGAAAAATGTAACATTTGGCCATAGGGAGCATTATACATCTTTGAGTTTTCTATGTCCCCACAGTGGGATGCTTTTGAGCTGAAAAAAACAGACAGAGTTTAATTATAAAGCACTGAGTTGAAACCCATCCAGATGTTTTAAATGTCACTGCTGAAGTTATGAAACTGATGTCTTTGGGTGCTCTTTGAAGCCACGCGGATTAAAACTCTGAATGCACTTAAACTGAGCCAGATCACCGGCTCATTATACCTGCTGCTGTCTGCAGTGCCTCTCCAATGTAGTGCCCACCAGCCCTGCCATCTGAGATCCTTGCTTAAAAATAGCAGGTACCAGGGGCTAAACCTAGTGCAGACAAAGCTATGTTCCAACAGTAAGCTATGGCACGTGTCCCCTGTCCTCAAAAAGCACAGTCAGTAGCACACTGGACTAGGCCTCCCACATTGGAAGTAAGAATTTGACCACTTGGCTATGAATGAAGAGCTCAACCTTGTGGCTTTTGGCTGCTAGTTGGGATGGTCATCTGCTGCATCCAGGATCAAAGGCAGTGTGTCACTGAATTCCAGTTGCTGGGGAACAACAGCAGGAGATGGCGACTGTGCTCCTGCCTGCCTTTGAGCTTCCCACAGATCACTGTGGTTGGAAACAGGCTTATTCAATAGGTCTTTGTTCGGGTGGTCTTATATCCTGCTTTATAGAGCACAGTCCCCGATTTAAAGTCCAATCCTAGCCCTGTTGAAAGATAACAATATTGATGGGCATTGGTAAGAGGATATATTGGGTATATCTAGTCCTCTACAGACCCATGTGTGTGTGTTAGGAAACAAAAGAAGAAATGGCTGGTGCCTGGATTTTTTAGGAACGCAGGGCTTGTGCATAAAGAACCCTAGTAGCAGAGTTTAAATCCCATCGTTAGGTAGATGTAGTGAAGTGTAGGAATAGGCTTTTAAGCCTTATTTTAATATGCTCCAGCTACTTGAAGTGGTTGGCTCTCTTTACCTCTCCTGCACACCATACATTGAAGGAAGTTTAAAATATACTTTACTTACAGTCATGCATTGTTCTTAGCAGCAACGATAAATTCCTGGTAAATGTTCTTGGTTTAAAAGTACTACAAAGGGAGAGAGAGAGAGAGAGAGAACAAGAAATAAGAATTATTTCTTCCCTCTCAGGAGAAGAGGGATCTGACATCACTTAGCCTACTCTAGCAATTTAGAAGTCTGTGGTTCTTAACCCTTTCACATACTAACTCTGTCCTGAACTAGAGACTCTTGGCCCCTTGCTATCTATTCTGATTGGCAGTAATTTTTTTGAAGTCTTTTGTAGGACTTGAGCAGGAATATAGCACCCTCCCCTTTCTAGCAATTGATATTCAGAAGCATACTGCCTTTAGCTGTGGAGACAGAGCATAGCCATTGTGGCTAGCAGCTACTGATAAGTCTTATCCTCCATGAATTGGCCTAATCCACTTTTCAAGCCATCCGTCATCTCTGGCTGCTGTGGGAGTGAGTTCCACAGTTTAACTATGCACTGCATGAATATGTACTTTCCTTTGTCTGTCCTGAGTTTTTCAACATTCAGCTTCGTTGGATGTGCACGAATTCTAGTGTAATGAGTGAGACAGAGAGAGAGAAAGTTTTCTCTAGCCACTTTCTCTATGCCATGCATAATTTTATAAACTTTGATCATGCCACCTCTTCCCCACCTTTTCTATAAACTAAAAAATCCTAAATGCTACAACCTTTAATCATGGGGTAAATATTGCTTAGGGTAAATATCTGGGGAAACACTCTAGGTTTTAGTCAACCAACAGCAGTCAACTTAACATCATGTTTTTGCTAACTTGGCGAAATTTCTGTATGTATTAAAAACACACATTTAGATACAAAGGAAGAAAATAGTTTCTTTTTAGCCAAAAATGAAAAAAAGAGACAATTGTTTCTTCCCCAGGCAGCTAGAAAGATATTGTTTCACACTACCCCTTTCCTAAACAGTGAAAAGTTCAAGGCACCATTTGCCCAGTAAATATCATTTGTGGAAGAGAACACAGAAGAAAGCTTGTTACCTTTCTAATCATCTATGTCCAAATATACAAAGTAATCATTTCTCAAGCACAAAAAGCAATGGATTGCAGAAGCAAGCACACAGATAGTGTATCTACAGCACAGTCCTATGCCTATTTACTTGTAAGTCAGGCTCATTAGTTTCATATTCCTACCCAGTGTATGTGTGCATAGGTTTGCAGCCCAAGTGTAGAGCAATTAAAATCCAACTGATGTGCATAGATGTGTGATCCAGACCTTATTGTGCTGCTGACCAATTGCTCCATCCTTTTTGAATATATTCTGAACAATAGCACCAACTGGACGGGTGTCAAGAGCCCTCTCAGCAGGACCCCCAAACCCAGCAGGGCTCTCTTACCACATTTTAAAGTACCGTAAGTGAAGTAATGCACATTATCATCTAATTACCACATACACATGCACACAAGACTATTAAGTCCAATGTTTAAAATTATCTAGCTTAACCACTGATTCTGAGTGCCGCCTATCTTGAGTGAGGAAGACAAGGAAAGAGAAGCCACCTTCATTGCTTCCGAGATTCCTGCATTGCAGGGGAGTTGAACTCCATGACCCTCGGGATCCCTTCCAGTTCTACGTTTCTGTGAAAATGACGCCACCACATGAACACATAGCAGGTCTATCGTATGGGACTTAACAAGAACACCAGAAGCTGCCCATTACCAGGTCAGACCATTAATCCATCTAGAAATTAGTATTGCTTACACTATACACCAAATATGGCTGGTCCTCCAGCAGATGCTGCTCACATACCGGTATGTATTACTGTAATCTTGGTTCCTAGGAGTGGGATAGAAACATTTCGTGGTCCCACTTTCTTTCATTCACACAGGAATATATTTTCCTCCTCTTTCTCATAGGATCTCACAAGGCGAAACTGAAACCCAGGTTGTTAAAGCTGCAGTTTACATTCACACCGCAGTGGCTTTGAGCTGACATGGACCATCTCTGAAACTGACTACCTGTCTGCTAAAGTCTATGCTGTCAGACTTCGTCACGGGAGCTAACTGAACTCTGTGGTTTTCGTTGGCTTTTCTTTCCATCCCTTGACATCACAATGAGCGGCATCCTCTCGCACTTGGACCCCCGACGGATCCAATGGGGTGCCACATGGTATGCCATGCACTCTCGAATCCTCCGCACCAAGCCAGTGGAATCCATGCTGGAGGGGACAGGCACCACCACATCCCATGGAACCAAACTGGCCCAAGTGCTCACTACCCTGGATCTGGTTTCACTGGGTGTTGGAAGTTGTGTTGGCACCGGGATGTATGTGGTCTCTGGCCTGGTTGCTAAGGAGATGGCCGGGCCGGGCGTCATCGTTTCTTTCATCATTGCAGCCGTAGCCTCCATTTTGTCTGGTGAGTCTTCCCAAACTGTATGCTTACTAAATGCCTATTTACTGAAGAACAGTTGTGGCTGATTCTATTTCTCATGCATTTCTAGGGGGAACTTTTTAGTTCATCTTTCATCAAGCACTGCCGTTGCTCATAATCCAGGGGTTGGGGTACCTTTTTGGGCCAGGGTGCCAGATCTTTATCCCCACCCCACCCCTGCAAACCCACTGTGACAGGTGGACAAGTCCACCCATCTGTCAATCATCTTATATCATGATGGCATCATGACCAGCTGATGAGCTAAGGGTTCAATCCTGCTGGCTACAGGGGTCAAAGAACACACTGTTCATGCAGCACCCAGTGGGACTGAACCCTGCCCATCAGCTGACATCACTCAGTGTCATCAGTGAGTGGACAGCTGGGGTTGGTTTGGAGAAAATGGCCCTGAGGACCTGGCAGGTCAACATTGGCCATGGGCCGTGAGGTTCCCCACTCTTTTTCTTAAGCATTCCAGGAATACATATTTTATAAGCCATTTGTTCTTTGAAGTATGTATTTATTTATCTATTAGAAACTATTTTATGCCGCCTTCCACTTCCTGTCTCCAGGCTGTGTACAACCGTATTGAAATACATGTCAAAACAGCATTAAATTACAGGAAGAAAATGCAATGGAAAACTAGGGCAGAGTTAAAAATATAATATACTGAGATCAAACACCAGCCTGGGAGCACAAATGTCTTTTTAAAATTAAAGAGGGATGGGACGACTATTGCCTTCAGGTGCTCAAACTGTCAGCCCAAAGTAATATGTAATGCTCATAAGTCGTCATTCTACTTTTCAGGAAGCAGCATAATCGTCTAAGGCTATTGGGGTGGCACACATTGGTGTGCAATGCTGAATGTTCAGAATGTAAAGAAAGTAAGCTGTGCTATCTTTCCCTCTGATTAAGGACATTATTAAACTTGTTTATATTACCTGCCTTCCATTTTATGAGACCTGCTGAAACTCTCTAGATGGCACTGACTGTAAATGCCTCTCTGGGCCTAAGATGCTATTTGTTCAAGTAGAAAAAATGGCAAAACATACAAGAGCTAAGTATTATTATTATTTTAATGAGTCAACACCTTTAGTAGCACCAACACCTCTGCCCCAGACTAATGCCAATGAATGATAAAACCTTTTGCATTACCAAGTGGGAATTTTCGACCATCTTACAATAAGTCCACCATGGCATCTGATTGGTTGTGACTACAGCACTCGGTAATCACTCCTAAACCTAACTGGATAGCATAATAATTATGTAAGAATTCTACCTCTATATTAAGATAGGGTGCAGTCAATTAGAACTATGCTCAATTTAAGGTTTAGCTGAACCATGACCGAGTTTTGTTGTGTTTCCACGATCCTTTTCAGATATCATGAGAGTCAGCTCAACCACTATGCTGAATATGAAATCTTTGTAAACCTGGGATCCCCACCATGGTATCCCCAGACCCCCTCTTGGGTCCTACCTAAACCTCTTGCCTTCCCAATTTTTATTTTATTTTTTTAATTGAGGATTTTTTTGGCTTGGCAGGTCGTATGATTGGAAGGCACTGTCTGTTTTAGGGGGTGTTTGCTTTGTTTGTCTGTGTCGTATTTGTTTTTTTGGTGTAAACATTTCGACTTTTTAAATTAAGGGTCTGACCTTCAGCTGTTTTCCTTCTGGATTTTGTGGTTTCCAAATGTACCCTGGGCCCCAAACAAATGAGGACCATAGGAGCCAACTCCTAAGGGTCAAAGTCCCTTTGCTCCCCAAAAACATTTGAGGGAGCTGCCCCACTCAAGTTGATGGGCATTGCTATTCAAATGATGTGCGTGCACCATGTCTTGTGATCAGTAATGTGGGGCGGAGCTTTCCTGGGTCCCCCCAATATTTTATTCAAGTTGGCACCCCTGCTGAGGACCATTGTTGTAGACGTAGACTGTTTCAATGACCTAGCTTAACTGGATTTAGTCAAGTTAGAAAGCAAAGATACATACACTGTGCTTAAGATAAGGATTGCTTAGACCAGCTTTCTTTAACCTGATGCTGTCTGGGACTGATGGAAGTTGTAGTCCAATGACCTTTTGAGGACATCACTTTAAGGAAGGCTGGCTTAAACTATCAGGGGAGTTGCATTGACACCACCCTTTTCAGACATCATGAGAGCCAACAAATACTTCCAGAGGGTCTCTGGCTAGCAAGAAAGGCTTGTGGATTACTCACCGGCTACACCAAACATATTTGTAATCCATCTCAGTCAATTAACGTAATTGGTCTAGCAATATGGTACAAACTGTACTTGTGTGGATTAATTAATATTCACTTCCACTACCCTATAATAATGAAGATGGAAAGGAAGTTTTCAGGAACCTCTAAGACTGTCAGAATCTATTACCCATTTTAGTTAAATGGCACCTCAAGGTTTAGAGTTAAGCATCCTTTTGAATATCAGATGTCAGGAACAAACAAGAGGGGAAGGCTATTGAATTTGTACCCTGCCTGCAAGTTTCCCAGGTGCAATTGGGGTGCAACATTCTGGACCAGGTTGACTAAAAGAATGCTGGACCGGCAAGACTCTTCTGTTTACATGCCTGAAATTTGATTGCCGGTTTCAGAGTTGTCTGATTGAAATTTGATTGCAGGGTCTGGTTTTTAAAGGATCGCAATGAATAAGAAGAAGTAAACAAGTGTAAAGCAAAAGTCTCTGAATCCTGGCTTCATTGATTGAATTTAGCCAAGGGTATGAATTGGTCTATGCATGTTTTCCACGTGAGCCCGTTTACTGCTGGTGTTCGTCCTTTACAGTTCAATGATAGCAAGCGGACACAATGTTCCAACGCAAGCAGTTGAAAGGAGCCTTCTGTGCTTCCGAGGCTGGTTATTGATGCTTCAAATTTGATGTGGGTGTCAGTTAAGAAAACACTGATAAATAACAGAAGAACCTTGATTTGAATTCTGCATTGTAAATGCAACACAATGAAATATCCTGGATAAATTTAGCTTTTTAATACAAGCTTTTCTCTAATGCTTTTAGAGCCAGTGTGGTGTGGGAGCCAGTGTGGTGTAGTGGTTAAGAGCGGTAGTCTCGTAATCTGGGGAACCGGGTTCGCGTCTCCGCTCCTCCACATGCAGCTGCTGGGTGACCTTGGGCCAGTCACACTTCTGTGAAAGTCTCTCAGCCCCACTCACCTCACAGAGTGTTTGTTGTGGGGGAGGAAGGGAAAGGAGAATGTTAGCCGCTTTGAGACTCCTTAAAGGGAGTGAAAGGCGGGATATCAAATCCAAACTCTTCTTCTTCATCATCAAGGATAAAATAGTTGTTTTCATTCTACTTTCTCTTATGAGAGAGGAATTTCTCATCCAAGGTCTACACCTGGCCTGGCTACAAAACTTCAAGGGAAAGCATTCAACTCATTGTTTCACTTAACTGTTTTTGAGGACTGGGAATGGCTAACTGGTGCCACAATGGATGGGCTAGAAGCAACTTTATCCACTCTGGTGGCACCTATCAGATTTTTATCAAGGTGGGTCAAGACAACAGTGGGCAGAAGACAACCATGGATCTGCCATTAGCTTCCTGGATGATTGGCAAGGACTTCCAACATCCACCTGATTTACCAGTAGCAACTAAAGGACAGTCCCCCTGCCCTGGCTCAAATTATACTGCTGAAATGAAGAAGGCTGTTGATAGATTTCTGTGTGGAAGGGCTGTGAGCTCCATTTAGATGTGGTGCCTAAAATAAATTCTTTGGCTCAGAATTCTTTAATTCTAAGTGTATATCCTTTGCAGCTGGTTCCAGTTGGTGGATCACAGGGTCTACTAAAAAACCCCACCCAAGTATTTCCTGAGGTCTGCCCAACCCAGATTGTGGGCTTATCCGCAATTACCTTTCCAAGCACAGCCCACCGCTTAAAGCTCTGTGTCCAAGCACTGTCCCAGCTCTGTGTCCCCTCTTTTGCAAAAACAAAACAAAATGAAACCCTGACCTATAAAGCTCAATAAAAGCAAATGTCAATCCGCAGAAAGCCCAAATGGATGTTTGCTCCAATTGAGCACTAAAGAGCAGGTTTTCATGGAGAAAGCTTGGGGCAAAACAAAAACAGAGACTCAGACACAGAGCTTTTAAGTATGGATAAGTATTATCCACAAAGCATAGAATCAAATAGGATGGTATTTATGTGGGTCTGGACCAAAACATCTGAACTTGCAAAGCAGAACTTCAGAAACTATAAAATTTAAGAAGGTAAAAGCCTGTTCAGGGGGGGAAATGACATAAATCCATGCCTATAAAAAAATAAACACAACCAGGAGCTAAAACTCTGACTTACCTAGAGATGGAAAATGCTATTGAATGAAAAGACAATGCTTTTTTAGGCATCAGAATTCTAAAGAATAAAGCTGGCCATAATAATAATTCCAGGGTATATATTAGGTCAACCAAAATGCCATAAAATAGTGGACAAGCTTTTGAATTCCCCCAAACACTTCATCAGTTTAAAAAAAAAAATGGGTAGAAAAGGGGAGAAAAGGCAGCTGGTGTTTGTCAAGCCGTACATGTCTCAATTTGGCACATTTCAAGAGGCAGAGTGGGAGGAGCTAGCAGACATTCAAATAAGGCACTTTAAGTTTCAGGTGTTTGCAGGTTTCATGTTGCCCAGTGGCCTCCTGGCAAGAAGAAATACATAATGGCTGCACACCCATCTCTGTAAATATAACAGCCAGCTGTCACTGATCCAAAGTTACTAATATGTTTTCTGACGGGCGTTTGTTCTTTTGAGACAGAAATAAAAATAAACCTCTTTGCTATCATAGCAGCTGGAATGCAAAATGTGAGGCACCACCCAAACTGCTGCTGAGAAGGGACGACAGCACACCTTGTCCGATCACAGTTTCAGGTAGAGCTCACACGACTCAGGTGGTGTTCTTAGCCAGTTGAAAGCGTTTCGGTTACATTACAAATTGGAACAAATGGATGCAATGAAGGAGGTCCGTGACTTTTACATGTTAACACGTACCAGGAAGGATTTCTGGGGTACCTGGTAGTTTGTTAAGAGAGCTGGGAATTGTAGCCCTGTGAGGGGTCTCCTAAGAATTCTCAGGACCCTTAAAACAGGGTTCTTTAGGGGTAGACCTGACTGTTAAAGTGGCATAAGAGTGCTTTAGACACATGGACTGCATGTGAACTCATAGAAAGCCATCGACTACCTGATCCTATAACCTTGGTAGCTTTCCATTAAGATATCACTTGGGTACAAACAACACAGCTACACACTATAAGCAAGAGTAACACACAAAACTGCCAATATTGTATCTCTACCACAGGGGTTATGTTTTAAAAATTTAAGATTATAGCAAGTTTGCTGTGTTGGTTATTCTTTTTCTTCTTTCATCTTGATTTGCTTTCATTCCACTGAAGAAAAACATTTTCCCAAACACTGAGATATATTTTTATAGTCTCCTCGGCCATTTCCCCCTTTTTGATCATTCCTGAGTTTTGTTATTTATAACAGCAATGCATTCTTGGAAAGCAAAAGTGAGGCTGAGCTAGGACATCACAAAGCACATGAAACTGAATCTTTCGCTTCACCTTCTGCTTAACCTTTTAGCTGCGGTTCTCATAAGCATCTGGGATATAAACAAAACCTTGGGATGGGTTCTCATGTTACTATTTTCAAGAGCCAGCTCTCTTTTCACTGAGCTAGCCTGGGTGATCATATCTCAGCTTCATAAACTGAGATAAGAATGAGCCTTTTCCCAGGACACATAGCCTCTTCTCCTGCTTGAATGTGAGCTGTGATAAAGACCTCCACTAGTGTAACTGGTGCATTGCTTCACAATGTTCACACCACAATCAAGGTTTACGCAGAATAAAGTTGAATAGATGTCAAGAACAATTCTTTCCAGGTAAAAATTATGCATAAACGTATAGGCAAGATTCAGACCCTCCAAATGTCCCTATTTTCCAGGATGTCCCTGATTTAGAGAAGCTGTCTTGGTATCTGATCTGATCTCAGAATGTCCCACTTTTCCTTAGGATGTCCCTATTTTCATTGGAGAAATGTTGAATGGTATGGAGTTATCTAACCCCTGAGCCATCTGAAGGCAATCCTGTATACGGAAGGTGTATATATATATATATATATGGCTAGAACTGCATTGCTATGGAACTGAAGAAAAGGGGATTTTATTATTAAGAAGAAGCAGCAGAAAATGCTATAAATAGGAAATTATAGCCAGTCTTATGAAAGCCCTAACTATCCAGCTGTGTTTATTTGTTCCTGAATGATACCATCAAGCATATTATCATGCCAGCAAAGTTTTTGTTACACTATTTAGGAGCTGAGACATAAAATAAATAAATATTACTAATAGATCCATTTCCAATCATCTGCTTTGTAGGTCTGTTTCATTCTACTTTATCTTATTTTTAAAATCTACAGCCATGCCAGATTGGGCAAATCTAATCCTAATTTGAAAAAATCTTGCAAAGTCATGTTAGGTCCTTTTGCTAGAAGCTCTGGTCATTTTGTAAAAAATCGGGACCAGCTCTTTGCTTCCTGCATGAATGTTTAATAGGCCAATAAACAGGAAGCTGTATTCCTGTCACATACACAAATTGATTCAGATGCAAAATAATTGGGTTTCTGGCAGATACATCTGGCCTCAAGGTATCAGGAATGCATTAGATCTGTGTTGTTTTCCTGCAGAAAATAAAGGAAACAGCACTTGTCTCCACCCAAGAGAGACCAAAACATATTTTTACTTTGCTAAAAGAAACACATTGGGTAACGAAGCTCACAAAACATTAGATTGGCTCCATTAGAGACATTATTAATGGCAGGCAGCACAATTTTACCCATCCACCTCGTTCCAACACAATTTTCCAACACAATTTCAGAAGTTGCTGGTTTATTACTAGCTAAATTGCCTTTATGGCTGGTGGCTACTGGCTGCTGGCATTTGTGACCCTGGTAATCGTAGCTGAATACTTACTAGGGTGACAGGTGTGGAAGGTGGGCATCACTGAGGATAGCCTTGTTGACTCCCTCTCCCCTTACCTTCTTCAACACTGGGTTGAAGGACACTGGGTCATTCGCCCAACTTCTCCAGCCCAGTGTCGGCACCTTGCATCTTATTCTTCCCTACTTCTGCTGCATCCGCAAGGCCACCGTTAAATTGGCATCTTAGGACACATTGTCAGATGGAAGATGGAGCCAGTTTGTTTTCTCCTCCTCTGGTGGGTAGGACTCGAACCAACGGCTTCAAGTTACAATACAGGAGATTCCAACCAAACATCTGGAAGAGCTTTCTGACAGTAAGAGTTGTTCAACAGTGAAACGGTCTCCCCTGGGAGGTGGTGGACTTTTCCTTCCTTGGAAGTTTTAAAGCAGATATTGGATGGCCATCTGCCATGGATGCTTTAGCTGAGATTCCTGCATTGCAGCAGGTTGGACTAGATGACCCTTAGGGTCCCTTCCAACTCTACAGTTCTATGACTGTATGCCACCCAGAGCAAACCATTCAGACTATACATCTGCATGATGCCGCCTGTCGTAAAGGTAAAGGGACCCCTGACCATTAGGTCCAGTCGTGACCGACTCTGGGGTTACGGTGCTCATCTCACTTTGTTGGCCGAGGGAGCCGGCGTACAGCTTCCAGGTCATGTGGCCAGCATGACTAAGCCGCTTCTGGCAAACCAGAGCAGCGCACAGAAACGCTGTTTACCTTCTCGCCGGAGCGGTACCTATTTATCTACTTGCACTTTGATGTGCTTTCGAACTGCTAGGTTGGCAGGAGCAGGGACCGAGCAATGGGAGCTCACCCTGTTGCGGGGATTCGAACCACCGACCTTCTGATCGGCAAGTCCTAGGCTCTGTGGTTTAACCCACAGCGCCACCCAACACCCACTGTTTATTCACCGCTGTCCTATATTTTTGTAGAAAAGCCCAGGAGGATAGCCTGCTGAAATGCAGTGGGCATGAATAAAAACTGCATTACTCTCCAGCCTCTTTGCGATGGTTTCTCCTTTGTTATCTTCCCCCGCCGAGATGCTTCCTGCCTTTCCTGTGTGTGTGTGTGGTTTCGTGCACGAATGAGCCTCTCTGGATAACCAAGGCACAGGAAATTCTGCTAATGTTCCATATGAAAATTATAACGGGAGCTCGAGTTACTTTGGCATACTAATGAGATAGCCGATTAGTTACCGCTATGCATGCCCTCCAACATTTCTCCGATGGAAATAGGAAAAGCGGGACATTTTGGGATCAAATCAGAAACTGGGACAGCTTCTGCAAATCTGGGACTGTCCCTGGAATATAGGGACACTTGGCGGGTTCTCATTATGCACATCAAACACAAACCTTGCCTGCCTGCCTGTGGGCTAAAGTTAGCCACCAGCTTTGTTATGGTTTTTCAAGTCAAAGCCTGGAATAGAATACCTGTCTTCATCAAGGCATCTGTTTCATCAATCTTTCAGGCATGTACTTATTCTCTGGTCTCTTGTGTGTGCAGCTTGCATGCATTATTAATCAGCTTTGAATAATTACTTTATATGCAAGTCAATGGTTGAGGGGTCGGCCGGCGGGGAAGGGGGAGAGGAATTCGGATTGGTTCCTCCCCCACCTCATTCTTCCTTGTTCCTGGTCTACATGGTAGAAGTAAAAGTCTCAGATATCCCCTTGAAAGCTTTCATTATCCAAGTGCATATGAAAGTATGTGAAATATAGAGGGCATTCAATAAAGAGAGCACTTAATATCATCAGCCTGCTCCAGCTTGTGCCGTTTAGCACATTCACTGGACTTAGTGGGGAAATCTGGGGCAATGTGAAAATGACAGTCGTTTGAATCATCTTCTCAAGATGCCAGGCTAGTTGCAAACTCAGAAGGACAGATAGGGGAGAAATTTGATTCAGTGTTCATTCAAAGGCAAACTTCCCAGTTTCCAAAACAATATGAGAAATGAAACCCAGCGATCTGTCAACATTTTTACTTCACCAGATTTTGCAGCAGCAGTATTCCAGCCGAGTAATGTGTACAAAATGCATAAATTAGAGTGAAAACGTACATAAAAATGCATTGTATTGGGGAAATTTGCTTTGCAATAATGCATACATTGGGCAGAATTGCATACAAAAATGTGCCTCTTAGGAGAAATTGATCTGGATACTATCCTTCTGTTGATGCAGCCTAGAATAGCATTAGCACTTTTTTTGCTGCTGCATCACACTGTTGACTCATGTTAAGCTTGTGGTCTACTAAGACCCCTGGATCCTTTTCACATGTACTGCTTGTAAGCTCATGGGGCTTACTATGCCAGGTGCCAAAATAACTTGATCAGTACTGGGGTGGAGAAATTAAATTTTAACGCAAGCCTACCTAATTCACACTTCTCAATATAATATGAAAATATATATACAAAAATCCATATGCGGGGGGAAACCACTTATAAAAATAAGCAAAATCACATACAGAAATTTATATATTTAGGGAAATGCTCTGTAAAATGCAGGTGAATTTTCATGAGGACTTTTTCAAAAAATCACAAACTGATGTATGAATTGAATTGGAAAAATGTGAAATGGAAATGGGCCAATTTCTCCATCCATTGACCGTGTATGTGTGTGCGTGCGCACGTGCCATTTGTTGCTCTGTAAATGAAGAGGCTGGGTCTGCTCATGGTAGCTTTGAATCATTCATATTCTTTACAGCATGCTAGAAGTTCTGACAGCATAACAACCAAGCGGCAGTATACACTTTAGGAATTGACTGTGAAATCAAACAGAAGGCCGGGGTGGGGGGGTGGGAGGAACCAATGAATGCTCCTACAACAGAATGGAATTGGCTAGAAATTGTATCCTTCCTACCTGCTTATCATACTCCAGAATGAAAGAGCAGAGGTGGGCATACACATTTCAATTACAGGGTATTATTGACCGCTGGGGTTAGTGTTGTTCCCATTGATCTAAGTGATGTTAATAACAGTCTGTCTCGCTATCAGAACAGAGGAGGAGGCATGGACCTGAACCAGCAACAAGTCTGCAGCTATAAACGCCAGGAGGGACTGGTTAGAAAAGATGGGTTTTATTGGTGCTTTCAGTAATCCGTTTTATTTGTTTTGTTAATCAATTATTTCCCATAAAACACCCTGAAACGATTCAATGAAAACATCAACAATGAAAATATAAATGAAAGCAATTTCAAGTCCAATATGGAAACAGATTGATTGTGTGTGTGTGTGTGTGTGTGTGTGTGTATAGGCTTGTTTGAAAAGGAAGGTCTTTAATAGATAGCAAAAAGATAATAGAATTGGAGTGTTGGAAGGAGCCCTGAGGATCATCTATATCCAACCCCCTGCAGTACAAGAATATGCAGTTGTCCCATGCAGGAATCAAACCTGCAATGTTGGCATTATCAGCACCACACTCTACCCAACTGAGCTCTCCAGGCTGATGGAATTCACTCTTTCCTGATATCTAACAGGAGGACTTCCTAAAAGCCTGCTACACAAAAGGCCTGATTCCTGCATCATATGGAAAGGACCTCCTGACCATAAGGTGGTCTGCACAGGAGGCTCCCACCTGCAGTGCTCAGTGTTCAGTTAAGTATTTAAGCAGTGAGATGAGCTGCTGGGTTTCCTGGTCCCAAGCTGTATAGGACGGGTGGTGCTGTGGGTTAAACCACAGAGCCTAGGACTTGCCGATCAGAAGGTCGGAGGTTTGAATCCCCGCGACGGGGTGAGCTCCCATTGCTCGGTCCCTGCTCCTGCCAACCTAGCAGTTCGAAAGCACATCAAAGTGCAAGTAGATAAATAGGTACCACTCCAGCGGGAAGGTAAACGGCGTTTCCGTGCGCTGCTCTGGTTCGCCAGAAGCGGCTTAGTCATGCTGGCCACATGACCCGGAAGCTGTACGCCGGCTCCCTTGGCCAATAAAGCAAGATGAGCACCACAACCCCAGAGTCGGCCACGACTGGACCTAATGGGCAGGGGTCCCTTTACCTTTACCTTTACCGACACCTGGAGCACATTTCCAAGTTAGCATTTCATTGGAATAGTACATTATTGTAGTAAACAGCCCTGCTGTTGGGCAGAATGGGGCAACTGCCTCACATAGCCAGCACTGGATGTCAGTGGCTATTAACTTGCTCTTCCACCCATCCTGGACTGCAGTGTACTTCTTTGCATTCTGGCAGCCTCCAGCATTCCCTCTACCAAACCTAATTCTAGACAAGGGAGAAAGCCAACCCTGTGGTTCTATTTACCTGAATGGTGGTAACACTGTTACCAAACTCCTGCCTCTTTACATGCTGTCCGAATCCAAGCCGTGTTTTCCTGTACCTCTCCCTCTAAACATGTAGCCTGGCCCTTATGGCTTAGCACATAGGTGAGGCACATCTTTTGGGCTAGGCAAATCATGGAAACAACTCCTAATTTGATTTGAAGAGGGTTTTTTTAGGGTTCAAGGTGTGGTGGGGGGAGGGTTGGAACTTGAGTCCAGCAGCATCTGGAGAGCCACATATTTCCCAGCCATGGCCTAGGAAAGGGTTTCTCAAGCTTGGGTCTCCAGCTGTTTTTGGAGTGGACTACAATTCCCACCATCCCTGACCACTGGTCCTGCTAGCTAAGGCTGATGGGAGTAGTAGTCCAAAAACAGCTGGAGACCCAAGGCCTAGTAGATGAGCAGTTGATGCTTACCACTGCCAGGAAAGGCAGGGCAAGCAAGAATAATGTTGCCATGCCAATTCCACAAAGGCTAGACCGATTTAGCACCCCAAAACTCTTCCTGTGGATTTAGAGAGAAAGAAAGAGGTATACATATCTTGCCCACTTCTCTAACAGAGAAGGGACTCTTTGGACAAAGAGAGGAACTCTTAAAGGGACAAACCTTTAAGGGCTTGGATATTCCTTCATAAGAGCTCAACCATTTTCTTGTTTTGACGCCAGGTTATAATGGATTACTTTTCCTTCAGCCACATTTCCTTATGGTTACATGCATTTCCTGTGTCTCTGTCCAGGGGTTTGCTATGCCGAGTTTGGTGTGCGAGTTCCAAAAACCACTGGCTCCGCCTATACTTACAGCTACGTCACGGTGGGAGAGTTTGTGGCATTTTTCATCGGATGGAACCTAATCCTGGAGTATCTGATCGGCACAGCAGCAGGCGCCAGTGCTCTAAGCAGCATGTTCGACTCCCTGGCCAATCACACCATCAGTCGCTGGATGATTGACACCGTTGGGACTTTGAATGGGCTGGGTAAGGATTATCCCGGATTGTGACTCTTGTCTTTGCCTGATCATGTAAATTAGGCTCCAAGAGGCCATAGGATTCTGAATGGAAATCGCAGCGCACCAAGATGGTTGAAATAGAAATATTGTGTGCATTGATTCAACATTTCCAGTCCCCAAGCTTAGGGAAATGTGCATCTAAGTTTGAAAAGCTTTCCAGCTGCCACAGAAAAACTTAATGGCAACTCACTTAGAAGGTTTGGTCCTTCCCAGAGTCCCAGCCAGGCCAGTCCATATTCAAGAGCAGCAGTCACACACCACAGCTAAAATACATCTGGTCCTGAGTCCAACAAGGGAATGGTGAGTGACTGGGTAGCAGGATCAGGACCCTGGGGGACCTTACTTGGGGGGCCTTACTCACCCTAGGGCCCTTGACCAACTGCCACCATTGGCCTTTTTATAAGCAGAGCAGGGACCACCATACTGAAACCCACCTTTCGGACATTTCCAACACTTGTGTTTAAGGCGCTTTTTAAATTTCAGCACTATTATGCATTTGCTTTTTAAGAGCATTAAAAAGTAAACAAGGGGGGGGGGAACACCATGGAGATAAATGCAGCGTTATAATGATGGCTTCCTTTCAAGAGATGGGAATCAAAAAAATTATTTGCACTAAAAAAAACACCCCACCCTTATCTTTAAGCACTATGAAATTTTTTGTTTCATTTTCATTAAATATATACTGTATGCAAAAAAAATTGCAGATTAACACCGAACGGTAATAGTGAAGATGCACAGAGATGTCCATGTGTGACAATGTGCTCAGCTGCCCAATATGCCATAAGAAATAGAACAGGTGGTGCTCAAGATTCCTACAGTTCTGGAGACGGTTCTGCTCTTCCATTGTTTGGGGAACAAGTCAGACTTTCTGTGCTCTGTAAAGAAAACAGAAAAGAACTGCAGAGAAGACACAGGAACAAAACCATTTGATGGCAATGCCATGCCAATGCTCCTATAAGAAAGAGTTGACATAGCATGTCTGCTGTGCTGTGAACACTAAGTGCAGAAGGATTTCTGAAACCAACACATTCCCCCAGAAGATTATTTATTTGCCTTTCCTTTGTTTCTGCTATATTTCCAAAGTTCCATATATACCTATGTTTTCTTCTCATAGGTAAAGGAGAAGAATCTTACCCAGATTTGCTGGCTTTGCTCATTGCTGTCATTGTAACGATCATTGTCGCTTTGGGAGTGAAGAACTCTGTGGGATTTAACAACGTCCTCAACGTGATTAACTTGGTGGTGTGGCTCTTCATCATGATTGCTGGACTCTTCTATGTCAATGGAGAATATTGGGCCGAAGGGCAGTTCCTGCCATTTGGATGGTCGGGGGTGAGTGATTTAGATAAAGAATTCAGCCATTATCAGCCTAAAAGCCTGGCAACCAAAGGATAGGTGTTTAAAGGCATCATATTACATGGATCTCCATTTTTATTATTGGCAAGGAGAAATCCACAGCAGGCACCCCTTTCATATAAAGATCCTGGGTTGTATCCAATGCTGTACAAGTGGCTCAAGCAATGGGATTTCTCTTCCCTCCCCTCTCCCCATGCATCCCTTCTGGAGCAGATATTCAGGTCTGGAGGGGACTGTAGAAGAGAAGTGGTGGGAGTTCTGTTGAGGAAATCTCCTGCAATGGTGAATCTGCAGCACTGGATACAACCTCCTCTCATCTCCTTGGCCTGACTCCTTATGTCATCTCAGTAATGATTACGATACTCAACAATAACATAACTAATAGCTCTCCTTATCTTGCTCGACTGCAAATTCCATCATCCTTGGCCCCATGACTGGGACTGATGGGAATTGAAGTCCAAGCACATGTGGAAGCCCACAGCTTCCCTAAAAAGAAGTAAAAATGCAAGCATCGGGAAAGGAGGGGTGGGAAGTCAAGAAGAAATTTATGTTGAATTTTGTGTGTGTGTGACAATAAATGTTTTAGAATATTTTTGGAGATTTAATAAAAATGATATATATAATAAGATACCCACTGTTCCCCCACCTCTGCTGTACCAAACCATGATGTAAATCTCCAATTTCCACTTCCAAGACAGATTTCTGGATGTCTCCCTTTAGATTTCCTTGAACCTCCATTGAACCTCCATTGGTACCTTGAACCTAGATACTTAAGAACATGAGACTGATGGAGTGGCCCTTCTAGTTCAGCATCCTGTTGTCACAGTAGCCAACCAGATGCCTGTGAGAAGTTCACAAGTAGGGCATGAGTGTAACAGCCTTCTGCCCACCTGCGGTTTCAGAGGTAGAGGTAGAACTTAGCCATTGTGGCTTGTAGCCCATTGCTTAATCAACGTTCCTTTCTTTTACTAGTCCATTTGAAATAAATACCACCCCCAAAGTATGTTCCAGATTTTCATTCAAGTTCAAAACAAAACAAAACATCACTTCACTCTCCAGCTGGCAAAATTAAAGGTGGCTAAAACAGAATTGCTCAACCGAGTGAAATTAACAATGCATAAACACAATTATCGCGCTCTCTGGAGAGCTGATGACTTAAAGGCTAATTACAATTGATCCCATAAGCAGCATATAATAAAACGCACAGCATCAACAGGCAGGTAAATGGTTTGCTGAGAACAAAAAATGACATGGGTGAAAAGCATGGTGTCAGTGGGTGCAATCTAAAAGGAAGTATATATGCCTATGGCTACAATCTTGTGCACACTTTTCTGGGATTATGCCCTATTAATCGGACATGGTGGGACTGACGTCCCTAAACATGGCCAGGATTGTACTGCATGGCTGTAATCTTATGCATGCTTGCTTGAGCATTAACACTACTAAACTCAGTGGGACTTATTTCTGATGCTTAGGATCAGGCTATGCACACCATTATAAGCAATGGGACGACAACCCCCTTTGCTTTCAACTGTATCTAAACAGGCACCAGTGTGTTAAAGTGGGTCTGAAATAAATAGTCTCCCCCAACCTGGTACCTTCCAACACAGCTGACTGGGGATCATGGGCATTGTAGTTCAAAACACCTGAAGGGCAGCAGATTGGGGAAGTCTGAAGTAGACTAGGATGCACTGATATTTGCTTTGGTTGTTTCTCAGTACTGTATAGCAATGGGCCTAAGTCATTAGGTGCTTTATACGCACTTCCAAGTGCTGCCCAATTAGTGCTTGTTACGCATGTGTCAGCTTAAAACTCAGCTGGGAATTCAAACAGATTTGGATTTCCTGCCTTGCAGAGGCAAGTTCTTCTCCAAGGAGGAGCAGAGACTGCAGGTATTCTGGCCTGGCCCCCAGGCTAGTGAGTTGGATTTATGCTGCTTGCCTCCAGAAAATGCAGCAGCAAAGAGGAAAGATGTGGTGGCTTTCAGTTTTAAAACTAACTTTGCTAGATTATTTTTAAAGAGATGGAAGGACTCTTCCATAGAGCCTAAAGTGGGATTTCCTGGTTACTGGCCATTCTGGCTGATGGGAGTTGAAGTCTGGAGTGCCACCAGTTAACCATCCCTGGCATTTGGAGAGACTATGTTACTTTCAAATGATCATTTAATTTGTTGCATGCAAGGCCATCTGTCCCTGTGCTGTCCCAATCTCTGCAACTTCTTCCCATTGTTCACCTTGTTTAGTGCAAGGGTAGCAAGCGTGATAAGGGATGCGGGTGGCACTGTGGGTTAAACCACAGAGCCTAGGACTTGCCGATCGGAAGGTCGGCGGTTCGAATCCCCGCGACAGTCCCTCAGTCTCTGCTCCTGCCAACCTAGCAGTTCGAAAGCATGTCAAAGTGCAAGTAGATAAATAGGTACCACTCCAGCGGGAAGGTAAACGGCGTTTCCGTGCGCTGCTCTGATTCACCAGAAGCGGCTTAGTCATGCTGGCCACATGACCCGGAAGCTGTATGCCGGCTCCCTTGGCCAATAAAGCAAGATGGGCGCTGCAACCCCAGATTCGGTCATGACTGGACCTAATGATCAGGGGTCCCTTTACCTAGCAAGTGTGATGGTCCCCAGATGTTTTTGGACTCCAGATCCCATGAGTCTGGACCATTGGCCACTCTAGCTGAGGCTAATGGGATTTGGAGTCCAACAGCATCTGGAATGCACTGCATTGGTTGCCCCTGGGCTAACCTATTCCCTTCTATTTTCTCTTTCTTTGCTACCTACTTGAATTGCCAGTCAGGGCTCTGCCTACCTTGAGGCAGGATGAGGCAGCCCCCTCAGGCAGCTGATTTGGGGTGTCATAAAAGTAGGGTGGTCACATGCAAAAGAATATGGACTCCTGCACCATTAATAGCTGTAAAGAATTGTGCAGGTTGTCATTAGGAATATAAGAAGGCATTGTTAGTTCCAGATAAATGGATATGACTTGGAAGCCTCGATCAGTCTAACGTGAGTCTATTGGTTGTGCAGGTGCTACAAGGTGCAGCCACCTGCTTCTACGCCTTCATTGGATTTGACATCATTGCCACCACTGGAGAAGAAGCAAAGAGTCCCAACACTTCCATCCCTTATGCCATCACTGCTTCACTTGTCACGTGCCTGACCGCCTATGTGTCCGTAAGTAAGCTCTCCGTGCAATTCTACGTTTTGCAGGAAGGTGTAACGTGGTGGCTGAGAATGTAAGGTGCAAGCTGAGGAATGTCTGAACTATGTGGCAATACGAAAGTGTTTGTTTGAGCTTAAAAGGGGGGGGAGAAACCTTGGCAAACCACGCCTCCCCCTCCTCCATTCAACAGATCACCTGTGCCACCTGCTCTGCTTGCTTGCTCATTTGCCGAGCATCGTTGTCACGCTGGGGTTGGCATGGCCGCCTATTGATGGCCTCGCGAACCTTGGTGTGAAGACAACCTTTCATTTTTATGTATATAGGAAGACAAGCTTCTGATCCAGGCTCATGGTTGCTTGTCCATGTGGACTGCATAATTGGTTGTACCATTAGGGAGAGAGAGGCAGCTGCCTCCACCAGTAGATGCTAGAGGACAGAGCTATCTGGGCCACATGGTCTGCCCTGTAAACATACACATCTGTGGCCCTCAGGTACAGTGGATGCTGCTGCCCCATTGCCAGAGTCAAGGTAAAATTCACCTGCCGATCTGGTACATGGAATGCAGTGGGTGGGGGCATCTTTTCCTTCATCTCCAGCAACAAAATGTATTGGGCGAACCCTGCTGATGAGTTTGCTGTCGGTCATCTTTTCTGTGCCCATTCTTCATTCACATTCTCTCTCGCTCTTACACACACACAATTTATGCACAATGTGCATACTACTCACACCCCCGGATCACATAGCACTCCCACGCATGCCAGCCACACACTCAGCCTAACAGTTAACTACTGTTGTCATAGTGCTGCTTCCTGGCTCCTCTGCAACCTTCCATAAGAGCTCCCTCTATCCCTTTTAGAAACTTCTGAACTAATGGAATATTCATAAACATTCCATGAGATCTTAGCAGCTTCTTTTAATCAAATGAAGCTGGAGCTGTGCATTTGTGAACGGAATGTACGATTGCTTCGGGTTTTGGTTTTCTTTTCATAATGTCCAGAAAAATAGGATGCTGCCTCTTTCTCCTGTACAGCTGGTATGTGTTTGTACACATTTGTGTGTGTGTGTGTGTGTGTGTGTGTGCGTGTGTGTCTGTGTGTGTGTGATTATATTGCTGTTTTATCTATTCTATTTTTATGATTCGATTTTTAAACTGGCCCTGGGATCAATTGGTGAAGAGTGGTAGTAAACAAAAGGAGTGAGTTGCCCAGAGAACTACAATGGGGCACCCAAAACAAATAAAGAAGTAAACCCCGTTCCACTTCTAACCGTACATGACCTTCACTCTTCCCACTCAACAGGTGAGCATAATCTTGACTCTGATGGTGCCATACACTGACATTGATACCGAATCACCCCTGATGGAGATGTTTGCAGCCCACCGATTCTACACTGCCAAGTTCATTGTTGCCATCGGGTCTGTGGCTGGGTTGACAGTGAGCTTGCTGGGCTCCCTCTTCCCTATGCCTCGGATCATTTATGCTATGGCTGGCGATGGGCTTCTCTTCAGGTAAGTCCCATGTCATCAGAGGCAGTTGGGGAAGGGGCCTTGGAAGACCTTGCCAGGGCTAGCCAAAAGTTGTTGGGCTCCATTAGCCATCAACCCTCCAGCCATCATGGCCAATAGCCAGGGGTGGTAGGACTCCAACAACAGCTTGAAGGCAGCACAGTGGCTGCCTCTGTTATACCAGGTGATTCAGACTCCCATTAGCTAGTCAGCATGGACAGTAATTAATGATGGGGATTTTAGTCTACCTACACGCACTCTATATAGCACATCCCTCGCATTCGGTCCAGAAGCTGCAGTTAGTGCAGAATGCTACAACACGATTGCTGACAGGAGTGAGGCCTTGTCAGCAGACAACACCTAGCCTCAGAGATCTGCACTGGTTACCAGTTTGCTACCCGGCTGAGTTCAAGATGTTACTACCAGCATATCATCATCATTTAATGTGAATGCTGCCTTTTCATAGTTAAAACCATGCTCAAGGTGGCTTAGGACATGAAAAGATTTACATAATTACAAGCAGAAATACAACACACCAAAAAGTAAACAACCATAACGTAACAATTTCCACATAGTAAAGGTAAAGGGACCCCTGACCATTAGGTCCTGTCGTGACGGACTCTGGGGTTGCGGTGTTCATCTCGCTTTATTGGCCGAGGGAGCCAGCTTCCGGGTCATGTGGCCATCATGACTAAGCCACTTCTAGCGAACCAGAGCAGCACACAGAAACGCCATTTACCTTCCTGCTGGCGCGGTACCTATTTATCTACTTGCACTTTGACATGCTTTCAAACTGCTAGATGGGCAGGAGCAGGGACCGAGGAACGGGAGCTCACCCCATTGTGGGGATTTGAACCACCGACCTTCGGATCGGCAAGTCCTAGGCTCTGTGGTTTAAGCCACAACGCCACCTGCATCCCAATTTCCACATAAACTGTTATAAGATATGAAAATAATAACAATAACATTAATAATTGCAGCCAAAAAAAGAAACAACAACAACCACCACCCCAAAGCAATACCCCAGCCCAAGAATCTGTACAGCAGCCACAGCTTTTGTAGTTGGAATCAGTCAGGGCCCCACACTCCCAAGGCAGGTAGGAAAAGGCCAGCAAGGAAGGGGGCAGGTCTTCCAGGACTCACAGCCAAGATGGCATATAAAGCCCTTAACAACTTGGGACCAGTTTACCTATGAGATCATTTTACATTACATGTGCCCACTCAACCGCTTTGATCGGCAGAATTTGTGCTACTACTACAGGTGCCCGTATTTGTGAGATACTCCCTGCCTACTGAGATTGAGCCTTCACTGTACTCTTTCTGGCATCTGCTTTTTGGCAGTGTTTAGAGAAGCTTAGAAAGTTGAGGTGATTTTCATCTGCTTTAGTATTTTAACTTTTGCATGTTTTGATTTTTCTTGATTTTCTTGTTTTATCTTTCCATAAAGCTTCCTTGAAGTTTCTTATTACCATCAAGCAGCGTGTAAATTTTATGGAATAAATAAAATAAAATAAAGAAATAAACATATGTTGGGCCACAGGTTCTCTTCCTCTGTCCTAAAAGTCAATAATAGGGAGTTTGTGGTGTTTATGCTAAATTTAACTCTTTCACGTCTAGGTTCTTGTCCCATGTAAGTTCTTACACAGAGACTCCCGTGGTCGCCTGCATTGTCTCAGGGTTTCTCGCAGCCCTGCTCTCCTTGCTGGTGAGCCTGAGGGACCTGATAGAGATGATGTCCATCGGCACGTTGCTCGCCTACACGTTGGTCTCCGTGTGCGTCCTGCTTCTTCGGTACCAACCAGAAAGCGACATTGACGGCTTCGTCAAGTTCCTTTCTGAAGAGCACACTAAGAAGAAGGAAGGGATCATAGCAGACTGCGAGAAGGAAGTCTGCTCTCCGGTCAGCGAAGGGGAGGAGTTTGCAGGCCCGCCCACCAACACTTGCGGTGCTAAGAACCTGCCTTCCTTGGGCGACAACGAGATGCTCATTGGGAAATCGGACAAATCCGCTTACAACGTCAACCACCCCAACTATGGCACGGTCGACATGACTTCCGGAATAGAGGCAGATGAGTCTGAGAACATCTACCTCATCAAGCTAAAGAAACTCATAGGACCACGATACTACACGATGAGGATCCACCTGGGACTTCCTGGGAAAATGGATCGACCCACTGCAGCTACTGGCCAGACTGTCACCACTTGTGTGCTCTTGCTGTTTGTCCTAATGTTCATCTTCTGCTCTTTCATCATTTTTGGGGTGGACTACCTCTACGACCAGAGTTGGTGGGCAATTCTTCTGGTGGTCCTGATGGTCCTGCTGATCATTGTGTTGGTGTTCGTCATCCTTCAGCAGCCAGAAAACCCCAAAAAGCTCCCTTATATGGCTCCTTGCCTGCCTTTTGTCCCAGCCTTCGCTATGCTTGTGAACATCTATCTCATGCTGAAACTTTCAAGGATCACCTGGATCCGGTTTGCTGTCTGGTGTTTTGTGGGTAAGTTCTAAACGTGGGATGTGAAGGTTTGGGGACAGTGCATGTGTCAGGGTCAGATGCAGGTCAGCACAAAGAAGCAGAGACAGTTGTCAGTGAAATTAACACATTATTCAAGGAAATGGCATACAACTCAACAACAATTCCCAGTAGGTCTTTCCCCTATAGAGCAGTTGCCAGGACTGAAGGTCCCTGCCTTCCACTCCTTCTAAGACTCCTCCTCTCCTGGATGTTTCCCAAGCAGTCTCAAACTGTGTCTGCCCACCTTTGACCTCTGTTCCACTCTTCTCATTATCCTGCTCATTCTTGGAGACAGGGGTGGGGAGGGGAGCTTGCCAGAGCAGGAGATGGAGGCTCCCTGGATTCTTCAGCAGTTTCTTGACCTCTGCTTCAGCCTCAGAGTCTGAACTGCTCCCTGTCACAGGTTCCTCCCGCTCATGAAACCCTGTTGTTCCTTCAGCATGCAACTCCTCCCCCCAATCTTCTCCCTCTGACCACCACCAATTCCCAGGCTCTGAACCTTCCTCCTCTGCAATTTCCCTCAGAGGTTCCCTGGCTGGCAACTCCTACTACTCCTTGTCATCCAGCCAATCCCTGACAATATGGGATAATTCCACTGAAGAGACCACCCAGAGTATGTTAGATTGCTTCATTTCAACCAACCTTCATTGATTTGGAGAATGGAAACCTCTTCTTAGAGCAGATGTGGGGAAATGGTGGCCCTCCAGATGTTGCTGGACATCAGCTCCCATCACCCCTGACCACAGACCGTGCTGGTTGCAGTGGATGAGAGATGGAGTTCACCAACTTCTAGGGGGTCACTGGTTTCCTACCCCTGTCTTAAAAGAAGCATCCCCCATTTGGCTTTACAAAAGTTCTATCTATGAAGTATTGATTGGTGAGTTATGGCATGACAGCACAAGGCGATACTGTATAATATCAGCATGAACCCAGTGAATGGCTTGAAGCATCTGTGACTACACCTAACTAAATCTTCGTTTGGATGGGTCACCGCTGGGAATCCCATTTCACAGCAGAATAGAATAACTACATAAAAAGAAATTCAGTAGCTCTTAAACCCTTCCCTTGTGGAGTTTCTCATGCTAACATATGGCTAGTCAGTGAGGTGCCATCTAGATGTTGTTGGACTGCAACTCCCATCAGCCCCAGTCAGCCGTGGCCAGTGGTCAAGGATGATGGGAGTTGTAGTCCGGCAATGCCACGTTGGCAACCTCTGTTGTTCAACAGAAAAATCTTTGATACAGCAGAGCCTTCCACCAGCTGAATATGGAGGGATATGATTTGTCATTTTCCACTTCCTCTGCAGCCCCCTTACTCACATGCCCCCCAAAACCTTCTCCAAAGGGCTGGGGGACCCTTTGGAACTGTGAAGAAGGTGGCATGGGAGACTGCAGAGGGAAAGGGGAAATGGAGGAAACGCCTCTCTTCCCTTTCCACGGCTGGAAAGAAGTTCCCTTTCTATCAACATGAGGCACAACATGGGATACAACTCCTATATTTGCATGTGACTCTCATCTCTTGCCCTGCTCCTTATCCTCAACTTGTTTTCCTCCTTCTCAGCCTCTGCTAGTCTGCCATTGAAATGAGAGGAAGCAAAGGCCACAGAAGAACATAATCAAGAGATTTTTTTCTTTGCGTTTATCCTCCTTTTCTTCACTTTTTTTTAAAAAAATAGTGATGTGGTTTGTTTTGTTACTAAATCCTGATTCAATAGTGTGCCAATGAAAACCTACAGGTGAAAAACAAAAATATAGCACAGGAGGTTGTGTAATTATTCTACATGTTTCCTTTTCTGCCCTGGGGGTTTTGCTTTGCAACTGAAACATCTAGTAAATAAAATGTATTTTCAGAAAAAGAGCTCAGCAAAAGGAGAAGGAAAGGCACAATCAAGATAGTTCTGGAACTATCCCACAGAGTATATAACCCATATGGTGAATTATAGATAATAAACCACTCGACTTCTGCAGCAGTGTTTATAGATTCATTAGGGCTTGGAACCGTTTCATGTTGGATTGCCTACAAGGCAACCCTAATTCAGACTACAGTACAATATTTTTACCAGCCAAACTCTCCCCTCTCCTGCAGGGTTGCTGATTTATTTTGGCTATGGCATATGGAACAGCACACTGGAGATCACGGCTCGGGAAGAGGCGCTGCATCAGAGCACATACCAGCGCTACGATGTTGATGTCGACCCCTTCTCCGTCGACGATGGCTTGGCCTACGCCGAGAATGACAACTACCAGGACTGGGATCCTGCCGACGACAAAGGTTTCTCTTACCAGCATATGTCGGAAGCAAAGGAAAACAGTCGGACAAGTAGCAAATCAAAGAGCAAAGGCAAACACAAACAGAACTCGGATGCACTGATTTCAAATGACGAGTTAGACTACTCGCCCGAGTAGATGAAATGGAAACACGACAGTTCCACTCTTTGTCACTAAGCTAAACCTTGGGCTAAAATTCAGTGGCTTCTTTCGGCTCTCATTTCAAACCCATCTTTTCCCGTAAGGTTTCTGTTTCCAGAAATCATATCACTCACTCACTCAGACACCTTTCTGTTCTTCAGGATGGTTCTGTCAAGTGCTCATCCTGAATCAACAGAAGATCACATCAAGGAAAACATCATGTCTCTGATCTCACCACCACCATTCACAGGCCTCTTTCACTGAATGCTGCTTCCGATAGGCTAGTTGAGCCTGTTGAGTTTTTCTGGGCCTAGGAAACCCATTGCATAACACTTCCTGCTGCAGCGATAGTATGGTTTCAGTGGAACCCACACTCAGTGAAGTGGGTATCTGATAAGGAAATGCAGTAAGATTCCCTTGGCAGGGGACATGTCTATGACCTCTTTGCTTTCCGGTGGAGAAGGATGGGAAACACGTTACCCTCTGGATGTTGTTGGAATTCCATTATCCATGACCGTTGGCCACGTGGACTGGGATTGAGAAGGAAGCTGAATCCTACAATATCTGAAGGGCCACAGGTTCCCCATCCCTGCCAAAGAAAATACTCAGTTGCAGTCATACTAAGGACCGTTGAGTTATTTGGCAAAGAGCAAGTCAGTTTTTCATTTTGTGAATGCAAACATTGACTAGATGGGTAGGTTTATTCAGGCAGGAGCCATAGTTTTTTTTTCTGAGGATATTCCAGAGATAAAAAGAGCTCCAGTGATCAGGCTGTGGAGACCAGCACCCCCATTTTCACCTATATAAAACTACTTCACCTTTTCACTTAGCAAAATATTCTTGCACTTTGGCACACTTGTGCTTCACTTCCCGTGTCACCATCTCCATTCGTTTTGTCTCAGTTGTTTCCTGGTGAACTATGGTATAACACAACATGACTCAAAACACAATTTAATTGTGGTTGGAATTTGCATCTTGGTGAGTTCGTTTTGGATATTTTGTTTGATCCATTTAGCCATTTTATCTAGTAAGTAAGAATGGAGACTTTGGTTGTCAGATTTCTGTGATTTGGTTTATCTGAACCAGAATAATTTAGCAGGCGGGACCCGTACAGTGACAGTGTGGTTCAATTTGATTTCAGTACCATGACCCTAAAAGCTGATATTCATGACTAGCAGAAACATGTGGCACAAGCAAGAATGGTACCATGTGATTCTGCTGAACATGTAGTTCAACACTAACTTCAAACATCTGCATTAGTAATAGATGGGAGGCTAAACCTAGAATGTGACTAAAATCCTAATGTTATATCCATGGGCTACTTCAGATGGACTGAAACACAGCTCAGGCCAATATCAGAGCTTCTTGGATTTAGGTCATCTATAACCATGGTACAAACAAATCAATACTCATGTAAGATCACTCCACTCCACTCAGTATCTAACTCTGAATATTGCAGAATGGTTGCCTTGGAGCTCCCAACTTTTCCTATTTGATACACTAAAAGCTGATTCCTGCTTTATGTGCAGTACCAACCATAGGTTCCCAAGGCAGCATCAGTTCCCAATGAGGCAACAGTCCAATTCTCACTTACCTTTAAAATCCAAATAAATAAATAAATCTATTGTGATAAATTAAAATTTAAACATTACATTATTTGATACTACAACAAAAACAGACTTCTGTCCCATTTATTATGTCCACAGTTATTATTCCAATAAACAATACAACTTAACTACTTGTCTGCTATATTGATGACCTGTTTTTCCCCCAAATCTTTGATACCTTCCATTATAGCTAGGTCCAAACATTTTAACACCAATTCCCAAAGGGAGGGAGACTGGGTGTTTTTTCCAATATCAAGCCTATATTATTTTAGCATCAATCATTAAGTGGAGGATCAGTGATTTTTAGATCTCAGGAATACCAAGCCGAGTTACATTGAAAAGGACCAATGAAGGGTTTAAGCCCCAGTTTGCAATATTATGCCCCAAAAATGTCTCCAATAACTTTTGACGTGTTGACATTCCTGCCACATATAAGGGAGACTTGTTGTATTTCCAACATTTAAATCTAGCTGTTGAGAACATCGAGCTTGAGTTAAGTACCAATGGTGTTTACGTTGGTGTTGCATCTTCTTCACTAACCTTAAAAAGGTAAAGGTACCCCTGCCCGTACGGGCCAGTCTTGACAGACTCTGGGGTTGTGCGCCCATCTCACTCAAGAGGCCAGGGGCCAGCGCTGTCCGGAGACACTTCCGGGTCACGTGGCCAGCGTGACATCGCTGCTCTGGCGAGCCAGAGCCGCACACGGAAACGCCGTTTACCTTCCCACTGGTAAGCGGTCCCTATTTATCTACTTGCACCCGGAGGTGCTTTCGAACTGCTAGGTTGGCAGGCGCTGGGACCGAGCAGCGGGAGCGCACCCCGCCACAGGGATTCGAACCGCACTGGGTGACAAATATTTCCATTTCCATTTCCATTTCCCTTCAGAGATAGAGATTCCCTGAATCCTGTCCCGGTAAACCATGAATCTGTGCCTCCTTTAACATGGCATAAAAAACATTGCAACGATCCTTCTAAGTTCCCATGAGTTAATAAGTTTTTCTCCATTTGTGAGTTTCCTTAATTCATATGGTGAGTGAGACCCATTAATACAACAGGCCTTATTTCCAAACAATCTTGCACAGGATGTGGCTTCGGATGTCGCATCCTACACAGCAAACAAGAACTTCGCCTTTCCTTTTATGCAGTCCTCCAGATCTCTGCAGCCTATGTGCAATGAAGTCATTGGAATTGGGATCCATCAAACATCCACAGCTTATCAGATATTCACTGGCCCTTCTTTACTTTTTCATCTGGCCATTTGAGATTGAGCTCATGGGATGCACCTGTACGGAACTATTTGCCCATTTGCTTGCATGTCACTGTTATTACCCATATCTCCTAAGACAGAGGTGAGGAGCCTTGTTCATTGTTGTAGTCTGGACCATCATGGTCATTTCATCTCAACCACAGGGTGAGGAACCTGTGGTCCTCCAGATGTTGTTGGACTCTGGTTCCCATTGAGCAATTGCCAGGGATAATGGGTGCCGCTTACTCTGTTATTTATCTAATTTAGGAATTGCTTTCAACATGAGTCTCGGGGCGATTGCCACAAAACAAACAACAACAACTAAAGCCGACAGAATAAGCGCCTATGCTGAAATCCAGCAACAACTGGCTACCCACACCTGCCCGAAGAAACAAAAACTCCAAGCCAGTCAAATATGCTTTGGCAACTTTAAATGCTGACTACATACCTCTAGGATGAAACTCAGGGTCTTTCAATCCCTTTTCTAAAGGAAAGCTTAATGGTATTGCAACGTACAAAAATAGAGAACTTCTTGGACTTGATCCCTAGTACAAACAGCACTGCCCCTCTCCGTAAACAATCATAATATATTTATTTATAACAGCACTCGCAGCCAAGTGTGCACAGAGTTCTGTACAAATACTGCATAGGTAGGATTCTAAAATGGTCTGGAGCCACATGGAGTGCTCAGTGGTGGCCATGGGGTCAAGCAGAGGAGAGGTGGTGGCCCTTGGCTGAGGCTCATATAAAGCAAAAACCACGAGAAAGAATTCTCAAAATAAACATTTCCTAAGGAATAAGGAAGGGCTTTGGGATTTGTGCCATTTACTGTATTCTTCTGCCAAACTTTTCCCTGGTTGCAGCAGCCTACTATTGAGCTGTTGTCCATTCCCAAAGGATCCTACTCTTTTAGCTCAGAGAATGAAACCTTGGAGGAGTGATGAAGAACCTGGAGTCCTCAAGATGTTGTCGGACTCCAGCTTCCATCGTCCCTGGCCATTGGCCATGCCAGCTGCAGCTGATGGGAGTTGGAGTCAAACACCTTCCACGAGACCACAGGTTCCCCACCCTTTCCTTAGAGGAGAAAGAAGGTCCTGTACGACTTTCTTTCATAGAACGAAAGGAAGCAAAATTCCCAGACACCCTGAAAGCATGTTCTAAATGTAGAAATAAATAAATAAATTCTTTACCCATTTTATGTCACTTCTTGCGAAATCATGATGCACTGGCAACATTTTTCCTTTAAAAACAGGCAGGGAGGAAAGTAGTGCAGGACTGTTGTTGTTTGTAATGTTTATATCATAATCTAGGTGAGTGCCTTCATATATACCAGGAAATCAAAGTTAACCCACAACATACACATGAGGGATTATGTTTGTAGAGATCATGGAACTCATAACAAGCCAAACCAAATGTCAGAATGGAGATGAAATTTAGCTCACCTGGTTCAGGTGTGATTTGGTGTGTTTTTCACGCTCCTGCTCAGTAACAGTTATAATGATCAGACTACTATAGTGGGAATATTGAAGAGAAGGACCCGCCCCCTTAATGGAGCAGTCAAGGGCACTCCAGTTCTGCTTCAACACAAACTCTTTTCATGTTAATAATGTGAATGCTTTTTATTTCAGCAGAGAGAAACAGGCACATTTCAAAACCTGGGTTTTTTTAATTCTTTTGTATAATCACAATGATACACAACATTTCTAAAATTCAGCTCTCTGATCTTTCTCGTACCAGGAGGGCACAAATTCAGACTGGATTCATGCCATAGCAAAATATCCGAGTGCCGATTTTTCTGTTGGGATGCAGAGCCACCAGATGTGATGTTAATTGTGCAAGTACATTTAACATACCTAAAGCTTCTTAAAATTCAAATAGTTATGGATCCCAAGCAGGATCAAAACCATCGTGTGTGGAAAGGGGGGTTAACCTCCTTCCCTTCCCCCACCTCAGTCGCTTTGACCCCAGATGAAAAGTGTCTGTTGGCGCCAATGGAAATTTTCATCCCAGGACTAATGGATGTTTTGACTGGGAATTTTTATTGTCAACTTGGTTTTTGGGAGCCCACTGACGTCTTTTCCAAAGCTGGAAAAGCGCTAACTAGGCCTTCAGAAGGAGGCGGGAGCATTCGAAGACCCTGTCAGAGCCTTCCGGCTCCTTCTCAAAGATGCCCTCTTGGCTCAGCGCCCCCTTTTTGCACACCCATAAATCCACCCCAACAGGAAATTCATTGGGAATTTGTCCCACGGAAGCCCAAGCGAAATGAGCAGCAAAAGGACATTGGAAGGGTCAACCTCTATTAGAAACTGCCTTTTTTAATTTGAGATGTGACTCTTGAATGCAAATCATCCAGTGAATACACACTTCCTGTTCCTGTGATAAACCTGAATTGTGTTTTCTTGCTGCCACAGCGTCTTTGGTATAAATCAGGGTGGCAAACCTGCGGCCCTCCAGATATTGTTGAACTCCCAACTCCCATCAGTTCCAAACAGCATGGCCACTGGTCAGGGAATCATTTGTTTATTGATTGCATTTCTATCCCAGGTGTGGCATACACACTTTTCCCTCTCTTTGTTTTATCCTCACAACAACCCTGAGAGGCAGGTTAGGCTGAGAGGCAGTGACTGACCCAAAGACACCCAAGTGGGATGGGAGGTGCTGACCAGGTAGATATGAAGGACCAGAAGTCTCCCAACCAACCACAGCATGTACACAGTGGACATTTTTCCTGCATGATAAAATAGGAGATTGGTTTGGGGCGGGGGGTGGGGTGGGGTGTTACAGAGGTGAGGGATGGAATGCAGTGTTTTCAAGATAATGGAAAAAAAACATTTGGAAATATTACAATGCAGCTTGTTGTGACATCATTGTACAGATGGAAGCCAATTTGAGTGTTCTCTTATAATGGCAAGCGTGCCCACCTGAGAGGTGCTAGAAATGAGTTCGAGTTCCGGCTGGGGGGGGGAAGCCCCATTTGCAGCTATTAAAGACACAACAACAAGGCCAAGGTTTTGGGTGAAACTAACATAGCTACATCTTGATGCACCTATCCTGCTCTTTCCGGAAGAAAATCGCGAAAGTGTACTGTTGATACGTACCTCAGTTAACTCAGAGCATCAGCTATCGCTGGCCAAACAGCAGAGGTGGAAATTCCACCTCAGCTCAGTCTCAAATCATGCTTTGCGATGGAGCCATTTCACATGTTCAGCGGCTAAGTGACGAGAAATCAAGCAGTGCGCCGGCCTGTGTGCAAACAGGCCTGTGAGAGCTGAATGGGCCTCAGGAGTTTTAACTAGGGATGGGAAACTTTGGCGCTCCCAGATGTTGTTTGCCTACAGCTCCCAGCAGCCCCTGCCTCTATGGGGCAACCGGTCAGGGATGATGGGAGTTGCAGTTGAAAGAGCATCTGGAGGCCCACAGGTTCCACAACCCGGATGGACAGGGCTCCACACATCCCAACAAATGAACAGTAACTTGACGCATGCAACCTTTTGCACATTCCAAGCTGTTCCCTCTATGAAAGCAAATGGAAGGCTCTGGAGAGCTTGTGAAGCCCTTGTATCTGCAAAGGGTACAAGTGGACTGGAAGAGGGGGCCACTACAATTATGTTATTACAAGGCCCTGCACTCAAGCTTTGTTGCTGCAAAAGACTGTCACTGTGTGCGTGTGTGTGTAGACGTAACAATGGCATTTGTGTCCAACATTCAAATCTTTCTTGCTTTCATTTCATTTGGTTTCTATATTGTCCAAGTTGCAATTGTGTTTTATTTGTTTTTTTGCAGGTAGCATTTCCTGCTGTAACAATTCTCTACAGTTCTGGTATGAAATTGATGTATTTGTTTAAAAGGGAAACAACATGTTTGTTCTCTGACTTATTTATTTTTTGTGTGGTTCCTGAACCCCATTGGTGCACTATGCAATGGGCTTTTGTGGTGTGTCATGACGAAAGTTTATGCAGATATCTTAATGGAGTGACCTTTATTTTGAGAATGATTGTGTTGTTGACTATTACATAATATATATAAATATAAATATGTTGACTTACTGACACATGGAAAAGAAATCTAAATTTACCAAATGTGTATATTTTAATAGATGCATAAAGCTTCATTGTGTGCCTTTATATTTACAAAAATAAAAAAACAGGGGTTTATAAAGAAAGCCAGAGAGAAAAAAAAATGTCAACTGAACTGTCCATACCTTTTAAATGAAATATTAAACCAAAAAAGAGAGGGGAGGCGGGAAGAAATCCAACAGCCTCTATGCTGATATATACAAATATATGTTTAACTTGCCAGTATCTGAAGGTCTGATATTTTTCAATGCTAAAATGAATTAAATGTAAACAAATTTTGCCTTAAGAGCTTGGGTGGGAGGGAATCCTTTGTAGAGAAACAGTTGAAATGGGCTGATTTTGGAATTTATTTGCATTGTTGTGGGGGGTGGATAGTTGTTCGTTTACACAATAAAACATGGGGGGGGAAATGACTGCTGACTGAGTTTTAGGGGCATTCCTGTCATCCTCTGTCTACTTTTTATTCTCTCTTTCTCCCTCTCCGCCTACATTAAACTGGTATCAAATTTTTAATAGTTTAACTGACATAGCTCGAAGAATCTTTGGGAATGGTTTGAAAAACAGAACCTACAACAAAATGCTGCAGTGTTCCTGTTCAGCTATGCCCTTTTTCCAGGATCACTTCATTCCATTCCTTGCCCCTCCAACCATTTCCCATATACAGTGGTACCTCAGGTTACGTACGCTTCAGGTTACACACTCCACTAACCCAGAAATAGTGCTTCAGGTTAAGAACTTTGCTTCAGGATGAGAACAGAAATCGGGCTCCGGCAGCGCAGCAGCAGCAGCAGGAGGCCCCATTAACTAAAGTGGTGCTTCAGGTTAAGAACAGTTTCAGGTTAAGTACGGACCTCCGGAACGAATTACGTAAGTGCTTAACCTGAGGTACCACTGTATTCTCATTCTCCCTCCAATAGTCAGATGACATTCTGTGACCAATGGGCATGTTCAAGCTTCCCTTACCTTAGGCAGTTCCTGGAGTTTCCCTCCCAAATATATTTTCTACTTCCACACACCTGCAGGGTTCTCCCAAGCCTGTTGATACCTCCCCTTTTGTGCTTGCTGCTGTCTCTGCTGGCATTGGAGAACTTAGCTTGCTATTCATCATTATCCCTTCACCAGCCGCTCCAAAAGTGGGTTACAACAACATAAAATTCTGCATTCGCAATTTAGAAGATAGAAGGTGGCTGATATTGGTCACAGGAATCATAGAACTGCAGAGTTGGAAGGATCATCTATTCCGACCTCATGCAATGCAGGAATCTCAGCTACATCATACATGACAGATAACCGTCCAGCCACTGCTTTAAAACATCCAAGGAAGGTGAGAAGGAGGAATAGGGTGGGTCTCAAAAACTCAGGGGCCTTAGGTGTCACACGCCAGGGCAAAGGTGTGTGCCCAGAAACTTAGTTCAGTAGGTACAGGGTGAGACTCAAGGTTGTGGGTTCAAGCCCTATGTTGGGCAAAAGATTCATGCATTGCAGGGGGTGGACCTGATGGCCCTCATGGTCTCTTCCAACTCTACAATTCTATGGTTTTATTATTCTTCAGCATATGATGAAAGCTGTACAGTGAAGGTGCCCAGCGACACACCTGTGGGAAGGAATTTCCATAAACCCTGGAAAGAGGGATTAAACCATTCTGGAAGCTGTAGCTCTGGGAGGGGAGTAGGAGGGTCTCCTAACAAATCTCATCACCCTTAACAAACTACAGCTCCCAGAATTCATTGGGGGAAACCATGACTGTTTAAAGTGGTATCATAGCACTTTAAATGTATGCTGTGAATGTGCACTGAATCGATCTTCTCAGTCTTTCTGCCTTCTCAAAACTCTGAGCTCCACATGGTAAGCTAGGCCATGTTGCAGATTGCAAATGTAATTCCTACCCTTAGGTGGGCACATCTCGTCACAAAGAAATATGAACCACGAAGCAACGGCATAATTAAGATCGTGGCGTGCCTTTTATGCTGAAAAGAACCCATCATTCGAACTGGTTCTGCTTCTGCTGGTGCGGCAGCTTGCAAGATTTAAAGTCACACATGCAAATTTGACTCCATGCTCTTTCACCGGCAGTAGCTGACCTCATAGCTGATAACAATGTCCCCCTTTGTATTTCATCTTCTCCGAGGCCAACAAACTCCGTGGAATGTCTTCCTTCTCCAGAGTATCCACAGCTGAAGCTACAGACAGTGCGTAAGAGTCACTCCTGCCTAGCACCATTAGTGGCTTGGAGGGTGGGGGAGGGGAGAAGGAGGAGGAGGTGCTGCTGCTGCTGCTGCTGAAACCATTGGCATTTGTGACTCTGCCCCTCCTCCATCACCCACTTGGAGAGCAAGGGAGCTTCTTGCCCAAAGACAATGCCTCTCAGTGATCCCATCAGGCTGCTAAACCTTTACATAGCTTTTGGGGGTAGCCATGTGACCTACTGTTAGCCACTATTTATAGCCTGCCGAACACAGTACCACCCTTGTGCGGTCAGCTTTTGTTGTGGTAGAGAATGCTATTATCCTCACTCCCATGCCACCCCCCTATGCATACATCAGGCATGGACAATCCATAAACTTCCACAACACAGAGTTTACATGGCATGTGGATGTTGCACCCAAGAACCCAGAGGAGGACAATTCAAAGGCAGAAGAGTCAATGTCCTATTTATTCAAGGAAGGAGCTATGGAAGAGTCCGCTCCACCTGTATACCAGGAGGCATGTTCCTGCAATGTTATCGCTTGGTAAGCTGGCCATCAACATTGTCCTGGCCATCAACAGTGTGGGAGAGTGATAAAATGTAGATCGCTATCTAGAAGGAGGAATCATAGAATTGGAAGGGACCACTGCCCACAACCATCCCTGGGTGGGCTCGAACCACCAGCCTTCTGGTTAGCAGCCAGATGCAATAACCCATTGTGCCAGAGGGCATCAGATGTGACTCAGGCTGTGTGTACACTCCCATTTACTCTTCATTCAGTGTGCTCCCACCACTGGTTTGTGAAGCTGTGTCCACACACAATTAGCCACAATCCACATCTATGCTGTGGTGTCATGAGAAATATTGTGTTTTGATGTATTCCCCACCCCAAAAAACCTAGCTCTGATCTGACTTGAAAACATTAAGATAGCCAGTGATCAGGGGATGGTAACCTTAGATGTGTACAGTTGGGGTGGTGGTCCAATTTGGAGGCCAAAGAGACATACTGTGAGTTATGCTGAATCTTTGCTTCCCTATCTGCCGCCTGTACCCCAACATCACATCTACTTCTTCATTTATTGCAGTTATATCAAGGCTCCCATCCAGCCACTGACCACACCCAAACCTGTTTGGCTTCAGCAAGGTTCCCATATTGCATGCCTTGAGATCAGGCCATGGGCCTATTCCCTCAGTGGGGCTCCCATTATCAGAAATAAACTCAGACATTGGAGAGAAATGGCTGGTGGGAAGGGAGCCTAACAAAGACAGTCAACAAGAGAAGTAGCAATGAGAATAGTGCAAATAAAATCCACGCCATTAGTGTGTGGAAAATAATTTGCATATTTTTTGAATACTGACTGTCGGATTATATTTAATTGTTCGGAAAGTTTAAAGTGGTACTCTTGTTTGCCCCCATATTTTGTCCATTGTGAAATTTGCCAGTGATGTTTGTTCTTGTGCTCTTCCTTTGCCTGTGGTTTTACCCCAGTGCATGCTTAAAAGCCAAACTCCACACTACCTTGAGGTCTTCTCAAGGAGACACAAAGAAGCGTAGGCTTTTTGGTGGAGGCAACCAAGGGAAACAAAGACTTTAGCAGCAGAAAGGTCATGGGAGGGGAAGGGCAAACTAGAAGGAGATATACTGTTTGGTCCAGTCTCCATTTCACAGGCCAAGGTGTAGTTGGGCCATGGGACACCCTTCCTCCAAGGAGCTCAGGATGCCTTGCAATGTTTCTCATTCACTCTTTTATCCTCACAAACATCCTGTGAGGTAGGATAGGCAGAGAGAGTATTTGTTCAATCTTAGTATCATAGAACCGTAGAGATGGAAGGGACCCCAAGGTCCCCAATCTCATCTACCCCCTGTGATGCAGGAATATGCAGTTGTCCCATATAGGGATCAAACCTGCAACCTTGACATTATCAGCACCATGCTCTAACCAACTGAGCTGCCTCAATTTCTTAATGTGACCCAGTCCACTTTCTAGCTTGGTGGAGTTTTGAAGCTAGGTCTCCCCATTCTTAGTCTGGCACTCAACTCACTATGTCACACTGGCTGGGATATCTAGAGAAGCCACTGCTCATTTTACCACCTCATGTCACGTTGCAGAGGGCAGGTTTTGCGCATTTCTGCACCTATACTATTGCGCATTTCTGCACCTATACTGTAAGTTGAGAAGGCTCAGGCTGTTTGAGAACACCTGTAACCGAACATTTTGTTGGTCAGGCAGAGAAGCAACTCAGAGTTAGCAGCTTTATATGACTAGGTGGAACGCTATTGGTGCCTTATATCACCTGACCCCTATTGAGCTGGTAGCTCAGTACTGCCCTCAAGGATCCAAAAAGGTAGTGCTGAACTCCAGCAGAGAGCAGGCCAGCCCAGTAGTATTCCCTTAAGGAAAGCTCAGGGGAGCACCTTTCCCTTTCATCTAAAATACCTGGTTCAAGACCACAGGTGCTTTTCATATATACATATATACTGGAAGATAGGCCAGGTTAGTAAAATAACAGAAATATGAAACACACCGAGTCTGAAAATTTAACAGAATCCAAATGCTTGCTGTTAGCATTGCACATGCATGTGAAACTATTGTTGGAGCACTAAACTTGGACGCAATATCCAAAAAAAAACACAACCCTGCCATGCGAGAAAGAAAAGATCTGCATATGCTCTTTGCTGAAGCCATCAACAAATACAATCAAATTTGTCAATGAATTCCAGCTGTGGAGTCTCTTGCTACAATTGCCCTCTGAAATTGCCATCAGAGATGGAGCTTCCATTATTCCCATGCTGCTTTGCGGCTTACGCGTCCCGTTACAGCTTTGGCTCAGCCCCATCCCAGCCATCTGAATGGGATCCATTCAGCAGAGAGCAGCATGCATAAAAACAACACCGTCCACAATCTCAGGCCAGTTTTCACAAAGCTGCACATCTGTGTGTTACACATTCCATTGTGGCGCCCACATCTCACAATGGCAGCGCTTATTGTTTCTTTACGGGGCATAAAGCAAGTAACTGTACGCGGAGCCTATGATGTAATGCGCACAAATGTTCTGCCAAGGATCTGTGGAATGATAGTTCACATTGTGAACATTGTGTCAAGAGGGAGAAGGAGAATGAGAAAACAATATGAAATTGACACAACAAATTACAGTGAGTGACAAAACATGCATTTTGTTCGGAATCTGCTTGATTGCAAAAGGCAATTCAGTGCCAATATACCCAGTGTCAATGTGGCGATCTTAAACTCTGCATCTTACTTTGGATATTACTGTTTTTGACATCAAATTGTTCCATTTTAAAGTTTTATGTTTTATCATGACTTTTTGAATTGGATCAGATTATTATAAGGTGTTCTTTGCTGCATATTTTGTTGCTGCAAACTGCCTTGTGTATAGTAATATAGAAAGGCGGTATACAAATTAAAAGTGAAATGAAATGAAATTTTTCAGCCGACTTGGGTGATTGTAAGTCATCTGCATCCTGTAGCAAACACTAAAATCAATGAGATTTGGTTACTTAAGTGTGCACGAGGAAGATGATATGAGTTTCAATTTATTATATAATTTAGCTATTAGAATTACAAATTTCAGAGAAGTAGTTATGTTCATTGCAGTAAAACCAGTAAAGAGCCACCTTAAAGACAAGCAAATTCACTGGAGCATTGGCTTTGATGGCTATCCCTTACTTGGTCAAATGTTGAAACTGGACAGAATCTCAGGGTCCATTAAAACATATATCACACTAAATTTGCTAGTCTTTAAGGTGCCTCGGGTTGCTCTTGTTTGTGTTATCATCATTATTCCTACAAATATATTTATAGCTATACAACACACACATTCAGATCTACTAGAAAGACAGAGTCAAAACAACACAGGACAATAAGAGAGCCACAAGCACAAGGAGAAGAAAATAAACTAGTAATTTCAACATTTATTTCTGTGTATTTTACAGTATTTCACTTAAAGACCAAAAGCATCATCAGTATTCATTGGATTTTTTCACGGAACTGGCAACTGATAGATTATAGTAATTTTTTAAGATAAGTTCCACTTCAATAGTGCATGTCAGAATACAAATTAATTGGAACAAAGTAAAAAATAAAAATAAACTACATTTAGCAACAAACCTGTACAAAAGAAGGGGAGGTTGCGGGGAGCAGCCCCACCGCATGTATTTTAAGGCTATGTACAACTGTTATTTACCTTGCAATTAGAAACTTTTCGCTTCATCTCCTTCATACTGATGCGTTTAGACAAAAACACTGTTACTAAAGTGATCAAATTCCTTGAAAACTTTTGCCGAGAAAGCAAAGAGATTACTCCCTAATCTCGTGAAAAAGAAAACATTTGTGCAGATGGGAAAGTACGGTGTCTTCCTCTCCCTTTCGTTGTAACTTTCCCCCAAAGGATGACCTTGGATCTGGGGGAGTTGGGAAAGGAAGTAGTTGGTCACTTTTTCTGAGAAAAAGACTGGCAATTCAAACAATCCAGGTGGGTATTTGTTAACTACCTTCCTAGACTGAGGGAGAAGGAGGAAAGAGGGGAAAACTTAATGTTTCAACAGTGAATATATAAGCCTTGGGCAGTGAGACTTTTATAAGGGCTGACCTCGTCATTTATTTATTTTTGCTACAGGTTTCTATTAAGGCAAACCGGTGGAGTTTATTGCTTAAGAAATATCACACTGTTTCTTTGAATCTTCTGCAAGGGATGTGGTCAACCTTTGCGCAAAGATGCAAGCAAGCGCAACACCTGGAGCACAAAGAAAACCCATCCACCCGTTTTGAAACATTTAGTGATAAAGGCGCAGGAAGTCTCAGGATCATTTATACATGGGCGCTTTTAGCATGGGTTGGGGAGCTGGATCCTGACCCATAGTAGAAACGGTTCTGGCCAAATGTTTCCGCATCACCCGAGCAGCAGACAATGATGCAACCGCCAAAAAGGCAAAGAGCAGACCCAATCCAGCCCGTGTAAAGGGAATATCCAAAGCTCATGATCATGGTTTCACGGTGAGCACTCACGGGGAACCAAATCGTAGCCACAACGCCACACAGAGCTGGGGAAATATTTGGGGGGAAAGGAAAGAGAAAGATGGTCATTGTTCAGCAGGGAGCACAGAACATCATGCAAACATGTAATAATTTTAATCGTTCTTTTCTGTGATATCTGCGCTGAGATAGGGTTGCTTTCATTTATTTGCAAAAAATCATCTCCCACCAACATTAAGGAAAGGGTCACAGAAATGTGCAGCACAAAATCAACAATAAAATTGCATCCGTGAAACAAACAGAAAATACATCACAAAACAGTAGATCAAATTAGTACACTAAAATAGGTGGATCACCCCTTGGAGAAAGATATGGGCTAACCCAAACTGTGCACAGTATTCCAAATATTAGATGTTTCTCATGTAGTGATTCAGGGATGGGAGTGGTTTCCTTTTAAGTCTTCCAGGGCCTGGCCTAATACCTTCACTTCCTCTTTAAGCCACAGGAATCAAAGGCAATAAGATCCTCAAAAGATAATATGCATCTTAAAAACCACGCTTTTTAAGAGGAAAAGAAAACGGCGTCCACATCTGAGACTCATCAAACTGGGCAATACTTTATTTCCTGTGGAAGAGAGCTGCACTGGATTTGGTCCCTGAGAAATCAGTCAAATAATAACAAAACTTTGGTACGGCTACATTTGTTCCAGAGACCACATTGAAAGATGTCTTGAGGCAGTGTCAAAGTGCTGAGGTTACACAACAGAGAGAGAGGGAGGGAATGGAGGAAAGAAAACAGGGCCAAAAGTTGGGTTTAAAAGCAACAAACACACTATTTAGCCGGTGGGAGAATGTGACACAAAATGGCAGCGGCTATTACCGTGTGAGAGCGGGTTGCATCAGGTAAGGGGACACCAGCCTTAGGGGGCCTTTGGGCACTTTTGCAAGGTGGAGGAACTGCTGTGAGCATCACAACAAACACAGCCCTGGAACCAAGCACACACTGTCTCCTACCTGTCAGCTTCCTTTAACCCTAATTTCATCAGGTGGGGGAGCAAAAGAGCAGGCACCCAAACCCTCTAACATTTTTCCGATGAAAATAGGGATGTCCTAAGGAAAAGCGGGACATTCCAGGATCAAATCAGGAACCCAGAAGGCTTCTGTAAATCCAGGACTGTCCCTGGGGAACAGGGACATTTAGAGGGTCTGCTGTTGCCTAGATGGCCTAGGAGATGGTGTTGAGAAGGAATCAGCAGCTGTGGTGCATGTTGGCACCAATGGCATGAAGAAATGTTGTCACGAGGTCCTGGAAGCATGAGCTGGAGGGCAATGAGCTGAAGTGGTTCGCAGTGTGAGACAGAGCTGCTCTGCTGCATCCTAGCAGGTGCATTATTGTGTGGCTCACAGGAGGGAGAGGCTGCAGGGAGGTCAGCGCTGTGCAAACACAGGGCAGAGCCAACCGAGTGCTCTTGCCAGCATGTTTGCACCACACCAACCTTCCCTCCCTCTTTTCCTCCTGGGAACCAGCAGCAAGCCCCCCGCTGCTGGGAAGCGAGCAAAGCAGCTCCATCCCATCCAGCAAGCCACTTCTGGCAACTGAGCTGCTGGCATGAGGGGTGGAAATCAACACACTAGTTCTCACTCACCTTGTTCACGTATAGGGTTTGCATGTCCTACATGCCCCTTAAATCTGTTCTGGGTTTTCCCCAACACTTCAGAGCAGGATTTGGGGAGGACATGGGGCACATGGGAGAGGAGAGGGCAGAAAGTCCTATTGCGCGAGTGGAGATCCTTGCATTGATCAGACATGCCTAGATATCTGTTCTTTAGATATTCTAGAACGTATTTTATTTCTCTGTTGTGGAAAGGCTTTTAATCTTCAAAACCCGTTAAAGGTAGCTTTTTCACATTCAAATTTCCCCCCCAAAAATGTGTCTGTTTGAGAAGAAAGCTTGTTGAACGCAAAGGAAAATCCCTACAAAAAAGCTTGCAGAAGAATTGCTGGAAGTGACTGGGGGTGACCAAAATGGTGACTTCCAGATGTTGGGGACTACAACTCCCATCATCCTTGACAATGCTTGCTGGGGCTGATGGAAGCTGTAGTCCTATACGGCTTAGGACCCTCGTACCTACGGGACCGCCTCTCCTGGTATGTCCCACGGAGGACCTTACAGTCTTCAAACAAAAACATCCTGGAGGTCCCTGGCCACAGGGAGGTTAGGCTGGCCTCAACCAGAGCCAGGGCTTTTTCGGCTGTGGCTCCGATCTGGTGGAACACTGTCATAAGAGAATAGGGCCCTGAGGAATTTGACATCTTTCTGCAGGCCTGCAAGACAGAGCTGTTCCACCAGGCCTTTGGCCAAGGCACAGTCTGACCCCCTCCTTTAGTAATCCTCAGAGAACTCTAGCCCAATGGTTGCCATTAATTTGATTTGAACTGATTTTATAATGAATTGGTTTTATAATGCTGTATTATTTTACTGTTGTTAGCCGCTCTGAGCCCGGCTTCGGCTGGGGAGGGCAGGATATAAATAAATTATTATTATTATTATTATTATTATTATTATTAGTCCAAAATACCTGGGTGGTACCACATTTGTTACCCCCTGCCTTACTGAATATTTGTTTATGCCTCATTGCTGCCTTTGATCAATCATATTGTGGTTTTCCAAACCATTTAAAAAACATTCCACACTGCCTAAAGCACTTTGAAAATTCTTTTCTCTGTTTCCAGTCTCATTCTGTGTATTAAAACTCCAGTATGCTGTCAGATATGATGAGCAAACAGGGTTACAGGGGGCATATAAAAAACCATCAAGCAGGATGGAAGGGTGGGCACCTCTGATATGATTGTCAACCTCTGTTTTCAGCTGTCATTAAATCAGCTGGAAGATCAGAGCTTGCTATTTTCCTGGCAAGCCGCCAACAGCTATTCTGCGTTGCCTGCTGTCTTCTGCTGTGGCCTGGAGCAGATGCACTGCTGCCGGATCTCCCAACCGTGGTTAGGAGGCTGCCACTATCTAAATATTTAATATGCTGTGCTCTTTGCCATTCGCACAGCAGCCAACATGGCTTACAACAAAGGTAGAAGCACATAGTCACATAGGAACCTGCCTTGCACTGTTAAGACCATGAGTCCATTTAGCTCAGTACAGGCAATGACTAATTGATGCCTCATTGGATCACAGAATTGTTGAGTTGGAAGGGGTTCCCCAGGGTCATCTAGTCCAACCCCCTGCAATGCAGGAATCTCAACTAGATCGTCTGTGCATGAGGGGTGGCCATCCAGCCTTCGCTTTAAAACCTCCAAGGAAGGACAGTCCACCACCTCAAAGCAGTTTACAAAAAAGATAAAGCAATGAAATCCAAGAAAAAATTACAATACTTAAAAATATACCAAAAATTGAAAAATTGAAAAATTAAAATTCCCACCATCATTTCTAAGCCTCTGGGTAAGCTTGCCTAAACAAGAATGTTTTTAAGCAGACACTGAAAAGAATACAGCGAAGTTGCCTGCTTGCTGTCAATAGGCAGGGATACGCAGACCTATTGGCTTAAGAGACAAGTATATTATGGAATCATGGAACTGCAAAGTTGGAAGCAACCACATGGGTTATCTAGTCCAGGATTTTTTTCCCTCAGCAGGAGGAAGGAGGTGGGAAAAGCATGAAAATAGGACCTTTCGAACATAAGCTTTCCTGCTTGCTTGCTTGCTTGCTTGCTTGCTTGCTTGTTTAAGTATTTGTTTGTGAAAGAAAATTGGGGGGCAAATAACATTTAGGGGGCAGCCCCCCATTAACTATGGGCCTGCAAAGCCCTGTTTATTTCTGAAGTTCTCCTCAGTCTGCATTGCACTTTGCACTACCATAGGTCCATCTCTGCAAGACAAAGCAAGAAACTAGTCCACCAGTTTTTGCCTGACAATTCCTACCATTCTGGGTTTATTGCTTAGATCGTGTGGCCTGCAGACAACTCGAAGCCTCTACTGCAGCTGGACACGTCTCCGCTTAGCCTCTCTGGCATGTTGGGGGGAACCGCACAGAGCGCCTGCTATAAATAAGGCATGATGTCAGCTCTGGCTGCCACAGGGAGAGAGCCGACTTCAGGGCAGGACGGCACAAAGAGGCAACTCTCTCCTCAGCCGCCCCCCACCTCCCCCTCAGCTAAACAAGCGGGTGAAAACAAGACACCAAGGCCTGTTGTTAGGAGATGAGGAGGCCTTGAGAATACGCAGGTGCTGGAGAAGACTGTGGAGCTCATTGTTATCAGGGTGATACTGACTGGGTCTTCCACCCCACTGGAAGGGGGGGGGGGGACATAGACTGGACTGAGAGATGCTCCAAGCCACTGCCAGGGGAGCACCCCACACTGAGCAAAGCTGTGGAGGGCACACAGGGACAAGTCTCCCTCTCCAGGGTTTTATAGCCGCAAGGTCCACAGCTGTGAACCAGGCCTTTGCACTCTGTTTGCAAAATGTTAGCTACTCCTGGGATAGGGCAGGGGAATAGTAATAAGCCTTCCTGCAGCCTCCCCCAATTTGCTGTCATCAAGATGTGGGCTACAATAGGGTTGCGAGGTCAGGGGTATCTCAGACCCTGAGATTTCAAGGCCCCAAAGTGAGATTTGGGAGCAGCCCCTGGTGATGTTCCTCTGCTCTCCCTCCCATCACTGAGCCCTGGAGATGGAGGTTAATTGGGGAGCAGAGGCGTAGGAAGGTCAGGTGGTACCCGGTGCAGAAAGTTTCTTCTCAACCCCCCCCCCCCTTGTTTGTATTTGTTTTTTGCCTGCAAAAATGGTTTTACATTATTTCATATTTTCTTACAAAGGAATGTGGATTCCTTTGAAAGGCAACTATGGACAGGGAGCAAGGAGGGCAGGACCCTCCCTTCCTTTAGAGAAGCCTTTCTCAACTTGTGGGTGCCCAGATGTTGTTGAACTACAACTCCCATCACCCCTAGCTAGCAAGGGCCAGAGCTCAGGGATGATGGGAGTTGTAGTCCAACAACATCTGGGGACCCACAGGTTGAGAACTGCTGCTTTAGAGAGTCTATGCAATAAATTGAGGCTGGCTTCAGCCAGGTTGAAGCTTGCAAGCTGCACATGTAGTCTTCTCAACAAACAAACAGATTTAAGGCACTTTCTTCCACCTGGAGATTCAAGCCCTTCTTCTGCCACCTAGAAGAGGCAAGGCAACCCTGGAGACTGCAGGTCAGTCCTGCACGTCTGGCAACCCTAGACTACAAATCCCACCAGCCCCAGCTAGAATGGATAGTGCTCAGTGATTATGGAAACTGTAGTCCAGCAACATCTGGAGAGCACTGGCTTAGGAGAGGCTGCCTTAGTGTGTACTGTTTTTTTAAAAAAATGGACCCTCTAGGTCATTCTGAGAGTCTGGGTTCTGTAATGTTTGCAAAGTCCTTATCTTTCTCCCCAGGTTCCTACAAACTCAGGCTTTCCTTTAGGACACCTTGAAATACTACTGCATCCCCCAGTTGGAAAACGTGGCCTTTTGCAGATTAGGTTGGCGTCACTGGCAAGTGAGTGAGCCAGGCTGTGCCCATATCTTACCCAAGAGTATTAGCAGGATTCCTCCCAGCTGGGAACGCCGGTACTTGGCCACTCCAGGTTCATTGCCCATCCGGATGCAAGGCAGGACAGTCACCAGAAGGAACACAGCTGGCAGTCCCAAAACAGAGGCTGCAATCATCAGAGCCCGACACGCCTGGACGTACCCTGCCAGAAGGAAAAAGTGTTCAAAACTCAGGTGCCTCCTAAAAGGTGCAGTAAGGTATATTCATATAGGAGATCTGGAAACCTGGAGACAGTTCAGATGCCTTTTCCAGACGGCTATCCATTTACACAGAGGAATGCATGCACGCCCCTTCCTCTCATCCGTGCCCTTTGAGTAATGGGCATGTGTCCTCCTTTGCAGAGCACAGCCCTCTGTTTGAAGGAGTCCTCTGTTTGAAGGGCTGATCAGTTCAAGTATGGTTTGAAGGTTTAGGTGTTCATTTAAAGGGCATGACTCCCCCTACAAAAGAATCCTGGGAACTGTAGTTTGTTGAGGGTGCTGGGAATTGTAGCTCTGTGAAGGGTAAGCTGCAGTTCCAAGGATTTGGGAGGGGGGATCTCACATGCTTTAAATGATTGCTTCACACGAAGCTAAAAAACCCCCAGAAGGGCAAGTAGGGGCCTTGAAGTTGTCCATCAGCAATTAGCATGTGATTTAGCCATCTGCTCCACCACTATAATGAGGTGCATTGCGTTTCAATTTACAACAATTATTTATTAATGTGAATCTGTGTGTCTAATTTGCATATGCAAATTTTATGCAAATCTGCTGCGCTCTTTCGGCCTCTTTTCTTGGTGATGCACAAGGGGCCTCCAAAAACAAAAGCTGGTGTGTGTGATATTCTGCTTCCGAAGCAAACGAAACAGCAAGCTCTCCACAGGTGTGTCCACGAGAAAACAAAGACTGGAATTTTGACTTTTCAAACTCTCCTAAGAGTATTTCGAGACAATTCGCTTTCTGCACAGCAGAAGTGCAACTGTTACTCCTTACCTGCAAGAGATCTAAAATCTGGACTGCGTGTATCCAGACATTCTACTGCAGCGATGCTACATTTTCCCAGCACTCAAGCCACAATGGCTACATACAATACATTTACAGTGAAGCACACACACACACCGAATCAGGCTTCCTCCACCTCGGTCCTCCAGATGTTTTGAGACTACAATTCCTATCATCCCTGACCACTGGTCCTGCTAGCTAGGGATCATGGGAGTTGTAGGCCAAAAACAGCTGTAGGGACGAGGTTGAGGAAGCCTGCTCTGAATCCTGGGAACTGTAGTTTCACCCACACACAGTTACAATTCCCAGCACCCTTAGCAAACTACAGTTCCTAGGATATGTGAGGGAGGATTCTTTAAATGCCTGGTGTGTATGGAGCCAGTATTATTTTTACTCTGAAAATGTTGTCTCCACTAACTGGAGACACTATACAGTGGTACCTCTGGATGCAAATGGGATCCGTTCCGGAGCCCCAGAAGAGAACGCAACCAGCATCCGTGTGTCTGCACATGCATGGGTCACGATTCGCCGCGTCTGCGCATGCGCAAGCGGCGAAACCCGGAAGTAACGCACTCCGTTACTTCCAGGTTGCCGCAGCACACAACCTGAAAATACTTATCCCGAAGCTACTTCAACCTGAGGTATGACTGTATAGAGAGAGAGACTGGGGGCAGAGGGACTTGGCTTTTATTTACTTATTCTGATTTATACCCACCCCCTTTCATCAAAAGACCTTAGGATGGGTAACAACATGTAAAACAGATAAGCCAAACTATTGCTCTTAATAATGTAATGAGGAAAACTCACACACCTATCTGTATCATGCAAACAGATCAAAAGATCTCATCACTCAAAGGTCTGGAACAGGGGTAGGCAACCTAAGGCCCGGGCCGGGGACTGGATGTGGCCCAATTGCCTTCTCAATCTGGCCCATGGACAGCCCAGGAATCAGTGTGTTTTTACATGAGTAGAATGTGTGCTTTTATTTAAAATGCATCTCTGGGTTATTTGAGGGACATAGAAATTTGTTCCCTTTTTTCCCCAAAATATAGTCTGGCCCACCACATGGTCTGAGGGACGGTGGACCAAAACTGAGGTACCATTGCCAATAAGACCCTCCTGCAAACCACAGAATATCACCCAGCAGGGCTGTCCCTACCATTAGGCAGAGTGAGGTGGCTGCCTCAGCCAGCAGATTTTGGATGTCATGAAAGGGCAGTGAAAATGTAATTTGTTATTGTTGTATTTTTACTTCCAAAGCACTTGCAGAGGCACTTGTGGGATTTTCTGCCTCAGGTATATAAAAAAAACACACATCTTGGATGCTAAGCAGATTAGTGGAGGAGGGAAAAAAGCAGAGCACCATTCACTACTCTGCCTCAGGCAACGAAATGCACTGGCCCTGCCACTCAGTGGTGATATTACTAATAGGACCCCTTCAGATGATCTCAGAGCCCAGGCAAAACAGAATGGGGTGAGGGGTTTGTTAACTACAGTGCTTCTTCAAGTAGATGAGTTCTAAGTTGGTGAGGCCTGTGTAAGTCAAACCTAAAACTCAAATTCTCAAACCTAAAACTCTGAATTGGACTTGGTGACAAATAGGCAGCAAGTAGATTATTTTTTTTAGGACTAATGTAATGTGGTCCATTAAAGCTCTGGCTGCTGTATTTTGCACCAGTGGTAGCCTCCATATTGTCTTCACGGGTAGCACCGCATCAAACAAATTATAGGAGTCCAAACAAAAAGTTACTTGACTGTGAAAGGGGGAGGCCGTATCCAGGAACAGCTATAGCTGGAGAAACAGCTAAAGTATGCATGAGTATGCTCTTGAAATTAAAAATTCTGGAGCCTGAATGAAGTCTAGGCCAGAACAGATACAGTGAGAACAGCTAGAGGAAAACCTGGTATTTTGAAAGGAAAGCCCTTCTGGATCAGAGCAAAGTTCCATCTAGTCCAACATTCTGTACCCTACAGTGGCCAAGCAGATTCATCTGAGAGGTCCACAAGTAGCATTGTGAAGGCATAATACCAGAACCCAGAGCTATCCAATGAAGCTGAATGTTGGAAGAATCAGGATAGACAAAACAAACTACTTCTCAGAACCGGGCCAGCCATGAGGCAAGGTGAGGCAACCGCCTCAGGCAGCAGATCCAAGGAATCCATTCCCCCTGCCAACCCCCACCCACTCCTCCTTCTACTCCCCTACCACTGCAAAGAGGCAGGTGTGTGTGTGTGTGTGTGTGTGTGTGTGTGTGTGTGTGTGTGTGGTGAGGACTGCAGAAGAAGAGAAAGTGAAGGGGGAGCGCCATTTTCTTTTTTCCTTCAACCAGCAAAATGTCCTGGCTTGACCCTGGTACCTCTTCACAAGATGTGGTGGTGGCCACTGACCTGGATAGCTTTAAAAGGAGCTTAGAAAAAAATGTGGAGGATAAGGCCATTAATGGTTGCTGGGAATCACAAGTGGGGAGAGTGTTGTTGTGGTCTTCCCACGGGCATCTGGTTGGCCACTGTGAGAACAGAATTCTGGCCCAGATGGGCCTTTGGTCTGATCCACTGCTACAGCAATGTTGTCAATGAAGGCCAACAACTGCCTTTAAAAAAAAGAAAAGAAAAGAGCATTTATATTAGGCATTATTTAAAAATTAAATTAAAAAATCATAGCAAAGATGCTTAAGGACATAAGAAGAGCCTGCTAGATCAGTCCACTGACCGATCAAGCCTGTTCTCACAGCAGCCAATCAGCTCCCTATGGGAAGCAAGCATAAAACCACAAGGCCCAGAACAGAGCTTTCCAAACTTTTCATGCTGGTGACACACCTTTTCGGACATGCCTTATTTCACGACACAGTAATCCAGTTTTACTAGGAAACTGGAGGTTCAACTAAACCCTTTCCAGCCCCAAGAGGAGCATGGGGAACGTTCGTGTGACACACCGTAGCCAGACACACAGTTTGGAAAGCAACAAAGGACAGTGCAACAGGAGGCATCCTTTGACCTATGGTCTTCTGATTCATCATGGACCACGCTTCCTCTGCTGACATTTACACTGGGTGAACGTTAAGCAGTCAACCTGTGTGCCCTATCGTGTAAGCAAACTAGAGACTGGCAAAGAGGAACACTGAGTGTGCAAGGAGCCTCTGTGCACAACTGAAATGCTGCTGCAATGCAATGTGGGATTCCCAGCTTCAGAGGCACTCTAAATGCCAATTGCTAGGAAACAACAGCAGAAGAGGCATTCATAGACTGCTTGTGAGCTTCCCAGAGCCATCTTCGTACCTACTGGGAAACACATGAAGCCAGACCATTAATTAGATCCAGAAGCAGTCTTCTTATATTCATTTGAACACTGCACTAGCATGCAAGCATGGCAAGGAACTTTTAACGCAGTGGTGCTCTGCATGAGTCCCTGCACAGATAGGCTCCTCACATTGTATGTCAGGCCTACAACTTGCCCACCCATGAGAGCTTACAGCATGCAGGGGGTAACAGTGTGAAACCAAAAGGTCTCTGATTCAAACCTCCCCTCGTCTTTGAGCTTATAGTAGGTGGCTCATGCTCATCACACTAATCCTATACATTATCAGCACAGCAAAAAAAGTATGATTATAAGAAAAGGCCTTCTGGATCAGATCAAAGGTTAGCCATGTCCAGCATCCTATTTCACAGTGGCCAGTCCAATGCCCCCTGGAAACCAAGAAGCAGGGCTTGGAGGCAATAGGCCTCTCCCATTGTTGCTCCCTGTAAGCTCATATTCTTCAAAGCATTGTGCCTCTGAAGTTTAAGACTGCATATCAGCCTTAAGATAGGTAGTCAGTCAGCAGCAAGCAGACTTATACTGAATTAGACCACTGGTCTAGCTAGCTCAGGGACGTGGGTGGAGCTGTGGGTTAAACCACAGAGCCTAGGACTTGCTGATCAGAAGGTTGGCGTTTGAATCCCTGTGATGGGGTGAGCTCCCGTTGCTCGATCCCTGCTCCTGCCAACCTAGCAGTTCGAAAGCACATCAAAGTGCAAGTAGATAAATAGGTACCGCTCCAGCGGGAAGGTAAACAGCGTTTCCGTGTGCCACTCTGGTTCACCAGAAGTGGCTTAGTCATGCTGGCCACATGACTTGGAAGCTGTATGCCGGCTCCCTCGGCCAAAAAAGCGAGATGAGCGCCGCAACCCCAGAGTCGGTCATGACTGGACCTAATGGTCAGGGGTCCCTTTACCTTTACTAGCTAGCTCAGTATTGCCTCAGTGACAGTGGCTCCCAGTGTATCAACCAAGGATCTCTCCAAGCCTTGCCTGGAGATGCTAGGGATTAGATTTGAGGCCTTCTGCATGCAAAACAGATGTTCTGTCCTGAACAGTCCCCTTTGGTGGAAGCTTTGTACAAGGGCTTCGTTTTGCACAATTGGGACATTTTGTGTACGCAGCATGTTCTCTCACTGATCCACCACAACCCTTCTCTAACCCTTTGTGAATTTTGTCTGATCTCCTCTTAAAGATTCCTAAGCTTGCGACCGTCACCACCACCTTGTGGCTGCAAGTTGCATAAATGCATTGCGAGCTGTGTGAAGAAGCAGCCCTCTCTTTTGTCTCTCCTACCAATCAGTTTAAGAAAGAATGTCAAAGCAGCATGCATGTAAATATAACAAAAAAGAGCAAAAGCAGTATTTGCTCTTCTGCAGACATTTAAATATCTTCTACCATCGTAATAGCACAGAGTGCAAGCTCAGAAGCCCTCAGTTTGAATTCAACCATCCATACCCACTAAATTAAACCTGGAGAGACCCCTATCAGCATCCAGATGTGAGGTACCTTATTTGATCATTACTCCCACTGAATTCAGTGGAATTTAAAGCATATTTGTGTATACTTGGGACTGAACTGTAAAATAATATGCTGATCCATCTTTCGTTTGTGGAGTTTCCAAGATTTCCACTTCTGCAAAATAATAACCGTCTGCTTGCCTGAGCATGCACAGAGTGCATTTCCCTAACCACAACATACAAGATTAAAGACCAATGCTGCCTGGTCAAACTTTCAGCAGAAGCTGAACCCAAGCAACTTTTTCTTAAAATAAAAAGAAGATAATAATTTATTAGCCAGATTTTGCATTTACCAAAGTCAATATACCCACACACACGTCTCCCACTTCGTAGAACTTCTTAACTTTCCTGAATGCTTAACTTTCTCCTCCCATCCTCCTTCCCTCCAGTCCCTGTTATTTTCCCAGCAGTGGATTGTAAGATCCTTGGGACAGAGACTTTTCTTTTTTCTTTCTTTCTTTCTTTTTTTTTTTTTTTTTTTGCTTGTTACTCTGTAAAAGCACCTTGCACATGAATGCAACCAAATAGCCATCAGAGCCGCACTGTTGATTTCAATCTGCCCTAAAGTCCCAAGCAGCCCTTGGGAGTTTTTGGATAGCCCATACCTGGCAAGATGAGGATGTCCACCAGCGGCTTGCAGTGATAGAGGCCCGTTGCCATGACACAGTCTGCCCACAGCCCTTTGGACCCCAGCTCATCCATCTTCCTGCAGGTGGTGATGGTATAGCCGCAAGTCACGACCCAGTCATTGGTGGAGGTTGCCACAATCAAGCTAATCCAGCCGACAAAGCTAGCCACAAATCCCGTGAGGTGCAAGCAGGTGGCAACCATGATTCTCCCCCGGGCCGGTGAGCCAGGCAACCCAGCAACTTAAGAGAAGAGGGTGGCTGAGGGTTGCTGCAAGAGTCAAAGAAGCGTAGAGGCTGAGGAGCACAAAGTGGCAAGGTCTGCCTTTGAGCTGTCAGCAGAGAGGACTGGAGGCTGATGTGATGATGGGCTGGAGGATACAAAGATGCCTCACATCAGTTAGTTCGGCCTCTGGGAGGAGTCCACTCCCACACAGCTTGATGGGAGGTGTCATGCAAAATGCCAAGGGTGTGTTTCATCTCCCTCCCCCCTTTTCTTTTTTTTAAAAAATCTCTTCAACTAAACAATGGGAGAAGTTAGCCTACTGAACTCAAAAATAAAAGCCAGAAGGAAGAAGCTACAACACAGATAGGGGCTCAGGCCTTCCATGTGACACTGAAGAGCCTTCGATGTCTGTACAGTGGTACCTCGGGTTACATACGCTTCAGGTTACATACGCTTCAGGTTACACACTCCGCTAACCCAGAAATAGTGCTTCAGGTTAAGAACTTTGCTTCAGGATAAGAACAGAAATTCTCCGAACAGAAGAACAGAAGTGCTCCGGCGGTGCAGCAGCAGGAGGAGGCCCCACTAGCTAAAGTGGTGCTTCAGGTTAAGAACAGTTTCAGGTTAAGAATGTACCTCCGGAACGAAATAAGTACTTAACCCGAGGTACCACTGTACTGAATTTGAAATGATTTTTGCATAGGAAAGTGTTTGTAGAACATAGAACATGCTGAATGTGTGTGTGAAATGGCTTTGAGATATTTTATGGGAAATGATTAATAAACGGAGTTAAATAATTGCAAAACTCCATCCACTGCAGCGTGAGGACAGATTTTGCAAAGCACTTTTGGCTCTGTCCCAGAATGAGAGGCAGTGATTTATTTTTTTCTAGAGAGGAAGTTGCAAGTCCCATGAATGGCAATGGCCCCATTGCAAGGCGTGTGGGCCTCAGCAGATGCCCAACAAGGCCTACTGTGGATGATATTGAACATTCTTTCATTCCAGAGTTTTAAATGCATTTCTCCATGTGGTCTCCTGACCACAAAATGTCTGTTGTTGTTTTTCCAAGTGGATTTGTCACAGTGGAGCAACAGCATTTTAATCCACTTTACGTGTGCAGCCTAAATTCCTCAGTATGTACCTGTATCACTCCTGCAAAACACTGGCATTCTGGAGGTGTCCTCTGAGGGGGGTTTGCATTCTTAGATGATTAAATGTACTGCATACCTTACTGTAGATGCCAGCTGGCCTGCCAGAACCTCCACCCCCCCCCAAAAAAATACTGCAAGCTGGATGCTTGGCAGGGAGGTAGGTAAGGGTACAAACTCATTCCAAACAGGTTGAATATTGAATCCACAAACAAACCACTCATTAACACCATCCATCTCATCAGGTTGAGGGTTTTTTTGGGGTAGGGCATCATCCACTTTATTAATCTCAAACTCTAATTCAGCACTTTTATTGCCTTACCCAAATCGGGGGGGGGGGGGGGAGGAGCAAGTATCTGGAGGGTCACAGGTCCCCCGCCCAATCTAAGTGATTTTTATTATCAATTAAAGGTTCCAAGGTGGCTCACAACACAAAAAGACAAGATAAAAAGCACAAAATGCATAATAAAAGCAAGAACAAAAACAAACCGATAACTGCCCTCCTTTCCACACATAAATTTAAGAGGGTATCAGATGTTAATCAGCTGAAGGCTTTTTGTCTCGTGCCTGGCGTATAATGAAGCTGCCAGCTGAAACTCCAATCCTAAACACAGCTATATGGAAACAATGCATTTAAAATCAAGGTGTAATTTATGATGCTCAGAATAAATTCTTTTAAAAACATACTATTTTAATATGCATCTTAATTTAGTATAAAGAAGTTCTGTAATAATAGAACAAAATTCACTCTGCATCCTGGCTGTCTGAATCTCAAATGAGAACAGTCTAAAGAGAATCTGCTTCTTCTGGTGCTTCAAATGTTCAAATATTCTTCATTCTGAAAGCGCCGCAGAACATCATCTGGGTTTCTTTCCACTGATAAAATATGCTTGCAGTGACCACTAGTGGATTTTTTCTGGAACTGCACTCCAGACTGATTAGGTACACAGCTCCAAGCCCGGGAGAGTTAAGTTTGCTGTACATAGGCCTGGTTCACACAATGTATATGCCTGGTTCACACAATGTATATGCCTATCACATGAACTATTCACAATCAGTGATGCCACTAGGGATCGACCTCAAGTCCAACATCCAGGGCTCTGCTCCCCCTGCCCAAAGACCAACCTGAGAGCTGCAGAACTCAACACTTGATGACTGCCAGGTGAACATGTGAAAATGTTGCTGCTTATACAATTCCTGCTGCTGTTTTTCAATCTGTGATGGCTCATTCACATAGAAGGCACTACTTTGGATTACTATGCAGTTATGGACCTGCACAGAAGAGCCAGCCCATCATGTATAAGGGAACAACATACACATTTCATTCCTTGCCATATAAGGCATTTTTCATTTAGATCATTTAGTTTTTTAATGCTCTTTTATGTAATTTTCTGCTGGTGCTTTTCATCTATTCTATTTTTTGGCTTTTAAATTGCATCACTCCCTACTCAGAGAATGTTCTTTATTGGGTGATATACAATTGTTGTTAATAATAATAAATGCTCCGATCCATTACGTGTAAGAGAAGCAGCGTTGACAGCCAGTCAGAATTTTGCCAGCCTGGTCAATTCACTTACTGGTCAATTGTCAGATTCATGTATAGCCAGAAAGGTGTGTTTCTTCTTTATGGTAGGACAGTATTTGTGTAGTATTATTAAAAATGTATTAAGGACAGTTTCCGTTGGATCAAAATGTCTTAATTCTCTCTCTCTCTCTCTCTTTCTTTCTCTCTCTCTCTTGCAGGAAATACTTTTTTTTTTTTTTTTTTTGCTGTAACATACTAAGAATTAAAGAAATAAACTAGTTTTCTTGAAAAGGAATCCTCTAAACACACACACACACACACACACACACACACACACACGGAACTGAAAGGGAATCCCCTTTCATGATATTTATGTTCAAGCCACTTTTGCCTTCATTGTACAGTTATTTATATTAACTTAAATACCTGAAAAACCTCTTTGAATAGAAGCAAACATGGGGTAACTGAAATGTGCAAACATGATGTCTCCGATGGCATTCAACTCTCTTAAAACTATTGTCTGTCTCCAGCCTTACAGGTCTGCTGATCTATGCCGTTATGAATACTAGAGTGAATGATACATTGTCAAATGCACAAAACTAGCATTGAGAAGTATCTTGAACAAACACCCAATTCACATACTATATGTACAAAGTACACAAAACGTGAAGTGCTTGACATTAGAATTGTTTTTATTTGTATGTGGATCCACAATCTATACAGGATATTTACAATGCATGAAAAATGGAAAACTGCACAAAATACAATTGAGGTATAAGCTAAGAGCACAGTATGTCATGTTTCAATAAATAGAATTCAAAATTTGTAAACTAAGTGACCAGATAAATGCATCTTGTTTTACTAAAACCATACAAAATATCTGTTTTTGTATCACATGAGGTAGAGGCCAGCTTTGTGTGTCATGTAATGCAATTACAGCAACTCCAACCGTAGAACTGTACATCATTGGCAAAACGTCAAAAGTTATTGGTATGCACCAACCTTTTAAAAAACTTATGATTTTTTGTTAAACTCCAGTAATCTCACCTGTTGCCTTGAATGTTTTGCAGGACCTATTAAGTCTATAAATTATTTTCTTTAAAGATCTTGTCGCAATCCAGAAAGGTACTATATGTTTGTCCAATGACATTTGTATATGCCCAGCTGGACAGCAAACCATATATGTGAGATATATGAACAGCAAAGCATAGGACATATTGCAAACTAATTTTTAAACTTCAAAAATGATTTGAGTTTGGGTATGATAAACTGCTGGTCCAGGTAAATACCAAAGGTCCTGCTGAGCAAACAGAAGGTGGTCACATGCTGCTCTAGATTGTGGAAATATATTAAGGTATCAGCATCAATAAATACTTTCAAAAGCATCATGAACACATACAAAATAGAAGTTTGTCATAGTCTTGCTTATTCTGGAAGGCAACACAGATGCATCCGGACATTTACAAACCAATAATTTGTATGGATTCACTAGAGTGATTTAGATACATTACAACTGTGCTTCCTTTTTCTTTAAGGTGAGGTATTTGAAAGAATATAATGGATTGCTATACTATATCAGGATATTCATTTGGGGGAAAATAAGAACTTGTTTCACTGTGCTTGAATATTTCAGAGCACCAGAGAATTCAAAGTATCCTCTATATTGTGGGTTTACAAAAAGAAAAAGGTTGTGCAATCTGTTTAATGTGTGACTTTTGCTTTTATAATAGCATCTGCAACAACAAAAATATCAAAAGATTTCCAGGACGGGAATTATGGACTGCCTCACATTACCCACAGATGTAATGGATGAAAACGTTGCAGAGCAAGTATAACAAAGAGATCAAGCTGCCAGTTCCTGGACAGAGATATTTTACAGCTGCAGCATAAATATTTCAAGCATAGGATTACAAGAGAATTTAAGTATTTTGTTACATTATATTATCAGGGTTTTAAAACATGTTAATGGTATATATTTATCCGCGTTCTCCTGTGCAAAGAAAAAGTTATGCTTTTCTAAGATCAAATGAACTTTAGCATAGGAAGCTGACTTGGAAAGTGTTTGGAGGTCAGCTACATAGCCCTATGAAAATGACTCCAAGGTACATCAGTCAGCCATTTACGCAGCTGTTTTTATGGCAAATTCTGCCCTTTCAAACGGAAGCTAAGGGAAAAGTGGAAGTACAGGTCACTAGAGGCTCCAAGAATGCGGAACTAAGCAGCAGCAAGTAGGCAAAACTGCTTCATAGTACTCTACAGTCCCCACAGCCTAGTCTACTGCAGGGATTGCATTACGATATCTTAACTATGTACAAATGATTTTACAGCTATCAATATATTAAATATATAATAAAATTAATCCAAGAATGTAAAATATACCCCATAACTACCATGTTTACCTCAAATACTCAAGCTAAGTGATATAAGACCTACTGGAAAGTAAAAGAACAATTTGTCTGAACACACTTTGCTAAAGCTTTTTGATCTAATGTCAAAGGGGTTGTGTCTTGAAGTGCGGATGAAAGTCTTTAGGACTGCCACAATGGTAAGATACTTCGCTCCCTAACATCTCCTGCAGAGTCTATTGCACTCTGCACTATTTGGTTTTTTAAAAGCAGGGATACCAAGAAGCAGATTTTTTTTTTTAAGTATTCTTGGCAGCCTTGCTTCTAATGGTATGGTTTTTAGTGCTTTTCAGAAACATTAATGGAGAAGACAAATTGGAAACAAACCTATCTAAAAGGCCAACACAGGGATGACTTTTTAAAGAAAAGCCTTCAGTAATTATTAACATACAGAATGAGCATGCTAAGTCTAAAAGAGCAAATTTAAATTTACAGGAAAATTTGTCATAGGTCTCTGTAAATGGGCAAAGCCTTGTATGCAATTCAAGCTATATAGGCATGGAGTAAATCACCCATTAGGTACGTCATGTGAAGAGATAAACGTAAGAAACTAGCTGCTGTAAAACATAGACTATTTACAATTTACTACAAAACTATCTCTTGGTGGCTATGGACACCTATGGCACACTTCTATGTATTAATTACTTAACATCTAGGGAAGTCTTATGTAAAGGAGGCTGAAATTAACTGTTCAATTTAAGGGTTACAATTATGATTTCCTTGATTATAAGTTGGTGTGTCATTTGGTTTTACAAATTTTCAGAGACATTAAACAAACCTGAAAGTGGCACTCTCTCTCTCCCTCTCACGTCAACAAATTATTACTACTACGAACGCATCTAAAATATAGTCAAAGTTGCCACATGTTCATCTCTGATATGTGTTGCAACTATAGCAACGTTTAGGACAAACACTGCTGATGATCTTTGCATTTTAGTTACCAAATCCTGTCTAAATAGAAACATGATAACAAATTGTGACATCATTTGTTCTATAAAACTGCTTTTATAATGGAAAATTGGGGCAGAAAGAAGGAAGGCATTATATTGCAGTAACATTCAGGAAGGATTGTGTCCAAAGTTCAGCGGTGTCTCAACTCTTTCTGTAGCAGAGGATAGAGAACCTGCTGTCCTCCAATAGTTGCTGGGCTCCAAATCTAATCAACCACAGCCAACTGGGAATGGTCAGGGAGTGATGTGAATTGTAGTCTAGCAGCATCTAGAACAGACCCATCCCTGCACTAAGATCAGGCCAGGCTTCTCCCTGTATTCAGGACAGGAAAGCAAACATTGGCAGACTGCTAGCATCCCAAGAGAGTTAATTACCAAATGGCTCAAACACTCTCTTAGAGTCAGTTCAAACATTACATATATTACTAATGAAAGCTGTTAGCAAGCTAACTTGGTTACTGATCAACAGCCACCTCCATAACTGCAAGGAGATTTCCCCACCTCCTACAACTAGTTATTACCACTGGTCAAGAACACACAGCATCTACTTAATGCTTTCCATCTCTACATGAAAGAGTCTCCTGAGATAACTGTGTGAGAAGCAAAATTTTATGTCTGAACTCACCTTTACCTTGCAAAGGGGGGAAAGTACTGGATAAAACAGACTCAGAACTTTGAAAATCAAATAGTAGCTTCCATTTCTGACACCCAATAGCAGAACAGTGACCACAATTCAACACAGTCAGATGTGCTCACTGATTTTAGTGGGATCTATTGGATTACCATTATCACAAAATAAAAGATGATACCCTATGTTAGTCATACTTCCAAGAGTAGACCCACTGAAATCAATGCATCTGAGTGAGTTTAAGTCCATTTATTTCAGTGGGTCAATTCCAACTATGACTAACATTGATATTCCCCATAGTTTTCAGTTTTTAGGTGTGCAATCAATGGATAAATAATCTAGGTTCAGTGATTTTGACCCAAATATAACCTTTTCCCACATATCCAAAGAACTGCTTCAGGAATCTACCTCTGGTGACCACCCTGGGCCACTGGCAATAGTCTGTCTGATTCTGTTCCTACTTCCTAAGAGAAAAGTAAGAGACGTGCCAAGAGCAACCAATCAATTTACTTTTGATTGATCACTTGAATGCCTAAACAAGTTAAAGACTGAAACAAGTACGGAGTTATTACCATAAGATAACTTATAATGTAAAACAAGCATGTGTGATACTTAGCTCTACTTCTTCCCCCATTTGTCTGAAATGTGCTAAATAGCAGCAAAATACTTTAGCATGCAAAAAAAAATTCACAAGCATGTTGTACTTGAACTAGTAGAATATATGAACAAATAACCTGTTAAGACCAACAGTGGAATATGCTTACCTGCTTTGAAAATGAACACAATCATAATTTATTCTGGCAAAATAAAATATTGAAATTGGTATATTCTACTGCCATAATATTTAAGGATGCAAAACACCCAAACATGTGAGCATAATATTTCTCGTTAAAATTTAGCTATTTCTTCAGTAGTACTGCACTATTATTGAAACAGCAAATAAAGGCATGCAAAACCTATTACATGTTAGAAGCACTATGAGGTGAGCAGTTAAATGTGGGCAGAGACAGCATTTAGCATTTTTAGCTGCTTAAGATGTACATTTTAGGCAGCAATGTCCAATCCCAAGACTTCCGTTTTCTACTAGGTTCAGCTCCAAGCAACCACTATTTTAAAAAAGCTTTGTGGTGATGGCACAAGCTGACTGCTTGGGATGTAAGCACACAATTGTTTCACCAGGTCTTGATCTCCACCCACAAACTTGGCAGCTGTGTTATGGAGTCTCACAAGTTTGTTTTCCAATCCCTGTGTTATTTAACATCTACATTCAACTGCTGGGGAAATTGTCCAAGAACACAGGGTGTCATGCTATCAACATCACTCAGCCCTTTTTTCCTTTGCAACAGGTGCAGGTGTAATGGTTAAGGCCTAATTATAGACACTGGATGTACAAATTCAATCCAGTTAAGATGGATCTGTTTTTGTTGGGAGGTTTAACACCCCAAGAAATTGTGGATTTACCTGTTCTAAGACGGTCATACTTCCCTTGAATATAAATATAAATTTGAATTTAAAAAAGGATATAAATTTTCCACGTTCCTGGATTCAGGGAGTCCTTCTGAATTTTCATTTTTATGTGGCCAGGAGTGTGCTGTACCAGCTTCAGTTTGTGCAACAGCTGCATTACTTTCTGGGTGGCAAGGTCCTTGCTATTGTTTTGCATGCTCTGGTAACATATTCACCGAACTACTATAATTTGCTTTATATGGAGCTGCCTTTAAAGACAGTCTGGCTCCTGATTTGTGGACTTATCAAAGGAGACAGACTGCGCAGATCCTGTACCCTTAAATCCAGAAATGCACTTATACATTTTATTTTGCCCGGCATTTAGTCTGTTTCATTTTATACTGTCACCTGCTTGTTGCTATGCGTGTTATACTATCGTTTTATGATGCCATTGGTTTCTTTTTATTAATTTAGATTGCTGTGATCACTCTGGGGAGCTGAAGAGCTGAAAAAAAGAATTTATTTTATTATTAAGTTTCTATCCCACCCTTAAAGGTAAAGGTAAAGGTACCCCTGCCCGTACAGGCCAGTCTTGACAGACTCTAGGGTTGTGCGCCCATCTCACTCTAGAGGCCGGGAGCCAGCGCTGTCCGCAGACACTTCCTGGTCACGTGGCCAGCGTGACAAGCTGCATCTGGCGAGCCAGCGCAGCACACGGAACGCCGTTTACCTTCCCGCTGGTAAGCGGTCCCTATTTATCTACTTGCACCTGGGGGTGCTTTTGAACTGCTAGGTTGGCAGGCGCTGGGACCGAACGATGGGAGCGCACCCCGCCGCGGGGATTTGAACTGCCGACCATGCGATCGGCAAGTCCTAGGCGCTGAGGTTTTACCCACAGCGCCACCTGTGTCCCTCCCACCCTTACTCCCCCCAAAAAGCCCAGGCCAGCAAAACATAACTGGAAATGGTATTTTTAATGGTCCCTAAATAAAGAGTGTATATTTTAAAAAAATTAAAACATACCGTATTTTTCGCTCTATAAGACGCACCAGACCACAAGACGCACCTAGTTTTTGGAGGAGGAAAACAAGAAAAAAAATATTCTGAATCCCAGAAGCCAGAACAGCATGAGGGATTTTTGCGCAGTGAAAGCAGCAATCCCTCTTGCTGTTCTAGCTTCTATGATAGCTGTGCAGCCTGCATTCGCTCCACAAGACTTACACACATTTCCCCTTACTTTTTAGGAGGGAAAAAGTGAGCCTTATAGAGCAAAAAATACGGTAAATGTTCCGGGTCTACATATGTAGCAGGCCTCCACAACGTGCAGATCACTATCTGTAGTTGTAGCTTGCAGAAGTGGCTTGTCAAGTGAGACAGAGCCACTATGTTAGATTCCTAGCAGGTGGAGGTGCTGTTTACCGGGAGGGAGTAGAGGATGTGCTAGGGAGGTTGGGGTGCAAATGCAGCTACCCTGTATGTGTGCTTGCCGTGATCTGACATCTCCACCCATTTCCAGTAAGCAACAGCAACTCACTTACTGGAAAGCTAGAGCAGCAGATCTGTCCTACCCAGTGAGCTGGATCTGGTTGTTTGCGCACCGTCCCATCCCACGATGCAATGCGTATCACACATACATTTTTGTGGTTTCGATGGCATGCAGCACCTATAGCTAGAACAGGGCAAAGTAGCTAGAATTTCTGTGAAATATATTGGTCACATTGCTTTTTATGTTCAATGATCTGAATATAGGCCTAGGTTTTGAAGATGATTACCCTGCCCCGCCCCTCTTCACCAAAAGCCATTCAAATACAATACTTTTGAGCAATTAGATATTTGGCTACCTGATCTATTTTACCTTCTATATAACAGAACTGCCTTTCCTTCTGGAGAACCCAAACTGTACTCAGGTTTCCACCAACAAAAAAATTGTCCATTGAAGTTTATACGTAAGCATCTAAAAAAATTTTTAATAATACACCAATTTATTTCCCTTCTGTTAATATACTTTATCTGTTTGGTTTCCATTGGAAAAAACACTGGAACTGAACTACTTGATTACTGGCACCAACCTATAACCACACTAAACGTTAGCATTTCTTTTCAAAAGAAGTAAAGGTTTAATAACTATGTTGTTTACAAATGACAGCAATTTTACTTTGCCGTTTAAATGAACCTTATTAGCATCACTTTCACAATATCACAGACTCCATTTGTTCCCCCTCAACTTTTAAAATACTTTTAAAATGTCAAGACCACCCACTTTCCTGTGCTCAAAGAAAATCCAGGAACGAGAACTTTATTGCTAATGAAGTAACCCACTCAGCTGAGGGTTAAAATTGCCACTCTACAAAATAAGGCTGACATTTTCAAACTTCCAAAAGTGTTTGGGAATCCTCAAAGAACTGTATCAAAAGTGAAATTTTCTGTCATCATTGCTTGAAGAGTTACCCAAAGAAGCTGAGAGTGAATAGGAAGCTTTGAAAATAAAATATCCCAGTTTCTACTTCAGCAACTCCTTTTCATAACAGCATTCAGCAGGGTACTGAAAGAATTGGCATTTGGCATTTTAACAGTTAATAACGGACAGTTAACTGTGTGGAAATCTGCATTTTGAAAAAAGTTTGCTGTTGAATAATTACCAGTTAGCAGTTCTCAATCCAGCTTTAATAATCAAAATGAAGTATCAGGCTAGAACAATGCATGGCTGCAAATTCTCTACAATCTCTTCTTTCTGCTTTAGATTCTTGGAACTATAAAAACCATTTTATGAAAATGGACTGCATGCAATAGAAAGCAAATATGCAGCTCCTGCATATTTTTAAAGAAACCAAAGTTGCATTCAGTAAAAAGTATATAGAGCCCTCAAAACAGCTTGTAAAAGAAAGTTACACTGAGGAGTGTAAAACACTACGGGGGTTGTATCCAATGCTTCCTCTTCCTCTCCTTGCATGTCCCCCAAAATCTGCTCTGGAAGCTCCCCCAACCTACAAGAGCTGATTTGAGGATATGCAGAGGGTTATAGGGAGAAAAGAAGAGGAGGAAGTTCCACTGTACAAGTGGAAGTCTGCTTTGCGAGCAGAATAGCAGTGCTGGATACAACCAGTGGTTTCAACACTGCTCAAAACCATTAAAAAAAAGAAGGGAAGAAAGCAACATAAATACAGATTTTGTCAGTCTGGAAGTTTTACAAAGGTGTATCATTACAGATTTAAATGCATAAATCGGACACAATCTACTGGGAACTTCTCTTGTGCAAAACGTCATTGAAATGATTGGGAATTGCAACAACTCCTACTCCATTGATGCTCTGCTCACATAGGAAAAGTTCCCCATGACTGTCCCAATACCTTCGCTGATCCATGGCTTGACTTCCCCTTGGCAGGACATTTATTAGCCCTGCTGAGAAAGTGCAGATACAATCTCGTTGGCACTTTCATTTCCCTTTGCCGTTTTTTGAAGACTTCTGAATCTGAAGTTTTAATTCCTTGATCATCATCTCCAACTTTTGCCTCGCTTCTCGTTCCTGTCGCAGTTCATCTTGAAGCTCCTGTCGATCGGCCTCAGCGTGATCCAGCCTCTGCCTTAGCTCTGCCAGCTGCACATTTTTAAAAGGAGAGAAAAGATTTTAAAACTTCTTAATGTATCCCCATCCATGCAACTCTAGAAACCACGCAGTTGTTTCTGAAACAACATTAAGTAAGGTATGTACAGACTCGAGCCCACTGATGTGGCAATGTGTGGTGCCTGCTTCAAAAAGTGGAAGCCAAGCGGCAGTCCCCAACTCGCCTCCAATTAGCCACCAGTAGCACTAGTTTCCAGCAAAATCTCACCATGCAATGCAGTTAAGAGAGGTGCAGAGGCGGGGTGACAGCAAAGGGGAGGCCACAAGCAGCAAAACAGGACATGCAGAGTATTCAGTGCATAATAATCAGCATCACATTTCTATCTATCTATCTATCTATCTATCTATCTATCTATCTATCTATCTATCTATCTGACTTGTATCCCACCCTTCCTTCAAAGCAACTTAGCAAAAGGCAAAAATACACACGCATGTGTGTGCAGGAGCGGACCTTGGTAATATGCTGGCCTGTGTGAGGCCATAATTTGACCTAAGGCAACAATGACTGTAATCAAAATTAAACCACAGTTCATGTTTAATTACGATTTAATGCAAACAAGCAGGGTGCTGGTGTAGTCAGTTCAAAGATTCCCCCCTTGCTTCTTCCCCACACCACACTGGGAGCAACAAACCACAAGTCATGACTTCTTGTGTTGCCTGAATCCAGCTCATGGTTTGTTTTCCCCAAACAAAGAAGCAGTAAACCAAGAGCTAACCTTGGCTACTAGTCATGGCTAGTCTGGACATAAACCACAGTTCTAAGTTCAGATGTCACAAGAAGTCAAGGCTTGTGGTTTGTTGTGACCAAAAGTGAGGTAGGACCAAAATGGAGAATTTCAAGAAGCATGCACCAGCACATTACTCATTCACATTAAACCACAGTTCAACATTATGAACCAGGCCATTCTGTCCTCTGGGAAATGCATTCCTCATGATACACATAAGCCAATTTACCAAACAGAAATATGTGGACCAAGATTTCTCTGGAATTAGTGAGCTATAGAAGCCATCTAGTGGAGAGCTTTAGTATAAATTTTACATTTCAGAACAAATGTAACAGGGTTTCTTTACTACCAGCATACTAGAAAGTGTTCCTAACAAATGATTTACAATCTAACGATGGGATCTTACATGCACTTACTTCGAAGTAAAATAAGTGGTATATAGGGCCAATTCATGCACGGTTCAGATTGCTTAAGCTACCCACGTGCAGGAAAAATTATGACCTTTTCTACTACGTACAGTGGTATCTTGGTTGTTGAACAAATCGGCTCCCAAACGCCACAAACCTGGAAATGAGTGTTCCAGTTGGCAAACGTTTTTCGGAAGCCAAATGTCCGACACGGCTTCCGATTGAGTGCAGGAAGCTCCTGCAGCCAATCAGAAAACATGCCTTGGTTTTCTAATGGTTCCGGGAGTCGAACAGACTCCTGGGACAATTTAAGTTCGACAACCAGGGTAACGCTGTATAACCTTTAATGGAGTGTTTATACATGAACAGCTCCATCATTAAGTCAGTCTTGTATTTAATGATTCAACCCTGAGGCAATAGTTGATCAGGAATTCCATGAATAGATTCCACACAGGTGTGTGAGAGGGGAGGCAAGAGGGATGGATGTCTCCATTCCTCCTCTAGCAATCTGCTTGGTTTCCAAGATGGCTGTGGAGAAAAGGAAACCCTTTTTTCCCTCTTCAGGTTCTGATCCTCCTCTGCTGGGCCATTTGACAGAAGACTTTTATTTACACTAGCCTAGCATCTTGTGTTTCCATGACAGCAATGGGATAAGGGTCATCCCTTCTTCAACCAGCACAGAAACACCAGCTCCTGGCCTCCTACAAGGCTAGTAAGAACATTTGCAAGCTTGTTTAAGAGCGGAAATTCGACTTGATAACCTTTGGGGTTTCTTTTAACACTACGATGCTAGGATACGAACTAGAATAACAATCCATTATTGTTGTTATCCTAACTAAAGAAGTATGGACTTGACTCCCATTCAAATAAGAAAAGAGGGGAAGGCCTAACTCTAGTTTCCCCTGTCAGATATCATTCTAATTTTCTCTTCAGAACTAATGCCCCAAGGATGTCTTAGATCTGGGCTTCCAGTTCCTCTCTGCCTTAATGGAGGCAGCCTCCATGACAATGGGAGATTGTTGGCAAAGGATTGAGGGTAATTTTCCTTGCAAATTCCCCCCAGGGGTGGGGGCAGGGAACGGGCTTCATATGCAGTACTGGCTCTTGCTCCGGCATGGAATGAGAGGGGCAGGGAGGCTCTGAGTGCAAAAGCACTTCGCCTGCCAAAAACCCTCAAATAGCGCCATTAAGAAGCAGAGCTTCTCCTGTTAACTAGAGCTTAATTGGACTAAAGTACAGGTGAGTACTAGAAGAGATGAGATCACAAACTGTGGAACTAACCAACTGCAAGGACTTTAAGGTCTGAAGCTGAGATAAGACTTAATTCGGTGCAAAAGATGGTGGGGAGAGGGGAGCCTACGGTTTCTTTAAAGTTTTCTTCTCTACATTTATGATTCAGCAACTCTCCTCTGAATGTTATTTCAAATTATAGTTGTACAAGCAGGGATGGAAGAAACTGGATTATAAATATGGAATATAACATCAAACGGAACTGTGTGTAAAAAAAGGGAAAGCTCTGTTTTGCAAAAGGTTTACGATGTAAACTTAGATCTGACTCTTCCCAGTCTGCTATTATTTACAAAGGGAACTGAATAACACTAAGAGGACTTGGGATTTAATTTAATTGGAAGTATGATTGCTCATTTATCTTCAGTTGGAAGGAAGGATGAAGGAGTCTGTGAACTGCCAAAGAACTGATAAGGTTCTTTACTGAGTCATCTGCAGTTCGACAGACCACTCTTCTTCCCGGGCGGAGAGGAAAAATGGTGAAAACAGGTTGTTTACTGGGACAGAGTGTCTTTTGCAGCTGCAAAAAGTTGCAAAGCAATGACGCACGGGACAGAGCTATGGATAAACTTCTGGAACAATGAGATATCAGCTCCAACCAAGGCATGACAAATAACAGCAACAACCGGGGTAATCTTACAAGGGGCATCTTACAAGGACAGGAAGAAGCACCACAGATAGAATAATTGCCATACACAGGAAGAACAAGCATATAGTTTGAGTTCCTCACTAGTAGTTTTATAAATCATTTAATGTGTCAACACTAGAAGACGTTATTAATATTGCAGTTGTTGTATAAGGGATTATTATTATGACTGGAATGTAATGGAAATTACCGTATTTTTTGCACCATAACACTCACTTTTTTCCTCCTAGAAAGTAAGGGGAAATTTCTGTGCGTATTATGAAGTGAATGCCTACGGATGGCGGCGGGATCTGCTGCAGTCGTGAGCAGAGGATCCATTGTTCCCCTTCCTTCCCTCCTCTGTGGCTCGCTTTGAAACAGCAAAGCGGGAGAAGAGCCGCTGAGTGGGGAGGAGAGAGGGACAGAGAGCCGGGGAGGAGGGAGAGAAGCAGAGCCTTTAAAGGAGCAAAGCGGGAGAGGAGAGGAGCCTTCTCCTCTTATACCCCTCTTCTGCATTATTAATAGCATCCTTTTCCACCCACCCCACGCGTGTTCCTTGTCCCTTGAGTGCTTTTCCTTCCCTCCCCACTTAAAACGTTACAAAGCACGGATCCACATGGATCCTCAGGATTTTTGCACTGGGTCACCCCAAATTCACCATCAGATCACATAGCATGTCCATGGCTACAGCTTGCACCAAAAAAATCACACACCCACTATTGCCTGGGGCCGCAGTGGTGCAAAAACGTGGTTACAAAGCATAGATCCACATGGATCCTCAGGATTTTTGCACTGGGCTACCCCAAACTCACCGTCAGATCACATGTCTGTGGCCACAGCATGAACCACAAAAATCATACACCCACTGTTTCGTTTAGAATTTTTTTTTTTCTTGTTTTCCTCCTCTAAAAACTATGTGCGTGTTATGGTCGGGTGCGTGTTATAGAGCAAAAAATACGGTAATAAGATTTTGGCATGCAGAAATATAGAAAATTATCAAATCTAGCAAGCAGGGGGGACTCTTTATCTAAATTATATAATATGGAATTTGAACAATTGGTATTAATAATTGTATTATAACTTGGTTTTGTTATAATGAGGCTATTATTGGATTGTAATTGAAAACTAATAAAAATTCTTATTTTAAAAACGGATGTCTTAGATCTAGAGAAATTGTAAACTCATTGTAATCTGCCAGTCAGTACACCCAAGGGAATACTACTCATGACACCCAAAGGTATAAGCTTCAAGCAACAATTCAGTGGGAAAGTAAAATCCCCTGCCTTAAATATATCAAAACTATGGCTCTTTTGGTTTAGTCAGCTGACTGTGGTAGAGCCAACTCACTAGCATCTCTAATAAGGGCTTTAGTCCATTTATTAAGAAGATAAATTGGGGAAGAAGGGGAAGAGAGACATACCTAGTTAATAAAACTGAAAAAGCTTAAATTAATCCATAATAGAACTAAGGCACAAAAATAGATCAGTGTATTGACTGGAACTGAAAAATGAATTTAACATAAAAACTATATAAGGAATACTTTTTACAGGCCCTGCTTGGTACAGAAAATCAACCGTACTCAACACATGCCAGTCTTTTAAAGCATGCTGATATTTGTGGTTCCAGCGGTGATACCAAATGCTTAGTAAAACCCATTCTATAATCAGAGAGGATAATTTTTAAAGAAGAATTTAGGAGACATACCAAACTTGCATCAAAAATTTAAGTCAGGCATCATCATCATCATCATCATACATTAAACCATCTTCTTTAAAACTGTCTATAGAGGGTGTATTGGCCCAAACCCACTGTATTTATGGCTTTAAATGCATAATTTCTGTATCTCTTACAAGTTTTACATGCCTTTGCAATATAAAGTATTTTCTGCTATTTGCTATGCTCCAGCAGCAATTTCATAGGTAATTAACAAGCAAAGACCTCCAACAACCAGGTTAAACTAATGTTTTGTGCTCACCTGAGCTGCATATTCTGCTTCTTTGTCCTTTTCCAAGTTAGAATCGCAGGTACATTTTTGCTTTATTACCTGCTCTAACTTCTTCTCCAAGTCCCTTTGCTCAACATAAAACTCTTGCATTCTTTGAGCATGCTCAGTCTGCAAAGATTCAAGTTCTTTTTGCAAATTCTGCTGCTCTTCTGTTAACTCCTTCATGGCTTTTGAACTACTTAACATTTCTACTTCCTGTGAAGAAAATGACCAGAATTACAGAGTGTTAGCAACACCACAAAAGCACAAAGCATTTATTTCTATATTGCAAACTTCTACAGTCACTGTCATTTTTGTTGTGCAGAATATAGCTTCAAGTTTTGTGGCACTTATTTGAAACCAGAGAATGGATAAATTTCATGTTCTTGGCAGCTTTTCTTACAAATATATATATATAACTGTGTTTGGCTTCTACAGTCCATAAAAACTAGATTCAGTTTGATGTATGCAAAAATCATACTGTTGGCTCAGTGGGAAAGGATGTACTTTGCATGCAAAATGTTCCAGTTTCAATCCACAGCATCTCCTGGTAAGGGTGGGAAAGACTCACTCCTGTAAGAAACTCTTTAGAGAGCTGCAAAACAGTCTTGACTTGGTATGTGGTATTGTTCATCAATACAGACCATTTCAGTAAGTTTGCACACATGCTGTACAGTCATACCTCATGTTACGTTTGCTTCATGATAACGTTTTTTCAGGTTGCGCCCCGTGGCAACCCGGAAGTACCGGAAAGGGTTACTTCCAGGTTTTGCCACTTGTGCATGCGCAGAAGCACTAAATCATGCTTTGCACATGCGCAGAAGCACCAAATCGCACCGCGCACCTGCGCATACAGCGCTTCAGGTTGCAGGCTTTTCATGTTGCAAACGGGCCTCTGGAACAGATCCCGTTCGCAACCAGAGGTACCACTGTATTACCTATTACAAGCTTGCACATCATGTGAACCTGACAGCTAGTGAACTAAAACCAGTTTAGCAGCATCACAGTAAAATTTGAGTAACCTGAGTCAGCCCTTCAAATCCCTGGTGTATGTATGTATATGAAACAGGAACACTGAAAAAAGATTGAGCTTGGCACCGTTGTTGTTTTAATTGCCTCACTGGAGAAACTCATGTCTGACCATTCCAATTTACAAATAATATGTTTCTTTAGCTATTTTTCAGTATGTCTGTAAAACCCAAGATGATCCACATTAACACTGGAACAGCTGTTTTCATAGAGTTGTAGAGTTGGAAGGGATCCCAAAGGTCATCTAGTTCAACCCCCTGCAATGCAGGAATCTCGCTAAAGCACAGAATCATAGAATTGTAGAGTTTGGGCTTCTCAATCGTCTTTTACTTTCTTGAGACTTTACCCAGATACGCTTTGTGCTCTCATTCAAACTCTTTAAAATGTTCTCAAAGCCTAATGTTATTTAGTGCCATCACTATATATTTTCTTTAAGCTACCTTCAATTTTGAAACCAAATATTGGGATGGGAAAGTTTTTTTTAAAATGTTTAATGCTTTATTATGATTTTGCCACCTGGAGTGGCTTGGGCAAACCAGTCAGATGGGCAGGATACAAATAATAAAATTATAGACATATGTGCCTGAAGGAACTGCACGCCACCAACTGATAGAATCTAGCAAGCATATTTACATCTAGCCAGCAACTACATCGAGGTCAGCAAGGTTTACCTCCCCTGGGCCAGTTCACTCCAGCCGAGCACGCCTGCGATTGCCAGCATCTGCGATTTCCGGCGCCGCAGAAGCGAGTCCCCACGCCGTGCTGCACCGGTTTTGCACAGCGCACGGGGATTTGCCGAGTGGGCAGCTCGGTTCGGGGGCGGCTCACTGGCCAGTCAAACGACCCCCGTGGGCTGCTTGTGGCCCATGGGCCTTGGGTTGCTGACCCCTGAACTGCATGGATGTTTAAGGGGGGATATGAAGTATCTAACAGTGCACCCAAATTTTTGTTCATGCTTCTCTGGCTCACAGGCTACATGATTCAATTTGATATCTCCACTTGTTATGCAAAAGCAGCTCTTGCTACTTACTCAGGGCGCACTGCAGAATCAGGAGTTTAGCATATGCGATTCAAACTTACACCGATCATATTTACTCTTATCTGAATGAAGTCTCACACTGTCAAAGGGCAGTGTACACCAATCTAGAAATACTTAACACTTTTAAACAATGCAAGCAAGAGTCATTAATAGACACTCAAACCACAGAAGGGCTCTTGTGTTAAGGTTTCATACCACAAGTAAATAGAAAAGCTGGCAGAGAGCTGGTACAAAGATAATCGCACTAATTAAGCCCTTAATCCTTTGCAGCAGAGTGAATTTCATGCTTATTTAACATGGTAATGTTACACATAAGCATAAGATTGTGTAAACACCTAAAGTCTACTTGATTCATTTTTTCTGCAAAATACTGGAGCCAAGTGTTAAACTGTAGGCTTCAGCAAGGCACTCCTAATTCAGAAAACTTGATCAGACCCCAGTCCAGGTCCCAAATGCAATGAGGTGGTTTGCACAGCCTCTAATTAAAAATTAGGATTTAAAACCCTAATTAAACATGTGGTTGGTAGTGGTGAGAAAGAGGCAATGCCTCCATAATCTCCTTCTCCCCCCACGCCCCTTTGATAGCTATGGTTTGCTCCAGGTAGATCTGACCTGAGGTGATCTGGAGCTGCCTCAGCCCACTTTAGATAAATCTTGAATCAGGTCAAATCAAACTTGGTTCAGTTCAGGATCCAGGATTTGTCTGGAACCAGATGCAAAACCCTATTCTGTAGCAGCAGAGTACTATATGGAAGAAGAGACGCGGGTGGTGCTGTGGGTTAAACCACAGAGCCTAGGACTTGCCGATCAGAAGGTCGGTGGTTCAAATCCCCGCGACGGGGTGAGCTCCTGTTGCTCAGTCCCAACTCCTGCCAACCTAGCAGTTTGAAAGCATGTCCAAGTGCAAGTAGATAAATAGGTACCACTCCGGGGGGAAGGTAAACGGCGTTTCCGTGCGCTGCTCTGGTTCACCAGAAGCGGCTTAGTCATGCTGGCCACATGACCCGGAAGCTGTACGCCGGCTCCCTCGGCCAATATAGCGAGATGAGCGCCGCAACCCCAGAGTCGGCCACGACTGGACCTAAGGTCAGGGGTCCCTTTACCTTTTTACTATACGGAATGCTGAAGGATTGTTCCATATGGCTTCAGATAGTTTTTTGTGTATACTAAATGATACCCTTTCTCCCACATTCAAGTCAAAATTGTACTGGCGGTGGTTAAATCAGTCTTGTAATTTAATCCACAAAATTAATCACCAATATCAATTTACAGGAGCCTATGCTAGTTGGCAGGGACGCAGGTGGCGCTGTGGGTAAAACCTCAGCGCCTAGGACTTGCCGACGTCAGGTCGGCGGTTTGAATCCCCACGGCGGGGTGCGCTCCCGTTGCTTGGTCCCAGCACCTGCCAACCTAGCAGTTCGAAAGCACCCCCGGGTGCAAGTAGATAAATAGGGACCGCTTACTAGCGGGAAGGTAAACGGCATTTCCGTGTGCTGCGCTGGCTCGCCAGATGCAGCTTCGTCACGCTGGCCACATGACCCGGAAGTGTCTTCGAACAGCGCTGGCCCCCGGCCTCTTAAGTGAGATGGGCGCACCACCCTAGAGTCGGACACGACTGGCCCGTACGGGCAGGGGTACCTTTACCTTTACCTTTATGCTAATTGCCAGTGATTTGTGGCCTAGAGGTAGAAAAGGGGAGGAATGGCAATCAGTGTTGTAGAACTCCCTACTTAATTCCCTATAGGCAATTCTTAGTGGCTATCTACAACCTCAGTTTTATGTCTAATGCTATCTCAAGTATCCCCTTTGCGGACTTCTAATCCTTTGCATTTTGGGTAAGGAACGTATGGACAGAATATTTCCAGAGCACTTCCTCCAGTGCAGACACACAGTCTACAATGTAAGAATTTATAATTATGTAGCCATGGCATTTTAGCATACAATAATAAAAACCATATCCAGGTGGTGACTTTAGACTCTAAAAGATTATTCTAGTAACACTTGAGGTTTGGCAGCCAAGTCAGCAATTTCAGGATTATATTAGTTTATAGTATATTAAGTTAATGTGACTTGAAATGAGGAGACAAGCCTTTTCCTTGTACGATCCTATCTGTCTATTATTGTAGTTAACACTTCACGGTAATCAAGATTTAAAACCACTACAAAAAGTTATGCAACAAGCAGGTTTCAGAAGACAGAACGAAGCTAAATCAAATACATGCCATACCATCTGAAGATGCTGCTTCTTTTGCAAAATTGTATGTAGCTTTTCTTGCTGTTTTATATAGGTTTTCATTACATCTTCCATCATTTTCCCTTTGTCATCATCACAGCCAGTATCACGTGGAAGAGTCTGAGATGAAGTTTGTGCACTGCTGATTACTTCTACTACGTCTTCTGTAGTCACTTTGGAAGAGATCAGTTCAGCTTTCCTTCTGCTTGCAGGTTTAATGGATACAGGCCGCTCTATAGGAGTCAAAAAGGTAGGAAAAGTAATGATTGTTGAAACGCTACACCGGAAAGCAGCTGCACGTTACAAGATGCAAGTGTACAGAAAGATGTTTCTTTTTCCTACTCACCTGAATTAGCACACACTTCTGTACTAAGTTTCAAATCAACTTTCTCTTGTACTTCAAGAGAAAGATCCTGAAAGAAAATGGCTTTTTTACGTTTGCCACCGCTGTGTTGCTTCACTGACTGTCCCGGTAGAGATTTAATTACCTCTGAAATCTTCTCTGCGGTTTTAGTAGCTTCTTTACATTGTGGCACAGAAGAGGTAAGGGAGACATTGGGAGCAACCATTTTATCACACATATAGAAGTAGTAGCTGGAAACAAAAAAATAAAAATGCAGAATTTAAAAAAAATTAATCAACTGAATTTGAACCAAGCATGAATTATTATTACATCTTAGGTTTTAAAACCTGGGAACATGAATTAAATAGGCTTTGGTTACACCAGAACAGATTTAAAATGGAAATCTGTTTTAAAGCAGTTGTGCATATTCGTTGTTTAGTTTAACAGGATAAAAAACAAATCAACTAAGGAAAGCCAGGCAGAAACCAAATCAACTAGTTGCTATCATGAGATATGAATGTCTCATTGGCAAGGATGAATAAAGAGAAAGTTTTAGTTTTTGTGTATTACTACCATACCTCACCTTATTCAACTCTGTACTCTTGAAAATTTGCATAATGCTTTCAGGCTATTGCTTTATCACATAGATTTAACTGTATATTATACAAAACTATGAGTGCTCAAATTGTGCAGAATATGCCACTCATATTGCAGAAATAAACCACATTATAGTAATGGAGCAACTTCGCTTTTCCCACAGATGAATATCAGCAGGGTTACAGCTGTGAGTTAGTTTAAAGACAGAGCAAATAAATTCCTAGTAAAACCAGTTCTTTCCCTTATTAACTAACAAAGGCACCCTACCATTTTAAATTTTCGCTTATTCACCTGAGGACTGCATAGTTTCTTATGTGGGAATGGCTGCAGCAGTGTTTCTGCTCCCAAAAACTGCATCTGCAAGCAAATTGCTACAGAGCAGGTGATAAATGCCCGTGCTCTCAGATTGAAGTGGAGGCACATATAGGAAAATTATATAGTGTAAAGAAGCTGCACCACAGCAGCTAAAGAGCTGTCATCAGCTTCGTAGACAGTCTTAATACATTTAAAGAAAGACCACCCTTTAGTTTAAGATTCCCATGGTGGCAGACAATTCATGGAGATGAAAATAATAAAATAATTCTCAAGTAGACATGAAAAAAAATTCTATGTGTAGCAGGCATAAAATATGTCCAGCATAAAACCACAACCTAAAGCCAGTTACAGGACATGCTGAAATGTCCTTTCAGTGCTTGGCATTTGTATTTGCCCAGACATCAGAGCTGGCACCAGGAGAAATCCTCTAAGGAGGGCGTGCTAAATATGGCCTTCTCCCACGTCACTCTCCACTGAACTTCAGGTGGTGTAACCCTCAGATGAGGGCCACTGATGAATAATGAAGAATCCAGGTAATCTCATACTGTAGCAGATGACCCTTCATATATCTTAGTCCAAAAGCCTCTATTCATCACATCTGTCTCAGCCTCCAAAATTTACAATATAGAAAGTGATAACACCACCACTGTGTTCTGCAGGTTCTTGTACACTACCTTGGCAATCCTGTGTATATGGAAGAGCTTTGAACACTAACAGCAGCATATAAATCCTAAAAGCATATTTTCAAAAGTGCAGCGTTGCAGCCTCAGCTACTCTTATTTCCTACGCAGTTTAAATAATATTCCCCCCCCCCCAATATCAACTACACGGGAATTCATACTGCTATTTAAAAAAGGAAGGTGCAAAGAACACAATTAACTCAGCAAATTTTAGTCACAGAATCATAGAAATGCATAGTTGGAAGGGAATATGAGGGTCATCGAACCCAAGACCCCGCAACCCAGGAATCTTTTGTCCAACATGGGGCTCAAACCCAGGACCCTGAGATTAACAGAGATTAACAGCCTCATGCTGTACTAAACTTGTTTTAATGTTTTCTCTTCCATTTTCCAATTTTTGCATTTGTGTTACGCTGTAGAAATCTGAAATAATAATGTGCAATTAAAAAAAGTGTTTTAAAGAAATTCTCTTTGGGGGGGATGGAATCCAGATACATTTTGAAAGCTATTACAAATACTTGGGACAGAGGGAATCTGTTTGGCTGGTAGATATGTGACCATAATGAAGCAATGTGCTCTGTTTGTGAAATTAGCTGAGGAACGGCGCATGTGATAATTCAACTGCTACATCAGCGTTATACAGACATGCCATCAGCAGAGCAGAGCTTCCCATGGTTTCAGTGAGCTGTGAAGCGTGTCAACTCTTCACGTGGTTGAAAGGCAGCTGCGTTTAATTTGTGAGACTGACGGACAACTATACAGTGCAAGTGGAGTCTCCCATGCAGCAATTTGATTGTTAAAACAACTTTTGAATATAGATTGAAATTGCTATTGCACATACCCCCCCCCCACATACACAGTGCAACAATATATGCCTAATTAACTCTGGACCAAATCTAGCCTGAGAAAAGCAGCTCCTTGACAGGCTGATACAAATCACCCCTCACCGCCATCCGCTTTAGGAATCTGCTTCCTAACTACATTGGTACTTGCTTCTGTAACACATCCAGCTTTACATTAGCCTAAATTGTATATGCCAGCAAGTCTAAGAGAGAGGCAACGGAGAAATCTGTGTCAACTACAGCAGGGTAATCAACCTTGCAGGTAAGTGGGAAGAGCTCAGCTTGGAGAAAAAGGTGAGTGGGGCAGAACTGGATTGCTTGCAGGGCTACGTCCATAGCATAGTAAAGAGAAAGCTCTAAAGCAAAAGGTGCAGGTAACTGAAGGGCTGAAGAGCTGGGATAGAAGAGCCAGGAGACACAACAGGTTCCAAGAGAACAGTGAAAGTGCTGTTACACTTGCACTGGTCTGGTCCCAAAGGATGGAAGGAGCAAGGAACAAAGAATCCTCTTCCTTTCAACATCCGCTTGACAAAAGCTTAAAAGGCCCATATTCCGGCCAGCCAACTTCAGTCACTCAAGCAACTATGTAGTACTTTTCCCTACATATGCACCTTAAGTGTTGAAGCAGGTCTTCTCTTAGCAGCTGGTTTAAGTCTCTGGAGGAAAAGAATGAAGGTGGTCCCAGACAGGCGTTTATTGCAGAATCAGTGCTGCTCAGGCACGGATGTTTTTCACCGTACTCACAAGACATCACCAAAATGCCACAACAGCTGGATGTGGAAGGTCATTAACAAATTTGGGGGGCTGGGCTGTTTGTCCCGTGAGGTGGCATTTGGGTGTGTGGCCTTTATCGCCGCGCCCTACCTTCATTTGCTCCTTACCTGATCACACAAGCTAGCTGTTTTGTTTCTGGGGACTGAAACTTCACAATTTAGTTTGATCATTTCCATCAATTGCCCATGCTGAAGTCACAAATAAATGTCAGCAACCTGGTGCGAAGGAACTGTTCTCTCAGGAATGCCACAGAGTACATGTGATATTACCTTGGAGTCTGCAGTACATACACTGGGCTCTATTGATATATGTTTGTTAATAAGGTGCTCTTGCACAAAACCTCTATGAATCTTGCACAAAACTTGTACAAGTCAGGTAAATATCACTCTTGCACAAAAGCTCAGTTTTACAAAGAAATCAAGAGTTGTAAAACAGCAAGAAGAAGAGTAGAAACTGCTTTGGAAGAAGTGGCCCATAATACCAAAGTTCAGCTCTAGATTGGTCTAGAGCAGAATGGGGTATATCTGGCCCTCCATATGCTTTTGGATTACAAATTCTGTAATTCCTGGCTGAGGCCAGGATACTTATGATTCTGAGGGAGATAGAATCCAACAATATATGGAGAATCACAGCCTCCACATCCCTGGCTCAGGAGGCCTATAATTATTTCTTAAGAAATAATTTCTTAAGACACATGTTACATATGTGACCAAACTCTAGAACGTTCACTTATCCTTGCGCAAAATATGGACTACACCTCTAAACTTCAAGTTGTGCATTCACTGCTCATATTCTTGACAAAAGGATGTTTACCTGGGATGCATGAATGAGTGCGGCTGATTAACGGAATCTGCTTCCTGCTTTACAACTGGATACCATTGTTGAAATTCTAGGTTATACTGAGAATCTGCCTGAAGAGGGAAAAAAATCAGCATTTATGTTTTATGATACAACATTCCAGTTGTGAGAGTTATGATCTGGAGGAACTGCTTTACAATTATTTCTCCAATGTCATCAAATTAGGCGGAAGAAATTACAAGGCAAAAAAACAGAAGCAACAGTAGAAAAGCAAGATTACCTCAGTTTCCCCCATTCCAATTACAGATGAAAGAATTAGAAGCTTTCTTGAAAACTGGTCATCTTCCAGCTTTTTTACTACAATAAATATACTATGCCACATAGGACCCTGCTCTGGACAATGCTCCCATACTGGCATGGGGTGGGCTTGAAAGCCTCCCATGAGTGACCAAAAGTGATCCTGTGCTTCTTTTGATCAAAGTACATGCTTCAGAAATATTCATATATTGCGTCAATGGCAGCATGTGGGATTTTAATTCAAGGTTCTTAATACCATTGTCATAGCAATGTGTATCAGTATGAAACCTTCATAATGGATAAAGATGGGAAAGGAGCTAGGGTTTCCATGGCCAGATAAAGTACTTATTTCAAATATGACAGCTTAAAAAAACCTTGAGAATTTCAACTTTCATTTCTGAAGGTTCAGTAAGTATAGGACATGACTGCGGAGAATGAACAAACAATGTTGTTCTTCCCCCGGTGAAGGAGCACTAGTTACTGGCTTCAGTCTCTTTCTTTTAATCAGGAAACAAATTAGCCAGGTAGATTTTTATAGAAAAAAGTGACAAGGAGGAGCTGGCAGAAGTCTAGATGCAAACCTTGTCTGCAAAAGCCACATGGCTTTGCCACTTCAAAATGTGTTTCACATGTATACATCAAACAATGTTTCTTCTGTAGCAAAAGTGTTGTATTAGGATAAATTGGGCCACTTCAAATGGGACAAAAAGCCTAAATGGAAAGCACTACTGCATGTGAAATAGCATCTCAATTTGTGTGATAACTGCAAATTGCTATGAGTGAGAATTTCAGAGATGTAGAATTAATTCAGTTTTACCATTAGCCCATGACCTTGCCTTCTCGTTGTTCTATCCCAGCTAACAAAGCATAAATCTGAGTTCTTAAAAAACCGCTTCTGAGAATACCTGAGAGCCAGCGTGTGCTTTGGCTACTCATTACTCACCACTCAGTTATACTGTGAAATTAAAAAGCAAATTTGTTCCAAGAACCAACTTTGCAGAGAGCATTCATAGTGAAACTGAGAAGCAGAGAACAGAAACAGAGTTTTAGTATGTTTGTGTTTAGATCACAGATGGTGAAACTTCAAGACAGGGATCCTCCCCGGGGCAAATCTGTTTCAGCATATCAAAGTGCTTACATCTGTAGGCAGATCTTTTTCTTCCCCTTTGCACATTTCATGTGTGTGCTAAACCACGATGAGTCATTTAATATGCTTTATGCGGAGGAGACGAAACACTATATTTCACAAGACACATGGAGATGTATATGTGCACCAGAGGAACTAAAAACAGCTGGAGTTCCTTGCCTTCAAAAACATTTGTTTCTCCCAAATTGTGTCACAAGGAGGACACGACATCCATCATGAGGTTACTAAAAAATGATGGAACATCTCAGCTCCATAGATAATGCCAATCCTTTTAACAACTCTGCACTTGAAGGCAACAACACCTTGCACTATGGCTTCGGATACTGTACTTAATTCGCTTTTCAACCTTCCCCAAATCATAATTAATTAAAAACCTGTTTTGACATATGCAAACATATTATGAGAGTCAAATAAAAATTTGCTACAGCATTATGTTTTTAAAAGGATTGGACTAAAAGTTTCAACAGTAACATTTTTAAAAAATAAAGTCTTGAATTAACCCCTACCCTCCTGAGTAATTCTTATGCAGCACTGATTCTTGCATTTTCAGCACTTACAATATATTTAGAGTCTTTGGGAGGGGGGTGTCAGCCAAAGCCAGCTAGGTGTAGTTCATATTAGCAGAAGGGCATTCCTCTATCCTCCACCCCCTTTTTTTCCTCATCAAAATGTGAAGATCCCCAGAATCACTGCATCTTAACTATTCTTTTGCTACTTTGCTTTTCACATCTCAGAAGTGTTAGAAGCACTGCTGAAGCAGCAGAGTGTTTCTAGAATTTCTGTGAATGCTGGATAAGGATGTTCCTATTCTCACACATATAAATTCTCCTTATAAAAGCTTTAAGTAGCATTTTACATTCTGTTAAGCTGAAGGAGAGGATATAGTTGTATCATTCTTACCCAGATGCGCAATTACTCCTAGGATAATGTTAATTGTCTTGCATTTTACAGATAACTTGCCCAAACCCAACAGCAATAGTTCCTCTAGAAATAAAGAGGGGGAATCACCACAACTCAGATGTAACCAGCTTTCTTTGTATATTTATTTCCTCCCACTATTGAAAGAAAGGGGATTTGGAATGATGTTCAGAAATATGTTCAATACACATCAAGATCAGTGCAGTCCCTTCTGTTTCTTCATGCAAATGCATAGTTGCTCAACTACAAACATGCTAACACCCGGCCTCTAGCAGGAAGGGAGAAAGGTAGGTAGGTGAGCATGCGTGTTATTTTAAGGAATCGTGTTGAGTGTGGAATACTGATAGAGAGGTCCTTAGCTCAACGCTTCTTCCATATTTTAGGTAACCACCCATTACCAAACAAGCACTATTCTACACATGAGATGAGAATATAATTCCCTGAAACTGTAATTTAATATTCTATCCACGAGACAGCCCCGGCCTATTAAGTATGAGGAGTCTTCACAATGGCACATCAACAAAACCATAGTCTTCATTGCAGTCGTCGTGTCCTTATTTAAATTCCCCCTCTCGCACAAATCACTCATTAAAACTCATATTGTGAAGGCTCATGGAAAGGTCATCTGTATTTATACAGCAATATGTAAATGCAGCACAATATTTTGGTAATACATAGCCCTTCATTAGCCATATTGCAAGAATGCAACAAAACGATAATGAGGTTGTTTATAAGCCTTGAGACACAATGTATCAATCATTTTCTTTTAAGGTAAGCCAAAATATTGTCTAATGAGTTACCATACCTTAAGCTGTGTTGTCATTTAATGAATAGCAGCACACTTGCTACATCTTTAATGATCATATAAACCTGATTAAGCTGGGAAATTTATAGTTTCTGTTGCCATAACAAGTTCAGTATCTTCTTGGCCTGTGTACCTAGAACAAGTAAGCTCCCAATCACCCATCTGTGGTCCAACATTCATTTAGAGCTGCACCGCACTTTGTGGATGAGGCTTGCTGCCTTCATCAGATGGGGCCACGTAGACATATGAAGATGCCTTATAACCAAATTAAACTACTGACTCTTTTAGCCCATTATCATCTGCTCTGTCTGGCAACATCTCTGCAGGGTTTTCCCCCAGCTTGCTATCCAAGACTATTAATTGGAGATTCCAGGGACTGATCCTGAGTCACTCTCAATAAAGGCCATTGCTCAGTGGTAGAGCATCTGCTTTGCATGCAGAGGGTCCCAAGTTCAATCCCCCATATCTCCAGGTAGGTCTGTCAGAGACCCTTGCCTGAACCCTGGAGAGCCACGTTTCCCATCCTCTCATCTACACTGGCTTAAAAAGAGTCTCTTGGTGCTTCTTGCTTGCTCTCAGTTTCTGACAACCTCCACCCATCAAAATAAGCTTTGCTGAGTTTTTAGAGTGGAACCATAGTTCAATGATAGAGCTCACAATTTGCATGCAGAAGGTCTCAAGTTCAATTCATACTATTTCCAAGCCAGCTTAGATGAAATCAAGCAACACATGCCAGGAAAAGGCTGAAACATTGGGGAACCTCTGTCAGGCAAGGCAGATGATACAAGGCTGCTTTGTATGTTTGTGCATTTGTAGTTTCTTTGATGTGTTATGAAAGACACAGTATATAGACAACGAAAAAACTCCTAAAGGCTACTTATACATAAAATTTCTCCAGGTGTTCACATCTCTGAATTGAAACAAACAACATATTTCTATTTAGAAGGCAGAAAATATGAGGTGCTTCTGGGATTTTAAAAGTAGACACAATAATAATCGAGAATGGAAAAAATAATTATAGATATTTAAACACTATGCTCCAGCATAAAAGATATCTGTGGGTCTCGTTATCTGTATTCTTTTGGTGCTCTTTTAAAATAAAGCACAATGACTTCTATCTATTTTCTTTAGCCATATTCAACTGTGGAACAGTTTACAACATATAACACCTAATGAAAAAGACAATAACTCATATTTTGTAGTATGGACAGTGCTCCATGGTTACATTTATCATTGCCTGGTGCCAAGCTATTTATAACAACTATGTATGCGTGTGAAGTAAAATCAAACAGGCAAGTCTGTACATCAATGTTAATTGATGTTCCATGCACTTAAGTCAGTTAGGAAGCAAAAAGTAAAATTCCAAACTTGTTAGCTTATCTAATATCCCTGGGTTTTAAAACACTGAAGTGTTATTTTGTTGTATTTGCCATGGTAACACTTCCTGATAGCAACTTAAGTTTTTCAAAAAATTAAAGGGTCCAATTTACATTTAGGAAACACATATTTAGAATACTTTTAATGCAATTTTAAATCTTAATTAAACACAAATATTTTACAACTATAAATAAACTTACTTTAGCCTGGATTATTTTCTGATTTTTCATACTGAATTTTTCTTTCATTTCTTCCAAGAGACGCTTCATATTTTTCTCTTCTGGCTTGCCTAAATATTTTTTGTTAATATGAAGATAGCAATGCCATTTAGCTGATTCAAAGCCCCAGTGGCAGGTCCTCTTGTCAGGAGTTCGATGAGAATGCATCACAAATGTTTGGGGAGAAAACATCGAATAGCATTCTAAACATTGGATACATGGCGAATCTGGCTGCAGATAAAACTGTGGAGCAAATAAACCCTGGCACTTTCCCAAGCACTCATGCTCTACTTCAAAGGCACCGCCTGTCTCTTTTAGCTGGGCCAGTGAATTCTTCGCGTGAAGCAGGCTACCATTTTGAGGGAAAGTGCGAGGGCGCAGCAATGCATTGCATAGTCTCTGAGCATCAGTCAGTGTGATCAGCCCACAAGACGGGGCATTAAACGGAAGGATTCCCAAAACCTTTAAGATGTGAAGCTGGTCTGAAGTGCACCTAGAACAATAGATGTAAAGTTCATCGCACACTGTGTTAATTTGCTGTAAAGAAAAGTCACGGAGCACAGAATTCAAGACTTGAGGCAGGCAAAGTCTCTGTTCCCCTCCAACGTTGAAACATGATATAGACTCCCCTTCCAATAAAGTCTGTGTCAGCTCTGTAGAGCTGTCGGAAGGAACAAGCAGTGGACCAGGAAGGATCTGAGGCGATGGGAGAGGTACAAAGACAGAAGACGAGCTTTCTTGAGAATGGCGAGCTGAAAACGCTGCTGGTCCTCCCAGCGAACTCTGGCTACTTAAGTGGAATTGTGCCAGTGTATGTTTCAGCCCTGGATTTAAGTTCAAGGGCTCAGATGCTGCAGCAGTGTTTGGTTTGGAATCTTCCTCTCTGTCCTCCATAAAGTTTTCTTCACATTCATCCAAATGTTCCTTCTTTATTGTTGACAATTTATTTACCACCGTTTGTTTTACATGCATTTCTGTCATTGCTTTTTTTGCTGGAGGACTGTCCTCTTCTGCTGCTGCAGTCCCCTTTTGCTTTGACTGACAACCACGGGGAAAGTTTGTCTGTGCAGCTTCCATAGCTAAACTTTAGAGAGGTGACTCTGAAGTTTGATCACTGGCAGGTCTTTCAAATCTCAATTCCTGGTTGTCTCAGCTGCTCAACCAGTATGGCTGCTTTTAATTAAATAAGACACCAAAGTAGGTAAATGCAAAGTTCAACACTCTGCATTTAAAATCACAGCCTTTGAAGTTAAGGAATCGCCTAGAAATATGTCATTCAAAAATACTTTTTCTCTAATTAACTAAATATAAAACCAACAACCCAATGCACATATAAAAAGGTTTTCCTCAAATCTTCAAGTCACTGGTCTTGAAACTGATCCAGTGATTTTGATCCATTAGAAAACTGTGATTTAGTACAAAGTTAAGCTTTGAAGGAGATTGCAATGTTTACAGGCTCTTCCATCAGAACACAGAAGTTCTCACAGTCTGAGATGTGCTGCTTTCAAACCTACACTTCTCTAAGAGGGGGAGCTTTATGTATCAAATCTTGTTGTTTGCACTATCATAGACAAGGTTATGGATTTACTGTCCAACAAAGTTTTCCAGTTCCATCAGTTTCAGTGTTAATTCACCAATAAACATTCGAGTGGAAGCTGATCCTAGATTGTTGGTTGTAACTATATGTATAAAGGCGACCATTGCAAATAATGAAAATTAGCTCCCAGCCATCAGCAAAATTGATTTCTTGGGTTCATCCTTTCACAAAATCTGAATGAGGGGTAGAAAAACAGACAGGTATTTTACAATCAGAAATATACCAAAGCAATCAAACAGTTTCAAATTAAATTCATATATTTTAAATATGCAAACTTAACACAGCAATAGTGTTTCCTGAACTAACATATTTTGATCGGTGAGAGTGCAAGCTTGAGTTACAGAAGTTTTATCTTGTTAAAATATTCTGGGCATTACTTTCAGACACTTAATCAAGAATAGTCAAATAAAAGAGATTGCTACACATATTTTTCCTTAGAATCAAAACTATTCACAAGAAATCCATGATCTCTCAAGATCTTGCCTTGGTAATGGACTGGATGACAGCCAACAAACTGAAGCTCAATCCAGATCTAGGGCAGCTCCCTAGACTGGATGGATGTGAGGTTGCCTGCTCTTGGAGGGGTTGAATTGCCTCAGAAGTAGCAGGTATGCAGTTTGAGGTACTTCTGGATCCTTTACTGTCCCTTGAGGCTCAGCTGGCCTCAGTGGTGTAGAGCCCTTCTATCAGCTTTGGCAGGTGGCCCAGCTGCACTCCTATCTGCACCTCTATCTAACCATTGTTGTCTATGCTCTGGTAACCTTTAGCTTAGATTACTGTGATGTGTTATACATAGGGCTGCCTCTGAAGATAGTTTGGAAACTTCCAACTAGTGCAGGAATTGGTGGCCAGGTTACACACTGGGCCAAGATGATTTGAGCATATTACATTCTGACCCACCAATCCTGACTGCCGATTAGTTCCCAGGCCCAATTCAAAGTGCTGGTTTTGACCTATAAAGCCTTGAACAGCTCAGGATTTCCAAAAGCTGCCTAGCCCTACTTGTGGGGGAAGGAGGCATGTTTTCTTCCGGCACACATCTTTGTATTTCCTCTCCCTGTTCCCCATTTATTCACCTGTGCATATTCAACAATACAGACATGTGCACTCCTGATTATCTTATCCACCCCCTCCATTTTAATGTATCAACTGTTTAGACATATTATGAAATGACAGGCTGTCCTGCATATAATACAGGTCCTGAAGTTAGCTAGGCAGAATGTAAGCAAAGCAGACATTCCACTTGACTTCTTCTCTCCTCCCCTACATATTACCCCATAACCTATTTTGAAGGGGAATGGATCAACGTTGGGACAGCAAGTGTTAGTTTCTCTCCCACCAGCTTTGTTCCCTTCTCCTCTTGCCCCAATTGCTATTTCCTGGTCTCAGAATTCTCCAACATTTCCCCATAAATCAATCTCTCTCTCTCTCTCTCTCTCTCTCTCTCTCTCTCTCTCTGTAATGCATTTCTCACCCCCTCCCAATTCACATATTTGTTATCTCTGTTGTCTCCAGCCCCCATCACTAGGAACTAACTCCTTGCAATTACGTACCTTTTCATCACACAGTGAATCTACACAATATAGGCTACTTAGAAATACAGGGGTGATGAGAAAACAATAATTGTTTGGAAACAAATTATTGCATGTTTAAGTAAAATAAAATACTCTTGGAATTTGTAGAATTGAAAAAAGGAGCACTTCTCTCTCATACTTGGTAAATTCAGAATCTACAGCAGAAGTCCTAGGAAAATCAAAGTTCCCTTTAGCCTTTTGAAACTGGTATATGAAACACAAATACTTGCACTGCAACCATACACATTTTACATTTGGAACTTATGTTTCTCATGCAATAATAAAGAATGACAACACTACTATTGCTTCAGACAAAGCAACTCCAACGTAATGTATTTTCCCTTTCAACGCATGAACTGCCTATACCCTTCCCTTCTAGTTTTTGGTTAATACTCAGCATTTTTTGTGGGGGGTGGGACGGGACACATTTAGCACAAGAGTTCTTCACTCCCTAACATCAGCTCACTTCTCCCATGTCTAAATGTATATGCTTTCAAAATAGTCTTTCTCCAGACTTCCTCAACACACATACCACAATTACATAATTTATTTTACCCCAAAGACAATCAGCTTCCCACTTCCCAGAGTAACTTTTTGTCAAATTACCACACTCCATCCAAACCTAGCCCTACAAAAAAAAAAAAAAATCACAGAGAAAGTCTTTCCCCTAAAAAACATTCAAGATGTCACAAAGAACCATTAACCTTACTAATATCCACCTAAGATTCCCTTTATTCTACCCTCCCAAAGACATGCAAAATCTCACAGAATTTCTTCTCCCAACGTCTTTTTGCAATACCGTGGTACCTCGGGTTAAGAACTTAATTCATTCTGGAGGTCTGTTCTTAACCTGAAACTGTTCTTAACCTAAGGGACCACTTTAGCTAATGGTGCCTCCCACTGCCGCCACGAGATTTCTGTTCTCATCCTGAAGCAAAGTTCTTAACCCGAGGTACTATTTCTAGGTTAGTGGAGTCTGTAATCTGAAGCGTCTGTAACCTGAAGCGTCTGTAACCCAAGGTACCACTGTAATTCTTATACACCCATCCACAGTAAGCCACCTCCTGAAGAAACACTCAAATATATAAATACCTGTAGTATTATTATTATTATTTAAATTTGCATACCACCCTTCATCCGTAGATCTCAGGGCAGTTCACATCATAAAAATACAAGAATGATATAGGATGTTAGTCAGCTCAAAGCCTGGTTGAAGAGGTGTATAATGAAGGTGCCAGGCAAACCTCCCTGAGAACATTCCACAAACAGGGAGCCACTACAGAAAAGGCTACTAGCCTCCATTTTTAAACTGCTTCAGAGGATTCCTTAGAAAGGTATAAGGGCGTCCTTAATGAGAATATGGTAAACAAGCTTCCTTGAAAGTTCACTCAGTACTTTCCACCACCCTGCCTTTGCAAACTGGACCTGTCTATTTTAAGATCCACTCTTTTTAGTTTACACTGAGCAACGAGGAGGCCCACTAGATTGCAGGAACAGTGTGCACACCCTAGAACATTTCCCAGAATCCTCCGCAATATGCAGGAATTCCAGAGCAGGTGAGCAAGGGGTTCCTCAGCAGAAAAGTCAGTCTGAGCGAAAAAGGTTCGCTGCAGCTGGAAATCTTTGAAAGCTACTCACTCAGTACCTTATAATCTGGAAATTCCTTGTCCACAAACACTTCTGTTCTCATGAAACATCCTAAAGCAATGACTTAACATTCCCACAGCCAATGCATGTGTGCCTTTGCTTGCAAACCCCGGGCTGCGGTTTGACCAAAGCGGCCCTCCGCCCCCCCCCCAAGGCCCCCCCCCCACATCCTGCGCTGAATCATTCCTGGTAGAAGCTGCTGCTGACCTGCCCCCACCCCCGGTTCCCCCCACGGCCTTCTACTAGGAATCTCCTTCCACACCTCCAGCCCAGAACCCCAACCCCAACTCCTCCTCTTCTTCTCGTGGAATTTCCCTGCCCTGCCCTGAACTAAACTCCTTTCCCTTCTGGCATCAGACTTAACCTGCTGCTGCAGACGCTCCTCCCCCGACAGGCGGCGAGGAAGGTTAAGTCTAGCTAGCAGAGAGGCGACGGGGGGGGGGGGAGAGAGAGAGGGAAGGTTAGGCCGTGTGGGGCGGAGTGTCTGCAAAGAGTCTCTCCAAAGACGCCCTCAGATTTTCACCTCCTCCTCCCCCCCTCCAGCCGTATCGCCCCTTCTCTCTCTGTCCTCCCCCAACCTCCCCCCCCCGACGACGCCACAGCTTCCCTTCCCAGGCCGACGTTGCTCTCCAGAACAACCTCCCTCCACCCACCCCACTCGTACATATTTGTCTAGTTTATTGCATTAAATAAATAAAATGTTTAAGGAAATCCTTCCTCCCCCCCCCCTCTTTGGAGGGAGGTTGTTAGTCCGATCTCCATTAAGAAAGCGATCCTTCCCCGAAACACACACACAACACTAAGTAATAATTACCCCCACCTCTAAAAAGAAAGCCTATTTCCCATCCCCCATCCGGACAGGAGGCGAGTCTTTCTTCCCTCCCCCCCCCCACCCCATTTGCAATACACACACACACACACGCACACCATCCCTACACACACACACCCTGCAACTGCTCTCGGCTAACCCCACTCCATTCCCCTCCCCCATCACCCTTCGTCCCTGGGACCATCCCTTTCTCTCTCCCCCCCCACCATTGCCTCAGTATAAACACGGAGCCCCCCCGCCAATACATACACCCTCCGTCTCTCCCCCCCCCCCCACGCCCAACTCCCCCTGCCCCGCTCCTCTTCCTCCTCCTCCCTGAGGGTCCCGCCGGCCGGCCGGCCTCACCTTCTTCCGAGGGAAGCGAGCGTCCTTTCCCCCCGCTTCACCGTCCATACCTCACAGCCGGGCTGCCCCCGACAGAGGAGCAGAAGCCGCTGACGCGCCGCCCACCCGTGACCTCACTGCGGAGACAGAGGAGGAGGAGGAGGAGGAAGGAAGGAAGGAAGGAGGAGGCGGCGGCGGCGATGGTGGAAAAACCACCGTGACTGAGACGGAGGCGGCGGCGGCGGCGCGCGGGCACGAACCCTCCAGGAGCGCGCGCCCCGCCAAGCCCCGCCCACTGTCTGGGCCAGCTGCTGGCCCCGGCGCTGCGTGTGTGTGTGTGTGAGGGAAAGAGCGCGTGAGGCAATACTTTCCCTTCCCTCTCTGTTTGCCTGGGAGAAAGCCAGCCCGTCTGCGCCGCCGCCGCCGCCGCGTCCTCCTACTAAACGCGGAATTTATAGAGCTGTTCCCGCTCCGCTGGTGTCCGCCTCTTCCCACCAGGCCACCCACCCCCAGAATATAAACACAGGAATACGTCTTCCCCTCGCACCCACCATCCCTCCCTCCCTTCGCTCTTCCCAGGCCACACTACAGCCGAATGGCTCCGCTGCCCGCGTCTTCCTGTCTGCCCTCCGCTTCCTTGTGCCGTATTTCGCCTCAGCGTCGCTTCACACGTTACGCGGGGTTCGAAAAGCCAGGTTGGGTTTCCCGCAGCAGGACGCGTGCAACTGGAGTGGACCGCAGCGCCCTCTGGAGTGCACGCGTCTTGTGTCACATTCGGGCTTTAGGACTTCTCGAAAGCAACGCTAGTGAGGGGAAGTCAGCTGAAAACTGCGGGTTTTCACGTTGTTTCTTACTAGTTATTTCCTTGGTTTTGTCTGATCCGTCGGCTCGTCTCCACTGCGGTTGTCGGGGATAGCTACCCCGGAGATTTTGGCGTCTGAGACAGGAAAGCCAAAGGCATTCCCCGCATAACAATTAACTCGAGGGCACTAGACTTCCCAAGTGGATTGTGGCTGTGACTCACATCTTTGTCTGTCTGCCTCCCGGGGCGACCACCCTTATCTCACGGTGAAACTGCCTGTGCTTGTTTGTCCTCAGCTTGCCTAGTCAAAACACTTCGCCCAGTTTTGCCTGCTTCTTTGCTTCTACGTGCCAGTAGGTTAAACAGTAATTGGGTGAAAGTTTGTCACTAATTCAACTTTTTTAAAGCTGAAAAAGCATATTGCCCAGCAACCAAAGTGTAAACACACGGTTGAAGACTCATGGGCACCAGCTGTTAGCTTTTCCACTAAGCTTTTGCCACAAAGATTGGGGTGAAAAGGAAGGAGAAAATAAACGGCCGTGTAATAGCTTGCACATTGTGCAACACACATGTATGCACATGCACTGTTTTCTGTCAACAGATGCCATCAAATGTATGGGCCACAATCCAGATACAGGTTCACGCAGCCCAATAAATTGCTAGGAAGACACATTCCCATCTCTAATGTAAACCATCCTGAGCTTCTTTTAATTAATGCAGCGTATCAATATGTATGGCAGGTCCTTGCTAAAGAAGTTTACCCCATCCAATTTTTGGCAAAGGAAAGCAAAGAAAGAGATAAAAGGATTAATTCAAGCAAATTTATTTACATTGGACATAGTTTAACTTTAGCCAAAGGGTTAGGCAGCAGGGTTCAATGGGAAGCAAACTGCCCTGGATTTCCACATAGCTGCCCCCCAAACCTATTGGTTCATGTTGCCTGAAGTAGGTAAAACAAACGAGACTGTATTTATTCTCCAATTCTTCTTAGTCTTAAGGTAAAGGTAAAGGTACCCCTGCCCATACGGGCCAGTCTTGACAGACTCTAGGGTTGTGCGCTCATCTCACTCTAGAGGCCGGAAGCCAGCGCTGTCCACAGACACTTCCGGGTCATGTGGCCAGTGTGACGAAGCTGCTCTGGCGAACCGGCACCAGAGCAGCACACGGAAACGCCATTTACCTTCCCGCCAGTAAGTGGTCCCTATTTATCTACTTGCACCCGGGGGTGCTTTCGAACTGCTAGGTTGGCAGGCGCTGGGACCGAGCGACGGGAGCACACCCTGCCACGGGGATTTGAACCGCCGACCTTTCGATCGGCAAGTCCTAGGCACTGAAGCTTTTACCCACAGCGCCACCCCGTCCCCTTCTTAGTCTTACTCTGCCTTAAAATCTTGTTGCTCTTCCTTAACCCCAGAGTAACCTAACCATTACTAGCACAGTTACATAGGTAAGTGGTAGTATAATGCATACTTACCAAATTTATTCAATTCCATTCACAGGTAGGAATTGGGATTGGGGGCAGCCTATCTAAGGTAAAGGTAAAGGTACCCCTGCCCGTAGGGGCCAGTCTTGCCAGACTCTGGGGTTGTGCGCCCATCTCACTCAAGAGGCCAGGGGCCAGCGCTGTCCGGAGACACTTCCGGGTCACGTGGCCAGCGTGACATCGCTGCTCTGGCGAGCCAGAGCTGCACACGGAAACGCCGTTTACCTTCCCGCTAGAAAGCGGTCCCTATTTATCTACATGCACCCGAGGGTGCTTTCGAACTGCTAGGTTGGCAGGCGCTGGGACTGAACAACGGGAGCGCACCCCGCCGCGGGGATTCGAACCGCCGACCTTTCGATCGGCAAGCCCTAGGCGCTGAGGCATTTACCCACAGCGCCACCCGCGTCCCAGCCTATCTAGTTAGTGTTATCTCGGAATCTCTGTATTATTGTGTTCACCTAACAGACAACAAACAGAAACATTTTAAAAATATTCCTTTATTTTAACTCAAATACATGCTGATTCTTAGATTGTAAAACAAAAACAAAAAACACCTGGCCTAGAAGTTCTTTGGGTGAAGCAAGTCAAGCTCCCAGCTCTTTCCTGGCTGGCCTAACCAGGGGAACAAGACTGCTAGGGAGCAAAGCCACTCAGTATGTGAATGCCTCACGCTGTAGGTAAAGCCGGTTCTCTTCCTTGCCTGAGGATTTTCTCTTTTCTGGCAAATTATTTTAAATCCATGCGTTCTCTGTTGGAGGGAGGGAGCATAAATGTAAAACATTAGTTTGAGTATTTTCAGTTCTAATTGAGTATTTTTTATTCTAATGGTTGGATGGGGAATGTAATAAAACATAGACAGTAGAAGCCTAATTAAAGGTAAAAGGTAAAGGTACCCCTGCCCGTATGGGCCAGTCCTAGGGTTGTGTGCCCATCTCACTTAAGAGGCCAGGGGCCAGCGTTGTCTGGAGACACTTCCGGGTCACATGGCCAGCATGACAAAGCTGCATCTGGCGAGCCAGCACAGCACACGGAAACGCCGTTTACCTTCCCGCCAGTAAGCGGTCCCTATTTATCTACTTGCACCCGGGGGTGCTTTCGAACTGCTAGGTTGGCAGGCGCTGGGACCGAGCAACGGGAGCACACCCCGCCGCGGGGATTCGAACTGCCAACCTTTCGATCGGCAAGTCCTAGGCACTGAGGCTTTTACCCACAGCGCCACCCGCGTCCCACAAGCCTAATTACCTATTAGAAATAGAAGTCGGTCCTACTGAATTCAGTGAGGCTTAAAAAAAAACTAAGCCGCATGACTAAGCCGCTTCTGGCACAACGGAACACCGAAACTAGAGCAGCGCATGGAAACGCTGTTTACCTTCCCACCGGAACAGTACCTATTTATCTACTTGCATTTTGACGTGCTTTCGAACTGCTAGGTTGGCAGGAGCAGGGACCAAGCAACGGGAGCTCACCCCATCGCGGGGATTGGAACCGCAAACCTTCTGATCAGCAAGCCCTAGGCTCTGTGGTTCAGACCACAGCGCCACCCGCGTTCCATTCAATGAGGCTTACTTCCAGGTTTACTCCCAGGTAAATGGGTTTAGGAATGCAGCTTCTCAGCAGTTCTGCCTTTGGAATAGGAAGGTTGATTGGTGAAGCAAATAGAAGATGGAAGGTTTTTGGCTATTGATTTTTTGGTCTCTCCAATTATTTTCAATGTCAGCACCAAATAAGTTTGAAACTTTGATCCCATAGTGATATAATAAGCTAATATTTTAATAAATCACTATGGCCTGGAAAGCCAATGGAAACCAGGGAAGCCAGTAATTCTATTAAACTGATAGTGCCCTAAGGTTTGAAACAGATGCCTCTTTTACTGAAAAGATGGGTGTTTTATTTGATTGTATGCTGCTTTGCAGGCTCATGAGCAGAAAAGCAGCATATAAATTAAAATTAAATGTTTGGTCTCTTAGCTTCCAGACTTTTACTCAGTAAGTTTTGCAATTTACACAGATTCATAGGTAGGGGTGGCCCAAGACATTTTGGCACATGAGGAGGAATCCAAAATTGTGTCACCCTCTCCCAGCCAGGGAAGAGGGGGTCAGGGAAGATCTACATAAGGAACAAGGAGGGAAGAAAGATCTACATCAAGATCTGTTGCCTGTGAATCCTGCCATCTGAGGCAGTCACCTCACCTTGCCTAGTGGATGTGCTGGCCTTGCTCATATGTTACCTTTAATTTGCACTAACTCTAATACGTGGATTATAATTTATCTCCATGAATGCCAGATCAACACTGATCAAAAACGGAATTGTTAATAAGAGTATAAATATAATTTGGAGTGAGAAAGAAGAGCAGCTGCTAAAACTGAACACTAAAGTAAGTGTCGCTAGTCTAGAGAAAGGGAAACCTATCCAGAAGCACTTGGAGTATTAGAGCTACTTACTTAAGAAGATGTGGTGTTAAATGTGTATTCTTACTAGATTTATTTACTTTAAACTAATAATAATAATAATATTGCCCCAGCCCCTGGGCTGTTTCCAGCAAATTAAAACATTAAGCACAGTAAAGCATCAAACATTAAAAACTTCTCTAAACAGGGCTGCCTTCAGATTTATTCTAAAAGTCAGATAGTTGCTCATTTTTTCTGCCTAGTTCCCTGCAGCCTTACTTCTCACAATGAGGGAACTGCCAGAAAGGTAGAGTTGGATCTCAGTGTCTGGGCTGAATGATACGGGTTTATAACAATACAGTACTATACACATAAAACCACACAGTATAAACAGACATCAATTAACCATTGCAGAAAGATGTATTCTTAATTGCCTGCATAGGTCTGGTGGAACAGGAAAGTTTTCAGCAGGTGTTTAAAAGTTGAAATAAAAGGCACCTTGCAACCTTCAAATAATTCATGCCGTATTGTAAAGGACTTGTTCTTAAGACTCATGGCCACAGGATTAGTTTAAACCACAAGACTGGGAGTAGTCAGGGGTTAAAATTGCCAGGCACAGGGTGTTGAAAGCAGCACAAGGGATGGGGACGACTTTTTAAATGCACATCCTTCATTATCCCTGGTGGCTCTCCAGCAAAGCTTCAAAGATCAGAGCTTTCAGTTCTCATACAAGATGAAATAAACACATCAAGTTCCTTTAAAGAGCTTTCTACGTGGCACACAGAAAAAACTCCACAAGGCAATTTTAAAATCTCTTTATAGCTCACCTTTCACATCTTTTAATGTAGTTTCTGATAGGTGGTGTCTCTCTCACCCACACGTGAAAGGAGAAGTGAGACAACTGATCTGCATTTTTAATGCACAAGTGAAAATTGCTATTCCAAATTACTTCATGTTAAGAGAGAGGTGTTGACTAGTGTTGTACAAAAACTTAAAAATAACCTTCCTGTCAAACTGGTTAGCATACACACCAAACCTGTTTCTCAAACTGCTAAGATGTATACGGCACTTTGTCACACTGTTTTATGAATTAATTCAAATTCATCATTTCCATTTGTGAACATCTCTCATTATCTACCACTTACAAAGGATATGCGCTTCCTATATTATCTGAAAATCTAATTAACACACCAGGAGAGAAATGGAAAACATATTCACTACAATTCCTTGAGCTAAAGCTATGAATCAGAATAGATACCAGCTGTCCAAATGTACAGATGCATGTGGTTAGGAACCCTAGGTATAAAAAATAATAATCAAACGCTAGCTCCCCATCACTTACATTAGGCTTTTCTGTGTTAGTGTGGTGGCCTGAGACCAAACCCAAAGAATTCCCCTTTTCATCTTCCCATTCCTTTAAGACATCAGCCCCAGCTATTTAGAATCCTTCCCTTCTGCCTGTCTGTAAGTGTTGAGCCATAATATGCTATTTACTCCCAATAATAGAACACATGGGCAACAACCTCAGATTTGGGTGGGTGACCCTCATATCCTGGAGGTGAGCAGAGATTTGCATAATTAAGCTTGCTCTATCTTCTTTCACTCCATTTTACCTGAGAACAGTGCAGACTTTATGACTTTAGCATCAACCTACATTCCCCCCCCCCCCACTTTGCTTAGCATTCAGTCTGACGAAGAATGCTGGAGAACTCAAAATGTTGCTCCCGATTTTGTTACAGTTCCCATCTGATCCTAACATAGGTATTCTCCTATTGTGGATTTTGAAACACCTATCTTGTGTTATCTCAAATGTATTGTGCTACCCTAAGTCCCTAATATCATCACTGTTACCTTCTACAAAGTTCTGCTATAGACACTTAAGGACGTAGGAGTCTACCTTATACTCAGACAGGGCATAGAGCTCAGTAGTTTCTCTTGACAGCAGCTCACGGAGCTTTGAACAAGAGTCACTCTCAGTTCTACTTGGATATTTCAGGGGTTGAACCTAGGACATTTTGCACGCAGAACATGTTCTTTACAGTTGTGCTATTGCCCTTTTCCAAGGCTACCTGTGGCTGGTTCAAGTGAATTATAGCAACATTTATTAAAATAGTTAAAGTGGAATAATGATAATGATAATAATGTAATTTATTATTTCTACCCAGCCCATCTGGCTGGGTTTCCGCAGCCACTCTGGGCAGCTTTCAACATTAAAAGCAGAATAAAACTTCAAACATTAAAAACTTCCCTAAAAGTCAGATAGTTGTTTATTTCCTTGACATCTGATGGGAGGGCGTTCCACAGGCTAGGCGCCACTACCGAGAAGGCCCTCTGCCTGGTTCCCTGTAAACTCACTTCTTGCAGTGAGGGAACCACCAGAAGGCCCTCGGAGCTGAACCTCAGTGTCCAGGCTAAATGATGGGGGTGGAGACGCTCCTTCAGGCATACTGGGCCAAGGAAGTGATAATACTACCTACCAGTAAATATATTGGCACAATAATGATCTCAAAATCTTAGAGATACTTGTGTCCATTGATAGTGCATTTAAGAGATGCTAGAAGCCCAGTTGTAAAACACAACTGTTGACAGGCTAAATATTATTCTGATTGTACTGCAAACTTAGATCATTGGGTGTCCGTTTGATAACAAAGATTTTCCTCTATTTCCAGTGCAAGACACCTTAAGTTTGATATAAAATGTTAGTTTACAGATACAGTAAATGGAGATAAGTCTGCATTTGATCTATAATTAGCAGCATGGTTACCAAGAAACAGCATCACTTGTCTAGGGGCAACAGGGAGGCATATGGTTATAATAACCACACAGAATATTAGTAATTCCCAAGAATAACAGTCTCTTGCAGCAATGGCAGGGACTGTCTCGAGTTGGTGGGTTGGGATTTTTTAAGTCCCCCTCCTGCTCATGACTTTTACAGCCCTAAAAAGGAAATAACTCATTTAAGTATGTGCAAAGACCCATAGTCTTCCAACTAAGAAACTATTCCCTATATATTCATCAATAGGGAGAATGGATTTCATGTGAGATGGAATGAGCCTTACTCCTTGATAAATAGATCCAATCACCTCTCATTTAGAAATTAAATCATTCCTTAATTTTAAAAAGTCATAACACATTTTAAAAGAAGTCAAAGGAAGTAAAAAACTAGAATACTTTCCAGGTTCTGCCTCCTCCTACTTCACGAATCCACTGAAAATTACAAATATCATTTCCTAAAATTGAATTTCAGCCACATAGACAAATAAAGAGCAAAATCGGATCCAGAACCCACCAGAATTTAGCATTAGAAGACCCTACTTTCATGGCTCAGCCCTGGAAATGTGAAGGACCTCTACACCATGTCCAGAATATCTCCCCACTGCGCAATCACAACTAGGCTCCGTATGTCTAGGGCAAGATATATTCCAGATTTGGGTGAGGATACCGTGTTGATCGACATCTCCCACCCCACAACATGAGATTTGATAACTCTAACTTCCAAAATACCCATTCACGTAATGAACTGAAACATAGGAACTCTCGCAGGAACTTCATCTCAGTACCTTTCGCCACGGTGGAAGCGGAGGTTTTGCTCCTCAGGTAGGCCGCAGAGAAGTCAGGAAAGCAGATTCCAGAAAGAGTGATACAGTATTAAGATGCACCATAATAGGTAGTTCCAACCAAAGACAGGAGTCTTGATGAGTAACATGACATGGTTGCCTACCAGCTCTTTGGATAAGCCAGGGAACAAGTCTGTCCCACAATGTCTGCTCCATTAGGCAACAGACTCCTTAAATCTGTCCATCACACAAGGTCACTATTATGCTTGCTTTTGCACATAAAAGAAGAGACAGCCAATAGATAAAATCTTAGCAGCGAACGGTAGGCTTGGTGAAAACAGGCACATATGGACTTGTTAGGCTGTAATTTTGAAGTTAAAACAGGCATTTGGATGTTATTCTCTTTTTTTCAAACAGTGAAAACACAGCTCTGTTGAGAGCAAAGGAGGACATGCCTTTCTCTGGCACAAAGAAGTATGTAGGTGCTGCACCTGGATTTGATACATGTCTGAATGTGATCTTCCTTCATTCCTGAGATTCAGTGTTTCACTGTCAAGTGGGAAGCGCTCCTTAAACACAATACAATATTGCCCTGAGTAATGTGTGAAGGGGGCCGGGAGCCATGACAGCTCTACACCACTACTTTTAAAGCACATCCTACACACATTTAAAGGATGTGACCTCCCCTAAGGAATCTTGGGAATTATAGTTTCCCTGCCAGAGCGCTACTATTACCAGCATATTTAAACTATGCTTTAAATGTATAGTATGGGACACGGGTGGCGCTGTGGACTAAACCACAGAGCCTAGGGCTTGCTGATCAGAAGGTCGGCGGTTCAAATCCCCATGACAGGGTGAGCTCCCATTGCTCAGTCCCTGCTCCTGCCAACCTAGCAGTGTGAAAGTACATCAAAGTGCAACTAGATAAATAGGTACCGCTCCGGCGGGAAGGTAAACGGTGTTTCCGTGCGCTGCTCTGGTTCGCCAGAAGCAGCTTAGACATGCTGGCCATATGACCCAGAAGCTGTCTGCGAACAAACGTCGGCTCCTTTGGCCAGTAAAGCGAGATGAGTGCCGCAACTCCAGAGTCGTCCATGACTGGACTTAACGGTCAGGGGTCCCTTTTCCTTTAAATGTATAGTATGGACCTGCCCCTCGTCTGCAACTCAGCATTTTCAATAGGGCTGTAAACAAAAAGTACGATGGAAGTACGTCTTATAATGCACATTTCTCTTAACTGCTAATTGGTATTACTACAACCTAAATTGTACCCTTCCCTGCAGAAGAGATGCCAGTTCATAGACTCCCATGTTGAATTAAGATTTGAGGAGTTAATCGTCTGTGAAAACTAATTATGTGTTTACTGTCTAATGTTCAAGAGTTCTCCAGTGGTAATAAAGAGAAGTAAATAAAATTGCTAAATTAGAAGAATACTCAAGGAAAGCGTACAATGAGTGCAACACAGGATTTAAAGAAAAAGCCCTGGTGGTTTTTTTAATTTTGAAACTTAAAATGGAAAGTAAAAAAGTGTGCAGAAATACAAGAGATTACACAGTACAGTACAATATCTGCAAAATGAAGGAAGTACATAGTACAAGATGGAAGCACCCATTTAGTTCAATGTTTACACTAAAAGGCTACCTTCAGAAAAGCATGCTGCATTAGCTGTCCATGTCTGAATTCCCTGTTCAATATTTTAAGACAGCCTCTACACATTTAATATATTTCTTTTAAAAAAAACAACAACTAAATACCATGGCACTTGTTTGGAAACATGAGAAACAAAACAAAACAAAACTTGATATTTGCTTTTAACATCCCTCAGTTCTTTGTGAAAAATTGACACTATAAGATGAAATAAGTAAGACACACATATACAAGGGGGTGGGAAGCACATTGTAACATCTGCAATTTTACTCCTTTTGTGCTTTGAAGAAAAGTCTTAGATGTGAGAATTTCACTCACCTACAGTTTGTGAGTCAGAAAATGTACCTCTTATATAAGTCATTCTGTACCATGCAGCTTATGAAGTGAAAACGCTGTTTGTGGCCTAATTTCAGATACATTAAGGAAGAACGAAATAAAATAAGATGGCACAAGCCAAGTTGTAAGTTAGCTCTATTAAGTTATAGAGGTCTCGTTCCCCCTTCAATAATGTAAAACTGAAATACTACTCATCAGATCTAAAACATAGCACAATTAAATGTTTTTAGATGTACCCTGTAACTGACATGAGCTTAACAAGGGAAAGTACCAAAGTGGTTGAGTTCCTCCTCTTCAACATGTCAATGTTTGAAAAGCACAATGAAGATAATGCATACTAGTCAAAGAGGCAATTTTTGCCTTAATGCACAAATGTACCATAGATTAAGTTCACAATGGCAGAGGAAAAAAACTCACAGAAGGCTAACTAGAATGTGCTTGGTTCTGGACAACTATTAAGTTAAGTCCACATTTCTACATTATCTAGAACACTTTGAAAATCCCTTCTCTTTACAAAAATCAAGCAAAATACACAAGTGACAACTCCAGCCAGCAGTTCCTCGACTTTTAAGATAAAGCATGCAACTTTTTCTCAGTACGTCATTATATTAATTATATACAGACCTTTAGAACACCCATCTTCACTGACCTAGCTGGTTTGAATTTTTATTTAGACTTTTGCATACATCTTAGAGCAGTAAGTATAGGACCATGAGAGGAGCCACACTTCCCTAATCACATTAATAGAGGGAACCTTTTGTAGTGGTATAGTGTAATGGTTTTTCAAACTGTACAGCTGCTGTATGAGCCCATTAGCCTTTTAAATCCATAGTGAAAATAAATTCTGGTCTACCTTAACAGAAGCTACAAAATTATAAAGCTGGCTGCATGAGGTTGTATTTGTTAACATTAGCTGCCTATTTCTGCTAAATACTTATTTCTTCTTTTTTTAAAAAACTCTACTGGTTCATTTTAATTCAAACTGATACCATACATTTTATTAGCCCTTTTGAAAAGGACAGACTTAAGAAGGCACTCATTTACATAGCAAGGATGTATACCAAAGAACTTTGATTAAACGAATGACAAGTAATTTTGGAGTCAAATCTACTGCATGGTGCTTGAAAGAAAAGTCCTATTTAGAGACAGCCATGGTCTCCGTTGTCAAGAAAGCATCTATTCTCCATGGCTCTGTCAAGCCTAAAGTAAATGCTGTGCCACTTCCAAGTCTAAAAAAAATAGCAAGGCATTACAGTGGTACCTTGGTTTACAAATGATTCGGTTTACAAACTCCACAAAGCTGGAAATAGTTTCCTGGTTTGAGAACTTTACCTCAGTCTAAGAACAGAATCCGAACGGTAGAAGGGCACCGGCAGCAGGAGGCCTCATTAGGGAAAGTGTGTCTCAGTTTAAGAACGGTTTCAGTTTAAGAACCGACTTCCAGAACAGATTGAGTTCATAAACCGAGGTACCGGTGTATCCTGGAGACTGCAAATATTACACCACAATCCTATGCATGGTTTGCTCAGAAGTAAATCCCACCAAATCCAATGACACCTACTCAAAGTGCACCCAGGATTGCAATGCTAAAATTGTAACATGAAAGATGAAACTTTACGTCCAGTTCACACTGAATGTGGAATATACAGGGAATGGAAGTGGGCTGTGGCAGTACATGTAAATTCTCCTGCTGCTCTTCATTTGTTTTCAGTCTAACACATTACCATCACCAATGTGAGTAAGCTTCTTAGCCAGGTCTGAGAACTCAGGTTTATCAAGGATTCTTCAAATGAATTAGGGAGCATACTCGTTTTACTCTGGGTTGGCAACAGACACATGTAAAACTGAAGACAGCTGGACTTGATGTGTTAATTTCACTTAATGCAAGCAGGTGCTCTTTAATTAGACCACTTTGAACCCAGAGCTGCATTACATTTCAAGTGGAATAGGTGGCAACATCCTCTATTTCACATTAGGCAGCCTGTAGGAAAATGGTTGCCTTGATGTTTCAAGTTCAACTTTGGCAAAATCTGTTTTAGTGTTTTAGATTTCCTTATAGTCAAATAAAAAGCATCCAGCTTATATAGCAGGTTAATGAAAAGTTCTTATTTGATAGCAAATGACAAAGGTAAATGCATTTTATTAATTGCACCCCAACTGCAAACTGTTCATCCATGCAGAAAAATGTGTCAGCGACAAATGGCACAGTTCAGAAGTGGGAGCTCAGACACATTCCTCAGCAGACATCAGAAGGGGATTGATATATTCAAAGCCTTCAAATTCAGACTGGTCAATCTTCTTCACAATATCACTGGAAATAAAAAGAGCATTTATATTCTCAAAAAACAAAACAATGCAATTTGTACTGAGAAAAAAACCCAGAGAGCTACTGTATTCAGTACTGGCTCTACTGAAACATCAGATCCATCAGGCTACTTTCTCAACTGTCCATCAGCAACTATTCCATCAAGCTAGTACAGAAGGACAAAGGTTGCTGAAAAAGTAGTAGCTTTTAGCCCTTTCCCTCTGAATCTTTCTATTCAAGCTGGTCTACAAGACCTCTGTAACTAAGAACCAGTGCAGAAGATTCCTTCCCCCCCTTCTCTTTCTGAGTCCCATCTTGTGTAGAGTCTTTTAGATTGTAAGCCTGAGGGCAGGAACTGTCTTTTCATGCATGTCTGTAAGCTGCTCGGGGAGGCCCCCCCACTTTTAACTTAAAACTGAGGTGCTAAAAACAAATAAGGGAGCCCAAAGAAATGTGCTCTTGTCAGGGTTCTGATGCACTGAACAGAAAGTACACACAGGAATTGTTTTAGTCACTTCTCCTATCACTAAATTATAATTCAAGTAGAAACTATTATATTCGTTTATTGTTGTTGTAAATAAATAAATAAATAAATAAATAAATAATTTTTTATACCAAACATCATCCAAGGATGACAGGGCAGTTGAGTTTTTAAATAAAAATACAAACAAACAAAACAATACCACCACAACTTCTAGCTTAAATGGCCGTAGACTAATTAGTCAAAGGCCTGGGGAAGAGGAATGTTTTCGCTTGGCATCTAAATACCGTATTTTTCGCTCTGTAAGATGCACCTTTTCCCTCCTAAAAAATAAGGGGAAATGTGTGCACGTCTTATGGAGTGAATGCAGGCTGCACAGCTATCCCAGAAGCCAGAACGGGGAGAGGGATCGCTGCACAGCGTTCCCTCTCGCTGTTCTAGCTTCTGGGATAGCCGCGCGAAGCCTCTTCAGGGCAGCAGGGAGCCTTCATCTTCTGGGATTCAGAATATTATTTTTTACTTGTTTTCATCCACCAAAAACTAGGTGCGTCTTATGGTCTGGTGCGTCTTATAGAGCGAAAAATATGGCATGCGAAATGAAGCTGCCAGGCGAGCCACCCTAGGGAGAACCCCATTGTTGATATAGTTGGTGCAAGAGCTGGTTTGCGGGGTGGTGCAAAGTGAGGAGAGTTGGGCTCAGGCAGCCGCTTCCTGTAATTTAACAGTGATAGCAGCAGCCAGGTATGCAGCCCCCATGGACTGGGGGAATGAGAGGGGAAGACAAAGAGGGGAGGACAATTAGGCCTGGCAGAATAGCCAAGCACATGGAGCAGCAGTGCAGGAGCTGCCCACCAAGGGTGCAATATTGCTGGCTGCTTCACTATTGTGTTCTGTGTAGGCAACACCCTGATGAAACAGCACCCAACAGGACTGAACCCTTCCACTCTCTGCAGTGTGGCAGGAGGAGGGGGGCCTAAGGAGATATACTGTCTTCCTTCCTCAGCCCTCCTCCTGACTACCTTGGGTTTAAAAAACCCTAATTAACACTAGCCCTGCCCTCCGAGTTGATTCAGAGTTCCTAGACAGCTGTTAACAGAGTCAGATTGGAGGAGCATGCACAGGCCTAGAAATTAATAAATTATGCTATCCATTTATAAATTTCTATTATTTTTTTTGGTGCTTAGAATTCCTGAGCAATACCGGGTAATTTCCACCACTTCTTATTATAAGCAAGTATTTGCTCTCCAAAGTTAGAAATATATCTACGCTTGTCCTCATATAACCCTAATAATAAATGATGATGATGATGATGATAATAATAATAATAATAATAATAATAATAATAATAATAATAATAATAATTTTATTTATACCCCACCCATCTGGCTGGGTTTCCCCAGTCATACAAAGATGCTTTGCATGCAGATGGCTTCAGGGTCAATTCATGTCAACACTACTTATGATCAGGTAACAGGTGATATGATATATACTGGAGACCCTGGAAAGTAGGTGCCAGGCAATACTGGGCAAGACAGAGACTAAGTCTGGTTTTGGTATAAAGTGGCTTCCTGTGCTGAACTATCTGAAGTTACAAAATCCTGGATTGGCCCCAATTATATTTTTCAAAATCTCAGAAACCATGTAAGTTACAATTCATTGTGCAATTTACCAGTTGCCATTTTGTTCACCCCAATGGGGTAGTCATTTTTGGTCACATGGGAATATGAGCTACCAGTTGCCATTTTGTTCACCCCAATGGGGTAGTCATTTTTGGTCACATGGGAATATGAGCAGCTCTGCTGGATCAGACTAAGCATCTATCCAATTCAGTATTCTGCTTCCAGCAATGGCCAATCATCCAGGATACCTACAAGCAAGGCAGAATGTGGATAGCCTTCTTTGTTTGTCTCTACTTCTGGAAACTGTTAGAGGTTCTGAAGTTCCATCACGGCAAATACTACCACAAGAGCTGTTAGAATTACAGGGGAGCATTTTGTTCAGTTTAGTAGCTTAATCCTTTACTTACTCATCATCAGGGGTGAGTTGAACAGGCTCATTCGTGAACTGGGAGTCAAAGTTGTCCAGACCAAATTCTCCGCATATGTTTGGTTTAAAGGGAGGAACCACTTGCTTTTGTTCCATCTAGGAATAAGTTCACATAGCATTTAAGTGTTGCTGCTGGATAATTACATAGAGTGCATTAAGGATAATTCACATTTCTCTTAGGAGGACAAACTATGAGTTATAGTGTTTGTAAGCTTTTATTCCACACAACGATCCTATTGCTTTGGGAGCACTGTATTGCAAAGTATAATGGGGAGAACGCTTTTGGCTCCCTTGTGGTTATGCTACAGCATGGGTAGGCAAACTAAGGCCCAGGGGCCGGATTTGACCCAATCACCTTCTAAATCTGGCCCATGGATGGTCCAGGAATCAGCGTGTTTTTACATGAGTAGAATGTGTGCTTTTATTTAAAATGCATTTCTGGGTTATTTGTGGGGCATAGGAATTTGTTCATTTTTTATTTACTTTTTCAAAATATAGTCCGGCCCCCCACAAGGTCTGAGGGACAGTGGACTGGCCCCCTGCTGAAAAAGTTTGCTGACCCCTGTGCTACAGGGTGCCATGGGGCACTATTTTATTCCCCAATGCTAATAAATATCTACATGGAGCCACAGGGAACTGTTATCAGGAGTTTGGGGCCAAGGTGCCACTAGTACACTGTTGACACCTCTATTTCTCCATTACCTTGGAATCAGAGTAACACCTGGACTAGTGCCAGTTTGGCACGTCTGCAGGCAAGTGGTTCCCATGTCAGAGAACAACAGCTGGATGGGGTTGCATTCCCTAAGAAGGAGCAGGTTACACAGTCCAGGGTGCTTCTATACCTAGCTCTGTCACTGGAAGCCCAGACTGCCTCAGTACCTAGAAGCCCCTTTTACCAGCTGTGCCTGATACAACAGCTACAACCATTCCTGGACCAGCTTAACTTGACCACAGTAATTCAGGCACTGGTGACGTCAAGATAAAATTACTGCAATGCACTCTATCTGGGGCTTCCCTTGCTCTTGATCTGAAAACTGCAGCTAGCACAGAATACTGCAGCATGGTTGCTGACAGAAGTGAGACCCTGCCAACTTATAAACACGTCTGCTTAGAGATTTTCATTTGTTACAGGATCAGGTTCAAGGTACTGTTCCTGGTATATAAAGCCCTTAACAAGCCTGGGACCAGTTTATCTGCAGGATGGCCTTACCCAATGTGTGCCCACTCAACTGCTTCGATCTGCCGAAGGTGACACTGTTAACAAGTGCCACACAACAAACATCCCGTACTTCTAAGAAATTTTTGTGTGGCATCACCTACACTTTGGTAGTAGGTGTCATCAAACAGACGTCTTTGCTATATTCTTTTCAGCATCTGCTTAAATTATTTTTGTTTAGGCAAATCTATCCAGACATATACATGCTGACATGTTTTAATCTCTTTTTAGTTTACTCCTTTTTAAAATTGTTTTTAATTACTTGTTTTTTTAATTAACATTTTAATATTTATCATAAACTACCTAGAGATTTTGTTACAACCAAGCAGTATGTAAGTTTTGTTAAATCTTTTAAACCAACCCCTTGCTCTGAACATAATCCCCAAACTTCTGAAAACATGCTGAGTAGTAGCATGGTAAAAGGTAACTGAGCTCCTGAGGTACTAAAATGACTACTGCACTGCATAGTCCATGCTCACTTTGAGTACTTGAAAGGACATTGCTCATGCCCCCAAAAGATTAATTATCTGCTTATAATATGAAATATATGGGAAAAACTCAATGTTTTTTTGGCAACTTTTCACTGACAATGGCAGAGGCTCTCTCATCCAAGCAAGATTTCAGATATTCATGGTGCATAGAACTATTTAAAAGCAGTATTTATACTGTCCACTTACCAGGTCCCAATCAACATTACGAAAAAACGGATGTCCCTGAATGTCTGCAAACCCTGTTTGAGGATGACAACCTAGCCGTTCTTTTGGATCCTAGGTAAAGAAAATATGTAACATGAAGGTCAAATTAAGCTTAATAAGACTATTGTAACTGGGCCAGTAAACATGCATAGATTGTAAATATAAATGAGTTTCAGTACACAAATTGTTAAAGTGCTCATATTACATTCCTTCCCAAATATGTATTTTGATATTTTTATACTAATTTTCTCTTGCCAGTTTTAAACCTCTAACATGTATATTTAAGAACCAAAGTTCAACCCAAATATGGCATGAGCTCTTACCTTGTTAAGAAAGCTTTTTAGAACACTTGCTGCCTTCACAGAAAGGGATCGTGGGATACGGATTTGCTTCTCTAGAATAACTAGAAGAAATAATTAATAATATTTTAATTTCATGAATTTTCTGTTTTAAAATTCTAAAGGTGTGTTTTGGAACTGAGGTACAACGGAAAACTCAATCTGTATAAGAGGTTGAACTAAATTAAAGGCTGTTTTTTATGCTAAATAGTAGTATTCTTTTGGACCATGGGATATTAATTTCACCTCTTTTGTGCTTTAAATACATAGAATAATTTTAAAAGACATGTAGGTTTCCTTTTCTGGTATAGGAACTTGACTGCACACTCCTTTATTTTAAAAGTTAAGATCTACCCACAGAAGTAAACCTTCAGGTCTCTAAAGGCAATGGAAAATCAGCCCAATACACAGCTGCCCTTTAGCTAATTTTGCACTGTGTTTGTTCAGAAAGCACAAATCTACTTGGGAATCAGGCATTCGTCAGGAGATAAACTTTGCCTCATTGTACATTTCACCATTTAATTTCAATCATACTTGCTCCTCATTGAAATGCATCATCCATGATCCACAGAATCAACTGCTTGAAGAAACTAAAAATTGTGCTTTTGAATTACTTACCTTGGAAAAGATAGTCTTCTGTATTTTGATCAGGATTATCAGAGCTTCCAACAATATCAAATGGTGATCTGCCTGCCATCATTTCAAACATCAGGACACCTAAAGCCCACCAGTCCACACTAAATCCTGTGATTTAAAACAAGGCAGAACACTAGTTTAAAAGGATTTGGTGTAATCAGCATGTTTATCTGGCAAAGCCTTTAAAGATGTCGTGGAAAGTAATCGATATAGCAGGAAGAAGAGCAGCGGTGAGACTACACAATTGAGGATTTCAAGGTAAATCTAGGTGGATAAGAAATTCCAGGCTTTCAATGACATCCTTATGATCGCTATGGCCTAGTTCTCCCAACGAGGTAATAAGCCAGTTCCCCACGTGGTTGCAGGTGGGCTCCACAGCTTGGGATGGCACCTCCCATCAGCTCAGGCAGGCAGGGTCTAATCTACTGACCAATTCACCTGGCGGGAGGGCAATCCCACTGATCAAACTGGCCTACCTCTTGCTGTGGCCAATCTGGTCTAGCCGAGCTCCATAAGAACCTAGCCTGCTTCATCTTTCTTTTTAAAAACCTCACAGTTTCCCCCTTTTTCTTGCTTATTATCTTTTCTCTGAACCCCACTGTACTCCTTCTGCTTCCTTGCTTTCTTGCCAGACCTCTGGCCCCCCACATCCTCTGCACAGGGCGGGCTGCAGGATGAGCAGTGCTGTGAGGGAGCTCAAACATGGTTCCCACATTCTAAAAAATCAAACTGATGAAGCAGAACTAGTCACTGTCAATTTATTTTGCATTCGGATCAAGTGCTAGGTTTAACTGCACAAAGATTTTGAGTACAAGAGGGGTTCAGTGCCAGGGGGAAACTGTGGTGGACATTTGCTTTGTGTGGTAACTACTCATGCTCTCCAGGTTTGGTATTTATACATGTAATATTTACCATAATCTTCTCCGCGCAAGATCTCAGGAGCAATGTAGTTAGGAGTGCCACAGAATGTGCTTGTTGTGTCTCCAGGTCTTAATCCTTCCTTTTAAAACGAAAACAAAGGGGAATGAAAACCATACGCAAATATTTATTCTGCTTCCCATCATAATAGCAAGTCAGTTGTTTTAACTGCACATCACCTAATTTAACAGGCAAGAGCAAACATACGAGCTCTTTTTCATACATGCACCACACTTTCAGAATAAAAATTTTAATTGATAAGAAATACATTGGAAAACAAAAAGAAACACTCCTAGCTTGATCTATAGCATAGATCACAACTACTTTATAATATGATTGTGGGACATCCAGAAAGTATAAAACAATGCAGCTACATAAGAACAGGAATCATTCCCAAAATATAATTATAAACAAGCCTTGTGCACTCAATGAGAGGTGTAAGCTTGCTTTTGCAGGGTAATCTTATTTATATTAGATCTAATTTGAGACAAAGAAGTCTCTCTTCTGATCTTTCATATTTGTCAGAATTGAAAATCCCTGCTCACAATAATATGTCATGGAGAACTGTAGAAGAGTGAATGCTCTTGAAGAAGAGTTGTTTCTGGTTCTATATCCAAAGAGTCCAGTGGCATACTTCTGTATTTCATTATACTACCCTGAAAAGTTTAAACATTTCTTTGATTGTTCTTGAATCTTCCTGCCACACTTGCCACCCTCTCCTGCCAAAACAGTGTGGAGCGCCACACACTGCACTAGATCAAGATAAAAGTAGCGCTTTTTCTAAAAACTGCAGATGTTCTGGGCTGCTAGCTAAAGTCCATGGAAAATCATTTTACTGAATTAGCAGACAATCTAGTTAGCACAATTCCAAACTACTTGAGGCTCCCACTGGTGGCTAGAGGCGGCAGCATTTTTTTAACAATCTACTCAAATCCCCCTGAAAATCTGCATTGGAGGCCTATGAGACCACCCCTGAACAGTGTGGGGGAAGTCATGTTTGGGACTGCAGGGGATAGAGGAACATAGCAATAAATGGAGCTTGTGTACTTATGGGAGAACAACATGGCAGCCCAACCTAGTACCATAGACTTACTGCTGCTTCTATACAACTTGAAAAAATGAGTCAAGAGAAACCATGACATCTGCAGTCCATTGATATTCTTCTTCTCTCCAGTTATTTGGTAATTTGATTGCATCATTGTACATATTTTAATGAAGCTAACCTAACCAAAACTACAGCACATTCTAGGGAGGAAAATCATGTTAGGAAAATCAAGACTTCAATGTTTGGAGATTTTGCCTCTTACCTTGCACATGCCATAGTCAGTCAGTTTGATATGCCCCTCAGAATCTAGCAACACATTATCGAGTTTCAAATCCCTATAAATTATTCCTCGTTCATGAAGGTAGTTTAATGCTAAACTGATTTCTGCCGAGTAAAACCTAAAATGAAATTGAAGTGCCTTATTTTATTCTTAAGCTTCCATAGCTAGATCCAACAACACCAGCAGTGTATATCAAATGTTAGGAAACTGGGTGTCCCTTCTAAGCTTATTAGTCATCTCAGGCCTCCCTGAAATCTGTAAGTTGGAGTGTTACATCCTCTGTGGAGGAGCTATTTCTACCTTTCATCATCAGGCATTCGAGTTTTAGGTTTTTGAGAAAGCTGGAATATATTAAGTATAATTAGTGGTGACCTGACCCTTCCACCCTTCAGTTGAACCCCAGTAATTCCAAGCACTGATGCATATGAACACAACTAGCCTTTTTGTGTCTTCTTTCTGCTGAGTGGCAAAAAAAAGTTAAATGTCTAAAAATCAGTCTCTTGGCAGTTTTAAAAGGCTTTTTGAAGTAGGAGCTAATTATGTCTGCCAGAAGAGATCAAACTATGGTGCCTGAGAAATTCAAGAACAACAGCTAAGACGAGTGAGAAAGTAAATCTAGAAATTGAAGGTATAAACAAGTAAAGAACATACAACTTTTATTCACCTCTCTCAGCTGTGCTGGCAAAGAATGAGCACAGGAGGCAGTAGGTGGTACTTAACTAAGTTTTACTCAGAGTAAACCCATTGAAATGATTATGACTAAGCTAGCTCCATTAATTTCAATAGGTCTCCTTTGAGTAAAACATAGTGGAATACGATCCAGTGCCACATAAAATGACTGTGGCACCCATTTCAGAGTTCTAGGCTACTTAACTTTGCAAATGAAATTAGATTCATTTTGGAGCATCTCTGAAAGAGAAGATAAGAACCACCAAATGCAACTCTTTCATTTCAATAATCAGGCTGACCAAAACAATAATTAAAATTGGGAGGCAAAAGGAGATGTTCCATGTAATTAGACACCTTTGGGTTTTCCCTCCATCCATAACAATGTGCAAAAGTCATGACAGGAACACATACCTTGCATGCTCTTCCGGCAATTTCCTTTGGCGCTGCATATGAAACATGAGGTCCCCTCCATTTACATATTCTATAACAAAAAATAGCCTGGAACACAGAAGTAAATTCTATAATGGCTTGATTCTTATATACTTTTATTATTATGGCCCACCTTGTCACCTACACAGACTTAACAACTGAAGTGCTTTCAGAGCGTTACCCCTCTCTTCTTTGGTTAGTCCATCTCAAACATCAATAAAACATGCCTATTTATTCTCCCTTTGCAGGTATTTTCAACATGAACATAGCCCTATACCACCCTTCCTCTGCAGATCAATGGACAGTTTACACTATAAATCTTACAACATACATCTTACAATCTTATTCCTTTACTGATAGGTGGTTGAGAGTACAGCTCCGCTGAATGTTTCAGGACTTGTGTTTTGATTTTCCTTGTACTCCCTTTTTGTCAAACTCTACCCTTCCTCAAAAAGGTTTACCTGAGGATATATTCTCTAGTGTTTTACCATGGTAAGTAAACAGGCATGTATATTGAAGTACGTCAGTGTTTCCCAACCTTGTGCCTCCAGATGTTTTTGGCCTACAACTCCCATCATCCCTGACCACTGGTCTTGCTAGCTAGGGATGATGGGAGTTGTAGGCCAAAAACATCTGGAGGCACAAGGTTGGGAAACACTGAAGTACGTGACACAGCAGCACCTAAGCCACTATGAGAAAATGATTCAAGGCTTGTTTATCACCTTCCTCCTTCTTTTCCTATTTTACAACCTTGCATTACCAACTTCTTTAATAAATATATCACACCATGTGTGTCTCCTGTATGCAGCTTTGTTTTCAAGACATTTGATCAACGAAAGCAGGCATCCCCAAACTCGGCTGTTTTGGGACTACAACTCCCATCATCCCTAGCTAACAGGAACAGTGGTCAGGGATGATGGGAACTGTAGTCCCAAAACAGTTGGAGGGCCGAGTTTGGGGATGCCTGAACTGAAGTATTATATTCACTTCACCACTCCTCAAAGTATTTTCCTATGCTTAAGCAATTTCTTTATTATAGTAATCCATTTTACTTAGGTTTTGAACACTCAATGACAAAGCAAACAAATGTTTTGGCACATTCTGGCTTTTCTCCTTATCTGTACTGTGTTCAAACTTTAACACAATGATCTCTCTGCACACGTGGTTTCCATCCTTCCACCTTCATTAACTATAGTTCTCCTACTCCCAATTAGAAACCAGCTCTTCTGCATGCTGTTTTTACATTTCATTCTACTATCCTTTATTCTACGGATGGCTTCGTTGTTCAACAACTCTCTTTTGAAAATAATTTTTGCAGCTCAAGGTTTCCTTACAGCCATCTTCTCTGATCATAAGGAACCTGCCGTTCAAGTCTTTTTTGATGAAACTGCATAAGTGTTAGTGCTGTATGTTGCTAATTATATCTTAGTGTTGGGGGAAAATAATGGCTTATTATAAAAAGGATCAAGTGAAAGAACCTACAAAAATCATATTACACAATTACCTGCTTTCTGTCTGGAAACAAGAGTGAAGGCCAACAAGAAAAGGATGATTTGAAGCCTGCTCAAAGACATGTTTCTCTGTCTGAACCCAATCAATATCCTATTATAAAAACACACAGAACAGTTGCTTTTGTAATACTTTTGGCTAATATTAATTAACTTGCAAGAGATAAGCAGAAATATGATTTCCTGGCTCTCGTAGGCAAACAATGATAATAAGATTCTTAATTATCCTGAAAGAAGTCATACCCATTTCTAAAGTCAAATATTCTGCTCCCATACTCAGCAATTCATAGGATGCAATTGAATTTTGTTTCCAAAATTATACAACAATGCAATTTCAAAACAGGCTTAAACTCCCCATGGTCTTTAAGTTGCTTATGGTGATAGCTTCCTTTAAATGCATTTATACCATCAATGTCTTTAAGCACAAATAGTTATTTGAGGTTTGCCAATACAGATGTGTATTAAAAGTCTGAGAAATAGTTTAAGAAAACTATCATGTCACAATGCGGAGAGACTAACCCTGAGAACCCAAGATTGTCTTTATACATAAACAGGAAGGGCTCTTCCTGAAAGGAGATTTGGTCCAACATTTCCATATCTTTTAAACTGCTGACAGAGTTTTAATTAGAGGAAAACCTAATTAACTTGTTAAGAACCAAACTCAGAGGTGCCACTCTGAATACAACCAAACTTGATCACAAATTACAGGGGAGTTATCTGACATCTAATATGCCACCGTTCATATAAAACAGAATTTAAAGAACAGTTCATTTAACAGAAATACTACTCACCTCATCATCATTTACTAGTTCCTTTTTCACAACTTTCATTGCATAAATGCGCTCAGTCTTCTTTAGCCGAACCAGAAGTACTTTTGCATAACTTCCTCTCCCTATAACTCGAAGTAGATCAAAATCTTGGAGACCCAGACTGGAAGATACTTTACCACTTTCTCTAATACTTGTTGCCTATGGGTAGATGGAAACATTTAAATAGAATTGCCCTGGGTAATACTGTCAGATCTTTGAGAGCTTTCCTGACCTCAAAAATTCTATTAACAATAGGCTGAGCTGCATATGTTGTGTTGGAAGTTACAGGTAAGTTTCTTAGTATTCCAGAAATGCACAGATAACTTAGTAAAAAACCAAGACATAAAACAATTAGAATACCTCCTTTTCTTCACCAACATGGTCCAAACTTTCATGACTTGAAGGATGATAAGGAATCACTAAAAGTAAAAAAATGTAAAGATAATATCAAAATTACAGTACAGGCAAATGCAATTCCTTTCTGCAAGTGATTAGAAATTCCTCTTTGCTTTTATGCTTCTAAGATGGTAAACTAGCAAAGTCTGCTAGAACGTCCTACAAATTAATTAATTTTGCTGCATTATCCCAAACACGGCCATATTACAAAGTCATCTTCTGTACATCCGCAGGGAACCACACAGTAAATTACATGAAATTAAATGGGTAGGCAGGGCTGTGCCCGTTCCCTGCAGTTAATAGAACACACTTCTAAAGATGGTTTTATATAGAGATCACAAATAAATGATTCATTTAAAGTCAGTGAAGAATATACATTTTTGCTTCTTGCTCACAGTAGATTTAAAAAATAGAAGATTGTATTCAACACCACCATTCTGCTCATGAAGCATACTTTTGCCTGCACGATGGAACTTCCTCTCCCTTGAACCCTCAAAATCTGTTCCAAGAAAGTCCTGCTGTATAAGTGGAACATGCACAGTGATGGATAAAACCCAGAAATTATTATGCAAATGTTGTTGTTTAGTCGTTTAGCCGTGTCCGACTCTTCGTGATCCCATGGACCAGAGCACGCCAGGCACTCCTGCTTTCCACTGCCTCCCACAGTTTGGTCAAACTCATGTTTGTATCTTCGAGAACACTGTCCAACCATCTCGTCCTCTGTCGTCCCCTTCTTCTTGTGCCCTCAATCTTTCCCAACATCAGGGTCTTTTCCAGGGAGTCTTCTCTTCTCATGAGGTGGCCAAAGTATTGGAGCCTCAGCTTCAGGATCTGTCCTTCCAGTGAGCACTCGGGGCTGATTTCCTTAAGAATGGATACGTTTGGTCTTCTTGCTGTCCATGGGACTCTCAAGAGTCTCCTCCAGCATCATAATTCAAAAGCATCAATTCTTCGGCGATCAGCCTTCTTTATGGTCCAATTATGCAAATAAGAAGCACTAATTCGTTTTTTTTTGGGGGGGTCACATTTGGTCCTTTCAATATAATTACAGAAAGCACTGTTCTTACCTGGTTCCATGTTATCAAGATGCACTGATGAAGGATCCATAGACTCCTACAAAAAGTCAAAGAATAAGATTACAACTTTTCTGTTTTCTACAAGGAGCTATGTCATTGTCTCAAATTGCAAAATTGGCAGTCTAAATCTAAGATTTCAATCCTATGCTCTTGTACGTGGGAGTAAATCCCACTAAACAGAGTAGGTCATTCTTCAAAATAATTAATGCACAGACCAGACTATATAAATCTTTGATCAGAAGCCACAAGGTCTGGTGCAAAATTTAAGGGCCTCACAATTTTTGTATTTCATTCATTGAAACACAAATTCAAAATTCATTCAAAATAATTGTTGTTGTTGTTACTTAATAATAATTACCCACACTTCACAGTAAGGTCCCAGGCCTGGTCACAACAATAAAACCCAGTATTAAAAACAGTTTAAAACAAATTACAATCAGAAAAATGAGGTGGGTTCTCAAAATATACACCTCAAGTTCAAAAGCTAGGATCGTTTAGTTACCAAAATCAAGCAAGATGAAGTGCCCATATTGGCATCTAAATTCACTTTCACAGAACAGTAAAGCAAACCAGCTGTGTTATATTTTAGTGAGGCAACGTCAGATATCAAAACCAGAATCAAAGAAGTGAAAGTCGAATGTGGCATTCAGCTTTTGTGCTCTTCCAGTTTTCCCATCTGTACAAATTTATCAGCTTGTCAAACAGAACCGCCCCCCTCACCTCCCCCAGCACACTGGTCTGGAGGTTCTCCAACCCCCAGAGCCTATTTTGGGGATATGGGGGGAAGCCCCATTGCATGTGGAAGTCTTAGCACAGGGCTTACACTAATGGGGCATGTTAGGCTAATCCCACCCCAAGTCCCCATCACAGTCTTAGTAAAACCATTGTGTATACTTGTGTATTTATATGCACATTGGAGAAGGTTATAGGTATCAATATCACTTACTTGTGGTAATGCGTGTCGGCCACATTCTATGCTGACCAATTTGTGACATTTTTTGTGAACGAGGAGTTTACAATTGATGCATTTATATCCCTGGCGTCCCAGTCCCCATATCCTATCAGTGCAGATGGCACAATGAGCTCTCTGAAAAACAAACAGGCAAATGACCATTAACTAAGAGTATCTAGATATTCTCAAACTACGACACATGCAATAGGGTATCTACTCACAAAATACCACACTGAAAATTCTGGTAACCTGTTGCTCTGAAGTTATGGTTAAAGTAAATAGCTCACAAGTGCTCTTTTTGTGTTGTTTCTGGCTTTCTCATGGTAAAATTAAGTTCCCCACTACATGCATTTAAAATGCTCAGTTTTGTTAATTTGTTTTTAAAAAATTATTTCTCCCCCTCTCTATTTATTCTCCGGCTTTGTGACAATATACACATTTTTATAACGCAATGACGAGATAACCAATCTGATTAAATGATAATATATATAACAAATTCTGAGCATAAAAAATACCCAATTTTAAGTTTTGTTGAATCTCTGTAAAACAGCACCTCCAATACCCATCTCACTGAGTTGGTTCAAAAGGATACAACTGCCAGTGGTTATCAAAAACTACTGACAAAAATATCAAGTAAGAACAAAAGGGTTTCACTCCCTCTGTTCACCTCGTGATGAAGGTTATCTAGCAGAGCTACAAAGGCTCATTCAGTCCCATAAGCATGTCTGAAGCCAGATTAAAATGGGTCAAGATAATCAGTTTCATCCAAGAGTGCCTGATATGATATGAAGTTGGTTTAATACCCCTGGCTTCTTTTTGCAATCACAGTTTCCTGTTTCAGTTAGAATAGGAAAATATTATTTAGAGGCTTCCATGACTGACTGCTTATGTTGTGAAGGGACAAGTCAAAGGGGCTGCATGCATCAGGGAAATGGTGGCTCATCTCCTGGGTTTTTAAACAGAAATACGCTTGTCTCAATGTGGTGGTTACTATGTGTGAAGCACTTTGTATGTTATAAAGCATTATATAAACATTCCTTGGTTGTCAGGATCCTTCATTATCCATGATCACTGGACTCATCTGTAGGGTACACTGTACTAACAAATAAGGGTGCCCAATATTCTGTAGAAGTTGGGCTTTAAATACAATACTTTGAAATCCCAGCATAAACACTCAAGAGCAAAGCTTTCTCCCATTTAAAGGACTTCGCACATTTTTAAAGCAGCACATTTAGTTGAAAACCACAGGGTGCTCAGAAATAAACAGTCCTACAGATGAAGTTTTATTATATGGAAAACTAAATAAACTCTGATTGGACTTGCAGCTGACAAAGTAAATTTGATCTTTTAAGGTCTATTTCCTAATTATCAGTACTTATATAAAAAGGCATTTAATATCTCAGGAGGACAAAGTCCATTTCGAAAAGGTGATACTTATTAAGAGAGGTTAACTACAAAAGAAAGAGCAGTCTCAGTAAAGTCTATTAAAACCTACCCTGTTGAATCGCTTGGCTTGGAAAGTGTGACCATTTGCACAATAGAGCTTTCGCCATCGCCGTGCACCTCGACGATAAATAGACTCTAGGGGGAGAAATTAGAAACAATCACACAAAAACTCCAGAGAAGGCTGCTTGCTTTGTCCCTAGCTATCAAACTGAGCCCAGTTTCAAGAATTATGCAAGTCAAGCATATGTAAATAGATTACCCAAATATTTAACAATTACTTTGTATTTATAAAGGTTTTTACTCCTGCGTATCACATAATCTCAGTAAGCCTTAAAACTGGCCTTGAAGGTTGGCTAGCGTTTTTATCCCCATGTTATGGATCCTGGGTGTAAGCATAATTGTATGATAGTTACCAGCTTGCCTATCACCATCAGTAACACCACAGATAAAGTGAGATTTAAACTGGAGTTTCTTGGGTCACAGTTTATTTGATTAACCACCATACTGTACTCCCCAGTCAGTCATAAAATTGAAAGTTATGTATATTTTTAATTTAGGTAAAATTCAGGGAGGCTCGTCTGACACCTTCATTACATATTTTTAGATGGCAGGTGAAAACAGTTCTTAATAACAAGGCCTTTGTCTCATTAACATTCTATGGCCTTCTAAATGTGTTTGTAGAATGAGGTTATTTGTTTTTGTTTTATTATCTATTTTCTGTTTTCATTTTGATTTTTATGCTGTGAGATCTTTGGATGAAGAGTGGTATATTTATATTTAATAAGTATAAACAAACAACTCACTCCAAAAACAAAAACACAACAAGGATCCAGATTTTAAAAATATGATAACACTGCATATTTCAAATAATTATACTTACTATCTTCCCCTGGACAGGGCATTCCAGGCCTTTCTGGTACACAAGGAAACACTGGGGGAGGGGGGGGGGAAATCAGTAATACTACATTAGCTATTATTTTAATGATATGTGAAAAGATAAAATATGCATCAGAAAACAGTGCCAAACTGCTTGGTTGCATGAGCAGTGGCCCTAAGTTACAAAGGAGAGAATTGAGCATTCAGTGACATCTAGGGCACATGCAGGCCACATATACGAAGTCACATTTCAAAAGCCATCTCCAAATGTGTTTCTAAAGGACTCATTTCAATTAAGAATGGATCACATAAGTGCCTCAGAACGGTAATTAGCATTCATATAAAAATAAAAACGTTATCCATGGCATTTATATTTCTCCCACTCAACTTCCTACTAGCAAGAAGTGTAAAATCTGTAACGATAGTTGTTTCAAGTACAACAGAACTTTACTAGCACTAACTTTATTAGCACTAAACAAAAAACTAATGAGGAAAGCCTGTGTGTTCTCCACTCCTCAAATCAGGAGTGGATGTGCCAAAGTGATGTCTAGTATAGTTAAAAATGTTTTTGTTTATTCCCTCCCCGGAAAACCTTTTGCATGGTAAGAAGGCAGGTGGACAAATATGGTATGTACAACAATTATCCCTAATCGACGGTAACTTGCTCCTTCAGTCTTTGCACACAAGTGTTTTTAAAAAAACAAAGCTGATGAACATTTAAATATTAAAATAGAGGTCATTCATGCAGGCTGAAGAATATGTTCCTTCCTTCCTTCCTCTCTGTCCCTCCTTCTTTCATGCATGCAAGCACACACACACACACACACACACACACACACACACACACACACACAAACAGTATTATACCATGTTACCATGTATTAGGAGTTCTGAATCTTTGTTTAGTTCATACAACCGAAAAGCTTCTTCCAATTCCAGCTGAGAAGAAACAGTACATGGATCCCCTAGAGAGAAATGAATTCATTCAATGAATACAACTCAACTTGAGTCAAGCTGCTCCTTAACATATTCCTACAACCAAGGGTAATATTCTCTTTAGAGTTCTTGATCATGTTTCAGAGAGACTACCTAATTGCTTTCCAATCTAAAGAAGGAAAATTATGAATTGTTTATTTTAAAAATATTTTGACTTAAGCCTAGCAAACAAAATCTGTCATTACACCCCCACATTCACAGGATAAACTAAATATGTGCCAATTTTCCTCTAAAAGTAAGTTTCTTGTAGTTGCATTAGCATATCAGATTCACAATATTTTCTATGATAGAGTGAGTCTTTTAAAAAGAATATAGTTCTCGAGAAACACTTTCCTCCTCCCCACTCCCATCCTTTGAGATTTATAGGTGCGGATTTAATCTATTTTATATGCCAATAAAAGAAGCCATAAACAAACTGCAAGGCTTACATTCATGGAGGATATGGGCTTCCAATGGTTACTCGTTATGATGGCTGTATACTACCTCCAATCTCAGAGGCAGCATGCCGCTTGAGGAACAAGAACAGGAGAAAACTTATGTGCTTATGCCCTGCCTATAGACTTCCCATGGGCATCTGGCTGGCCACCAGAAAAAAACAGGATGCTAGACTAGATGGGCCATGGGCCTGATCCAGTAGGGCTTTCTTTGTGTTCAAGGCTGGCTAAAGTTATTCTCACAGCTACACAAAGAATAACTAGCTTTTTTTCAGAGCCATTTCACGCATTAAGATTTTTACATGCAAACATTTAATGACTGTAACAAACAAGTTTGTAGACATGTATGCACGCTGAAGGGACGCGGGTGTCGCTTTGGTCTAAACCACAGAGCCTAGGGCTTGCCGATCAGAAGGTCGGCGGTTCGAATCCCCGTGATGGGGTGGGCTCCCGTTGCTCGGTCCCTGCTCCTGCCAACCTAGCAGTTCGAAAGCACTTCAAAGTGCAAGTAGATAAATAGGTACCGCTCCGGCGGGAAGGTAAATGGCGTTTCCGTGCACTGCTCTGGTTTGCCAGAAGCAGCTTAGTCATGCTGGCCACATGACCTGGAAGCCGTATGCCGGCTCCCTCGACCAATAGAGCGAGATGAGCGCCGCAACCCCAGAGTCGGTCACAACTGGACCTAATGATCAGGGGTCCCTTTACCTTTACGCATGCTGAAGAGTTGTGATTGAGAACAACTTCTTGTTGAAAATATCAGCAAACTCAGATTTACAGATACATAATACTATGTGAAATGGTTCCCTTAAGATGTAATGGCTCTCTTTTATCAAACTTCACAATTTCTGTAAAAAATATGTTTTTCACCATCCTACATACCATTTGTATATTTGGGAATTCATCCTAAGTCATTTGAGATACAACTGGCACCCAAAGCTAAAGGACATCTCTTCCTTTGTACTGTGCTCAAAACTGATTAAACAAGGCCATCTAAGACAGACACTGAATATTGCACAGAAATGAATTGTAGCAATTACAGAAGAGAGTTTTCATTCAGGGATACTAAGAGAACAAACCTGTTTTTCTTCAGCCAAGCAAAGAAACAATTGTGGTACAAGTTTAGCAAAACAAAGAACAAAAAAGAAAAGACATGTGGGCAGGTGTTCTTAAGTATGCCTGAGGATATTTAGTGCTTACCAGAATTAATGTTTACTTTGTATAACAATGATTCTAGGTGTGCCAAGGTTAAAAAGTTGCCTGCTCCACCTCACCATCTCAACAAAATCCTTACTTTCAGAATGAAGGAAACAGGAAGAACAGTCAACTGAAGATGACATTGTGCTCTTACACTCCAGTATGAACACATCATCAATGACTCACAACCTACAAAACCATTACATTAAGTGTAACACATCAGGTATGCGGACTCATGGGTGTGTTTATTGTTCAACCCTACAATCTTAGTTTTGTTACAAAGCTTAGGACTCTAGCTCTCATGAGTGCAAAGAAGTGGGAAAATATGGAAGCAATGGCTGCAATCCAGTCTGGTGTCTAGGTCACTTTCACCAATGCAAATAAAGAAACTCAACGATAGTATACTTTCAATTCACATAATTTCTCTACTGAACTAGGAACTATGAACTGAGATTAAATACCAGGAAGTTTACATTGCAAGTCATTTGGGAAAATAAGGAACTTGTTTTGCAGCTTTCCAATCCTGTAATTTTATTTGCATGTGTTTTTCCTGGCACACTCTTTCTCTATATTCCCCCTCAAAACTTAACTGTGGTACATTTCTGCGGCTGCTTGAGCTAATGATTTTATTGTAACTTACTGACCAGCACACAGGAAAGCTTTTTTCCTCTGCAGGCAATAGTTAAAAAGTTTGCTATTTTGGAAGAATAAGTGACCTATAACTAAGGAAGGCATTTCTTGAAAATGCATTTACATAAGACACAATCAAAACACATGACAGAAACAGCAAAAATCAATGCCAAAGCTTAGGAAAGGAATATGATCTTTCTTGGTTCATATTACATATAATTTGGTGACAATGAACTAGATTAGCATATCGAATTTACTGCCCTAAAGAACAGAGAATCTTAAAACTTCTCACTTTATACAGTACTAAGATGTCTTGAGTTCTCCTTCTCCATGTTTATAGTTGGAATGCTCTGAAAACTGACATGCCTACATCAGACATATGAAAGAATTCAAATAGACTGCTATGGTCTTTCTTTCTTTCTTTCTTTCTTTCTTTGCTGGCAAATAGAGGCTGCAGATGAAATAAAATGCTTTCGACTTTGGTCCTGGGAAGTAAAGCTGGGATATTAGGTAGAAGCAGTGATTTTTTTCTTAAAAAATGTTTAGAGGTACTCTCATTTTCCAACTCATATTGAAATACTGCCCCTTAATGAGGCCAAACTTAGATTCACAAAATGTTTAGGGGTATGTGTACCCCTGCATCCCCCCGAGAAAAAAGCACTGAGTAGAAGATACTAGTATTTTATGAAGTAGTTCTGCTTTGTATCATCTTACCTTCTTCATCGATCCACTTCATGGTAAAAAGCTGTTCATTATCAAAGGCGCACATGTCTCGAACTTCGTTACACAATCCCTCAAAGGAGATGGAAGGTTCAAAGTAGGTTATCATAATGTCACTGGAAAGAGTCCAAACAAATAGTCTATTAATTTCAGAACTAAGGACCTATTTATATTGCATCAACTCTATTTGCTTCCATCTGTCAATGCACATGCATTCGTTTACCTGTGTGTTTGAGTCTTGAATGCATTATTCTTAATGTCTATCCTGCTATCTAAGCCAGGCCTGGTACAAAAGTTCAGTTTCTAAGCAACACACCAGCACATGTCTGAAAAAGAACTTCTGTTTTATATACCAACCTCAACTGTTAAGGTGCTCGTGATTTCTACAACACTGCTTGTACCACAGAAATAGTTAGCAGCCTAACCAGACTTTCATTTTCTCTTAACTAATTTGATTCCTGGCATCATTCAGGTTTCAGAAAGTAATACTTGGTATTTAATGAGACTATAGAAAAGTATTTCCCATAAAATGTGGATGCTTAGCAACAGTTCGTAAGAGACCCATACAAATTATACATGTTATATTTTTCTCATGTTTTAAGTACCCTACATTTTCAAGTCTGATGAAACAAATTCATGGCTACACAGTTCATACTTGAGATGCAGAATGTAATCACAGAAGCATCCAAAAAGGCAAATTTTGTAGTAATGGGTGACTTCAACTACCCTCACACAGACTGGATTCATATGTGTTCCAACCATTGTTGAGAAATGCAAATGTTGAACTCAGTGAGAGATGTTAAGTGTTGTTGAACCAATTGGGAGATGTGACCACAGTGTTATATTAAATATACATGTAAATGACCAATTGGCAAGAATATCCCATACAGTGACATTTTAAAGTCAACTTTAAACATGGGATGGATTCTATCTCTTCTGTTCTGGGCTCTGAAAGATATGGCTTTCTGATGGCTTGCAAGAATCACATTATAAAACACTTGTAACAAATGTGAATAATATTGCAAAATATGTCCTTGGAAGTTTTTTGTGTGTGTTGGCAGTGTGCTGCTAAAGGAGGGGCAAAGAACTGTGGAGAAAACACTAGCAGTCTTGCTGGGTGTGTAAGACTGTTGGTCTTGCTAGGATTTGGAATAATTCAGCAGATTTGGCAGTAGGATAGCTATGGCATAAATTGAACAGAGCTTAGTTTCTAACTAAGTTCTATTGAACTGGTTGGGTTTTACTAATCAGAACAAACTTTACGAAATCTGGTAGCCTCTATATTTCCTTCTAAACATATCTCTTATTGCAAATAGTTTTTAACTTTTAAAAAGGGGCTTTAAAATATTATTATTTATTATTACAATTATCTCTCACCTTTCCTTCAGTGAGCTCCCTCTTCATTTTGTCTTCACAACAACCCTGAGACTTAGGTTAAGCTGTCAATTTATGCTAACTTACTCATGTATCAAACCATGGTCTGCTATCTCTGAGCCAAGTCTGGCTATACACCATGATAGGTTTGTGTTGCATTAAAATACAGTGGTACCTTGGGTTACATACGCTTCAGGTTACATATGCTTCAGGTTACAGACTCCGCTAACCCAGAAATAGTGCTTCAGGTTAATAACTTTGCTTCAGGATAAGAACAGAAATCGGGCTCCTGTGGCGCGGTGGCAGCAGGACGCCCCATTGAGTGAAAGTCAATCACCTGGTGAACTTGTTTATTAATTTGACTATTCCACAGTAATAATTAGCAACAATTTATAATCGCATTCAGCTAGAATAACAGTATCAGCTTTAGCCCAGTTTAATAGGCATGAGTTATTTGCCATTGCTTTCTCTCCACAGACTGAAACCAAGCCATATACATAACACACAGGTCACCACAGTTCATGAAACCACAGTCAAAAGACTATGGTTCCACGTGAATTAGAAGCATGATGGTAAACACTCCTACTGAGCCAAGAAACACACCAGATTCTGGCTTGTTGAGGTGTCTAAATGCAGGCTTGATGTTTTCCCCCTAACAAGCCATGAGCCTGGTTTCAGATGTCACAACAAGTGGGACTCTGGCTTGTTTCTCAGTGGTGGTGGTGCAGCAGCAGCAGCAAATGCAGAAGAGAAGCAGAGTGAGAAATTTTGAGCAGCATACACAAGCATACTGGTTTAATGTGACATACGAACTGGGCTATTATGATGTACTAAAATAGCTAATGCAGTTGGCCATAATAGTAGATTAGAAAGGAGCATTCTTGTGTAGCAACAATGTACAAATAAACAGCATGTCAGAATTGAATGCATGTAGCATCTTGCAAAGCACACATTATCTGCTAAACAAGGTCTGAGGAGAGCTGTACAACATATATTTGACAAGCATGTTGTAAGTATAATTGGTGATAGCCAGACTCTGAACCCAGTGAAATCCATGGACTTCTGTATTTAAGTGCATTGAGCTCAATATTTGTACACAGATTATGACTAACACTAGTTATCATCCAAAGTATTTAATATTGTAAGACTTAAGGTTTAATTCCGATCATTATAGGCCAACCATCTCTGGGGGAAAGATGGCATCTTTTGTTGTAACTAATTCCACAAAACGTAATTCCAGTTTGTTAACCTATTTATGCAAAGATCATGAACCAACACCCTATGTGACTCATTTTAGCTCCAGATGTACTAATCTGCCATAGACTGCATTTATAGTCCCAGGTGGAAGTTAACAGAATATCTGAAGGAAAATTTCCCATGTATTAGTGACCTCAGTTACAAAACATCTTAAGTTTTCAATTTGCAAATGACATTATACTACTCTTGCCTGACATTTTAAGATCAACAGCATTAAATATCCAACACACAAAACAGATGTCTAAACAGTTTTTAAACAAAGTTTAAACTGATCTCACTCTAGAGACCAACACAATTGTAAAGCACCAAATATACGTGTTTCAGACTAGAAATCTTAGGCTGTTATATTCAGTGTGCAGAGTTTCTAAATTTCCTTCCAGTTAATAATTTCGGGTGAAGATAAAATCATAGAATCACAGAATTGTAGAGTTGGGGTCATTAGGGTCATCTCGTCCAAGCAGGAAAGTTTTGCACAATGTATTGCTTGAACCCATGATCCTGAGATTAAGATTGCCATGCTCTACCAACTGAGCTATTATCCAATTCTGCCATTTTTCAAATAGAAATAAATAATTTTACAGTGAACACCACCTGTAAGTATTCCTCTATATTAGGAAGAAGGTCTTGTCTGGCATATTACATTAAAAGTGTAGCTCTAACCATATCTACTAGAAGTCCTATTGAAATCAAAGGACTTTATCCCCAGGTAAGTAGGGTTAAAATTGCAGGCTGAGCTTAGTGAGCAATGGTGAGAGCATTTTCACAATAAGAGTCCCTCCTTAGAAAGCCTTTGCCTTTTTTTGTTTGCTCTTCTTGACTTGACATGTTTGCTTACTTAACCTTCCACTTGTTTTAGAAGAAAATGTTTTGACTCTATGGTTAACTAGAAATAAAAACTTCAAAAATATTTCTTTCAAACCCCTTTTGTTATGAATGAGGCAAATGCAAATGTTCTTAGTTCTCTAATTCTCGAAGAAGTAGTAGTTTTATTAAAACACTGAAGTTCTGTAGTGATTGTGTGATGTGGTCAAGAAGTGCTTTCCTCTATCTTGTCTGCTAGATAAGGCATACAGTTCTAAGAAAGCTATCTGGGAAAGCCTACTGTGAATACAGAGGTTTATAGTTACCTTAGTGAGAGCCCTAAAAACAGATTCCTACTTAAACTATGATTACAAGGAGAGCGACAAGCTTGGTCTAAGTCAGTCATTGGGTAAAACCCATACACACTGCCTTGCAACCTAAATTCTCAAGGAAGCTAGAGACAGGAGCACATTCCACAAATATTTACTTCAGTTACCACAAACTGTATGTTCAGAGACAGAAGAAGGAATGCACATTAACCTTCTTTTAACTAATTATTTTTCCTAAATAAAATCTAAACAACTTCCATAACATAATTAATTTTTAATCCCAGCCTGTATCTGTATTGTATTTGAAAGCCTTTCATAAATGGAAAGTGATTCATAAATGAAATGAATGAATGAATAACTTATATGCAATTAGAAAACATAAGAACATTTTTATTTTACCACAAGAAACTTCTTCCCTTAAAAACAAAATGTTGAGTATTGTCTTTCATTTCAATAAATTTTATCATTTTTACAGTACTCAATTAAAGATTCCAATTAACTTTGAAGTAGCTCTGCTTCTGTCTTCTTTATTTCATTACAAAATGTGTTAATTTGTCTCTAATGCCCAAATCCCCTATCTTAATAAACTAGCACCACAAAAAATAGCTGCAGTAAAATTTTAAGACACCACTTATTTGCACACTCAAGGAACTGGCCCCTCCATATAGCAGTGGATAAAACATAATTTCCTAACGGAATTTTATATTAACCATGAATTTAATTTTCTCCCAATACTAGACCATTCCCACCATAAATGGTAGTGATCTCCATTAAAAAAACAACAACAGGTAGAAGTATAGTTTCTGTCTACCTTATTTATCAATGCTAGAGTTAAGAACCACCTTGTTATAGTTTTATACCACTTGTTCCTCATTATGTATCAACATCCAGAGATGTAAGACAATGAAGCTGAGCCACATCAATGGCCAGCTGATCAGAATACAGTGGTGCCCTGCAAGACGAATGCCTCGCAAAACGAAAAATGCGCAAGATGAAAGGGCTTTTCGGTTTTTGCGTCGCTTCGCAAGACGAATTTCCCTATGGGCTTGCTTCGCAAGACGAAAACGTCTTGCGAGTTTGTTCGCTTTTTTCTTAAAGCCACTTGAAGAGGCGCAGTTGCGACGGACCATGCTTCGCAAGACGAAAAACATCGCAAGACGAAAAGACTCGCGGAACGAATTAATTTCGTCTTGCGAGGCACCACTGTAACACACACAACTGGACACAGTCTTGTTCAGTTGAGTATGCAGGTCTGACTCTTAAAGATCTATTTTATTTATTTATTTATTTAAATTATATACTGCCCTTCATCTGAGGATCGCAGGGCAGCTTACAGGATAAAAACACAAAAATACTAGTCCTTTAAAGCAGAAAGCTAGCAAACCACACGCAAATTAAGCAGTAGAATGGCCATTACTGTCAATATTTCCTTCGAGACCCTAGCCTTAAGGAAAACAGCACAACTGGAAGACAACAAGGAGTGGCAGAAAAACAAAGTGGTCATCCTCCAATAATTAGCTAAACTTGCCTCCATTCGTCCCATGTTTTGCAATATATAATCACTGGACATGGACTTACTGCTTAGCCTTAGGTTAATAATGCAGAACAAAAATGATCACACTGTTGAGAGCTCTGAGCTTTATCTTTATTTGAATTCCACAGACCTACTAAGCAGCAGGATTTTAATAGTTATCCAAAATATCCAAGTGTAGGGAATAGAAGCATATAAAAAAATAAATCTTAGAGAAAGCCTATTTACGGTAACAACTATACCTAGTTGACCAGGAACCTGTATCAGGATACACAGAACCAGCTGTGCGATGAAACCTGATGCTGCCAGGAGATGTTCACAGAATAAAACTTCATCCAGTTACCACTGTCTGAAAAAATGTGATTATTTTTCTCAAAACAGCAGCTGAAAGCAGACATGAGTGTGTTCCATGACGCATTCATTTTTCTTCAAAACTGTGAACAGGCAAAACATAGTTTTGTGGTCCACAGTATCTAGTTGCTTTTTTAAATTAAAAGGGTGTCCCCACTTGTAAAGCAGGGCTGTTATTGTTTATTCTAAACACAAGTATTTTTTAAAAAAACCAGATTGGCAAGTGTCATCATAGAATACACATTACTGGACTCTCACAATGAGAAATGCCCTTTCTAATACTATACCTGCTATAAGCTGTTTTGAGTTCCTGTCAGGAAAAAAATGTGGGATATAAATAAATATTTTAATAATGATGATGATGTACAACAAAAACAAATAATTGATGCTCTCCAGAACTAGTTTATTCATTTGCCAATTTAATCAATTAATACTAAATGCATTTAATACAGGGCAGGTATTGGAGTAAAACGATGCCCATGAACACAAGGACAGCAAAAAGGGGGAAATCATTCACTAAAAAAACACAATTTAGGGCAGGTACTGAAATTGTATTGGCATATTTAAGATGAAGAAATAGTATTTCATCAGTCTACATAATTAGTTAATAGAACTCACTAGCCCAGATGTTTTATTTAAGTACATGTATATTCTACCCATGCCACTTCTAGAAAAATGAAAAAAACATAGAGAGTGGCATATTAAAAAATAATCAAAAGGTCTCGGAGCCTTACACTATACATTTGTGTACTTTGGTTTTGCAGAATATGAACGTCACATGGGCTTTACCAATAGCAATTAGTAAATGGATTTGATGAACACAATGAAAGTGAATTTACTGAAACCCATCAGCCCAAACATATACCGGTACTGTGCTCAGAAAAAGATCCCTCTAATCATCATAATCTGTAAATCAGAAACAGAGGGTGCTTTACTGCAGAACTTGCATGTGACCACAGACAGTTTTGGACTGCTTACGTAGTAAGATAAAGTATAGCTGGCCCTATAATATGAAAGTAGGAGTAATACAAAGGGTTCATAATTGGAAGGGTCTGTTTCAGTCTTCACCTAGTCCTTTAGATGTTGCTGGCCAACTGTCAGGGATGATAGTCCAACATCATTTTAGAAGGCATCAGGTTGGGTAAAGCTGGTCTACTTGATCAGCTTCTGAAAACCCTGACAAGAGTAAAATCCTCTTAAAAACAATCTCATCATGTGAGATCTAGCCAGCAAATCATCTTAACTCCTTGTGTCACAATAACTGATACTTCTAAGTATTAAGTCAAACATTCAAGAATTATCTCAATTCTCAAAGATTCCTGCATTGCAGGGAGTTGGAATAGATGACCCTTGGGATCTCTTCCAACTCCACAATTCTATGATCCTAAAGTGGGATAGCAACTTCTCTTTAATCAACCACAGATCCCCAAACTCTGGGGTATGAACACCTTTGTTACACAGCTGTGAGAACAATGGCTAAAAATTGAAAGTGAAATCAATACTAGAATCCCTTCTACCTAACCAAAATGTTCTTAAATACTCTGTGTTATTATAAGTATACAAAAATTGACCGTATTCAAAAGAAGCAAATTCCTCCTTTTCCAACTTTAGTTCTAGGGAGAGGGAAACAAACCAAACCAGGGAGGAATGCTTCTGTAGCTTCATGCATGCTGCAATCATGTTCTCCAAGTACTCTGTAGTTACACACCACCCACAGAACTAAATCTTTGTCCAACAACTCAATTCTGTGGTCTTTCTTATACACTGCTACTTACATTATTTTACTGAACCAGTATCTCTACTATTGGCATTGCAAGATATACTAACAGAACTCTAGCAAAGAAAATCTCAAAAATTCAGTTTCAAGAACCAGCTCCTATTCAGATCTATATTAATTTTGATCAGTATTCTCTAGCAAAAGAACTAACCTACTGAAGCTTATCCAGCTTTAAAATATGCCTTTAGTTTTATATGTCTTTTGTATTGTTGAATTTTAATTGTGTTCTTGTTGAACTGTGAAACTGGTCTGCTATTATATGCCCTGGAAATGATGTAATCTGCACTGCAACTATGGGGTGAAGAGCAGGACAGATTTTTTTCTTTAAAAACCAAAATACCTATGGATTTCCAAGACATGCATCACTTACCTGCAATATATTTTACTGCAGAGAAGTGACTACACAGAAAAAGACAACAAAAATTGGGGGCAGGGAGAGACTGTATAATGAACTGCCACATCTACCAAGAGAAATCCAAAGATTCCACATTCAGCTGGTATGAAGCATAAATAGAGAACCACAATTTACTGCACCATGCATACTACTGGTAATTCAGCTTATACAGTCTAGCTTCAATCCATATTCCGAAATTTGCTAAATGCCCCTTATTTTCTGAGTTAGCCCTCTATTTCAAAAGATGGCACAGATTCCATCCACTTCCTTAAATACTTTCATGAAGCTCTACACTCCCACAGCTTCAGTGCTTCATTTTTGGAATTCTGATCTCTGCATGCTTCTCTCACCCTATGAGCAATCCTCCTACTCATGCCTTCCCCTCCCCCATAACAATACAGCACTCTCTTGTACCTCACAGATGCATCCTGAGCAGTGAACATGAGACACATCACCTTACTGTAGAATCATTATTTGCTCCCCATGCTAGGTGCAATAAATCTTACCTTTTCCCAACATTCTTCCCCCAGTAATTAAACCCCCAGTGCCCATCCCATAATAACTGTCACTACAATTTCCATGCCTAGATAATGTGCTGCCACCCAACCTCTCATAGCTACCCAGCAGATAGAAGTCAAAGGCGTGCAAACCCCCTCACATTCGAAGCAACCTGCATTTCATTCCATACACTTGAAATTTACGCCACTGGCCATTTCCCATTCCTACAGACTCTCTTCCCAGGTATCTTAATCCCTGAATCCTCCACCTTGTGAAAGATTTGCCTACCATGTGTGGAGCCCATTTCTTCCCTATCCCCAAAACCAGGACATACAACTCCGGCTCTCACTTCATGAAAATACAAGAAAAGGACTCTGCTTCCCCACCTTGTATCTCGCCCCAGCCAAGCTGCTGGGTCACAGCTCCCTTCGCCCTCGATCACTAGCCAATACTGGCTCTGGATAATGAGAGCTGCACCTGGACAACACCTGGAAATCCAAGGCTGCGGAGGGGACCAAGCATCCAATTTGGAGAAGCATTCAATGTCCAACCGCACTCGGCCATATGTCACCAAGCAGGGCAGGGAGACAACCCTCCTTCCCCGTTTCCTCCACCCCAAGCAACTTGTACGGTGCTTCTGAACAGGAGGGTACCTATGACTGGCAACTTCGCGAAGGTCAGGTCCGACCTTTTCTTCTTTTCCTTCCCCCGAAGCCAGTGGGCTCCGCCTGCATCGTGCGCGAATAAAACCCCACGAATTAGACTGTGTGTGTGGAACAAGAGCTGCTTCCCTCCTGAACCGACAGCTGATCTATGGGACTGAATGATTTCTCGCAAGGGAGGGCGGCGCGCCTCTGCCACTCCATTCGCCTCATCCTCCCCACAACCCCAGTATAACGCCCTAACCCCCCCCACCGCCCCACATATTACTCAAGTCTATAGTCTCGTCGGCCTCCCCGCCCCCACCCCCCAACCGCTTTCCTCCAAGCCAATTACTCACCCCTTGTAAAAAGCCTTGACGCGGACTTGGTGGGCGCTGTCCCCGCCGGGGCCACCGAGACCCCCGGAGCCGCCCCCGCCTCCTCCCAGGCCCGGGAGAGACATGCTGTTCCCGCCGCCGCTGTTGCTGCCGCTCTCGCGCTGAGTCGGCATCGCCCCCTCGCCTTGCCCGGCCCCGCCCGCCGGCTCTGCCAGCCCCACCCCGGAGCTGCGGAAGGCAGAGGAAGAAATGAGGGGGAAGAGCGGGAGGAGGAGAAGAAAAAGAAGAAGAGGAGAGGAGGAGGAGGGAGCGAGCTGCGCGCACCCACCGCCGCCGCCTCACAACTCTTCCCTTTCCCGCCCGCCCCCAGTCAGCCAGCCGCCGCTCCCTCCCTCCCTCGAGCCGCTCCAACGTACGCTCGGCTCGAGCCGCCTCAGCGCGCGTGCGCGAGGGAGAAGGTTCCGTTCCTACTCCATCCTTCCCACCCTCCTCCCAGAACGCGCCGAGCTCCCCGAGCGGAAGCGACCCGAAGGAATTGTGGGATAAACTATTTCTCAAGGCTTATGGGGGGGTTGGGGGAGAGGGACGACGCCATCTCTTGCGCGCTAGGGGACACCCTGGATAGGTCTGTGCGTAAACGGATGCCATTCATTTTCAAAGGCTGAGAGACTGGGGACAGGCTCGTTGTCTGGCCTGGCCTCGACCCCGGCTTCTTTCGTGCCTAGCAAATGGGTTGTACCACCACGCAAGGGCATTGAATACTGGGCAAAAGGCAGGTAAACGCTGCTGAGTCGGACCTCAACTCCGACACTCGCCATATGAAAACAAAACTTCCGCAGAGCCTCGTTATAGGTTGGTACCGGTCATAGCATCCGGTGGACACTTCCGAGTGCTAGGGGTACCTCCGCCGCGGAGAATTTTGGGTAATGGAGTTTCCAAAGGCAGCTGGCGGGCAGCGCTGTACAAGGGCCAGGTGTTTTGTGGTGCCTGCGCGTTCTGACACTTGCCCCGATTTTACGGCTTGGAGGAGATTTATGACACTGCGATGCATGAGGATACCAAACAGGGTTATAAACATTTACAAGTATGTGCACAAACGCGCTTAGGCTTGTTTGAGGATTAGGGATTTGTCTTTACCTGGACTGGAAATGTCAGCAGTGCACCTTGGATGAATGAGAAACTGAACTATTAGAGCTCGTTTACAGTAGAAAGCTTTGAGCATTCAATCTTTGGACTTCCCTTTTTTGGATGAAAAAAATATATGCCAGCAAATGAGCCCCGTATTATTCCCACTTCAAATCACAAGAAGCAAAACAGTATTTAACAATGCACTCCTATTTTCCTGGTAGTAAGTCCCATTGAACATAGGGATTTACTCCTTTGACTGATTAATATTCTATGGCCTTTTAAATGTGTTTGTGGGAGGGGGGGTTATGGGTTTTTATTTTATGAATTTTGTGTTTTCATTTTATATTGTGGACATCCACGTGATCTTTGGATGAAAGGCGGTATAAAAATTTAATAAACAAATACAAATTAAAAAAATAGAAAACATGAAGTGAATTGCACTTGATAATCACACAAAAAGGAGCTTATGTTACATTGCTGCAAGTTGGGTGTAGACAACCTTTGGTCCTCCAGATGTTACTGAAGGGCAACTCCCATCAGCTCCAACACGCCAATGGCCAGGGATGATGGGAGTTTTAGTTCATCAACATCTGAAAGACCAAAGGCTTCCCACACCTGCTCAGCCTACCTTAGCTTGAGGACTTTTGCATGAACAGGTAGCACATTTGAGATCATTGACAACCCTTTTTTTAATACCTCAGCTGCTTTTGCAGCTAGCAGCGATCAAACTGCATACATTAAAAGCATCTGCTGCATTATAGACTTTTCAGTTAGCCCAACTAAACGTGTGCATAATTACAATTTGTCTATTATGAAAGTATTTCAATTAGTGCTTAGAATATATATATATGAACCACACTAGGCAGCCAGATGCCGCAAGGGAAACTCACAAGCAGGGGTACAAGGGCACACAGTTCGTTTCATTAGCCTGCTGCGAGTTTTAATATTATGTGTTCTCTTATGCATGTCTACTCAGAAGCAAATCCTATTTAGTGAGACTTTCACAGGAGGCAAGTATGTACAGGATTGCAGCCCTGTCTAAACGGGGGGAGCAAAAACCAGTGTGGTGTAGTGGTTAAGAGCGGTAGACTTGTAATCTGGGGAACCAGGTTCACTTCCCTGCTCCGCCACATGCAGCTGCTGGGTGACCATGGGCTGGTCACACTTCTCTGAAGTCTCTCAGCCCCGCTCACCTCACAGAGTGTTTGTTGTGGGGGAGGAAGGGAAAGGAGATTGTTAGCCGCTTTGAGACTCCTTCGGGTAGTGATAAAGCAGGATATCAAATCCAAACTCCTCCTCTTCTTCTCCTCAGTCCACAACCTCATACTAGTTTTTAAAAGCCTCTACCACTTCCCCTTGCACACTGCAACCCTGCACCCGCTTACCTGAAATCAATAGGACATACCTCCGAGTAGTCATGTACAGCGTTTGCTGTTAGACATCCCTTTCCCTAAGCTAAACAAAAAAACACACCTCCGAATGCTTTTGCCTCCCCGCAACCCGCACCGCCGCCTTACACAACTGTATACCCAGCATATGTCTACACAAAGAGGGTCGCGCTTCAAAAGCGACGGCCGGAGCGGCGCCGCAAGAACCCTCGCGCACCCCATTCCTACGCCGCGACCTTTTGGTGCGACCCGAGTCCGGCCTCCCGGCCGAGGGGCGCATGCGCGGTACCTCCCTGTGAGGGAGGCGAGAACATGGCGGAAGCGGTGTGAAGGGTCTGTACGCGAAGCGGGCGCGTCTTCTCGCGGGCGGGCGGCGCTGTGCGCGGGGAAAGGAGAGGCCTGCTGAGGGGCTGCTGCTGCTGCGCGGCGACTGCTGGCTCCGGGGCTCGCGGGTGGAGGCCGCAGCCTCCCCTTGGGCTTTGTCAGGTAGGGAATGGGGAAGGTCCTGGGCCCAGACACCGGTTTCTCCTGGCGCTGGCAGCGAAGACCGAGGGCTGCCTCGACTGGACGACCCCTGGAGTGCCCTGGCCCAGCCTAAGGACGGGAGGGGAGCGGGAGGCCGGGCCCTGCTGACTGGCTGGAAGCTGGTGCTCCCTTCAGTTCTATATCCATCCTTCTGTATATCTATCCGTGTCTACGCATTTTCCTGCGGCGTCTGTTAGTGGTTAGAGCAGAGAGGCTTCTCCCTCTGCAAAATGGATGAAAAACTCTTGGCAGGTGGAAATCCAACAGGTGCGGATTGCACCAAGCTCGGCCCCTCTTGCTCTGGGGAAAAGCTGGCGCTGTTGGAATAGCTCAGTCGGTAGAACATCAGGGTCTTGGGTTCGAGTCCCACTTTGTGGAAAATATTCTTGCATTGCAGGAGGTTGGACTAGGTATCGGGGTCCCTTCCAGCTCTGTGTTTCTGCAGGCTGTGCGTTTTTATTTATTTAAATTATTCAGGTCCCACCCCCAATCATCCCAAGCGACACGCGGGAGGTGCTGGTGTCGTGACGGAGCTACGAAACAGGAAGTCTCTTAAGTTGACTCTTGCCTTTTCCATGAACTCGCAGTAGGTCGCCTTTGGGAAGCCGCTCTTATCTGGGCCACCCCACCTGCTATGTGGGGGTATAATAATACTGACAGCGTTTGGGGTTTTTTTTGCATGGGTTAGCACTTAATTATGCACGTGGAGTGCTTTGAACACTTGAAAGTGCTATCCAAATGTTAAGTTTTGTTATGTTAAATAAGATAAAACCGTATTTGGAAAATAATAAAACAAATATGCATCAAAAAGTTTAATTCACCATTAAACATAATTATTGCTGTGTACAAACAAGCAGCAGCCAAATTCCACTAGGATGCAAGTTTTGCATCCCCTCCAGAATGAGAAGAGAGCGGCTTTTGACTTTGCTAGGGAGACCATTCCGCAGCCTTGAGACAATTGCAGAAAAAATGGTCCCACTCTTTGAAGGTGATGTTTTCATCTTGTATACAATATGTCTTGCATTCCCATATTTATCAGAAGGTATGCTACAGACCTCCTGAGCCAACTGTAGCTTCTGAGTCAGCTTTAACCCTAACCCACATAAAACAAAATTGTGGAACAGTGCTCTGAAAACAAGTCAGAGCCTGATAATACACTTTTGTGTCCTGATCCAAAGGTACCCCTCTGGTCGGTTGGAGAGATTACCAGCCCATCTATCACAGGCATAACACATCCCTTTTTAGAGCAGTAAGATTACCCAGAAGCATCACTTCCATCTTAATCTGGATTCAGCATCAGCTTGTTTAGCCTCATTCACTCAGTTACAATCTTTGGTTATAGAGTCTCTGGAAAAACAAATGCACAAAACTCAGGTTCAAAAGGCCACAGTGTATTGCCCATCCTTCCTCAAAGGGCAGTCCTGAGATGAACACCTTTCTGATCTCTTTGGGAAGAAGGACAAATTTATAAACAACCTTGGACCAGTGTTTCCATATATGCTAATGCTTAATGCAAGAAGATAATGTATAGTTTTTTTTAAATGAGCAGACTGGTAGTTGCTGGTGTGTAGAGAGTAATATATAATGTATATGTTTGTAACTAGTAAGAAACAGCTTTCTTGGCTTAGTAGTATAAAATTTGAAATGTTAATAAAAGTGTAGGAATTCTGTAGTTTTCTGTATACAGGACTTAGATAAGCATAAGATACCAAAGAGGTGCAAACTGGAAAATTGTGTTTTCTAGACAGAGTCGGAATTTATAAATTGGAAATCGGAATTTTCAGCTATATTTAATAGACTATGCTAGCCAGCAGGTCCCATCAAAGTGATTGGCTCGTGCTGCTTGGTATCCTTTTATGAACAGTTAGGGTTGCTGCTCGTGTTATACCTCTTACTTTTCAAGTCTATACTTAAATCTGTAGTGTGAATACATCAGACAGGTAGTTTAGAATACACGTATGATACAGGCACATCTGTCAGCTTGGATTAACTGGAGCTCCTGGTTGGGTGTACATTCTGAGATGTATCTGAGTTACTCGCTGAGTTATGTGTTAAATGATCTATATTCTTTCACATGGTGTATTGCACAGGTGTGCCAGCACCTAAGGCACTCTTGCACTCATGCAGCACACAGACATACTTGCCACACATTCACCACTAACAGCATTCACCATATATGCAAGTACACAGTACTGTCCATTTCACGGCACACTACACTCTCTCTCTCTCTCTCTCTCTCTCTCACACACACACACACACACACACGCACACACTCATCCCCATCATAGTGCTAGACTGAAAGGAGAAATTTAAATGTCTCCTCTAAATCCAGCACTACAGTGGGGTGATTCATCCAGCATATGCAAGTTAATAGCAGTATCTGCTTTATCATATTTCCCCCTCTAAGGCAATATGATTTTTAAAAGGTCAATCCATATCAAAGAGTGTATTGCATTAACCAAAGGCCATAACAATTTCATTATAGTTTGCCAAACTGCAAATCATAACATACAGCATACAACAGCAATGCATCAGTGATTTAAAGAAAGGGAGTAAGAATTCTTAAGTATCATCTGCTAGCTCATACTAAGTTTAACTTCCATTACACATCTGAATCTCCAGTGCAACTTATTGCAATATTGTCTACCTCTCTTTTTCCAATCTTTCTGTCAGCCAGAGCAGAAAGCGCCTCTTTATGTGTCACAGATCTGTTAGCATCATACAAAAGAAAGCAAACCATTTCTGCCATAGTAAGGTTTCAGGAATTGATATCTTGGATCCCGATATAAAGGGCAGATTAACAACCTTATTGTAGTGGCTATCCAAGACTGCTGTGAGCATCACTTCATATCGGGGCTCCATAAAGGCATTTCTTAAGACAGCAGGCATGAATTTGGTCAAATAAAATGCTCTTAAATGCTCCATCTTCAGAAATTGGAACCATGGCAAGAATCTAGAATTCCCAATCAAGTGCAAATCCCTTCTGGATTTTTTAAAAAAGGTTTTGAGGTAGTCTAGGCTCAGAAGAACTGGAATAGTTCTTTATTTGTTACTTTTTGGGTGTACAGTGCAAATTAATAGGGCAACTTGACTTTGTTTCTTTAATATTATGACTCTGAAATAAACTTACTCAGTAATTACTAGTTTGAATAGCTTACTCTGGTAACACCCTCTCTCAGTCTTCAAAGGGGTGTGATTTCCTTCCTGAGGTAATAGCCACAGCAGTCTTTTGAGGCAAGCCATTTTCTTGTTCTGCAAATGCAGAGCTGCAAGTGAGCGATTGTAACTTGCATTCTTGGATGGCCCACGATTTGAACTTGCATTTCCCAGGGCAATGCCCAGCACACTTTCTTATTCGAATCACAGCAGCTTCTATGTTCCTCTCTGGTTTCCAAACACTAGGATGTTGCTTACCTTGAGCCGTTGGTTCTTCTTTTGTTTTCCCTTACCAGGTGGAAGAATAATTTCACAGCTATGGAGAATGAACCGAGCACAACAACATGTTCTACATGCACAACCACTATCACCACCACATCCTCCCCTTCCCGTACTCAGCCACCTCAGATATCTGTCTATAGTGGTGCAGATCGACATGCTGTGCAGGTATTTTGTAGTTGACAATAATAATAAAAAAATACGGATGATTCAAAAGCACCGACAAGCAATGGTAATTTCTGTATATCTGGTGGGGAACTGGATCTGGCTGGCAATCCAGATCTTCATTTCTCCAAGCTGTTGCAGATTTGACAGGTGGGCGAGACCTCATATGATGGTTTTGCCCCACACTTGTAGAGTCCCTTTCAATGTGGTCCATGAGATGGTGCTTTGAAAGGGGCTTCCAGAAGCTGACAGTCAACTAAGCCTCTTTCAAAGTGGGGGGGGGGCAGGGAGTGAAGGAGGGGAGAAGAAATCTGCTTTTTCGGTAACATCCATAAAGCAATTTATAGCAGTTGTAGTGTATTACTGGTTACTGTTGAGTTGATATATGCTAATTTTAAATGCATCCTGTATATCTGACCAGCCACAGGACAGGTTCTTGAATGGTTTAATGTGCTATCATCAGCACGTTTTCTATTTCTGTCCCAGTGATGATGTTACTTTAAAATCCACAGGTTATTCAGCAGGCCTTGCATCGTCCGCCAAGTTCAGCAGCGCAGTATCTTCAGCAGATGTATGCAGCTCAGCAGCAGCATCTCATGTTACAAACAGCTGCTTTGCAACAACAGCATTTAAGTAGCACCCAGTTCCAGAGCCTGGCCAGTGTCCCACAGGTGAGATTGAAACAGAAAATACAGCAACCATCTGGGAATTAAGCTTAAAGTGCCACAAAATGCCTTATCAGAATATTGCTTTCGTCTTAATGACAGTTTTTGACAAATTTTCTTTTTACCCCAGGTTTTTTAATCATCAGTGAAAGCTTCAGTTCACAATTTTACCTGGCAGGATGAGGGTCAGCTAGGGAAAAGGGACAGTGTTCTCTCCTTCTAGATCATCTAGACTTTTCAACTTTGCAATTTTATGTTGTAAAGAGGGTATCTGGAACAGAAGACTGAGCTAGTTCAGCAGCTACTTCAAAATAATCAAATTAATATTTGCAAAATCATTTTAACTATGTGACTGGTCAGTTTTTAATCAGAGATGTATATTTAACGCGCCAGTTTTAGCCTTATATCACATTCTTGGTTGTGGCATTCCCATGAATCATGGGTCTCTAACCTTTCTGGGCCTTTGTGAGCATTTGGAAGTGTTGTTGCTCCTCCCACAAAATGGCTGCCATGGGGCGCAGCCCTGCACAAAATTGTAAGAGTTATCAAATTGTGTAATTGGAAGAGGCCACGAGGGTCATCTAGTCCAAACCCTTGCAGTGCAGGAATCTTTTGCCCGACTTGAGACTCAAGCCTACAACCCTGAAATTAAGTGTCTCGTGCTCTTGAAGTTTGATCTAATAACAACAACTAGATCCTCTTTTGAATTTGTGTGACTTTTAAATAGGACCTGCCCCATCATCAAACTAAACCTTTTATTGGGGTCTCTAGACAGCACAGTGAAAATAACAGATCCGGCACTTGGCAGCCTCTTTAAAAGTAGAGAGTTGGCCGCAGGGTTAACAAGACTGTGGGCCACAGAGAAAACCATTGTGGGTTTCATGTGGGCATTGGACTTCCTAGCAAATGCCATTGAGCCTAGATGTTCAATTTATCATATTCAACATTATTTAAATACTTTTTATTGCAGTGTAAATGACACATTTGACAGATGTGCTTGCTATTTAGGCAAACCTGTCAGGTGGGAGGCAGTGCGCATCCCCCAATGGCAGTGTCACTCAGCAGTCAAGTATGTCGGAGACATCGGTAAGTAGCGAAACAAAGTGCTTTATTTTAACCCAGCTTAAGTTACCATGTCGGTTCTCGGAAAGTTAGGAATGCAGCTGTGTGATCACATTTACATGCAAATAGCAGGAGGAGCAGAAGCTTCAATTTTAAAAATTGTCCGCAACAGAATCTCAGAGCGTTAATAGTTTGAAAAACAATAACAGACACATAAATATAAATTTGCCATTGAAGAAGCTCTATGGTGAACCCCTGACATTGTGTTTTGCAAGAATAACTTAATGTTCATGGATTGTACTTGTGTGGATTTTTCCAGATCTCTTAAAACAGGAAATTTTTGCAGAATACCAATTAGAGGCTTAATCAATGATAATGTTTGAGCATAAGTGTCCATGACTTTTACAGGTGGATAACATCAGTTACTAATAACACGTTGAGTTTAGTCTGGGCTAAATGAAGCCTTATTCTGGACATTTTAATTGCAATTTGGAAAAAGTAAAATGGCAAATCTAAGAAGGCAGATCTTCTGCAATGTGGCTGAACATTTTATTGCAATCATAATTTTAAACTGTAGTATAAAAATGAAACACCTCCTTATGATCAAGTATATCAGATGACAAATGCAAGATCTGCTGTATCAGAATTGGTGGCTGTTTAAGTTACATATTTAAACTTAAATATTTTTCTTAATAAATTAAAAATTTATTGCTTTGCGCAAAGATCTTCCTGATGAACAAACAGGTGCTTAAGGATGCAACTTTGACAGATGACATAATTTTTTTTTACAAACCTAGATTCTGTGGCTCAGAGTACAACTGCAAGTCCAATATATTGCCTGGCAACCCTGGGCATGTTTACTTGGAAGCAAGTTCTGCTGTTTTCTGTGGGGCTCTTTTGAAATTGTGGAATGAAGGTAGTTAATAAAACAATATTTTTGCTTCCATAGATTAATCTTTCTCCTTCTCCTACACCCGCGCAGCTAATAAGCCGTTCACAGACCTCCAACAGTAGTAGCAGCAGTCTTACCCAACAGACCATGCTTCTGGGGAGCACCTCTCCTACTTTGACTGCAAGCCAGGCTCAGATGTACCTCCGAGCCCAAATGGTAAGTCTTGCTAGTTTATATTTTATTATTATTTTTTGAATGGTTGCTAAGGCTTAGTTGTTCTTTTCTGTTTCGTGGCTAATGGTTCCTTGTCCCTTCTGAGTTTCCAACAGTGACTGTAATTTAGCAGTTACGTTTTGTAATTGCATCTTGTTTAAATATCACAAGGCCACAAAGGAGCAGAATCCTGCTGAAATCTCAAGAACATTTCTGTGGGTACCGGATAATTGGTGGTTTTGACATAACAGCCCTGCATGCATTTCCTCAAAAAGGATATTGTAGAGTTAGAAAAGGTTCAGAAAAGGGCAGCCAAAATGATCAAGTGGGGGAAGCAACTCCCCTATGAAGAAAGGTTGCAGTGTTGGGATATTTAAGTTTAGAGAAAAGACAAGTGAGAGGTGACATGATGGAGTTATAAAATTATTCATGGTGCAGAGAAAGTGGGTACAGAATTTTTCCCCTCCCTCTTCCCCTAACACGAGAATTCATGTTACAGGTAGGTTGGTCTGCCGTAGTCGAAACAAAATAAAAAAATTCCTTCCAGTAGCACCTTAGAGACCAACTAAGTTTGTTATTGGTATAAGCTTTCATGTGCATGCAGACTTCTTCAGATACTAGAATTCATGGACATCCAATGAAGCTTAGTGTTGGAAGGTTCAGGAGAGATAAAAGAAAATACTTGTTCATGTGACACATAGTTAAACTGTAGAACTCGCTCCCACAGGTAGGCAGTGATGACCTCCAACGTAAAAGAGGATTCGACAAATTCATGGAGGGAGAGGGCAATCAGTGGTTACTAGCTAAGATGGCTATTCTCTGCTGCCACAGTTGGAGGCAGCAGTGCTGGAACCAGTACTAGTAGCTGGAAACAGCAGGAGGGGAGAGTGTCCTTGTGCTTGAATCCTTCTAGTGGGTTTCTCACAGGCTTCTGGTTGGCCTCTGTGAAAAGCTGGACTAGATGAGCCATTGGCTTCATCCAGGACGCTCTTCTTATGTTCTTAGATATTCTTAAAGTAGAAGAATGGGCCTTTTAAATTACTCCCTCTGCGTGCAAAGGGTTTATAGTAGGGCGTTTTCAGGACGGACACAAGTGAGATATAGTGTTTATAGTAGGGCGTTTTCAGGACGGACACAAGTGAGAGTCACTTAGCCTTGCCAGCAGTTTTGGTTTTTTTAGCTGCTCTTCCTCTGTAGCTTGGTGAACATCTGGTGTAGGGTAACCCAACAAACGATGGTTAAGCCAATCCATAGTTAAGACAGCAAGCCCCGCTTGTCAAGGAAAAATTGGGGATCCCGTTTGTTCCTTTGCAGCTATGTTGCTGCTTACCCCACACTTGATTCCACATGTGATGTGAGCTGTGTGGCAGATGGAAATGGCTTGGGGAAATAGCCTCATGAGCCATATTGGGGCTTGTGCTGGGCCATATGTTCTGCACCCCTGTTCTATATAGAAGAAAGTGCCATAGAACAGTTGGAGTATATTAAGGGAAGAACTTTTGCCTAGCCCTCCACATTGTTGCATGGGCAGGAATACCCCTGATCCACTTCCTCTGTATAACTTTTTCTTAGATACTAAATGGAGTAAGCTGTTTCTTAAGTAGCATCAGGCCAGGATGTTCATCCACTAGGGCCGGTTCCATGATTGTTTATCTTTAAACCCGGTTGCTTATGAGTGAAAGACTTTTATGAGTATGAATTGGAAACCTTTGAAAATGATGTGTAAAATCATTGGCAAAGAACTGTTTTAAAAAAAGTTTGTGCTGTTGAGCCTTTTTGATTTCTTCTTCTGATGATTCTCTTTGAGAATGATTTTAAGCATTAACGGGGGGAAATAAGCTGTTCTGTTTTTGTTAAATCAATCTCTCTGATCCAGTTTGTTGTGGGGCATGACTAGAATAATTCATTTGAAGGAACAAAGAGTTGGCAAAGATGATCTGTGGGGTCAGCAAGTGTTTTGTTTTTTGTTTGCTTGTTTTGTTAGGGGATTATCTGGTTCAGGCCTGTAATTAAAATAACTGTGCTACTTTTCTTGCTAGACTTAGGATAGTGGGAAATATTTCTGAAGGGAGCACACCATCTCTTGCTGTAGACATCCCCGAGTTTGTGTTTTTTCACCTGTGGGATTTTAGAGATGTTGACTGCAGCTCCTCACCAGTCATGTCTCAGATGTATCTGGAGAAGCAGCTCCAATGGCCCGGTTTACAGTTCCTTCTGTCATCCTCTGGTCATGGCTTTTGTGGACTTGTTGCACGTGCTTCTTCCATTCCCAGTCAAGCCTGCTGATTCCTAATGTGCCATCCCTTGAAAAAGCTTTGTGAACTCACTGGCCTCTCTGCCTCTCCTTGGAATTGGATATCACTTTGCAACTCCACATAAATAAATTAATGTGGGGATCTGCTGGTTCTGCATTTCTCCCTCATTTTGGAGAGTGTGAGCAAATCAGTTGTTTGCCTCCCTTTCCTCTCTGTGTTCCGATGCAAAGAGCAGCTTCTGAGGAAGGAGGGATTTTCATCAGGAGCATCGCAGGGGAGTCGGAAGGGTTAAAACTCTTCCTTTCCACTCCCTGCAGTCCTGGTGCTGTTCTCTGCTTTACCCCTCGTGTGGCTGAGCTACTTGGTAAAAGGCTAGAAAGCTGCATTATTCTGGAATACTGCAGCAAATCTTTGCAGCTTTAAAAAAAAACAAAAACTGAGAGAATTTTCTATCTAAGCTTTTGTTTGTTTGTTTGTGTGTATTCATGGTACAGTGTGTGTCTCAATTTTCTTTTTTGCTACCTTCCACAGCTGATTTTTACACCTGCTACCACTGTGGCGGCTGTCCAGTCTGACATTCCTGTTGTGTCGTCGTCCTCTTCGTTTCCCTGTCAGTCTGCAGCTACTCAGGTGAGCTCACGTGGGTTGTGTGAGCGTGTGTGTGTGTGTGTGTATCCATTTCCAGATCCATTGTGAGTGGTTGGCATGCTGTTCTACTCTTTGTATCTAATGCTGCATTATTTATATGCTGCTTTTCAAGCGGACCTTGCAAAGGGGTTTATATAAAAGTATTAAAACTGTAAGATAAATAAAATTTAAAAACAACAACAGCAAAGACAAGCTATGGGGTGGGGGGGTGTAGAAACCTGTGAATGCTAGATCCCATTTACCTTCAGGGCAAGGTGCTTCTTGAGTTTCTCTGTACAGTGGTACCTCGGGTTACATATGCTTCAGGTTACAGACGCTTCAGGGTACAGACTCCGCTAGCCCAGAAATAGTACCTCGGGTTAAGAACTTTGCTTCAGGATGAGAACAGAAATCGTGCAGCAGCGGCGCGGCGGCAGCAGGAGGCCCCATTAGCCAAAGTGGTGCTTCAGGTTAAGAACAGTTTCAGGTTAAGTACGGACCTCCAGAACGAATTAAGTACTTAACCCGAGGTACCACTGTAGTGGTAGTTGGGAGTGGGAGAGGTCTCCCCAGCTGAAACACCGAGAGCTGGATGATGGCAATTCTCCAGGGTGTTCCATCTTTCTCCTCCTCACAGAGCAAGATGACTGTTGAACCACAGCCACTATAGGGCCACTCATTCAACTGTTATCTATATCTTTACCTTAAAACTTTGAACTGCTACAGCGACATTAGTATTTTGCCATATTACATGGCCAGTCTATGTTAGCAGTAACGTATTCTTGATCCCAAGAAGCATGTATCTAAAACATGTGTCGCTTAAATTTCAATGACCTCTTACCCTCTTTAACCTGTTAGAAAAAAGTTGTACTGTAGGTTGGTACATTTTGATACATTTTCCCAAAGAGGCAGATGTAGATGCTTTTTTAAGATGACAGTGCAGAATGACTTTAAACCTAATGGCTAAGTAATATTGCAGTAATGATGAAGCCCTTTGCTCCCAGAATTGATGTACAAGATCAGACTTAATCAGTGCATATTAATGCCAAAGAGCCTTTGAAAGAAATAAAGCATTCACTATGAAGAATAATAAAGTTTTATAAGCTTTTAACATGGCAATTCCGTATGTCGGCTCAAATTGATAACTGAATTTATTTCTGCATAAACGATGATCCTAAACACACTTACTTGAAACTGAGGGTCACAGTTAATGCTAATCCTACTTAGAGTAGATCCACTGAAAATAATGTAGATGGCTAACTTAGGTCCATTAATTGCAATGGGTTTGCTCTGAATATAGCTTAGTTGGATACAGCCATGAGTTCCGCTGCAGTTAATGGGCCTCATGTCACACACACTCACATATACAGTGCTTTTTTCTGGCGGGATGCAGGGGTACGTATACCCCTAAACATTTTATGAATCTTTGCACTTTTGTCCATTTACTGTATTCACTTCCCCCGATTTGAACTATAGAATGGTCATTTTCTTGAGTCAAAATGAAAGTACCCCTAAACATTTTTTTAGAAAAAAAGCACTGTGTATGTATACAGTGGTACCTCGTGTTGCGTAACCTCCAGGTTACGGAATCTTCGGATTATGACTGCGGCAAACCCAAAAGTGTATACTTCCGGGTTTCGCCACGTGCGCAGAAGTGCTCTGCACACATGCACAGAAGCAGTGCCTCTAGTTACAGATTTTTCAGGGTGTGCATGGCACACCGAAATGAATTAAATCCGTAATCAGAGGTACCATTGTATATGTGTGTGTGTGTGTGTGTGTGTGTGTGTGTGTGTGAAAAAATATAAAATATGAAAAAAATCTGTCAACAGAAATACTGTAGTACAAAAAGAACCATGTGCAATCAGTAAAGTATTATTTCTACACCTTCTCTAATTTCCCTTTGAGCAGATCAGAGTGGTGTTAAAAGGACAATGAAACAAATGTGTAGTCTAACAAGGTTGCACATTCAGGCTTGGGAGCAGTGGCAGAGACATTGGGAGTGGAATGTGCAGAGTTTGGGTAATAGAAGCATGAAGGCATCTGCATCAGATACTGTTATGTGTAGAAATCTCACACGATTCGCAGCCTTGGTGAATCCCATTCCAAAGACAGATGTCAAGTTTACATTTTACTGTAAGTCCTGCATGTAAGTCCTGAGTCGTCTGATCATTCTTGCAGTTAAAATGCCTCTTTTTCTTCCATGTTTATATAAGCAGGGTTATAGGTTCAGCAGAATCAGTTACAATAGCTTTTGAAAATAGGGCTTTTGTAGCCTGTGAGTGACTGCCAGTTTTACAAAAAGCTACATCTTTAGAAATAGCAGGGGTGTGGGAGAAGCTTTGCAGATTCAGAATATATAAATCAGTGATCCTTTTGTGGATCAAAATATTTACCCTCCTATCTTTGCTTAACTAGTCAATACCAATGTGAAATTATGGATAGTGTAGTTGGAGAAACTGAACACTGCTAAATCAAAACCCAATCAATTTTCTTCATCTTACTAACAAAGCTATTAAACTTCATGGGTTTTGCTTGACAGAAAGTGGAATCCTGAAGTACACGGAGTACTGTTTAGCAACATAAACCTTTTCACCTAACTTTAAATGCTTTGCGACGTCTGTCGAAGGGGAAGGGAAAGAAGAGGGAAAGAATCTGTGGTCAGTCTTGAATCCAGAAAGAATCTCCCTAATAGTAAAAAACAGATGTCAAAAGGCAAAACCACCCAAATGGTCTATCGACTACACTGGTAACAATCTCCAGTAAAACAACCTCTAGCTTTCGTATTGCCTTTCCATCTCATAAATAGTATCTACATATGAATTAATAAACAAATCAATGACAGTTGACATTTGTATTTTTTTTATTGATGATTTTGCCCAGCTAGTGTGACAGCCTGTGGAATTTGATGAACTGTTGTCTATGGAAAATGAGCTGTATTGTTATTCCATCTGGTAATTAAGATGGCACTTCGCTGGGTGGAATTAATGAGAGGGAGGTGTTGGCACTTGTCTACAGATTAGCAAGCAACCAGTCAAGAAGTCCGCCACGAGGCATGTTTCCCACAGCGGCATCAACCTGTTGTTTTTCGAAATACTTCATTACCTCCTGCAAAATATCCCCCACACTCGCACCCTTCTTGGCTGCTTTGTCAGCCAGTTGAGGAAGCTTCTTCAGTTCCTCATCATTCTCATTCATGAATGTGAGATTGGGCACTTGGAAGTGAGAGGCCGCCATCCATTGGAGGATAGCCTGGAGCTCTTTGTTCTGTGAGCTGGTATTGGCACACTGGTTGTTTACTATCACCTCAGAACCAGCGGGCACAAGTGGCTTTCCAATATTAGTAGGTTGTGGAGGTTTCTGGGATGCCATCGAATCTGGACTTGATACACCTTTGTTTCTTGCGGTAAAGTATGTAGCTTGATCATCAGAGTAATCTTCAACAACAAAATCAGGGCTTTTAGTCATGTACATACACAGCTTCATCACAGATTCCATCAGCTGATCAATGAATTTCTTGTTTATTTGGTCCATGTTTTCAGAATCCATTTCTGGATTGCAGTGTTTGGTTGAGGATTTTCTGCTAGACCTATCATCATATGAGCTTGGTTTGCAATTCTTGGTGCTTATTTCGCACTCATCCACGTTGAAACCAGCCTCTTGAAGGACCTTCTGGATGATTGATAGGAGAGCACTTTGTATTTCTCCCCTCTGGTAATCTTGCTGTTGTGGATCACCCTTGCAACCATGAGATTTGGAACCATGTTTGCCTCCCTTTTCACAGAACCCAAATGAAGATGTGTTTGAGTCATGACATGGGTCCTTGTATTGAGTTAGCAGGTGCTGCTGTATCAACATTAAAGCTGTCAAAATGAGGTCTTTTGCTAGAAACTCAGTTGTGGAGCTACTTTTTTCTGGTCTCTTGTCATGGCATCCCCTGTCTGGACCTTTGCATCCTGTTTTTGATCGCAGCATGCTGATTCCATCCTTAATTATTGTCTCACCTACTTTCTGAGCTGCAGACTGAGCTGGATCTTGCTTGACTTTCTCCCTCGTGTGTAATCCACCTTTCAAAGATGCGAAATGCATATTTGGAGCATTAGGATCTAACGAACATCCTGTCTTCAATAAAGAGTATACAAGACTATGCCCTTTCTCCTTAGTTTCCGACATCAAAGCGTTGTACATTCTTAGTACCATTGCTTCTAAAATCTCCGTTGACTTCTGGGTCCCTGCATTGAAGAGATTCTTCTTCACTGTGGTAACAAAGTCAGAGTCTGTCATGAGGACCCCAGTGACATTATGTAGATTTTTCATAGTAGAGTCAATTAAGTCTGATATGACATCCTTTGTGTGTTTGAGAAACACTCTTTTCAAAATCACACAAGCTGGAAGTGGTTGCCTACTCTTGTGAATCTTTGTGGCATTCACAAATGAGAATGTCATATCCTTAGCATTTTTATTTGCATAAACCATTAGCCCTTTGTTAAAAGAACCGCAGTCATTGCGACCTGACTGTTTCCTTGGATGTATCAAATGAGCATGTGACGTTGGCTTTCCGTCATCACATTCTGGCATGGATTCACTTTGGTTGGAGCATACCTCACCATAAAAGAGAGAGGTTTTCTTGGGACTTCCTTTACCCTCTTCCTTCTTGCCCGTAACCTGTTCCTGAGATGATTTAACACCAGGATCCTGGGCATTTTCCATCACCTCGTTCACCATCTTGGATGCAACTTTACTTACAGAACCAGGATTGAGGGCTTTCCCATCTTTGGTGGCATAAATTGCCTGGCGTATACATTTATTGGCAGCATCTTCCAGATTTTCAGAGATCTCTTTACTTGCCATTTGCATAACCAAGGAGCACAACTTTTGAACAGTGCTTGCTACTTCATCTGCAGGTCCTTTCTGACCTTCAGCAGATTTGAAAGCTGTGTTGTTGTTGTTCTGGGACATCTTGTCAGCCGCTGATGGCTTTTGTTGACGAGGGGCAGTAGAAGGGGTCAGTGCATGTTGGAATCCACATGCATATTTCTGCAGGTCGTCAAAGAGCCAGGACACAACATTCAGTTCTTCAGTTGAACCTTGTTTGAACAGACAGACTGCTCCTTCAGTCTTAGACTGTTCTGGTGTCTCACTATCCTTTATTACAATTACCTCTTTGTCCTGCATTTTCCCCAGATCAAGTCCTGTGGCAGTTTCATTGCCTTTAGACTGGCCAGCAGCATCTTTGCCTGTATCGTCTGTGTTTTTTATGTTCAGGCTGGAGACATCAACAAAACAGATAACTTTTCGCTCCTGGTCCTTCCCTCCATCAGGATTGTAGAGGTCTACCTTACACACGCCTGCTTGGCTGTGTAACCAGTCAACTTCTTGAGACATCCTTTGAAGTTTACAACTGGAATTGCACCTAGGACCGTAGTGGGTGTTCTTTCTCAGCTCAGCTGCTTTGGTGACCCTGCCAGACTGAAGATGTTGCCTCCTCTCTCAACTTTCCATGCTCTTCTGCTGCCAGATGTCATTTTCACTTGTGTGCACACATGGTTTCTATGGCAGCAATGACATCACAAAGAAGCAGCACTGCCACCCACCAGTGGTGTGATTTCAGTTATTTAACAAGATATTGTTGCCCAACTTTTCTCCTTATCTATCCTACATGGCCTATGAGAAATTTGTTGTGTGTAGGGGGAAATTAATGGTGCATTTTCAAACCTAATACAGTCATACCTCATGTTACATTTGCTTCATGTTATGTTCTTTCCGGTTTCATCCCGCCGCAACCCAGAAGTACCGGAAAGGGTTACTTCCAGGTTTCGCCACTTGCGCATGCGCACTAGCGCTAAATCGCGCTTCACGCATGCGCACAAGAGCCAAATCGCACCACACACCTGCGCAGATTTGGTGCTTCAGGTTGCGCTCTTTTCATGTTGCGAACAGGCCTCTGGAACCGATCCCGTTCGCAACCAGAGGTACCACTGTAATGGAAAATTAAGAATGGTTATTTTCTACATTTATTTTACTATAAAAAATAATCTATGAAGACCTTAAGTGATGCTTCCACAGTGATTTAATCATAATAGGTTTCTAAACATAGCCACAAAGGAAGTGTCACAATTTCAAAATACTTGAGGCACTTGGTTGTCATCTGTCTGTCTCAAGAGACAATGAAGGAGTGTGCCTTTCAGGGTGAAGTCAAACTGTTGGAAGCGTCTGCTGTGGCTGTAGAGATTAATATGGAAGAGACATGTTTTCTTGCAGCTGGGGCAGATAAAGATGTCTTGTTGTGCTGCTGCAAATGCACCATGGTTCTTCCCTCTGCACTCCTCCCAGCAGTCCTTCCTCCTCTGGGCACTTCTGCGGATACGTGACCTGATTGCTTTCAGACCCTGCAGTCATCTGCATAGGATTCCTGTGCAGCAGAGTTAACAATGCTAGCCTTCACGTCTATAGGATCGCAGCCTTAAATGGTGAAAAAAATTCAGACACTTTGAACTGAAGTCATAGTAATTCATGGAGCTCCTCCTGAGTAGAAGAATCAAGCCATACAGTAGGGCTCAGCGTCCCTCTTGCACACCTGTCTGATGAATTTGGGAATCTGTTAAATGGACCAGCCAAGATCGACTTTGATGCAAGCCAAACAATGCTGGTAGCTCAAGTATCATGTAATAGGTCCCATGCTACATCCACTCTGAAGGTTTATAGAACGTAAGAGCCGTTCTGGTTCACCTTAAGAGCCCATTTAGTCCAGCACCCTGTTCTCATAGTGGCCAACTAGATGCTTTGGAAAGTGCCAACAGCACTCTGCACCCCTGTGTTCCTCAGGAACTAGTGTACTGGAGATATAGCCATCATGGCTAGTAGCCATTGATAGCCTTATCCATGAATTTGCCTAACTGCATTTTAAAGCTATCCAAGTTGGGACCCATCACTATAGTTGGTGGCAGCAGATTCCATAGTTTAACTGTTTACTACGTGAAGAAGTACTTCCTGAATTTCCCAGTATTCAACTTGATTGGATAATCATGATTTCTTGCGTTGTGAGAGGATGGGAAAACCTCTATTCATTTTCTCGACATTGCGTGTAATTTTTTGCTCCAGTTTCAATCCCCAGCATCTCCATGGAGGGCTGGAAATGCCCCTCGCCTGAAACCCTGGAGAGCAGCTGCCAGTCAGAGTAGACAGTATTGAGCTAGATGGACCAATGGTCGGATTCAGTAGAAGGCAGTTTCCTATGCCCCAACTCTGCAATATTATTTTTAATACAGAACTGTATCCCAAGTGCAGTTGCATCTTAGATGCAATATTATGATACTGACCGTTTTATTTTTACTATCTTTCTGAATGGTACCAAGCATGCAATTCACCCTTTTCACAGCTGCTGCACAATTGGACAACATTTGCACCAACCTATGCACTACAACCCCAAGTTCTCTTTTCTGGTCAGTCACCTCCAGTTTAGAGCCCTTTAGTAAATATGTGAATTTAGGATTTTTTACCTGGTTGTGTATCATTTTATACTTGCTTACATTGAACTATATTTGCCGTTTTAATGCCAACTCGGCTAGTTTGGAAATATTCTTTTGGAGCTCCTCACAGCCCTCTTTTTATTTTACCAGTTTTATGTCATCAGCAAAATTGGCCGCCTCACTGCTCACTCCTAACTCCAGATCATTTATGAATAGGTTAAAAAGCACCAGAATCTTACTTTCCACATGCCTCCACAAGAGAACTATCTATTTATTCCTACTTTCTGCTTCTTGCTTACCCAGTTACTGGTCCATAAGAGGGCATCTCCTCTTATCCAGTGATTTCTAAGCTTGCTTAGGGGGTCTTTCATGAGGGACTGTATCAAGCTCCTTGAAAGTCAGAAGTTCCAAATGTCTGCTGCTTATTGATACTATTGGACTAAGTGACACTCACAAAGAACTTCGAAAAATTAGACATAACTTTCCTTTGTGGAAGCTATGCTGATTCTTCTTCAGCAAGACTTGTTCTTCTATATGCTTAGTGTTTTTATCTTTAAGTGCATTCCATTACTTTTCCTGGAACACACGTTAAACTAGCTGGTCTAATTTCTTGGATTCCTACCCATCTGCCTTGATTGCTTAAAAAAACCACAACCTAGTGTTGCATTGACAGTTTTCCAGCCCTTGGGTACGGAAGCTAATCTCAGGAATGGGTTACAGAGTTGCACCGCAAGAAGGAGCAGCACATTCTAATTTCTTTGTGTATCTGGCTCAGCAAGCATCCTCCCTTCTTTTCATTTTTCCTCCTGGGTAACTTATAGGTCTGATTCAACGACAGGAAAATCCTCCAAGTGGAGTGGTCCTATGGATACATATGTGTGAAGTAACATCTGACCAGGCCCATCCATGGTTACTGAGCCTCTTAACTGATGGTGATGCAAGCGAACACACTGGCTGAAAAATGTACGGCCCCACACATGCAAATGATCACCAAGCAGTGGCATATGTGATCTTAATTGTGTCTGATCAGCTTCCCCAGTCCATTCTCACCACACACTCCAAAAGTGACTGACCGTGCCCCACAGAATAGGTCAAACTTATTTGGAGACACCAGTGGCAACAATACCCACATTTCAGCTGTTAAGGGAGGTACACATTACCTTACTAAAGGTCACAAGAACAAAAGATGAGCCTTCTAAGCAACTGACCGTTTGCATGTAGATTTAAGAGCACTATAGGCACTGCTCCCAGTTCGCTTAACAACACTTACCAGGTCCTGGGTGCCACTCAATATGAAGTCCAGGGTCACCGCCCCCCACCCCCGGTCAATTCCAACACCAGCTGTTATAGTGCACAGTCATTTAGGGCATCTAGAAATATTACCTCTTTGCCATGACTGGTACACATATGTAGACATTCTATACATTATTGCAATGTCTCCTCTTTTAGATATTTCCTTGATTTCATTCATCATCTCAAGGTCTCCTTGAGCATTTTGAGAGCACATCCCCAGTACTAAATTATTTTGGGGGGCCCAGTATCGCCACCCACAATGATTCTGTGGTGGAGTCTGCCCATTTTGAGATTTCTAGCTTGCTGGATTCAGTGCTGTCTTTGAGGTGCAGAGTGACACCACCTCTGGTCTGCCCTTATCTGTCCTTCCTGTAGCATTTATATCCAAAGATAACCGTGTCCCACTGGTTTTCTCCATTCCACCAGGTAATTGTGATGTTCACTATATCAATGCCATTCCCTAAGTCCAAGCGCTCCAGTTGACCCATCTTGGCTTGGAGACTTCCAGCATAAACACTTGTATACCAGTCTCCTCTTGAAACTTTGTTTACCCTCCAGGTGTCCCATCCTTCTCCCCCAGTGAGACTTGCCCCACATTTTGAAAACATTAGCCTTGAGACTATGTTTTCTTTTATGAGGGTCACCCCTGAGGCTTGCTTTGAGGAGGTCTACCAGAGTCTAAGAAGATGCAGTTCCCAAAACACTGTAAACCTTTTAATTCTAGCAAGCTTTCAGTGAGCTTGATGAGGTTTGGGAAGTGTGTGTGAAACAGATAGTATTTTTAATGAATTTATGCTGCTAATTATATTGAAATCACTCACATATTAGCAGGCTGGCTAAGGGCAAGCTGGCAATGTGTGTAGTAAGCAATGCTGAATTTGCAAACAGAACTCTTCCAAGGATATCAGCAGCCTGTATAAGATTACTATATTGGCTCTACTTGCATGCTCTGCATACTGTCTCTTGCAATATAGTACAAAGCATTGCCTAACATTTCTCCAGTTCCTTACCATGTGCTGATTATTACTGCTCTTCACCTCATATGTTTGCTTCCATCAGTTTTGTAGCAGCAAATAATTGGTCTTCACATCATATAGTTGAAAAGAACTTTTTTCCTTGGTTCTGGTAAGGGGTGGTTCCAGGTTTGATAAGCCTTTTGACACCCTGTGCAGTGAGAGATATCTCGAGGAGGAGGGATTGTGTAAACAGAAAAATCCTCTACCATGCAAAACTACTGTACTTGATGTGGGGCTGGTAAGGTCAAAAGCAATGTGCAGAGAGAGTTCTTGGATGGACGCCTGGGCCCCAAGAGAGAAAGTAGTTGCAAGTTATTCTTACTGTTTGTCCTAAAAGATAATGCTTGTGCATGTAGGATTATATTTTATAACAGAAAGATCTGCATTTTCTTTTAACATTATTAAATGCAGACTCAAGAAGGGGGTTTTTTAACGGTGAAAATTTCTTAAGCATTTTATGGTGCAATCTTACGTTCTTCATCTTTCCATAATCAAGTGACAGGGACTTTTTTATTTTTCTGCCACGTGTTGTGACATACCCTTGTAGAGATCCACCAATTCAGAATGGGTAGAGCTTAAATTACAGAAAGCAAAACACTTATTTTTCATGTAATCACAAAACCAGTCCTTGCAACTGGTACATCTTTGTCCTTCATTATGTAGAAAGAAGACACAGATCTACTTTTATTGTTAATTGTCTAAAATCCTAAACTTTGTTAAGCTAGAAGTAACACCAAAATTACCTTGCTGAGACTAAGGCATTAAAACAATACTCACCACACTCAAAATTGCAGGATAGTCATTTAGAAAGAACATGCAAAAAAAGATGGACCATTCCAACTGCAACAAGGGTCTAGCCAGGTGACTGACCGAAGCTAGCTATATAACGTGATGCTCAAGATGAGGAGCTCCTATTCATTCCATTGTCATGAACTTTCTGTCATGGGGTTGTGTGCATTTGTGTGTGGGGGGGAAGTATTCCTGATTTCAGATACATTAATTTATGAGACCCTGAATTGGTCAGCAAGATCTACCAATGCTTGATATTCTATGATTCCACCTCAGCAGTATACAGCTTAGTGTGTGTCTGTCTTTGGTTACAGATATCCTGGATGCAACCATGTAAGAGGCAACTGACTTATATTACCAGAGGTTGCCCCCAGTAGTTTGTTAATTGCATTCTACTTCCCTATTAAAGTTATGGGCAGCAGCAAAGGAGAAGCACGGAGATTCCTTTAAAATAAACTGGCCTGGAAGTGAACACAACGTAAATGCATTGTCCTAACATTTATTTTCTGGAGCGCTCCCTTTTGGAGACAGAATACTTCTTTACATCAGTAGGTAGATGAGGGTGGAATGTACAAAGCACAAAGTGGATGTCACAAAGCAGAAGTGAATATAAGCTTTTAAATTTTACCACATTCTGATTTGTAACGCGTTGAGACGGTTGCCACAGCTGATACTTTCTCATCTACTGTGACCGGAAACTTCGACTCCCTCTCCCTTCTTTCCCCCACCTTTCTGTGCCTTATCACTAATTTTCATTAGCAGCCTACAGGAGTAGTAGAAAGGCCTTGAACACATCCTGCATTTTGATTTATTTTTTTTAATGCTGTTTCTGGGCTCCTTGGATTATGTATAATGTTGCAGCTAATTAGGACCTAGTTATTTGTTTGAAGTGATCAATAAACAGCCTGTCTCCCCTCTCACTTTTTTTTATTCTTTTTTATTGATGAGCTTGCCCAGCTACCCCAGTTCAGTTCAGTGCACTGTTGCTTGCAGTGGGGCTGTATTGGTGGTTTCAGTTGCGCCAGCAAAGAGTGGTTTCGGCGCCTGGACTGGGCTCACGAGAGTAACATGAGAGGGAAGAGTTAGTTCTTACAAGTTAGCAAGCAGCCAGTCGACTAGTCCACACCGAGGCATTTGTCCCGACATGGCATCCACCTGTTGTTTTTCATAATACCTCATTACCTCCTGAACAATGTCGCCTACGCTGTAGCCCTTCTTGGCTGCTTTGTCAGCCAGCTGAGGAAGCCTTGCCAATTCTCCATCTTGATCATTCATGAATGTCAGGTTTGGCACATTGAATTGCGAAGCAACTAACCACTGGAGCACAGCTTGCAGTTCTTTGTTTTGTGTACTGTTGTTGCAGTTCTGGTTATTCACAATCACCTCAGAGCCCACACCCAATGGCATCCCGTTACATTTTCCGTCATCGCCACCTTTAGCCATCAGCATGCACAGCTTCATCACCGATTCCACCAGTTGGTCAATAAACTGCTTGTTTATCTGTTCCATGTTGTCATTCATATCAGGCCCCCCATATGATTTTGATGAGGCCCTCTGTGGTCTGCACTCGGCAAACGAAGGCTGCTTATAGCCTCTGTCAGGGGGACACTCATCTGCAACACCAGCTTCTCTTAGTACTTTCTGGATGATGGACAAGAGAATACTTGAGATATCGCATTTTTGGGATTCCAGGCTTTCCTGTCTGCCCCCGCCTGGCCTTGAACCATATTTGGACCCACCGCTTCTGTCATGGGAACAGCAAAACGATGTGGTAGTTGTCTCGCGGGTGGGTGCTTGATCTTTGTTTTTTTCTAAGAGGTGTTGCTGTATTAACATTAACGCTGTTACAATAAGGTCTTTAGCGTACACATCCATTGAACAGTGCTTGTCTGCACCTTTGCTTCCACCGGGATGGGGCCTCATTTGTCCATTTCCTCCTCTGCCCTGCATTTCACCTTTAAGTGATGCAAACTGCAATCCTTGAGTTCTGGAGTCCGTGTGTGTACCTGCTTTTAGTGCTGTAAAAGCTAGGCATTGCTTTTTATCGTCTCCTGACAATGCTTTGAATAAACGTTTCACCATTGCTTCCAGAATCTCAGTTGACTTCTGGGTTCCGGCATTGAAAAGGTTCTTCTTTACTGTATTGACAAAGTCAGAGTCTGTCATGAGCACTCCTGTGACGTTGTGTAGATTTTTCATAGTGGAGTCAATTAAGTCAGATATGACATCCCTGGTGTGTTTCAAAAGCACCTTCTTTAACACCACACAAGCTGGTGGAGGATGCTTGCCTTTTTGGACTTTCATTGTCTTCATGAATGAGAACATCATATCTGAAGCAACCTGGTTTGCATATACCATCAACCCTTTGCTTACAGAGCCATCATCCTGTCCAGGACACGACTGTTTCCTTTCCAACATTTGTCTGTCTGCTCCCTGACCATTCCTGTAGCCGTTCTGATTGCACATCTCTCCATAAAAGACAGAAGCTTTTCTGGGGTCATCGTGAGATGATTTGGGGGACAGCTTGCCATAGTCTGCGCTGCTGTTTGATCCGCGGGGATTGATGGATTGCCGAATGCATTTACTACTGTCAAATTTATCCTTCATTTCCTTCTGTGCCATTTGAACCACTAAAGAACAGAGTTTGTTAACATAATAGGAAAGATCATCTCCTCCTCTTGGGCAACCATTGCCCCGGAAGGAAGTATCACTGGTCTGGGACATCTTCTCAAGCGCAGGTGAATTGTAAGCAGATTTACGAGGGCCTGAGGGGGTTAGTGCATGCTGGAATCCAACTGCGTATTTCTGAAGGTCGTTGCTGAGCCAGCTAACAACGTTGAGTTCTTCAGAAGAGCCTTGCTTGAAAAGGCAGACGGCGCCTTCGGTATTAGAATGGGGATCGTTCTCGTTGTCCTTTATTACAATTACTTCCTTTTCTTCAAGATTACGAAGGTCAAGACAAGGGTCAGCGGCACCAGATAATCCTCTGTTGTGTTTGTGTTTGTCTGTTACTTTGAGGTTGCCAACATCAACGAAACAGATAACTTTGCGGTCTTGGTTTCTTGACTCGTCGGGACTGTAGAGGTCTACTTTGCAAAGGGCTGACTGACTCTGTAGCCAGTCAAACTCCTGTTCCATACTATGTGCCCAGAATCTGAATTGTGCCCCAGGTTGTGGAGCGTTCTTGTTTCGGTTTTCGCTGACCCTGCCCCACTCAAGATGTTGCCTCCTCTCTCAGCTTTCCATGCTCTTGTACTGGCTGATGGCATTTTCATTTGTGTGCACACATGGTTTCTATGACAGCAGTGACATCATAAAGCATGGATATCATCCACCAACCAGTGATGCCTTGGCCCTGCTTAACATAAAATTGTTCTGTATTTTTCCCCTGTTAACCTGTACTAAAAGCATACCCAAAAGATTAAAGTATTGATTTTAGTAGTCAGGTTGAAAAATAAGGGCGTGTATTGGTTTGCTTCCTAAGTAATCCCCCTTTTCAGAACACAATCAAGGAAGCAGGCAGCCAACTGTTCCAATATAAGCTTTTGTTTTTGTACAAATAAATATATTGCATTTGCATTAGCTCAGTGTGCCCCATATTTGAGTGTGTATGAAAATTAAGAGCTTAAGGGCAATCTTTTCTCATGTAGGATCTTTGGCCTCAAGGCTTCCAGTGACCTCACAAAGAACTGTTGCCACATCAATAATCCTATCCTCTCAATTTTTTGATCTGCTTGCTTTTCTGCTGCCTCTTTTTTTCTACCACTACCTTCAGTCTTACTGTGGCATGTTACCTTTGAGTGCTTGTCTTCATATTTTCATTTATAGTTTCCTTGTCATTGTTCATTGTCCTCTGTAGTTTTTAAATACCTCAATGTATTATTTCTTAAAAGTGAAACTGTGACTTTGACCATATTAGGGTCAGGAACCTAGTCATAGACACTGTTTTGTGTAAAAGACAGAGAAATGAACAGAAGAAAATAAAAGAAAAACCATCCATCTCAATATGTAACAGAGCAAACAGCAAAAAGTTCATTCCTCTTGAAGATGAAGGTGGGGAGTTTTTGTCCTTCCTGGAGAGAAGGAATATTTCAGCTTTTAGGCCAGGCTTCCTCAAACTCAGCCTTCCAGATGTTTTGATACTACAATTCCTATCATCCCTGACCACTGGTCCTGCTAGCTAGGGATCATGGGAGTTGTAGGCCAAAAACATCTAGAGGGCCGAGTTTGAGGAAGCCTGTTTTAGGCTATGCCTTCTAGGAAAGAGCAGGGTAGTTCTGCTATTTTTAAGCTACTACTTGGAAGTAACATATAGGCAGTGCGAGTGCCAGGCTATTTTGTACCCTAGGCAAGGCTAACTACCTCCAAAAAATGCTAACTTCAGTTTCAGAAACAGATGTCTTGCAGAACAAATAAAAAGCACAAACTTGAAACTGCTAAATTTATCTTAAATCGAAAGAATATGTAATACATCCATATTTGATTATGTTTCTCAAATAGCAAATGTTTTAGCCAAATCATTTTGAATAATAATCTTGTGAATTATGATATTAAGATGTAAGTCTCATAAATTTCAATTTCATGCACATCAGTATCTTGCTTTGAGTCCCTTTTCCTTTACTAATTTTGCCACCAATTCCTTCAGGTCAAGTGCTGATGCTTGGGCATGTTCAATTCTTATAGTTCTCAAGCCAACTAGTCTCTTTTGCAACATGATTGAGCATATGTAAGTTTTTATAAGTTTGAGCTTTGAGAAACTGCATTTGCCACTTGCCACTGACACTTGCAGTGTCATTAACGTTAGGCACATTATCCAGGAGTTTTTGTTTCAGTATGAAAAGAAGTGCTCCTTGTGGCAGCATGGACTTTGGAAGTCTTTGAGCTATTGCTATAAGTTCACAGCAAAGATATTCAGCATCAGTATAGTATCTTTGTTTCCATTGTGCATCTATGTTTTTTCCAATTTTTTGCAGTAGATTTCATCAGTAGATTTTGTGTTCATACTGTATACAGTCAAACCTCTGCTGTCGAAGGTAATCTGTTTGGTTTCTGAAATGTTTGACAACCGAGGCACAGCTTCCAATTGGTTGCAGGAGCTTCCTGGACTCAAACGGAAGCTGCTTCAGACATTCGGCTTCTGAAAAGTATTCAAAACCAGAGCATTTACTTCCAGGTTTTGGCGTCCGGGAGCTGAAACGTTCCAAAATGGAGGTGTTCACGATCCTAGGTTTGACTGTATATCATACAGGAAGCCAAATAGGGAATTGTATTGTTGTAGCTGCTGGATTTTTTTCAGTTGTACCACGGAATGCCAAGTTTTACATGCCAAGAACTCTGACCAAAGCAGTCAAGTATTCTAAGATCTGTCACCAATATTGTTCTTCTCGCCTAATTTCCTGCTGGTTATCATTGTGAATTGGTTTTCCTTTAGATAAGCACAATTCAAATTCTTTCCAGGCAGGTCTGATAATTTTCTTAATGTTCAGTATTCCTCTTTTGTGAAGACAGAATTGCTCCCATGTTCTTCCAGTCTTTTCATAGAACCATAGAATTGTAGTGTTGGAAGGGACCCCAAAGGTCACAGGAATGTCTTAAGATGTCAGTTAACAGTGGTTCGTGTGAAGCTATGCAGGGCCTTAAGGGTATAAATTTATTTATTGTCTGTTTGATCAACATGATTATGGAAGTGTTCAAAACAGATATAGTTGGACTTCCCTTCCCTTTGTATTATAAGTATAGCACCTTACAGCCTGGCATTTCAAGCTAGGTGCAGGTATCTAACAGTTTCCTGGAATGTGAGAAGTCATTCTGATTCGAGGAGCATTGACTTTGACCCAGCTGTGGTCTAGTGAAGTGCCTGCAGTGTTTTTATTTTATTTATCAGTAGGAAACTTCATCTTTTCAGGATTCAATTAGCATCATGTGGAACTATAAGAATCTCGTACCTCTGTGCTGTGTTTCACTTTTACAACTAGTGTTCTATACCAATATTTTACATCTCTTTTTGCAATATATTTAAATGGTTTGTTAGATACACTTTGAGGTGGCCTTTCTGTGTGGTATTATTGGGATATTTATGTTTCCTCCCTCTTTTCATTTTATCCTGCCACTACCCCAACCAGATCTGTATAGCCTATCATAGATGTGACAGAAAACCAAGCAAAGTAATTTCCTTGGGGGAACTGTGAATGGATTTGAATTCCACTATTTATTGTCAGTCTAATAGTAATATCATGTAAATTATAATATTGCTCTCTAACCAAGATAGTATGGACTTTGGTATTATTAACATCTCTAGCACTGTGTAAACAGTAGATATTGAGAAGCTCAGTTATGACCTGCTTTTCCCATGGAACTTACTGGGCTTCATTGTAGTGCTTTTCTTATTTTGGTATCGTCAAATGGAAAGCTTGCCATCAAGCTGGTTATTAAATTTCATGTTGGATTTATTTTTTAATCACTTTCTTTAGGTCCAGAATTTGACATTGCGCAGCCAGAAGTTGGGTGTATTATCTAGTTCACAGAACGGCTCTCCAAAAAGCAGTAGTCATGCCCAGACACTAGCTGTGTGCCCTAATAAACCCGTAACCAGTACCAAAGCCAGCCAGTCAGATTCTCTAGAAAGCAAACGGAAAGGTGACAGCCCAACAGCAGAGCCTCGAAGCCCAGCCGTCACACGCACATCAAGTATTCATCATCAGCTCATGGCACCAGGTAGGATAGAGAGGTCACCTTCTTCAAAGAATGTTCATTTTAAATACAATGTATTGTTTGATTTTTGTGCATATTTTCTGTGTCCAGTCACTTGTGTGGAATGCACCACAAAATCTGAAGCCCCAGGAAATTCTAGGAAGCTCTAGGTAAGTGGGAACATTAAAATAATCACTCATATACTGACACGACAGTGTTCCATCACATTCTGGACTGAAAAATTCTGCCTAAAGTCATTGAAATGTGACGTACATATTCATTTTACATATACTGAAGAAACAGCGTGGCACATTAGTGGTACATCACTGTATATCTATCTGGGAAGGTTTCTTCCTGTTACCAACAGTAGTTGAACTGAAGTATTTGATGAGAGGGAAGCATTTCAATAAACTTCACTTTGTGCTATTCCTGAGGGTGAGAGGAGAACAGAACAGAACATCCGAATCCAGCGCTCTGCTGGGTAAAGGATTGCTCTTGTGCACCTATCTGTTTTTGTTTTAAATTTCCCTCCCATTCTCGTTGGGATCAAATCGGTATAAATGTCAGCCCCAGGGCTAATATACTTGTCCTCCTGGTTTGGGGCATGTCGGGGAACTGGGACAGCAATGGATCATTCATACCCAAGCCTTGCCCTGGTCTGGCCCCAAAACACCCTTGTCAACCCTACAAGCACCAGAACTGTGACGTCAGCAAAGCAAAGGGCCATGGCAGTTTCCACAGCTTCAGGAAGGGAGCAGCCGGCATATGGTCTCCCTCTCCAAGGTTAGATGTCTCTTTCCACTACTGGAGAGCTGATCTTCCTCTATCCCATGGGTTGCCATCCCAGGGACCCATAGGATTTTAGGGGTAGCATTTGAATGTTACAGTGAAACAAACTCGAAGCTTTACTGGGGAATTATTTTTATTAGGCTATTTGTAAGTATTTTAATACATGATGGCACAATAACACATGCCCTTCCATAAATTTATGAATTATATAGATTTTAAGGCAGTGAACGGCAGTGAAAACTGTTAACATACAAAAAAAAAATTTAAAATCCAGTAGCACCGTAGAGACCAACTAAGTTTGTTATTGGTATGAGCTTTTGTGTTCATGCACACTTCTTCAGATACCAAATGTTAACATACAAATTATTGTAGTATGCCTGAAGAACTGCTTCCTAGGGATAGTCACTGGAAAAAAGTTAGCTACAACTTTGATTTTAGATTTGACTAGTGTTTTGTCTGTTACAGTTGCCCAATTTAATTCTAAAAATGAAGAATTTTCTATTGAAAAATAGTCCCCCAACCCTCATATTATTGTTCATAGGTGTGTTTCTCTAAGGATTTGTCAAATTCCGGGTATTGTATTGTATATATTAATTGCCATTTATAAAGATAATGGATCTATTTGCTTGATTTGGTCAAATGCCGCGGTGGACGTGACTCTAAAACCATGCATTATTATTTTTTGCGGATTTAAGGAAATGATTATTGATTCTCTCTTTTTATTTTCCTTTTCACTGTGCAGCTTCATATTCTGCTATTCAGCCTCATTCTCTGTTAAAGCACCAGCAGTCCCCTCTTCACTCACCACCTTCAAAAATTTCCCACCACCAGCTGATCTTCCAGCAGCAACAAGTGCAACCAATCACGCTCCAGCTGCCTCCCAACCAGGAAGCATCTGTGTCGCAACACTGTGCCCCTCTCCAAGGCCATGTTCTTCCTCCAGCCCCCAGCAGCACCTCATCGCAGCACTGCACACCTGTCCACATCCATCCCCCGCCACTTCCTCCTCCACTTTCTCCAACTCCATCCCAGTCCTCCCAGCAGTCAGTCGTGGTATCTCCTCCACCACCTCCTTCACCCAGCCAGTCGCCAACAATAATTATACACCCCCAGGCTCTTATTCAGTCACAAACACATCCGCTAGCATCATCAGCACTTCAGTCAGAGCATCACCCAGCGCAGGCCGATGATAGGCCAGCAGAAGCAACCTCACAGCCTTCTAATCTTCCAGCCCAGCTGCCACTTTCCCCAATAGTTCACATTGGGTCACCGGATCAGCCTGCCATGGTGTCCACGGGCCAACATATAACATCTCCAGCGCCTCACCAGCAGTATCCAGCTTTGCAGCCCACGCCAATCCCAGTGGCAGCCTCTCCCCAGCTGCCAACATCTCCAGCCCACAGCCAGCCACTTCCTCTCCCGCCTGTTCAGTCTTTACAAGTGCAGCCTGACATTTTGTCCGAGGGTCAAGTTTTGGTGCAGAACACGTTGGTTTCTGAGGAGGAGCTTCCTGCTGCCGAAGCGTTGGTCCAGCTGCCATTTCAGACTCTTCCTCCTCCTCAGACGGTTGCAGTGAATCTTCAAGTGCAACAAGCAGTTCCTGTTGAGACCCCGGTGGTGAGCATCTGATAACTTCCCTCTCCAGTTTTGAAATGGGAGGTGAAACACTGACAAGCTTAAACTGGGTGGATGTTAGATATTTGTTTTCTTACAGCTCTTCAGGATTGAGAATAGTGTTTTTCTCAAAAGCGTTGGCTGGTTTTACAATTTTGATGTGAAAGATTATACATTTGACTTAAAAGTTGTTAGGTCTCGACCAAGAGCAAGGTGGAAATAGCTAAAGGAATGAATGCATATGTAAATCAAAGCATCCTAACCCTGTCATGTATGCACCAGCTGTTTTTTTCATGATGAAGCAGTAATCACTATACAGTGGACACTGAGGTTGCGAATGTGATCCGTGCGGGAGGCACGTTTGCAACCCGCAGTGCGCGTCTGCGCGGATCGCGATTTGGCGCTTCTGCGCATGCCCTGAAACCTGGAAGTAACCCGTTCCGGTACTTCTAGGTTCGGTGCGGTGCACAGCCTGAAAATGCGCAGCCTGTAGCATCTGAAACCCGAGGTATGACTGTAATCTTTGCTAAAGTTACATTGATAATAGCCTTTTTTTGATTAAGTTGGCAAAACCTTTATTTCAGTATGGCTGTCCTGCATTTCCTTTCAAAAAAAATGAAGACCCAACTAACAATTCCATAAAATATCTGTCGGGTTTGCTTCTAAAAGTGCTTATCTCTTCAATGCAGATTTATCAAGTGGAAGACATGTGTGAGGAGGAGATGCCAGAAGAATCGGACTGTGTGCGTATGGCTAGGACCCCCACTCCTCCCACCTTGTCACCTCCTGCTATAACCTTAAGAAACAGAGATGAGCTTGGCTATGAGGAACCTTTTTCAGGTAAGAAGGAATATGGAGGTGCAGATTCCGGTGTGGTACCCATGCCTTTCTTTTTCTTTGTGCAGTTTTGATTGTGCTGCAAGATAATGGGATAGAATCTCACCCAGTATACCATATTTTTCGCCCTATAGGACGCACTTTTCTCCCTCCAAAATTGAAGGGGAAATGTGTGTGCGTCCTATGGGGCGAATGCAGGCTTTCGCTGAAGCCTGGAGAGCGAGAGGGGTCGGTGCGCACCGACCCCTCTCACTCTCCAGGCTTCAGGAGAGCCGCAGCGCCAGCCCCACAAGGTCGGGGGACAGCGGGGAGGCGGAACACCGCCATCCCGCTTTCTCCCGATGTGGTTTGGAGGCTGACGGCGGGGAGATGCGTGCTTTTCCCCGCCGCCAGCCCCGCAAGCTCGGAAGACAGCTGGGAGGCGCAGCGTGTCTTCCCGCTGTCCCCGGACCTGGTCTGCAGGCGGGCGGCGGGGAGAAGAGCGCTTCTCCCCGCTGCCGGCCCCACAAGCGCCTGGGGGGGGGAAATAAATTTTTTTCTTTATTTCCCCCCCAAAAAAACGTGGTGCGTCCTATGGGCCGGTGCGTCCTATGGCGCGAAAAATACGGTACTTGAATGTCTGAATTGTATCTTGGATTCAGCAGATTGCTGAAACCAATTTAGATTCAAGGTGGGGAGAGGACAGGGGGGAAACTGATCAGTCGCCAACTAGTTCACCTTAGTAGCAGGCAGCCTGCTGGTTTGTAGCTTAAGGCAGAAGGAAATGGCAAGAGCCTCTGCTTTTTTTCCCCCCCACATGTGCTTCTGCAGCTCAGAACCCTGAAGGAAAAAGAGAGAATTCAAGGGCCTGTTACAGTAGGCAGACATGAGAAAGCCAGGCAGATCCAACATCAGTAGGAACAGAGGAGGAAGGAGCTAAGCAGTTTCTATATGAGGGGGAAGCATAAGTGAGCAGCCACATAGCCACTGAAGTACAACCAATGGCTGACATGATTGTGGAGTTGGGTGCAGGGCCACCCTCTTAGGGTTTCACAGATCCCAAAGCCAGGCATTATTGACTTGAGGTGGATGTAGGATTGAGTCTTTTGCCTAATGCGTTTTTTTGCTGCTTGCTCAGAGGCCATGACTAGCAATGTTCATCCACCCTAAGATCCCCAGATCTCTAGAACTACCAGTCTCTAACATCTGTAAACCAGCTATCTTAAAACATGTCATGGCAATAGGTGTAACTCAATAATCATTGCATTTTAACCCCCCACACCTTACATTGTATTCCAGTCCCCATCCCAGGCCACAGATTCATCAGATTTGGTGAAAAGCACCAATGCACTTTGCTTAACTGGGTATAATTCGGTTAGTTCCCATTTTTTAAAAAATGAAATGTCACAAAGCCAGACTTCACAATTGCTGGTCACTTCTGTTAACCTCTGTCAGCACAAGATTACAGAAGACAAGAATGTCAGTAGCTATTTGGCTATAGGTAAACTGTCATTGGTGTGCATTTCCTCAAAAGTATCCAGAAATGGAATATGTCACAGGCATAGATGGACCACGGGCAAGATGGACCATAGAATTGAAGAAGTAGCAGTAATAGTTAAGGAACAGAAACATAGAAGGAGGCGGGCTTGCTGGTTGTTTCTCAGTTTCTCAGCATGTACACAAATTAGGGTATACAATTTATCTTCTGCTTATTAAAAATAAAAATATGAGTGTGGTTCCTTTAATGTTACAATAATGTTTAATGGACTAGAAAAATGCTTTAGGCAAGAAAGAAGGATAATTATTATGCACAACAGGCTGCTAGTATATTGTCCTCCTTGCACCAATAAATTTCATGCCAGTGGAACTGGATTTCTGTGCTAGTTAAACAATATTGTGATAAATCACATTATGCAAATTGCTATGTTGTGCAGTTCCCACTCCCAACAGTGCATTTGTGATACTGGTAGGCTCTTGCCTAAGATAAGAGCGCACTGGACAAAAAGACCAGATTATTTTGTCAATTTGTCAGTTGAGGAAACAAGAATTAGGAAGGAATTCTGTAGTGGTGAAGCCGTGAATGTAAATAATGCTTGAGTTGTTTTTTAAAAATAATAATACTTTTTTTCCAGAACAAGACGGGCATCCCTCAATGGCCTCATCAGTTAGCGCTTCTGTAATTAAATCACCATCAGACCCTTCGCATGCCTCTGTTCCACAACCACCTCTTTTGCTTCCAGCAATCCCAACAAGGAGTAACAGCGCATCAGTGTCTCATAAGAACCCTAGCATAGAAAACAAACCTCCACAGGCTATCGTTAAGCCACAAATCCTGACCCATGTTATTGAGGGCTTTGTGATCCAAGAGGGGTTAGAGCCATTTCCTGTAAGTGTGCAATGTTGAGCCATATTTGTATCTTGCTGGTTGGTTGGTTGGTTGGTTGGTTGGTTGGTTGGTTTGATTTAGGAGGCAATGTGTTGTGGTTATTTGGGGCTATTGCTTCTCTAAAGCTTTCCGCTCCAAATAACTTGATTCTAGTAACTGCTGTCTGTCAAATAGCTTATTAGAAACTCTTTCACTGTGGTCAATGGGGTCTGTTTTTTCTTGGTTTAGATGTGTTTCCTCCCTGCAATTCTGAACATAAAGTAGCAGAGCTAGGAAGGCCCTCTGAATGAGTCCCAAAAGACCCCTGCCCTTCAGATTATGTAATTCAGGGTTCAGTGGACCAATGCGTTGACTCAGTATAAAAAAGGGGGCAGGAAATGGGAAGGCATCTGATGTCAGGATGTAGAGAGGAGAGCTCAAAGGTAGATAAGATTATGTATTTGTCCCAAGACTTTCTGAGTCAATTGACTCTTCCTTGGGGGCAACCATTAAAGCAAAGATTATGAACCAGTACTGTAATTGATGCCAAAACATGCAAAAACGGTCATGGACTAGAAATAGACTGATTTACCCAATCCAAATCCTGCCACAATCTTCTAAATGGATTCACTTCTGGATAGGCTGAGCCTGAATGGGCAGTTTTTTTTTTGCCTATACCACACTGTTATTGTTGTCAGCTGTTAAATACAACTTATGTTCAGTCCATCTATTGAACTTCAGAGAGGAAAGAATAAGCAAAGAGGATAGAAAGATACTTGTAGATAGATTCCAAGCCATTTATTATTATTATTATTATTATTATTATTATTATACTGTGTCATCGTCCCCACCTCCCTCTTGAAAAGGCTATAGGTTGATTAACAGCTGCAGGCCTGGTTGAAGAGGAATGCTTATGCCTAAACTTGTTTCGTAATTTCGTAAAGTAATTTCGTGGTCCCCGAGAGGGGGCAATGACAATAAAGATATTATTATTATTATTATTATTATTATTATTATTATTATTATTATTATTGTTGTTGTTGTTGTTGTTGTTGTTATTATTATTATTATTTCCCTGGGGACAGCGTTCCACAAACGGGGAGCCACCGCAGAAAAGGCCCGTTCTCTGGGAAGGCCTCATCAAAAATCACAGGGTCTGTTCATATGAGCTATTGGCATCCTGAGCAGCATAAGACATCATAGGTTGAAACCATCACTGCAATTGGATGCAGAAGCTAAATAGCAGCCAGTCCAGCTGGGCCAGGATTGGTGTTACATTAGAGGCAGCTCCACGTATAACATCCAGCAGAATTCTTCTACCTTCATAACAGGCAGATTATCTTCCTGAGTCGATCGATTTTATTGCATTAGCCATGTGGCCATAGCATAATATACATAGAAATAACAACATAAAATGGGGGTGGGGAAATAAAAGTGGATGTCGTCCTGGGCGAATACTTTGAAAAAATGGGGATAACAAAAGTAACAATGGATTTAAAACATCGAGTGACAGAGAATACAAAAACAGGTTCGATTGTGCGGCGTATCGAGTACATCTGTGGTATTAAAGAAGAAGTTGGTGCCGCTTTCCTCTTCATCACACTAAGCAGGAAGTTAGCTGTCATCTCGGTAATCCAACAGTCAGAATCCTGCAGAAGAAGGGACACTATCCAAGGCTGGATTGGGAGATGAAGCTTGTTCACGAGAGGAGTTAGAAACCAAGATCTTTCATCTGTCCAGTTGGGACAGAAGAGCATTACATGTTCCATAGTCTCCCGAGCCGTGTCATTGCAGGAGCATGTTCTATTTGCGATGGAAACTCTGGAGTAACGACCCGACAGAACTGCTGTAGGAAAACAGTTGAGACGGGCACAGGTAAAGGCCCTTCGCTTGGCCTCCGAAGGAATTGTGAGGCAGTATAGAGGGATCCCTTCAGGGGGTGGAATAGCTAGGGCTAAGCCTGAACACGGCCCTCTTGCATGGGAAGCTGTGTTAGAGAAGTCAAGTTGCTGTAGCTTCTTTTTGATTGGAGGTAGGGCCGCCGGGCTAATACACTCTAAGTTAAAAACAGTTTTGCGGTTCAAATTGAGAAGAGAGCGGAATTTGAGATTAATTGCGGTTTTCCAAGGAGAATTATGAATATCTCTTAGGATCAGATTGGAGAAACCACCTCTAATTCGAGCATCCGATGCTAGTAGGTGGGAGCTATAGGAAATGGCTCGACTCCATGCTCGTTTTACAATTGAGGGCTGGGCGAACTCAAGTCGTAGGGCTGCACCTGAGACACATCTCGGGACGCCGGAAAGAGATCTCAGAAACATGTGAAGTGGGCGATCCAAGTTACCTGATATTGCTGTGGTCCATACTTCGCAGCCATATAATAATTTAGGGACAACTTTGGCATTAAATATTTGAATTGCTGCTGGAAGGTGTTTGCCGCCCTTCTGATGATAAAATCGGACAATGGCATTAGAGGTCGTGGTTGCAGCAAGGGAGGCAGATTGTAGATGGGTGGTCCAGGAGAGATTATAAGTAAATATTAAGCCTAGATATTTAAAGGCTTTTACCTTTTCTAAGTAGCCACCTGTGATCTTAAGCGGCTCCAGCTTGAGTTTGCGGGAACGAGTGAAGTGGAGGACTTTCGATTTTTTATAATTAATATTAAGAGCTTCCGCCTTACAATAGGCGATAAATGCATTAACTGCATTTGCTAGGTCCGCAGCTGTTCTGGATAAGATGACAGCATCATCTGCATAGAAAAGGGAAGCAACGGGGTGGCCTGCTAAGTGAGGAGGATACTTAGTTGCTAGCTTCAAAGAGTCTCTTTCCTTTCCTTTGTACACATTTAAAGACAGAAAATAGACTATGCAAGACAATGGAAGGTAATCGATCAGAAAAGGAGTGGGAATATATTTTCGATATAAGAGGCATTGGATGAATTGAAAATAGCATATATATATTTTCTGCGGTGTCTTCTTTTGATACTTTCCCTTGTGTTTTGAGATTTCCGAAGCCACAAGTAGAAGTCTAAAATAAGCAACAATTTATTTCAAATGAAAAATAGATTTCTTTGCTTCTCTTCTCATTCTTCCATTCTCATTTCATCTGTTTTGATTGTTACGTTGGTTCGGAGTTGGACCGTAGACAACAAAAGGCACACACCTATTCTTTGTCTCTGTGTGTAGCAATAAGTCTAACGAATGCATGCCCTGACCTTGCAAGGTTATATGTACTATTTTCTTGTATCATGATTTTCTTCTTTTCTCTTGTAACAGGTAAGTTGTTCATCTCTTCTAGTTGAGCAGCCTGCAAAAAAGAGGCTGCTAGTGGAGGGCCAGGCGATGAACGTTATGTGTGTGGAGCCAGAGCTGCAGAACAATGCAAAGCACGTAGACAACTCCTCAGACACAGAATTGGAGGATATAATTACGGAAGGTTTGTGCATCTTATTTAACATATGCTGAGCAACTGTATTTTCTGAAACCTGAGCCTATTCTATTTTTCTGCCAGAGACTGTTTCCTGAGATTTCTAATGACCACATTTTCCCGTGTATAAGACGAGATTTCCCCCCAATTTTTTAAAGTTTAAAATTGGGGGTTGTCTTATACAACGGATTGTTGCAATTAAATATGTAAATAAATACATGCCGCCATCCATATTCTTACCTCACCCAGCCTTCCCTCACGACAAACCCTGGTCTGATACTCTCCCCCCCCAGCAGCCCCCACTCCAGACATTGTCCCTTCCACCCAGTTCCCTCAGCCGCCCCCTGGCTACCCAGACCCCCCCATTCCCCAAGCGCACTCACTCAGGCAGCTCTGGCAATCACAGCTCCTCGATCAGCGTTCGCGTCTGCCAGCGCTCTGGAGTAAATACAGTACATACCGTAAATACTGAGACAAAAGTGCCACATACAGGTGGGAGAGCTGTAGCTGTAGCTATGGTGGAGTTACACTGAGCTGACAGGAGCAGCCGCCATTACACAGCTTGCCTCACTGTTTGATGTTTAAATATATGGTACTAAATATACCAGTGTTTTGAAAATTTAATAAAATATCAAAGTTCTGTTTGGTGTTTAAAATATTTATTTCTTAATTTTGGGCTCAAAAAATAGGGGGCGTCTTATACATGGGGGCGTCTTATACACAGAATAATACAGTACAGTGGTACCTCGGGTTAAGTACTTAATTCGTTCCGGAGGTCCGTTCTTAACCTGAAACTGTTCTTAACCTGAAGCATCACTTTAGCTCATGGGGCCTCCTGCTGCTGCCGTGCTGCTGGAGCACGATTTCTGTTCTCATCCTGAAGCAAAGTTCTTAACCTAAAGCACTATTTCTGGGTTAGCGGAATCTGTAACCTGAAGTGTATGTAACCCAAGGTACCACTGTATGTTAGGAAAGAGAGTTTCCCAGACGTTGTCACCCAATGCCATATTTTGTGTGGATGCCGAAGTTGTAAATAAATGTTTTAGCACCTGATCCAGCTGTTGTCCTTCTTTTTGTTGCATGGAGGTCACAGCCCTGACTGCAGATGCATATCCTTATCCCCTTCAAATGATAACACATATGCATCAGCAGCATGTATGGACTTCCCTTCGTTGCTTGATCAGGCAACTGTGCATTACAGTAGGCTCCATTATGTAAAATAATTGCAATTTTGGTGGTACACAGCCAGATTCCAGTCTGCCTAGTACAGCGTAATAAGAACTACATTGATTTATAGACAAGCCCTCCCCCTTTTCATCAAGCTGACAACAGGGAATTTTCATGGCCAGAATCCCAGGTGAAATAACAAGCATAGACAAGAGAGATTCCAAATTTATATACTGAGCCAAGTAAATCTCTTTGGTGCAGAAATAGGGTTGGAGAGCACTACAATAAAATGGCAAGCATAGGCCAAAAATACGACATAACCTGATTTATGCTGAAATATCTTCACAGAGCCACTCCTGTCTGTACAGGGAACTGAATTTACAGGTGTTCGGCTTTCATACCACTGAAAAGCAGCATTTTGTGTCGTCATTAAATTCCTCCGTATTTTGCAAACACCACCAGATAAGCCATTGAGCAGTTCCTTTTGTTCAGCTATTGGATATTTCAAAGAGTTAACAGCTTTTATACTACAGAAGCTGTTCTGCAGGTAGTGTTTAGCAAAAGTAAAATAAGATGCAATAATCTCTTATATTTCCAAGATAAGCTGTTGGTCACCTGTTGTACTTTATTGGACTAAAATTCCATGTGGCCTTTCTCATAACGGACAAGTAGTTCTCAAATTATGTTTTTTAAAATAAAAAAGTAGCATTGTGTTAAGCATTTCCTCATGTTTTGTGCCAAAATTTATACGTATGCTATTACGCACCCCACTCTTACAGTTATTTCTCAGTCTTACATTTCAGTCTTAACTAAGACATTGGACGAACTGCAAACAATGAGCCTTGCTGTGCTTGTTGTAATCCACACGAATGTATTATATTTTCCGATAGGATTTATTTATTTATTTATTTGCTTCTGTTTTAATAGTCGCTTTTCTTCAATGAACCTGCAAGAAATAGTGTTTCTGTTCTTTTGTGGTGTCTCAAGTATTTGCATCCTTGTTTTCTCTTTGGTTTGGACTTTACTCACAAGTGGTGTTTGCCTGGTGATCAAATGCTACCGTTAACTGGTTCAGCCAACATTTACTCAAACAACGGATTTGCTTAAAGGCAGCAGCTGGCAACTTGTTCTGCGCCAGGAGTGAGGAAAACATTTTCATCCCAAGGATTAGATAAAGAACTGGCTCATCCAGTTCTGGGGAGTTTTTGACAGGAGGGTGGCCTCATGCGCCGACACGGTGGGTCAGGATTGGCTCATGGGCCAGTGGTTCCCCATCCCTGATCTAGCAAGACAAATTTTGTGTTCTTAGCTTTCGATTTCCCATTGCCTGCATAGGGTCATTGTGCTGCATTGGAGCTCTGGGTGGTAATACACTGGTAGAATGCATGTTTTGTATGAAGATCCTAGGTTCAGGCTGCAGCCTATCCAATCCTTTGCTAGTCAAAGCAGTTGGGCTGAATGGACCTGACTCAGGTTCAGGCACTTTTAAATGTTCGTTAAATTATGCAAAATAAGTATGTTTACAGACAAACTCACTTGATCTAAATTAATTTATAAGGTAGAGATAAAAGGACCCCTGACCATTAGGTCCAGTCGTGACTGACTCTGGGGTTGCGGCGCTCATCTCGCTTTATTGGCCGAGGGAGCCGTCGTACAGCTTCCGGGTCATGTGGCCAGCATGACTAAGCCGCTTCTGGCGAACCAGAGCAGCGCACGGAAACGCCGTTTACCTTCCTGCCGGAACGGTACCTATTTATCTACTTGCACTTTGACGTGCTTTCGAACTGCTAGGTTGGCAGGAGCAGGGACCGAGCAACAGGAGCTCACCCCATTGCGGGGATTCAAACCGCTGATCTTCTGATCGGCAAACCCTAGGCTCTGTGGTTTAACCCACAGCACCACCCGCGTCCCTACATAATTTATACAAGCCATCAAATACCGTTTCTCTTGGCAATATGGTTTGGAGTATCTTTTCTTTGACAGTTCATCACAGCTTCTGTCGGACTTTTGAAAATGTTTTTATAACTGAGTGGCTCAGACTGACTGAATTTATGTTGCTGTTTCCCTTTAGAGGGGCTGGATGAGATGGAAACGGATCTCCTCAAGTGTGAGTTTTGTGGGAAAATGGGATATGCAAATAAGTTTCTGCGGTCAAAGCGATTCTGCACCATGTCCTGTGCCAAGAGGTATTCTTCATTAGTTATAATTTCAAATATTCCAAAAATTGTGTATAGGCCCGCTTTTTAAACATAGCGCTGGATTTGGGATCAAAATCTTATGAACCAAATAGTTCAGTGGTTAAGAGCGGTGGACTCGTAATCTGGGGAACTGGGTTCGCTTCCCCGCTCCTCCACATGCAGCTGCTGGGTGACCTTGGGCTAGTCACACTTCTCTGAAGTCTCTCAGCCCCACTCACCTCACAGAGTGTTTGTTTTGGGGGGGAAGGGAAAGGAGATTGTAAGCCGCTTTGAGACTCCTTAGGGTAGTGATAAAGCGGGATATCAAATCCAAACTCTTCTTCAGTGAGACCCCAACATAGGATTTACCCAGCCTAGTGACTCTTTGTTCCAGTTTTGCTAGTGGTGTTTATCAGTTTGTTTTTTAAATAAGCTTTATTTTTACATTTTCAAAAATATAGTCAACTTGCAATTTACACATATTTAACTGGCACAATCACAGTTTTGCATCCTTGGCTTGGAAAAGGGGGTGGCGTCAGGAGAGAGCGGAAAAACATTGGAAGGGGACAGGATAATGGGCTGGGGAACGTTGGCAATCCCACCTGCCACTGCACTTACCCTGGGAGAGCATCTAGAGGTGCAGGGAAGGTCTACAGCAGCCTTGGGAAGAGTGCATACCACCTTCAAAGAGAGTGTGGAGGTGGTTGGAGAGTGCTGCACTGTGCTTTTTACAATTTTTAAAGTGTTGTTTTTGCTATGTGCAATTTTGGCTTTATGCTCTATCCCTGGAACTTAAGCCCCATGTAAGTTGAGAGTCTACTGCATGGATAGGCAAACTAAGGCCTGACGGCCAGATCCAGCCCAATTGCCTTCTAAATCCGGCCCATGGATGGTCTGGGAATCAGCATGTTTTTACATGAGTAGAATGTGTTTATTTAAAATGCATCTCTGTGTTATTTGTGGGGCATAGGAATTTGTTCTCCCCCCCCCCCTTCAAAATATAGTCTGCCCCCCCCACAAGGTCTGAGGAACAGCCCCCTGCTGAAAAAGTTTGCAAACCCCTGGTGTACTGTATTAAAAAACTACAAGTTTATGAAGCATGTAACACAAATTTCCATTTCCCTTCTCTCCCAAAATACGTTACAGTGAATTTCACGTGTCGGATTTTGGACAGTTGTGATTGTTGGGCATTGTTTTCTATTCTCACCTTAACAAGTTGTTCCAGAGAGAGCCATGCACTGCTGGTGGTTTTGTTATTGTGCTGTCTCTTCTGACGTGCTGAATAAACATGTACCATGTTTCTCCAAAACCATCCTTAGCTCTCGTGTTTTTTAGAGGTGTAAGTTGTTCTGATAACTTTTCCATAAGAGCAGCGTTCCATGCCCTTTCCAACCAAGTCTCCAGGGTCAAATTAGCAGATGTTTTCCAGTGCCTTGCTATAACTTGTCCGGCTTCAGTCATAAAAAGGATCAACACTTCTTTAAACATCAAGTCTTTCAAATAATCGATAAACAAGCTTACGTTTGGGGTCACAGGGTACCGCTTGACATGTAATTACAGATACTTTAATCATAATTAATTACTAAAGGAATTCATTCTTACTTCAGTTTCACGACTTATGCAAATAAGACCCCAATTTATCAGTATGATTGATTAAAACATTTATCATAGTAGTTGTTGCTGTTGTTGTTGTTGTTTTAAAAAAACCAATTAACCCCAAACATGCTACTTATTGTGCTCTAAAAGCAATGTAAAGAAATTAACAACACAACCACCAGCGACTCATGCAAAAAGTGGATAGAGAAAAGTTTTTCCCTGTCTCATAATAGCAGAGTTCATGAGCCTCCAGTGAAGCTGAATGTTGAAATAAATAAAAGTATTTCTTCATGTAGCACATAGTTGGAACTTTGGAATGGAGGGAAAGAAACAATACTGAACTATACTAGCCCCTGGGCATAAATTATTTTTGGTGTGGGTCATGGATATGTGGAATGACGGGGGTAGTTTGGGGCACTTGATCCAAGCCATAGCCTGGATTTGCCCCTGTCATGCTTCAGTCCTCCTCTGGTATGTCCCCTTTTCAGCTGCACCTGTATTAGAGCTCCAACACTGGTAGGGTATGGACTGTAGAGGTAATAACAGGAGGAGGAGGGGAATCTGACGGGGGGGGGGGGCAATCTGAATCTGAAGTCAGAACTCTCCCCACCCTCAGAGAAGATCTGATACTTCCTATTACCTTTGGCTCACCCTCCTAGGAGCCAAAGAATTGCAGGTGAAATCATATAAAACCACAAGAGATAGTAAACTAAAATATCTTGAACTCATTGGCATTCCTTCAAATTATGTATAGATATAGTTAACTCAGAACATTTAGGGAAGTAACATTTATTTTAAACTATGAATTGATGGACTTTGACCAATAATAATAATAATAATAATAATAATAATAATAATAATAATTAAAAAAAAAATACCCTGCCCATCTGGCTGGGCTTCCCCAGCCACTCTGGGCTTCCAACAAAATATTAAAATACTGTAATACATCAAACATTAAAAGCTTCCCTAAACAGGGCTGCCTTCAGATGTCTTCTGATAAGAAAATAATTGTTTATGATATTTATTTCCTTCTTGCATTATGGAACCAAAGGCTCTATTGCTTTTTTAAAAAAGTTAGTTCTCACTGAGCATTGACATTCTTCTCCCAGAAGCAATTTTTCAGAGTGCTTAATTTTTTAAAAATCTTTTAGGTACAACGTCAGCTGCAGTAAGAAATTTGGATTATATGGCTCAGACAAAAGCAGTCGTTGGAGCCGGAGCCTTGGGCGACGCGGGCGACGGCCAAGCAGCTCTGATGGAGCTCCCAGGGAACACTTCCTTAGACAGGTCTGTGGAATGCTAACTAAACTCCACGGTGTCCTTTTGTAAGAGTTAATCAAGGAAAATGGTTATACTGTGGTTTATCTGTACTGCATTTTCCAGCTTCCAATTACTTATCCATCTGCAGAAGAAGACTTGGCTTCTCAGGAAGACAATGTACCGGTTGCCATGACCACTCGCTTGCGAAGGCAAAGTGAAAGGGAAAGAGAGCGTGAACTTAGGGAACTGAGAATTAGGAAAACAACAGACAACATGGATTTGTTACCAGCGATACAATCTGATCCCTCCGGATGGACTGTGGAAGATGTTTGGGCCTTCATACATTCTTTGCCTGGTATGGAGATGGAGCACATTTGTTTGTTAAGAATGTCCGATGGCAATATTACTACTTTGAGGGGAGAGACAGAGGAGGCGTAGGAGGGCTGGTTTGGGTTGCAAAGAAACAGGGTTAATACAGTGGTGCCTCGCAAGACGAAATTAATTCATTCTGCAAGTTTTTTCTTCTTGCGAAGCACGGTTTCCCATAGGAATGCATTGAAAATCAATTAATGCGTTCCTATGGAGACCGCCTTCAGACCAGGTCCGGGGACAGTCTGTCCCCGGACCTCTTCTGAAGGCTGGTGGGGGGAGAAGGACTTTTCTCCCCACCGCCAGCCTTCAGAACAGCCTTCTGAAGGCTGGCGGTGGGAAGAAAAGCCCTTCTCCCCCCACCAGCCTTCAGAAGAGTTCCCGCAGGGCTGCCTAGGCTGCGGATAGCAGCCTGCTGCCCCGCGCGAGGGGCGCTCTGCTTCAGAGCGCCCCTCGCGCGGGGCAGACATCTGCAGCTTGGGGAGCCCTGCAGGAGTTCCCCACAGGGCTCTCCAAGCTGCGGATAGCAGCCTGCTGCCCCTGTAAACAGCTTGTGGATAGCAGCCTGCTACCCCTATCCGCAGCTTGGAGAGCCCTGCGGGGAAGTCCTGCAGGGCTCCCCAAGCTGCGAATGTTTGCCCCGCGCGAGGGTCGCTCTGCTTAAGAGCGCCCCTCGTGCGGGGCAGCAGGCTGCTATCTGCAGCCTAGGCAGCCCTGCGGGAACTCTTCTGAAGGCTGGCGGGGGAGAAGGGCTTTTCTTCCCACCGTCAGCCTTCAGAACAGCCTTCTGAATGTTGGCGGTGGGGAGGAAAACCTTCCTCCCACCGCAAGTCTTCAGGACAGGTCCGGGAACAGAGGAGAAGGCGCGCTGCGCTTCCCCGCTGTCCCCGGAGATTTCCCTATGGGCTTTCGTCTTGCGAAGCAAGCCCATAAGGAAATTCGTCTTGCGAAGCCGCTAAAAATCAGAAAACCCTTTCGTCTTGCGGGTTTTTCGTTTAGCGAGGCATTCGTCTTGCGGGGCACCACTGTATCACACCTATTTCCTCTTGTGCTTCTAGAGTTTACTTTCCGAATCCTTGGCAGCAGAGGGGGGTTTCGGTATTCATAAGGCAACTTCCAGCAAGTTCTCAGGCTTACCAAAAATAAAATAAAATAAAATCTCGGTCCAAACAAATTAAATGCAAACATTAAAGTGATTTGTAGGGGGGAAAGTTAAATTTTTAAAAACTGGAACAATAAAAAAGACATTTGCCTAGTTCCCAAATGATATCAGGGTGAGCCCGCTACAGTCAGGGTGCCACCACTAAGTAGGCCTTTTCTCTCGCAGCCACTTGAAACCACTCAGATGGAAACTGTTGTGACAGTTTTCAAAAATAGCTGGTTTATTTTCAGTTCTTAAATCTTTTTCTTTTGCTTCCACACACCTTAGTATGTCCACCAGTACTGTTTCATAATCACTATGGCATTGTTCAGTATCCCTTGGTACATCATTGAGGCTGTTGTGTAGTGAGAGGTTTGTGCTATAACCTCCCTATTCAACTGAACACCTCCCTATTCAACTGAACTCTGTTTTCCTTTTAAACATCCCAGATATCTCTTGTTGAAATAACACTGCATTGGCTGAATGTGTTTGCTTAGGTAGCAGCTAGGATCCTGAGAGAGACCCAGTTTCACCCACGCTCCACTGCCAAGAAGTCTCCAGTCAACAGGGCTAATTCACACCACCAAGCAGGAGGAAGAGGGGGTGTCCCCCCCCCAATCCTTGTGTTGTGGTCGGTGCTTTGGTTCCTATTCTCAAAGATCAAGCTGTAATCTGTGAACACTTCAGACACTACAGTGTTACGTGATTCCCGTTCTGTTGCATCTGTGTCTCATCTGAAGTAGAATATTAGTGTTTCACACCCCAGAAGACATAAATGGTCTATTTCAGAGCATTTCAGGTCTATTTCTTATCTCATTACGCATGATAAAGTTATTTTTAGCCATCTCACCCCTTGCTTTTTCCTGTAAGACCAATAGCAGTTGTTAACAGGTCTACCACACCTATCAGCCAATCACCCATTCCCACCACCCTTCTGAGTAATACCGCTCCCCACCCTCTCACTATGTATAAGGGTCTGGTGACTTCTGTTTCAGTGTATCTGAAGAAGTGTGCATGCACACGAAAGCTCATACCAATAACTAACTTAGTTGGTCTATGGAAGGATTTTTTTTATTTTATTTCAGAGCAGGCAGAGATAAGAAGGAACAGGAAGTGTCTGCTGCAATATTTCAGTGGTTTTACAACAGTAGAAAGAGAAGGCCCAGATTGATGAAGGGCTGGAACCCTTGAGAATGTGCGCTCTTTTCTACCAACAATAATGCAAACAAGGATGGAATTACAGGCAATATTTAGATAAAAGTGGAAGTCATTAAGCCAAGCTTTGGGGGAGGAAATCTTATTTCAAGATCACGCTGCCTATTTTTAAATTAATATATGTCATTTCCTTGCAGGTTGCCAAGATATTGCCGATGAATTTCGAGCCCAGGAGATTGATGGGCAGGCTCTCCTCTTATTAAAAGAGGACCATCTCATGAGTGCAATGAATATTAAGCTAGGACCTGCACTGAAAATCTGTGCACGAATCAACTCCTTGAAGGAATCCTAGTGGAAAATAAGGCTTTAAATCACAGCTTCCACCATATGACAGACTTGTAATAAAACAGCATCTTAACGTTTGATATGATTATTACTGCTGTGTTTTGCTAAGCATCCTTTTCCACATAAAGACTGTTGGAGGAGCATATCTAATGTAATCTTCCAAACCTTCCAGTAGTTACCCAGCTTATCGGGAAGCATAAGCTGTGTTGGCAAGTTGTTGTTGTAGTCAAATGCAGGTCAAGGAGAGTCAGTGGAAAGCTCTATGAGGCTTCTGTAATATGTTGCGAGTGATGCTTATTCCAAAAAGGTGATTATTTAACATTCAAGATTTAAGCTTTTTTTAGAAAATGTAACCTTGATATAACCTTGATTACAGTTTCAAATTGTGTTTCTATACACTTTTTCCTTTGTAGAAAGCTTTTTAAGAATATGGATTAACAGAAGAGTCCACAGAGTCTGTGGAAGCACTGATTATGGTAAAATGCTATGCATTTAATTGTGCTCTTTTGAGTTTCAATTAATCCTGAGCGTATAGTTTGAAGGGAACTTGCAACTGACTTCCTCTTCTCTCATAACCCTACAGCTGCCCCGCCACTGTAGCATTCTCTTTTAAGTGCTGAAGCTTTTCTGTGAACATTCAAGATATTTTGTAAATGCAGTATACCTTCCACTGTCAGAACCTTGGTCACTTGAATTCCATGTCAGCATAAGCATCCCTCTCATGTGTACAAACCTATGAATGTTTTTTTTGGGGGGTGGGGGAAGGGGTGGGGGGTATTCTTGATAAATGAAGTTGTACAGTTAGGTGTGATGCACATAATGGCAAAACTGCTGAGAGCTGGAACGGCGGTGTGGCACCCTTCCCAGACTATAGTAAAAAGCACATACATGATGACGATGATTCTTTGTATGCTGCTATGCACTGAAGAGGGCATTATGTTGTTATTGTTCTGTTTCCCCCCCCCCTTCTTTTTGCTGGTTTAGACCAAAGGAGTTAATGTACACCTGTTCAATGGAAATGTGTCGCCCATACGCTGGTGTGCAACTCCGAATTATTGAATAATTCTCAAGGGCAAATTGGATCAGCAGACGTTTCTAGACTTCGCTTTCTTTCTATAGTTCTCTCGCCTCTCCATTTGCAGGTGTTCTGGTGGACGCTGCTGGGGACGTTGTTCTTCCCTCTCCAAAGGGAATAAGCACTTTTTGAAATCACAATGGTTTTTCTTTGTAACATTTCCTCGCAGCCCAGTGTTATCTGCAGCCGTTATTCATGTTACAGCAAGGACCCTAAACCAATGGCACCAAAGTATTAAGAGTAAGTGTTCAGAAGTTTGTCCTCTATATCTGAGTAGGAGTTTGAATCATTCTTTGGAAGATCTTCTACCCCACCGTTAAGTTAGCATGATGCTTCAGTGAAATGGGGCCCAGTTCACTGAGTACTTCTCCTAAGCCAGACCCATTAACATGAATGAGTGTGTCATAAGACTAAGGGATCTCTGTTCATTTTAATAGAGCTTGTTCAAAAGAAATGTCTTATAGATTGTGATCATCATTTAACTGAATGTGAATCTTCCACAAGGGCTTATGGCTCAGTAAAATGTTGTTTGTTTTATTGGGCATTAACATTGTATCTGTTGATTTACGGGTGGTTTAATTAGCAAAAATACTTAAGACTACTGGTTTTAGCCCTATTGGGTTTTTTAATCTCAAATTTAGGAATGCGTTCAGAAAGGTATTATAGTTAGCCTTCAGCAATTAATCCGTTAATTATTATCAGAAGCTCAAAGTAAGTAAATTCTTTATAGTGTTAAGGAGAGCTACCAAACATTTACAGGTGTGTATGGTAAAGGTTCGAGAATTACAAAGTATTAATCATTCTCCAACTCCTCGTATTTACTGTGCATCGATTCTTTTGCATATGAAACATGCAAACATGTTATAGGATGCAAAGTAGTTAAAGCTGCCTCCAAATCATATAGTCTGGTTCTTTACCGAAATAGTAGTTGTGAACAGCTAACTGAACTGGTTCTTTGCCTAAACAGTATTGGTAACTGTAAGTTCAGAAAACTGGTAAAGGTGTTTTTTTGAGAAAGCACAACAGGAGGATTTCAGAATTAAGAGCTTTCTTCCACATTTTGGAGGATGGACAGACATTAGTTGTTCAGTCCTACTCATATGGGATTTAGGTGGGGAACATTTGAGCCATTTTAGTCTCATTTACTTCACAGAGATTAAGGCTGAAGTATGATGTGTATTTATGTGGGAGTAAGTCCCATTTTAATTCTGTGTGACAGTTCTCAGTAAATGTGTACTGGGCTGTAAATCATACGAATCAAAATATTTCAATTTAACTGAGTGCTACACAAAGCTTATTTTGTTTTGTAAATTGCTATTATTATTATTTTTTTATTTTAAGTCTCTTATTTTAAGCATCTGGGAACTGGAACAATGTTACATCTCCTGTAATTATAAATAGAGCACAAATTCATATCCATGGCCAAGTGATTATTACATAAACATTATATAAATTATACCAAATGCTCAGTTACTTTCATTAGCTGCACTATGTATAGGTTCACAGAGAATCCTGACAACAATTATAGAATAATATAGTATATTAAAGTACTGTGGGTCTGAAGATAAAAAGTAAGAACAGAAGCACAGATAATTCTGCCCTGAATAGAAACATTTGTTTGAGCTGTCTCCAACAAACCACTTTGTCCTGCAAGATGTATTGCTCAAAGAACCAGGCGCTTACCTTATCCTAATATACCAGCCTGCCAGTTTGATTGGTTCCTTTCTCTCCCCTCCCACTTGGGCTGTGGCAATGGTGGCAGACCAAACAGAGCGGCAAAGAAGACTGGTGCTGTGGCAAGCTGCTGTCATAGCACCACCACCCCTGGCAATAGCAGCCTGATACAATTGCCAAGCCACCGCCACACTGAACTAATTGCAAAAGCTATACAGAGAAGTTTCTGTAGTATGCAACAGCGGACTGGTTATTGCCAAAAGGCAGTGCCTTTTGCTCTCAGCATTGACCTCGGGACAGTAAACTTAAAGCACATCATCTCCTCCTTGTTCATCCCCTACAACTCAGCTTGTCTCTTTATGGCAATAGCATTCCTGCCCCCGCCCACCATCAAAGGTAATGTTTCACAAGCCATTCCAGTGTATCCACTGGAGTTCCCTCCTTAATTTAACCAAGTTTGTATGCCACTTAATTATAAATGAAACCCCTAAGCAGGTTACAGAATTATACACTAATTAGTTAATAAAGGTAAGGCTTAAAATAATTCTTTTTTAAAAATTATAATTAAGGAGTTAAAAATATACGTTATAAGCTAGAATTACTAATTAAAATACACATCAACTTTGCATGTCTAGGTAGGCTTGCTTAAACAGAAAGGTTTTTAGGCTCTGAAAAGAGGCGGTGTAGGCACCTGCCTAAAGGCAACGGGCAGGAAGTTCCAGAGTCTGGGAATTGCCACTCTAAAACACTGATTCCTAACAGCATGAAAAGGAGCACGATCAAGTGAGAAACTAAAGTGGTTTTCAGAGCTTAATAGGCTAGTTTGGGCCCTGAGTGAATGGATTTGTTTCAGTTTGCCTTTAAGTCTTTCTTAGCATGAAGTGGATATAATTAATATTCTTTAAGATGGCTAATTTGTTAGGGGGCAGGTTTGTGATCTTGAAGACATTTTAACCCTGTATGGAGCAACATGGACATGTATGGACTACATGGTATTGAGCTTCAATCCTGCCCTACAGTTAGGAATAGCACTTGGATTTCAGATTCCTTTAGTAGTGCTTGTAGCATTTAGGGGATGCCCAGAAATAATTGCACAAGGCTTGTTAAAAGTGATCTTCAGTGCTTGTGTGAATACAGCAGCAAGTGGAAGCACATGATTTGCTTGCAATTATCAGCACCATTATCAGCGTCAGCATTTCAGGGCTAATTTCACTTTACATTTTGTTACTCAAGTACAGCTTCTAAAAGAACAGGATGTGAAATGGGAAGTGGTAATTTGCATTGGTTGGTTGGTTGGTTGATTGGTTGCATTGATAAGTTTGGGGACTATTTACTGAAGCTACAGGCTTAGAATGGAGTATTTTAAATTTTAGTCCTAAGGTAAATACAATGTTTTCTTCTCCTTTTAATAAAATCCCCTGCCTCTTTGGATCACATCCTTGATTCTAGTCAAATGATGGCATTTATAGAAGTTAGAAATCTGAGTCGTACTTGGGCTGTGTCCAGTCACTGTTAGTTGCAAGGTTTAGAATCTAATGGGAACTACAGGAAACAGTTTGCTTGAGGGTGTTTAGGGGAAGCATCTACAAGTCACACAGAAACTTGCACTACTATTCTGGGCAATCTTATCATTTATAGACTGTGCCACCTGAGCTGGCCACACCTCAGGTCTTCCTCATAGATTAGCAAGCATCTGCACAAGCATATTTCCCATGTGGGTTTCAGGCACAGACTGCACAAAATTATACTCCTGACACTCCAGAACACTTTTACATTAGATGGCTATTTTCCATATACCAAGCTGTAATAGAATTAGAAATGTCCAATGGCGCCAGATGTAGTAGTAGCAGCCACCCCTCATCGCTGTCGGTTTAATGACTTGTCACAATGTTCAGCCTTTTTGTATTGACGTGGGCTAAAATCCCATGATTGTAAACAGCCATGGAGACTTGACAGTAGACTCCACAAGTGTGCAGTGTAAATATGCATCAGGTATATGCATCAGCAGTCATCTGCAGGAAAAGGGCATAGAAAACTGCCTTTTTATATATTTAAAACAAAATTAAGGACATGAGCCAGAGGGCTCAAGTGCCTTTCAGTGTTTGAGAATCATTTGATGATTCACCTACATAATCTCCCCATCAGTGATGCACCAAGTGATGCTTGTTATGTTTGAGTAATTCAATGGGATCACCTTCTTGTTGGGCAGTTAAGATAGCCAAGGATCAATGCCTGCTGACATTATCCTGGGAGTAAGGACATGTGAGGGATTTAAACACAGACTAACAAAGCTTGGCTAAAGCTCTTGTATATGGAGAAGAGAAGTGTCATACTTGACTCAGGCAGTATTTTATGAGAATGGGGAAAGGACATTAGCAATGGAGTGATGGCAAAGCAAGTCCTGGGTGCAGTTTTGTTGGAAGTTACTTCACATCCTTCATTTTCTCTAACAGGATGGAACAGTCCTTTAAACTACAGCTCCCTTGCAGCACTAAGTTAGATATAAACAAGCAGCTTACATCATATTTCATCACCAGTGTTATTATCTCTTCACACAAATCTTATTAAGTAAATATTCACTCCTGAAATGCAAACTTGACATATTCTTCCCATAACATTTGCATGTAATTTTTTTAATCAAAAATGCTTACGCTAAAATGTGTTCTTTCTGATGTTATCAGTGAAATCTAAGTAAACATGAACAGTTTACATTTCAGTAAATATGATTCTAATGAAGGCATAAAAAACAGATTTGTTTGCAATAGTAGGAGAACGTTCCCTGCGTATGTCTAAAACTAGTGAGTTACAGTAAATGAAAGCCTCATATAGCACAAGAGTTCAACCTTTGTTGTGTCCTAACAACTAAAAGATAAAAGAACCCCATATAAGTGGTCTACGGGCTGTTCCCTAAGTAGCCGTAGCCTTTCTTGACTTTTTCCTGTTGTTTTAGATCTTGGTTAGCAAACTGGCATTACAGTAATCCTTCCCCATTTCAGACCTTATGGGAAATTGTGATTAAAGATCCTATGATCAAAGTACTAAAGTTGGCATGCAGTGGGAGGAAGGGGGAGAATGTTGGCCCAATGTTTGTTCCAGCTAAATATGGTTTTCTGATGCCAGGATCAATATGTTCAAACTGGCACCTTAATTAAGCAAGATCATATGGAACCAGTGCCATTGGGGAAAACCTGAATACATATATTAACTTTATTATATCTATAATCTCATTTGTATTAGGAAATATTTCTTCCACATCTGGATTTTTCTTTTCTGGATTTTTTTGTTAATATTCATGGTCTTTTAAAACATCTGATGCTAGAGTACCTCTGTTATACTGCCTTTCATAAATCTGTTGGGTTTATAAATATGTTAATAATTCCTCTCTATGGGTGTCTAGTTATATAGATTGACAAAAGTACTGTGCCCTCCAAAAAAACCTATAGGATAAAATTGGCCCTATGGCCTTAAACATTTCTGACTCTGAAAAATGACCATTTTGTGTTCTTTACCCTTTTCATAATGGATGAAATAATATTTCTGTTACGTGAACCAGTAAATGGATGAAACATAATCTTAACTTTACTGCCTCTTCTATTGCACTAATATCTGAAAATGCTGTTTAAGCTGATAAAGTACTTAACTACAATTTATAAGCTTGTAAACTAAATTCTTTATGTTCTGAACCCCGTTTTTGTATTTATCCAGGGTAATTTCTCCCTCTCTTCTCTTTTGTTACATCTATGAAAGCCAACACAGAAACAAGGGTTATGTGAGGAATTAGCAAATTTGTGTGAGGCTGAGAGACAATGGGACTTTGAGTATATTTGCATATAAATTTGTGTAAAATTAATCACACTTCCTTGTGTGCCTCCTTGAGAGGCCCAGAGGGTGCCAACACAAGAACAGGGCCTTCTCTGCAGTGGCTCCCCATCTGTGGAATGTTCTCTCCAGGGAAGTTCGCCTGGCGCCTTCATTATACATCTTTAGGCGCAAGGTAAAAATGTTCCTTTTTAACCAGGCCTTTGGTTGATTTGATTGACATCCTATGCCCTTTTAAAATGTGGGGTTTGGGGGGGGGGGGTTATTGGGTTGTTGCTTTTATTTTGATTATGTATTTTGTGGTTTTATATTTTGATTTTATTCTGTGAACCGCCCTGAGACCTCTGGGTACAGGGCGGTATATAAATTCGATAAATAATAATAATATATGTACGTCTGTGTTTGTATCATGGAATGGTACTTCGATTTTCCTAAACAAGTGGTTTAAGCATATGTAGCAACAATTTGGCACTTTCATTGTTTCCAGTGAAAGTTTTGAAAAATTATCCCTCCCCTAATTAAGCTGTATCATTTTTACATTTAAAGAATAAGCCACACAGTGATTTCGGTAAAAATTGATCTATATGTATCCTTTTTATATAAAAAGCACTTTCATATTTACATAGCATGTGGATGAATTTTAGATTCTCATATTTGTTATGGTCTGTAGGAGTGATGTAAAATTTACTTGTTATTAAATCTGTCCATGAATAATCAGATTATACAAAGGATTAATCAAAGCACCTTATACTATTGCTGCTTCAATTTGCTTGTAATTGCACCTTTTGTTATTGGCACACACTTTTTTTTTAATTGAGCATTCTTATGTGGTAATATTTGCTTCCTGTGGGGTTAAATATTTGACCTACAGCATCACCAACTTGGTTTATAGTTGAACTTTACATTGAAAGTGTGAATACAGTGCTGCAGAAATAAAAGCTACTTCCATTTGTCTAGTTTGATGTCTTTTTTTTCACGTTGAGGAAAGAGTGACAGCCACTGATTACTTTATTTCAAGTATGTTGCTCTAACACTGTGAAATAAAATTATTTATATTTATTTATATACCGCCCTATGCAATATAAAAACACAAAATATATAATCAAAATAAAAGCAAGAACAACCCTGCAAATAATCAGAGAGGGAAAATAGAATTTAAAACACACATACACAATATTTGTAATAAAACATATAAAAATACGCTCCCATCAGGTATCATCAAGGATTAAAAGATCAATTTAACTGTCTTTCAAATCAAAACATTTTAGCCATTGGTGTTTTTCCCAATTGCAACCATTCATAGAAGCTCTTTGATCCAGTGGAGGCTTCCATGGAGGGGCGCTAGGAGGCAATTTTCTATTATTCCCCCTTCTGCAGCCCTTGCCCCCATCCCCAAATCTGTTCCAAGGGTTGAGGAAACCTTTGGGACAGCATTTGGTGGGAGCAGGTAAGGTAAGGTGGTATTGAGGGCTGCAAGAGAAAGGTGGGAATTGCAACAAGTGCCTCCTTCCATCCATAGTAGCCTCCAGTGGATATGAGAGCCTTGAGTGAGATGAGGGCAGAATTTGGTTATTATTACAAACAACACGCTTGGGCACCTTTGACAGTAATTTGTCATTATTTTGAAGTAAGCACCCATACTGGAAATCCAACTTGGTAAACAGCACACAATTACATTATAGCACCACTCACATACACATATTGGTGATCCCTCCCCCCAAAAAACCTACAAAAGTTTACAAATGTCGCAGAATAATACAAACTTCCCCCAAGCTATTATGGTAACTCAATATTCACCTCTCGCAGCTGCTTGCTAACAGATTAAACTTTGGGTGGCGGGCTTTTGAGTTTTCTCTTCATCTTGGCAGCTGAATGGGGCAAAGCAGAATTTCCAGCTGACAAATGGATCCACATCCCAAGTCTCTTCTGTCATTTCAATCTGGTGGCGCCTGACCCAAAATGCAATTCCAATAATAAAGCTGTTGGCAAAATAAAGCCAGGGAACGTTCATCTCTATGCAAGCAGGAATCTCTGCACCAAGGAACAGGATTAGCATTTGAAGGAGCACAAATGGTGCCCAAGTGCCAATAAAGCAGATAAGAAGTCTTGTCAAAAAATGCTTCGCAGAGTCTCTGAGGCTGCACTCAGGCATGTAAGGGAAGAACAAAACAACCTCTCTCTCGATGGAAATTAGTTTAATTGATTTTACCATATCCACAACTTCTGACCAACAGAATACAAGAACCAGGCATATGATAAACAGCATGCCTACCGTCAGCCAGTAGCTCTGGCTGCTGGTGTAGAAAGGGCACTGGTAGGCAGAATTGGAATGGCTTACCTCAAGTCCTATAGAGCTGCCTGGAAGATTCAGAACATAAAAGAGAACTGAGATCCACGTGAAGGCAACAGCAACTGTGTATAGTGATCGCCAACACATGTTAGGACGCTTGGAAGTTTGGGTTATTGTAAGGTAGTAATCCAAACCAGCTACAAAAGAAACTGGGTAAAATAAGATTCCATAGGCAAGGGCTGCTATCTGAGCCAGAAGACAGATATGATACACAGTAAATCGGACGCCTAAAAGCATGAAATCCTGAAAAGAGGCAATGAAGGACATAGTCGCTAGAAGCACAAAGTCAACAAAGGCTAGTGAATTGCAGAAATAGCCCATATAACTCTCACGGAGATTTGATTTTCGGACTTGTAACAAAAATAGATTGAGCATGACTTTCCCAAGCATGATGAGCAGAAGAGCTCCACTAGCTTCAGAATGATGGGAGGCTTGGCCATGTTGAAAATATGAAAAGGAACAGTTCTCACAGAAAATGGCAGCCATTATTTTGGATGGAGTTGAGTATTATTGAACTTTATTTCCAACGCATACCTAAAAGATAAAAACAAAGGTTTGTTAGTTATTTCAAGATTCTTAGATACATAATTAAAATAGCAGTACAAGCTGTACATTAAAAGCTTGTTGGAATAAAATATATTTTCAAAGACTTCCAAACAGCAAAGAGGGATGCTGATCAATACCTCCAGGGAAGGGATCCCACTACTGTACTGTGACGACTCCACCAAATTGGGTATACCTATCCATATTAAAAGATATTGCACAATCAACCCACTGCCAGAGGAATCCATATAATTTTTTTTTCATTTTCTTATCCAGCAGGCTTTAAATCATGCCATATTCATATGTTGCCATTCTTCCATTTTCTCTGCCTTCCTCACTTGTCAGGAGAATGAACACAGAAAATCAAGATGTCTTGTGTTTTGCTTTCATCACATTTAGGAAAGTATAGTAGTGAAACTTTTGAATGTATGCAGTCTCATATTAAATCCCTGGCATCTCCATTTTAAAGTCAAGTAGCACCGCTAGAAAAACCTCTGCCTCAGACCTTTAAGAGACATTGCCAATCAAAACAAACAATGCTAGGCTGCGACAGACCAAAAAATCAGCCCCATTTCCCAGTGCAGTGGTACCTCGGGTTACATACACTTCAGGCTACAGACTCCGCTAACCCAGAAATAGTGCTTCAGGTAAAGAACTTTGCTTCAGGATAAGAACAGAAATTGGGCTCCGGCGGCAGCAGGAGATCCCATTAGCTAAAGTGGTGCTTCAGGTTAAGAACAGTTTCAGGTTAAGAACGGACCTCCGGAACGAATTAAGTACTTAACCCAAGGTACCACTGTACTGAAAACACCATTGCCCTGTTTCTTGACGTGCACGGTCAGAAATGATGGTTTTGTTTCTCAACAAAGAAACCATAGCCCCAAGTAGGAAACAGCTCTGTACATGCAATCTTGACTGTAAGGCTCAGAGCTAGACACCAAACTTATTAACAAAGTTACTATTAGAGGCAGTCAGTTCACAAAAGCCTGATGGAACAAAACAGTATTCACCTGCCAGCAGAATGAAAAGGAGGGAGCCAGTCTAGCTTATCTGGGGAGGGAATTTCAAAGACTGGGAGCAGCTACCGAGAAGTCCCTCTCCCATGATCCCACAAAGCATGCCTGTGAGGGTGGTGGGAACAAGAGAAGGCCTCCCCTGAAGATCTCAAAACCCAGGCAGGTTTGTATGAGTCATCAGGAAACCAGATCCATCAGCCTCCTGGGGTGCAACACTTATTCAGTCCCCCACCCCTGCAGAGGCTCTGAGTTCCAGCAAATCTAAACTTTACCAGGTAGTAATCTGACCATGACAACTGAACAATAGAAAGTTCCTTCACTCTAAGATCACCATAATCCAATTCAGTGCAGAAAACCAAGACCAGAGTCCATTCACTGACCTAGTATTGACCAGCATCATGAGATCACAAGGCAATAGAACCATGGAAGGGTTTGGAAGCAAGAGAAGGACATGTATATTTTGTTTATATCATCTAGCCTATGAATTTATGTATACCTCTCAGCTTTATACTGAATCAGACCCTTGGTCAACCAAAATACATTGTGATGCACATCCTGCAGGCCAGCAGAACATCATGATGTAGCCACTGTTCAACCAAGTCACTGATCTGGGTGGGTGCAGCCTTATCAGTCAGAACCTGCAGTCAGCAGGAACAAGGTCAGTGGCATTAACTCTTGAATAATGCAGCCTTTATCCAAAGAAAGACCTGGACCCCACCACCTCTGGCTCAAACAGTTGTTTTCAGCCACTCTTGTGTCAGCATTTCTATTATAAACCTTCCCCGCCCCCCATCCTGCTCCTCGCTCCTATCTTTTAAAATGTTATGACTCAGCCTAAAAGGCCTGGGCAGCATTAAAACTCTGTTCACGAGGTCAAAGCACAAGAGCCATTTTATTTGCATAGATTATTCCTATTAGAGGAATGCCATTGTGTTGGAAGGCTTAAAATGGAAACATCAGGTGTTTGTACTCTTGAAAGCAGCAAAACTGAGTATTTTCAAGTCCCGTTCCGCTGCAGAATTCTGTTTCCCTCAATACTGCAGTCTTACACTTTTTAAAAAGCAAGTGTACAATTCTCTTGATTTGATGAGTTTCACAGCATGAAAAGTTCTTTAATATGCATAAAAATAGAGGACTGTGAACAGCTGGGGAGTGGGAAGCAAACAAAGCAGGACTACTAGGCAGTCTGACCTAGAGGGAAAGTACCTTCTCAGAGTCAAACGATCAACCAAAGCTTCCTTCCTCATACCCACACCACCTTGTGTCTCTTAAAATTCAAGGCAGCTTACAAATTTACCATTATTAAACAGAAGCATTACTGTCCAAAGCAGGGCCACACAATAACCCTTTCAACAAAGTAGTTCAGTATGACTATTCCCATACTCTAGATAGGGTGAATAATGATGAAATATTGACTTTAAAATTTCCCCCATTTATTTTATTTAACAAAACTTAAACTCCAGACAAGACTGAGGCACTGTTAGTAAGTGGTTCTCTAAACCAGAGGGGTTGGATACGGCCGGCTCTGGGTGGGATAACATTCCCTCCAAAGGAATAGGTACATAGCTTGTGGGTCCTTCTAGACCTGTTACGGTTGCTTAAGGTTCAGGTGGCCTCAGTGGCACAGAATGCCTTCCACCAGCTTTTTAGTGATGATGCAGCTGTGCCCCTATCTGGACTGGGATAGTCTTAACATCTGTTGTCTATGCTCTGGTAACCTCTAGGTTGGATTACTGCAATGCATTCTATGTTGGGCTGCCTTTGAAGACATTGCAGCATAAGTTTCCATAGTGAAAAAGCAGATGATTGTGGATTGTCTTTTCTTCACCAATATGATCAGCTGCTGCAAAAGCAACAAATGAGGCTCCGGCTATGTTGTCTCCTTGGCATGCATGTATCACTTCTTTGGATCCTGACCAAATGCTTACTGTATTTTGTTTTGCCTTGTTTTGTTTTGTTTGATTTGCAAGCAGATTGTAGGGGAGTAGGAAGAGGCTGAAGACATTCAATCTGTTGCTTTAATGGCTTAAGGAGATTGGTTATGACCGAGTTTGCAGCTGTCAAGTTTTCTTCAGTTTACTTTAACTTCTGATTCATCTCTTGAATGTTTAAACAAATCAAAGGTTATCTCATTGTACACTGACTGTATGAATAGGCTCTGAATTACCATAACTTGTTGGATAGGGAAAGACAGTTGACATTAGGCGAGATTTTAGACGTTGTAGACCATTTTCTCTAAAAAGAAGGATATCTGGTCTGTTTACTAGATATCCTCCTTTTTTAGAGAAAATGGTCTATTTACTAGATGAGAATGAACTCTTGCATTATACACAGCACATGATGGTCCCTGTGATTTTGTTTATATTAACATCTCAATGCTGGGTAAATGTCATAAGATGTAGCTGATTGAGATCATTTTGATCTTCACCCTGGTCAGGCCTCCAGCATTTTATATAATGAACTCCAAGGACCAAGTGTGTTTAAAAACAAGGTTCTCCAAGGTAGCTTTCTATGCAATGCTACTGCTTCCATACACAGGGCGAGGTACACAGACACAACTTTTCAGTCTCAGTGCAATGGATGTGATAATGGTGTTATGAGGAAATGTTTGGATTTGTTAGGCAATGGGGAATATTCTAGGGCAGACTAGGCCTGCATAAAAGGGATGGCTCCATTTGCACTAGGATGGAAACACCATTGGCACTTAAACCTGCTCTGCGACCTTTTTTATTTTACCTGCTCTGGAGGGAAGTCATCAGGAACTGAGGAGGGTCCAGTTCAGAACCCATCTCCGGGGGGCCCCCATGATGAAGATGATAAAATTAATGTTAATTTAAATCAGGAGACATAGAACCCACCACTGTGAGTGCAGGGGCACAAGTTAGCAATTTAGAGAGGCCAAAACAAAATACATTGGTCTTAGACAACTGGTAGAATGGAGAGAACCAGTGAGATATGGCTGTTTCTAGATATAATAGGAGGGAAATGGTGAAAGATTTAAACGATCAGAAGAGAAACCAGAGTATAATACTCTCAATATATGCAAAATAATATATTTGTCCTTCACATAAAAGGAAAAGAATGGGAATTAGCAAATATTGGATTAATAATCCTTGAAGCAGAATGGATGTGGGCATTAAAAATATTCCAAAAATGTGGCTAGACTTTTATATGCACAAGATGGAATTATTCATCATTACCTACCATGGAGGAATGATTGTTAACATTATTGGACTTAATTGAGATGGCGAAGTTGGCATGTTTAATCAGAGAAAAATCATTGTTAATATTTACTGAAGATTGGAAACTCCTTATAGACTTTTTGTGTGAAAAAGGAAATCAACTTATGATATCTGAGTTTGAGGATTGAATATTGATTTATAGAAAGTAGAATTGTTGGGTGTTGTCTTGAAGTAGATGTTTTGATTGAGATATATATATATTGATATATATTTGCTTTCGTAGATTTTCACGGGTACAGGAATGCAGGTTTTGGTGTCCTCGGGTGTCTTCCCGTGTAAAAGTTGGGGTGTCTAGGCGACGTTTCGACGAGGTCTCACTCGTCATCTTCAGGCTGGTGCTTTCGGCTTCTTGTTACTGGAACAGAGCGGGATCTCAATGTTTGAGTTCCTATAAATACTGTAGAGGGGGTGTGGTGTCTAGCCTCCAATGTTCTGGGCAGAGAGGAAGTTCCCAGGCTAGTGTGCCTTTTCTTCTTTTGTTCCTTAATTCTTTTGTTCCTTTTCTTCTTTTGTTCCAGTTGGAAAACCAAGGGATCTATGAAATACCCTGCAAAGTCTATTTCACTATGGAAATAGAAGCCAACAACCAACTTCCCTTCCTTGACGTCCTAATCTACAAAAAACCTGATGGCTCCCTAGGACACACTATCTACCGGAAAAAAACACACACCAACCGCTACTTACATGCACAATCACACCACCACCCTGCACAAATAAACTCCGTAGCCAAGACTCTCATCTCCAGAACCAAACGCCTGGCTGACAAAGACCACTTGACAACTGAGTTACAGAATCTCTCAAATGTGTTAATTGCCAATGGATACCAGCAAAACAGGATTACGAAGCTAATCCAAAAGGAAACACCCCCCAAAAACCAAGACACAGAAGAAAACAATGGCATGGCCCTCCTTCCTTATATCAAGGGCACTACAGATAAAATTAGCAAAATCCTCCATAAACACAATATCAAAACAGCCTTTTGCACCAACCAAAAAATAGCCAATATCCTCAGAAACCCCAAGGATAAAATCCAGTTGGAAAACCAAGGGATCTATGAAATACCCTGCAAAGTCTGCCCAGCCACGTACATTCGACAAACAAACAGACGAATAAATGCACGTATCGCAGAACACAAGAATGCCGTCAAAAAAGAAGAAAAAACTTCCTCTCTTTTCCAACACATGAAAGAAACAGGACACGAAATTAATTTTGCAGATTCCAAATTGCTCTTTAACACGGAACATCACCACAAGAGAATAATCATGGAAGCCATCGAGATAGAGAAACACCCTCACAACATGAACAAGCGTGACGACACATCCCGCTTGCCAGACATCTGGAAATTAGCCCTCCCCACAAAAACTGACACCAGATCCAGAGGCACACAGAACGCCAACACCAATCAACCACACCAGACCCAAACCCAGACCCTCTCCACAGATGAATTACTGACACCATCCAGTAGCCAGTCCATGGTGGCACCTCCGGATGCTGCACCCCCCTGCAATCCCTACACAGATCTGACTGACACAAGCCACAAAACCACAGCTCGCCCCTATACACGAAGCCAAGCCAAAGCACAACTAAGAGCAATACAGCCATCTTCTCAGGAAAACTCTTCACAAAGTTCAAGAGGTCAAGACACAAAGACTTTAGCAACTAATCCACACCTAATGACCCACCTAAGTGGTACTCAGGATATCACTCAAGAAATCACTCAAGGTATCTCTCAAGTAATTAAGGAACAAAAGAAGAAAAGGCACACTAGCCTGGGAACTTCCTCTCTGCCCAGAACATTGGAGGCTAGACACCACACCCCCTCTACAGTATTTATAGGAACTCAAACATTGAGATCCCGCTCTGTTCCAGTAACAAGAAGCCGAAAGCACCAGCCTGAAGATGACGAGTGAGACCTCGTCGAAACGTCGCCTAGACACCCCAACTTTTACACGGGAAGACACCCGAGGACACCAAAACCTGCATTCCTGTACCCGTGAAAATCTACGAAAGCATATATATATATATATATATATATATATATATTCAATCCACACAGGATTAGTAAAACATTTGGCCAAAACATGCATTGCTGGAGGTATAACAGAATTAAGGTGTATTTAATACATTTTTTTGGATTTGTACAAAAATAATGCCTTTCTGGGAAGAAGGACTGAATCTTACACAAACAAGTGATCTCACAGAAATGATCACACTATTTCCACAAATGGGCATGTTATGCAATTGGAAAGTCAGTCACATAGTAGGATGTTCTGGGGTATAAGAAGTGAAGCCTGTAGATAGGATTGGGGACAATGGGCAAACTGCAATTACATTAGCAATGCAAGGAATTTGCTATGCAACCTGTTGGAATCCTTTGGGAAATGAATATGTAATCTCAGCCAAAAAACAATCCATCAGGCTTTAACTATTCAGTGGCTGCTGATACTGAATAATTCAACACAGCATCTAATAGGACATTCTAAAAGGAATGACACCAAATAACCATTGGATGTACTGATTCCTTTCTAAGCCAAATTACTGTCAAGCCCAGGGTATGTGTGCAATATATATGATTATTATTACTATGTCTCATTTTTAAAGGTACATATTTAGAATGTTTTTTTAAAGGACCACTTACCTAACTAAAACATCAAGCAAAGAAACTGAAGAGGAAATACAAGACAAAACTTTTACAGAAAGACACTACTGATATCTTTCCCACCTCACAAATGTATTAAGCTATGATTAAAAAGCAGTAAATAAATGTGAACATATTATACTCATAGGGTTGTTTCCGGCATTAATCATACTCACAGACCCACTAAAATTAATGGACATGGTTAATTTAGATCCATTAATTTGAATGGTCCTACTCTGAGTAGAATTTAGTTGCATACAATGCATAATATGTGCTGAAAGACTACTTATGCCATAGAACACCACAAATAAACAATACTACATACATCCATTTCATATTCCAGAAAACAGTTCTGCAATGTCCCATTGAGTTCAACGAGGTACAGGTAAATGGGTATGGGATTATAGTCTTAGTCCCATACTCAAATCCAACAGCTGGTATAATCACTTCAAAAGCAGGCACTGAAAGAGTTGGAAAAAATCAGTCTTCAACTACACATGGATACAGAAGACTATGGAACAGAATATTATGCAATTCTGAGTATGTGTCCTTGGGGCGCCTACACAAGATGTGGCATTTTTAGTTCAGGTTAAGTAATCCAGACTACCCACTATACCCATGAACATAGTCAGATATGGTTCATACTTTTACCCAGGGCCATCCTCAGCCTTGTGGAAAAAGTAGTGCGAGTCCCTCCATTCACCAAACAGATAAATTAAGAAAATAAGAAAAGCTTTGCTGGATCAGGCCAAATGCCTATAAAGTCCAGGTTTATGCTCCCACTGCAACCAACCAGATACCTATGAGAAGCTCACAAATAGGAGTGTGACAGCAACCTCCCACATGTTGCCTTCAGTACTGAGGGTGATAAACGGCCATTCTGACCGACAGACACTGAAGTGTGAGCCAAAAGTGTGGAACTGGGTCCTCTGCAAGAAAGCCCACTTCATGTGTGCCCACTTCACATGATTTTCCTCCAGTTTTATTTTTGTATTCTTTTCATAAAATTTATATACCACTTGATTGTAAGAAAGAACCTTGAAGTGGTTTACAAAAAAATAAAATAAAACAATAAAATTACCACTAAAAAAGTTAGTTAAAACCACAATAGTATAAACTAAAACAAATTTAAACTCATACAAATTTTCCAGTTGGTTGTCTGGTGAATCAAAGCTATGGTGGTGAATCAGAGCTACACTATTCACTATGCGAATCAGAGCTCAACCAAAACTGGTGGTCACAAAGAAACCTATCTGTAGAGGACCGCATGCAGCTTCTCCACATGGGTACTGCAGCACCCAACTAAACCTTTCAAAAGTGGGATGGAGTCTCACCCTTAGCCCATTGCTTAATTAGCTTGCTCATTATAGGGCAATAAGCTGTTTTGAGTTTGCAGTGTTAAACTGGAGAAATAGATTCAAATCTCAGTAGAGGCCAACATTCACATTAATATGATTAGTAATAGCATGAAGAACCCAATCATTAAGAGTCCTTGATGGGGCAATCAGACATTACTGTTAACCTAGAGCACAATGGTGCCTACTGAAGACATTTTTGTTTAAGAAGGCTTTCCTTGAGGTGTGACTCAATCATTTATGGAATATTAATTGCACATATGTAGAAACAGTTGTTTTTAGAGTTTGCAGGGATGGTTTTATTATTTTTAAAACTTGTATTTTAACTCATTTTCTCTTGTTGTACATGGCTTGTAAAATAAATAAATTTCTCACTGCCACACAAACTAAACTCCCTTGAGTAGAAAAGGGTTGTTGATGTCTACATCAAATTTTCAGAAGCTCATAAGAATGGCCAGCAGTATTTTCTTCAAGTCATGCGCTTTACACCGTTTTCTTATTCCAAATTATGTGATTATTCTGATTCCTCCAAGGAAAGCATGACACGAGTGTACAGCACATGCAAAAAGCCACTCGTTGGAGTGTCAGACACCAAGCAAGTCGCAAACTATTTTTTAGAAACAACCTACTTACTAACAGTTACCTAGAAAAGGTCTTAAATAGAAAGTACTTATGTAAATTGTGAGTTTTCATGACGTTTGAAGCAACCATCATAACATGAAGTGTAAGGAAGTGATCTTGCCTCAGTTGTGTAAAGGAGAAAGGGAATACACGCCTATGAATGAAGTGAAGGAGGAGTCAGGGGAGTGGGAGAGAGAAGTGGAGGTTATTTTCATATCAGTGGAGGGGAGTTAAAGAGCTAAGTGTGCAAGTGGGAGCCACAAAATAAGACAACACTGGGTCTCACATCAAGGCAGATGGGGTGATAATAGGGCCTCATGTAGACCAAATATCTTGTTGTCTCTGAGGTGATAAAATTTGTGTACGGGGAATACTATTTCAGACTGCAAGGCGGGGGCTAACAATTTCCATCCATACAAAATCATATTGTGTACACACAAAAATGACCAGGGAGAAAGGTTCAAGTCTAGCTTGCTCTCCCCACACCAAGCAAAGCAGCTGAAGTGGAGGTGGTTGATTTTTCAATAGAAAAGCAGCTGGAAGGGTAAAGCAGTCTCTAAGCAGGTGGGGTTAGTGTAGTTTGGCACAAAAGGTGGAGTTGGGGGGCGAATTGTGCAGTTGGACAGCTGATAAAATGCAGTTTTGAAAAAGGAGGATCAGGCACTTTAGGTTTTTGTGTTTATTAAGCATTTAAATAACAGGCCATGTCAAGGACAGAATGTATACAAATTATATACAGGTAGAATGCACTCAGTTTTCTTACTTATTACAAACGACTCAAACCACATTATAACACCTTTGTTTGGGCCTCTTCTTCACCTTCCGGCAGGTGACGCTTCAACTCATCCAGGTAAATACCCTTAAAGGACTCTGATTTTTTGTGTGTGCTGGTTAGTTACTGAACTAAGGCAGATTCATAAATGCACCTTTGCTATACAGGGGTCAGAGGGACGCGGGTGGCGCTGTGGGTTAAACCACAGAGCCTAGGACTTGCTGATCAGAAGATCGGCGGTTCAAATCCCCACGACGGGGTGAGCTCCCGTTGCTCGGTCCCTGCTCCTGCCAACCTAGCAGTTTGAAAGCACATCAAAGTGCAAGTAGATAAATAGGTACCGCTCCAGCGGGAAGGTAAACGGCGTTTCCGTGCGCTGCTCTGGTTCACCAGAAGTGGCTTAGTCATGCTGGCCACATGACCCGGAAGCTGTACGCCAGCTCCCTCAGCCAGTAAAGTGAGATGAGCGCCGCAACCCCAGAGTCGGCCACAACTGGACCTAATGGTCAGGGGTCCCTTTAAAAAATAAAAATCAAACCTAAACAAAGTTACAACTACCCATCGAATGTAATTTGACCCTAATCACACCGTTTTGATCACATTTCCTGACTGTTATTTTGTCAGATCATCTCCTTTCGTTTTCACCTTCATTGCCACAACTTAACTGGTAAGCAACCTTTTCCTTCCAGAGGTGATGCGTATTCAGCCATTGCCTGGCAAGCAGAAATCTAACCGATTTAACTCTCACGATCCACACAGAAGCTTAACCTATTGCCATTTTTGCCTGCTGCGCAGCTGGTTAAAGAGCATAAAGCAGGAACTCACCTGTCTTTAGCGGTCTTCAGTTTCTAGGCAAGATAGCACATCAGGAGGAGGGCTGGACCAAAAAAAGGACACCCCCCCCCTCACCCCCGCCTTCCATAAATCCTTAAGTTTCTAAATTTAGAGGCTCATGCCTGTCTATAGGCTCCCTGGAAAGAGAGAGACGCACTCTACACACGCTCAGAAGCACTCTCCTCTTCACGAATCCCTCGCGCCCAAAGGAGGTTCCCGACTCAGAGGAAACCCTGTCAAACACGCAAGCCGATCTTCAGAGTTCAGCTCGCGTGGGGCGGGAAGGAAGACAGGCGAGCTCCTTCGGCGGCCACTTTTAACTTGCAGGCAGCCACCCACCCAAGCCCCACGCCATGACCCAGCAAGACGCTGGGCTCGGCGGAAGGGCGAGCGAGCCAGCAGGCGGTCGGACTGCCTGCCTGGTATAAAGGTGCCCGCCGCTTGACTGGCGGCCACTCCCAAAGGCGGCCCTGGGTGGGGCTTCGCGGGCCTCGCTCTGCGAGCAGAACCGGTCTGATGGTGGAGGCTCGGAGGCAGGGAGGGAAGCGCCCTCAGAGCTCTCTGGTGGTTCATTTCTCGGCCTGTTTCATGTGGCGTTTAATCTGACTCGTCCATCGAAGCCGCCGTCTGATTTTGAGAGCCCCTAAGGGGGCTCACGTCTTGGTCAGTTTATATCGCATTAGCCGTCTCGCATGGATATTATTATTAATTTATTTTTAAAGGAGGGAGAGACTTTCCCCACACGTTCCCTCAGCACTTGGTCGTCTCTGCCGTGGTCTTGAGCCGGTTCTGGTGGCCTTCGCCGCCACAGACGGGTGGGGAGGAAATATAACGAATACATCCCCCCCCCCCACAACCTGCTCTCTGCCCACTTTTCATAGGTTTTACCTCACCCCTGAGGGAACGCCGTTCGCAACAAAGCCTCTCTGGCATAAATGTCACCGGCCCAAGGCATTTTGGCACCTGAGGCAAACCACAAAATGGCGCCCTTCTGAGCACCAGGAGAGAAGGCATGGGGGAAGATCCACATCAGGACCTTTACCTTTTTTACATCAGGAAAAAGGGAGTGGGTAGGTGGGAAATAAATATCTACAGCTCTGCTGCTGCTGCTGCCGCCTCTGTGGATCCTGCTGCTAGAGGCGGTTGCCTCACCTTGCCTAATGGGTGGGCCATCCCTGCATAAGCAATGGGTACGTTTGGGCAGCCCTGATCTCCCACCTCACCCTCTCCTTAACAATAAAATTGCTCGCTGGATCCCATCAGCAGCACACCCATCATTTTTATCTGAGAGAAAAGCAGAAGGATGTGGGTGTGCAGAGTGAGATAAGGAGATATAATATCAGTTGGGAGAATGAGCAACTTGCCCCAGTTATGCCGTGATCTTTATAGTTGAAATATTCCAATCTGTCTGAGACTTTTTGTGAGAAATGTATATGTTGTCTTTTCAGTTTGCTCCTGCAGAAAAGGAAAATGTTTTTATTAATCGTGTAAATCATAGGGCTTTAAGAAAATTGCAGCAGGAGTGTGTGTAAGGCTATAGGAATATTGCAGCCAGGATGTGGCGTAGCTATTGCTAGCATATTTCAAACTAGCTGTGGTCACATGTTCTATAGGGTGTTGTTTCTTTCGAAATCTTGAGGCTGGGAACTTTTCGAGAAAGATAAGTTCTGAAGAAATAGAGTATCTTTAGCAACCGTGGCCAGGGGCTTTTTGCAAAACAGGTCACGGTGTCACACACTTCAGTGAAATAAAGAAACCTAGCCTTATTGCTAAAACAGTATGAAGGGGACAGAGGCTTGACCAAATTAGGGGCTCTGGGGAATGGGAAAAATTAACCAAATAAGGGGCTTTGGGGGATGAAAGAGGGGTTGGGGAGTTGGATTTTACATTGCAATAGACCGACGCGATAGGTGTTGCATTTTGAATGCCCCTTCCTAGTGGGCGGCAAAGGAGGGACTTGCGCTCAGGAAAAGGGTTTAAATATTCATGTTTTTGATAAGAAAGTGTGTGCCTGCCTTTTCAGGTCACCCACTTGCAAGTGTTTATTTTCAATAAAATATTGCTGCTTCATCAACTTTGCCCAGACTTTATTATTTCAAAGGGGTCCAGGACCTAAGTCCTGGCCTGGGGACCAGTGTTTCTATCGCACATTTTTGCACCTCATTTAGCCATGTCCCTTTGCTATGCCTAACTTTTATCTCCCAAGCTGAAGCTCTTTCCCCAAAAGACCTCATGTGGCTCTTTGAATAACTTGGCCAGATCTTCTAAACAAAGTCCCCTTATAGTGTTACACTTTTCCATTTTCAAATGTGGAGCTGGCAGAACCAAACTGGCAAAACTCTCATCTGTTGTCCTCCAACAAATTACCAGTATTTAACAAGTTGCAACTGGATTGGATGCAGTTTTAGAATTTCAATCCAAGAGCAAAGGAGTCCCTCCGGCAAGGGAAAACTGGAATAAATGTCTGACAAGAATAATCATCTTTGGGCAGCTAACCTGTGAAGTTGTTACTTTTTTTGTAAATATATTTGTAAATACTAGGAAGGGGGCACTACCCCTATCCTTAATTTCAGTATCCTAGTCCCAAACTTCACTATCAGGTTCTGGAAGGCTGATGTTTAGGGTGCAAGTTTAATCACACTATGTCCCCTTGAACTTGGTTGATGTTACTTCCAAATAATTATGCATAGGAATAATTTCCATTGAACAAAACAAAACTTCCTTCATAAATTTAGTGTAGTCCTTTGTACTCTAAAGCCATTACAGCAGCAAACAACACTGAGGAAACTTTTTACTCCCATTTTCTCACCTAGTTATCAGAAATGTCCACTCCTTAACCTGCAGGGTTAATTGGACATATTCCAGAATTGTTCTTGAGTTTTTGCTTGGCACTTACACCCTATGTTTCAAACAGCTGAGCCTTTTGCTGCCATAGGTTATTTTGTGCTTGAACAGAAATTACTATTGCACCTTGTCAGCATCACTAGTGAGTTCCTTATAAATCCTTCAGGATAACGTGACTGGTATTTTTAATAGATATTTTCTTTTTTCTATCATTTCTATTTTTTCCTTACATTCCCCTTACTTTGAATGTTAATTTGAATTATTAATAGTACGTAAGCTGGAACTGTACACTGACTATGGCCTTCCCATTACCCTCCCCTAGCTGCTATAGACTTTATATGTCCCATGGCAGGCGGGGATGGGTGCAATGTGTATGGGCAAATGCCTCCTAAGCCAAAGGAGTCTGCAAAGGTCCTTGCTTATCTCCATAACCAGAATATATTTTAGAGAAGAAAGTAAATCGTGCATATTTCCTTGATTTGCACAACAGAATTGACTGTGGTGACAGAAACCATCCATTCCTTACTGTACTGTTTTTTTCTGGTTCATTTAATTTCATCTTCTTTATAACCACTGCCTTATTTGTTGTGATGTTACAGAACCCAGATGAAACGCAGGAAGGCATAGAGATAAGGAAAGTGGGTGAGTGGCACGTTAAAAGGATACCAGAATACAAGACATAATTCAATCCAGGCTTATGAGGGTTTAGTGTCAAAACTTGTTTTCAGCACTAGTGCTCATCCTAAACAGAAAAGACGAGTCTGCTTATGAATATGTATAAAGTTCCCTCCTCATTGAATAGCTCTACTCAAGTTAAGATGCAACTAGGATTGCATTGCACAGAGAACAAGCTACAGGAAATGACTTTCTTCACACAATTTGTAGGGACTAAAACCGACTCAGGCTCAAACTGTCCCTCAGCTATGAAACTTGGGCCAGTGATTTTTTATTACTACTACTACTACTACTACTACTACTACAACCAGAGCTACTAGATTTATTACCCACCCTTCACCAGCAAGTCCCAGGGCAGGCTACAACAATTTGAAATTTAGTATTAAACAGTAAATACAAATTACAGACACTGGAATAGAATGGGTATTGAAAACACACATCTCAGTTAGCTTGATCTGCATCACAGGGTTGTTATGGAGATAAATGTTTAAAGGAGAAAACCTATGTATACCACCCTATGCTCATCAAAGGAAGGGAATAATAGAAAAGAAACATATTAATAGAAATATATTTTAAAAATGGAAAGAGTTATGTGACAGCTGTTGCTAGACACTACAGGAGGGGAGTGGAAAAGCTGTACATCATCCTTTAGTATGTAAACCCAATATTAATTTATTTATTGAGATTCAAAGGGTCTCAAAGGCAATTTACAAATAGCAAATAGAAAAATAAAACGGAGTGGGGGGGAATAAACCATTTTTTAAAAAACCACAAACCACACAAGCAGCAAGGAGGTGAAGAAACAAAGTAAACACATCACCATAATCAAAGCAAAGTATATTGAACACAGCAAAAGTGGTGGTAGTAGCAGCAGTTTTAAAAGCTTTCCTAAAAAGCGAACTTTTCAGCATCTGCCAAATGACACACGGTGACTAGGTCAGAACCGTGTATCTGAACAAGTGTGCATGCACACGAAAGCTCATACCAAGAACTAACTTAGTTGGTCTTTAAGGTGCTACTGGAAGGAATTTTTTTATTTTTTATTTACTAGGTCAGAACTGTAATTCCATTGTTGCCTGCTTTAGATACATTTATTTGTCCAGGCCTTACAGACGTTACAGGAGCCAAGTCTCTTGGTCAAGATACTGCTGAGTGCTGCTACTGTTTTATGTATAGAATTATCAGTGTTGGATTTGCCAGTGATTAAACTATTACGATGTTTATTATATTGTTAGCAGCCCTGTGCTTCTCTGATAACTGAGGAGGCATCTAAAATCAGATGTTTTTTTCTCTTTCGTAGCTCTGAGCGGAATCTGCTTGTTTCTCTGCCCGTGCTGCCCAAGTTTTCTCCATGATGAAAATCCACAAAATAGATGAAAGCAAGCTAATATCCTCTTCTCCTGCACTTGGCCTCTAAGGTACACTCTTACTAATTATGAATTTAGTATGGCAGAGTAAGAATCTGCCCCCACACAAACACAACTCCCTTGTAGCACCTGGAAATAGATCCATACAAAAAGCATGGGTGCATAGCGGGGACTAGTTTAACTGCTGCTTTCCAAAGCTACTCTACAGCGCTCTTCCTGTTTTAAGACAGAAAATTATTCAAGTGGTCATTTAATACCATGTTTTCATATACAGTATTGCATTATAAAGTAGTTCCAGGAGCTATGTAACTCCCTAACCCGCCTGCAAGTTGGACTTCCTCTTAGTTCCATAACAAGCAGGTAGCCCTAAATACCTATAAGGGGAGAATTTACTAGAATGCAAAAGCCAAGAAAGCGGCTCTGTTCCTCCTCTTTCTGTATGTGAGAGGCCCAGAAACATAGGTTGGAGTTCAGGTCAGGAGATTTTTGTCTGTGGCTAAGCAGCCTAGGAGACTCAGGTGTGTATGCACACAAGCCTAAATGTCAAAAGAAATGCAAAAACTGAAACATTTAAAAATGCAGCATGCTACTACAAAATATATTTAGCAAGTTTTACCAAATACTCTTCAGCTATTGCTGTAACCATTATTTCAGATAAAGCCGTTTTTTAAATAAAAAAGAGGGGATACACATCAAACAAAGGAAAGAATATCTGGGTTGTCCTGGTCATAGTCAGTCACTGTACCACTGGGCTGGGCTATGCTCTTCAATTCTTCAATTTCATTTTTTTATTCAAATCAAGTATATTCAGTAATGTGGACTTTGATCAATCAATTTTGTATCTTGAGAGAGTTAAAATTGTTCAATAGATCCATAAGGGCAAAAAAAGATTATCCTGGATTAAAAACTACATCATTAGCATACAATGTAGTTTTATTAACTCATGTTCGGATCAGTTTCCTGAACTTGCCTTTCAGCTCTTACCTCTGAAAGGAGAGCTGAGGGACAGCTGTTGTTTATTTACAGACTCCTATCCAATCATTATATGCCACCCCTATGTCAAAACCCCAGGTTTCCTATCCCCTCCCCATTTATTATTATAGGGTTCTCCCCACACGACAGGTTTAAAAAAACTGAAGACAAAACTTTTCTAAATGGCATTTGCAGGGATAAATCAATAAGCCAAGGAGAAGTTAAGCACCCACTTCCTGCCCACAATCCTTCCTACAAATAGTCCCAAGCTTTCTAGTAATGTTACACTGGAAACAGAGTTCCATTGTAATATATAGTGTGCAAGCCCATCCCATACATGAGGCAGGGTGAAGCAACTGCCTCAGATGGTGGAAGCTTCCAAGGTGACGCCACACAGGCACCCACCACTCTGGTAGAGAAGCAGCCCTAATTTCTGGTGAGATCTTGTGGGAAATCAGCACTGCTGCTTCTTCTCTACCAGCGGCAGGGACAGTGGGATGAACAAAGTGGAGGCCGCAGGGCAGTGCGGCATTTATTCTGTGAACTGCCCTGAGACCCCCAGGTATAGGGCAGTATACGTTGTTGTTGTTTAGTCCTTTAGTCGTGTCCAACTCTTTGTGACCCCATGGACCAGAGCACGCCAGGCACTCCTGTCTTCCACTGCCTCCCGCAGTTTGGTCAAACTCATGTTCATAGCTTCAAGAACACTGTCCAACCACCTCGTCCTCTGTCGTCCCCTTCTCCCTGTGCCCTCCATCTTTCAGTATATAAATTATCATTATTATTATTATTATTATTATCATCATCATCTCCCAAAACAAGACACACCATCCCAGTTAGTGTGGCCTTGGTATCTTAGAGAGTTGCTGCCAGTCAGAGCAGGCAGCAGCAGGCAGATAGTGTACATGAACAGTCTGACACAACATGAAACATGCTAGTTTTTTTTTCCACAGCAGTTCTAAAAATGAACTTTTTCTCCTTTTCAAAATTAAACCGGAGGTTCTCTGGAATTGTTCATACTTTGTGTCAACTACTAGATTGCACCATACCCAGCCCTGGTGATTAGCCTAATGCAATGAACAGACCTCTGCTCATTTCCTGCTATTTAAGCTAATGGTGTGTTTTGAATATTTCACTGCACAGCATGTTGTTTTTCATGCTTCTTCAGTTTAGCTCATGATGATATTTTATATATATATATATGTACAGAAAAATTATAAATCACTTAAAGAGATCCCTGAGTGGTATACATAGAAAAAGTATAGATAACACACAGTTAAAGTCCACAACAATCCAAAACTCACTTTTTCCATATAGTCTTTTGTTTGTCCTCATCACCCTCATTTACATGCAGTTTGCCTATGGTCATCCTTGCTTCCTTTTGTCTGTCCCTTCTTTCCGTTGCTGCTCCACAGTCTGTCTTAGAGTGTAAGCACATTGAGAGCAGGGACCTACCTATGTTGCCTTTGTAACTGGGTAAATACCATGTTCTCCAATGGTATGAATGAACAAAGAAAAATTCAGAAAAAGGTTGGTAAGCATAGAACTTTTCTTTCCCATGCTTCAGATGCCTCCCTAGGAGCATGGAAATCCAATAAGATAGTGGAAAGAAAGTATGATGTAGCATTGATTTTCTCTTGCTAATATTTCTGTTTAAAATGTAGCATCCATGCTCAGGTCAGTGCAGCACTCTCCCTATCTGCAATAAGCAAGGGGGAGATACAAAGATGCTCTCAGCAGTTCAGATGTACTGAACGAGCATACCTGAGATCTGAAAGTAACTCAGATAATCCTTCAACTGCTTGGGATCCCTGTCTTGTATTCAGATAATAACCCTGTGTCATTAATTATCACTGAGTCAAATTACTTGGACCAGATTTCTGTTGCCTTGGGGGAGGGTTTGAAACTGCATGGCTCCCTAAAAATTGGATTAATCATTAAGGGAGAGCAAGTTCTGAAAACTGGGGGGGGGGGTACTTTTAAGGATATATTCTTTAACAAACAACAGGGGAAGCTTCACCTTCGTAGCTGGGCAGCAGATTGTCCTATGGGAACAACACAAGTTCAAAAGCACTCTTCCTGATTTGTTGTTGAAGGAAATGAAGTTGTATTTTGTTCTTGAAATCAACACCACCTCACAGTTTGCATAAACAAGTAAACCATGAACCAGCTGCATAGGTGTGTCTGACTGATACAAACATATATTAAGCATTTAACCAGGACTATGCACTCTGTGAAGTTGATGTGAAAACTACTAGTTGTGGGCCAAACTAGATATATTAAATACATTAGTCAAGTTCATTGATTTCAATTAACCTACCTGAGCATGACATAGTTGGATACAGCCCATTGACCTGTTAAAAGAGACAGAATGTCTGCAGGAAGCACTGCCAAAAAAGAAATTGGCAACCCTTTTTATGCACACATCAAACCTACCTACTCTAATGCAGTCCCACTGTGCTTCTCTGAAAATCAGGATATGGGCAAGTTAAGGGTACATCAGCATTTACTGTATCCCCTCAAACAGCAATAGTTACTCCATTAGTAACTTCAGTAATAATATGCCTCATCTTGGTTGATGCAGAAGTCCTCCAGCTGATATGTTTATTGAGCATTCATCCTCATTTGCTTGCACAAAACTTGTGTGGAGACTATACAGTGTCCACCCTTTATTGAGCATTCATTCTGACTGGTTTGTGGGGAGCTTGTACAACAAGCAGCACTCATCCCAGTTTGTTTGCCTGGAGGTTATATGTCTTCCTGTCCATCTATTAGTATCTCATGCTTTTTAGTGCATTTCCCCATCATTTCCCCTAAGTGCAAAAAGTATGCTTTTCTCTAAATAAATAAATATGTGTATGTGTTGTGCCAGAGCACTTCAACCCACTTTGATTGTGGAAACCTAAATTTTGAGAATGTGACTGAATGCCTCTTGCAAAATATTGGCAGTCCAGATACAACTCTGCAGACACATTGATGTGAACGGGGGGCAATGTATTCCTCACTGCAATGTCAGCATGAACAGATCAGAAGGAAGTGTTTTAGTAATGAAACTACTACTACTACTACTGTTTGAGAGGGCAGGTATGAACATACCCAAATTTCCTCTCCCTTGTGTTTTTCCCAATTTACGTATTTTCAAAGGCACCTGCCCCTAGCTGCTGCCAAATGTGCTGTTCTAGGAGCAATTTCCTATACTGAATTACTAATATACAAATAGCTTTCACGTCTGAAACTCAACCACAGCATGCAAAAATTCCACATTAGCCTGAGCAGTCTCTCCAAAGACGTCTAAAAGAATAAGATAAGCTTTTATTTAGAAAATAATAATGATGATGTTGGTGGTGGTGATGTAATCCCCACCAAAGCAGAGACACTGAATATTCAAGTTCACTGAACTTTGTGGCTATGATGTAATTTAAATGATAGAAATTAGCATACTGCAGAAATGCTAAATTTATTTTAGCAAACAGAACCAAAGAAAATGCACTTCTTCCTCTCCCATTGTTAAAAGAAAACCGCTTTCAAAAATAAGATTGGCAACACAGCAGCGGGCTGCCTGGCGGTGGGCAGAGCCATAGCAATAGCTTCCTATCAACAGGATCATGGCTGCTTAGTGGGAGGGATGAGGTTGGGAGCTCCAGATTGGCTCCATTGGTGAAGCATTCAGTTCAAACATTGCTGATGCCTCATTCCCCTCCCTCCCTCACCATTCTGGAAAATAAGATACATTTTAATATGAGCTATATAAAAAAGAAAGCAAAATCTAATTGCAACAAATAAAATTTGGATTAAAGTTAACTTTCCGGGCAGGCACATAATAAACATTTTTATGATGTGAAGCATCTGCTGAGGTAAGTACATCAAATAAGCATCTGATTTTTTTTCCAAAACAAATTTGAGAACACTATAAAGGAGATATGAATATTGACAAATATTTACAAAACTCAAATCGTCCAAACTGCTTAAAAGATGGACACCATCTGTGTTTCTGTAATTTAGCATACATCACAAAATCATACCATACTGAAATAAATTTATATTTTTGATTTTGGCCTCCAATGACTCTAAATTTGAATGTCAAATTTCCAAGTGACACAACATCGCATAGTAATTCAGATTAGCTCCTGCCAAGTCCCTTCAGAATTCTGCAATTGTGAATCATGCTGCAATAAGAAAGTATATAGAAAACTCTTTTTATTGTTTTTATTAAATATTTTATTGGGTTACAGAAGTACATGTGGCTCTGCCTCACTGGAAACAAATCTCCTGGTCACCAAATTTCACCAAGACACTATTTTCGAGAAGCAAAATAAACACACACTTGTTTCTAGAGTTGCCAGCTTTTGAACTAGTCCCATTTGATTTGCATCAATTAGCAGGTCATAATCCCTGCTGTGGTGGGGACTCGGGTGGCGCTGTGGGTAAAACCTCAGCGCCTAGGTCTTGCCGATCACATGGTCGGCGGTTCGAATCCCCGCGGCGGGATGCGCTCCCGTCGTTCGGTCCCAGCGCCTGCCAACCTAGCAGTTCGAAAGCACCCCCGGGTGCAAGTAGATAAATAGGGACCGCTTACCAGCGGGAAGGTAAACGGCGTTCCGTGTGCTGCGCTGGCTCGCCAGATACAGCTTGTCACGCTGGCCCCGTGACCCGGAAGTGTCTCCGGACAGCACTGGCTCCCAGGGGCGCCGACTTATAAAAAATATTGGGGGGGCGGGGGCCCATACCGACTTATAAAAAATATTGGGGGGGCCCAAGACCTCCAAACCGCTGCTGCTGGGGGAACGAAAGGGGCAGCCCCAGGCTGCCCCGACCTTAAGTGAACCTGTGAGGGCCCGCCCTTTGCGGCAGCCGATTGGCTGCCGCCGTGGGCGGTGAATATTAATGAGCTAGGGGGAATTCCCACTTCTCGTGGGGCTGATGCCAGCCCCGCAAGATTGTTGATGGGTCGAGAGCCCGCAACCCCACCCCCTCTCTAGATCGGGAGTGGCTTTGTTTTAACTCATTACTGAATGTATTTTAAAAGGTAACTATCGTCAAACAAGGAAAATAAAAAATACCAACATAATTTTGTGATTTTACAAAGCATAATATAACTAATAATTTTCTTAAATTATTGGGGGGGCGGAGCCCCCCCAAACAATTTTTTGAGGGGGCTCGGGCCCCTCAGGCCCCATGGAGTCGGCGCCTATGCTGGCTCCTGGCCTCTAGAGTGAGATGAGCGCACAACCCTAGAGTCTGGCAAGACTGGCCCGTACGGGCAGGGGTACCTTTACCTTTACCTTAATCCCTGCTGTGAAAAGCTTTCATCAGCTAATTCCTGCATACCAAGCTCCTTTAAAAGCTACAAGAATAGGGGAAGCTGTGTGCCCCTCCCCCAAACTGGCTACACTTTCTCTTCCTCATTTATGGCACATCATCCCCAGGGCTTTTCTCAAAATATGCACTTTAGTGGTAGGGACCTTCACATTTGTCAAAGACCTAGAGAGCAGTTTTCTTGGTGCAACCTTACATCTGCGTAGAAACTAATCCAATAAGGTTTGCTATCAACTCGCAACACTCAGTTTTTAGACTGACTTGTCCTCTGCAAGTGTTGAGGAAAGTGGTTAACATGTGTGGCAGCGGGCATTGAAATGAGGTGCCGTAGTCCACCCCATTCCCACTGCCCTTTGTCAGGTGGAGGGCAATTGTGTGCCACAGGGAGTCAACTTTTATTCATGAGGTTGGCCCTGCATTGTGTGCAGGCCTGGGAAATCAGGGTTCTACATGGAGGGCTGATGATACATGTATAGAGTCGGAAGGGATTCTGGGGGTCATCTAGCCCAACCCCAATGCTATGCAGAAAAGCTTGCTCATTCCCACCTCTCCCTCTCATTTATTAGTTTAATGATTTTCCTAGATGGCTGAAGGGGTTTTCTTGCTTTCTCTCCCTCCCTTCCAGCTTTGTTTAACATCCACTTTGATGCAGAGTTCTGGAAAACCGGAGAGCCTGCTCACTAATTTGTGGCAATGTGGTTGGTGCTAATAAAGAGATTGTCAATTACAGCATTTCAAACAATTTGTTTTAAAATGTTATCATCTTTAAAAAACACAAAAAGTTACCACCTTATTTTTAAAAAAGCTTAGCTAGTTCTTCAAGTTTGGAACAGGTTGCAAGGTCAGGATTTTTTTTATAAAGGAGGCCATTCTCCCCGCCCCCCACTCTAGCTGCTCACCACCACACACACACAGTGCTTTTCTAATGTGCATTGCACATTCATGCTTCCCATGGAATAGAAAGGCCTTTGGGAGGGTTCTGAGCAAGTGTCGTCACATTCGCAGTGATCCCTGCAGCCAAGGAGACTGTTGCAGGAGAGGAGTGTGTATCAGTCTTCCAGCCCCAGCTTGCTACCAGTAACAGGACCTAATACACCCAAGAAGGAACCATCTAGCAGTGGAGATCAGCCAGAGTTGGGGGCATAAAAATGCAGAGACAGACTGGTGTGTTGGGGAGGGAGATGTTGTGCACAGTGAAACAATGACTTAATGTATAATCTTGGGCTAAGCAGGCTCACTTTCTTGTGTGTGATCTGCTTTGCATGGGGTTTGCATTTTCTTCTATGAAGTTACTTACAGATTGCCTTTCAGACTACTGCCTCCATGCCTCAATGTCTCTCATCTGTAAAGTGAGCAAAAAAAATTTTTTACAACCTCCTCTCTTCTAAATGTTATATTTGTTCATCATATATTCATACAAGTGGGGAAAGCAACAAAATGTTGTGCTGTGCTTCTGTTCATAATTCCAGCCACCACCTCTTGCAGAATACTCCATTCCATTTCCCCTCCACTCCTACCATCTTCCCCCTTAACAGCCAGGATTTTGTACCCACTAAACATGCTTAGTCCTCATTGTGCTGTTGTGGATTTTTTTTCTGTTGAGGGTTTTATTCTTTCCTAAAGTGTTGCCTGGGCCTGATAGGAGTTATAATAATAAAAATAATAACTTTATTATTTATACCCCACCCATCCAGCTGGGTTTCCCCAGCCACTCTGGGCATTAAAAACTTGTAAAACATTGTTGTTTAGTCATTTAGTCATGTCCGACTCTTCATGACCCCATGGACCAGAGCACGCCAGGCACTCCTGTCTTTCACTGCCTCCTGCAGTTTGGTCAAACTCATGTTGGTAGCTTCAAGAACACTGTCCAACCACCTCGTCCTCTGTCGTCCCCTTCTCCCTGTGCCCTCCATCTTTCAGTATATAAATTATCATTATTATTATTATTATTATCATCATCATCTCCCAAAACAAGACACACCATCCCAGTTAGTGTGGCCTTGGTATCTTAAGAGAGTTGCTGCCAGTCAGAGCAGGCAGCAGCAGGCAGATAGTGTACATGAACAGTCTGACACAACATGAAACATGCTAGGTTTGGTCAAACTCCTGCAGTTTGGTCAAACTCATGTTGGTAGCTTTGAAAACACTGTCCAACCATCTCGTCCTCTGTCGTCCGCTTCTCCTTGTGCCCTCAATCTTTCCCAACACCAGGGTCTTTTCCAGGGAATCTTCTTTTCTTGTGAGGTGGCCAGAGTATTGGAGCCTCAGCTTCAGGATCTGTCCTTCCAGTGAGCACTCAGGGCTGCTTTCCTTAAGAATGGATTAGACATTAAAAATTTCCCAATACAGGGTTGACTTCAGATATTTATTTATTTCCTTGACATCTGATGGGAGCGCATTCCACAAAGGGGTGCCATTACTGAGAAGGCCCTCTGTCTAGCTCCCTGTAACCTCCCTGGGAACTGCCAGAAGGCCCTCATAGCTGGACCTCAGTGTCTGGGCTGAACAAAGGGGAAGGAGACGCTCCTTCAGAATGCTCCAATAAGAACTAGAGGGCACCAGGTTGGTGAAGCCTGTCTTAGATTAGTATGTTTTCTATGGGCTGTGGCCCCATTGAGCTCCACCTTTAGCTCTCCTACTGCCTTCTGAACAGGCTCTATCCTAGGCCCTGACCAGGTACAAGAGTTTGGATTTTAGGGAGTTGACAGCCCAGTGGGGAACATGTAACAATAGTTTTCTGCCCATGAGTTCATTTAAATTAAGCACTGATGTTGCACAATTGAGTCCTTTACTCAATAACAATGATGATGAATCACACCTAAGAAAAATTATATTTCTTGCCGAGCAGGAAAGGTTTCAGCAAGCGATCAGTAAGGCATTCAGAGGCCGAATCCAGATCTCTGTTTACACAGTTTTTATAGTAATATAAGTTATGCATGCAAGACACCCGGTGCTATAGTTTTACCCCAGCTTAACCACAAATACAGATGTTTCCACAACTCAGCTAGCTCAGCTTTTTCCTGTTTATAATCTTGCTATAAAAGTCATACCCTTGCACGTTCTTAAAACTTTCCTTGTGGTTTGCACTTTCTCTGTCCCTCTCTTAAGCTTGCGTTTCAGCATGATTACAGTGCTCTAACAATGAAGGTGGTAGAGCATAGTCATCATGGCTGGTAGCTGTTGATAGCCTTGCCCTGCAATAATTTGTCTTATCCTCCTTTAAAGCCATCCAAGCTGGTGGCCATCACTGTCTCCTGTGGAAGTGAGTTCCTTATTTTAACTATGCTGTGTGATTAAGCACTCGCTTCTGTCTGCCCTGAATCTTCTCACATTCAGCTTCTCTGCATGTCCACAAGTCCTAGTGTTATGAGAGAGGGAGAAAAACTCTACTCTATCCATTTCCTCCATGCCGTGCACAATCTTAGAAACTTCTACCATGCTTTCTATCATGCTGCTGAACTACAACTGCCATCATCCCTGACCACTGGCTAAACTTGCTGGGGGTAACAGGAGCTGTAGTTCAACATCTAGAGAGTTAAAGGTTCCACACCTCTGTTATAGGGATTTGATGGGGCAGGGGCAAGAGGTGGCCACAAGTGGATGTTACAGGAATGAATTCCATGTGGATGGGCTGTGGGAGAAGAGATGTGTAGAGGCACACTTTTGTTTGAAGCTCACTCCCTTATAGAAGGCAGGGGCCCTACTCACTTCCTATTCTGGTAAGGAAGAGATAATTCCGTTTACCTTCCATTCAACTAGTCTTTGAAGCTGTGTGTGTCAAATGAAAACAGCTTGTTCCTGGAACTGCTGTGTGCTGAAGATATAGGGCCCCTTATCTTTATGCCTTTATAGGTGTGCACACCACCTAGTAAAGTAGCTAAAAACACCTTTTCATCAGCAACTGACCCAATAAACCTTTACTCTCATCTGCACTGCTCTTTGGAACAGAGATCTTAGCAACAGCACCATATTACTGTAAGCCATACATAATAGGCATGCCCCCTATCTCCACCCCCCACAGGTTTTCTCAGAAGTCTTGCACCATAAAAATCCAATGAGCACAGGCAAATATTTATATTCACATGTATTTATGTTCACATGCACAAAAAGGCAAAAGGGGAGGAGAAAAGAAATAAGTGACCTCGCACATGTTTCTAAAAGTAGTGCACAATAAATTTTACTAGCCAACTCTCACACACATACATTGGTACCCTTTTAAAAATTTGGGGGGGGGGGTGTTGTGATTTAGTGACTGAAGTGTAGGTACCTAAATGAGGGAGACCATGGGTTCACATTCCTGCTGGAATATGAGCTCACTGCATGACTCTGAGTCCTCCATTCACTTTCAGCTTAATCTGCCTCACATAGTTATTGTGAGGATAAAGTAAGGGGGAGTACGTATGTATGCCATCCTGAGGTCCTTGAAGGAACAGTGAATAAAAATGCAGGGGGGGGGAGACAGAATTTTTAAAAATCACCAATTATTTCCAATATATAGAAGCTCCCCTATCTGGTTGCCCAATGGTTATTACCCACTGTAGGCAATTAGGCAAGTAGGAATTTACAAGCTTGAAACAAATGAACGGCAATATATTGTAACCCTTAATGCCTTTTCCCCTCTCAGAGGTGTTTTTTCACTAATCTAGAGCTCTAAAATAATTCATTATGAGCCAAAGGAGTAGCTTTAGCAGCCTTGGCTGACCAGGTCTGGTGATGGGGTCCTCAGCATGGTCTAAGGTATCTTTTTACATTTCCATACACTTAATTTCTTAATTGTACCCACCTGAACAGCAACGTATGTATGTATGTATGTATGTATGTATGTATGTATGTATGTAGAATGACAGCCTTCTAAATGATTCTATTTCATTCTACTTCCATGCCCACCTGCTGAAATGTGAAGCATTATAGGACATTGTCAGAGGCACTTGAACTGTAGACATCCTCCCCCCCAAGCGAGGAACCCTAGATTGCCTTGTAACAGTGGGCAATAGTCAAGGATGCTGGGAATTGTAGTCCAACAACATCAGGAGTGTACCGACTTTGCTATTCCTGGCCTACAGCTAGATTCCTATGCAATCCCACCCTGACCTAGTTGGTAATTATCCCCTGTCTGCTGAAACTTACAGGTTTGGGGAAAGCCTTGCCAATTTCACCCATGCCTCCTCAGGGTTTGGATTAAAAACACACACACACAACTGAGCTATTACTATGTGTATTGCCACTGGTGTATATGCATAAGAACAACATGCAAATGAAATTAGTGGGCTTTCTCATGGACCTTGTCAGTTTTATTTCAAAAGGGAGGCAAGGCAATGGAAAAGGTGTTGAACAGATGCCCGTCACATTCATTCATTCATTCATTCATTCATTCATTCATTCATTCAAAAAGGAGGAATAGGAGGGTGGAATAAAGAGGGAAAGAAATTGCAGAGCTAATTTATAGAATTGGAATACAAAAAAGGGAGGTATGAGGAGGTCCGAGAAACAAGTAAATGAAAAATAATATGATGAGAAGACTGATTGTTTTTAACAATTCTTATTTTGTATTTTTTTCCTTTTTCCTTTTTCTATTTTGTAATGCAAAAACCTTAATAAAAAATTATATAAAAAATAAAAATAAAAGGGAAGCTTAAAAAAAAAGAGGAAATGTTGGACTTGACTGCTCCCACAGAAAGAAGGAACATTTTTATTTATCCAATTAAAAGGTACTAATATCCATTTCCTACCAGGCAGTTCAACTGGTTCTTCAGGGGGATGGGGAAACCACAGTTCTTTGTTTAGTGTTCAGGGTCTCATAATGGATGTGGCATGTGTTCTTTGTGGATAAATTGAGTTGTTTCAACAAAACAAAACAAAACAAAATAGGAGGAATTGGGTTATAACTGTGAATGGTGACCATAAAAACAGTTCTGTCACACAGGGAAGAGAACTTAAACTGTGAAAAAAGGCCATGCCAAAATGTGAACTTCTTTACTGGGAGGAGGGGAAAGTGGATGAAAGACTAAAAATGTGCTTTGTATAGAACACCACCTATTCAAAAATGTTGGGCATTTTGCAAATTGCAAGTTGCAATTGTAAATCTACCTTCTTGCGTAGCCAATTTTTTAAAAACCCTAATAAAAATGCATTTTTATCTTTCAGGCATGCTTTCAGTTGCACATCCACCATGGGAAAGAAGCTCAAAAGCTTCTTTAGTATACATGTGGTTTGACTGCACACACCCTTCCATATTCTCATTATCTTCATGGCAACACACAACAATAAAAAGCTATGTTGGACTTGCGTAGCTGAGAAAAAGTAATTTCCCCACCCTCCACTAAGAACATCATCTACACTAAGCAACAATCATTTTCCAGCTTGACACACCCTGTTACAGAGGTAACCCAAGCCACAATTTCCAAGGCTTGTTTATTCTTTGGATTTCTTTTGTCACTGTATGCTATATGCCTAAGAAAAATGTAGCAGGACATATGACAAAAGCAAATGATATTCTGGCCCTGATAGGAAGAGAGATTTTTCTGTGCTTGATCTTTGTACTTGTTTTAAAGCACAGGTGAGGGAGAAGAACAGATGGCACAAGAAAAGCCACAATTTTGCAAAGTTGTCTCAGAGTACAGTTGGCAGAGCTTTGGTCTAAATCATGGGGCAAGGTCATAGCTGAGTGGTAGAGCATCTGCTCTACACATAGAAGGTGGTCTTGGGTTCAACTTCCAACATATCTCAGGTATGGCTGGCAATTTATCATTCCAATCAATGATAAAGCAAACTCAGTTTTTCTTCAATTTTAACTCTCAATCTGCCTTCTCTTACTTGATTAGATAAGTAATATTGACAGTATATGCTGTTCCCCACATCTTAGAAAACCATAAATCTCTAGAGGTTAGTATGGAAAGTCTGCAGTTTTGACAAATTAGCATTCTACAGTTGCCATATTTTGAGGACCAAAAAAGAGGACACATTTGCCGACTTCTACTTTTAACTATGGATCGCTATGATGACTCTACCCATGAAAAAGAGGACATGTCCTGGAAAGAGAGGACATATGGCAACCCTAGTTAGCTTATCAATGGTGTTGGCATGATCTCAAAGAGCAACCATATACACACATACCATTTGTGATAACTCTTCTTTATGTTTATAAATTAAACCAGTGTGTTTCTTTATTATTAGATTATCAGATTTCTGGAGTCATATTTCTGCCCAGCTTGATAAACCTTACCATAGTTTTACACTCTTGATCTAACCATGCACACCAAACTACAAAGGAAGCCTGTCATGCTGAAATCAGAGTTTAGAGAGTTGACATAAACACCGCCCTATTTCATTTTGCCCCATATCTCCTGCCAAAACCTACTTCAGTTCATTAACATTTCCTGTTACCACATCCCAGAATGGTCCAAAATAACCCAGAAAGAAATTAAGGAAATGTTGCAGTAGCACCCACAAGAGCGCGCTTTATATACAATTGTATTTTAATGTACCTTGCCAAGATGTTGCTGCGTCACAGCCATTGTTCTGTAAGTTTCTAAAATTGAAGGGTTGGCTAGCAGAAGGTTAATGGAGCTGAAGGGTGTCTTAATAGTCCTGGCAAATTTCCTTTGTGGGAAATTACAGGTAAACTGTTGACAGTGGCTTGCAAATAGTGCGGGGTAGGGAACCGAGGTCTGCCAGATGTTGTTCGATTACAGATTTCATCAGCCCCAGCCTGTGTGGCCAGTGTTTAGGGATCATAGAATTGTAGAGATGGAAGGGACCCCAGGGGTCATCTAGACCAACCCCCTGTAAGGCAGGGTCACAGGTTGCCCATCCCTGAGACTCTTTTAGAAGGAGAGGGCTATTTTGGCACAGGGACATGCTCCCCACCTTTAGCTAAGGAATATGTCATCTAAGGCTGTGGTCACACATCCATTTACTGTGCATTCATTGTGTTTTAAGTGCTGAATATTTAATCTGAGTTCACAGGAAATTTATCCAAAATGCATATGCATCCTTTACTTTATTACAAAATACTACAGTTTGAGGAAGTTGGGCTGATTTGAACAGCTGGCGGTGGGGAAGAGCTGAAACACACTGGGGGGTTCACTGTGCTCTAAGTGGGGTAATGTGAACACACCCTAGGAGCTTGTGAAGGAAGCAGGCTGGAAGTTAAGAGAGACTGAGAAAGGCACAGACACACAGAGCTGAATTCAGTGTCTGTGAGCATCTTACAGTGCTTTCTCTAGAGCTCCAGTGTAGAAGCAGTTGGCCATGGTTGTCTGCTGAAATGTTTAAGCCAGGGGTTAGCAATCTTTTTGAGCCAAGGGCCGGTCCACCGTCCCTCAGACCATGTGGTGGGCCGGACTATTTTTTTGGGGGGGGGGGAGGAAACATGAACAAATTCCTATGCCCCACAAATAACCCAGAGATGCATTTTAAAGAAAAGCACACATTCTACTCATGTAAAAACACGCTGATACCCAGACAGTCCGCAGGCCGGATTGAGAAGGCGATTGGGCTGCATCCGGTCCCCGGGCCTTGATTGCCTACCCCTGATTTAAGCTGTGCCTTCACCTATGATGAATCTGCAGATTTGTAAATGGATGTGAATATTATGAAGTGCCAATAAGGCTCCTTCCAAGCGATCTCCTTCAAAATGTAAATAAAACTCGGTCATGCCCTAGCCCTGGAACATCTCACTTCTTGGAGAAGTGGAGTGAGTATAATAAATATACATATATAATTCTTGCCTTGATGTTAGTAGACATTATTAGTGTGATTTAAGTTTTAGACCTGAATCTTTCAAGGGCAGCAGTATTGCTAACCTCACAATTTGGTAAGCATTTCCTTAAAAAAAAATATATCAGGAGAGCTCAACAATAATGCAATTAGATAGCACAACCAGTTTTCTGTTAATTTTCTTCCCCAACATATTACTGCACATGCATCATACATTTAAAGCACATTCCTCCAAAGAATCTTGGAAGCTTAAATTTGTTAAGGGTGCTGGGAATTATAGCTGTGTTGAGATAACTCTTTCTGGGTGTGTGTGCTTTAAATGTACAGTGTGCACTTCTGAGAACATGAGAAGTGGAGACATTAAAAAGTCAGAGGCGGCTGAGATGTAATAAGTCTGGCAAGCTTACAAAAACAGCCCACAGGAAACAGAACCCACAACAGGTATCAGATTTAGAGTAGCAAAATAAAAGACCTCAACCCACATAATACCTGACAGATTCAGGGGATTCCAATTCATGACATTTTGAATGTCCAAATGACTTTTGGCATGATCAGGTAATGACAAGTGTTCTGGACTATTCCCAAAATTGCTTCTGCTACTCACTGTCACAGCAGGGTGGGACTGAAGCGACCATCCTCAGGTGGGAGCAGTCAGGTCATTCCAGGGTTTTCCAGCCAGATGGTCTCAAAGCCTAATACAGAATAACTTTGAATGTGGACTTGAGCAAGCAGCAGATGGGAAGGTGACCAAGGTAGCATCTGAGAACAAGCTCCTGCTTGTCTGTGTAATGAGTGCCAGTTTACAAGTGAAAAAAGAAGGGCAGAGTCCAGGTAGGGGAGAAGGAGGTTGGACAAAAGCACGCAGAGCAGGAGGTGGAGCTCATTTCCTGAAAAGCAGCTCTCTGGAAGAAGGAGTGCAGAAGTGGAATACAGCAGTTGAGAGAACAGCTATGCTATCTAGGCAAGGTGGCAATATTTTAAGATTCTGCATTAGTACCACACTGTGAGAGTTGCCTCCTCCTCAGTAGGATCTGCTGCCAAACACTCCCAGAGAATCCATTTTGATGGAAGTTCCAGATTGCTGTCTTGGGAGTTCAGAAGTTTCTTGATAATTTCTAATGAGGCTTCTTCTCTTTGCCTTACTTTTGGGGCTCCCCTGAGACTGGTTGTTTTCATGCTCCACTAGAATTCCCAGTGGAATTCCTCACCCCCACCTTTGTTGAAATGTGCTAAGCAGAAATTCAGCCAGTGAAGCTTTTCGTAGTATGTAGATGCAAAACTGGGTAAAGTTCCAGGCTGCTGCATCCCATGAGATGCATGGTTCTAAGTACATGTCCACTTGCATTAGGAATACCATGGGAGGGAAGCAGCTGGAGGGAAGCAATTCACAGCAGGAAAATTAGTGATGGGGAAGGCTTATAATGCAACACTTCCCACCTGCTGTTTCTCTGCTAAAAATGGGATCATCCCCAAGCAGTTTTTCTTCAGAAAATAGTTGTTTGCAGATGAAGGTTTAATATTGCAAATGGGTTGTTCAGCCAGCACAAACTGGTTTTAGGACAGCAGGTTCTTTCAATTTACCAAATTACTCCCTGGAAAGGACAGATCCAGATTAAATCGGGGGAAATGGGCTGGCATTTTGATGCCAACAGCATTATGTGAACACTTATCCAGGTCAGCAGGGTTCAAAGGGCAGTGTAACCTCAACAAGCCCAGGTCAAGCACAGGGAATCAGTTTAACAGCAACAGAGTCCCCGAAAGAATCCTGGAAACTGTAATTTGTTAAGGATACTGACCTTGTAGAGTTACAATTACCAGTATCCTTAGCAACTACAGTTCACAAGATTCTTCATGCAAGTTAGCATGGTATAAGAATGCTTTAAAGGTATGGTGTGGATGATACAAACTGATGTGGAGACTAGGTCAGACAACAGTACAAGCTCAATAGTGCAGGGTCAAATTAATTACAGTGGTACCTCGGTTTACAAACTTAATCTGTTCTGGAAGTCCGTTCTTAAACCGAAACTGTTCTTAAACCGAGGCACGCTTTCCCTAATGGGGCCTCCTGCCACTGGTACTCTTCCACCATTCAGATTCTGTTCTTAGACCAAGGTAAAGTTCGCAAACCAGGGCACTACTTCCGGTTTTGTGGCGTTCGTAAACCGAATCATTCATGAACAGGACTGTTCTTGAACCGAGGTACCACTGTAATTACTTTTACAGTCCACTGATACTCAAGGTACAGTCAAACCTTGGTTGTCGAACACAATCTGTTCCGGAAGCCCGCCCGGCTTCCAAAATGTTTGACAACCGAGGCATGGCTTTGATTGGTTGCAAGAACTTCACGCACTCAAATGGAAGCCACGTCGGATGTTTGGCTTCCAAAAAACAGAGAACTGGAGCATTTACTTCTGGGTTTTCAGCATTCAAGAGCTGAAATGTTTGAAAATGGAGCCGTCCAACAACCGAGGTTTGACTGTACAACACAGCCAGGAGGGGGAATTGGGAGCAAGGTGCCAAAGTACCAGGAACCAGTTCTGTTGGCAGCAACAAGGTGGCTGAAGAGGGAGACCTCTGTGGTACCTAACCCCAGTTACTGGTAGTGAAGGTGTTCCAGGGATTCCTTACTCATGAGCCATGCAAAAACACTGAGTCTATCAATGCATGCTATGATATTGCTCTTCAGGCCCAGGCCTTTTGGCACCAGCGTTCTCCAGAATTGAAGGATGGATCCAACACTTCCTCTGACAGCTTCATGGGTTCTTCAGTAGGCCCCTCAAGGGGATTCTCAGCACTCAAACCTGTGGGGTGTCCAGTTTGGTACCAGGTCAGGGCTAGGCATGACAGCAGCTAAACTGACCCAGGTGAAACAAATTCATTTCTGCTGTATGGAATGTTGTGTAGAAACCACAGCAATCAATCAAGCCAGAGCTTGTGCAAAAATGCCATTGCTGAATCACCAAGCCTGTTGGTGTGAAAGTTACAGCCTGCTTGAATATTCTTGCAAAGGTCTTCCAGTTTGGTACTCTCAGAGACAGAAAGAGGAAATTGCACAAGGCACAGCTTGGACTTGCCTGATATACTTTGCTGCTACAAGCAACTACATTATCCAAGGTGTGGCTCAAACACAAGCTTCCTTACTGAGAGTCCTCCTCCATATTGGAGCAGCGTTGTAATTAGGGGATTTTAGGCTCGGGAGACTTAATGGTTTTACAGCCCCAACCCCACCCGCTTTTAATGGTATTGCGTATTGCGTAAGTCACTTCAAAATTTGGTAAACAAGTTATCAAAGGAGAAATAGTTCAAACTTTACCTAACTTGAGGAAGCCTTCTTGTCTGCATCTACAACTACAGCCCCTCTGCATGCCAAGCATGGTGTAACCCAAACCAATTCATATTTTCTCAGAAGACACGTGAAAGAAAGATGGCTCTGAAGCAGAAAAGACTTAAATATTAGTCCCATAGTGCAGATGTGAAAGAGAGAAATACTCATGCCTAAGGCCACCTAGTAAGTCCTTGTGAACAATTGTTAAGAATGCACCACCTAGCTCCGTTTATACAAGAACAAACACCCTTGTACACTTAAGTGGATGACTCCCAAATAATTAAATACTTGTTGTGGGGTGGTGGGGGCGCCAGGTCAAGGACAGACCGGATGAGGCCACCAGCAGCTACTGGAGGTCCTTGGGACTTAGTTCAGGAGATCTCAACACCACTGTGGGACATCATAGGAGCTGGTGGAAGAGGGACCATTGGAAGAGCAGGAAGACAGCACAGAACACCAGGAATACAGGGAAGAAGAGATCAAACAGCCTTCCAGCACAGAGGGAACTAGAACCCTGAAGGAACATGACTATTTGCTATCCCGACTCTCTGAGAGCCAGGAGGAGGATTAGGAGGGCAGAACAACTGCCATGGCTGGTACAAAGGAGTGCAGGATTGAGAGCACATGACTCACCACCTGAAACCAATTAAGAGTCAACACCTAGAACCAATGGAGTCAAAACTCAGGTGGCGAGTCTCCGCCCCCATCAACTAAGGTGTGCTGGTCCAGGGGGGAGGTTACCGTGGGGCGAGGTCCAGGACCTGAGTCGAGGGTCAGCAGACAGTCCTCCTCAAGCGAAGCGGGGTCCACAGCGAGAAGCCGGGCAAGGACAGGAACTCTGGGGGAACAGGACTGGATGCTGGCTGAAACAGCTCTTCAACGACGTTGCTCCCGCAACCTGGGACCGGGCTGACTGGCCTTTATCTTCTCTGAGGCCAGGGGCAGTCCCGGCCCCCAGGAGACCCGCCTCTTCAGGCCTTAAGGTGAGCACTCCTCCTGGGAGAAACCAGTTCCCTTCGCCTCTCTGCCCTGAGCCTCTGCAGTTCAGGAGAGGCTGAAGGGTTACTGGACCCAGGGGGAGACTCACCTGTAGGCACTGAGTCCTCAACCACCTGCGGAGCCAGAGTGGATTCACCTGATGCCTGCTCCTGAGGATCCGGCACAGGTGCAGGCACTTCAGAATCAAGGTCCTGCCCCAGTTCAGCCGGCCCTGGAGCCAGGGACTCCTGTGCAGGCTGGGATTCCTCAGGTTCAGCCTCTGAATCGGATTCCCAGGCCATCACATAAGGGCTATATAAGAAGAGAGTAACTTACCAGGGTGGATGCTTGCTTGACATGAAGGTTGTACAGGAAAGGGAGAGTGGCAGAGGCAACAGTGACAGAGGGAAGTGAGGAGAGTATTGCCTGAACAGCAGAGGTGTACGTGGGTCATGCCAGGAAGTTGCTGTGATCCTGGACAGGAGGAGGATGTGAAGGCAAGGAAAACCATTGTTGCCAACATGCAGGGACCACCCGTGTAGCTAGCTGGTGTATAGGAGCCACCAGCTGTGCTGCTGGGACTGAGAACACCCCTGGGATCAGCATGGCACATAGGCTGTTGACCCTCAGCACAGAGTGCCTGTGGGACACTGCTTCAGGGCACATAGCTATAAACATCACTGTTATTGTACCTGTGCAAATGCAGAGTGTCACAACTGCAGCAAAGAAAATATGTGTATTTTACAGGATGTGTAACGCTGCAATCTTCAAACATCTAAGCTTATTAGATAAAGGAAAGCTGTTAGCCGCAGCCCTCTGCATACCAACACATATACAAAAGCAATTAACTATACTGTAGACATAAAATATGAGCAACAAATCTTCCTGGTTCTAATTTCATTTACAGAGCAAAGCTGAAATCTGATTACTTCTGAAGCCTTTCCCTTTGTTCAAATCAATCACCTTTACAGGGTTGTTGTAAGGATAATCGCAAGATAATGTATCTGAAACACTTTGAACGTTGAAAAACAAGATATAAGTGCTAAGTAATGCCAAAATGGTATTTGTTCTTACTGGACTTCAAACCCATGTTATCAAACCAATAGATGGAATAATAGTTTGAACAAATAAATGGATTTTAGAGAAAATGGAGCAGGAGATTGCATAGTCTCTTTGCCCTTGCATAGAAGAAAAAGAAATCAATTTTTTTTAAAGGAGGAAAGGTTCTCTATCTCAAAAGAAGTGTGTGTTAAAAATCGACATTGAAAGTTTATTTATTATGAGTTGCCCGCATCTAAGGCAAAGAGCATTATGTTTAAGAGGGATAAAGTGAGAACCTGGATCTCATCTCATCTCCCCCTACACTTATTTTTATCTTTTAGGTGGAGGCAACAAACAGAATTGTAACCAGGTCTACTCAGAAAGAAGTCTCATTGAATTCAATGAGGTTTACTCCCAGGTCACTGGAGTTAAGACTGCAGCCTAAATGAGGGTAATGGATGCCCATTTCAGCAAAAAAATATGGCATCTGCTAGACGAGACATGTGGCTCCGGAGACATGTGGCTTCTTTTTTTAAGTCATAAGACAAGGCCTGGGAGCCTTTGGCCCTCCAGACGTTGCTGAACTACACTCTCATTATCATCCCTGGTCAATGGCCATGCTTGCTAGGGCTGATGGGAGTTGTAGTCCAGCAACATTGGGAGGGCCAAAGGCTCCGCACCTGTCAAAATGGAAGGTCAGGCCATTTTTTCTCCTCATTAGTTGGTAAACCTATCCCGATTAGGCTGCCTGCTTTAAGATGAAAATGTAGCTGAATGCTAGTGAAATTATTGCTCTTTAGGTAACCCTGAAGGCACAAACAATGGGAAACTGCCCTGGGTTACGACTTTATATATTTTTGTACTCTCTCTCAAATGAGGTTTTGCTTACGCTTACTACTTTTGCATGAACCCATAGGGGGAGGTGGTGATTAAGCTAGAAAGGAAAGTCTATATAAAATACCTGTTTAACCAGTATAAGATAAGATTCTGCTCCTAAGTAGCTCCTCAAAAATGTTTTAGGACCTTTCCTCACCATCTGATCTGGGGGGTTGGGGGTTGTCACCTTTGTTGCTCACTTGATGTGTGCAGCCCTCAGCTGCTCCTCATGCCTTTCTGTTGCGTGAGGATTTGGTGCTTTCATACAGCTGTATTAGTTGTCCCTTCCTCAGAGGAACATACTTCCTGAAGCCAGCAATGGCTAGCAGAGACTTACAGTCAAATATTTTCCCGTCGGTATGTAACTTTGCTTTCTTCAGAACTTGCAAAGTTTGTTTTAAAAAGTACTTTGATATGTCCCAATCAGAATTTACTCAAGTTGTTCACCCCTTTAGAAAACAAACCAATTCAGCTCACATTCAGTTCACAGTTCGAGTCCAGCAATTTTCTTTCTTTCTTTCTTTCTTTCTTTCTTTCTTTCTTTCTTTCTTTCTTTCTTTCTTTCTTTCCAGCATTCAGAATGTTACCAAGCTGCTGTGCTTAAGTATACTTAAGACTAATAAAATATCAAAACTCTCACACAGTAGAATGCGAATGGTTTAATACGTTTCCCCCAACAATAATGATCTTTGAACTTAAAGGTCCAAAGAATCTAAACTCTAAAACGTGTTTTTGTTTTTTTAAAAAAAATGTTAGAAAATTTATGTGAATATGAACTAGATATTGTACAAAGTTCTACCCAAAGCAAACTTATGTTTGGTTCACCTGGCAATTATGGGAACTACATGTTCAGTAGTAGTTCAGATTTTTGAACTAATTCAGTGAACTTTGTTAAACCAAATTGGTTCATTCCAAGCACTGATTTTCCTCACCTCTGCAGTCAGAGGCACCTTTTGAGATTTTGAATGCACTGTTTCCTTGTAGTTGCACCTGGACTTTCTGTAAGGGGAGGAGTTATTTATATATTTTGTTGAATTTCAACTCTGTTCCTTGTTAGTTCTCATCAATTGTAATCACTCAGTTAAACACCCTGGTGGATTCTTTTGCACAGTTCCAAATTCCATAACCTTTCCAAGGCAGGTCTGTAAGGCATTATTTTCTTTACTCAAGATTAATCCACATCCGGAATGAGTATCAAGGTGCAAAATAGTTCTCATTCCAACATGAGAAGAATCTAGTCATAGCTAGCCAGAGACAACACTTTAAAAAGAAGTTTGCACAGTACTTGCTTTCTGACTTTACAGGATTCACATTTCCATGTTTTCTTTAAAATTGTCAGGACCTGTTTGGGCTCTCACTTTGATGAATGGGGCCAGATCCAGCAGGCCAGTGTCACTGGTGGTAGAGCAACAGGCCTCATTGTGGTGCAGCCAGATCCCATTGAATCCGCGGCTTCTGAGCTAGGCACCACGCTGCTGGGATCTCCAGAGACTCTAGGAACCATCTCCTGCCACACAAGAAACCCTCATCTTCCTGTTGAACTGGTAGGGTGGCCATGTGTTCTACTTTCACATATACTGGGCAGGCCCTGATCTTGCCATAGGATTACCCCAACGGTTTATAGTACTTCCTGGTGCCAGCTATGGCTTCTATGGAAACAGAAGGGGGCATTAAGCACTGGAACATCCACTCGCCTGATTACTCTACTCCAAATCACCTCTTCCTGAACCTGATTTACTGTAGAAGCAGACACTGGGATTGTGTTACATGCATTTGCTTACTGTAGTGTGCAGTTTCCTCCTCTCTGTAATAACTATTTAGCATCGCCTGGAGAAAGCTTAATAGTGGGGTAGGAGAGCTGGGGGGAAATTCACATCTGGCAACCAATGCGTCCCTTTGGTTTCAGATCATATATGGGTAAAGGTAAAGGTACCCCTGCCTGTACGGGCTGGTCGTGTCTGACTCTAGGGTTGTGCGCCCATCTCACTTAAGGCCGGGGGCCAGCGCTATCCAAGGACACTTCCGGGTCACATGGCCAGCGTGACGAAGCTGCTCTGGTGAGCCGGCACCAGCGCAGCACACGGATACGCCGTTTACCTTCCCGCTATAAAGCGGTACCTATTTGTCTACTTGCACTTTAAGAGTGCTTTCGAACTGCTAGGTGGGCAGGAGCTGGGACCGAACGACAGGAGCTCACCCCGCCGCAGGGATTCGAACCGCCGACCATGCGATTGGCAAGTCCTAGGCACTGAGGTTTTACCCACAGCGCCACCCGCGTCCCCCATATATGGGTAGACGAGTCTAAAAAATTTCATGGCCCTCTAGCAGCTATGGTGGCCCATTTACCATAAGTAATGTACTTTGCGTTAACTCTGGAAGTGTAAGCCTCTGATATTTATTTTGCTCTAGGCAGCTTAGTTTGGTCAGATTCGTGTATACACTTCCAGAGTTCATGGTAGATACATTACTTTTGGTAAATGAGGCACCATAGCTGCTAAGAGGGCCGTGAAAATTTGTGTACCAGGCTTTTTAGGCTCATCTACCCATATATGATCTGAAACCAAAGGGTTGCCAGATGTAAAAAAAAAATCCCGCTTTCCTACCCCACTATGAGGAGTGTGTGTGTGTACATAACATAACATAACAATATAACATAACACACATAAAACATAACAATGAATATAGTTGGTAACACTGAAACTTCCAGGAGGACTGGGTCACCACCCTGTTAAAGGCAGCTCCACAGCTTATCTTAGTTTTTATTAGTACTTCAAAAGTTTTGTTTTCAAATGCCTGGGTTTGCTGCTTTGCAGTAAGCAGCAGCCACATTTTATCCAGTGCCCCCCCCTTTCTCCTTTGAGGATTCAATTAACAGGCGTACTTTGATCTTCTTTTAGCTGCCACGAGCCCACACCTATAGTAGGAGTCGCCCTCTGCTTTTAAGCAGTTATATATTTTAGCTGCCTGTGCCTTATGCTTTATTTTATTTTAAAAGCTGTGGAGCTATTTGGTTTCTTCTCCCCTCACCCTTTCTTCTACTCTCTGGCCAATGAACTTAAAAAGCCCCAGAAAAAAGAGTTGTCACCACTCCCTGGAATGTTTACAATCTAAGCTTCACAAAGTATTTACTCCTTTCACTTATAACTATTGAGAACCTACTTGCTGAGACCTGTGGAGGAGGTGGTAAACAGGTGGTCAGAGCTCCAGACTGATGTGTGGATCTGTGATCTGGTCGAAAAGGAAGAACACACATGTTAAAATCGTTGTGAAAATGCTTTTTAAACAATCGTTTTGAAAAATGCTTTGAATTTGCTATAGCTCACAGTCTCCATCTAGTGTCACAATTGTATATTGCACTTTGCAACACATTCAAAACGTTTTACTGTATTTGCAGCTGTATAGCTGAGTCCCTAGTGGGATTAGGACCCAAAACAGGACAATTGGAACCACTCCCTACTCCCTGGTAGCTGGTAACCAGTTAAAGATACTGAACTGAGTTCCATGGATTGTGGTTGCTGCTCTAAAGACTGAGTTGACATCCTGAGCAGGGAAAGACCATGCCTAACTGATTCCTGGGACAGGAAGATGTTAACAGAAATTCAATCTTTGGAGTGAAAGGAAACTTCAAGAAGTTTGGAAGAAGAAAGCACACCTGTCTATTCTAGCTTTGAGCCCCCAATGTTTTCTACGAGACTTTCGAACCACTAAGCAGTCTTCTGAAGACAAACACTAGGACTTAAACCTGAACTGGCCAGCTCCATACAGGCAAAACCACTCCTTTCATATGGTCAGGTCCTATAGCCCTGTCTTTAGCATTTATTACTAATTGTTTCTCCTCTGATGGATAGACCTAAGCTGAAGTAACAGAATTAATGCATTTCTTCCTGAACAATTTGTTAGTTTTAAATTTAATTTTTCTAGATACAGCACTTGATTATATGTACCTATATATATATTTATATGTGAATGTATCTGTGAATATATTCTTATTATATTATTATTTTTAGACCCAGTAGGTCAATACCAGATGATAGTAAACCTACAATTCCTATCTTAAATAGATTTGACATTATAGAAATGGAAAGGCCAGAGCCCCAGCAGTTATGTCAGGAATACTAATAACACTAATGATATCAATCATACAAGTTGAAGTGGAGAGGAAGGTTTTAAAAATTCCATCTCTTCTCCAAGTGATAGGGTACTTCTTGCTGCACAATGTAATTTGGTGGCTGCAACAGTCCAAAATGTTTTTAAAGAGCACAGAAACATCTCAAATAATGTAAACAGCCTGCTATCTGTGATAGCTCTGCATTCTCTTCCCAAGCCAATTACTGAGAAGTGGGACAGTATTGAAACATCATATAATAATGCAGTTGGTCAACCTTTCTAACTCTGCATAGTCAATAATTCTTCAATGGAGCCAATCAGTGGCGTAGCGTGGGGGGTGCAGGGGGGGCCAGCCGCACCGGGCGCAACATCTGGGGGTTAGGGGGCGCAAACCCACGGGTTAGGGGGCGCAAATCCACGGGTTAGGGGGCACAAATTACTTGCTGACAACCCACGCTACGCCACTGGATCCAATCCTACTTCTCCAGGCTAACAAGGTACATCTAACCATTTATACTCAAAGGAATACATTCGGGAAAATTGCTTGCAAAAATGTGTTAATAGTCAAAACCACATACAAAAGTGTGTGACCAGAAATCTGCACTGAAATGCTGATGAATTTTCATGATGATTATTATTTAATTGCAAATAAAAAAATTAAAAATGTAAGGAACAGAAAGCCCTACACATGCAAATTAACAGTTTGTCCATCCCTAGAGCGAAGTTCTACTCTTTAGGGTGCCATCCTTCATTCTTCTGCCAGTCCATTACTCAGTAAGCATTCCATAGCCACTGAGCAGGCTTAGCCCTCATTTGGCTGTTTGTTTTCCCGCCTAAAGATGTTTGTGTTGTATTATTTCTGGAAACATAGAGATTCCCTCAGACCTGTCTGTTCTTCTCTCCCTCTTGTTGATGAGTGGTGCCACTCTGGTTACATAAAGAACAGTGCCTTTAGAACATTAGAAACGGAGAATTCCATTCCCGTCCCCGCACTTATTTTCCAAGCATATTCAGACACATTTCATTCTGTTTGGGGCTCCAGATTGTAATCCAAAGAATCCAGTCTCATAGAATCAGCTCAAAGGATGGCTCCTGAAGAATTTGCACCCAGTGGAGTATGTCGGCAAAACACAAGGCTGCATCTCCAGAAATCTATCCATTATTTTGTCTCCCCACCATTCCCACTTACAAGGAATCACATGAAAACAGCAACTGGGATATCTGGTGAACAGAGCAAACCCTTTCATCTCTACAGTGGTACCTTGGGTTACATACGCTTCAGGTTACATACACTTCAGGTTACAGACTCCGCTAACCCAGAAATATTACCCTGGGTTAAGAACTTTGCTTCAGGATGAGAACAGAAATCGTGCTCTGGCGGTGCGGCAGCAGCAGGAGGCCCGATTAGCTAAAGTGGTACTTCAGGTTAAGAACAGTTTCAGGTTAAGAACAGACCTCTGGAACGAATTAAGTACTTAACCCGAGGTACCACTGTATTTGGAGGGAGAAAGCAGGTTATATACATTATTCCATCCTGTTTGGGATGGAAGGCATAGGATTTAAGTTTTCTTCTAAATAAATGACCAAGTAGCATCTTCCCTAAAGAATGTGATGTGCCAAATATGGACTTTGAGTACCTGTGTATGATGAACCTGTTGGAAATGGAGAGAAATGTTGCTATGCTACAAATAAAACCATTCAATCGCTATTTTTTATTTTTTTAAAGACGCATGAAATTATAGCACCAACCACTGCCAGGCAACTCTGTTCAGAATGCTAATCTCCACAGCTGGCCAGTGCAAGGGTTCATGTGTATTGACAGAGAAACCTAATGGCTTGTGTGCGTGCAAAGCAGGAATCAGTAGCCTTGGTAAGCAAAAAAAGCTTTCAGTCACAGAGAAAGTGCACTGCTGCTCATAAATCTATTGAAGCCTTGAGTTAACTGCTACAGTAGGTTACATTTGTATTTATTTACTTATTTATATATATTAAATGACATCAGGCAGGCGTGTAGAATGTGAATTAGTGTTTTAATATGTTCTCAGTTTATTTCTTCTTTCATATTTTGAACGTTTTAAACAGTAGTTTTATGTTTGTTTTTTCCTGATTTTATTTTGTTGCTTTTGTAAGCTGCTTTGAGCTTCTTCTTCTATTTATTAAATTTGCATACAGCCTTTCATTCGTAGATCTCAGCATGAAAATACAAGATTAAAAACACAAAATACATAATAAAAACAAGACAATAATCCCTCCCCGCACCCTCCCACAAACACATTTAAAAGTGCATAGGACAGGGGTCGGCAAGGTTTACCTCGCCTGGGGCAGTTCACTCCAGCAGAGATCCCTCCGTGGGCTGCAATTTCCGGCATCTGCACAGACGCGATTTCCGGTGCTGCGGAAGCGAGTCCCCGTGCCACACTGCGTCGGTTTAGTGCAGCGGGCGGGGACTCACCGAGTGGGCAGCTTGGTTCGGGGGCAGCTCATGGGTCAGTTAAACGACCCCCATGGGCCGCAGGTTGCCGACCCCTGGCATAGGATAACAATCAAGCGGTGTATAAATTTTATGAAATAAATAAAACAATAAAGCTCTTATACTGCCTAAAAGTGGCATACAATAGAGGCAATTAAAATGTTGATGAAGATCCCTCAAGAAAAGAAAATACAACAAATGTCAAAAGACCAGCAGAAAACAGGAGCAAAACCCTCAACCAAGGATGAGATTAGCTCCCTTAGGGAGGGACTTCCACAGCTTGGGGGCTAAAACCAATTAACTTCTTGTCCTGCATTCCTGACAACTGCACTTCTGACAGTGTTGGGATGTGAAGCAGGACAGTTCTGTAGGTATCTGCAGTGAGGCAGGGTGATGTAGAAGCAGGCAGCCATTTAATAAATACCCTAGTCCCAAACCATTTAGGGCACTGTGGCTAGCCTGTGGTCAGCCAAAGGTGAATCAACCAGCACAGATTATCTGAGCTGTAGTTCAGTAACATATCACCACTAAGCTACAGTCCAGGTTAGCCACCCCTGGTTTAGGGCTTAAAAACTGACAAGCAGCGCTTCGATTTGGACTATGAAACAAACCAGGAACCAACAGATATCAAATAATAGCAGGATAACACTCTGATAAACAGGCAGCTGTTAACACTCTGGCCGTATCATTCTGCACCAGTTGCACTTTCACTTCAAAGGCAGTACTTTGATTTTTAAAAAATCTTTTGCAGATAATGTTGGTGTTAAGTTGCAATGATAATCATACTTATTAAGGCATCCTTTTTCAGCCTTAGGCCCCCAGATGTTAAGCAAACCTGCAAGGATGGCTTTGCAACAGTGTGAAGCTGGGGTGTGATATGACAGAGGGAGACTGGAATGGAGTATGTTGAAATAAGGCATTGACTAGCTTGCAGACATACCAAATGGAAGCACCTCATCTGGCAACAGTATGTTTCTGTACCACCTTTCTGTTTTATGAATTATTTGTAAATATTATGTGCAACAAAATGAGTCATATACTAACAGCATTGCAAATCTATCCTGAAGGGTTGCTAAACCTTTGGGTGTAGCTGTGTTGGAATGAAAAACTGTTAAAATACAAGGTAAAAGTTACAAAAAAAATAATAATTTATGTGACTTGCTTTATGACACTATTCGAGCCAGCGCCCTCTGCTGTCATCTGACACATTATACCTGTCTCATACAAAGGTGTCCTAGTAATTAGAATGCAGGAAATTGTTTTTCCCATGAGTGAAGTCTCTCAACAAAATCACGGCTTGTTGGTTGTATTCTCATGCATTTCATCTTCTCCTCTACAGTATGGTATTGTAAGTTGTGGAAGCTTTGCAGCCACTTTGCAAACCCTTTTAAAAATGCTAATAAACACATTTATCTCCTTTTGAGGCTAGTGCATTTAGCCTGTGCTTCAATTTTACTGCCCACCCCACTTCTGTTGCTGGAGAGTTATTTCCCTCAGCCACAGTCCAGCTTTGGAGGCAATTACCAGAGGGTACCTTCAGGGGTGGCCCAAGACATTCTGCTGCTAGAGGCAAAGGCACTGGAGCTGCCCTTCACCCCGTCACCGCCTGGCGGCCACTAAAGGTAAAGCAACCCCTGACCATTAGGTCCAGTCGTGACCAACTCTGGGGTTGCAGCGCTCATCTCGCTTTACTGGCCGAGGGAGCTGGCGTACAGCTTCCGGGTCATGTGGCCAGCATGACTAAGCCGCTTCTGACGAACCAGAGCAGCACACAGAAATGCTGTTTACCTTCCCACCGGAGCGGTATCTATTTATCTACTTGCACTTTGATGTGCTTTTGAACTGCTAGGTTGGCAGGAGCAGGGACTGAGCAACGGGAGCTCACCCCGTCGTGGGGATTCGAACCGCCGACCTTCTGATCAGCAAGTCCTCTACCAAGCATTTGCTGCTGCCTGGTGCTCCGCTCCTCCACTGCTACAGCCGCACACCCACCCACCCATGGCTATGCGCCCTTGATGCCAGCACACCAGAGCTTCCCCAAACAACCTTCATTCATCGAGGAAGCAATGTAGTGGAGGAGCAGCACCTGGCAGTGGAAAAGCAGGGGTGCGCAGCAGTGATCAGCAGTTGGTGGTATGTAGCAGCAGCAATGCCACCCCTGGGAGCCTGCTTTCTTGAGGCCACAGCCTTACTGTGCCTCATGGATAAGCTGGGCCTGAGTGCCTTCACACTTTGTCTCAGGTGCAAAGTTATAAGGCACCAGTGTGCCTGCAGCCTTTTTGGCAAATTGGGCTGGGGAGCTGTTTTGGGTGGGACATTTTTGGGAGTGTAATTGGCCATTTAGAGGTTTAAGGCTTTTTGCTCCCCCCCTTTTGGGGTTTGGCAGTTTTTGGCAGTTTTGGTAGCAGTTACCTTGCTAGGGGTTCTAGGACTTACTGTTAGGCGGAATTTTTTTTGTCACCAGGCACTTTTAGTTGTTGCTGGGCAGATATTTAGCATCTTCTGCCCTCTAGGTACTTTTAACAGTTTGTTTCAGGCCTGTGAGTTTTCAGGCTTTCAACATCTGCTTTGTCATTTCCTCTGCAATTTTGAGTATGGTCCTGCCATTCTTTTTATATTGTCTTACCATTAATTGTTCTTTGCAGTTGTAATTGACCTTTTGCTTTGGCTCCTCAGACGAAAGGGCCAGCTCGAGTACAAGCAGCCTCATTTCCCTGTTGACTTTATCGTGGGCTCTATTAATCCCCAAAGGGTCAAAACTATGTGACAGAATTTCTGACCAGACAATTTTAACATCAGTCCAAATGAACCTGAGTCTGGGTGGACAAACATACTATTGGGCACCAACATCTTTTAAAAGTAGTATTGAATACTAGCACTTACCTGTAAGTAGTCAAACTAGGCTCGTACACAGCTGATTCCACACAGTTCTTCCCACCCTTGTGGTACAACCACTCTCTGCCTAAGCCTGGTTGAACTGCTACAATATTCAGAGTCAAACCAGCCCCCTTAGAAGTGCTACACATTAATCATGTGCCTTGCAGCTATCTGGATTCTGCAGGAATGCACAAGGCTGCTGCATGCTTTACAAAGAATTGTAAGCACGCCTATTTTCTTCTTAGTAATCATCCTGGTGTTTCTCTGAGTTTTCAACAAGATGATGATTTCAAATACGCCTTCTCCCCTCAACTAGATGAAATAATTTTTACTGTTAGCAGTTAAACTGCAAGTAATTAGCTTTCTCATTTGTACTACTCCTTGTAGTTTTGTAATTACAATTCAACTACATGAAAAATTAGTTTCACTGCTGCCCATCACTGGATAATCAGTGCAAACTCATTTTTGCTTAGTTTTGATGACTTCACATATACAGCACTATGATGACTGATACAGCACTTAAAACATAAAATAAGGGGCTTTCATAGTTGCTGTTCTTCCAATGCTATTTATAATGTACATACAACTTAAGAATCTAGTTTTACTTCCTTTTTCAGATATCCTAAACCAGGGGTGGGGAACCTATTCCACTCCTGACATTACTGGACTGCAACTCACATTAGTTCTAACCATTAACCATGTTGGCTAGGACCAATGGGAGTTGGTTCAGCAATGTCTGAGGGCCACAGGTCCTCCGCCTCTGCCCTTTTTGACCAGAGATTGGCTGGCAACACCAGTTGGATGAACCCCAAACTGCACTACCACTGCTAACCTGCACTCCAAATCCAGCTGCAATAATGTACGTTCACTGAACTCTGCATGACATTGTTGTTGAATGTTGCAGCACCATGCAGATAGAACATTAACTGGCTGGAAAAAACCAGATTTAAACCCAGATTTAATCAGAGACCTGCAGAAATCTGGACTGTGTTCACCTAAATGCAGCAGCATCGGTACTTACCGTAGTGAGGTGGTAAAGAACAGTCCTCAAAGAAGGCCTAGTGAAACTACCATCTAAGCACATAGCAGCCACATTTCCCCCCATCAGGGTTGCAATGGACAGAATTGTCTGTTAACAAAATATATTACACTAAACATTGGTCAGGAGCTGGTATCCAACTGTCACAACTGAGTAGTTTTGATCGATACTCAAAACACAAATAACCAACAAACTCAGTCCAAGTTAATACTGTTATAAGTTAGCATGAATAGATGGGGAAAGTGCAGCTGCTATGGGCTCAAAAGGTCATGTATGTCCCATCAGATTACATCCAGGTAAACTGGCTAAAGTAGTTGTGATTTACTCCACTGATGTGAAAAATCTGCCATCAACCTCCAAGAGCTCAGCCCAATTGTCTTATTGCACTAAGCTGAAGAGCAATCTTTCCAAGGCAGCATTCACTACTCAGAATTGAATACTTGACAAGCTGCAAGTGATCCAGATGCCATTTCAGTTACTGTACTCTACTGTAGTTCCACATCAAGCCTTGGTCACTGCACTGCCCATGAATGGCTCAGTGTAAAAAAAGGGTGTGCTAGCAGAGAGAAAGAGAGAAATTGTTTTAGCAAATCCATATTTAAACTGTGTTGTAAGACTCTTAACACCTTTTGAATGAACACCATGAATTACTGAGAATTACTGCGCAGCTGAATAAGAGGATTCTGAGCAAGTGCAGTGAGAAATAAAACACACACATTTAAAGCAATAGATGGTGGCGACAGGGCTCTTGAAAAGAGAAATAATTGAATGCTGCTAACTCAAAACTGCTATCAAGATGAACAGAAAAATGGAAACAACATACCATTTTACTTTCCCAGCTGTTAAATGAGAGGAATAGGTAATAAGCAAGTCAGACCACATTTGTGAATGGTTTTTATCAATGCACACATAAAATGCATATATTTGCACAATCAGAAAAAATTAACATCTTCAGTCAAAACACTGGTGATGGAAAAAGCAGTTCAAGGAAAAAAGGAGAGATCTGTTAAGTCAGCTATCGAAAATGCAAGCAAGTAACTAGCATTATCTCTTCACAGTCACTTTGCTAAGAAAGAACTGAATCTGTATTCATAATTTCAGTTTTAGGCTGAAATTCAATGATTCAGAGGAATGATGTAAAGTCTTAACTTTAAAAATGTTTATAGAACTAAACACACAATGGTCTTCCAAGTCAGTCAAATGAGGGATGCATAAGAGAGAAAGTGAACAATCAGAACTCCTTCAAGATTTCAAGAAATTATTTGGTCTTGGTAATCTTTTTTTTTATGAGCTTCTTTTAATGTTCAAGCCAAGCCTATCCTCTCTCATGGCAGTGTCTACTCATCAAATACAGTACTCCACTTTCTGAAGACAGAAAGAAATAAAAGACTAACATTAAGGCATACACAGAGCTACGCTGTCTGCTTTTGTTGAATTAGAATCAGTTTACTTGGACTTCAATACGTGGAATGTTGGCACAAAACTAAAGCAGTAGTGAACACAGCTGCCAATCTCACTGATTCTGTTAGGTCCTTGTGACTTGCATTTCCCTCACACACACACATTCTGAAATGGCTTTTAATTATACAAATTGAAAACTGGATAAATCCTCCAAATAATAAGTAACAGGTAAAATAAGGGGGTTGCTTTATTTGTATGTTATGTACAGAATACACTTCTTGTATTATGATGGGGCAAGTCAAGACAAGAGCTATAACCTCCAAATTATGCTCTCTCTCCCCCCGCCACCTGTTGAAGATGACTTCTTTGCTCTGAACTAGATGGACAGAACAGTCTGGATTTCCTAAGTTGGTCACACACGGTTAAAACGTTTAAAACCCTACAGCCAAGTCAGCATTAACTTATATGCCTTAAGAAAAAAATATTCTTAAACAAAAAGTTCTAAAAAAAGTCTTACAGTTTTATGAAGATTAATAACAATATAAATAGAATGAACCGAAAAGTTCAGTTGTTGTAAGTATCAATCAAATTAAGCTATTAGGAATAAATGCAACAAGTGCCATTTTAAATTACTATTCTGGAAAAGTGTAGTTACTTACAACATGCAATTTCCCAAAATATTATTAAAAGAACTACATTCCTCCGTATATTTGATGACTTAAGCAGACCAAAATATCTGAGTGACAAGTTGTGAAACAGATGGCTTTTGTAAGTGTATATTAGATTACTTACAACAACTATCAAGTTAAGTGGTTTTCTTCTGTTTGTAAAACAAATTAAGAACTATGTTATAAAGCTGTTTGGCTAAGCTGCATCTGTATATTTCAGCAAATAAGGAAGAAATGAATGCTGTCAATATGGTGTAGCAGCCAACATAGAAAATCCAACTGTCTGCACAAAATTTAGTCCCAAACTACAGCTGAATTAAGATTGTTCATGTAAAGGCCTAGTATCTTGCTCCTCCTCTTCTTCTTCCTCCTCTTCACAATCCTCTTCATCCGTTTGCTGGTCAAGTTCCTCTTTTGTGATCATTTCAAAATCATTTCCATTGCCACTACTGTGCTGGGACCGGTCATCCTCCCGCCTATCACTGTCTGTGTCCAAATTCCGCTCTCCGCCAGAAGCTTCTGATCCCAAGCCTCCCAGTGGATCAGCTTTGCCATCCTCATCTTCTTTTTTCTCACTATCAGATTTCTCCTCACTGTCAAATTTTGGTTGTTTTTTGGATTCAGACTTCTCATCTTTCTTTGAATCAGCTTTTGGTCCTTTGTACTCATGTGTATACAGGGGCCTGAAGGAGTCAATGAAGCCAACGTCAGCAGTCAGGTTTGGCAAGAACCAGAAGTGGTGTCTTCCACCAGTTATCAGCCAGATGATAAGGAAGAGGATGCAGCGGGCTACAAGAAGAAAATGTCCAAATGTCTTAAACAGAATATTTACAGAACACAGAGCTACATTTATGTTTGCAAATGACAAAATGCCTGAACTGGCAAAGCAGAAAATTCTGAGTGAGAGAAATTAGGTAAGCCACTGCAAACTTGGGGCCCACACTTAAGAGGCAGCTCAGGAATTTAAAGGGCTCCGGGTTCTCCCACCTCAAATTCTTTTCCAGAAATTGCTTTCCATATCTATTAATTACATTAAGATCAAGGGTTAAAATGCAAACTCAACTGCTGAGTTCTAATTAAGGCCCTAACATTCTTAAACTTCTTTAGGAATCTGTATGGTTGAAAATCTGTATGCTGTACATTCTCTACCGGCAGTTAATGACCAACTTTGGTTGTTGGCTAATAGTTTAAGCTACAAGGTAAAGGTTGAAAACATTAAAATATAATAATATAGAGTAAGCATTCCCTTTCGATTCCACCAACAAGCAATACCTAAATGGTTAAGATGCTCATTGGTTTTTATTTACTTACATTTCTAGACCACACTAAACCTCACAGGGCAGATAACAAAACATGCATTACACATATACCATATAACAAAACATTTAAAATCAAATTGCATCATTACCAAACAATTTTAAGCCCTATTTTTGCTTGGCTGAGGATACTGCAATCTAGCTCCAATGATGTGGCTTAAGCACATTCAAAAGGAGTCTGATTGGTAAGTCTCTAGAAGAATGAAATTACACTGCTTTGAGTAAGCCCACAACCACTCTCTACATGCCCTTGAGGAATAGACATATACAGTAGAACCAAGGGGGAATTCAGAACAATCACAGTCAACACATCTGGAAATATAATAGTAATAGTAATATATTAAGGTAAGCAGGGACCAAGACATTTATAAAGTTTTAGAATCTGAGAGACCTCTATCTGAGAGACTGTAGGTATCTGGAGCAGATGCAGGAATATCTGGAATAAAACCTGATTCTAGAGAACCATTTCAGTTAATTGTATTTACTGTCCTGTCTGTGCTCAGTAATTTAATTCATTTGTACACTACAATCTCAAGAATGTTAAAGGGATCTCATTCTGTCTCTTAACCTTTCCCCCTGCCTCATTATACATATATATGTTTCCTTCTAGCTTCCTTTTACTACCAAAAATAGTTTCAGCAGTGAATGCTTTCAAGTAAGTAAATAAACTGCTTGTAGCCAGTGGCAGATAGTTTAGCATAAAGCTGTACAACTAGGTGCCGCCCCATATAAAACATGGTTCCATGAAGTGATCATATGTGCAATAAAGCACAGAATGCTGTTTTTATGCTGTAAATCAAGCCTCACAGAAAAGCATCACAGAGTACCCCTCCTGTAGGTTTAGCACTTCTAATTGTCAGTAAGGAGACAAAAAGTCTCTCATTGAAGCAGTAAAGCTAGAGGGAAATGGTAAGCACAGTCCTAAAACAAGTCATTGCTGCAAGAGCAGTCAGAGGAAATGTAAGCAAGACTACTGTACAGGGACTGGTGCACTTAGCTTCTCCCATGAGACAGAAATGGCAACACAAACATCAGAACTGCTCCCACTGCGTGAAAGCAACCAAAATGAATGCACACTTGCAGTCAGCTTTATTACAAATGGCACAATGGTGACATATGGTGGCCACCTGGGAAACATTCACATGGCGCAAGGCAAGTCTATGAGATGCTTAAATCTGAACTGTGAGAGCTGGAGAGGAAGAGAAGAGAAACACACACTTACCAACAGCCAGGAGAAGAATACTAGCCACAAAACACCCTGCACCTACGCTCAAATAATAAACGCCTACTCGCATTTCTGCAGGCCAGAGTGGGAAGAGAGTTGCAGCTATAACAGCAGTCACTGTAAAAGAAAGACAGCACAAGCATAAGAAATACTGGGAGCTTTAGGACTGAAATAAATGCAACAGCACCACTTTAATTTGGGGGGAATGTTTTGAGCCCTCACAATTGCCTTGTAAAAGTGGATGCTGTGCCTCTACAGAATATGGGTGTAATCCACTGCAGTGTTTGTCCTGCCCAAAACCAATTAACATCTATTGGAACTTAACAAGCCCCATTTATTTCAATGGGAAGGGGGGGATTTGCCCCCGTGAAAGCCACAGATGTGCTAAGAGGCAGACCGTTAGTTGGGTGGGTTGCCAGTTTCACCCAACAGTGCTCACTTACTTACCAAGTATGAGTCCCATGGCAAATGTTTTAAAATGAACTGGGTCATAAATCCACACATATACCTGGAAGGAGAATGATTACGTAAAAATTAAACCAGGTTCAGAAAGCAAAGGTTTATGAGGAAGCTGATTGGAAATAATATATTCTCCTTGCAATAGTTCATCACTGTAGCATGTAAAGAAGCCTAAACATTTTCTCCGTGACCTGAGGCAGCTTATTAATGGGCTGAGCTAAAGTCTTGTTCTCTGTACAACAATAAATCTATGTATTTTATCTAAGCATTGCAGGGGGTTGGAACAAATGAGCCTCTGGTCCCTTCCAACTCTACGATTCTATGCCTGGGGCTGTGTCACTTCAGACTGCAGATGGAAGTTTATATCCTTTAATGTTCCTTCATAGAAAAAGTTGCTGGCATGTAGAAAACTGTGCATCAGGAAGAAAACTGCAGCCTTTCTCCATGACAACTAGTGCTCTCTCCTTCCCTCCTCTGCTTCATGTTACGTTTTTTCAGGTTGCGTCCTGCAGTGACCCGGAAGTACCGGAACGGGTTACTTCCGGGTTTCGCCGCTCGCGCACAAGCACCAAATCGCACCGCACAACTGTGCAGATACAGCGTTTCAGGTTGTGGGCTTTTCATGTTGTGAACGGGCCTCCAGAATGGATCCCGTTCGCAACCAGAGGGACCACTGTATTGCAGTGAGGGAATGAAACTCAGACTCAAGTCTAGTTCCTCAAGGAGAAATAGGTCTAAGTATTTATGGTTATTAAGACAGATCTGGGAACCTGATCAGCACAGATCTGAGTACTTGATAAGCACTTCTCTGCAAAGTGGGCTGGGGATGGATGTATAGGGGAAAAGCAGGGCTGGGTGAAGATGCTTCTCCTCCCTGCCCATCACTGTTTCTGCACAACACCCATCTACCATTGCTTTCTGCAACAAGAGCAGCAAACATGCATCTAGGATCAAAATGGACAGGGTGGGTAGTGTGTAGGGTAGAGAGGTGTCACGTGAAGAGCTACATCTCCCCTGCAAACTGCCTTTCCCTTTGCAGCAGAAAAACAGTGGTGTGGTTCCACCACCAAATGCTCAATTAGCCTTATAACAACATCTGAGATCCCATAAACCCACAATGCACCCGCAATTTGAAGGGCAGGCCTAGAGATGCAATCTATTGAATCCAGCCACAACAGGTAATTCTTGTCATGGCTATGAAGAACAATTGGAAAGTGCTGTTCCTTATTTCAAGCAAGACTAATGGTCCGTCTATGGCAGCAGCTTTTCAGGACTTTAAGGCAGCAGTAAACCTGTGCTTTTGAATAAGCATACACTTTTTGGGGAGCAATAACCAACAGTACCAGGACATAAGAATTGTCCTGGTAATTCAGACGAAAATCTATCTAGCCTTGGTATGGAATTTATGCATGTTGTGATTATGTGATAAGTAAACTAAATATGAAATCTTAACAGAAAAAAGCCCTTAGATTATGACTCCTATTTTATTTAAAAGATTTATATCCTGTTCTTCACCTAATGGTCTCAGAGGAAATTACACTCAGGTAAACTACATCACAACAGTGTCTCCCAACCTAGTACTCTCTAGATGTTTTGGACTACAATTACCATCCGCCTCTGCCAGCATGGCCAATGGTCAGGGATTTTATTTATTTATTTATTTATTTATTTATTGCATTATTGCACCTTTCCTCCAAGAAGTTCAAGGTGACATATTGCAGTCTGAAACAGTTGGGGACACCAGGTTAGAGAAGACTGCAGTAAAACAACAGAACAGAAAAAAATATATTTTAAAAATAAAAAATCAAAACCAAGAATTCCCCTATTTTTATTTCTTTAACAGAATGTGTAAGCCACTTGATTGTAAGAAAATCCCTAAGCAGTTTACAAAAAATATATTTAAAAAAAATTACTGATAAAAACAGCTAAAACAGGTATTTTAAAACATTACCAAACACTCATAAAACCAGAGCCAGATGTCTCCATTTCTGACCAACTACATCAAGAAAAATCTAGTCAGACTAGTGGATTTCTCCACATTTTTATTACTGGTAAACATTATAGACAGGAAAACATTTCAGCAACAGAGATTATTCAGATACTGTACCTCATTTCCATCCAGAAAAACCTGATCTTCATGAGGCTCAAGTTTGAATTTTCTCTTTGTCTCCTTCTTCTTAGGTGTGCCAGGAGTCTCATCCTAATGACATATTGGAAACAATTGCCAGTGAAATTGTGCTCATGAGAACACCTCATGTAGTCCCTTCTGCCTTTATTCCCACATACTGATTCAAAAGCAAGATTGAGGATAAAGACATGGTTCCACTTCAGACCATGGTCTTTGGACTGAGATAAACCTTTATAACTAGACATTTCCTTTTGGGGAACCTCATATATGACATCAGACAGAGAGGCAGGTAAAGGTGGGGTTTGGCCAAATGAGGATTTGCAGGCACCACCAATCCCCTTTCTGCAGTAGCTCCTAAGCACCTGACAACCTGTAGGTTGTCAGACACTTTGCAAGCAGAGTTTGGAATGCCCCTTGTGCTACACTTCCCAAGCACTGGGCGTTGAGTACCTGGACAAAGGGGCTATGCAACCTCCCCTAAAAGAAAGAAAAATTGTCCCATAAAGAATTACAACACGTTGACACTTAATCTCCTAGAGATAAATTTGACAGGTGGGTCAGCCCTGCCAGGACTGGAGATACAAAGATCTTATCCACTGAACTGAACAGGTACTCCATACCCGCCTTAAATCCATTAAAATTCTCCCACTGATTTCAGTTACATGCAAATCAAGGAATAAAACATTGACAAAAAGCTAAACATTTTGTTAAAATTTACTATTTAGCATTACTGAGCACTCAGAAAGAAAGATACAGACACCAATTGTTCTGACTGATTCTCTTATCTTCCATAGAACACAAAGTTCTAGAACAGGCTATTTATACTTTAACCTCCTCTTTATTAGACCAATTCCCCCAAAAGATCTTAACTCAAACATAATATAGGTTATTTAATGTGCATCTTTTCAAATAAATTCTTAAAACTTTCTTGCCTGCATGTCTGCCTAGCTTCTTACTCTCCCCCTTCTCACAGTCCTTGCCCTGGCACATCCCTTTGTGATTCCCCAGTAATGTTCCATCACTATGGACTGAAAAGACTGCCGGGGTGCCATGAATTCTTACCTGTGCTATGGAATCTCTCAAGTATGTGTGTTACAAAAATAAGTGCACAATGCAGCCAAAATTAAGCCCTTTTTATTTTCACCAATTTCAAAAGGAAAGATTTAAGCACCTGTTAAAATATTTTATTAAAATCAAGGGATTTTTTATATGCTTAGCTATAGCTGAATGCTGTTAATTATAATTTACAGTCGGTAATTGCAGACAAAAAATGAAGAATGCTCAAAATAACGACAGTTAACTCACAACTTGCACTCATTTAACTTGTGCGCATTCAACTTTACACGCTTGGCAAATTTTAAAATATATAAATAAAAAGGGGCTGGAAGTGGGTGGGTTGCCTGGGGAAAATTTCTTTTAGGCAATACCACCTGCCATTCCACCCAATGCATTTTGACTACAGTGGTCCCCCGCAAGACAAATGCCTCGCAAGACGGAAAACCCGCTAGACGAAAGGGTTTTCCGTTTTGGAGGTGCTTCGCAAAACGAATTTCTTTATGGGCTTGCTTCGCAAGACAAAAATGTCTTGCAAGTTCCTGCGGGTTTTTTCCCCTCCCCCCCTTTTCCTAAGCCGCTTATCAGCTGATCTGCTGATAAGCCGCTTAACAGCTGATCGCTAAAAGCCGCTAAACCGCTAATAGCGCTAATCCGCTAAGCTGTCAACGGGCTTGCTTCGCAAGACGAAAAAACCGCTATACAAAGAGCCTCACGGAACGGATTAATTTCGTCTTGCGAGGCACCACTGTACACACAAGTTTGGCTTTATATGCTATCCCCAGAACATAACCCCCACATAAGTTGAGCCTTGCTTGTACAGTATTACAATCTGGTTTCCAGCCTAGCTATAGCCCTTAAACTATCTTGCTCATTCAAGCTAATGACCTTCATCAGGAGAGACAAGCGGAGCACAACCCTATTGATTCTTGATTCTCCAATGTCTCCGATACTGCAGACCATGGCATCCCTCTGAACTGCCTTGCCTGAATGGGGCTTGGAGACACGATGTTACAGTGGCTCTGGCTCTTTCCGGAAGAGTGAGTCTAGAACACGGGTGTCAAACACAAGGCCCGCGGGCCGAATCCGGCCCGCCAGACCACGTCATGTGGCCCGTGTAAGCCGCCGCTGGTCGGCAGCCTTCACCTTTTATTCTCGCTTTTTTTTGGGGGGGGGGACACAACAAAGCCGCCTCTTCAGCGCATGCGCGGCAGCCTACAAGCCAGAGAACGTCTGCCCTCTAGCGGCGCCGGCCGTTCTACACAGGAAACCTCCACTTTACATGCATTCAGGAAACCTCTACTTGTTTTTATATTGAGCACATGCCATCCTGTGATGTGACAGATCCAACGGCTGCCTGAACAACCGGCCCTTTGAGGGTGACCAAACTGCTGATGCGGCCCCCTGATGAATTTGAGTTTGACACCCCTGGTCTAGAACATGGTGTTGGGAGACTAATCACTGGATGAGCTCTGCCAGAGTTTGGGGCTGGTGTGCCACTAAAATGCAGAGAACACACAGTTCTGCTTCTCGTTTCCATCTACTAATCTCAGAAAAGCAGTAGAAACCTTATCAGGTATCCTGGGGCAGTTATGGAATAAATGAGGTCAAACAAATGGAAACTTAATCATGATAAAATGGATATACAGTTTGGGATCTGCACAGAGGTTTGCAAACAATTTTAGACAGGCTTACCCTGTCTCTAAAAAATCAGGTATGCAGTTTGAAAGTACTCATGGATCCAGTATTACCTATGGAAGTATAGATGGTAGACATGGAGGCGGTGGGAGGAGAGGGGGTTATTGGTTTGTGGGTTGGTTTGTGTTTTTTTTTGTTCTTGTTTTTATTATGCATTTTGTATTTTTATCTTGTATTTTTATGTTGAGAACCACCTTGAGATCAATGGATGAAGGGTGGTATACAAATTTAATATACAGTAATAATAATAATGCTTTTTACCAGCTGCAATGCTGTCTAGAGAAAGCATCAGCTACACACACAACATTCAGACTACACTACTGTAATATTATTTACATAGGGAAGCCTCTGACGACAGTCCAGAAACTTCAACTAGTGAAAAATTCAACCACCAGAAGGCGTGGGGTGGGGTAGGCAGTACGGCCACACCACACAAACTTTGCATCAGTTGCATTGGTCAGCCATTCGTTTCCTGGGTCAATTTAATGTGCTGCCATTAACATTCAAAGCATCAAAAGGGTTGGGACCAGATTATTTGACAGACTACCCAAACTCACAGAAAGCTGCTCAGGCCCTAAAATCAACCTTAGAGGACCTGTTCTTGCCATTGAAGACAATCAGATTAGTCAGGAACAGGACCCTTTCAGGAATGATCCTACATCTGTGAAATATCCTGCCCTGAAAAGTCTGCTTTGGGCCCCTTTTGTATTAAATGGCCCCTAAAAGTGTCCTTATCCTGTCAAGTTTTCTATTGATTTTCCTGTGACACTTCTACCCCAGATATGATTTTATCTGTTGCTAGTTTATTAGGCTATTTGTCAGTTGGTTTTTTGAACATTTTTATTGTAAGGGGCTGTATAACAATTTGCCCTAAAAGGGGTGGGGGGAATAAGTAAGATGATGAAAATTAGGTGAATGGGTAATTACTGTATAGTAATTGTGGTTCTTATTGGGCCAAACGTTACTCAAGCAGAAGGTTGCTTGATTTCCTGTACCCTCCCTCCTTACTGTGCCCCCAAAATGATTCTCTGTAAAATCAGAGAACACTCAAAATAGGGTTCACCCTGCATTGTTGTGCTGGGAGGGAAGACATAGCCAAAAGACAGAGGGAGCTCACAGAAGTGGAACTGCTTTTGTCCAATGTCTGATGATTTCCCCATCTGTAATCTTCCACATAACATCCTAATTCAGAGGGTTCCCTGTCCACAGGAGTAGCTTTTCCAGGACACAGAAAACAGCAGTGAGGAGAAAGGATATATACGAAAGCTAGGCAGTGCAAAAGGTTTCTTACTCATGAAAATTTGGATGCTGCTTGTTGTTCTAATACAAGACAAATGGAGTCCAGTTCTCTAAACCTATCTGTCATTTGGTATACCTCACTGGCTCAAATATAGGTTGTGAGATTCATAACTTGTTACTTGCCAGGTTTTAGTTGAATGGTATGAATTCTAAGATATGTTCTCTGAAAGACATTCACAGAATGACCGTCTCCTCTCCTCTCCCTTCCCTACCTTGCACCCCCTAATAAGCTTATCTGGAGAATTGGTGAGCCCTTCTAAACAATGTAGTTTGTGATGTCGGGGGGGGGGGTCTTCTGAGGGAAGGGGAGAATCTGTTGAATGGTCACTTTAAAATGTGAAGGTTCATTATTGTTTCACAAGTTGTGTATGTCTTTAAGGGCCAGGGCCAGGGCCAGGGCAAATAATGAGACCCAGTCTTACAGCTGTGAAACATAGCAGGTGCTGCTGAGTTGTGCTAATCAAGCTGTGTCAGCAATTGGGTATAGTATATAAGGAGCAGCACCTAGCTCTCCCATTACCCTGGGGGATGGGTTGGTGGTTGGGTCTGGTTTGTTGTTGATGTATTTAGTGTATAAGGAGTTTTTGTTTTTGTTATTAAAACCTTGTTTAAGTTATTTTTGAGTCCCTTTTTAATGCATGGTCTCCCCAGCAAGCTCTCTGCAGCGCTACTAAACTGCAAATAGCCAACAGAATTGCCCATAATCCATCTTAGATCCTAGAACAAGTTAACGAAGTTCATGGAAGGAAACCATTTCCAGTAGGATAGCCATGATAGTTGGTTGCAGCAAAAACAACAAAGCCTTAAGGCATTACATCTGCTCTGACCCATCACACAGACTCACAATTTAAGGATTTACACCAGGCATTTCTCAGATTACAATACAAATCCAATGGAGTGAAAGAGCAAACCAGCAAGGTCAGACCAATTTCCAGAAATAATCAACTACAGGACAGATGAGGAAGAGAAAGCAACAGACCACCATTTATAGCCACCTACAGCTCCCAGATATAGCCACTCAAGCATGAATAATCTACAGCCCATCCTGGACAATACTGCTTCCTTCTCACAGGTCTTGGGTAGGAGGCCTGTTCTTGCTTACACACAACACCCATAACAACTACTCGCCAACAAAGAGCTCATATAACAGAACACAAAAACAGGGACCAGGCCCTGCAACAAACCGAGATGCCAATTCTTTTCCCATACCTTCTCTGGTAACAGTATTACAGGACCTAAAATAACATCAATAGTTCATTCACCTGCTCATCTTCCAATGCAATATGTCATCTGCCAGCAATGCCCTTCTGCATTCTACATAGGACACACAGGCCCATCCCTACACAAAAGAATCAATGAATACATATCTGACATAAGAAGTGGCAATATTCATAGACCAGTAGGAGAATGCTTCAATCCACTAGGGCACTTTGCCAATGATCTTAAAGTAGCCATACTTGAACAAAGGAATTTCCAAAGGAGGCCACAGCATGAAAAAGCTATATTACAATTCGCATAATCCTCCAGAAAGCTTGGAGGGGGTCTTCTGCACATAGCAGGATGAGAAACTTTCCTTCCTTCCACAAACCATTTTAGCTGACTTATCTTGAGATTCATACTATCAATTTTAGCAGCTGATTTTTTTTCCAGCTGACAGTTGCATCTTTTGCAGAAATACAAAACAAACAAAAAACTGTAGGGAAAAATTATCAAGCCCACCCAATAAGGACTAAGCATTCTCAGTTGCTACAGCACATTGTGTTGGGTGGCGGGTGGTTAGAATGGGCAACTGTGAGTGGGGGGAGAACAGGGAGGACTAGATGAAATGTAGTGTCATGGAAAAGGGCATGGCTGACACCTGAACAGGAAAACTCCAGGACAGGAATATGTGTTTCAAACAAATTGTAAACTCAGTTATTTTATGCATCCTACCTGAGTATATTGTATTTCTAAATAAGAGACCTTGTATTTTTAATGAAACTGATATTCATCTATGGTTAAATTCACCCCAAGGATTTCAGTTTTCCTTAAACTTAAATCTGGAACCAATACTAAAAGACAGTAACTTTTTTAGAACTTGAAACTGTTTACAGTATGCATATGGCATAAGCACATATATTAGTATTTATTCTTGAAATTTTAATATTGAACCTAATGATGAAAAAGAGAGGAGGAAATTATGTCTAACCATGTCTACTGCCTCTTCCCAAATTAGAGTGCCCCGACAGAAACACATTTATTCATACACAAATTGGGATGAAGATTACTGTACACTGCAGAAAATACCGTATTTTTCGCGCCATAGGACGCACTGGCCCATAGGACGCACCAAGTTTTTTGGGGGGAAATAAAGAAAAAAAAATTATTCCCCCCCAGGCGCTTGTGGGGCTGGCAGTGGGGAGAAGAGCGCTTCTCCCCGCCACCTGCCTGCAGACCAGGTCCAGGGACAGCGGGAAGACGCACTGCGCCTCCCCGCTGTCCCCGGAGCTTGCGGGGCTGGTGGCGGGGAGAAGCGCTCTTCTCCCCACCGCCCACCTGCAGACCAGGTCCGGGGACAGCGGGAAGACACGCTGCGCCTCCCCGCTGTCCCTGGCGCTTGCGGGGCTGGCGGCGGGGAGAAGCACGCGTCTCCCCGCCGTCAGCCTCCAAACCACATCGAGAGACAGCAGGATGGCGGCGCTCCCCGCTGTCCCCCGACCTTGTGGGGTTGGCGCTGCGGCTCTCCTGAAGCCTGGAGAGCGAGAGGGGTCGGTGCGCAAAAGCCTGCATTCGCCCCATAGGACGCACACACATTTTCCCTTCATTTTTGGAGGGGAAAAAGTGTGTCCTATAGGGCAAAAAATACGGTACTTCTCACAAATCTATTTCAGAAATAAGTAATAGAAAGGGCCAGTGAAACCTACTGAACACCTTTTGAGCACCCCAAAAAAATTCACAGAACTATCTCTGTAATACTAATCTTATTAAATGTTTTATTAAGCATGTCTATTAATATGACAGCAAAAATGCTAAAACTCTCTTAAGTGTGTACCTTGCACTATGTATTCTTTAATTTCTTTTAGCTTTTATCACTTCTTCCTGTAAAAACAAGTCCATACTGTTAATGTCCTCCACTGAACATGTACAGTTTTTCTCATGAGGAACTATATTACAAAGACCCCAAAGTATTATGAGAAAAGCTATGGTAAGTAAAGAAATCCAAACTAGAAGTCTTTAACATTAATCTTTAATATTAGTTCTTTGCAGTTTTTAATTTTCTCCCACTCTGAATGGAATGCTATTTAATCCACTGTTTATATTATGGTTTCATCTCAGATGGACTTGAGGATTCACACTGACCTTTTTGCCTTCTTCTTTCTCACCATCCTTCTTCTTTTCCTTCTCTTTCTCCTTCTTAGCTTTTTCTTCTTTTCCGCCATCTTTTTTGCTCTTTTTCTCATCTTCTTTTCCACTTTCAGCCTTTCCTTTCTCTTTTTCCTTTTCTTTCTTTGCATCCTTGTCTGGCTTCATCTTCATCACTTTTAGAGCTCGGTGGAAAAACTGCTTCTTTAAAAGTCTTAGAAGAAAAATTCAGTTCATGCTTAATCTGGGAGTCCACTGCTAAAGTGGAGTCATATGGTAAAGTAAACTCAAACTACTACTTTGATCAAATAAGCAATCCATTCTAAAACTACGACCAAACCAAGTCTACATCACATTAGATAGGGTATTAAGAAAGATGGAGGGGGGGGGGGAAATCTCTTAAATAAAAATTGTATTTAAAAAACAGTCATCATTAGAATAGTGCCAAAGCTTGATTATTCCTTGAAATTTTTGTAAGCTGCTCAGGAAATAGGATTGAAGAGCAGTATAAAAATACTTGCCATACATAAACTTATTTTCTTATAAGCACATAAAATATCAATCTTCCCTATTGGTTGCCATTTCACACTTAGATATATGCACATGTTATTAATTAAAAAACAGTGACAAATGGTAAAGGTAATAGATGACAGTGAAAATTAGACCACTATTTCCAACACATTTTGACAATATACCCTAACCCAAGGGAACTCTTCATAAAATACTGATAATAAAAACCAGCCAACTTTAACATTTATAGGCAGTTTCTTCTATTCCTACAAAGCATATAACTATAATCTGGCAAGATAATAAGGTCTTGTTGCTGAGTTTTTGGAGTTCTGCAACTGCAGTAACAAAGTAATTTTCAACTGAATGTTGTAATTCAACTAGAATAATCCTAGCTGCATAGGCTGTTGGAATATGAGTAAAGCCATACAGTAGTAGCAAAGACCAAAGACAACTATGGAGGATCTAAAAATATAAAAATACTTTCTGATTACCTGGAAATAACACAATGAAAATACATTTTAATTCATTCTGTAACATTATATTTAGGAGTATTCATAGTGTTTACAACAACATTAAAAAAACCAGGCCTACCTGTTGCAATAATCAACTACAGACTCTCGAGTGGTAAACAGGGCTTCTTCTCCTTTCTTGGCTTTTGCCCACTTAGAATCCAGAAGGCAATCCACAGCTTTGGAAGCTAAAAAGAAAAACACACCATACCTCTCACAAGAATGCTACACTGGAAAAATGTGACCAGTCCTAAAGAAAATGGAAATTTTGGAACAGTAATAATTTTGTTCCTCATTTGATGACGTGTCTGTCTAAACAGCTCACCCACAGTAGAACCCAACAAATTTTGAGTCCAAGGAAACCCTAGGAAATGATTTTGATTGATTATGACATTTTCACTTTTACTTTTTTCTGGCTTCAGCCTGAATAAACCTTGTACACATAAATTCAATGTCTGGAAGTATTTGAAGCCTTTTAGGTTTGTCCAAATTTCTATACTCTTGAAGGAATGGGAAGCTGAGGGCCTTTTATTTGAACCACACACTGTTATGTCTACTCAAATGTAAGTTGCACTGAGTTCAGTGTAGCTTACTCCCAGGTAACTGAGCAAGAAGTGCAAACCAAAGCTTCCATCTGCTGCAAGTGATTATGAAGATAAACTGCTTAGTGGATTAAGTAGGCCGAGGACATTTTGGCAGAAAGCAGAGTGCTTCCTCCATATCTTTTTTCTTTTTCTAAGATAAAAATAAATTGTTTTACAGACTTGCTGCCCTGTGGTAGTTAGATATTCAGGGTCCTACACAGTGCAGCAGTTCCTTAGAAGTACAGCTAGGATATAAATTGTAGTATTAGATACAAGTTGTCACAGTTAATGAGATGGCATCAATGGTTAGTATGGGAGAAGGCAAAACCATCTTGTCAGTTATCACTGCTGTTGTCATAAGAGGACACCAACCATCAGCAATCCATTTTCCACTGGATTATTATGACTAATACCATAGGAATATTATGTTTGTTGTGTTATCATCGCCGTCACTCACTCAGGCTTTCAAATCTGAATAAAAATAAACACAGTCTGAACCAGAAATTTCTACACTCTGCAGAAGATAAAGATTCTACTCCTACCCTGGAATTCACTGAGGTGAAGTGCAGACCATAAAAAGCTCTTATTAAAAAACAAAAAAGGGGGGGGGAATCAGGCTGTGATTAGTTTTAATCAGATTCTCATCCCCACTTATCTCCCAGGTAAAAGCAAGAATAAAAACATTTTCCTCCAAGCGCTACAAATATTGACAATCAGGTTGCCACATGATTTGGATAATATTTAACCTTACCAATGAAGTAATCCACTCTGTGACCCATCATATTGGTAGACTTGGTTGGACAGTTGAAACGCAGGTATTTAGCAACAGCCTTTTCCTCCTTGAATGGCTCACCCACCTCCTTTAAGAGAAAACAGAGCAAATGCAAATTTAAAGCAGAAAGCTACAGTATTTTCATTTGTACTGAATTTTTACAAAGCTCCTCAACTCACTTTCATAGCATGTGAAACATGATTCCTCAGATAGTTACATGCTAATATTCTGTAAATACCTCATTATCAATGAAGGCTCTTGTGAAATCTTAAAAGACTAACAAATTTATCATAGCATAATCTTTCATCCATCAGATGCATGATATAGGAAATATAGGAAATTTACCTCTCAAGACCAAATATTATTGCCTTGTAGTTTAAAAGTTAAGAATGGGTAACCACATCAATTGTTAGCGGGACACTATTCTAGATTCTTTGCCTCTATCAGCAGGTCAGCATGCTAACAGCATGCTATCAGAACATGACAGAAGCAACCACAAGGTGGGAACAGAGCTGGCAGAATATTTGAACACCACCATGCTTTATTTTTTTTATTTTTTTGATAGAATTTATGTACCAGAGTGTCCAAATGAAGCTGGTTGATTGTATTTAGAAACTTCAAAGACTGGGAAAATGTTGGACAGTTTTCTAATTTGGTGGCTTTGGAGAAGTGGAGAGAAATGTGATTTTGTCATATCCTAGATGTGTTCCCCTTGGGACACAGGTTGTGCTGTGGTCTTAAACCACTGAGCCTCTTGGGCTTGCTGATCGGAAGATCAGCGGTGTGAATCCGTGTGACAGGGTGAGCTCCTGTTGCTCTGTTCCAGCTTCTGACAACCTAGCAGTTCAAAAGCACAGCAGTGAAAGTTGATAAATAGGTACCGCTGCGGCGGGAAGGTAAATGGTGTTTCCATACGCTCTGGCTTCTGTTACAGTGTTCCACTGCGCCAGAATCGTTTTACAGTGGTACCTCGGGTGACATACGCTTCAAGTTACATACGCTTCAGGTTACACACTCTACTAACCCAGAAATAGTGCTTCAGGTTAAGAACTTTGCTTCAGGATAAGAACAAAAATCAGACTCCAGCAGTGTGGCGGTGGCAGGAGGCCCCATTAGCTAAAGTGGTGCTTCAGGTTAAGAACAGTTTCAGGTTAAGAGCGGACCTCCGGAACGAATTAAGTACTTAACCCGAGGTACCACTGTAGTTATGCTGGCCACATGACCCGGAACGCTATCTGTGGACAAATTTCAGCTCTCTCAGCCTGAACCGAGATGAAGGCCCACCCCATAGTTGCCTTTGACTGGCCTTAACTGTCCAAGGGTCCTTTACCTTTACCCTTACTGTTACCTTTTATACTCCCCCTTAATGACAAAGTACATAGTCTGGAAATGAACATGGACTCTTTGGTATTGAGGACTTCCCAGGTAGTAGTACTCATAACAGGAGGCCATTTTACGAGCTTAACACAGGTGAGTGTACTGAGGCCACTTCTGTCATATAATGCCAATTACAATGTGTTCTATGCAGGGCTAATTTGGAAAACAGTTCAGAAGTTGCAGGTGGTTTGCAGTTTACCTGACAAGGACACGTTGCAAAAAGCATGTCACTCCTGTCATTGCTCATCTTTACTGGCTGCATTTTTGCTTTGGGCATGCTGGTTATTGTTTTTAAGGGCTTAATCTGTCTAGGTTAGGTCCTGCATCTCTTTAGGAGCATTTCCTGGCCTGTTTCTCCATGTTCACAGGGAAAGCTCAGTGACCCCTCCACTTAGGGAACCAAAACTGTGAAGGTGCAGAGCTTGATATTTTCTTTTGGGGAACACAACACTATTTGGTCCCTATAATGTTGATATTTTAGTAGGAAATAAAAACCCCAGCTCTTACAAAATGCTTCTGGTGTCAGCTAATTGGGTGTTTTAATTGCAGTCGCTTTTAGTCTGGTTATAAATTCTTTATTTTGCTGCACTGGAAACTCAGCCAGATGGGCAGGGTATAAATAATAAATTATTATTATGGTTTCTATTGACTGCTTCATTACTCCAGATGGGTGTTTTATTTAAATTCTTTTATTTGATGATTGTAGCTTTAAATTGGTTTCATACTCTGCTTTGGTGTGTGATATCTTGGAAGTAATGCAAGCCTATAAATGCTAATAAATAAATAAAAACAGAAAGGGCTGTAGCTAAATGTCTGTCAAAAAGTTGTGATTAGGGATTCTTAAAACTAACATTTTAAGATTTTAAATCAATGTATTTAGCTCTAGTTACAGATAGGTAGCCGTGCTGGCTCTGTTTTCTACCTTTTAATGTTTCACCTACAACAAGGCAGCTAAGTAGTAAGAAGGAATGGAAAGAACATGCAAGCTGGTCAAAACACATAGACACTTGCTAAATAATATAAAAAAGATATAGTACTGGACAGTTCCTGTTTGGCTGAACAAACTATTAAAATGAAGCAACCACGCTGAAGCTACAGAACATTCTCCACCTGCTACAAGACAGAAAAACCATGTTGAGCCTGTGAAGCAAGTTTATTGATGACACAGCTGTTTATTCCCTTTTTGCAAACAGGTTGGAGCGTCCAAAATCAGTCCTGCAAAAACTACAGAATGTTAAGAGAGATAAATCCTGGAATTTTTTGCTAATCAAACTAATGGGTAAGAGGGGGGAAGGGTTAGTTTCTAAATTGCTTAATGTAATTTTTGGATCTATGGAACCCCTTAAAAAGATATGGCACACAAATTCTTCCAAATGATTAGAATAAAATTGGGAATCATTAACCTCAAAATCTGTTTCCAGTTTTCTTGGGGGAAATGCCTTAAAATTATTACACAGATGTCTATAATATTTCCTTCTAGATCACCTAATTGTTGGAAGGGTTGCAATAAACTTGGTACTTATTACCATTCATGGTGGGATGTTAGTTGGTACTATTTTTGGAATGTAATTTTGACAGAAATTACAATTATTAATAAAAAAAACCAACACTATTGCTTCTTGTACAAAATTAATGTTACTGAATATTTTTTAAGATACCAATGTAACTACATTGTCAAAAGAATTGGTCTTATACAGTATATGATTTTGGCAGCATGAATAGTAACTGCAACTCAATGGAAAACAGTAAAAAATCTTAAACTGGGCACTTCATACCAATCATTCTGGAATATAGTTATAATAGGAAAAAAATAACACAGAAGTTGAGATTTGGCATTCCTTTGTGACATATACAGCAGAACCTTCATTTTCAAGACAACCCTTGTTACAAGCCTGGCAAATCTAGAACTATACTTGATGAGCTGATGAAGTTGATGGTCTTTACTTGGGCTTTGTTATTTTAACTTATTCTACGTGCCTACTTTATAGTTTTGTTTTTCATATTTTAATTTTTATAATTGTTTTCTCTGTTTTATATAATTATAAAATGAAATAATAAAAACCAAATAATAATAACAATAACAATAATAATATTCTTAAAAGAGTATCTATTGGATAGAATTATATATGAACAGCTACAAAAAGTCAATCCCTCCCAATCCCCATAAAATTACTAAAACCAGCACCTCATTTCCACATAGATCAGAAGGAAGCTGCGGGTAGAATGGGGCCGTGTCCTCTGGACTCTCATCTTCATATCCCCACATGAAAGCTTTGTGCAGAAATGAACCAGTGGAACAAAGTATGTCCAGATGAAACCTTAACCACTACACTGAGCAAAGAAGGAACGTTTGCTCTAAAGTCGTAGCAAAGACAACAGCAGCAGCTGCTAGAAGCTACTTGGGAGCCTATTCTTTTCCCTATGCAAGCCACTGCGGGTAAGGAAGTAATGTTATGCAAATAAGGAACCAATGTCATCATATCTTAAATTCTTACACGTTCACATTGGTATGTTAAAATCTCTTTTTGCAAGAGGGCTGTTTAGCAATGGTGCAATATGATAGGCTAACTAAAACAATAGTCGTTTCTGTAATTTGCTGTCTCAGACACTTAATTACACTTGCTTGGAAAATACTGTTTGTACGTCAAAGGTAGGCAACTTGTTATGCACAGAGGCTCACATTAGAAAAATACAATTAGCAGTTTTTTTCAGCATATTCTAAGTTCATGTAATTAACATGATAGACTACTAACTACCTACTTAGAGAGCCAGTGCAGTGCAGTGCAGTAATTAAGAGTGTCCAACTAGGACCTACAAGACCAGAGTTCAAAGTGGGGGTGGGCTGAAGCTCACTTGAGCATGAAGCTCACTGGGTGTTGGGCCAGTCACTATCTCTCAGCCTAGCCTAACTCACAGGGTTGTTGGGGGAGAAATGAGAAGGCAGAGAACCATGTACAGCACCTTGACCTCCTTAGAAAAAAAAGGTAGGATATAAATGTAATGAATAAACGAACAAATAAATAATGGGGAGCCTTTTTCCTTTTTTTCTGCTTTAGGACTAACTGTATTTCTTTTCTGAATGCAAAATATTTTATAAATGGTCTCTGTGTCCAAAGGCACTCCACACAATACACAATATTAAAAATCTACATTCTAAAAACAAAAAACAAACAAACAAAAAAGAAATGGGTGAGATTCCCTAGATTTGGTATGGAATAGGTTCTAGTTAACAAGTTTAAGCTTGAACTGGTTTGGATCAGGCCCAGGGTAGATCACCACTGCTCATCTGAACATATAACCATATGTAATTAAATTTCATCTCTTGCATTACTCACTAAAGCCCATATGCAAGCAATTTATTAGATTTCTAGGGTCCAATCAACAACCTATAAAGAATCACCAGAACACAATTCTGTCCTATATATATATTTCCATATACCATCACAAAGTTGCCTACCATACCATTGCACTAAAAATATAGTTCATCTCAGAGAAACTGCATAGAAGGCTGCCTGCACATTTTGCTCCACAACTTAAGTCTAGAGACATTTTTTTTAAAAATGAATACTCAGCAACTGGAGGGCCTGCTGACTGAGGGTCCAGTACATCAGTACCTCTGTGCCTGCCTCTCAGCAGCACTGCATATAAAAGATTTCGCTTGAATCGGAAAGTGGCTTGCACACAAAAGCACTTGCACACGAATAGCAGTGCTTATGGTAAGCAGCTGAATGTAGGTGATGGTTACAGGGGACATGGTCAACTGCACCAAGGGCACCTGACCACATCTCTAAAACGGAATGCAGAGATAGGAAGAAGAGCAGGTAGCTCCCTTCCTTGTCCAAGCAACCACTGTCTACTTTTCCAGGTGACAAGATTTTGGTTCTTTCAGACTAATAAGCACGTGATAACTGCGGAAGTGTTGTGAATTTGAGGCAGAGATCATGTTGCCTTGGCTTCTCCAGTCTCTTATCAACAGAAAATAGCTACCCAATACCAGTGCTGCCTTTGTTTGCCACAGCTGTTTTTACAGTTTCTTCAAAGAAACTTGAAGCAAAGGTCAGTTTAACATAGTTACCCATGCAAGAAGCTGGCACGCACAGTCTGTTCTTAAAGAGCATTTTTTGTACCAACTTCCCCGCTTGTGAGATGAACTGCCCTCCAAGAACCAAATTAACTTAAATAACTTGAGATTTGAGTCAATCATGTTTGTAAATCGTATATCCTGTTCTTTCAAGACAGAAATGAAAATGTTTAAATCTTAAGTGAAGGTGCTCAATATATATGACTACAGTGGTACCTCAGGTTAAGTACTTAATTCGTTCTGGAGGTCTGTACTTAACCTGAAACTGTTCTTAACCTGAAGAACCACTTTAGCTAATGGGGCCTCCTGCTGCTGCCGTGCCGCCGGAGCCCGATTTCTGTTCTCATCCTGAAGCAAAGTATCATTCATCAGCCTGCTATTCATTATGACACCAAACAAAATATAAAATTGATATATATATATTACAAACCTTGAACAGAGCAACGTGACAATCGGGGTGTTTAAACTGAAATACTGTATAGAAATATTAGAAAAGTGGCAAAAGGAAATGGCATAATCAGGGGCAAAACTAGGTAGGTTTTATTTCACCCAGGTCAAAGACCTGGTTTGGAACCCCCTCATGTGTATTTGTGTACACACATGCACAAACAGGCCGGGAGCCTCAATGGCACCCCTTGGGGGTAGAAACCCAGCTAACCCCCCCCAATAGTTGTGGCACTGGGCATAATTCAAGAAATAGTGCTACTCTTGAAGAGAAATAATTGCTGTTACTTTTTGATATAAACTTATTTGAACTAGTTTTTCCCTCGTTAAATAAATTTTAAACCATCCAGCACCCAAACAAAATATATTTAGAAAGAGATGACTGCACAATGTATTGCACACTAAACTAGCATATTACTAATAAAGCATATGCTATGTATCCAAAGCTGTCAGTAAATGTTTTGCATGAGATCAACGTCCTGGCAATCAAAGATGCAACATATTCATACTGTGACACTCAAAAGCAAAGGTCCATAAACATTTGCAAGAGATTACTCCAGCTTTATCTAGGAACAGTTTGTGAAATGTTATCTCCGCTGGCATGTAAAAACAACAAACAATATTTTAAAGAATCTTTTCCAATACTGAAGAGCTCCTATAACCTAGATAACATACAAGATTATTTTTAGTATTAATTGTGAGTAACTCAGGCTTTAAACTGTCCTACAGTTTAAACCTTCTTTAGACTATATATTAATTGGGGAGGTGTTGAGAGAAGCCTCACATTTTGGAGGCAATGAGGGGGAGGGAATTTCAGAATGTTTAAAAAAACAGGAGGAAAAGAGGTATATAGTGTGTGTCTGCAGCTTATTCACAATCTTTATGGTTTGGTGAATAGTTTTACCAAAGCCACAATGAGACAGGATGGTAGCTGTCAAGTTGGCCATGAATATTTTAGAATACATTTCTCAAATATTTGTTGGCATAATTATTACAATCAAATAAACATTATGCTTAGGCTGCACAAAATTATAACTGCTAATAATATCATATCTTGTTTTTGCCAAGCGTTGGAACTGTAAAAACAATGGTCCACCTAGTGTTAATATTCTTTACAGACTCTGCATATTCTTACCCTGAACGCAACATAAGTTAAACTTTTATCAGTATTGTCACTATTTGGCCTTTCCACATTTGAACAAGTTTTGGAAGATATTGAATTAAATCACCTTAACAAACATAGCACAGCTTCATTGACACAGATACTTTTAAAGATATATTTGTTCACTACAGAGCACATAGCTATGTAGCATACCTAACATATGTCATCTATTGCGGAAGACTTTATAGCATAGCTTTGAAGTGAGAAAAACTTCCCTTCCCTTCCTCTCATAATGAGACTACCAAAAATAATTACTGCAGTTGACTGCAGAAAAAGTGACTCATTCATATGCTGTCACTACATCTGGAACATCCAAGAAGAAACACTCTTCTAGGTGTGTGTGAGGATGCCTGTGAACCTAAGGGCATCGCAGAAGATGATAATGAATACAGGTCATGTAAATGAGCGAGCGTGCTAGAATTAGCAGGATTGAGCAGAAGTGAAAAACTGATATTGTAATGCAACAGGGTGGCATCCACTAGCATGCAACAAGCAAACTCCACATGATGCAGAGGTGATTAAACAGCATTAAGTATAGTGCTCACCAAATAGGAAATTCTCACAGTTACAGGTTGTATGTGTGATAACCATGCATGCTAAGTGTATATTTTGGATGTATGTGAAATAGATAGCCTACTATGCTGGTGTAAAGAGAAGGCAGTTTATTGGGGAATTCCCTCAGGGTTTCACAGGTACATTTGGCAATGAAGTGGGTTTTTTTTGGGGGGGGGTAGTTCCATGCCACAACATGGTGCAATAAGGGGTGGGTGTGGGTGTGTAGACAATTAACAGTGGAAAGATGTTTGCAAACAGCTGTTGTGATGGTAGAAACGTTTACACTGTTTGTAGGGTGAGCCTGGAAAAGAGTGCTGGGCTGCCATTTGGGGGAACACTAGGCTTCCAACCACATAGCCAAGAAATGCGACGGGATGCCCCTCTGCGGAGGGAAAACCATCCGAACCGCAGAACAGAAATGGGGAAAGGATGAGTCGTGGTGGGACTGTAGGTGCGGCACCGTCAAGACGCACCCAAAAAGACCACGGCGGGGAGGCGCAGATGGGAGAGGGGCTCGCGAGTGATATCTCCCTCGGGGCACAGCGCCTGAAGAAGGAGCAGCTGCGTCCTGGCGTTTGGAGCTGGGGTGCCCCACAGTCCTGTGTCACCATCATAGGGACTGCTCTGTGTGTGGGGTGGGTGGGGAGGAGGTGTTTGGTGGGGTGAAAAGGGCAGATAGACATCCTGGGCTGAGGAGAGACATCTGCTCAGTATGGAGCTACTGGAGGGTGGGGTGGGAATGCGGGACTGGAGCGCCCATCCGTCTCCCACTAAGGAAAGAGGCGCGAGTGGAGGGTGGGGGAGAGAGAGAGAGAGAGAGAGATGCCCTGAAGAGAAGGGGAGAGCGGTGACGTGGCTGGCCCTGTGGCGAAAGGAAGATGGAGGGGGGGGCGAGAGAAGAGAGGGAATAAAAGAGGCCGAAAAGAAGGAAGGTGAAACTACCACAAGAGGCACTGAGGGGAGGGGGAGTCCGTGTGGAAGGCGGGGGGGACGGCGATAAAAAGGGAAGCGGTTCCCGCTGGCGGTTGGCGAGGAGAGGAGCGAGCGAGGTACCTGAATCCGCTTCCTGTGTCTCCTCCGCTCCGCCATGTTGTCCCCGTCTGGTCTCCCGGTGACGTGGGGCTGAGGCGAGCGCGGGGAGGGGGGCTGGGAAGAGGAGGAGAAGGGGGGGCAGATTTTGTCTGTGTGAGTGAGAAAGGGAAGCACAGACACGGGGACGGGAGGAGGGGAGGGAGGGACAGCCGGCCGGCAACCTCGCGAGAGGCCGCGGGAGCTATTATGTAACTCGAGGGGAGGGGAGGATAAAGGAGGGCGGCGAGGCGCGTGGCGTCTGCCGGGCTCTTTCCCGCCCTCCGGTTTTCCTCTCGCGCGGGAAGGGAGGGGCGCTGAGGGCAGGCGAGGGGCAGCGACGGGGTCGCTGAGGGAGAGGCTTGAAACAAAACACTATGCGGCGCTTCAGAATAAATTGTGTGCGACTTATTTTTCCCTCACGCTTCTTATTGCATGTGCCGGGATGGCGTGGTGTTGAATATGCCTGAAGGTGTGAATGACCAAGAGGGCGTCTGTCCCTGAGGGGAAGCCGCTGCTCCCCACAGCAACTGCCGCTCGGGGACGCTGGGTCATCGCGTCGCCCTTCGCGGCGTTTTTACTTGTTTCGGTTATTAAACCAATTTATATACTGCTGGCTAGTGGTTCAAAAGACTTTGAACAGTCAAAAAAATGCTAATCGAAGTGTCGTTAAAAGCAAACGAATTAAATTAAAATATGAAAGCATAAGTGCTAAAACTAGGCCTCAGGGTTAAAGTTACCATTATTTGGTAGGCTTGCTGGTAGAAAAATCCATGTACACGAGAAGCTGGAATAAAACAGGATGGTGCAATGTACATGCCTGTTCCTAACTCCTGAAGGAGGGGCTGCTGGTGGCTGAACCTTTAAAATAGCATTTGACTTGAACACCATTATTTTTGCCAGATCTAAGGCAGGGCCTGCCCACCCATGAGGCAAGGTGCGGCAACCGCCTCGGGCAGCAGGATCCACGGGGACAGCAGGTGTTTGCTCACCCCTTCTTCCCTTGAAAGGAGGGGATGCCATTTTGTGGTTTGTCTCAGGTGCAAAAAATGTGTTTGGCCGGCCCTGAAAAGCTGCTTTCAGCAAGATCTCATAGAACTTCTGCGAGATCTCGTCACTGCTGTGGCTTCTCAAGTCTCTCATGTTGCAGGACACTCTGTCCCCTGCTGCCAGAGCCAGAGAGATGTGGCTTCCAGGTTCCTGCGAGATCGCACCGACCTCTGGCAGGATCTCACCAAGAACCCACAAGCTGCAGCCATGTGACCCCAGTAGGCGGGGGGGGCACCTTCACATTTCGCCTCCGGAGGCAAAATGGAATGGGCTGCCACTGACACCATAGTACCCAGGTCATGTGAACTTCCCACTCTCTGTTCCCAGTCCCACTGAACCTCCAGAACACCTTCTTGCAGTGCTTGTGGCAGCTTAAAATCAGCCAGGGCTTGACGCATCTGAGATGGGGAAAATATGTCAATGTATCTCTGGCTGAGCCACAGTTAAGGAATTACACCAGCAGAACCTGTCTACCCCAGAACCTCCCAGCTCAGAGATCCACAAGATCCTAAACCCTATGTGTTGTAAATCATCTTGGATTTTTAAAGAAAGGGTGGTAAAGAAAAAGTTAAAAATAAATTAATATTCATAGAGATGATAGGGTAGTTCTTCTGTTATTCTAGCCATCAGGTTTTTGAACAAAAATCTTGATTTCTCTGTAGAGGTTCTCTACAGCAATAGACTATCTGTCACATGTAAAAGCTTATTCCTAACCATTGCAGTTTATTGTAGGAATGTTCACATTCTAGAGATGTATTGTTGCTGGGCAGGAAGGAATACAATGCGATAAGAATTGCAGGTTTTTAACTGAAGCAACAGTTGTAACGGGAAGTGGTTACAAGAGCTTACTCAAGTAACTGATTAAAACCCAACAACCTTGTTGAAATATCTGTCTAGGTTAGACAGTGGAAATTTACGTTAAAAAGTACTTGCTCTTGGTAATTCCCCAGAGAATAGCAAACAATATATTGATATTTATTGTTCTCGACTTTGGAGAAACCATAAAATATTCCACAACTGTTAAAAATGCACCCTGACAGGTAGCATGTATATAAATAAAGTGTCGTTTGCAGCTTCTGTCTCTTGGTCTTGCTTGACCACTGTATATAATGCTTGCCTTGCTGTTAAAGACGTTAAGGACGGGGCTGTGGTATCTCCTTTAGGGTTAAAGCTTTGTGGTAGAGTACCTGCTTTGTATGCAGAAGGTCCCATGTTCAGCCCCCAGCATCTCCAGGTAGGGTTGGGAATGCCCCTAGTCTGAAACGCTGGAGAGCTGCTGCCAGTTAGTGTAAACAAGCCAAGCTAGATGGACCAATAGCTTATCTCAGAATAAGGCAGTTTCAAGTGTTCCTAAGTAAGCCACTTGATGCCCATTCCCTTACTGCAAACTTAATACTTATGACTAATGGAACATGGTTCTTAGCTTTCCTGTATTCTTACTTTTCATGTAGACCTGACGGGCAGAAAATAATTGCATGTCCTTGCACACAACTCCCAAGATTTCTAAATGCAATTCCTCATGAAATGAAAACATTTGAAAAGAAGAATGGAAGATGGGCCTGTTTACACAGGCATTCCTTTGATCTATTGACCTAAGTCACCTGTTTTAATTGATGTATTGTTTCAACTGGATTGCTTTCTTGCATATGTTAAATATGGATGTTTATATTTGAATGTATGTGTAATTGGCTTTATACTTGTAAACCACTTAAAAGCTATTACCACATTAAGCAACATACAAATGTAATAATAATCGTAATAATTTTAAAACTCTTCTTCAGAGAAAAAGAAAAGGTTGTAAGTCAGAGGTGGGAATCCTGTGGCCCTTCAGATCTTGTTAGACTCTAACTCCCATTGGTTTCAGCCAGTATGAGAAATGGTGATGAACGTTATAGTCCAAAAACATTTTGAGAGCCACAAGGTTCTTATCCCTGCTGAAAGTAGATCTGTATTCAGCCTCCCTTTCCTCATGATTTCATCATTATTTGGAAGTAATGAACCAAAAACCTTTCATGAAGCTTTTCCAGATAAAAAAAATGTTACTTCAAAAGCAAAGGAAAAGGTACTGTTTTGCTCACTCTTCCATGAGGTCACTCTTCTATGAGCAGCACAATAATCAGGTAACTTTTGTAGTGCCAATTTCTTTTGAAAGAGAGAGCCCATGTTCTGTTTAAAATCCTTGTAATAAAATCGTTTTGTTTATATCAGTTCAGAGGAGGAAATGATTATAGCAGGCCACAAAGCAACATTCTTTGAGACCCTCAAGTCCAGCAAGTACAGAAAACATAAGCCACCAACTGTAAGTAGCTCAGCCAGAAGCAAAGAAATAGCATGGTCATGATAGACTGGTAGGGGACTAGCAGAGGCTGAATTCACAACTGAATAAGTGTGTCCTGTTCCTGAACAGCCTTGTGGTGAACAGCCTAATGAATAATCCTTGTTTACAGAGACAAAGACTAAAAAGGATGTACCACTTGAAATAACAGCATACAGTATATCCACAAACTAAATAAAATATTAGAATTGTCAGTTACAGTAATTTAATAACATATTTACCCATTTTTAGTGAGCAAATGCTCTTACCAATTTGTGTTTAAAACCACAGTGATGTTGCTGGCAGATGCAGTGATGTAAATACAAGGTGGTGGTAGACTGGGTTGTTTAAAAGAACAAAGTCTTCATATGTTGTAACATCTTTTGACAACCCACTTCCAGCAGTTATTCTTAGGCAACTTAAAATAATAATAATATAATAATAATAGGAATAGGAATATATTTCTTTTTAGGAAAACAAAACATGTCTGTACTGCTTGCTTTCTCCTCATGGGTTTCTGTACATTTTTCCAATGCCCTTATCCTAAAGTTTGTGGAAAATGCTTGTAAAATACATCATCATTTTATTGTTTTTATTTTTATCCTAATTATTTTGCATAGATTCATAGAACTTTTGAATGGCCAGTGACAGGAGGAGGCTGAACCAATTGTTGACACACAGCAACTCTGAACGTGAGTCAAATATCCAGCATAAAAATTGTGGGTTCGCCAGACAGAAGGTGTCCTTGTTTGTATCCTTAGAAGGTCCCTTTTGTTTGCGAAAAAGGATGCAGTCTTGTGTAAGGTCCTGCTAATGAGAAGGAGGGAGGGATTTTTTGTCCATTCTTCTCTATATATTCTTCCAAGCAATCTCCCAAAGGATTCCACATCCTTCTGGAGCAAATCATCTATTCATTGCTTCAGATGCCTCATGAAGACTTATTTGCCCAGGCTTTCCCTGACCCATCCTGTTTTATAATGTTTTGTTTTCCCTGTCAGCAGTCCAACAAAATAGCTAGAGGACCAAGAAGCGAGCAAGTATAATATCTGCAGAGCCTCCTGTCTTTACAGTTGTAACCCACTTGATGGACTATCATCCTGGGAGAATCTATACCTCTTCTGATCTCCTCCCACTTGCCCTTAGCACACCCACCCCAGGAATACTAAGGGCAGCAGTGGAGCAGGAGGCCAGCACTATACAAAGCTTCCCATACAAAGTTCCTATTGGGAACTTAGGAAAACTCCCTTGATGCATTCGTATTTACTAAATAAATTGCACAGATTTCAGTTCTTTAAAAAAATAAATTTAATAAACTGTAGTGAACACAGGTTACTTCACATTTCCAAAGTTTAAACTTTTTTTACAAATCCACTGGCTTCATTATAATGCCTGTTCTACTGTGTCACTTGCTTCAAGTTTTCTGGTAGTTGATCATCTGGAAATCAGTCTGAGCTCCAACTACATCAGATGTATTTTCCCTGCTTTCCGCAACAATCTGTTCAACTGTTTTTGAAGTTTCAGGGTCCTGGGAGCAAGGACTGGTCAGAGCATCGTGAGGACTGTTGCACTGAAGAGGCAATGGCATATCTGGAGGAGGTTCAGAAGTCTTGCCCGCAGCAGATGGAGTGGGCATGGACAAAGGAAGATTCATCATGTAGAATACATTGCCCAGACGCCGGGACACCTTTAGAGAGATAAGCAATTACAGTAATTACTTTTAAAAATAATGATTACATTTGATGCCCAGCTTAACTTTACACATACATTCTATAGCAAATTGTCCACAGGACTGATAAGGACATGACATTTGGGCCTTCTAGGTCTGGGTGATCCAGCCATTTCATGGCAGCAAATTGGACTAGTAAATTAATCAGGGATGTCTTCCATTGACTCTCCCTCTCCTCCAAATCTAGGCATGGCTGAAGTGCTTTGGCACAATTTATATTGAAAAAGGAAAAGTGGCACTTAATAGCAGCGGCGGAGCAAGCAGAACACTCCATGGGGCCTCCGAGGAGTCTGCCTGCCTCCTCCCACTCAGCCGCCCTACAGCTGAAGAAGAGGTGGAGGGAAAATTGGGCAGTGTGGAGCCTGCGGGCACCCAAGCCACCACGTCACTCCCAGGAGAGATGCGTGGCTCGGGCGCTCTGCAGGCCCCGCGGTGAGTGCCACCTGCCATTTTGTCACCCTCCTCAGTGGTGACACCCGGGTTGGACCGTCCCCACCGCACCCCCTTCCTTCACCCCTGCTTAATAGTTCAGTGTTTTCCTTCTCTGCAAGTACTGCCATTTATCATGCTCTGAGCCATCAATAGTGCAAGTCATGGATTTGATCAGATAAGGTTAAAGAGAGGAAGGGAGAGAGAAGCTGAGGAGACAATAAGAGCTGCACAATGATTAAAATGAAAAACAACAGTACTTCAAGACCAATAAGGTTAATTCAAACTGACAGAAGATAGGTATGTAGAATGGACTTGCACTAAATCTTAATTGTTTGTATAGATAAAAGGGAAGTGGATTTTTATTAACCTTTTTTCTTTAAAAAAACAGCCAGAGAAATAAAGGCTAAAGTAAACAATATTTTACTAGTCTGGGGAAGGAAGGAAAGGGGGAAGCTGCTTCTTTTAAAAACATTTACACCTCTCTTTTTTGGTTTTGGAAGTCAGTTTAATCATATGCGGGCTACCAAATGTGTGTGCTGCATAAAAGTTAGAGTGCAGTCTTAACACACATACACACAGCCAGTGTTGATGACATTGGCATATACTGTACAACATGCACATTGTGTTGTATAGATGGGAGACATATTGGATTTTCGCTCTAAATCCTGTACATCCTGTACCTTTCCCAGTTGTAATAATCTGTTAAACATGGTTTTATTGTTAACCATGTTGTAAATGGGATTTTTGGTCAATTTTACTGGACTGGACTAATTTTTACTATTCCAACATTGGCTTTGCAATGCACACTCAGTGATGTTTCAGTCTCTAGGTTAAATATTTCTAGCTATGATTGCTATTAAAATTCAGGACAGTTTCAGCCTTATTTTGTGAGTCTTGGAATGCTACTGGATTCTGAACTTCATGTTGTGCTAGTGACTCTCCGGGTCTCTTGTTCCACTTTTGCACTTCCAGTTGGGTGTGGAAACAATGAACCAAGAGCATAGAAGCTGTTCTTTAATTATATCCTGAAAACCTATTCTGGAGATGCATGCATCTCAGTGTTTGAGCCAGATGTGGATATCACTAAGATACCCTCCGTATTCTCAGTAATATCCCAGCCTTTTTAAGCAGATCTGTCTAGTCTTATGTTCAGTTACATTTTTAAACAGCAGAGTATGTTGTGAATTAAAAATGTTACAGAAATAATTTCCTGCCTATCATTTGGGGTTAGGCAGAGAGCTCAACACAAGCCACAACAAGAGAGTGAAAATGCTAGACATACACACATTTTCTAGGACACATCTTTCATTCCATATTTTGATTTTCACTATGTCTACTGGCTGTACCTGAGACCGAATCTTTAATGCAGGTCCAAGTTTTAATCCCATTGTTTCCAAAAGATGTTCTTCTGTGAGTAGCGGTAAGGTTTCTCCATCAATGGCATGATCTTTAAATATCTTTAACAAAAAGGAAAATGTGGTTGGTGAAAACACTTTTCAATTTTTCCACATTGTGGCAATTACCAAATCAAAAGTAGCAAAAACATGCTCTAACTAGAGAAAAATATATTTGTTTAATGATACATCACAGTCACCAGGATAAATCAACAGCACCCTTTTAATTATTTCATCAGTGTGCCAAATCCAGAGTTTTGGTATTGTAGAAAAGTATTCCAAATGCTGTCTCTATATCTGTGCAACTCTACACTCAGAGATTCACCAAAGTCTGAGTAGAAATAGTGCCGGAACATTTCATTTTGTGGGAATGTACAGGGATGCAGGAGAGGATATATTGACTGATTATATCCTTATCCAACTTTTGTTAACAAGTTCCCAAAATATCAGCAGAGTAAAACATTCCCCTTTATCTTAAGTTTGCAACGGTAGCATTTGCTCAGGTTCGCTAGAACCTCTATAATAATCACTCTGGTAATTTCCCCTTTATTCCCTCTTAAAATACAAGACAGGACACAGTCCTTTACAAAAGTATAAAAAGGGTTTACTCACATTCTGTTCACGTCAGATCCCAGAAAGGCAGACTTAGGCTTAATAAAGTAATATACATTTGGTATCTATCTTATAAGAAGATAGTTCATCTTTAGCTTAGATGTTGCTTCTTCGAAGGAAGAGAAGAGAGAGATAGCTGCCCCTGCCCTGTGCTTTTGTCGTTACCTTCACAGGTGAGGCCACACCCACCTCTAGTCACACGCGGAGGAAGTCTGTCCCAGCTCAGAGGGAAACAGGAAGTTTACCTGCACCTGGACAAACATCCCTCCCCATGTCTAAACCTGTACACTCTAGGAATGTTGTAATTGACTGTTCCTGTGTTTCACATCCCACACATTTTGACTGGATTTTGATAGGTAAAGTTCCACTCAGTGGCGTAGCGTGGGTTGTCAGCACCCGGGGCAAGGCAAGTAATTTGCGCCCCCTAACCCGTGGATTTGCGCCCCCTAACCCTAACCCCCAGATGTTGCGCCCGGTGCGGACGGCCCCCCCCTGCACCCCCGCGCTATGCCACTGGTTCCACTTTTAGATGTGGGAGATCTTAGACCGACAGCCAAAAAAACCTTAATTTTACTGATTAGTTTATGTTTTGGATTTAAATTGTAACCTGTCCAAATCTCAACAACTAGTTTTCCTGGAGTGTCAATTTCAGAAGTGAGCGAATGGAGGTGGCTAGGCTATGCCACAGCTCACAACTTCTACTAGAATTGTAGAGTTGGAAGGGCCACAAGGGTCCAACCCCCTGCAATGCAAGCATCTTATTAGTAGTCTACCAATACATTTTCTTGCCACAGGCATTTCATTCTCTGTGCCTCTTGGTTGGTGTCCATTAGAGGTATCCCTCAGAGAGGAATTTAGCCAATGGTTCCCTAGTTACCCCAGAGAGAGCCAATGTAATGCCTTCCAGATATTGCTGTACTGCAACTTCCATGGTCTCTGACCATTGACTATGCTGATGAGAGCTGGAGTCCAACAACATCTGGAGGGTACCAGATTGGCTACCCCAGCCTGTTAATGCTCTTCTTGCATGGAGTTCCCATTAGTCTCCCATCCAAGGTGTTGACCAGGTCTGGACCTGCTTAGCTTTACTAAGGATGCAGCATCAAGTACTCTTTGATCATTTGCTGTGCCAATGTAAATAATGCTTTAGCTCTTCTTCACACTATTGGAACATTTATTCCATGGCAAGTATTTCTAAGTAGTTTATTTTAAATTTAATTTTTAATCAAAATATACAAAAATGTAGGGGCACAACTCCACAAAACCCGAATTAAATTAAGACCCATAAATTTCAGAGGGCAACTTAAGCCTGTTTCACACTCTCCCACTGAAACCAATGAGACTTAAATATCTTTGTTTTTGGCTGAACCTTAGCCAACAATTTCGTATTTTAAAACCATTGATAGATCCCTTTGTAGAAGATATAAACAAATATTTAATCTTTATGACTACCTGAATTGAACCTATATTATTCCTTTAAGGGGAATAGTTTAGGAAGGGAGAGGCCGAAAGGAAATAGCTTTTTTGTAACTCCCATTGAGTCTTATGAGAAGTGAATGCAGCTGGATTTTCCTACGCTTTACTTCCTTTTCCTTACAGTTCTTACACCAGAGTTCTTTTTGTTGTTAGTGAAGTTTGTTGGTTAAATAAAAGAAGTCAAGCCTCCAAGAACCATCATTCTCATTAAGAAAACCTCAGCTGTTGCAATAACCTGTGCATAGTCTGAACATCCTGGAAGGCTGATGATAAAACTGTATACGTCTTCAACAGTCCACTTGCGGATATCTTCAATGGCAGAAATGTCTTCTCCATTCAGAATCAGGCTGGAAGTGGCTATGGGAATGGAAGCAAAAAATATGTTGTATGCTAGGGGGTTAAATTAGATATTACACTGAAGCTGTGTGTAAAGTAACCACAGCAGCCGTTTCTCCTCTTCAGAGAAATCTTGGAACAAGATGATTTGCAGCAGAGCATGACGACGGGGAGGGGGACTTAGTTCTTCTGCTGACTTCTGTTTTTTACCCCCTCAGGGTTCCAGGATTCTGCCTCCCCTTTTCTGGTCATGCTTTGAATAAAATGGGTCACTGCACACAGTTTCGATGCAGCTTTTAGTTTATCCATGACAATACTCTGTATCACCATTGTTCCTTATCACCTATGATTCCATGCATATGGATTTCACACACAACCTATATGTAACTCAGAATTTAGATTTCCTGAAAAAAATAGATTACTTTTTAAAAAAGAAAGCTTCCTGTAGTTATTGTAAAAAGCTTAGTTCTTGAAGTGGCAGAATTGCACTGCATGTTGCTACCTGTCTTCCTCCTACGTCTCCAGTCATGATGCCATTCCCTTCTACATCCCACACTCCAGAGATTATGAGCCTCTGGCCTGGAGGCCAAAAGCTGCCCTCCAGGTCTCTCTGTCTGAACCTTGAGCCACCTGTTTCCACTGCCGCCACCACTTGCTTCTCCCCAGGTCATTCTCCTTGAGAGTTTATGCCTGGCTGGAATATGTCCTTAAATTAGGATAATACCCGCTGCTTGCCTGGATGGGGGGACAGAGAGGGACGTGTGAGTGGGTGGAAACTAACCTACTGTAAAAGGTAAAATTTACATTTATTGCTCTGCCTACCTTTTGTCTCTGCTCCCATCTACCACTAGCACCCCCCCCCCCCATTAAGGTTGTTCAGAAGGGAATGCAGCCTATGGGTGGAAAAATGTTCCCCATCCTTCCTTACCCACACTTCTACTGTCACTACTGTCCAAAAAATATCCTTTCCTAAGGCTTTCACATTGGGCATAGCCGGGGGGGGGGGGGGGCAGCTGCCCCACCATCAAGTAGATAAAAATACTTAACTAAAAGTAGAAATTGTAGAAATATTTTGACACGTATTTATGAGCACTTGGGGTCAAAAGAAAATTTAAAACAACTGTTGTTGTGACATTTCATTCCGAATCTGCAAGACAGAGGAGGATGATAGGTGGGTGATCCGCCCTGCCCCCCCAACTTAAATCCGGGCTATGTCCATGGCTTTCAGGTGAGGTTTTGAAAAAGCAGACGCCCATGTACAGCTCAGTGCTAAACACAGAAAACGGGTGCATTTTTGCCTTTTCACTTTTTAAAGAAGGTCTCCAAAGTGTGAAATGCAGGTAAATTTAACTTACCTGATGGTAGCAGTGGGTTGCTGGGTACAGAGAAGCCATATGGCAGAGCAGAGAATGTGAACGCTGACGGATAAGTGTACTTCTCATCAAAGGCTGTGCAAGAACTGCTGGGATCTTTCTCATTTCCGTTGCTGCACCCATTTGCTTCACTGGGCATTTCATGGCTGCCAGAGTGTTTTCTCAAGCCATGCTCGTATTCCTTGTCATTTTTGGTGGCTGCAGCAGAAGGCTCTGCTTGGACCTTGTTCTGTTCATGCTTGCTCAGCATCTCCGCTTCTGTTTCTTTTTTGTCGTCTTTCTCTTCTTCAGCGGTTGCGGAGGAAGGGTCTATGCTCTTGTCCTCCGCTTGGCTCTTGATGCCATTGGTGTTACACTCGGTGGCTTTGTGATTCCCAGCTCTTCTGCCAGGCCGACGGCCTCGCTCTCTTTGCAGAGTGCTGACGGGTGGGTATGGGCTGGTGGCCATCACCATGGTGTTGCCATGAAGTTCGTCAAGAGTAGTACGATGGACGTACAAATCGTTAGGAAGATGGCCTTCGGGTACCCTGTGCCTCCCTCTGAAAGCAACTGGGCTAGCCGGCATGCCGTGATAAAGAAAGGGGCCTTCCAGCCCCAACAATCCCTTGCGGTGAGCTTTCTCTATTTCTTTTTGTTGGAAAATGGCATTCATTTCCATCTCCATCCTGTGCAATGAACATGGTATAAGCAATGAGGAATGCATAAAAGGAGATGAACTATTTAGCCTTCTCTGCCTGAGGCCTTGAGAGAGCCACTTTATATAATGCAGCTGTTCATGTGAGCTCAGCATATGGTTAGGCAATCACATGATCACTTCACCAAGGCAGGAAAACAAAGAGTAGCTCTCATGCTTGAACATTGACCCAACTTATATGCCCCCTTCCCAACTGAGCATGCTTCATTTCCCCACAGAGGAACCTCAGTGCGCATAGAGCCCCCTTCAGATTAATGCAGACCATGTCAGCCAGGGGGCATGGCTGATACAGTGGTACCTCCCAAGACGAATGCCTCGTAAGACGAAAAACTCTCAAGACGAAAGATTTTTTCATTTTTTTGAGTTGCTTCACAAGACGAATTTCCCTATGGGCTTGCTTCGCAAGACGTCTTGCAAGTTTGTTTCCTTTTTCTTAAAACCGTTAATACCCAGGGTGCATTGCTTGAAGAGGTGCAGTTGCGATTTGACTTCAAGGAGCGACTCATAGCACGCAGTGTGGTAGCCTTTTTTGAGGTTGTTGAAGACTTTTTTGAGGTTTTTGAATCCGTGCTTCGCAAGACGGAAAATTCGCAAGACGAAAAAACTCGCAGAACGAATTGATTTCGTCTTGCGAGGTACCACTGTATATGCTTCAGCGTCTAGGGGGCAGGATCGCCCAGTTGTGCCTGAGAGCACCTTCAGGGATTCATACTGAATGCCTGAAGAGCAGTCATGTTGAAACTCTTAACCAATTCCAGCCCACAAACCCAATAATACTGCTTAGCTGACTTCATACTGAGGATAGACTGCCACTACTTTTGTAGGAGGGATACAAGTCCATACTGGAACTTTAGGGTTGTGCAGTTAAAGTGTGCTGTCACTGTAAGAATAACAAATTCACTTTTTTAAAAAAAAAAAAAAAAAAGCCCAGGAAAGTGTTGAGAAAATGCTCAGAAATGTGTGGGATAAACAAATGAGTAACAAGAAGGCATGTAAGCACCGAACAAGCAAATCAAGATAACTGCCCCATGAACAAATCAGAAGAAATGTTCAGTAAAGACAAGACATAGTTTAAACACCATGTAAACTTTGTGCAAGCAAACCAGGATAAATACTGAACAAACAGGTTACAAGGAGAACATAAGGAAGCCTGCTGGATCAGGCCAATGGGCCATTTAGTCCAGCATCCTGTTCTCACATCGGCCAACCAGCTGACTGTGGAAAACCTGCCAGGAAGCCCCAAGTGTGAAGTATGAGTAAGTGTCAAAATGTTTTAGGTGCCCACTATCTTAATTCACTCTAGTAGGACAGTGAAGAAAACTAGCAGAAAAACTAAGAGGTCTGCCTTTCCCCGTTATTATTCCAAGTTCTATTGTAATTACTCTACCTGGCAATATTTTGTTTCTGGACCAATTCCTGCCGTCTGGTTACAGCTTCCATGGATTCTGGTTGGAGGAAACTATATCCTTAAAAAAAAAAAGGTAGAGGGTTAAATATTATTAGTTGAATAGTTATGTCATGTAATTGCAGATTAATGCACACAAAACAAACGAAGGGGTAGCTATTGGAGAGAAGAATAGCTACAACATGTAATCATGCAGTGATGTGCATTTTTTAAAAAAACTCTCAAGGGTTTCTGCAAAAGAAGTAGGGCAAGTGAATTTCAGTTGCAGACTCGTTCACTATCTAGCAAACTTCCTGGCGCTTTGCTGCCAAGGGCTGTGTCACACCACAGTTTCCCTAGCATTGCTATTTAAGCCTGCACCTCATCTCATGCAGTGCCCTAGATGAGGGCTTCATTCCTGGGCTTTGCAATGGGGAAATCTTAAAACTTAAAAAAGCTCTGCTGTCTTCCTCTCAAAGTCCTGACCCAGTCATTGGTGAGGAGCATTGTCCCTGGCCACTAAATACCAGTTGCTGGGAATCACAGGTGGGCAGAATGCTGTTGTACTCATGTCTGGCTTGCAGGCTTCCCACAGGCATCTGGTTGGCCACTGTGAGGACAGGATGCTGGACTAGCCTCACCCAGCAGGGCTCTTCTGATGTTCTTAAGTTCCTCACCAGATTGACATTATTAACAGGCACCACAATGTGAAGTACATTTTACTTGTAAAGAAGTCCCATTGATTTCCAATAGAACTTGCTTCCAAGTTAAGTGCTTGTTTGGATTGTAGCATTTAAACACAAAAGTTAAGTGGTTTCCCCCACCCTTACCCCCACTGAATATTGTGAATTTTGTGGTGCATAAAATAATTTAGTGGAGCACACTGGCCACCAGATTCCACAGTTGAGGTCTGCATGCATTGCCAGTTTTCAATCCAAATCTTGCGAGAGATAACTATTTGAAAAATGTTACATGGCATAGAAATGTTTGCTAAGAGGAAGAGTGAATGTATATTTTGTATTGCATTGAAGACAAGTGAAAGATGCATATGTGTTCTGGAATCTGTCTGACAGTTGAAGAATTCCAAGCATGTGAATGGACTGTCTCAATGACCCAGATTCTGATTGCTTGTTAACATGGCACATCCTTTCCCCACAGCCTGTAATAAGGATTATGGTGTATTTAATATCTCTACCCATAGATGGCAGTCTAGCCTTTTCACATGGTCCAACCCCTCATGGTTCCTACCTCTCAGGGTGTTGTTTCTGGTTGTTGGACAGTGTGTTCTGAATATTTCATCGTATCTGCTAATGTTATTTACAAATGGGATCTGCAGCAAAATGTTGCACTATGGTGTCGTCCTGTTTAGTGTTCCAGCCAGCCTCCTCTATTCCATTCCATTTCCCCTCCCACCTAGGTTTCTGAACCTCCCTCTGCAACAGTCAGTCAGTAGTCCATATCCACTGAGTGTGCTCCGTCATTGGGCATACTACCTGCAGAAGGGTGGACAAGCAACAACTGATTGGAGAGCTAGTGGTTTTTTTCTCTTTAAAAATTGTACTTCTGCAAATGATGGTGCTTTGCTGGGCCCACTGACACCTCCCACTTGTGCATGGGAAGTACCATGCGGGGTACACAAGCTGATTTACTAATTGATGACATGTGCATAGCTTTGCAGCTATGTATTAAACAGTAGCTCTGAATCACAGAAGCAAGATGTAAGCTGCCTTCATTTTCATTTTTACATGTAGCTAATAGCTGGTTTTCCTTACAAGTTTTTTTCCAGTCTTGATCCCCCAATGTAGAGGAAGACATGGGCAGGAAGGAACTGTTTCAGGGCTTGTGTCACCTTGCAATATTCCTTGGATTCATATCCAGCATGGCCAGTGACCAGAGGTACGGTAATTCAGCATCTGGAAGGCCATAAGTTCCCCCAGCCAAGCACTATGACAACCGTTATTGATGGGTGAGAATGCTCCAGCCATCATTGTCTCTTACCTGCCCCTTGGTAAACGCGGTTGGATAAAAGGTTTGGCATGGTGGCATGCTGTGGAACCGAAGGGCCAAGGTGGGAAGCTACATGAATCTGCCTGGGATCAGCTGGTGCCAACATCTCAGTTGAAGGTAACAAATCTCTAGGATGGTAGAGAAGTATCTGGTTAAGGCAGGGACATCTTTGCAGCAGTTACTGCAGAGGAAAGCTATTCAGTTGATAAATTTATCTAACATTAATAAAAGTTGAAGAAAAACAGGATGGCAAAATATTTTGCTGCCATATAAATGGCACACTAATTGGCAAAATAGACCAGACAGCCTATGGTTACTCATTCGGTATACAGAGCCCTGGAATACAGCTATAATAAACACTTGGCAGAGCCACTGCCCCTACTGATGAGCAGGTTGCCTGCCGATGGACAGAGCATGATAAGAGTAGAAAGAGACAGTGCCACAGCTTACAAAGGGGGGTGGGGAGTCTGTGGAGAAAGGACCAGGAAAGCTTAAAGCATTTTTAGAACTGCCAATCAAATATATGCTATTTTATGCTTAGATATTATGCAACTAATACAATAACTTGTGGATATCAAACAAGACCGTTCTTTTACCATCCAGTGCTTATACTCTGTAGAAAACCAATGCATATTTAAAGGCTAATTTATGTTAAGTATGCCAGACTCACATTTCTTACCCACCACCCATAAAGGGCAAGTTCAGTAACAATAACACATAAACCACCACTAGCACTGAGTTGTTAGAATACCCCTGCTCCCTTCACAGAGCTTCCAATCCCAGCATTTCCTGGGAAGAGGGGTTCACTGTTAAATAATTTTGAGAATTGTAGCTTTATAAGAGAAATTGTGGTTAGGGGGTTTCCTGACAACTCTTAGTAACAAACTACAGTTCCCATGATTCCTTGGATATGCCAATGCTTTTTAAAGTAGTATGATACCACTGTAAATATATGGTGCAGATGGGACCTTCAGGTTAGCTTTTTCCATCCAGGTGTTCTCCAGATGTTTTGGATGACAGTTCTCATAACCCATAACTAGTATAAGTATTCTTTAAGCATTATGACAGCTGCAGGCAGAGGATGTGTTTTTTCCTTCATAATGAATAGTTTAGGCAAAGCCTCTTTAACAGTTGAAAGAGAATACCTTTCCATGAACCGAGGCTCAAACTGTGCAGGAATGGCTTGGATTCTCTGCTGACCTGCTCCCATTAGTTGTGGATTTACTGCCATCATCTGGTTTCTCATTATAATCTCTTGTCTCTGTCGCAATTCTAACACAAATCAGACCATGTATCTTTGAGTAAATATATATCATAGATGCCAGAAATCAGAGTCCAAACAGAAAATTATCCGAAATAGTATCTTCACCTCCTTATTTCAAGGTTCTAAGTATTCCATTGCTAAATTCAGTTGATAAATTTATCTAACATTAATAAAAGTTGAAGAAAAACAGGATGACAAAATATTTTGCTGCCATATAAATGGTATTTTATGGGATTAATTGCAATCAGTAAATTTTTTTGGAATTTTCCCCACTTTTCCACTTAGATATTGTTCTTGTGCAACAGATATCAGTGTGATACTGCACATAAACCCATAGATTACACATATAATTTAAAAACAAAGTGAATTTATAATGAAATGTGGAGAAATTTTTAATTAGGTGGAGTAGTATGGTAGCCATTGCTCTCAATATCAACCTGCCAAAGTTCTCTCATTATCTCTCTATTTGATTCGATTCGATTATCTGTCTATCTATCTATCTATCTATCTATCTATCTATCTATCTAATCTATCTCTATTCTATTTTTTACCCACTCTTCACCATTAGGTCCCAGGACAATAGTTTGAGCTCAAATATTAAAAACTGAAACAAGTCACAAAATTAGGATGGGTCCTGAAAACATATATCTCGTGTGTTAAAAGCCAGGGTAAAGATGTTTGTCTTCAACATATGATAGCATACCCCTCAACCGTTCCAATTTGAGTGGGACATCCCAGAATTAAAGAAGCCATCATCACTTCTGATTGGATCCTGGAATGTTCCATTTTTTGGTCTCATGCTCTCATACAAATCACCTGCCTTACGCCAGAGTGCTGGACCAAATGGTGCTAATTTTTTGGTCTTCTAATGCGAATCAGCTGGCTCCCACAAGCGTCCCAGTGTTGACCAGTAGGAAGTTGGAGGGTATGCAACAGAAGCTACATAATGAGGGCACATCTGTGGGGAGGAAATTTCACAACCTAGGAGCTGCCCCTTCCCAGGCCACTGCCTCCTCTCACTTCTAGGGGTGGTAGAACTTCCAAAAAGGTGCCCTTCTGCTGATCTTAGCACACAAGAGGATCACTAGAGAAATGGGTGGCCTTTGATATATTTTGGGCCGAAATGTTGGTCAGTATTCCATCTTACCGCCTGCTGCCATACCACTTGCTAACCGGTATAAATGCTTGTCTTCCAAGGTTCCCTGTTCCCCAAGGACTGACATTTTTCTCATGTGATCTCGAGGAGTCATGTTATGGAGGGATGCAGATGGCTTTTCCACTAGTTATTGGTGAAACTGGTATGAGCTGAGAGAAAAATAAAAGAGAAAGCATGATTTATAATAGAACAGATATGTTGTAAATATCAATGATACATGAGAGGAATATAAAACTGTACAGGTCCTGCTTATCTGAAGGACTACCTCCCAGGCCCTGCCAGAATGAAATCAGCTAAGAATACTGGAGGTACCATCTATATATGAAAAGTTATTTTCAGACCCAGTGTGCTTGTCATGGTAAGAGGAACTTGAACAAACAAGCAGGCTGGCATTGCACACTGGTCAAATTGCAGGTATTAGACTGCTCCTTTTTCCAAAGTTGTGAAGAAACAAATGAGATGCTGGCTTAATGTTACATGTGAACCAGCGCTTATGGTTTGTTCCTCTCCAAGCTTTGTTCTTGCCATAGGCCTCAGGTTGGAAACTGTGGGAAACAGGATGCCGGACTATATTGTGCCAGTCCACTGGGCCATCTAGCCCAACAGGCAGCAACTACCTAAGGTCTCAGGCATGGGTGTCTCATAGACCTCCAGTTTTTGGAGGTCCTTTCCGGTACGCTTGCAGATGAGGGGATCTTCCCTGAGCTATGGCCCCTCCAGATAAGGACTGTGAAATAGCTAAGAACCTTGAAGCTGGGTTTGTGTAAAAGAATATGCACCAGCTGTCCAAGACTGCATTTGTGTAGGACTCTCTGCTGATCCTATTCCGTAAATCCGGACTGTACAGCACATTATAGGGATGAAGGCAAGTTAATCTCTGCTTTTAGAGTTTTACCCTCAGCAAACCCTTCTTGGCAGCAGGCAGAACCACTCACCTAGTGCTAATTCTGTCTCGGTTTATTAGGCAAAGGGTGGAAGGGCAGAATCTTTATGGACTAAAAGCACTTCCATACAGTTAATCATGTTATGAGAGCCCAAAAGTGTGTGTGTGTGTGTCCATTCTGCGCAGAGGGTTGAAGAAACAGATTTTTAAAATAAACAAAAGTCTAAGCTCTTTATCTGGTGACATATGTTCTACTGTTGAAAATGCCTACTCTTTTCTCTTCAATTAACTTTCAGTTTTTTACGTACAGCCAAGGTCCATCTCTGAAACCTTTTTAGAATCTTTAGCGCAAGAGAGCATATTTAAATGCTAACTCATGCTTTGTATTTATATAGTTGTACATTCAATCTTTGTGGCTCTAGTTCAGCCAGTCTGATGCCCTCCGGTTGTTTTGGACTGCAACTCCCATCAGCCCTGGTATAATGTAAGTACAGCGGAGGCATTATTATTATTATTATTGTTGTTGTTGTTGTTGTTGTTGTTGTTGTTTTGGGAAAGGAACCTTGCTGTGAACAAGATAATGAATCTGATGTATTCCCAGAACAAAAGGGAGCTAATGCTGATCAAAGACAGGAAGTAGAAGATAAAGGGCAGATCCACACCATACATTTAAAGAACATGGCTCCTCCTCGAAGAATTCTTGAAACTGTAGTTTTCTCCTCCCAGAACTACAATTCGCATATACTTACCAAGCCTCAGCTCCCAGGATTCTTTAAGGGAAGTCATGTGTTTTAAATGTGTGTTGGATGTTCTTTAAGTGTATGGTGTCTGTCCAAAGACAGAAAGCGAGTGAGTGAAGCCAAGAATCATAGCATGCTATAGTAGATTAGGTAAGAGAGGTTCAGAGTAATTTTTCTTGTGTTTAGATTGAAAAGAGATTTTAAGTAGCTTCTTCAGCAAATTCCCTGTAAGATAATGGGGATCAACAGATAATATGCTGCCTTTAACGAAAGCTCCAGAACTTACTTCTGCACCTATCCCAACCTCATTCATGCCTTCTCTCGGAAAAATACTTGAATTATTATGATGTGTATTCACATACAATCCTATAACAAAGTACTCAGGGTGGTTTACAATAAAAAGCAGGGGAAAATACAATTCATACAAATTGATCCTCAAGCCATAAGCTGGAGTTCTTGGTTTTAAATGGCTTCTGTAGTTAGTAAAGTTACATTGGTTTAAATTAATTGGGTTGAATCCAGACTTGAATAATGCTTACAGTAGACACATCACAATCAATGGGATGTAAATTTGTCATGACCCAGTCCAAGGATTCAAAATTAACTGACTTGTGGAAAGGTTGCTTGTCTTGTACCCCACTAATAGCATCACCATGTAGAGATAATTACAGCATTGCTAAAAATTAGAAATATAAATTCAACAAGCTGTTATTTTATTTGTTTAAAACATCTGTGCCCTGTCTTTCCACATTTGGCCAATCCCATTTATAAGATTAAAAATAACTCAAACACAATAAAAACAAATAACAATTTTAAATTAATGTCAATTATTCATAAATATTAGATGATTATCTGAACATTACTTCTGGCACCAGGTTCCATATGTAAAGCAACCACTTTCTCAACAGGCAACATAAAAACAACTGGCATTTTTATTACCCTGATGTTCCATATAAGTTACGATCATTAACCATTGTATATACTTACAGGAATTGCCAAGACCTCAGTTTTGAAACTGGGCAAGATTGTAAGAATATCCAAGAGCTTGTGACTTCGCTGTGGATCTTTTCTTCAGGCTGGTTGTGTTGCTTGGTTGGCTTTTAAGACACATTGGGATTAGGCCATCAAAAAACTCTTAACTAACGATGACTTTGCTTTAAATACAAACTCAATTTATCTTGATTAGCCTTCATCCCTGCATTTAAGCCCTCCCCACTCTGACATCACAGGCCCTTCTCCCAGACCATCTCTCAGGAGGGCTGTAAAAAAAAAAAACATAATTACTTACAAGTAGCACATTCCACTGAGCTGATAAACCTATTTTAACATTTAACCTGTTAAGCTGGTGTTAGTCTTTAAGGCAATTGGTGCATCCTCTGAAAATCTGAATCGTTCCTGAAATTATGCACTTGGCAGCAGAAAAATGATCAGAATTGTTCTGACTGTTATCAGTCCACAATTGATTTTTTAAGAAGCTGTTTACTTCTGCCACATGACAGGTCTGTTGCCCCATAATTACTTATCCTGTTGGGCTGGAAAGATTAAAGTGCTGTTAAGCACACTGTGAGGCTAACAGACGGATCAGATGGTTATACTGCTCAAGCTCACAGTTTACTCTTTAATTCTCCCTGTCAGTTAGTTAACACCTCTCAGGCTGAACTGAGATGCTAAGGGCCTCTTCACAAGTTATCCATTTCTTAGTGAGATGTAGGGAAAGGTCAAATTACCTGTTCCAGGTAGCCTGACACATTACAATTAGAACTGGGGTGATTAATACTGACAACACCCCCTTGTCTGGTTTCAGAGAAGCACTCCCTTGCCAGGGATATATAACTGGAAGCTGCAGTCAGTTGAAGACAACTTGGCCCAGCCCATGCAAGGCTAACTCTGCCCTGATCTCCCTTTTCTCAGTACAGTATTCACTAACTGAAGCCTGGCTTTGACCTTCCCCAGAAAAGACCTGCATACCTTGTTATATGCCACTTCCTACTATTAATGTACTTGCTCAAACGTCTTCTGCATGCACCAGATTTGCATGGGAATGATGCATACTGCTTCACTGCCTTGGATTTGTAATCAAACATTCTCTAATAAGAAGATTAATCTACTGGGTCACCTGTTATGCCAGATAATGCTAGGCCTGCCCTCAATTTTTGACGTCATGTGCCCCTGACTCCCTAAAGCAGGGGAGGGAAGTGTCAGGACTGGAAGCCAAATTCAGCCCTCCAGACCTCTCTGCCTGGCAACGCCCCTCACTGGCTCTGCACCATGCCCTCTTCAGGAGTTGTTACCTGGCTGGAAGTGGTGCTGAAATGTCATCATGTCTATTGCTTGGTCAGTTAGAGGATGGACAGGTGTTTGGGTGTAAAATGTAAATTATTGTATGAGTCTGTAAGAGTAACAACCATTGCTCAGCCTTCTTTTTCCTCTGGCCTCTCCCACCAATGTCATGTGGCACTCAAAAGGTTGCCTACGTGAGAATGTGGCCCTTGACCTGATATTGGTTCCCTGGCCTAAAAGGCTGCTATGCAAATTTGGGCTCTGTAGATTCATTCAGGAGAACGTAGCTGCTGGTGTAACAATGCAGTCCTACGTGTGTTCCATGCATACATGCCATCTTGGAATGCATCTAACTGAATCACAAGGTGGCATTCAATGAAATTTTGCCCAACATAGACCCATTGAAATCAATGGACCTAACTTAGTTGCATTCATTGATTTTAACGGGTATACCACGGGTAAAACTTAATTGAATACTTAGGGTTGCCATATTTCAAAAAGCTTTTTTTTTAATGAAAATGCCAAAAGTTCCAGGGCAAAAGATCGCCTTCAGGAAGGTCCCCCTGCCTGTCACTTATGTCTTTGAAATCCCAGTAGTGTCCAGGAAAATCTGGGCATATGGCAGCCCTAGAATACTACCCATTGAGCTCAGGGACTGCAGTGGCCTGCCTGGTATGAGTCTGACGCTTTGCATATTCTGAGGAGAGTGCAGGGACTGGGAGGGCAGCAAGATCGAGGAACTCATCAAAGGGCCACCAGCAGGCACAGAGGCTGCCTAGCTCCAGCACAGATTGATGAAATCATTGTTGTGAGCCAAGGTCCAGTAGACTCTGGCCTGGTAAAACAGGGAACTGGTTCCTGACAGAAACTATCATGAAATTCAGCAAGAGAGAGGCATTACCTTTCCACTATCAGAGATGTTTAGAATTAAAACAGGTTCCACACACATAATATTTGCTGCAATTGGGGGAGCAGGGACTAAATAATAAATAATGAAATTAAGCCAGTAGTTTTGCAAACCCACCACCATACCCTGGCAGGCAGAGTGGAACCTAGAGAAGTTCTTTCAATACTAGGGAGATATACTTCCATCTGGTCCCAGTCAACAGCCTGGCTCAGGGGTATGAAGCATCTGGCCTTCCAGGCGTTCTTGGGCTCAAACATCTAACTAGCTCAGCCAGCATTATCAAAAGTCAGTGATGGTGGGAATTGTAGTCCAGCAGGAGGGCCACAGATTAGCCACCCCTTTTGAACTTTTTAAACTAACCAACTTTTTGAACTAGCCACTTTTTGAACTCACCAAAGTTTCTGAATGGTCTTCAAAGGCAGTCCCATGTACTGTACAACAAATTACAGCAGTCAACCCTAGATTATACTGGTGCATGTATGACTGTGGACAGGTTATCTCTACCCGGGAGAGGATGCAAGTGGTTCTTTGTTGCAGAGGCTACCAAGCTTACCTAGGCTTCCAGTGCCAATGCTGGATCCAGGAGTACGCCCAGCCCTATTAACCTGATCCTTTAGGGAAAGTGCAGTCCCATCTGAGACATCTTGAATACCATCTTCCTGAACAAATAGCTACCAACAAAATTCTCATCTTCTTGGAACTGAGTTTCAGTTTACTGCCCTGCCTCCACCCCCATTACTGATTCCAGTCACCTTATTTAATTCTAGATGGTGCTTGGATCTGATACAATGGGTAAGCTTTGTCAAGCTGCTTGGCAACAGTGACCACAGTGCCCTTAAGTTCAAACATACATGTGGGTGGGAATGTCAGGCAGATGAGCTTTTCTGGAGACCTGAATTAATTGCTTCTTAACAGCCCAGCAGGACTTGCGTGCTTTTCTGTTTCTTTTTTACACTCCCTAGGTTAATTCTTGTCTGCCTTAATTGTGGCAGTCTGGTTGTCATGTGCAACAGAGTTGCTGCAAAAGAGCTTAAGATCCAGTTTTTATCATTCTTGGATCTTTCCCGTGGCTATTTTTTTTTTAAAGGTCACTTTATTCAAACATCCTCTTCCAGACTATCTGTACTGAGACACCAGCCTCTGTCCAAAGATCTGGTCATTGCACTTTACTGCTGTGCCAGACCCGCTTTCCATATATTTGCATTTGCTTCCTTAATGTTTCTCTTTCAAAAGTGCCAGGGCATTTTCTTAGTTTCTAGGGACACTTAGAGAACACATTCACATTTCACTTGAAACTATGGAAAGGGACAGCACCTGACATCTGCTCAGCACAATCACTAAAACTTAGTTCAAATCACTAAACCTGCTTAAAGGTAAAGGGACCCCTGACCATTAGGTCCAGTCGTGGCCGACTCTGGAGTTGCAGTGCTCATCTTGCTTTATTGGCCGAGGGAGCCGGCGTACAGCTTCCGGGTCATGTGGCCAGCATGACTAAGCCGCTTCTGACGAACCAGAGCAGCGCACGGAAACGCCGTTTACCTTCCCGCCGGAGCGGTACCTATTTATCTACTTGCACTTTGACATGCTTTCAAACTGCTAGGTTGGCAGGAGCAGGGACTGAGCAACGGGAGCTCACCCTGTCGCGGGGATTTGAACCACCGACCTTCTGATCAGCAAGTCCTAGGCCCTGTGGTTTAACCCACAGTGTCACCCGCGGTGTCTTAAAACCTTCTCAAAAAGTTCAACAAAATCTTTATCCTTCTGGCTCATTGGTGAAAAAGAAGGATCAGAATCTCTGCTCTACAATACTGCCCAGGGCACTTCCTGCTAAGGGAGCAAAAGAGGAATGTCAACTTCATGCTTGGCTCATGTGCTTACAGCTGCATCTGGCAGGCAGCTCTTGAGAAAAGGATGCTAAACTAGGTAGATCTGTGGGCCCACTCCAGCTGGGCTCCTTTTATGTCAGGGGTGGGGAACCTCAGGCCTGAGAGCAAAATATGGCCCTTCAAGCCTCAGGACTCTCCCTCATCCACAATGTGCATTGGAGGGGAGGGAGACCAGGGCCACAGCTAGTGGCTAAGGGCTAAAGCCCCCTAAACCCAATCAAAGGATTCAGATCTGGATAGGCCTTGCTGGAGGCCTATCCAGATCTGAATCCTTTGATTGGGTTTAGGGGGCTTTAGCCCTTAGCCACTAGCTGTGGGAAGGGATTTTGGGAGGGAAGGGATCATGCACTCAAGTCAAACCTTGTGATTCATGTCACATGCAGTCTGGTCCTTAAGAGCTTAAGTCAGGGGCATCCAATATTTTAAAACAATTCAGTGTTAACACTACAAAGTTCTAGTAATTCTCTAGTACTGTATTATCTCTGTGTATTTTTACTGTGATCTGTAAATCCATATATTAATTATATTTAATATTGCTCTATTTAGTTAATGATTCATGAACTGGAAATAAAGTGATGCTGGCATTAATATTCATCATAAGTAATATTTAAAATGTGACCTATTAAACAGCCATGGCAGTGGAGTTCTCCTTAATCAAGCCAAACATCTGTATTCCAGATGGAAGCATCAGTGATCCTTAGTCATGATTTTAATTAGCCTCTGGCAATTAATGTAGCTTGCAGGCCTTGATTGAACTCATCAGATTATTTATTCATGCAAATGCTTCAGTGCAAGGGGATTACTTTTGATATATTAAGGGCTAATGTAGTGTAGGAACTAACAGGCTGAGCAATGAAGCTGGAAATAAGCTCTTTCAAAGCTTGCCTTGACTGTAAACTCAGGATATGAGCCTCAAAAATACCCCCAATGGAGGTAATAATATTGACCTACTTTACATGGTCGTCGTAAGGATTAGTGAAATAATGACTCAGTTCAAATCATGGCATAGCACAAACACATATGAGAGCACAGGTTCCTGGAGAGGAGATTGTGGGCACTGTGTTCCTTCTCTGGTTCTCCCACTACCTCACAAAATATGTTGTAGTTTGGCTTAGCATATCATCCAAACTCGTGGTTTGTCCCCTCCGGACAAATCATGAGCTTGTAAACCAAGAAGAAACCTTGGTTACAGCTTGTGGTTTGTTTAGCATGAGGCAAACATGCTAAACAAGCCTGGGTTCAGATGGCACATCAATCCAAACCATAGCTTAGCTCCAGTTAATGGAGCAGAAACAGGACTGATGAAGAGTACAGTGACCTTGAGCTTCCCTTTGAGAACCCACACACTCACACTGAGCCATAGCTTGGCTTAGTGTTATGTGCAAACCAGGAAATTAATACTCTAGGAAATGCTATGGTAATTCCAAGCAGTTGTGTGGAAATCATGGTTTTGGCCAACTAATAATGATAATGATAATGATAATAAATTATTTTTATTTGTACCCCGCCTTCGCTGGCCAGATCCGGGCTCAGGGCGGCTAACATCATTAAACTAACACAGTATACAAAGAACATAAAAACAGGCAATTAATACATCTTAAAGTTAGTTCAGTGCAAATTAAAATCTGGACAGATGGCAGTCCATGGGTAAAATTGAGAGTAATGTATTCTGTGGAAAATATTTTCTAGCCACCAATTTATTTATTTATCAGGTCTGTTTTAGATGTATCACTTGGAAACAGTGTATGTACAGTGGGACACCATCCCCATGCTCACATTCTCCAGCACAGATTTGACGGCATGCAAGGTCAGACAAAGTACCGTGTGCATAATGCCTTCATTTCCTCAACCCTTTTATTCCTTAAGGCGAATGAAGGAGCAGTTGTGGGCATGGGGATTTCATGTGCCTATAAGCACCTCAGTGTCGGTAAAGAAACACTAGGAGATACATACAGGTTCCTTAGCATGACTAAACTAAGGCTAAGTACACATTACAGGCTTAAAATGCTGTGCGGTTGTATTCTCTTGCTCTTTTTCAATTCGTTTTTGCAATTCCTGGTAAACATCATCACAGTTTGATGTGTTTCCATTCTGGCTGCTGTCTGTCCACAATTTTTCTACCCCATTCCCTATTGGTGAAGCTTTCATCCTTCCAAGTCTGCTCCCTAGAGATCATCGCCCTGTGGTTGCAGCTGTACATCTTTCAGATGTAATGGGATTTACTTCCAACCAAGTAAGAGAGGAACACATCACAGAGTTTAAGTTTAAGCACTTTTTTCACATTTCAAGCCCACACTCACACACACACTGCTCATATTAAGTCAGATTAATAGTCTCTCCAACTGGTCTATATTGACCTGCAGTGACTCTTCAGGGCAGGGTGGTCCAATGAATAGTCCAAAGGCTGCAAGCGGCCCTCGGGGCCTCTTTTTGTGGCCTTCAGCCCCTGTACTGCTGGCTTTGGGAAGGAGGCATGAGGGCTCTGATAGGGTCCTAAAGTCCTCCTGCCTCCTTCCCAAAGCCCAGCTTTGTGAAGGAGGTAGGAGAGCTCCAGGACCCTGCCAGATCCTCGCACCTCCTTCCCATAGCCCTGTGCCTCGCTTAGCCAGCTTTGGAAAGATTGGGGGGGGGGCATCAAATGTTGGCCTTGCTCCTGCTGTCCAGTGCGACAAGGCAGTGTGTGGCCCATGGGTTCCATGTTGAAGTACTCTTGCAGCCCACTTGGTATGAAAAGTTGGACCACCCTGCTCAAGAGTCTCAAGCAGGGGCCTTTCCTTGCCCTACTGCTAGATGCCAGTGACTAAACCTTAGAGCCCTTTCACGTGTGAAACATGTGCTCTACAACTGAGCGACAGCCCTTCCCATGGGGAATATTGATGCTCTTATCCATGAGCCCCAATCTGGTTTCCTTTGGTGGGGCTGAACTTCAGTGCATAGGCAGAGTATACAGAGCTCTCTCATCAACGAAATCTTCCTTGTTCTTTTAATGGGTGGCGAGACCCATAGGCACAAATCAATACATGACTGGAGCTGCTGTCTCTACATTGAGGTACCTTTGCGCAGGAACTATATATGTGCATCAGATTAAACCCTTCAAATTTCCCTATTTTCCAGGGATAGTCCCAGATTTACACAAGCCATCCCAGTTTCTGATTTGATCCCAGAATGTCCTACTTTTCCTTAAGACGTCCCTATTTTCTTCAGAGACATGTTGGAGGGTATGGAGTTATTCGACTCCCAAGCCATATGAAGGCAGCCCTATATAACAAAAGGTTTTTTTTTAATGATTAATGTTTAATGATTTTTTTTAATATGTTGGAAGTCACCTGAGTGGCTGGGGCAACCCAGACAAATGGGCAGGGTATAAATAGTAAAATAATAATGTAGAATGTTGTTGTTGTTTAGTCGTTTAGTCGTGTCCGACTCTTCGTCACCCCATGGACCAGAGCACGCCAGGCACTCCTGTCTTCCACTGCCTCCCATAGTTTGGTCAAATAGGACCAAATAGTAGAATAGGACATCCCTATTTTCCCCATAGAAATGTTGGAGGGTATGTCTGATACTAGAGAGGGCTCTTTGCCTTTGAACTGTAAACTTTTATGTTGAGATGGCAGAATTGAGTGTCTTCTTGGGAAGTACCACCTAGGCTGGACTAGACTCACTACTAAACTGAAAAGGAAATCCTCAAAATAATACTTCATGATTAAGTGCATGCAATATAGGATTTTGGTGTTTGCAAATCCTTTTTTTCAAATCAACTTGTGGCATTAATCCTCTAATGGCATTATTCCCTTAGACTATATGCCGGATTAAGGAGTCATGATGAGGCAAAGTACAAAAATCCACACTAATCTTTCAAAGGAGGATGCTGCGTGGGATGCAGCTAACGAGGTTGTCCCCATTAAGGGTTGGTCCTTCTTCTGTCCACCTAGTCCCTTCCCCTTCTGGCATATCATGGTGACGAAGTGGAAGGAATATATTTGTAGATGGTGTGTACACAAGAAACACCCAAGCAGTTCCATGGCCAGAATCTGCCCTCCTTGAAATCAGTCATTAGTAACTTGATAACTTCCATTGTAAAGGCTTCTGTGCTTTGTACGATGTGAATGCAAGACAACTTATGAAACCTGTTTCCTTGTGCGTTTGGAAGCTAGGTTTTCTTCTGAAAATCACACAAGAAAGCACAATACCTTATCATAGTTGCAGAGTTCAGCACCTGAGTAAAACATGCTTTTGGAAAACAATGTCCCGCATGTCTTTGAGAAAGGAAAATAGTCACTAGCATTCCCTTTCTGACTATATTATTCCTACAAATGCATGGCCTGATAACCCAGATATACCCCCAGTCCTGTCCCTCTGTAGTGTAAGCAGAGGTGATTGCTGCAATGCCTAGACCACTATGCTATTTCTAGCTTGTAGAACACGCCATATAGAGTCAGACCATTGTTCTATCGAACTCAGGGTCATCCACAGCTGATGGTTGGAGCTTCCAAGCACAGTACAATACTAGCCTCAATTATTAGGTTTAGGGCAGGTATGCTTGGTCCAAACGGTGTCATGGGCCAAGTGGGTAGGCATCAATGCTTCTGAACACCAGCTGCTGGAAACCACAAGAGGGAAGAGTGCTATTGTGTGTGTGTCATGCTCTGCTCACTGGCTTCCCATAGGCATCTGGGTGGCCACTGTGAGAACAGGATGCTAGACTGGATGGGCCATTGGACTGATCCAGCAGGTTGTTCTTATTGCTGGCAGGCATTCAGACGGGGTCTCCCCCAGCCCCACTTGGAGATGCCAAGGATTGAACTTGGGACCTTCTGCATGCAAAGCAGAAGCTCTACTTGTGAGCTACAGCCCTTCTTCAACAACTACTCCAACAACCGCTCTTTTTAAAGGTTCCACAATTATATGGGGAAACAGCTCCCTTGCCATGATTTCATTTCAGGGGCTGGAGCATCTCCTCTTGGACAGCCCAATACTAACTGAAGCCATGGGAAGGGGCAGTTAACTTCATTGCCTTCCCACCGCACCACTGCTGAAGCCACAGGCTAACCAGGCAGTGCCTCCTCAACCAGAGATGAAAATCATGGTGCTGTATGAAACTGGTGGCCAGGTAGTTCACTTTCAGTGATTAGGTACCAATTTTCACATGTGAAAAAGGAAGAGCCGTAGCTCAGAACAGGTGCAGGCAAAAGGTCGATCCCTGGCATCTCCAGATAGGACTAGAAATGAAATTCCTGGTCTCAAACTCTGGGGAGACACTGCCTGTCAGTGCAAACAATATTGTGCTGGCTGGACCGATGGTCCAATGTGTTTCTGGATCACTGCGATATCATATAAGGCTGCACATTTTAGTATTGCTGCACATCTCATCTTTCAAATGGTAAAGTTCTGGGGATTTTAGCACCTGGTACATACTAGCAAAGTTGTGTGATCACCATTTCTATGTGAAATGCAGAAGATGATACCAGCTGAATGAATACAGTATCCGCCACAAAACTGGAGGCATCAGAAAATAAAGAAAATAAGTACATCATCTGTTACCTCCATTCCTTCCAAATAGGACTGGTTATCTTGGAGATTCTTGCAAGAGACTAAGCCAAGCTTGAGGTTCTGAAGACCCAATACAGCTATCCACTGTGTTCAGTATTTTGCTATTCCATGACTCTGTACATCACCAGAGTTAACTTTTTCTTGTCCTGCGTGTTCACACCCTTTGTATATTTGCAGAATGGTGTATTTACCCAACATTACCTGTCTTTCAGCCAGTGTGCTATGTACACACTCCTTCATCAATCCATCACCTCTTGGTTATTCTGCACTGAAATCTCTCCAGTACTTTGATGTGTTCCTTGACTTTCTGTCACTTCATCTCATGGGTGTGCAGTGCAAAAGTGCGTATCCAGTGAGATCATCTGATGTGCTACTCCCATTTTTTCCTGAATCTTCAACTAGTAATTCTTATTTTTTATTCTTAGATTCAAAGACAGATACATTTTTGCATTGCTATTATTAACAATTCAATTTATTAGGCATTTGCTGTGTAAAAAGTTTCTAAGCAGCTTACAAAGATTTAAAAACATAAAGCATAACATGAAATAAAAAAGAAATGAAGGGGGTACCAAATATATTACAATAAAACCATACAAAAATCCCTAAATCCTGTTAAAACTGCAGCAAAAGCTTTGGCAACAAAAAATGTCATCCAACAAATCATCTCTCAAATGCATGGGAGAAGAGATAAGTTAATACCTGGCACCAAAAGGATGTTTATGCTGGCACCAGGCGGATCTCACTGGGGAAAGCATTCCATAAGCAGGGAGCTACAACTGAAAAGGCCCTTGTCACCACTCTCCAAACCTTCCTCAGAGAGGGCACCTAGAGAAGGGCCACAGATTAACATCTAAGGGTCTGGGAAGGTACATAACAGGACAGATGCTCCAACAGATTTTGCTTTCTAAAGCACTAGTTGGGCAAGAATTGTGCCTTTGCCTTTGAAAAAGCACTGAGTTTAGATACCGTGGGTCTTGGCCCTTGGACAAGTCACTAATTTCTCAGGCTCAATTCTAAATCTGTAAAATGGAATGATAGTGATCTGCTTAATAGGAATTTTGTCATTGCAGTGATATAGGAAGTCACAGAAGAATAAGAATGGTAACATATGATGTTCTTAAGATGTTGTCAGGACTGCCGCTAGGTCCCAGCTCACAGAGGACCAACGCCCAGTGGATATTATATACAAAAGTCTTTATTGAAGTTTAGTTTCCATTTCCAAGCTCTGGGCGCGCAGGCCCACGTCTTAACGCTAGACCGGCTAAGTCCCCTCTGACTCACTGCTCCACCCACACCAGTTTAAGATTCTAGCCCGGCTCCACCTCTTGCGCTGCTCTTTCCTGCGTTGGGTCCTTCTGCCCTCTGGGGTTCCCTCCTTCCTGGACTCCTCTGACGCGGAGCCTCCTGAGTCTTGCCCCTCCCTCCGGCGGGCTTTAGGACCTGGCTCCCTTCCCGGGCTCCCCGCTGTGCCGCGCTCCTGTACATTTGAACTTGGCGCGCGCGCCCAGCCGGTGACTTTCCTTCTGACCGTTTCCCCGCTTCCTGATGTGGGTGTTGCCAAACCTGACTCCTCTCCTCCCTCTGGTGGTGAGGACACTGGTCCCGACTCCTGGGACTCCCCCTCCCCACTGCGCTCTGGTGGAGACGCTGGCCCTGATCTCCAGCTGCTGTTCAGAGACTCCCCGCTGGCCCCTCCCTCTTGAGGTTTCTCCCTTGGAATCTCCCTTGCTCTGGCCACCGGCGCTCCCTTCTGTGAGTCCTCCGATTCGCTAGAGAGGCTTGTGGAATAACTCTGGCCACTGTCACTGCCTGCGCCCCCCTCGTACTCCTCCTCCTCACTCTCCATTTGCTCCCCCTCCTGTGTCTCTCCTTCTGAACCCCTGACAGATGTATTATGTGAAAACCTAATGAAAAAAATATTTTTTTTTTAAAAAGGAATTTTGTCTGTGCAAGCATAGTAGAAATGATGAAGACCTTTGTAAATTTTAAAATAAATAATGTGCTACATTAATGACAGAAGTATTATGGCCAGAAGAAACAGAGCATTTTTCTGGCAGATCACTTTCTTCAAAAGATTTTGGCAGATTTCATTATGAATCCTACCCTAACTATGAGGACTAACTTTGAAGACTAAATCACAATAGGTATAAGATATTTTTGGGAAATGAACACACTGTAATAATATTGCTTCATATATTTATCTCCACAGAAGTATGCTAGCTATTTGATCTCTCGGCTTTTCCCAGACTCCATCAGTGTTACTTTTAAAAGGGAACACAAAGATCCTTTTTTTCTTCAGGTAGTCTTGTAATTTGAGCTATAAAGTGACTCAGCCTTCCCAGCTGCCAGCAATCCGTCACATGTAAGAGGCTCCGGTATCAAAGTCTACACAACTACTTCCTCTTTTCTCTTGGAATGATCCTACCCCACTACACAAAAAATTGCTGACCAGACTGTTCAAATGAAATGTTCGAGGAGGTAGTTGGGCAAAACCGTTGAAAAGACGCTTCAAAGAAAAGGTTACGGTAATGCTTTCCACCGGACCATCATCTCCCTTGAAAATACTTTTGAACTCTGCACAGTTCTTCTGAAGACCATATGTCCCTTCTTCACCATCGCACCAAAGCAAGAATTTTGCATGAGAAAGCTATAATATAAGAACAGAAAGTGTCTGAAGACAAGCAATAAAGCAACTGGAACTGAATCAAGAACAAACTCAAAAGGATGATCAGTATCAAAGCTGATTTGTTTCATAAGCCATGAAAATACTTCGAAAGATAAAACAACCTTTCAATTTAAAAAAAATGGAAGCTGAAGGTAGGTTGTTTTACTGTGTCTCATAAAAACCTCTGGAAATGCTTATTCTGTATTATGTATTTTAAGCTTTAGCATGCTCTGTCCCCAAGAACTCAGGGAGCAATGCTTAAAAACAGGTGCAACCAACAGATCAAAATGCTCCGTAGTTAGCAAGCATAAATATTGTGTGACAGGGGTGGGGAACCTCTGGCTCTTATGCCAGATTTGGTCTCCAAACCATGCCCACCTCCCTCACACCTGAAGCCATATGTGATTTAAGGTTTGCTGTGGGTATTGCAAAGGAAGAATCAGGAGCTCAAAGTGAGCTCTTGAGTTTTCCTTTGCCAGAACAAGGTGTGCTCCCACCACCCTTCAGCTGGTTTTCAGAGCCTTAAAGAGCAGTTTGGGGCTGTTTGCAACAGGGCTTTGAATCAACTCTGCATTGCAATTTGAAGTCCCAACAACCCAGGTTTCAAAGCACAGTATCACACACCCCACAAAGTAAAAAATTCCCAAATTTAAAGGTAAGTTTGCCTTTAAATACAAACTGGATTTCTCCCTGTCCTTGGTGCCCGTGCTTTTATTTTGGTTATACAGTATTGATATGGTTACAGATAGGTAGCCGTGTTGGTCTGCCATAGTCAAAACAAAAAAAATTCCTTCCAGTAGCACCTTAAAGACCAACTAAGTCAGTTCTTGGTATGAGCTTTCGTGTGCATGCACACTTCTTCAGATACACTGAAACAGAAGTTTCCAGACCCTTCTATATAGTGAGAAGGTGGGGAGGGGTATTACTCAGAAGGCTGGCCTGAACAAAGACCTTGGATTCTTATCTCATTATACATGACAAAGCCATTTTTCACCTTTTCACCCCTTGCTTCTTCCTGTAAGACCTATTGCAGGCCTCGTCAACAGGCTCATCACAGCTATCTGCCAATCACCCATTCCCACCAGCCTTCTGAGTAATACCCCTCCTCACCTTCTCACTATATAGAAGGGTCTGGAAACTTCTGTTTCAGTGTATCTGAAGAAGTGTGCATGCACACGAAAGCTCATACCAAGAACTGACTTAGTTGGTCTTTAAGGTGCTACTGGAAGGAATTTTTTTTAGTATTGATATGGTTTCCCTAAACGTTTTGTTGTGATTAAATGTATTTTTGTTTGTGAACGGCCCAGAGGACCTTGATGATTGGACAGTGTAGAAATACAGAAAAATAAGAAGAGATGGCTAGGAAGTAATTACTATGTACATACCATGGCAGGAGTTGGAATACATTCTGAACTTTCTCTTACGATGAAATTGTGTGGGCGTACATAGTACACAGTGCTTGGCCTTCTCTACCTTGTTTTTAAGGCAGGCTCAAGAGCAAGTGCTATCCGAAACACAATTTCTGCCTCTCTTTCTCTCTCTCCTCGGATAGGCGCAAAGTGGACAAGCACAGAAAAGGCTGCAGATGGCTTTTTTCAGAGATCCCCATTCAACTTCTTTAGAAGTCAGATCCAGAAGAAGAAACCCTCTGCTGAGAAAGGAGGATGTGAACAGTACCAGGGTTCAGACCACGAGGAATCCAAAGAGGAAAGTGGAAAAGGAAGTAGAGGACACAAAATGAACGGTTCCTGTTTAGAAACTCAAATGGTGGAGCAGATTTTCCCTGCACCAGGTAATAGTGATAAGAAAGTGCACTTGAAGAACAGGGACTGTCTGCCCAGGGGTCCTGTGCTCCAAGAGTAGCTCTCTGTGAGTGAAGACAGATGAAACATCTGTGAGTGAAGACAGATGAAACATCTGTGCGTGAAGACAGATGAAACATCTGTGAGTGAAGACAGATGAAACATTTTCACCCACCATATTGTCCCAATGTTTTGCAAACGGGATTGTGAGGAACTCCAAACTGAGTGAATGGGCAGTCAATTGGCAAATGCAATTCCATGTAAGCAAGTGTACAGTGGTGCACATTGGGGCAAAAAGTCATTTCACATATATACTAATAGAATGTGAACTGGCAGTAACTGACCGGAACAAGATTTTGGAGTCATCATGTGAAGATGTAGAACTGCTGTGCAGCAGATGTGAAAGCATTTTCCATGTTAATGATGATTACGAAAAACATGTTCATGATCTACCAGGAGAGAGTCTCCTGCATGATCAGAAGCATGGTTTTCAGCAAATGTTGGGATTGTTGAAAACCATTCAGGTCACTGCATTTCCGTTGTCTTGGTTCCACAGACTCAATGCTGTGTCCGCAAAGAGTCCAGAATTTCCTGGGGAAATTGGGCAAACAGGCCTCTAGCAAGGTTTTGGACTTAAATAATTGTGCATTAACTACAACAGATATAATGGAGCTGGGTGAGTATATATTTTGATACGTATCTTTTCACCCTAGTAATGGCTTCAGAGGCGTTAAATACTTGAGCGCACAGGCCTAAGGGTCAAATTTACATAAAATCTACATGTGATCATTTGTATGCCTAGATGAAAATTTAGGCTCACTGGCAAAAGGGAAAGCAAGCTTCAGCAGTCAGGGATCTACTGTGGTGTGCCAAAAGGATTTTGTGAGCACAGTGCATGGAGGTAGCCCCCTGCCCTAATCACAATCTGTTGGCAACAGCTATGGGTGTTTATTTATTTAAAAATATAGTCCCTTAATATAATCAAAATATCTAAACAATTACATAAGTTGGTAGCCCCTGCAAAGCCTCTTTCAGCCAAGTCCTGGCCATATCTGCCCCCCCCCACATGGCATTATATAAGAGTTAAGGTGGATGGGTGCGACTTGCCTCAGTTGACCTCACGGACCAAATGAGGAGGGCTGGTGGTTGACGTTTGGTCTGCCAGTGTGGTGTAGTGGTTAAGAGCAGTAGACTCGTAATCTGGGGAACTGGGTTCGCGTCTCCACTCCTCCACATGCAGCTGCTGGGTGACCTTGGGCTAGTCAAGCTTCTCTGAAGTCTCTTAGCCCCACTCACCTCACAGAGTGTTTGTTGTGGGGGAGGAAAGGAATGTTAGCCGCTTTGAGACTCCTTCGGGTAGTGATAAAGCGGGATATCAAATCCAAAACTACTCCTCCTCCTCTGCAGGCCGGAGGTTCTCTTCTTTGGTCACCTCTCTGCTGCCACCTGACTTCCCAGGCGCATGGAGGAGATGAATGGATTGGAGCCATCTTAGTCTTAAAATATCAACCCCCACCCCCTTCTTTGCAGATGTAGGAGCAGAGCTACACAGAGTTACTTGTAGTACCAATAGTACCTTGCAGCTTTTCGTATCTGCCTCAATAAACCTTAATGTGCACACACAGTTCAGTCATGCCGCCTTCACGTATATCAGCAGTGGTTTATCTCTCACTCTGCTTTCTCCCCTAGTTGCCATAATACATTTGCTGCCAGGCCTGGAAGAGATTGATCTTTCCTGGAATGATTTAATAGGAGGGACATTAAAGTCTCTTACCCTTCCATTCAAATGTCTGCAAGAGCTGAAAGTCCTCCGACTGAACAACTGCAGACTCACAGCCATGGACCTTTCGTTTTTAGGTATCATCCAGTAATTGCATAACTTACTCCGAGAGGTTATTACAGTGGGTTATTTCATTAGAGTAAATTCTAATCTGGATTGGGGGAACCTAGTCCTGCAATTCCATTTCAGACACAGGGCTTGTCCACACTTAGCTTCTGCTCTTTTCCAGGCACAGGTCCACGCTTAAAGCACCGTGCCCAGGTGTGTTGATTTTTTTTGCCCTGGAGTTTTCCCAGCAAAACCCCTCTTCATCCCTCAGTTGGAATAAGTGTCAGTTCTGGTTAACTGTGGATTGACGCTTGTTCCTACCGAATGTTAAAAGAGCAGGTTTTTGTGGGGAAAGCTCTGGAGCAAAAAGGGGCTCCCCTTTCAAACACTTTAAAGTGCAGAGCTTTAAAGAGCTTTAACGTACAAAGAGCAGAGGAAAGGTAAATGTGGATAAGGCCTAAGGCTGCATCCAGACTATGCAAATATGAGCTTGCTGAAGTAGGGCTGTAATTGGGGACACAAACCTATGTATGAATGTTCCTGAAATTATTACATTCTTGCATGTTCTTAAACCAAAGTATAAATAGTGAAAAAGTATGATGCGATCATTATTGTCTTCTGCTTCTTCAAATCAATGTATAAAATAGTATCAAATGCTTATTTACAGGGGAAGTGCTTGAAGTAATTCCTCACCTTGAAACACTAGATTTATCATGGAATACCAACATTGGTGGGAAGCTTTTTCTTCTAATACAAAAAATCCCCAAAGACAATAAACTCAAAACACTAAAAGTGATGGATTGCAGTCTAACTTCTGAAGATGGTGAATCACTAGGTAAGAGCCCATGGCATAGTGATGTAGCAGCTTTGAAGACTGTTTTAGCATTTTATTTAGATATCAGACCAAATACCACTTTGTATGGAATCAAGATTTTAAACCTGCTGCACTTGAATGCGTTAAAGAATTTGTGTGAAAACTGGCAGGTTGTGCCCTGTGATTTATGAGTTAGGGTTCTTCAAATATGGTTTGTATTGTGCCCAATTTTCCCATACGGTCATTATTGTGGCTTTCAGCAAGTAACTTATTTCAGTGGTTTCTTGCACTAGTGATTGAGATGAAAGCATTGTTTATTTATTTGATAAAATCTACATATCGCTTGATTGTAGTATGGTGTAAAACCTCGAAGCACTTTGCAAGAAATATTAATATTATAAATAAGAACCTGTTAAAAACAATTTAAAACATTTTAATGTCATGAAAATGAATAGCACGATATAAATGACAAATTGCTAGGGAGGTGTATCAAAAGATATGGTTAATCTGATCAAATCAACATTTGAAAAATTTTCCCTTACTGGTTCAACATTTAAATGAGTTCCCGTTGTTAGGTCCCTGCTCCTGCCAACCTAGCAGTTTGAAAGCATGTCAAAGTGCAAGTAGATAAATAGGTACCGCTCTGGTGGGAAGGTAAACAGCGTTTGCGTGCACTGCTCTGGTTTCGACAGAAGCGGCTTAGTCATGCTGGCCACATGACCCGGAAAAACTGTCTGCGGACAAATGCCAGCTCCCTTGGCCAGTAAAGCGAGATGAGCGCTGCAACCCCAGAGTTGTTCGTGACTGGACTTAACTGTCAGAGGTCCTCTACCTTTACCTTTAAGGTAAATTAGCATTCATTAGCATGAGTAAGGAAACTTCATAATTGGCATATGTTGTCTGATTGGCTTTGGAGAAGCATGGGCAGTCTCTCAAGATGTCTGAGGTATTGACTGGTTCATGTTTGTTACAGAAGGATAACCTTTTTCAAATCCTAAAGGGGTTAAATTTTAAAATGAGATATGTGTAGTATCTCTTCCTCCCTCCCTCCCTCTGCCCACTTCCCATTAAGAGAGATGCATACATAAAGGTTATGTGGACAACATCCAGATAACTACATCTTGGACATGACCTTAAAAAGAATATTTAGAAACTGGATAAATGAAATTATTCCCCCTTTATTTATCATAAGGCAAATAATATTTCCTTTTTCGATTAGATTTAGAACTACCTTCTTGTTTTGTTTTAAATTCCAAGTGCCCTGATTTCCTAATAATAAACCTATTTTAAATTTATTACCTTTCTCTTCCATTATCTGCTCTGAATATGTTGTGACCAGTTCATCCCTTGGCTTCTTTTCAGCTCAGCAGCTCTACAAAATCCACAGCCTTGAAGTACTGGATCTGTCAATTAACAAAAAGATAGGATATAGCCTGGAGAGTATTGCCCAGGAATTACAGCATGTCTCAGGACTGAAAGTACTTAATCTGAACAGGTGTGGGTTAAAACTAGATGGATTCAAGTGTTTAGGTAAGTTGATTGGCATCTGTCAAGAGTGTGTCTTCGGGGGTGAAGTGCAGGTGATAAATTGGTAGCTGGGACTTTTAATGATGATACTTAGCATGTGCACAGAATTTCTGACTGTTCAGATGCATTATCTGCTTGCAATCCTTACAGCAACCCTGTAAAGTACATTAATATTATTCTGCATTGCAGGGGGTTAGACTAGATGACCCTTGAGTCCCTTCCAACCCTGAAGTTCTATGATTATACCTCTACTGCAGATGGGAAACTGAAGTTGTGTTCACAGTAGAAGTTTAAAGTACTTGAAGAACATTTCCGCCCTCAAAGAGTTTGCCCCTCACAGAGCTACAATTCCCTGCAATGCTTAACAAACTACAGTACTCAGAATTCTTTGAAAGTGCTTTAAATATATTCTGCATATGCATTTGTCAACATCTGTAACTGGAAATTTTGAAATAAATGTGAATTAGAAATACATCCACAAATCCAAAATAGGGCAAAAATGCTAGAAAATATTCCCCCAAATGTGCTTCAGGTCTACTTATCAATCAGATTTTGGACAGTATTATCTAAGTGTAATTTGAAAACATTTGAAATTAAAAATATCAAATTTGAATTTTCAAATTGCCAAATTTCAACATTTGATTTAATTTTTTTTTTGCCAGCTTCTGCCAACGAAGAGAAGGAATGTGCAAAAGGACTAAAGGATGCTAACAACAGATTTCCTTGATGGCAAATTGATTATTGACAAGTTGTCTTCCTGTGCCTATTTTATTTCAGCTAGTGCCTTGCAGCACCTGCTGGAACTAAGAGAATTAGATCTGTCATGTAATAAAGAGATTGGAGGAGGTTTCAAGTACTTAGCAGCTCATTTGGCCGAGCTAAGGAACCTAGAAGTCCTGAATCTTCATCAGTGTTGTATTACAGAAGAGGACATGACTGTTTTGAGTAAGATATTGCAAAATCACTTAATCATAGAATCGTTTTTGCAAAATCATTATGTGGAATATTTAATTGGAAGATTATCTTACCTTCAATCAATCCATCTTCTCTCCCTCTAACTCAGAAATACCTCTGGCCCTCCAAATGTTGCTGGACTACAAATCCCATAATATCAGAATGTTCATTAGCTATGTTTGCATGCGCTGATGTGAGCGGGAGTCCAACAATATCTAGAGGACCACATAAGGAGCACATCCTTGGGGATCCATTCTGTGGACATGACCAAACCAGTAATGTCTTTGATTAAAGTTACAGCAAGTTTAGCCAACATGGTGCCCTCCAGCTGATGTTGGTTAACAACTCCCATTGTCCCTGACTGTTGGCAATGCTACATGGGAGTGATGGCAGCTGAAGTCCCACAATATCTGGAAGGCTATTACTTGGCAAAATAATAGGTATTATAATAAGCAATATAAGCAGCCCAGCCCAGTATTGTCTGGCACCAGCTCTCCAGGTTCTCCAACATATTTTCTAACTTGCTGATATGCCTAGGTACACTTTAGTCTTCCTCTTCCCCTTCCCCACTGCATTTCAAGTCACTTTTGAACTTGAGTGTATTCACATTGCCACCTTGGATCACACTGACATTGGCTTTTTTGGTGCGTTCCACAGTGCTTCCCCTCCACGCCAGCTGTTTCCATCAAAATGGCTTAATTAGTACAGTATCAGGATTTCTGTTTTGTGTACAAACCAGGAGGCTACAATTCTCTAAGTTCCCTGAGGAGAGTTTGGGGGAAGCTGTGACTGTTTAAAGTGGTATGATGCTGCCTTAAATGTATAATGCCAATGGGGCCTAAGTGTATGTTTGGTGGTGGGAGCAGGGTTGGCCACTCGTGTGTGTGTGTGTGTGTGTGTGTAGATATACACACAAACACTTCTGCAAACTTCAGAGTTCACCCAAACATTACAATATTTGCTTCTTGGTGGGACTGTTTTGCTACAAAGCTGTTGGCACAGTCTGACGTAGTTCATCATCCAATGGAATGTAAATAGTACTTCTAAAATACGGAGGCAGCAGGTGGCATCTGTGAAGAAGTAGTGCGTGTTCTAAGCTTGTGGCTACTGCTACATGTGGGTGCATGATCTGAAAACAACAGCAGTAAAATTCTTTTTGCTTCAAAAGTATATTTATTCATACTCAAATTTATGCAGATTTAATCAATCAATTGGTTAATATACTAAAACTGACGGGTTATTGGCTAAGGTTTATTTAATTTAGTGGCATCACTGGATTTGATGACATTTGATCATTCTTCCATTCTTCAGTTTTCAAATAACATAGTATATCAATATCCAAGAAAAGGGAGTGATAGTGTTGAGCAGGATATATTTGAATATTTTCAGCTCCTTTAGGTTGATTGTGGAGTTGATGTTTACTGTGTTGCAGCTGTACTATCCTTTGATCTTTTGCAGCCCATGTCATTCCCCTTTTGTCGAGTCTTCAGGACCTGGATTTATCGTTAAATAAAAGCATTGGGAAGTCTTCCGACCACCTTCTTAGCAGACTCCGTTTTTTACCAAAACTGAAATCTGTGCTTCTCAGCAATTGTTCTTTAAAGCATGATTCATTTGCATCTTTAGGTAAGAATATGCCTTAAAATGTTTCTAGCTTTCCTTATCTATGTCTCCATCTTACCAATCCACAGGGCTAGTATATCAATTGGACATGAATGTCAAATGGAAAGAGACAGTAATTTGAATAAACATTCCTGGGAATATTTATCAGGAGGTGCATTACAGAGCCATCTACTTTCATTAGATCTGATATAATCAAATGTATGGAAAGGGGAACAGAAGTTCAATTTCTATGCAGAGAATACATTTCATTGAAGGGCTTCTCAGTACTGAAATAACCACCTTCCATTAAAGATCTTTTGCTAGACAGAGCAGTATAAGATAATACTTAATTGTAGTATCCTCATTCTCATTCTCTCTTTCCCAGATGGCTTTGCTTTTTTTGTTTTGTTTATTCATTATTCATACATTCACTCAAGAAATAATATCCAACTCTTCATATAGGTTTCTAGTGGCAGCTTAGAGTACTAAATCAAAAGTACAATGAAAGCTTTGAAAAACGTAAAACACTACAAACCAAGAGCAGCATCATGCTTTGCCACTGTCCAAAGAATCTCTTTCAACCCCTTTCTTCTAGTCTCCAGACATCAAGAGCTCTATTTTTTGTGATCTCAAGTCCTGCTGACAGTTAATTATAGAAGTTGGCAACTTCTTTTCTTTTTCTTCATTTAACTGTGTCCTGTAAAGCCATATGATCTCTTTCTTAAGACATGATTGCATCTTTTATTGATTCCCAGATTAACAAAAACATTGCTCCATTGTCAGAAACTCAGTAGGCTTGTTCCTATCTTTGTGTTGCCCACAAGGCTGGTTCTGTTTGATCTTCCTATAACAAAGCTATAATAAAGTTGTTCTCTTATCCAAATATCTGTACTGTGGAAAAGGAACAAGACAGAGTGAAAATTAGGCACATCCAAGTCCCATTAAAATCAGTGGAACTTAATGCGCATAGGTAATGCTTATCTGTGATGCAGTTAACATGTGCACACGTAACTTTCTCTGGATTATGTCCATGATGTGCACTTCATATTGTTGGCTATTTGCAGTTTAGTAGCGCTGCAGAGAGCTTGCTGGGGAGACCATGCATTAAAAAGGGACTCAAAAATAACTTAAACAAGGTTTTAATAACAAAAACAAAAACTCCTTATACACTAAATACATCAACAATAAACCAGACCCAACCACCAACCCATCCCCCAGGGTAATGGGAGAGCTGGGTGCTGCTCCTTATATACTATACCCAATTGCTGACACAGCTTGATTAACACAACTCAGCAGCACCTGCTGTTTCACAGCTGTAAGAATGGGTCTCGTTACTTGCCCTGGCCCTTAAAGACATACACAACTTGTAAAGCAAGAATGAACCTTCACATTTTAAAGTGACCATTCAACACATATGGTGGTCACTTGAAACTGCACCCTTGGCAGCTACCTACAGAGAAGCTTGTCATGCAAACTGGGATATTTTCTCTGCATCCTTTTATGTTTGATGCAACAAAGAGAAAATCCCTTGGCCTGTGTGACAACCTGCAGCTGGATGGAGACTGCTAATGCAGATGCAGTCTTTACACTGGCCTTTGACACCTGAGATGTGTGTTTTCAAGACCCTCCCTATTCTTTTGACTGTAATCTGATTTAACTGTTCTGAATTCTGAATTTTAAATTTTTGTAACCCTTGCTGGGACTTCCGCATTTTGGATGCTTCCATATGTTTGTAGAAATCTTAATTTCAATAAAAAAATATATATGCAGTTCTTTCTGTCAGAGAGATTTTAGCACACTTGTGGCCAGAACCCCGTGCATTCTTCCTTGAGGATAACTCCCATTGAAGGCACAGTGGGACAATTTCATGCGCACACATATATGGTTAGGTTGCACATCCTTCACTGAAAGTAATTGGAGGTTGAATGTACTCAACATTGGATGGATTGTATCCCATGTGTTTTATCTCAATGTTTGAACATGGTTTAGGGGAGGTCCCTCTTAGAAAAGTATAGGAAAAGCACATTTCTGATTGCCAATATAGAGCCCAAATCACCAGGGAGGTTTGCTGCATAAGCAGCTGTGCATAAGCAGTTATGTTGCTGCTCAGCTCCCATTAATTTCAGATGAACTTTTGAAGGTAGGCCTCCTGGTTGTGAACAGAGAATGCTTGGAGGTACATTGTGCAGCTCCTCTTGGCACCCTTCCTGCACGATTTCTTTCAGGAAAAGCTCAGTCACATAGATTTGCTTTAACCACAACAATGCGCTCCAGTACAGCACTCTACTTTTGCACTGGAATAAATGACAACCATTTATATGCATGGGAGAATTGCATTCAACGATTCCAGGGGGGAAGGAGTCAAACCTGCCCTTTAGGGGCACTCCTAGCTGCTGAGACTCAAGTCACTTGAACTTCACAGACCCATTCTGGGTTTTGCTTCTTGGTAGCACTGAAGTGTGATAGAATGTTGGGAGAAGCGGGGAGAGAATGTTGTATATGGTCTGATCTATTTTGAAGATATGCAGCTGGGTGCAGAGGGTTGAATGGCACTGGACCAAGCCTATTTATTTCAGTAAGCACAAGATGTTGTTGCTAATCTTTTCAGCTGATGCTGCCCTTCACCTTCCTGAACTGGAGATATTAGACCTTTCTTGGAATAAATGCGTTGGCGGGAACCTAAAGCTGATTTTGAAAGCGCTAAACCTTGGAGCTGAGATCAAAGTGTTAAGACTAAGCAGCTGCAGCTTGGTGGATGAGGACCTGGGTGGCCTTGGTTGGTATAAAATTGTATTTCCCTTCTCCTTAGTACTCCTTGTTTTCAGACTACACGTCAGAGCTGATTTGTTCATTGGACATGAGAGACTTTTCCACAAATGGAAGGAAATCTGGCCAGTAGTATATTTTCAAATGGGATATTTCACCATGCCTATTTGCTTTATAGTGGACTCAACTCAGTGGACTATTGATCATGGACCAAGGTGGGAGATATGAAATAAATGGAATTTACCAATGCTTATGCAGAGCAAATAATGCCAGGTGATGATCACTATAGGCTTATTTATTAAATTTTTAAGTCTCTTTATCTTGCCCAAGGCAACCCAAAGCAACTTACAACCAAACAACCCACATAGGTACATAAAAACCAAGTGGTGGAAGAAATACATTAAAAACATCCCACCTACTTCTAAAAGGCCAGAGATAGTTACAGAGGCAAGTTTTTGCCTGGCACCTAAAGATATGCAGTCATACCTTGGCACTCAAACGGCTTGGCTCCCGAACATATCGGCTCCCAAATGCCGCAAACCCGGAAGTAAGTGTTCCAGTTTGCAAACGTTTTTCAGAAGCCGAACTTCTGACGCAGCTTCTACTTGAGTGCAGGAAGCTCCTGCAGCCAATCGAAAGCTGTGCCTTGGTTTTTGAACGGTTTCAGGAGTCGAACGGACTCCCGAAACTGATGAAGTTTGAGAAGCAAGTACCACTGTATAACAATGGCGCCAGGCTGGGCAAGCATCCCTGGGGAGAGCATTTCACAAGCTGGGAGCCACTGCAGAAAAGCCAGTTCTCGTGCTGTCACCCTCAGGACCCTCTGGCTTGTCCACACAATGCACTGAACATATATACAAGCTGTCTATGCATGAACAAATGTTTATGTGATAATGTGTACACTTGTTAATTTGTACTGCTGTAACTTTGTACATACATACACAGACTCTACACCCATTGAACATTTCATGTGAATTAGTACAGGGGTACCTCGGGTTACATACGCTTCAGGTTACATACGCTTCAGGTTACAGACTCCGCTAACACAGAAATAGTGCTTCAGGTTAAGAACTTTGCTTCAGGATGAGAACAGAGATCATGCTTCGGCGGCGCAGCAGCAGCAGGAGGCCCCATTAGCTAAAGTGGTGCTTCAGGTTAAGAACAGTTTCAGGTTAAGTACGGACCTCTGGAACGAATTAAGTACTTAACCTGAGGTACCACTGTATGAGTGTACAACGTACCTTTGGTGAACACAGGTACACAGGCTTTACACTCATCCAATGTAATGCATGAACACCCCAATCTCATTTTTCTCTATGATTTTTCTCCTTCCAAAGTACCACTTCCTTTTTTTCTGATACAGAAGTCCCTTCACCACTTGAAAGCATGTACAGTATATTTTGAAAACCAATGTTACCTACTGATGAACTGGTTGCTTCTTTCAGGCCTGGTCATCCAAGCTGGGCATCTGGCTCAACTACAAGAACTGGACCTTAGTTATAACAACCAGATCTCTGACCAAGGATGGACAATGTTCTATCAAGACATAGTTGGCCTTGAGCAGCTTTCTGAACTGGATGTCAGCCGTCGTCCGTCATCGCGTGGCAACTGTGGTGAATGGTTAGGCAAACTTTTGGCAGCACTGCTGAAGCTGCCCCAGTTCACGGAGCTAGGGCTGCAAGGCTGGGTTCTTTCTGAAGTTCAGCAAAAGCAACTGGAACATTTTAATCGGGACAATGAACGAAATGTTCGCTTTGATGTTTGGTATGGAGCATGATGTCTTGTGCCAGTGTAACAATCTATAGCTGGTGGCCCAGAGCCTCAGCACGCAGTTCCTATAGCCTTACCTGACAGAATGCAGTGGGGTAGAGAGAGACAAGCACCAGAATTGAGAAACTGAAGCCCTGATCTCAGTGAAAATCCTACTCAGCCCCGCCTTGTGAGTCATTTTTCGCCACACAGGATGCAAGACTCGCCTTGCTGGACCATTTCTCCCCACCAAGAGGAGTTTGTGGCTTGAGCAAAAGAAAATACTATCTTGATCTGAGAAAATGACTTTCTATGAGTCCTTTTCTTTTCTTGCTTGTATTTATTCCCCTGGCCCTTTAAGGTACCACAGAATGCAGTTATTTCTTCTTGCCCTTGCCCTTGTCCTTTTCCTTGCCCTTGTCTTTTCCTTTTCCTTTGTCTTTTCCCTTTTTGTCTTTCTCCTTCTTCTTCTCTTTCTTCTCTTTCTTGCCTCTCCTGATCATTTTCAGGATCTCGCCAAAGGCTCCAATCCCTCTGCGCACCATCAAGCCTCGCCACCAAGCCTGGACCTTTGAGGGAGAAACAACCACATAAGCATTAAAAGGGGGGGGGGAGAGCAGCTGTTTGTAGGGATGGAAGAAGAATTAGTTCATTTTGTTCTTACTGCAAACTGACCAGTTTGGTGGCTGCAAACTTGCTACCAGATTGGAGCACATCTCTGCTTCTCTGGATTTTACAATGCAGTTTTGGTGTGCAAAAAAAGTGCACACAGAAATAGGTATTTTACTGTCAAAATGCATGTTATGGAGACATGCATTGAAAAAATATATATTTTAGCGGAAAGACATACAATAAGGCATACAATTTAAGCTGAACTTTTCATACATTCTTTTAAAAAATGCACAATATGGGATGGAAGAGACCCGGGGCTTTTTTTCAGCTAGAGCTCACCAGAGCTCAGCTCAGGCACCTTTCAGGTGGGCACCATGGCCGCTCTAAGAGAACAAGGGAGAAGTTCATGGTGAACAGACCTACGATTAAATAATGAAGCTGAAATGGGACAAACCTAGGCTGTTCTGTCCATTCCTAGCTATTTGTTTTTCAGATTTCAAATGTTGGCACATAAAATGGATGCTGTGTTCCCGCTTTCCTCCCAAGGCTCAGTCATGTGGACAAAAAATCCCTTGCAGGAATTCTTCTGGCACCACTCCCCCTTTTGCTACTCCCGCATACAGTACTCCATTAGGACTCCTGAATTAGGAGGTCTCCAGAGTCAGTAACCTCTGTGCTTGTTCTCTCCAAAGAACTGTCCTCCTCAACATCATGGACCCTTTACATCACTATGTTGGGCCATCAGCAGAGCCCTGAGGGAATTAACCAAGAGAAGGAGGTATGCTGGCTTATATGCCAGGGGGCTGCCCCTTTAAAAGTGGTCCTAGAGTTTGTAGGAGCCTGTAGGTGGTGTTTGCCAGCCTCGTGCCTTCCATGCTTTGGGTTAGAACTCCCATCAGGTTGTCCAAAACACCAGATTAGCAAAAGCTGCCATGTTCACTTGGAGCTCTCAAAGGTTCTGCTACTGACTGCCTGCCTGCCTTGTCTCACCAGCTTCTTCTCAAAGTCAGGAGGAAAATACTCTCCTGCCTGATCAGACCTGCTCCTTTCTCCCTTGTTCTTTTCTCTGTTATGCCGCACGTTCCCCACACTCCTCTAATACCAAGTCATACCAATGTGCCGGGAGATAATGCATCCTAATTGGAATATTTTCCGGTGGGGGTATCTGCTACTTTGCTTCCGCTATTTAAAATCCTGTGGCCCACCCACAGTTCCACTGAATTGTCACTACAACATGCTGCAGACCCATGTGGCTTTTTGTGTGTGTTCTCTGTACCGTTATGGTCAAGGCCTTTTCGTATCTTTCATCTCGCAAGTACTGCATGGTGACTTGCAACCCTTGGCTAAAGATTTCCACCGCTGGGAACATCAGAGGGTTTCCTTCAAGTGTCAGAACCTGCAGTTTCTCTAGCTTATCCAGATTCTCCGGGACTTGAAATAACTGATTGGAATGAAGAAATAGCTTTTGCAACTCTAAACACAAGAGAATGATAAAGGTGAATATGATGCATAAGCAACATCCATTTCATGTTTATTTGCAAACTAAATGTTTGAGTATTATTATTGTTATTAATATTAATATTACAAGTGCCAACCTACCAAGGTTTTTCTTTTTTCCTTTGGTTGACAATAAAAATAGGCTCAATTGAATAAGGACTCTAGATTCCTTATGTACCAAGTAGCTTAGAGGACAGCTAGGGAAGCTGTGTTCCTTCCAGGTGTTGCTGGATTTCAACTCCCATCAACTCTAACCAACAAAGCCAATGCTTGGGGATGATGGTGGTTCTACAGCAACCTCTGGAGTGCCCAAAATTGCATAGGAGGGTAATCCCTGCTGTGAAGAGGGGCAGAAACAGAGGAGCATGGTAGCCCATGAACACCATGCATTAAATGAGACACAGTCAGCAGGGCTGAGAGAAACAGTTGGCTCAGGATCAAACTACAAACGGGCCAAAGCTAAGTGGTAGAGCATCTGCTTTGAACACAGAAGGTCCTCTGCATCTCCAGATTGGATGGGGAAAAACCCTTGTCTGAAAATCCAGGAGAACCACTGCCAGTCAGTGCAGACAATACTGAGTTAGATGGATCAGTGGTCTGATGGTATAAGATAGTGACCTGTGCTTCCTATGGCTTGAATCTCCCAATTACTTTTGATTTTACAAAAAGCAGGTTCAGGAACCGCCAACCAAGTTTGGGAGAGTTAACGTGGGGGGGAGAGGTTAATCCTTTCCCCCAAACAATTTCCTTGTTAATAATCAACTCCTGACCTAAAGCTGTCATTTGCCCTGATTGGAAAAATGCAAAGACAATTGTGTGTCTGTAAGGCCCACCACCCTATTCCCAGTTGTGGCAAATAGTAGGTTTTTTGGGGGGTGGGGGCACTGATTTCCAGCAGGAAAAGTCAACAATAAAAGGTTAACCCACTTGTGCTGTGATCGTAGTCTGGACTGAACCTGCTTTTTGTAAAAGAAAAAGATGCTGGGAGTCACTGAGTTTGGCCTTCATATAGACTGCATCCTGCCTTGGGGTAAAGCACTCTGGTCTGTGTTCCCTCTGGGCACCTCCAAACTGTCAGTATTTTGTGGGAGGGATTCAGGTGCATCCCAGGAAATCGAGGTTTGCACAGTTAAAGGTGATTAAAGTGCTCAGTCATCCTGGCACAACAAACCCACTTTTTACAAAGTCCAGTGCCATCCTAGCACAACAAACCCATTTAAAAGTGTTACGTAATCCTAGCACAACAAATCCACTTTTTTACAATTACTCTAGTGACAGGGAAATGCACTGAATAGTGTGAGATGAATGTATGATTAACTGAAAGATGTATAAAAACAGTCCAAGCAAATCAGAAACAATGCTCAATAAAGACCTACAGAGATCCCTTCCTGCAAGTACACAACATTGGGACGGGTTGTGTTCCATCCACATGGGAATGGACCTTTCTCCTTACGGTACAGAAGACTGGCTAGCAAGTGTGTGTGCAATGCCTAGAGGGATTTCAGGATGGAGAGGAGAAGGGAGCAAGGGGGGAACAAAACCCCCAGTGGTCAAGGAGCTTCAGTGGTCTGTATAAGTCCTACACAAGTAGTCTGGCAGAGGAATCCTAGCCCCAGGCAAAGAGTGGGGTGTGACAGGGCAACCTATTCACCACCCAGACACATGCCAGCTAGGAGAGAAGGTGTTTGATGGGAGGCAAAACCTTGCTGTTTTATGCCAGCCTGGAGCTGATGGAGCTATCAGAATCAGATTGGGTTTGATGTCAAGTGACAGCTGTGGATTTCTCCCCTGGAACACCCCTTTTTGAGGCTTTCTGTAGGCCTACCACCAGCGAGAATCCTATGAAGGGTACTTCTTCTTGCCCACACTTTTAGCAGGTGGAACAGGGAGTTGTGCACTGGAGGGGTGACCCCAACTGAGCTGTTTTGGGCTGGAGGAGGGAGATCTCTGCCCCACTGAAACCTCACCCTCCACCCGCAGCAAGGCAAATCAGGAGTATGAATTGCAGCCTAAATTATGCAAAGCAAGAATGTATTTAAAATTTAACTTTGGAGGAAATTGGGACTTGAAAGACATTATAAGGGGTTGACAAGAGGCACCCTTGGCAAAGGAAGCTATGGCTGTGAATTCTGCCTTCGTGCAGAGTCTGCTTTTATCTATCCTTTTACCTTGTAGTTCACATATGTGATCAGGTAGCTCTATGAGATAGTTGTTGTGAAGGTCAAGTACTTCCAACTTATGCAGTGAGCCTATGCTTGAGGGAAGATACTCCAAATCGTTGTTCTCAAGGTACAATTCTTTCAGGTTCTGGGGGAGGAAAATACACGTAATTTGCATTTTGAATATATATTTGTGTAGAGACTCACCTGTGTTCTCTGTAAGGTAACTTACAATTTATGGAATATAACCTACCACTCTGTTAGACGGAGAAGGCATCTCCAATCTTTTTTTCTTCTCCATTATTTTTGCAGGGGAAGGGGCTGTAGCTCAGTGGTAGAGAATCTGCTTTGCATGCAAAGGCTCCAGAATCCATTGCCAGCAACTCCAAGTATGGTTAACTATTTTCCCTGCCTGGAACCCTGGAATGCCCCTGGTGGTCACTGTAGACAATACTGAAATACTAGTAGATGGACCAATGGGTCTGATTCAGTATAAAGCAAATTCTGATATTCCTGAAGAGTCTCACCAAAAGCACAACAGGATAAAAAAAAATAAGCAAATGTTCCTTTTCAGGTGCTGGTCCCACTGCTTAAATTTTTTGGTCCTCGCCAGTTTATTACTTATTGTGATGATTTTAAATGCCATTAACCATAATGAACATCAGTTTGCCATTATTCTAACAATTTAAACTTGCAACCATGAACAGTGCATACACTATACCTTTAAAGAACATTCAAAGCACTTTCTTTCCCTCAAAGAATTCTGAGCACTGTAGTTAAAGCATCACTGTGTATTTCAAATATGCATTCTGAACATCTCTACTAGAAAATGCAGTTTGTGTTCTTCAAGAATAGATCCAAATCGGCTATTGGAGAAATCCTCTCAAATCCAACAGCCCAGCCCCCTAATTATGTTTTCATAGAATCATAGAGTTAGAAGGGACCCTGAGAATCATCTAGGCCAACCACCTGCAATGCTGGAATATGCTTTTGGCTTGACTTGGTAAGTTCTGCAGTGCTGGCCTCTATTAAGTGGCAAAACTTTGCATCCCATATTTTGACAGCTAGCTGTACCAGTGCCCCAATTTTTAAAGACCTTGCAAATAGGCAGTGTTGTGGGCAGGGCCAGCATGGAGTGTCCGGCTCGCTGCTGCCATGCCTCCGCTATGGGCACACCCTACCTCTTTTGCTACCATGGGTGCCCCTACCGACTCAGGGGCTTCTCTGCTGCCTCTGCCTTAGGTTTGCCCCACCCTCAGCTCATCCTCATGGAGGAGGCAGCCAGGGTGTGGCAGTGGTGAGCTGCATCAAATGGCAAAGCGTCCCAAGGCGGCCCTATTTGTGAGATATGTGTGTACCAGATTGCAGGTTTCTGCATGGCATGGAAGTCTTTCTAATCTTTCTGGCTTCAGCAAGACAAAGTGAGGCGGCTGCCTCAGGCAGCAAATTCTGAGGAGCAGAAAGTGGTTGCAAAGGTATGTCATGTCTGCAGCTCCTAAGCTAACTTGCTGCCCTGGGGTGAAGTGGGGGACTCTGCTCCATCATCAGTGCTGAAGTAAGACTCAACTACCAGTCTAGTCAGTTTTTGTGGGGAATGTGCCACTTTGTTCTTCGCCTCAGGCAGCAAATAGGCTTTGGCTGCTCCTGTCCTGGAGGAATGCTTTATATCCCGTTTCTAACATCTCTGGGCCAATCTAGACATAATACCATCAATAACAATTGCACAAATTGCTTTTTTAAAAGTAAATTGCAGATACAGTAGGAATGGGGGCTGGCCTGGATCAGAAACCTGACGTGGGGTAGGTGGAACTCCTACTTCCAACGTGATTGGCTGTCTAAACTTCCAAGCTGCAAATCATAACTCAGAGTTTAAGGGCCAATGGCAGAGGCCCAAATCCTGAAATGTTCTGTAATTGGACATCATGTATTGAACCAGAACATAGGAGCTCAGAATCCTTAGTCCAGATTCAAGCTCAGGCAAACACAGACCACTGAATACATAACACTATGGAAGTGCCATTAACCAATTTTGCATTACGCCACACCCCCATAGCAGCCCTTTTCTGTTATATCACACATCCCATGGCAACCATTTTATGACTCACTCCCACAGCGCATTATTGAAATCTCAAATGTGCCCACTGGTCCGAAAAGGTTTTATGTTATATGTTGTCTGTGTATTCACATACATATATATTTCTTTGGGCAACGAGGGAGGGCTACTTTTGAGATCCGAAACTTGCTCATTTTCTTACCTCTAACTTACTGATGCCTTCTGGTATTGCTGTAAGCTTGGTTCCCTGGTCTTGCCCCATGTACAGTTTCTCCAGCGATTCAATTACAAGTATTTCTTCCGGGAACGAGGTGAACTTGTTGCCAGTCAGACTAAGGCATTTCAGCTTACAAAGCCTGAACACTGCTGGAGATAGCTTCACACACAATTTATTGAAACATATAAATATATAGATTTCTCAAACTGCAACACTCCACTACAAGTCAAAGAAATGAGCGTTATTATCCTCCCATAGCAGGGTACAGAAAGCTGGGTGCAAATCTTCCTGTGACAAAACCTCAAACTCCTTTTAGGACAAGAAGTGGGAGTTCTGCTGCTTGGGATTCCACCTGCAAAACTCCACACACACCCAGCTGTCAGTATAGTCCATGCCCCCTGGGCTGGTTTTGCAGGGATGAGTGTCTCCCCAGATGGCTTCTCCACCACCACAAGACATTTGATTGCAATTAGGCAAACCTTGAGTTTCTCCACATTTCCCTAATTCTTATTGTTTTATTATCTGCATGATTTATTTTTATGTACACCGCTAATCATAAAGCGATAAATATATAAATAAGAATGGCTGCTGATAGCGGGACCAGCAATGGGGGAACTTAGATCACTATTAGTATGCTGAAGTGGGACCTGCAACAAAATGTTACAAAATGGACTGCTCCTGTACAGAATTCCAGCTAGCCAGCTGTCTCCCTTTTTCCCCATTATTGGCTCCCCCTGAACTTATACACATGCATGCACGTAAGGAGTGCCAGCTTGGCCCTGCCACTGTGCGTGCCATGCAGCATGCATGGCCCTCGCACAGAAATTTGTGGGTGCCCAGCCCCTTCAGGGAGTTGGTACCTGTGATGCACACACACAACCAACTGTCAAGTCCAGGGGTCGGCAACCTAAGGCCCATGGGCCACAAGCGGCCCACGGGGGTTGTTTAACCAGCCCACGAGCCACAACTGAACCGAGCCACCCACTTGGCGAGTCCCTGCGCTAAACCGACGCGGCACAGCACGGTGCCGGAAATCACGTCTGTGCAGATGCAGACATCAGAAATTGCGGGCACATGCGCTCACGCGCTCCAGCCCACGGAGGGATCTCCGCTGGAGTGAACCGGCCCAGGCAAGGTAAACCCTGCCATCCCCTGGTCAAGTCAGTATCTCCTGCCCGCAAAGCGTGCTGTTTGAGTTCTCCCCACACCAACCTACCCCTTAAGAACCCACTCCTCAAATATTGGGTTTCCCCAAGCCTGCAAATCCTTAACTCTGTGAAGATGAAGGTTGGGAAGGTTGGGAAGATGAAGGCTGGGAATCTCTATGAGGAGCCCCTCCCACATAGATGGTGCTGTAATAATAGGGTATCTCAGAGTCTCATTGCCTGCTTAGAGAAGCCAAGACTGACAGAAGTTCAGGAAGTTGATTACCTGCATTCAGGTAATCCGGAAAATAAACAGGCATACAAACATTAAAGAGAGATTTCTAAAAGCAGTTTACAATTTTTAAATTATAAACTCCTTGGTCTAAGGCTTTTTCTTCTTCTTTTTGCTTGTATCACTCTGCAACACTGCTCCAGGGATGCTAGCATAATGGCCCCACCCACCCCAGTGAGTGACATCTGCTGCTAACATGTGTTGTTTTGCCCTGGTGCCCCTGCTTTTTTAAAAAAGGTTTTAACTGAATTTCAATTACCTCACATAGTAAATTGTCATCAAGTAACAACACTTCCAGATTTTCCAACGAACAAATCTCTATTGGAAACACCTCTAGAAGATTTTCACTTAGATCTAGTACTATTAAGCTGGTTAGCTTGGCAAAAGAAGGATGCAGCGCTTCCAGGGCACAATTTTTCAAGTAAACCACAATGAGCGACCTCCAGCGGCGAATCTGGCGTGGAAAAGTTGCCAGGCTATTCCGAGACATTGAAAATTCCTTCATTTCTGTCAGTTCCTTAAAAGATCGTGGAAGTTTGCGCAGGAGGTTACTGGACAAATCAAGCACAGATAGGTTTGGGCATTTACTCATTGTATCAGGTAAAGATGCTAGGCTGTTAACTGCAACAAAGAACTGGGATAATTTTTGCAGGGAGGAAATCTCTTCTGGAATGAGGCTCAGACTATTTTCTTCTAGGTCTACTATTTCTAAATTAGAGAGTTGAAAAAGTTCTGGTGGGAAATTTTCAAATTTGTTCTTCTTTAGATAAATCTCTTTCAGTTTGGTCAAATTGACAATTTCCTTGGGAAGGCAATTCAGATTGTTACTAGAGAGTCCCAGCAATTCTAGATGATGGAGGTGTTTGCAGATTTCCACTGGAAATTCCTCCAGGTTGACATCATATAATCTGAGCTGGCAAAGTGCCCTCAATTTACTAATGATATTCAGTGAACTCAGAGGGAGTGGATTACTGCTTAAATCCAAGCTCTGAAGACTTTTCAGTTCTCCAAGTTCCTCACATAGGTCTTGTATGTTGTTCTTATTCAAATAAAGGACTTTCACATTTCTAAGCCGATTTATACTTTCTGGGATACTACTGATTATATTTCTCTCCAGATGCAATTCCTCCAAGTCTTCCAGTTCAAAAACCTGCCATGGGATGGTTTCCAGTTTTTTGTTGGCCAAATCAAGAAAAAAGATGCGGTCTGTGATCTGCACTGGCACAACCACCTCCTCTTTGGGTTCTTCACCTGCCAACCTTTCCTCTATTACCTCTTCAACACCAACATCAGCACCAACAACAACATTAACCTCTTCTTGTGTCTCTTCCGCGTCATCCTCTTCCAGAATGGTGGCCCATTTTTCAGAGAGTTGGGACACTATTTCGGCGGTAACAAAACTCTTAGAGGTAGCAATCATTGTAAACCTGGTTTTGGCTGCAAAAAAAAGTGGAATGAAATTGGAGGCATTCCTTTAAACCACGTTTAATGAAGAATAAACAAAATATGTTGTTTTCATTCATAAATCCCAACTATTTCTTGAGTACTGGGCAGTGTAAATGATGTTTAGGATACGGCGCTGAATCCAGGAAGATTCAGGTAGGATTTGAATCTCTTCCCAAATTTTGGGGATGTTGTGCTTGAACTAGTGTTGTTGTGGAGAAATGGTTCTGCGAGAAATGTAGGAGGAATTTTTGGCACTTAACCTACTCTTGAGCTGAAGTAAAAGAATCTAATCATGTGAACTTAACCAAATCAAGATTTTTGGGTTATATTATTACATGCTCCCTACTTTGCCAAGCAGTGAAAAGTTCCAAACTCCCTGAGTTTTGGTTTCCTTGGGAAGGGAGCATTTTTGTAACACTGGATGCCCCTCCAGGTGTCCTGTTTCTAGTGCACTCATGATAATTTGTGGTCATGAAGCCATTGAGGTAGTTATATGCAATCCTACTTTCAATATTGTCTGTCCCTACAAGAGTTTCAGGGTGGATATACTCTGCTTTATTTCCAGTCAGTGCAGGTCCTATAGCTTCCTGCTGAAATTCTGTAAACATTTCATACCACAAATGTGTGTGTTTTGTCTTGCTTTTGTTGCATAATAGTGCAAGAGTTCCCCTCCAGACAGCAATAATACAGTAACATTGGGAAAACATCACAGATCCCAAAAGGAGAGATGTATATACCCCACAATGCCTCAACTTTCAGCTAATCTCCAAATATCTCCTAAATATTCGCTCACTGAGGAAATGTCAGCCAATCATTCTGAACCATTAACTAACAAAGGAAGGCCAACAGTAATATTTAGTAGGTTTGTTCCACATTGTGACTAGCAGAAGAGGATAAATTATAAAGTATATCCAAACGCGGGTGGCGCTGTGGGTTAAAGCCTCAGCGCCTAGGGCTTGCCGATCGAAAGGTTAGTGGTTCGAATCCCCGCTGCGGGGTGCGCTCCCGTTGCTCGGTCCCAGCGCCTGCCAACCTAGCAGTTCGAAAGCACCCCCGGGTGCAAGTAGATAAATAGGGACCGCTTACTGGCGGGAAGGTAAACGGCGTTTCCGTGTGCAGCTCTGGCTTGCCAGAGCAGCGATGTCACGCTGGCCACGTGACCCGGAAGTGTCTCCGGACAGCGCTGGCCCCTGGCCTCTTGAGTGAGATGGGCGCACAACCCCAGAGTCTGTCAAGACTGGCCCGTATGGGCAGGGGTACCTTTACCTTTACCTATATCCAAACATACGAACAAATAAATAAATATTTTTTCTTTACTGATATTGTGAATGATGAGAACTTGAATCAAGAAAAAAGAAAATGGCTTCTGAAGCAGTATACCTACTTTTGAGCCACCCTACTGTATAAACATAGGGACGCAGGTGGACTTGCCGATCAGAAGGTCGGCAGTTTGAATCCCCGTGATGGGGTGAGCTCCCATTGTTCGGTCCCAGCTCCTGCCAACCTAGCAGTTCGAAAGCATGTCAAAGTGCAAGTAGATACGGTAAATAGGTACCACTCCAACAGGAAGGTAAACAGCGTTTCCGTGCGCTGCTCTGGTTCACCAGAAGCAGCTTAGTCATGCTGGCCACATGACCCGGAAGCTGTCTGTGGACAAATGCCGGCTCCCTCGGCCTATAGAGCGAGATGAGTGCTGCAACCCCAGAGTCATCCGCAACTGGACCTAACGGTCAGGGGTACCTTTACCTTTACTGTATAAAACAGCAAACAATGGCAAGAAGGAGGAGGGAGCATGGCTGATTGCAAACTTGGAATGATCTTCAAATAAATTTTGCTCAGAGTAGACCCCACTGAAATTAATGACCCTGACTGGGATCCATTAATGTTAATAGGTCTTCTCTAAAACTTAAGTTGAATGCCATCCTTTTTGTATTGGGAACTGTAGTTTGTTAAGGGTGCTGGGAACTGTAGCTTTGTGAGGGTTAAACTAGAGTTCCCAGGATTCTTTTGGGCGGGGGAGGGGGGACCCATGTGTTTTAACTGTCTGATATGGATGCGAAGCTGGGAATCGGTGGCAGTAGCATCCCGAGGTTGTCTTCCACCCCAGTTTCCCCTAACCTCAGAGTTTCTTCCTGAATTCTGACCCAACTGTCAAAATTCAAACGGAGTGAATGTGATTCGTTCACGTACCTCTGATGTCATAAAAGTACTTGGGATGGATGGCTCTGTCTGATCTTCAATAGGCAGGCTCCGATATGAGAGGAAAGGAGAGCTGTGAGGAGGAGAGGCTGATGAGCTCACATTTACCTCAGATATCATAATAATACCACCACCATGACCATGGACAGCTTCCTCTTGGAGTTGGCCTCAACCTCACAGGTAACAGTAAAAGCAGGGGAGGGGTGGGGTGGGGAGCTGTAGAATCAGAGAAAATTTAATATATAGCAACCAAATTGCATCCTGGCGGTGGCATAATGACTGGCAGTATGGTGCAGTAGGTAGAGCCTTGGCCCACGGAGACGTTTAGATCCTGAAACTCACTGTGGCATTATGTAAAGTTGTGTTCTCCTTGCCTAATTTACTTCATAATGACTGGCAGTATGGTGCAGTGGGTAGAGCCTTCGCCCACGGAGACGTTATCTAGATCCTGAAACTCACTGTGGCATTATGTAAAGTTGTGTTCTCCTAGCCTAATCTACTTCACAGGTTGGTTTTGAGGTATATGTACCACATTCATTTCCTGGGAGGAATGGGAGAGTAACCCTCCATAACGAGAAGGCGTAATCTTCTTGTTGTTTTGCCTGAATTCCTTGCTTGTACGAAACCTCCAAGCAGCCTTGCATCTGGCACCTTGAAAACAGGTCCAGTTATTACAAACAGGAAAGAAAGCCTTACATAATTTAATGTGATCTTTTAACAGCTGCCAATGTATTACACAACTTTTCTTGGCTATTTTATACCTCTTGTCCAGGTTGTCTCAAGGGCAGGTACCTCTGTTTACCCAAACCTAATTATACTACTGAACACAAATAATTAATTAGCATACCGTTTAATGCCAAGACAGGTCCATGTTGGAGGCACAAACGGATCTGCAGCAGATCCGCTCCATTCATTTAAAGCATTCCAATTCACATTTTAAATACATGCCTTCCCCCAAAGAATCCTGTGAACTGTACCTTTCTGCTCACAGAGCTTCAGCACCCTTAACAGACCAGAGTCCCCAGGAATCTTTGAGGGAAGTTTTGTGATTTAAACACATGTTGGATATGCTTTAAATGTATGGTCGGAATCTGTGTCCTGGTGACTGGCTTTCATAGCTTTGCAGAGGAAGAGTTCCCAATCAGGAAGAGACATCCTGTGTCCAAAGTTTTGCTGTTCACCACCTTCATAGTATGTCTTCTGATTCATACTATCTTGCAAGCATCTCCTGCTGTTTTGTCTAGATTTGCCTGGAATTTTATATTAACAGCTACAAGCTAGGGCAAGGGAAAGAGGAAAAAATATTCAGTGGCTAAGAATAAGGGGCTGCAGTGGCTAGCACACCATTTCACTGCTGCTTCCCAACAAACAGAAGCATCATTAATAGTGCCAAATAAAGAAATATGGACAAACGTGTTAAATTGGCATAACTTACAAGGGGGTGTGCAGTATCCATCTTTGGACTTGAAAACACAGCCTGTAACCATCCTCGGTTGTCTTTGCACAGCAGACCCCCATCTAAAACAGGGCAATAGTCTGCAACAGTGGGTTTCAAACTTTTCCAGAGTACTGACTTCTTTGGATGTTTATCATAGAATAATAGAATTGTGTGTTGGAAGTGGTCCTGAGAGTCATCTGGTCCAACCTCCTGCAATGCAGAATTCCTGCCCACAGCCATCCTAGGGTGGGCTCAAACCGCCAACCTTCTGGTTAAGAGCCGGGCATACTAGCCCAATGCACAACCCGAGATCTCTATGGTTCCTCAATTTGAAAATAAGTAACTATGGACAAACTTCATGATGGGCACCTCGTCTGTCATTACTGATATTCCCTTGCAAGTGATGCTTAGCCCCAGTGCATTAACTCCATGTGCTCTGTGGCCCTCCAGACAGAGGCTGTTGTACTTCAACTTCCCTCAGCCCCAGCTGGCATGGCCAATGGTCATAGGGATAAGGAGAGCTGTAGCCATACTGGTGCCAAATGTATTGCTTGTATTTCCTTTGGACCACATCAGCCAGGCTGGGGGGTGGGTCTTGTTGTCTAGGGCTGGGCAGCCCAGGACCTCCATACACACTGCCCAGGCTTGCACTCCACACAGGTCACTTCAGGCGCTGCGATTCTCCTGCAGTTCGACTTCCCTCCCATGGTTTTCAGAGACAGAGGGATGCCAACAAAGAATGTTCAACAGCATCTGGAGGGCAACAGGGTTCCGGTCCCAGGTGCTGAGGCTCAAAATCCAGCCCTTTCAGCCTTGCTATCTGGTCCTTGGGGTTCTACCCATTCTACCCTCCCTCCTGAGCCACACCGCTCACCTGCCCTGCTTTGCACAATCAAGTATATTTGACTGCTTGGAATATTTATTTAGGGGATAGAGAAGGGCATGCAAGTTTGAAGAAACTAGCCTACTGGGTAAAAATCACATTTGCTGCTTTGCCCACTTTCCCATCTCATCCTACCCCCCACACCCCCACCACATGCCCACCCCGCCCCGGAGGGAATAGGGTACCCAGAGAGAAAAAGGCTAGTCACCCCTGCCCTTAAAAGTCCTAAGGGCATGGGCTCAGCCCTTTATGTGTTTTATAGCATGAGTAGTTTGGAGGTCATCCTCTCTCAACCTCACGGGAGCACTTCTTGCTAACCTCATCTGTGTGGGCACTAGCTGTAACGTAAAGGTAAAGGGACTCCTGACTATTAGGTCCAGTCGTAACCGACTCTGAGGTTGCGGCGTTCATCTCGCTTTATTGGCTGAGGGAGCCGGCGTACAGCTTCCGGGTCATGCGGCCAGCATGACTAAGCCGCTTCTGGTGAACCAGAGCAGCGCACGGAAACGCCGTTTACTTTCCCGCCAGAGCGGTACCTATTTATCTACTTGCACTTTGATGTGCTTTCGAACTGCTAGGTTGGCACGAGGGGCATTAGCTGTACTAACTCACTAATAAAGGAAAGGCGCCCTTGTACATGTTCAGGGACACCATTTAGCTTTGCTTTCCATGTACCGGGGCTCAGATGCCACCAACCTTCGCCAAAGGAAATGCATTATGAAGGAAAGACGTCTCGGATCAATGAACATAGGAAGCTGCATTGTAATGAAACAAATGGTAGACTGGCAGCAGATCTACCATGTTCCATACAACGAACATTTCCAAGCCCTACCTGAAGATGCTCGGGATTGAACCTGAGATCCTTTGCATGCAAAGCAGATGCTTTACCCACTGAGCTATGCCGCTTTCTCATTATTTTGCTAATACTTTGCATGCTTTGCAAAGGAGACCCGGGGTGTAGGCGCGCTGTCGTGCTTTACTGAATTACAACGGAGCCCGAAAACAGGCGGTCGCCAGGCCCTCTTGCTAGTTGCCTTTGTAGGGAGAAGGCGGGTGGCGCGAGGTCCCTTCTCTTACCCGGGATCTTGTACGCTGAAACTGTAGGGGCGCAGGCGCATTCAGGAATCCCCCGCGGCGCAGGCGGAAAAAGAAGCGCGTGCCCAGTCACTATAGCAACCGCGATCGGGGCGGAGTTGGTTGTCTTGGCGCGCGCGCTCTGCAAAAAATTAAAAAATAAATAAAAAGCGTCTCGGCGGCAACAGCAGCAGTAGGTAAGTGGCGCAATTGGAGGGGGGTGCGGTCTTAATCCTGTGGTTTCACGGTTCCCCAAAGGCGCGGTGGGTGCCAGGCTCTGGGCAGCGGTGCCCTGACTTTTTACCCCTACGATCGAGAAAGCAGAATTGGATTTACAAAAAGGGATTATTTTTCTTCAAGCAGTGTCGGTGTGCAAAATCTGCGCGCGCTTACTCAGAAGTACTGTTTTGCTTTTAGTGGGGTTTGCTCACATGCAACTGTGCAAAGGATTGGCTCCTGTGGGATTAATCTGAAAATCGTTGCCACGCGGAATTCCAGTGAAGTACAGTATTAGAACGGAGGGCAATATTTTCAGGTTTTGGGTGGGGATTAAGGAGAGGAGATGATGGGGTGTCTGTCATCCTGTGGGTGGCATCAGCTGACAGAAAGTGAGCTGGTCCTCCCTCCCTCCCTGACATATTTAAACGAAGGGTGCATGGGGAAAGGCTATTCCCACTGCTTTTGTGTACAGATAGGGCAAATCCTGATTGAATGGGGAAGGATACAAGCTGGTATCCTGATGCTGAAGACTTTATTGTGTGGATGCTGGGAGAAAACTTGTGTGCATGAGCAGCACCTGTACCACAATGAACATTTGTCTGGAAAAACCCTTTGTCCACGGGGTATATACTCCCATTGAGCCCAGGGCAGGCAGGCAGCCTGAGCCTTTTGCTTGCCGACTTGGAAGCAAGTACTACTCAGCTCAAAGGGATTAACTGGGATCATATGACCCCCCCCTCCCCAGTAGTGTTCCCCTAGTAGTGTTCCTCCCGCTCCTTCTCCTTCCATGCTCTAGGTGTAACCCTGAACAAAGCTACTTAGAAAAAAAAATCCACTGGAACCAGCTTATGTTCTTCCAAACAATTGTGTTTAGAATTGGTCTGTTAGCATTTTGTTTGTATGGATGCAGAAGCAGGAATGCCAACTTGAAAAAAATGTGGGGGGGGGCAAGTTAGCCCCGTCCTGCATAATTGATCCCATGACACAGCAGACACACACTGTTTGAATGGCAATACCCATCAACTTTGATGGGGGGGCAGCCCCTTAAAATATTTTATTGAGGGGGGAGGAAGGGACCTTGGCTCCTATGTGAAGAAGAATTGGTAACTGGAAGCAGCATTTGCCCGGTCAGCTTCAGGGTTACCCAACACGGTGCCCTCCAGGTGTTGGTGACTACAACTCCCATCATCCCTGGTTATTGACCAAGCTAGCTGGGACCCACAGCGTATGAATGGCACCATCTTGGCTACCCTATGCTTACTTCCTCTGGGGTTATTATGTCCCTGGGTGAAGCAGTGGGCGTGTACACAAAATAACTCTGCCGCCAGGACTTTAATGCCCAGTTTGTATTGGAGAGATGGCACTAATTGGGCTGCATAGAAAAGCAACTCCCTTGTTGTTAAGTCTTACGGAAGGGAGGGAAATTGCATTCTCTGTTGGAGGCCGCATGTTGACATGGGCAGGGCCACTGCATTCTCTCTCTGAAAGCGCCTCCTAATTTGTCTTTCTCTCTGCCACTCACCAGCCTCATTTGCCTGGCTGCAATGTAGCCTTGAACTGTGATAATACCTCTTGCTCCCCTGGATGTAGAACAGAGAGGGATGTGTGAGCATGTGTAAAAATTAGCCTACTGTACAAAGGTAAAATCTACATTCATCGCTCCACCTACTTTTGCTGCCACATGTGACCTTTGGAAACTTGTGCAGAAGGAAATGAGGCCCTGAGGCTGACAGACGTTTTCTCCTGCTGCTGTATGCATTGTTATTATTCTCTTCATACATGATGTGTAGTCAATTGTCTTTCCCCCCCTCAGGTAGATACTATGCCAAAATACATAAGCCTTGACCAGCAATATTCTCTAGCGTGTGAAGAACTAAAACACCCTGAGAACCCCTTCATAGTCCGCATTCTCCAAGAAGTGAAGCAGGACGAAGAAACGTAAGCGAATAGTTACGTTGTGGAGACTAAACCAATACGATTTTGAACTGTTAAGTTGGGCTTTTATATGCTGTGCTTTAAAATGCAAACATTATATGCTGAGATAAAACCAAATTCTGCAGCAATTAAGCTGGCTTCTGCAATCAGTAAGTTATTATTATTATTATTATTATTTAATTTATTGGTTGCTTTATGTTGCCCAAGGCAACCCAAAGCGACTTACTACCAACCAACCAAGCAAAACAAAAAAACCCATATAGATACATTATAGAATATGCAAATTATGCAGACTTGCCTATACTTTATTATTTTGTACACTACTAGATATGAGGAAAGACAGGAAACTTTGCATCGTTCTGAAGCCATCACCCCACCCACACACACACATTTGCTCTTCACACAACCACCAGCTTCTGAGATTTCACCAGGTATTACCACAGCAGTCATGATAACTAGAAACCTCGCTTCAGCCTCCTCCCCATCTGTAACATGAGGATAAAATTCTGCTGAGCTTCTTTACTCGGCTGTTGTAAATTTATTGAGATATTTTTACCATTATTGAGATGTGAAGCACTTAGTTTTCCTAGAATGTACAATAAAAATGCAAAAAAAAGGGAGGCAGATTGCATCATGGTCTCATTCCCCTTAAAGCAGCTAAATTAAGGCTACAAGATGTCCCCATTTCCTGGTGACAGTCCCCGGATTTACAAATCAGCCCCCTGACAAAACCCATCTACCGTATTTTTCGCCCTATAGGACGCACTTTTCCCCCTCCAAAAATGAAGGGGAAATATGTGTGCGACCTATGGGGCGAATGCAGGCTTTCGCTGAAGCCTGGAGAGCGAGAGGGGTCGGTGCGCACCGACCCCTCTCACTCTCCAGGCTTCAAGAAGCTATCCACAAAGTCACGCAGCTCTCCCACTGCTTTGCGGAGAGCTGCCTGGACCCAGAAGCCTGGGGGGCGCTGAGCTCCGCGCCCCCAGGCTTCGGGCTTCACGCAGCTCTCCCACCACTTTGCAGAGAGCTGCCTGCACCCAGAAGCCTGGGGGGCGCTGAGCTCAGCATCCCCCAGGCTTCGGGCTTCGCTTGCGGAGAGCTGCGTGTTCTGGGGGCTGGGGTCGGGGGAAGCTCGGGCTTCCCCCACCCCAGCCCCGCGCCTGGGGGAAAAAATAAATTTCCCCCCAAAAAAACTAGGTGCGTCATATGGGCCGGTGCGCCCTATGGGACAAAAAATACGGTATTTAGTAGGAAGTTGAAAAGTGTCCCCGAATTCATTGAAAAAAAATCTGGTAACCTTACGCTAAATTGATAATTCTGTACATAAAGTTTCCTTTTAAACTGCCATCCACATTGTGATTATATAAATTGATCACTTTCTACTAAAAGTTTTATTGAAGAGGAGCTTCTATGAGTCCAGAAGTAATTTTTGAAGCACTAAGAGAAACCAAACCACAACAACAATCAACTTACCCATTTACATCGTAACAGGTTGAAAAAGAAAATCACTATAAAAATTGCTGGAAATAACCGCTTGATACCTGTGCAGAAGGTGACAGATGACGATTTTCAAATCCTGGCTACAATTTTTACAAATAATATGTTTCTTACAGGTATGTCTTGTTTTTATTTAAACCTTTGAAAAGCAGACCAATTGATAGCTTTAGTTCCATTCTCTGCCCACTTCCTTTGTCTGTCTTTTCATATGTGCATATTGAGAAATATTCAGCCTTCCAGGGGGTAAGCTACTAACTACCTTAAGCTACTAATGTAGACAATTGTTCTCTGTTGCTTATTCTGTGCTGTGGGTGAGCACTGAAAACATTCCTTATCACACCCATGCCTGCACTTAGCCCAGGGTGGAGGACTGAGCAAACAAAGAACCATCAAGAATCTTTATTTTGGATTTGCAACCTGATCCACAGAGCAGCTTTTGTGCACAAGATCCACTATAGAAACTGTCTTTCAGACTCACATACCCCCTCTTTCTCTAAGCCAGAGATAGGGAACCTTTTTCTTTTCCCCCCTCAATTTTTTTTATTGATTTTCCAAAAAAAATTTTAACAAACAAACAGACAGACATAAATCTCAGCTGTATTTGAACCAATCTTAGTGACATTGTTAAGTGACTTCCTCGAATCCCCCTAGCTGATTTTCAGTGTATATCATTTTAACAGTTTTCCAAAACCAATTTTCTCATATAGCGTATTTTTTGCCCTATAGGACGCACCGGCCCATAGGACACACCTAGGTTTTTTGGGGGGGGGGAATAAAGAAAAACAAATTTATTCCCCCCCCCAGCCGCGGCTTCAGTGCGCCCCGCGCTCCGGGCAGCAGGCTGCTATCCGCAGCCTAGGGAGCCCTGCGGGAACTCCCGCGAGCTCCCCAGGCTTGCGGATATCTGCCCGCAGCGCAGGGCGCTCTGCTTCAGTGCGCCCCGCACTCCGGGCAGCAGGCTGCTATCCGCAGCCTAGGGAGCCCTGTGGGAACTCCCATGGGCTCCCCAGGCTTGCGGATAGCTTCCTGAAGCCTGGTGAGCGAGAGGGGTCGGTGCGCACCGACCCCTCTCGCTCTCCAAGCTTCAGCAAAAGCCTGCAATCGCCCCATAGGACGCACACATATTTCCCCTTCATTTTTGGAGGGGGAAAAGTGCGTCCTATAGGGCGAAAAATACGGTAATTAACTTAATCACTTAACATCTTTCTTTCTATTTTAGCTTTAAACATATTAATTCCTAACATTACATATTTAAAGCCTAAGCCTATCTGATAATTGCAAGCTTTTCCAATTAAGTTATCTTAAAATATTTAACTAAATAGTCTTTAAATTTCATCCATTCCTCCTGGTACTCCTCCTCCTTCTGGTCGCGGACTCTTCCAGTCAGGTAGCTCCAAAAAGTTCATCATTTTCATCTGCCATTCTTCCACTGTTGGAACTTCTTGTGTTTTCCAGTTCTTAGCTAACAAAATTCTTGCTGCAGTTGTGGCATACAAAAACAATTTGACATCTTTCTTGGGCGATTCCAAACCTGTTATTCCAAGAAGAAAGGCCTCTGGTTTCTTAATAAATGTATATTTCAACATTTTTTTCAATACGTTATAAATCTTCTCCCAGAAGTCTTTTACCGGGATAGGGAACCTTTTTCAGCACAAAGGCAACATCAGCTACTGAGGACCACTTTCCAAGCCTCTGTTTTTAGTGCTAATGCATCTTCCAAGCCACACCACTGACTAGCCTTGCTTTGCATCCTCCTTGGGTGATTTTGCCTGGCTGGAATATGCCCTTGAATTCTGATAATGCCTCACGCTTCCCTGGGTGGAGGGTAGAGGGGGCCATGCAAGCGTGTGGAGCATGTGGGTGGAGCAACGAGCATAAATATTACCGTTGAACATTTATATTCCTTGCTCCTCCCACTGTTGCTTCTGGGCAAGCAGCCCCTGGAAAATTTCCCAGAAGCACATGTGGCGCTCAGGTGAGAAATGGTTCCTTACCCCCTGCCCAAAAAAAGAAAAAAAGAGTATTACCTATTGTGTAATCGGGGCTTTTTTCAGCCGGAAATTGCTGGAACTCAGTTCCGGCCCCTCTCAGGTGGGCGCCATTACCATTTTAAGAGAAGAAGAGAGGTGTTCCTGGTGAACTCTGCCGCCTCTTTTTCTAGGAAAATAGCACTGGATGCAATTAATACTGAAATGAAACGTGATGCAGGCACAACCTAAGCGGCAACTTTCATTATGAAATAGCTCATTGCATGGTATCCAGAGCCTTGGATACTGAGAGTTGGTTTTCTTCCTATGAATTCTCTACAGAACAAACCCAGGGTTGGAGCAAAAGCCAGCTCTTGTGCAAACAGGATATGGGGCATTTTGCCAAGGGAGGCTTAAATCACCTTTGAGCCTTTCCCATAGTTACTTATATTAGCTGCAGGCATTATTTCATGCTGAATAGACAAAGAGAGAAGAGCCACCTGCCGCACGAATGAGTGTTCTTCCCTGGAGAAGGTTTTGCCTTCAGTTGACAAGCCCAGCTGAAGCAGGAAGGTTGGACTTTTTTGGCATTAACTTGTAACCTCGATTTTCTGTGTCATTTGCTCTGTTTGTGGGTGGCACAAAACACAGGGCTCATGACACTAAACAAGCACTAAACTTTGACATCAGGCTTTTTTGGGGGGGGCAATCCAGAATTTCAGTGTCACACGATAATGAAGCTCTGTTTTTGTCCTCCAGTGAAAGTGTCCAACCTATGCGGGTTGCATAAGTGGAAGCAAAAGAGAGGCTAGGTTTTATATACACATTAGAAAACTAAAGGAAGCAAGAGCCACTTGAAGGACACTTACAGACCGTCACTATTTTCGAGTGGGATTCAGTCGCATCATGCCAAATTCAGCGCATGCAATTGCAGTTGGTTTGGAGGTATTGTGTAACAAACCTGCTTCTTTGAAAGACGACTTTTGTACTCACCATGCATTTAAAGCATATCCTCCCCCCACCCCCCAAAAAAAGAATATCGGAAAGTGTAGTTTATTAAAGGTGCTGGTAATTGTAGCTCTTGAGAGGTAAACTACGGTTCCCAGGATTCTTTCCTTTGACAGTTATCCTAAGTCTCATGTATGGAAATGCAATTACAGTAGATGGAAAGGTGCAGAGAATTTGGTGGCTAAGACAAAAGGACTGGGCGAAAAGTGATCCATTAAGGTTAACATGGAGCCTGCTCATTTCTGTATTCCTCGGCTCTTTCAGGACTTGACCTGAGATATAACCTTTTGAGTGACGCTGGTGCAGTACACATTGCAGCTTTCCTTCAGGTACTTCTTGCGGGGGGGGGGGGGCTAAATGATACTTGTGAATTTTGTAGCTGCGATTTGTTAAGTTGACCTTCTTCAAAAAGTGAGCTTTATACGTGTAACTTTCTCCTTTACGATCTGCGTTCCTTCCAGGACATCGTTTTGGGTTTTTTTGTAAATCTTTTTTTAAAATTTATTTTAAACAAGAAATACAAACTGTATTATAAAGAACTTAATGGAGTTTAGCGAAATGTGTAAATGCAAGGCGACTTAATCAATGTCGTTGGTAAGGCATTGCTACGCGCATCTCAGACTCAGAGCACAGAGAGGTTTCTGGGGTCCCGGTGCCTGCCTGGAGTTTGGTGTTCTTGGAATGCAGTGTACATCCACTTGGGAAGGGCATGGCTTTGCAGTTTTCAGATGACAAGGCTTTGGGTAGAATGGGAAGGAAGGGTCTGGCGGAACCCACACATTGACAGCAAGCTGAATTTCCTTCTATTCCAGGATAATCATACTCTGCTGTACCTGAACCTGATGTTTAATGACATTGGTACCATGGGAGCAGAATTCATAGCTAAATCATTGCATGTAAGTATTGTTCAGCTGGATAAGAAAGAACACTACACGAGTTTCCCCTTTGAAGCAAAATACTTTGGAACTCAGAAATCAGCTTGCAGAACTAAATTGTTTAATGCTTAAAGCTGCAGTCAGAAGCATGTTTATTTAGAATTGCCACTGAGAGCAGTGCTTTGGGTGTAGGCTGTCTTGGTTTCAGGAAATGGGGATCAATAAGGTAAACCACAGGCTGCCTCCCAGCTGTGGGATTATTTAACACTAGTACTCCCCGCCCCTGCTGCCCAAATATGATTCTTAAGCATGTTACAGGATTGTAGCAGTAGCAGGTTATTATTTTTCATAGCAATAAACAGTATTCTAGGAGATAACCTATTTCGGTGAGTTTAGATTACGGTTATATTGGAAATAATTGACTTTTCACACCTAGAGGAATGAAACACTGCTTCACTTAAGAATGACTGGCAACAAGATCGACAACAAGGGAGGAATGTATTTTGCAGCAATGTTGCAAGTTAACAACACTTTACAGAAGTTAGATTTGGGAGACACAGATCTGGTGAGTAAAATTGCCATTTTAGGACACGTCTACAGGCATAGAAATATAAGCCTGTTTCAAACATATCATTGTGAGTTTGGGGGGACAAAATATAACCTTGCTTGTAGATGGAGGGTTTACTCAGTGGGAGCTAAATGCACCTGCCTTACTCTGGATTGTGTCTTTTGTCTTTTATTTCCAGCGCACACAGAGTCTCATAGCATTAGCAACAGTTTTGAATTACAATAGTGCAATCAAAGCCATAAATCTAAATCGGCCAATACTCTACAGCGAAGAGGTAAGCAACATTTTGCATTGTTTCCCTTGAAATGGGGAGCCAGGAATGATGCATCGAAAACAAGCCTAGGGAATAAGAATAAGCATTGACAAAGCTTTTCAACAGTTTTAACAATAACAGCTAAAATTCTCTTTCTCTCTGTGGCTACTGAAATGAAGAAAACTTGGCAGGGATGGGAACAAGGAATAGATTTTTGTGTGAGATGGCTGAGAGCTCAGTTGATATTAAAGACAAATTCTCAGAGGTATCCTTTATCCTTCTATTTGAAGTTCATATCTGCCCCACTGTGCAAACTCTTGGCTCTAGTGGGTGGATCTTAGAGATCTAGAAACAAACAAACAAACAAACAAACACACACACACACACACACACACACACACACACACACCACTAGCCTGACATCTGCCCACCCTTACTGCAAGGTAAATGGCAGAAAGCACATCTCCAAAAGATTAAACTAGGCAGCAGAATTTTCAAACCCTATTGTCTGTAAGTAGTCTCCAGTTCTGCTTTTCCCCATTCCTTAATATAGATGTTATTGTTAATCTCAGCAAGAGCTGTGTTGTATGCTCAGGTGCAGTGCAAGGGAATGCTTTCACATTCAATTAAATTAACCTTTGTTCAGCATAAAGCAGGACCCTAGAGTTAGGCGTATTTGAATTTAAATACAGGGCAACTCCACCTCCAAATACCTTCATGTTGTGGATAGCTAGTTACGTACAGAGCAGGTCTGCACATACTGTAATGCTATGCCAAACTGGCTTAGCGGAGATGTGCAACCATGTGGGCTCCTGGAAAGGAGATTTCGGCTGCTTGGCTTCTTCTCTGGCCCTATTGATGCTATTCTGCTTTGAACTAAGCCATGGTTTGTCTAAGTGTGCCCTCTGAACCCAGGTTCATGGTTTGTCTCACAGCCCGTCATCAAGGTTTGTTCTGTTATCATGGTTTATCTGGAGCAACAGAATACATGAGATGACACACTAAGCCAAACCATGGCTTAGCTCAGAACAGTGTGGGAGCACAAGGACTGGGGAAGGGGCACAGCTGCCACAAGCTCCTCTCTGGGAATCTTCACACATTCAAGCTAAGCAATGGTTTGGCTTAGCATTACATGCTACATGTTCGCACAATAAAATTTGGTGGATGGAACATACCTGTCCTGTGGAGTAAAGCAAATGATAATGTGCATCACACCTGCATTTATCCCCATAGAAGTGACCAGAAGTATTTTGTAATGTGAGCAGGGTACACATCCCCACTGGCTCTAGAACATCTTATGTTCAAGTTGTAATTCAATAATACGGAACTTTAGGAAGAGACCACGGTCCACACAGCCCTCATGTTGAAAGTCAACTGCACTCTTGTTGAACTGCATTTGTGTAAACACGAAATGAAGAACTTTGGCATGGAACGCCTGTGTGATGCATTGTATGAAAACAGCACCCTGCGATATCTTGATCTCAGCTGGTAAGAGAAGCTTGAGTTATAAAGATAGCATTTTAGCTATTAGAATGATATGCAGTGTATGAAAACTGATGCACTTGATACCTACTTCTCAAAATAAGCTAAGATCGATTTTTAACTGAGGGTTTCAAACAACTGTACCTTGGAAGTCAAATGGAATCCATTCCGGAAGTCTGTTCGACTTCCAAAACATTCAGAAAACAAGGCACAGCTTCTGATTGGCTGCATGATGCTCCTGCAGCCAATTGGAAGCCGCGTAAGCCGTTCCAAAGAACATTCGCAAACCAGAACACTCACTTCTGGATTTGTGATGTTTGGGAGCCAAAACGTTTGACTCACAAGGCGTTTGTCAACCAAGGTACGACTGTACAATGTTTAATAATAATGCTTAAGATTTAGATCATGCAGTTTAAATATGCAAAGTGCTTCACATACATTATTCTGGTAATTCTTGCAGTGGGCCATTTTGCAAAATGGAGGGAGCAGGGTGAGGCTGAGAGAATAATGGATTGTCTAATGCAGGGATGGTGAACCTTTGGCTTTCCATATGTCTCTAAATTACAATTCCATCAGCCCTAGCAAGTGAGGCCAATGGCCAGGGATGATGGGAGCTTGTAGTTCAGCAACATCTGGAGGGCCAAAGATTTTCCACACCTGGTCTAAGGCCACCTCATGTATTCATGACAGTAACAGGATTGAACTGGCAGCTCTCCAGCACACGCTCTTAATTACAATATCTACTACACTGGCTCCTGGTTTTAAGTCCCTGTAATGTGGTTGGTGGTTTTATTGTAAATATTTGCTGACTGTTCTTGCTCAGTGCTACCCATACATAGTATTTTATTTTGCAGATTTTGCATTTGGGTTTTTATGCCAGTCATCTCTTAAGTTTATTGTGCCTTTAGTATGGTTTTAGTGTCATGTTTTTATTCACATTTTATTTGTACAATGACTTCAGCATTTATTTTACAAGGCGACTGATAAATATAATAAAAAGTAATGCCCCTTAACAGTTAAAAGAAACAAGAGTTTTGTGGCACAGCGAAGACTAGCTTGCTTATAGCAACCTACGTTTTTGTAGAACGAAGTCCACTTTGTCCTCTGAACGATGTTTCTGAACAAAAACAAATGTGTATGCTCGTCTCTTTTCAGCAACAAAATTACTCGGGATGGTATTAAATTTTTGGGAAAGCTGTTAAAACACAACGCCACCCTGGAAATCCTGGACCTTAATTTTAACAGGATAGAGGACGATGGTGCTTTCTATCTGAGTGAGGCCCTTACTACACATAATCGGACTCTTCAAGCGTTAGTATACAGAACTCCTAACTCCCATAATGCATTACTGTGAGCGCAGGCATTTGGATAAGGCAGCACAGAATTTCGGAAGCAACATGGCCCATACTTCAGACCAAAATGTGTCTGCAGTAAACACAACAGTGACCCGTGGGCCTAGCTGGGGAAGCAGTTTCCAATCTAAAAGGCCCACCACAGCAACTTCTGTTACACTGCACCTTTCAGATCACCTGCTGCTTTCAACTGCCATAAAAGTATTGCTCTCCCCAAGTAAGTTCTTGGGTCACTTGTGCAATCAGAGCCTGCATTGGGGGGGGGGGGAGCCTGTCTTATAATTTTTGGGCAGTTGTCAACTATCGAGTCCCATCAGTGCAAGAATTTCTGCTTGCGCACTTAAGTTTGCCTTCAGATGCAAACTGAATCAATCCTCTTCCTCATCCCTGCTGTGAACCCAGTAAACAGATATGATAGTAGATCAGGAAAAGTTGAAAACAGAAGAGAACAACTGCTTCAAATCTCAAAAACCAGCAGCAGAGGGTTTTCTAGTCATGAGGAACAGGACATCCTTCCTCTCCTGGGTTCGCTAGTGGGCAGGAAGAAGCGGAGGCTGTTAAGGGAGGAGCTGGGTGGACTTCATGGCTGGTAGCTGCTGGGAGAAAAGAATAGAATGGCTCACATATATGGATTTGTGTAATTTATGATTGCTTGGCTGTCTGCATCTACTCAATGACCTTGGTTTTTTTGCTTAAATCCTTCTGCTCTCTAGGCTGGCAGTGACAAACAACAACATATCTGGGAAAGGACTGGTGGCCCTTGCAGAGTCAATGAAAACAAACCTAGTTCTTTCCTATATCTACATATGGGGAAACAAATTTGATGAAGACTGCTGTGTGGTACATCTGTTTTCTTCTTATGAAATAGCTGACATCCTTCTAACGCTGTAAAAAAATAGAGGAAGAGGGATTTGGATTAGAAAAGCAATGCTGGGGTGGGGGGAGGGTTTGATCTACCTCTCCCAGTGTTGCAGCCACCCACGGCTGCATTTCCCCTTAAAAGAACAAGGATCTCTTATCAAGAGATATCTATCTACCCTATGTGTTTCAGGCATTTGCAGAGTTAATTAAAAGCGGTCGTCTGAAACCTACTGGCACAGATGTCGATCCGTATGAAGTGGATGGGAACACGTACTTTGCCGAAGTCTCCCATGGCCTTAAGAGGCACTATTACTGGACACCGAGTTACGGGCATCCTGATAACCACGATGAGAATGCCTCTCTGGCAATAACTCCTGTTGCAGAAAACTTGTAAATGCCAACATATTTTTTCTTAAGCCTTGGCATCTTGGGGTTGTTTTTTTAAAATAATGTGTGCCTCAAAGCTGCAACCAATTACATGTAGTTACTTGGAGAACTGATTTTAAAAGGTTTTGAACCATAAATACTATATTAAACTGAACTGGGAAAGTGCTGGATCCCCGTCTAGCGACAGCTAATTTCAAGTCCTGTTGAAAGCCGAACTTTAACTACTTGTGACTCCCTAGTTCCAGAGCTTTCAGTGAGTTCCATAGGTTCTTAACTGCACTGGGACCGTCATGAGCAACACTTACTGTGATAATACAAAGCAGCCTGTAGAAGTGATTTCATACAACACTTAAAGGCTACTAAGGAATGTTTGATAACTTGAAAGTAAGGCTCCTATGCTAGGCATGGTTCTTTGGAAATAAAACACCATATAAATCAACATGATGCCAATGTAAGTGTTTTTAGGATGTTGATTATTTATATTAACATTTTTCTAAGCAAATGAATTCATTCAAGTTGACTGTGGGGTGGGGGAGCATGTCAAGAAGGAAGTTGTGACAATGCAGGAGTGCAAGGCTTATGGCTCATGACTTAGACTGAGACACAACATTATTTGCAAAGAATATAGGTACTCCAGGTATTATGAATGACAAATTTTGTTTTAAAATGAGCTACATTGGAGGCGGGGTAATCTAAATGACGTTCGATAAAGTTTGTTCTGATCTGTTGTCTGAACTGCACTGAATTTTATACATTCATCGACACTGGCTTTCAGTGAATGCATTATGCTCCCGTTAATCCTATTTTGCAAGCTATTAGAATTGTACAAAGATAGACTTCATGGCTGGAGACAAGATCTTAAGTGACAAGCCCATCATTTACAGCGCATGGGAGGGCGCGAACCTGTGACTTACTCAGTGTTGCTGCACTACAGCTCCAATCATCCTTGATCATTGCCTATGCTGGCTGGGGCTGATGGCAGTTGGGAGTCCAACAACATCCAGAAGACGGCAAGTTTACTACGCCTGCTATACAGGCTCCAAGAGACCAGGTAGGGTCTGATTAGTACAATGAGACTCGCTTGCAGCATCCTCTTTTTCACAGCCCCTGCCCTTTTACTCCAAATTATTAGCCATCTATTTGGGACGCAGGTGGCACTGTGGTTAAACCACAGAGCCTAGGACTTGCCGATCAGAAGGTCGGCGGTTCGAATCCCCGTGACGGGGTGAGCTCCCGTTCCTCAGTCCCTGCTCCTGCCAACCTAGCAGTTCGAAAGGACGTCAAAGTGCAAGTAGATAAATAGGTACCGCTCCGGCGGGAAGGTAAACGGCGTTTCCGTGCACTGCTCTGGTTCACCAGAAGCGGCTTAGTCATGCTGGCCACATGACCCGGAAGCTGTATGCCAGCTCCCTTGGCCAATAAAGTGAGATGAGCGCCGCAACCCCAGAGTCGGCAAGGACTGGACCTAATGGTCAGGGGTCCCTTTACCTTTATTAGCCATCTATGGACTGGTACAAATGCATCATTTGATTTCTCAAGCCTTGGTATACTGAATGTGCCATCTTCATTGGCAAGCATGTTTCGGTCACTGTTAGCGATGCAGCTGTGGTGCTGGAACATTTGTGGTTCTTTCAACACACGCATATTTAGATGTGTGAACCAGACCTCTGGCAGGGTCACAGGCACCCTTCTCATTTAGCATGAGGGCAAAATGTAGTCCTTTAGGCCTCTCTAATCTGGCCACTCCCCACCCACCCCCAGGTCCTTTAAGGGTTTTTGGGTGCCTGAAATGTGCTCTTGGCTGCAGGTATGGGGAAGCTTTGTCCCTACAGATGTTGAGCTGCAAGTTCCATCGGCCCCAGCAAGCATGGCGAGTGGCCAGAGGTTCCCCATACCTGCTTGTACTCTTGATAATGCTTCTTCCTTGCCTGGCTGCGTATGTGCAGAAACCAGCCTACCGCACAATGATAATGTTTATATAAGCCTCTATAAACCAATGTTCCCCAACAACTCACTTTCAAAACACGAGACCAAAATGCCAGAGTTTCTTTGATTTACTTCAGCTGCTGTCCACAATGGTATTAAATGGGATTGAGGAAAAAGCCTGTTACAGTCAAAGCAATAACAGAATGTAGTACTTTACCGCTGTAAGACATTATTCTACTTTCCTGTCAAATTATTGTTGTGCTTTTGCTTAGGACTCACTCATAGATCATTCTGGGACGAAGCTTTTTCAAACCACTTGTTCCCTTCAGTTATTTATAGCTAAATGAGCAACAAGAGGAACAAAGAAGGGTTACAAAACAAAGTTTTATTCAGGTCTAAACATTAAAATGTTGCAAATTTATGTACATAATCCCTCAGAAGGGAGTATAAAAGCAGGAGGTGAGCTATATACACGCAAACACCCATGACAAAGTACTTCGAAAAATAATTTAAACCAGAGAGGATTCACAACAGCTCCTCAGAATGTCCAGTCTTGGAATTGTTAATGGTGCCAGAACTAGTAGTAACATTCCAAGAACCAAAAAAAGCTTTAAGTATTCCCTTCTCTTAAACATGTCTCCATGACTGCAGGAAAGCTTGAAACTCCCAAACAAAACTTAGGAGGAATAAACAACAGAAAGGGTGTGTGTAACATGCCCCTATATTGCTTACTAAGATGCAACTTTTATAGAACCAAGCTGATCACACTCTTTTAACTACTGTATTTTATTATCAGTAGGTAATGATTTAATGAATAAGTATTTTTAAGAGGTCACTCTAGCTTAACAGCCCAAGATTTCTTAATATCACAGGTAAACACTTCAGTTTAGAAACAAAAAGCGCTGTTTATTCAATTATTGCTGCAATAGATTCTAGCTCTCCCAGAGTCTGTGTAGTGTTATAAGAGGGGTCAAACAATGGTTTCTTAAAAAATATATTCATGTACAAAAGACAAATGAGTTCTACAAAGTAAAACATCTTTATAAATATTAAATAGCTAAGTAAGGTCTACTATAAATCTAAGAACAGGTTTTTTAAAAGTCCAAAACCATTTTTAAAAGTGACACCAAAAAAATTTCAAAAACATTCATATCAAATATGCATACACTACAGTATGCTTTCTTCAGAAGATGGTTAGCTGTTGCAGTCATATTATGGAGAAATAGGTCCAGACTATTTTGCAGAAGAAAGACACAGCCTGTCTGTGCTAACAGCAACTTAGTACTATCAGGTCTTAACAAAATTCCACCCAAATTTAAGGTTTTGGTGTGTTTTTTTTAATTTCCCTCATCAGAAAAGCAAGTGGCTGGAGAAAATGGTGTGGAAAAGAAGATACAACCATAACTAACCCCCATGGAGTCACATGCATAATACTCCAGCACTATACAAAGATGATCAGCTCCAGCAGCTGATCACCTGTTTGGAGAAAACTGGTGTAAATGCAACCCACTTTCTCTTCCCCCAACCATGTCAAAAGAGTTGCTAAGTGCTTTAACTAGAGCAGAGGTTAAGAGTATCCCCAAAAGCAGATACAGTTAAACAACCTGCTGCTGTGCTGAAGTCTTTGCATTGTGGCCTAAGAGGACAGAACTTGGGCTGCTACAAGATGGTCCTATCTGACATGCGCTGCAACCTCTCTTGAAGCTGTGGAAGCAAGGAGCAGAGGCTATTGAGGATTCTGCATACTTTGTGGATTTACTAGGCAAGCATGCATATCAGGCATGGGGTATGGTTTCTGAAGCATCATAGGGGGAAAGGGGGAATTTCTAGCTCGAATAGGAACATTGGAAGCTGGCTAATATCATTGGTACTTCTAGCTCAGTGTTGTCTACACTGACTGGCAGTGGCTCTAAAGGATTTTGGACAGTTCTTTCCCAGCCCTCTCTGGAGATGCTAGGGGTTGAACCTGGGACCTTTTCATGCAAAACATGGGCTCCACCACTAAGCTACAGCCTTTCTCTCAAAATATAACACACACACCCCGACTGCAGAGAAATGCTTGCAGACAGCTTCAAACCATTCACCCATTTATCTTGGTTTCACTCATGCCAAAAAGTCACCAAATATCTTGAAAACATTGGCAAGACAATCAGATGGCAAAGAGTATGTTTTGCATATTAAACCAGGTTCAATAGCTGGCATGCAGTTAGAGAGACGGAAGCTGCAGCGATGATTAAGGGCTCTTGCTACTTGCTTGCCAGGCTAGAGGAACCACTGAGAAGATGTCGGGTGAAATACCGGTAGCTCCTATTATTCCGATGTTGGAATTTGGTGACCTTTCTACAGAAATGCATTTAATTTGGGCAGCATACATGTGGCCCTATTCCAGGGGACACCACTAACCCGTCCCAAACAGATCTTGGATTTTATCTCTTTCCCAGCTGGTTGCTTCAAGACCCTTCAGTGCCAAACTGGCTACAGAACAGGCAACTTCATTATCTGTATTCTACACTGAACTTGCATTTGTTGCACTGGATAAGCTCTTAAACAACTGCACCTTACAAGGGTGCTTTTCTATCCCATCAGGCCTCCTGGCTTGTTGCTTCCCAAACACCCAACAGAGACTAGGAAGCAGAGCCTATGAAGCAGCACAGTAAATAGTAACTGGCTGAGCTACATGATAAAATTGCTTTTTCAACTTAAAAAAATATCTCGTGGGAGATCAAAAAGTTTCTTTTGGGTGCTCAGACAGTGTGTAACTTGGAACTTTTAAGTGATCTTGTATGGATGCTGATGAACCACTAAAAATAACCATCCATTTATTCCGACAATTCCACTTTGCATACTTAATTCAGAGCACCTCCAGGGAAATTGAGTGAGAATAGGACCATCAATATCTATTAGATACAACAGCTGATAATGCAACCTCCATATTCAGAAGCAGTATACCTCCAATTATCAAAAGCTAGGAACAAACAAGGGATAGCCATCTTCGTCAGGCCCTGCTGCGGAGCTTAAGAACGCAAAAGCCTGCTGGATCCTTTTCTCAGTGGTCAACCAAAGGCCTGTGGGAAACCCACAAGCAGGACCCAAGCACAAGAGTACTTCCCACTCCTGCAGTTTTCTAGCAACTGGCATTCAGAAATGTTTCTGCCTCTGCTCATGGATACAGAGCATAGCCATCGTGGCAAGTAGCCATCAATAGCCTTATCCGTGAATTTCTCTAATCCTCTTTCAAAGCCGTTTAAGCTGGTAGCCATCATTGCCTCCTATGGGAGTGAGTTCCATAGTGTAACTATGCACTGCGTGAGGCACTACTCTCTTTTATCTGTCCTGAATCTTCCAACATTCAGCTCCACCGGATGTCCACAAACTCTGTAGTGTTATGAGGGAAGCAAAACTTTTCTCCATCCTCTTTCTCCATGCCATGCACCATTTTATAAACTTCTATAATGCCATCTCTTACTTGCCTTTGCACTAAACTAAAAAAAAATTCCAAATGCTGCAGCTTTTCTTCATAGAAGAGTTGCTCTATTCAGCCCTTCCACATTTTCTGAACCTTTTCCAATTGTACAATATCATTTTGGCAGCAAGGAGGCCAGAACTATACACGGTATTCCAAGCTTCTTGGAAAGCATCTTACTAGCCAAAACTAGGAACAGAATCCTAGACCAGTCGGGATAGTAACTTGCTAGAGCCATCAGACTTCCTCTAAAATATGGACGCAACAAATGTTTTCTGTAGTGCTGTCCTCCAGCTTCTCAAAATGTTTCTTACTTGCAAATGAGGCTTCCGTTTTTCTGTCCCTTTTTGCAGGGCACTTTAGAATTTATAATGGGCAGGGGCCTGATTTATCATAGCAAAGTGTGTGTGTGTGTGTGTGTGTGTGTGTGGTTGTTTTCTTCCCATGAAACATTTTGCCAACACTCTACCACTGCCTGCACTCCCCTTAAGCTGCTTTGAGCTTCCTGATCTCAAACAGGCCCCCCTTTCACTGGGGAGGGAGGGGGGCCTTCTGAAGGAAGATTTCCCACTGACACTGCAACAAAACTGACCCTTCTTTCTAATCCCAGAACTTCAGAAGGCGAGAAATATGAAACCTTGAACGACAAGATGCCGTTACATAAAATAAAAAAGAAGGTATTTGCACTGTAAAATGATGAGACAACATGAGCACTTCCATGTCCTACAATACTGAACTTGAAGGCCAAGAACCACTCCATAAGTGTTTCCTAAAAATCATTCAACAGAAAACTAATCCAACATTGATCATAACTACAGGAATCTGAATCCCTGTATAAAACAGCTGCATATTCAGAAGGTTGTGCGTTTGCTGCAGATCTGCTGAGGAGTGTGAGAAAGGGTCAAAATATGGTGCTGGGTACAGAATCTAACTTCCTGAGAATCTCAACTTTCATTTTTTCTTGTAAATAAAAAGTTTAAAATCCTTATAGCTATTAAAATACATTCAAAACTGTGTAGGGGGCAATAGCTACAAAAATATCCGAAGTTAGGGAATTTACTAAAGATTTCCAGACATTGGGACACAGTTTTAATGCTCACATATAGTTTCTGGCCCTTCCTCATCACTAACCAAAATCTATGCAAAATAGAGAAATCATGCACATCTGCAATCTTCACTTTGAAGGAAGCCAATGTGGTGAAGGGGGGACAACATGGATCAAACATCTTGGCTACATAGAATTAGCTTCTGCATGAACAATGAAGGAGACTTCCAGCATGAACTGGCTGAGAATTCTTAAGACATGTGTTACTAAAGAAAAAAGGAAGTATCTGTCTTCTAGAAATACAATACAGTGGTACCTTGGGTTAAGTACTTAATTAGTTCTAGAGGTCCGTTGTTAACCTGAAACTGTTCTTAACCTGAAGCACCACTTTAGCTAATGGGGCCTCCTGCTGCTGCTGCACCACCACTGCACAATTTCTGTTCTCATCCTGAAGCAAAGTTCTGAACGCGAGGTAATATTTCTGGGTTAGCGGAGTCTGTAACCTGAAACGTATGTAACCTGAAGCGTATGTAACCCAAGGTACCACTGTAATTCTATACTGATTTTGTTACATGACAAAAAGAATGGCAACCATTGTTCTAGAGTAACAAAATAAACGGAAGAAAAACAGGTGCGTTTTCAAATGTCCCTATTTGAAACCCATATGAAGTCCAGCTCAGTAACAGCTTGCATGATTACGTTCCCTTTACCAAAGAAGCTCTCGTGGCCAAAGTTTTTTGCGAGTTTTCATCATGTGCAGGACGTCAATACAACTGCTGGAGGAAAATAAACTGAGGTTCTGAATAGCCAGTGATGGTAGACCTCAGAAGTGTGTCTGACTGGGGTGATTGGCTATCTGTGACAGGCAACAGAACTTGATGGTCCTCTGTTCCAAAGGGGAGAGGTAATGCTATATCTGAAGGCTTCACATCAGCAGATTCCAGCAAAGGGCTTTTCTCATTTGGAATGGAGTCTTGATCATTGAAGGAATGGTCAAGTGTGATGGGATCCAGGGGGTTCTCAGAACCTGTGAAAGCAAAAAAAACTAAAATTGCATTCATTGCTAAAAGTTGTGCACAGGAAGGCATAGGAAGAGAAGATATGATTTCCCCCTGCAATCGATTCAAGGACACTCACTACTATTTACTAGTCTTCAAGCCTTCATAGATGTTTCTTGTAAACCTGAAAACAAGACTGATAACTGGGATTTAAAGTTCACATTTGGGCTACAAGAATTATCAGCAAAATTTGATAACTGAATTGCTGATGGCCCTGACTTCAAGGACTAATCTCATTACAGATTTGGGTGGAGGGAGAGAGAATCTCAGAACCACCACCTCAAAACCAATATTTTCATTATGACAGAATTTGGTACTAGATTAGCTCATTTCAGGTATCTGCCCTCTAAAGCCAAGTGCATCTTCATACATGACAGCTAGTAGGGTACCTAAACATGTACCTAGGCAGGCTCAGCAATGCCATTCCTTCATCACTTTACTAACATACAGAGTTGACACTCTTGACAAAGGGTAGCAGGTCTCCCATTGGCAGCAATTTGAAGCCTAGGTTAACCACGGAGTATACTGAGCCACAGTCCAAAGAATCCACCATTTTAGTGTGGCTAAGTTAGTCTTTGGATAGCATTGCTGAACAGCTAACCTTTTTACCTATGATTCTATGAGTAGTAGATATTAGTTCTTAAATAACCAGCACTTACCCGCATGAACCTTTGCTTTGTGTTTCTTTAGGTTTTTTATATCTGTGTAGGAGTTTCCACACAGCTCACAGATAAACGGTCTTTCACCTTCAACAAAAATTGTCAATTAGACTTCACAGATGTGCAGTGCAATCCTAGGATCTGAACCAGGGCTTCCCACAACCAAACACAAGTTTCTATAGCCAATGCATCTCAAACTCCACCCAGGTTTCTATGGCAAAGTAGCTTAAGGCTGTTCTACATGTTTGGGAAATAACAAGTTACAAAGTGACTTTGATCCTCTAGCATAAGGCTTTTCGGTTCCTTCAAAATTGGTGTCCAATATCAGAGGACAAGAGCACATTTAATGTGGAAAGGCTATCATTTCACAATTCTTTATTAGAGAATTACATATAAAGGTCATAATCCCCAGTTCACATACATATAGGAAGCTCCCTTATACAAAGACTGTTGGTCCATCTAGCTCAGAATTGTCTACACTGACTGGCAGAAGCTCCAGGATTTCAGGCAGAAGTTTCTCCCAACCTTGCCTGGAGATGCCAGGAATTGAACCTGGGACCTCCTCCTTGCAAGGCAGATGCTCTACCTCTAAGTTATGGCCCTTCTAATACAGACAGACAATTAGAAAGGCAGGTAGGAGGACATGCTAATTGAAACTTGATGATGTGTTCTATACTATCATTTAACTCTTTGACATTAAATGACTTTGAGTATGCACATACCTGCATACAAGGCATGGAAAAGTTGAGGGAGGAGCACGCCTGAAAACTAACCTGTATGGGACCGGAAATGCTTGCTGAGCTCTCCTGAAGAAATGAAGCTTTTGCTACAAATTCCACATATATAAGGTTTCTCTCCTATAGAGAAAAAGAAGTGGATGAACTCAGTACACGACCTAGCAACAATGCATGTGAAGACATCATGAAATCTCAAGTGTATGGACACACTTCAGTCTCCCCTATTAGTAGACACGGATGCAGCTAGTGCTGTGGTCTAAACCACTGAGCCCCTTGGGCTCACCAGTTGGAAGGTCTGATTGATATACATCACACATACATCCACCCAGACTAGCAGCAGTTCTAAAGCATCTCTGAGGTTTTGCCTAAGCTTCGTTCACGGGAGATTTCTAGGGAATCATGCATGCAAAGCATGTGTTCTTTTGCTGAGCTCTGCTGTTGACCTCAGGAACCTCATTGAACATCTAAAGCACCTGGTATTCTCAAACAGTCTAACTATCTCCACCCTGCCTTAGCTTTTAATATCAGGTGTGTTCAAAGTGGCATGGTTGCCAACTGAAAGCTGGGCTTATCACGGTGTTCTTCTCAGCAAGCAATAAAGAAGGCAAGAACAGGTCAACTCATTTACAATTTGCAGATTTTCTTGCCTGTTGCACTGCCCTACAAAGCCATACTCTTCCCATTCCATATTTTTGCACTCCATGCAAACTTGGTTGTGCCACCTCTCTCATGTCTTCCACTTTGGATCTCACCTGTATGCTTTCTTGAATGAGTGATGAGTGAACTTGAGACTGCAAAGGCTTTCCCACAGGTGTCACAGACATACGGCTTTTCTCCTGTATGTCGCCGCACATGGTATGTCAGTGTGCTTGCCTGTGCAAATCGCTGCCCACATCTATCGCAGACATATGGCTTTTCTCCACTGTGCTTCCTAAAAGGAAAAGGAGCTGGTAAGATTCTATTGGTGCACCAATTAGTTTCCCTGGACAACAACCCTATTAAAACAGTCAAAGAACACATGCAGGCATATATAGCAAAAGGGATGCCAGGCTGCGCAGCCTAGCTCCAGTGTTCCATGTTCCAGTCCCCCAACTTTCCTGCATTGACCAGGAAGGTCCGAAGGGGGATTGTGTGCTCAGGTGAATGTACTTGAGAGTCCTCCCCTTGAATGGGAACCCCTGCATTATCAGGATTTGTGACCATGGGAAGGATTATCCACACACTCAGATGAAAGCAGGAAGTATCCGCCTTCAGACTTTCCCGTTCAATGTGGGAAGGTCAGAGAGGGGACAAGGAAACTACGGGTACAGATGGTATGCATGCACACAGCCTGTGCCCCCTTCACATTGTATACCCATATGCATTCTCTGAATGCATTGGGGAGGGGGACTAATCTCCCTAACTTAAGCGGTCAGTTTCAGATGAAGTCCTTTTACTCACCTGGCATGAATCTTCAGATTGCTAGAGGTTGCAAACTGCAGGTTGCAGGCATCACACTTGTACGGTTTCTCCTCCCCGTGATGCATGCGGCTGTGGAAAACCAGCTGGCATTTTTGAGCAAAGCCTTTGTCGCAGAGTTCACATTTGTATGGCTTTTCACCTGTGTAGAGAATTGAGCTGCTTGCTTTAGCAGTGTCTTGTGAAGGATGAGGTTTTTCAGATGAGAAGTGACAGCAAACCGGAGGATGGGGGCAAAAAGTTCGGAATAAAGGGAAAGTACGTCAAAGACTACTCGACCATGTCTAAATTTAAGCTGGGAGGGCCCTAAATAACTATTCCAAACCAGCCAACCATTAATGTTAGATAGTGTGGCACAGCAGCTGGCATCTCAGGATGTCCCTGGTTCAAGACTCACCTCTGCCATGAACTCACTAAGTAGCCTATTTTCAATGTTTAGCAAACAATTGGAAATCGACATCTATAACTGGTGACAGATGAAATGCTGATATTACTCTGGATGGCTGAAAAAATAATGTAGATGCTAGGAGACGTCTTGACGCACACACACGAAAAATAAGCAATGGCAAATGTTCAGGAGCTCTAGGTACTGTCTTTTTAAGTTAGAATCCTTCCCATTTTGACCATTTTCAGATAACACATTTGCCCCATGGTGTCTCAGAGTCACCATCAATGTATATATGGCAGCTATCTGAGTGTTCCTTTAATTTCATAAGCAGTTGTTTCCCCAATTAAAAGGCATATAAATATAGCCTTGGGTTCCTCTGGGAGAATCAGCAAGATATAAATTTAATAAATAATCACTGCCACATTTGAATTCCTAAAATGCACCATGTTCTCCAAGACTAAAATGAAACAAAGAAAAGAGTCCGCTTTGATGGGCTTATTAGCTTATTGATGATTCCACCAGAAATACCTGTTCAAAAGCAAATGTCACCAGTGGTTACCACAGGTGACAGGAAATGTAGGAAGTTCACATTATTTTTATTCTAAGTGTATATGAGAAAAGTATGGAAGTGGGAACTACATACTTCTCGGTAGAGTCTTCTTGGTAGTGGCGCCTGCCCTGTGGAATGCCCTCCCTTCAAATGTCAAGGAAATAGGCAACTATTTGACTTTTAGAAGACATCTAAAGGCAGCCCTGTTTAGGGAAGTTTTTAATGTTTGATGTTGTTGCTTTTATTATTAATAATAATATTCTGTTGGGAGCTGCCCAGAGTGGCTGGGGAAACCCAGCCAGATTGGGGGGGGGGGGTGTTATATTGCAGCTCCCACAACAAACAGTTTTAAAAGACTATCAGAAAGGTAAACACAAAAAATGATTGTCTCTTAAATTCTTTTGTGGCAAATGGTAAACTTAATGCTTAAACCAGAGCCAGCCAACATAACTTGTGTGTCATCAAGCTGAGTACATCACCATAGTTGCGTACTGACGCCTCGCAGAGGTATGTTAACACCACCGCCTTTGTAGTTGCAGCTGGCCACCAAGAAAAGGTGTTTATCAAGCCAGCAGCACATGGCTGCTTGGTCACAAGTCTTCAGGCTTGTACTATAGGCAAAAGAAAATGAATATGGTTTATGGTGTACAGTCACACAATCCATGCCTAATATGGTTAATGAACATATGAAACTGACCTATACTGAGCAAGACCATTTTTCATCTGTTACTGTACAGTGATAGACCCTGGCTCACCTAGGTTTCAGACCAGAGTATTCCACAGCCCTACTTAGATATGTCAGAGCATGTTCTCTATTGCACAGATATGGCCCTTTATGGCTTGAATAAATGAGCAAGCTATGGGTATTTGTAACTTGATGTGGAAGAATGTAGTCCCCTGCAATGCCAGTGTAGAAAAAAAAATCTTTAAAAATGGTAATTGTACAAATTTGCTAACAGCTAAAAATAAAACACTGGCAGTAAAGAATATTCCACTCATAATATTGCCATAATTGTTCAAAAGCAACTATCAACCCACAATACTGAAGAAGGGAAAGCAACTTCTCTGGGAGAGAAGTCTTTTTGCTGACTTTCACAAGAGGCAACTCCCAACACAAAGCAAGGAGCCTACCTGTATGGGTTCTTACATGTGTTTTCAGCTGGTTGCACTGCGTAAAGGCCTTCCCACAGAGCTGGCACACGTATGGTTTGACTCCTTTGTGGATCCTCATGTGCCGCCTCAGACTGCTAGCTTCGGAAAACACCTTGCCACAGGTGTTACACACTGGCTTGGCCTTGGGGTATTTCGGGTCCAGTTCCTCTCCCGAGCTTTCCAGCTGGTAAGAGTTCTTGTCACTGGCGATGTTGGACAAGCAGTGCTCCTTCAAAGCACAATCCTGCTGTGCTTTACCACGTTTGGACTTCATAGTCATCGTCTGGACAAGGATCTCCTGCGCAGCAAAGGTTTCACTCTCCACCACAGGTGTAAGCTGCAGCTCAGAATTATCCCCACCTTGGGCAGCTTGCTCCGTGATCTCTGTGGCAAGCTTATTTGCATCTAAAAACATCTCCACTGCAGAGTTCTCTGCAGCATCACTTGGATATTGTGCTGGCTTGTTTGGCAGGTTCTTGGGAGAGCTGAAGGCCTTCTTTCGCTTTTTGGTTTGAACAGATTTTTTCCCTGTGGTTGTTATTAAGACTGGGGACTGCACCGTGTCCACTGAAGGGGCATCCAATCTCTCTTGGCTGTTATAGTCACGAAGGGTTAGCAGGCAAGTCTGCTGGTTCAATGCAATATTCCCAGTGATACTAGAGATTTCTGTAGAAGAGGGATTAGCAATAAAAGCAAAGTCTTCCATCTTTATTTTACATTTAGTGACCACCTCCTCCACTTTGAGATAGTCGGCAGCCTGATGTATTTCTTTAACATTCCAGCTGCAAAGGAAAAAGGTTAAATGGGAATGTACCAGCTGAAGAAAACAGGCTGTCTTATAGAATTAGTATAAATACTAAGTGGATAAAAACTGATAAAGCTAGAAATCAGATTTTTATAATTTAGACTGGAATTTTTCATCTTTTTAAAAAATTCAAATGTATTACATATTCCTTTAAAAATAATATAGTTTAAAAGCTGAATTTAATAGAATTTTCATCAACCACTGCTCTTTTCCAGTGTGGTGCTGTGGTTGAACATCTAATTTGCACAACAGAGACTCAGGTTCAGATCCCAATATCCAAAAGGTGCCCTTCAGATGCAGTTTATAACCAGGTTATTAGAAACATAAGATTTCCATAATAAAACATGAGAAATAAAGTTAAGAACTTGATTTAAATAAATATATTAAATCCTAGGAAAGGTGTTAGGTATGAGCCACCACATCTCAAGACCACAGTCAGTAATGCTAATATTTTGAAAATGATCAAGTGTTTATATTTTGAAACTGGTCAAAACTGAAGGACAGGTAACACTGGTCTCACCTACAGGTTTGTTGCTGCTGCACAAAAGACCCCTTAAGCCCATTTCCTTCACAACCGTGACATCAACTGAAATTCATGAAAAGCCCCACCCCTCCTTTCACAATTTCCCTGTGTCTTGACTCAGGCAAGAATAGTCTTTGCAAAAGCCTCTAATTCTGCTTACCTTTTCTATTACCTCAGTGACCGCTTACTTCTTATAACTTTTGCCTTTGCCTCAGGATGCATGGAAGAAAATGGCTGAAATGCACAGTGGAGGGAGGGTAATAAAAAAGGTAAGGTCAATGACCCCTGGACGGTTAAGTCCAGTCAAAGGCAACTATGGGGTGCAGTACCCATCTTGCTTCAGGCAGAGAGAGCCAACGTTTTCCAAATCATGTGGCCAGCATGACTAAACTACTTCTGACACAACAGAACACTGTGAAAGAAGCCAGAGTGCATGGAAATGCCGTTTACGTTTCCGCTGCAGTGTGGATTCAAACCACCAACCTTCTGATCAGGAGGCCCAAGAGGCCCAGTGGTTTAAACCACAGCGCCACCTGTGTCCCTGGGGAGGGAGGGAGGGTGTGGAAATAGGGAACATCTTTAATCAGCTGCTTGCAGTGCAACAACTGAGGTTGCAGTTTAATACTAAAACAGAGGCAGTGCAGGCCCGAGATGATCACAGTCCAATGGGAACTGTATTCTGTGTAAATTGCAGGCACGGGAAGTAAAGGGCTGAAGCCCCCCCCTAAACCAGGGTCACGATCTGGATCTGGTGGATCATGCTGGTTATTTCTGAAAGAAAAATAATGCATTCAAGGGCATCACTTATAGTTTAGCCCTCAGTTCCCTTCCATTTGCTATTTATATCCCTCTGGGGAGGCAAGGGAGAGCTAGGGTGAGAAACTGTTCCCGTAAATGATCTCTGGCAAAACTAGAATTAGTGTGGTGGCATTATCCTTGCATATCCTAGTTGTATTTTCTGTCCTGTTTACCCTCTCTCCATTTGTGACATGTCTACTTAAATTGTAAGCTGTCAGGCAGCAACCTGTCTTTTTAGTTCTCTGTGAACATCTTATTTTGAATACTCTGCAGAAAAATGCCCAGCCTTATTGTATTACCTGTCAAGGTTTAAATCTCCTGTATATATGAACTCCAGAAGTTTCTGAAATCCATCAGCCTTCACTTGATTCTGATCCAAAAATATGTTACTCTCCGAAGTATCCCTGTAAAAAGCCCCAAAGTACTCGCTAAAGGAAGCCAGAACATTTCGATGAGCTTTAAACTGGCATTCACCAATAACGATGGTGCAGTCACAAAGGAAGCCCACCTCTCGCTGTTTGTTCAGTCTCTCCAGTAGGTGCTCACAGTGATGGGAATACTGCATTTTGGGTATTGAGACACAGCTTCCTTGCTTTGGTCTGAGAAGGCAAAGGAACATATTTAGTATCAGTATGCCAGGCTCAGAATAGAATATAGATGTACTATAGTTGCCACTCAATGATCTTAAACTTTTAAGCGATCCTGCACTTAAGGACAAATTATGTGAATAACATCACATGCAGTGAGTTTTCCTGTTACTTGCCACTAAAACTAGATTATTAAATTTCACAGACTGGTTTGGGTCACAACTATCATTTTTATATGATAGCTTATTGAAATTTGATATCCCTCATTTCAGTGGGGTTTTTTTGTCCCAGACTGCATCATGTAGTTCTTGTTACTCTGTCAAGAATTAAAGATTAGTATTTCATAGCTATTATTCATATAAAAAAAAAATCCTTCCAGTAGCACCTTAGAGACCAACTAAGTTTGTTATTGGTATGAGCTTTCATGTGCATGCACACGAAAGCTCATACCAATAACAAACTTAGCTGGTCTCTAAGGTGCTACTGGAAGGAATTTTTTTATTTCGTTTGACTACAGCAGACCAACACGACTACCTACCTGTAACTAGAAATATTATCCATAGTTATTATCCATACAGCGTGTAGTTCCTACAAAGAAGGCACATCCATAAAGAAAATAATATGGTATCCAACTATAAATTGCTAGGATAAAGATCCAATCGGATGCAAATCTGCATAGCTATGCTGCATATAGAACACACATATTTACAGGTGTGTTAGATGTAGTTTCTAGTCCAGAATAACTGATTGTAGGTAAGCTACTCTGGGAGCCTTCTGAGCTGAACAGTGGGGTACAAATGTTCAAAATAAGTAATCATAAGTACTTCCTAAATAGAACCTTTGTAAAATATGAATTGGGCTCTAATTCAACAATCCCCAAAGACAAAAAGAAATCCAGTATGTAACAGACCACTGCCTTTGTCTGAAACTACACACTCAAACCACCAGGGGTAATTTAACTCTCCTTCAGTATACACAAGGGACGCGGGTGGCGCTGTGGGTAAAAGCCTCAGCGCCTAGGGCTTGCCGATCGAAAGGTCGGCGGTTTGAATCCCCGCAGCGGGGTGCGCTCCCGTTGCTCGGTCCCAGCGCCTGCCAACCTAGCAGTTCGAAAGCACCCTCAGGTGCAAGTAGATAAATAGGGACTGCTTTCTAGCGGGAAGGTAAACGGCGTTTCCGTGTGCAGCTCTGGCTCGCCAGAGCAGCGATGTCACGCTGGCCACGTGACCCGGAAGTGTCTTCGGACAGCGCTGGCCCCTGGCCTCTTGAGTGAGATGGGCGCACAACCCCCGAGTCTGGCAAGACTGGCCCGTACGGGCAGGGGTACCTTTACCTTTACCTTTACAGTATACACAATCACTTATATCAATTGGGGTGGGGGGGAGAGAAGAATCCCTTATAGTTCTGGGCTTTTGCCTCTCTTTCAACACTTGAACATAAAAACAATACAGAAGTTGGAATGAGTTCAGGAGTCATTATGCCACATATTATTATGCCCAAAGATTTAGACCTTGGTGCCAGCTCCCTATAAATCGCTCTTCCTTTACCCAATTATCTATATACAGTACATACATCATTATCACCAACCTTCCAGCCTTCTCAGTTCAACCAAGTGCAGATGGTTACTGACACCCCCCCAATAACCTCTGCCAGCCTACTCCTGAAAACTTACATCAATTCTACCACTCATTTAGCACATCATTTTGCTCCCATACTGTAGAGCAGAGAGCAGTGTGGTCCAATCCTGTTACCATCACAACTGAACTATAAATTTCAGCCTGCTCAGCTAGCAGGTAAATTCCTCCCAGCTTGCTTAGATGACCCCTAAGCCATAGCTGTCAATGTTTCCCTTTTTTAAAGGGAAATTCCCTTATTCCGAATAAGATTCCTCGCAAGAAAAGGGGAAAGTTGACAGCTATGCCCTAAGCGTGTACACAACTGCACTCGCATGTTGTAATCTTACACCAACTATGCCTTTTCCCAACAAGCTCACTCAGTGCTTTGGAGGCAGCAGTCACCATTGTGTTCAGCGGCTCCTGTTCCTTATTAATTCTTTTTGCAAATCACTCCGAGGGATTTGGCGGGTTTGTCTGTCTGACCAATCCACCGGTTATAAATTGGATTGAACAAATAGATATAATCGTGTTTAGGATGACAGCTCTACTTCCTAGAATCACAGAGCTGAAAGGCAAAACAAAAAAAGTTCCTTCCAGTAGCACCTTAAAGACCAACTAAGTTGTTCTAGGTATGAGCTTTCGTGTGCATGCACACTTCTTCAGATACACTGAAACAGAAGTTACCAGACCCTTCTATCTGTAACTAGAGCTGAAAGGGACACCGACGATGACCTAGTCCAACCCACTCCAAACGAAAGCAGGAATCTTTTTGTTCAACATGGGGTTCAAAACACAACCCTGAGATTAAGAGCGTCACGCTCTACCGACTGATCTACTCCAGGGTCGGGACAGAGTCTTGCCAAAGAAAAGACTGCGGGCGAGGAGCGCCCCTTTCCACCCGCCCCCCAGATTTGACTGTCTCAGGACCACTCAGCACAGTTACTGGCCCAGCCCTGCCCCCCCCCCCGCCCTCTGCGCTGCACCATTGCTCCTGCACTTCGTCGAGGCAGCCCTTCCTATACACCTCCTGTATATCTTTCCTCACATAAAAACACCCTTTCTCTCCACTACCCGAATTCCCCCCCGCGCCAAATTGGTCCCGTCCAGCCGCCCATTCTGCCCTCCCCTCAGAACTACTAGGGGGAAACACACCTGGAGAGGGGCAGGGGTGGGGTGGGGGGATGGGGGACGCGGAACCTTGTTCACCTCAGTCCGCCATTTTATGATGACGCGACCCGCACCGGCGGCCGAAATCTCACTTCCGTTCGCAAATGAACTCCGGCAACTAAAGAGTGGCGGAGGGAGTAGCGGGGAAAAAAAATAAGGGAGAAATGGAGGGCGGGGCCGAATTA